>NC_083797.1:10199360-11553544 GCF_015708825.2 Lethenteron reissneri | reverse complement strand
AGCAAGTACAAACCAGCAAGTGGGCAAACCCAGTAAGTGACAACCCAGCAAGCGGGCAAACCCAGCAAGTTGACAAACCCAGCAAGTGGGCAAACCCAGCAAGCGGACAAACCCAGCAAGCGGCAAACCCAGCAAGTTGACAAACCCAGCAAGCGGACAAACCCAGCAAGTTGACAAACCCAGCAAGCGGGCAAACCCAGCAAGTTGACAAACCAGCAAGCGGACAAACCCAGCAAGTGGGCAAACCCAGCAAGTTGACAAACCCAGCAAGCGGACAAACCCAGCAAGCGGACAAACCCAGCAAGTTGACAAACCCAGCAAGTGACAAACCCAGCAAGTGGGCAAACCCAGCAAGCGGGCAAACCCAGTAAGTTGACAAACCCAGCAAGTTGACAAACCCAGCAAGCGGACAAACCCAGCAAGTTGACAAACCCAGCAGCGGACAAACCCAGCAAGTGGGCAAACCCAGCAAGCGGGCAAACCCAGTAAGTTGACAAACCCAGCAAGTTGGCAAACCCAGTAAGTTGACAAACCCAGCAAGCGGACAAACCCAGCAAGTTGACAAACCCAGCAAGCGGGCAAACCCAGCAAGTTGACAAACCCAGCAAGTGGGCAAACCCAGCAAGCGGACAAACCCAGCAAGTGGGCAAACCCAGCAAGTGGACAAACCCAGCAAGTTGGCAAACCCAGCAAGTTGGCAAACCCAGCAAGTTGACAAACCCAGCAAGCGGGCAAACCCAGTAAGTTGACAAACCCAGCAAGTGGGCAAACCCAGCAAGTGGACAAACCCAGCAAGTTGGCAAACCCAGCAAGTTGGCAAACCCAGCAAGCGGGCAAACCCAGCAATCGGGCAAACCGAGGGCTCAGTCGGTCATCACGAGTCGACGCGACTCGTGATAACAACTCGTCGCGTCATGGACCCTCTAAGCCGCTTTACACGTTGACGCGTTCGCCACGAGCCACAACGCAGGCAACGGCTCGTAAAAGAAGAGCGATTCGACCCATCGACCTGCAAGGCAAGGTGGCAAGATGTTATTTCCCTCGCCTGATATGCAGGAGGTCGTGGGCTCGATCCCGACCCTGATGAGATGTTAACTACCTCGCCTGGTATGCAGGAGGTCGTGGGCTCGATCCCGACCCTGATGAGATGTTAACTACCTCGCCTGGTATGCAGGAGGTCGTGGGCTCGATCCCGACATTGACGCCTGCTGCTGTATATTTGGTGTTTGCGTGCCTCTCTTCTTGTGGTCGCGTGGATTTTTCTCCGGGTTTTCCCTCCACATTTTGAATCAACATGAGTTTTAGAGCATTTGGCTGCTATAAATTTCCACGCGATAAGCCACTTCATTAAGCTTGTGGCCAGGTTTCTTTTGAAAAAAAAAAAGCCGTATAGCTCAGTGGGCCTTACCTGGTAAAAAAAAAACTGTAGAAAAAATAGCCGAGGATGCTCGCGATTAAGTCAAATACTCTCCTCCCTTCCTCTAATGCCCGGGTGGGTGACGATGAAATTACCGGTGGGGGTAACATCAGCTGGCGGGCGGCCCGGGGAGTTGCGTGCGACCCTTTGCGCTGATATAAATCACCCGCACACAGATCGGACAGCAGCCGCTTGCTCACGCAACAAACTTCTCGGCTCACTCCGCCAAGATCGTGGGGGTTTTTGTGCCTGTGAGTGTGTGTGTGACAACCGCGCCGCAGAGTTTTGGGCAACGTCACAGAAAGTAAAAAGTAAAAAAAAGGTAAAACATTTTTAAAAAAAAGTTTAAGTTCCTCCCCGGTCGACACGAAGGCAGGACAGAAAGAGACCCGGCATCACGTTGTTGGAAATCCCACAACTCCTTTTGGGTGGGTACCAACACACATCTCCACGGGGAGGGACATACAACTATACTCTTTGGTTCTTTCGGTAAAGTAACGTAGGTAGAAAATAATAGATCACGACGTTTCGATCGTAACACAAGCGACCATCATCAGCTGAGACAATCGCAGTGATCACAGGCGTTGTCTCACCTGATGGTGGCTTGTGTTGCGATCGAAACGTCGTGATCTATTATTTTCTACCTCCGTGACTTTACCGAAAGAACCAAAGAGTATGGATTCCTGCAGTCACGAAAGCTTCAAATCCAGATGGGATATACAACTGTCAGGTTCACGCAAAGCGGACCTCGCAAGCTCGATTCAACAACCCCCCCTGGGAGCTAGGTTTTCAGCTCGCAAACTCCGTGATTGTGACTCATGTAAAGTGGACTTGTGCCCGTACGGATGGAACGTGTGATTTAATAATGGGCAACTCCTTAGACATAACAGAACATTTCCAATTGTCCATACTTGTGCGAGCATTAAGCACTCAACGTAGAGGTTATAAAATATGAACCGCATGCCAGGTTTGCCTTGCAAGAGATTTGCTGTCATCACTGGGTCTGAACTGTTAAATAATACAGACCGATTTATAATTTGTGAGCTCGCATATACAATGAGTTCAACATACATCCATGCATGCATACATACGTACACATATGAAGATCCACCATTTTGGCCTGATGATACTTTTGGGGCAAGTGCTGTTAGCGAACACCTATGAAGGCCGGCACGGCACGCAAGAAGGTGGTGTGACTAGCACCGGATCCAGCAACCACATATTTTGTAGAGTAGTGTGCTAGTCATGCATCCAAGACAAAGATCCCCCGTATAGCCTTAACAGACTGTTGGGGCAAGTGCTGTTAGCGAGTACCTATGTAGTCCGGCACGGCACACGAGGGAGTGGGTGGCCAGCACCACGCCCGACCGCTTTTGTCTCCCCAGTGGTAATTTTTACACACCACATCAGGTACTCATTTGAGGCTGAGTCTACCTAGGGGAGGCCCAGGACCGGTTCAGATAATCGCCACTGGTGTTGGCCGTGAGCGGGAATCGAGCCCGTGTCGCCAGTTCGTAGCGCAGTGCGCTCACCGCTACATTACTGCTTCACATACCCACACACACATGCCCCAGACTATACAGCTATTAATATCAAACTGAATAAGGGAAGCATTCCTCTAATATATGTCCTGATAAATATTGTAACAGGGTATACTCTCTGCAGGGACAATGGAAACACGTTAAATTACTGCCATAATACACTGGAAAGACGTGCTCTTGTACGTAAAAAAACATCAATATTCCCAACTCCTCATCCGACGCGTTCAATCGGCCAAGCGCGTAAAAAGCGATTGCCAAGTTTGGTACAGACAGTTGAACATATTTTCAGTTTTTCCCAAGTTAAATAATCAATCATAGCCACAAGTGATCCGCCCCCCCCCCCCCCCAAAAAAAAACAAAACCAGGACCGTTTGTAATCGTTCTAATAAACTGTATTGAAACGTTGGCTTTGCCGGAGCGACGGATCGCGTTTGGCCCTGCTTATCCGCTTGACAGAAAATTGAGGTCCAGCGTCGCGGGCCCACGTGATCGTTCCTGATGCACTGTGGTGTGCGTGCGCGCGCAAGCACAACAAATAACAACCGACGCTTTACCCTTCGTGGACGCGTCCCCCGGTTTTTTTGTTATGGAGGGGGCGGGGGAGAAATACCGGAGACGCACCATTGCCCTCACAGGCCCCACTTGCCATCATTTTTTGAAGCGAGACCACGCTCTCGACGGGCGATGCAGCACTGGCAATTCCTTTTCGCCAAAGCACGCAGCACAGACGAGCGGGCAGCAGCGTTCGTCAGTCAACATCCTCCATTTAACCAGTCGATGAAATTCACTCGTTGAGACGCACGAAGCATTTGACCCGTGTGTTGCCAGCTTGCGACCCGGGCAAGGCGTTTATTTAAATGTATCTGTGCTCAGAGTGTTTTTTTTTTACTCACTATCTGAAGGTCACAATTTAAACCCATCATTCCCTCCTGGGCCGATAAAATGAGGACGATACTTTGTGGGAAGTCCACTAGGTGGTTGTCGATGGAGAGACTGGCCCCCTTACCGTGGAACTGTGGAATGTTCACACTAACATGAGGCTTGGTCCGGAAATCTGGACATCAATGAGGAATATGGAACAAAAACTGCAAAGTGCCCACGGAAGGGTGGGTGAGTGCAGCGAAGCATCACGTCTCTTGTCGAGGCTGCTGCAGGAGCTGTGGCTGGTATCTGATGTTCTGGGAGCCAATGGCTATCAATACAACCGCTCACGTTGCTCCTGTTTTTTGGGGGAGTTGTATACCTATGCCACGATCCATCGCCCCAGACAGGCCTCCTGCATAGGCATGGGTCCGCACCATGGAGCGTGCTGAGCAGCGAGTTCCAGCTAGAGCTGCGCGGCACATCAACCCCCAGTCCCCCGAGTTCACTTACACACACTCTCTAAAATAATTACCGGGCAGCCACCGAAGCAGACGTATACGCTCGGCAGTTCGGAAGTGCTAATTTATTTTTGGGTGACACGGAAGCACGCGAAGAAGAAGGGACAGCAAGACGCGAGCGGGCTTGGGCAGCACGCATCACTGTTATGGATCGATGGCCGATGGGGGGGGGGGGGGCGAGTGGCAGCCAAGGAGAACGTCCACGGCAGAGGTGGCGCAACGAAATCAGCTCGCGTGCAGGTGGATGTGTTGCATCACAGGGACCGCGAGGGTTAACAGCAGCTTGGGGAGGCCCTTATTCTTGCGGTGGATTGACCGTGGCTGATGATGACGACGATGGTGGTGGGTGGTGGCGATGATGATGGCGACGACGATGGTGGTGGTGGTGGTGGCGATGATGATGGCGACGATGGTGGGTGGTGGTGGTGGCGATGATGATGACGACGATGGGGTGGTGGCGATGATGATGGCGACGACGACGATGGTGGTGGTTGGTGGCGATGATGATGGCGACGACGACGGTGGTGGTGGTGGGGCGATGATGATGGCTGGAGATCATGGCAGGAATGATCACCGCCGGATTGCGCACTTGTGCGGGTGAGGCCCTTCCACGCCGAGATGGCTCATTCGCAATTGACAATGAGACCCCCCCCCCCACCCCTGTCATGAGGACATTTAACCTGCGGTGGTTCGTGCTAACGACGTGGAAAGCAATATTATGCAAAATTAAATTGTTAAACCACTACGACCCGTGTGCAGAAATGGTATTTCTCCTAGACTACCCGTTCATTATTTCTGCAGAAAAAAAACGTTTTTCTTTCATTAGTTTAACCAAACACGAAATGGAGCCTTTAAAGTCATGCTCCTGATGAACCCTGCTCATCTTTGCATAAATTTCTCCGTAATTAATATTTCAGCGTCGGATTTTTTTCCCCACGCGATAAAAAGCAGCACCGCATTCATTAAACATCGGGCCAAATTGCTGGGCAAGGTTACTGCATTAACCGCATTCATCACCGTGATTGGTGGCTCCGAGCCATAGAGCCTTCAAGGGGAAATAAATAAATACATAAATAAACTAATAAACCCTCACCGCGTGTCCCCACAACAAATGGCCCAGTCATACTTCACCAATTTGCGCACTGTCAAAGTGCGCCGGTGCACAGGTGAGCAAGGGCTGATGCTTTTCTTCATTGGATGTCTGCGGAGATGACGATTCCATGTTCCTATGGCAGGGAGGGACCCTTCCACCCCCTCAATTACCACCAGCACCACAATCACCACCAGCACCACCACCAGCACCACCACCAGCACCACCAGCACCACCACCAGCACCACCAGCACCACCACCAGCACCACCAGCACCACCAGCACCACAATCACCACAATCACCACCAGCACCACCAGCACCACCAGCACCACAATCACCACCAGCACCACCAGCACCACCAGCACCACCAGCAGCACCACCAGCACCAGCAGCACCACCAGCACCACCAGCACCACCCGCACCACCAGCACCACCACCAGCACCAGCAGCACCACCAGCACCACCCGCACCACCAGCACCACCACCAGCACCACCACCAGCACCACCAGCACCACCGTTAACTGCCCACAATTGCTCCAGCCTTACTGGGTGGATGCTCCATTGATGATGGTGGTGCTGGCTGTGAAAGTGTCGGTGGTCGTGCATGATCGGTGATTGTTTTATAATCAGCTTTAAGAATCACGGCTATTGAGCATAGGCGCAAATAGCACGCAGCAAGCGACTCCAGAGCACTGCCGATGGTATGTCGGATAAGAACAAACACGTGTCTTGAAATAAGCAAGGTTAATAGGAACCTGTGATAACAGACGATGGGGGGATGGGGGGGGGGGGAAGAATGGCAAACGAGAGATACCGGACCCTGCCAATGTGGTGGTTGAACACCACATTGGCAGTGGTAAGGAGACATGAAGATCACTAGAATGATGATGATGATGATAACGCCGAAGAGAATGATGATGATGATCATCATCATACTGATGGCGGTGATCGTGATGGTGGCGTTCATGGAACGCCGGCCAGGGATTGAACGTGTGCTCTCATGAGCGGGGTGCTGGGGTTTGCGTTTCATTCAATCCGATTCTTGTGCACGACGGCAATAGCAATAGCTTCAGGAGCTAAATGACAATGTGAAGGTCTACTAGCCACGCAGAGAAGGCTTCAGAGGAGAGAGTTTGTGTAGTTTTGCTGTTCCTCCTCCTCCTCTGCCGAAGAAGCTCGGACAATAGTGGCTTTATTAGCTCGGTTGGCTGCATATGGTGCGACAGAAGTGCAACATCCATATGTAGATGGTCCATAGTTTTGGGTTGCACGTGCACAATCACAATACTGTGGCTTGCCTTCAATGTTCCATTCATGAATAATATGTGTACATTGGCCTGTTGATGTTCTGATGCAGTTGATGGTAACACCGGCGTCTTTGATGAATGTCAGAGCCGGGAGATGCGATGATATTCGGGTCTCGAATGAAGTGTTTATTCGAGATGTCCGCATTGTGCTGCTCGGTTCGGCAGCAGCGTTCTGCTCGATGTGGGTGAGATTCTAGGATGGTGACAACAGCAGCAGTGATTCCAGTTTGGGGTTCGGGACTTGAGTATCACCTACTCTGGCTATCCAGTTTGTTTTACCTTTACCACATTCATAAATACCATAGGTGTGACGCAATGTGAAAATGGGGGGGGGGGGGGACGATATTGTCGAAAGATCGCCATGGAACGCGTGGCTGTTAGATAACAATTTGCAGCTTTGTTTACCTTCCTCGGCGCGACACGAATCCTCGCTTTATTCATACCCGCTCGCGTCTGTGCATCGACTGCCAATTACGCGCAAGACTTCTCCACCGGCGGCAAATAAACAGCGCGGGGAGATGCGCGGCACGGGCCTCGTTATTCCCCACACCTGCAGGGCGAGCCACACGCATGAGAGCTCGACTGGTGATTAAGATAGAGTGAAACTCGTTCTCTTCATGAATAGTCCATGGGCAAGGGCAGAAATTGGTAACTCCCTAAGGTGGTAATTTTTTTGAAAAAAATTTGAAGTTATAATTTATTTATATGGCGAATAATGTATTTTTTTGTCAATTATTTGATAACCCATTATTCCAAACGGTTATAACAAAATTAAATGCCATTGGGTCACGTAGATAAATTGGAACCGTTAAAGTTGTGCCACCTCGGAGCTAAATATTTGATAACTCAAATCTCAGGTGATATATCTGCTACGGGCTCACGGACTGAAAGTCATTCTTTGCTTGCGGAGGTTTGTTCTAATTTCACACTGGCCAGTTATGCGAAAATTCATCAACTAATCCCAACTCCGAAGCTCACAATGCATCGCGTGTCAATGAACAAATAAATGAATGTTTGTCGATTCGTCGGGCGCAGTGTTCATGGGCTCAAGTCTGTCCTCTGCTCGCCAAAAAGGGTCAACTTCAATTTACTCCCAATGTGAAAAAAAAAAACATTCAATCAATTATTTAATGAAATTGAGACCCTGCAGCACAGCGATTCATCGATTTGCCAGTGGTACTGTGGGGAGCCGTGAATTGGGTGGAGGGAAGCGAGTCGTGAACCTCAAGTGGACAGATAAAACGACTGGAAATCTGTGCAAAATACTTTATAGCTCATCGGATTCCTCCGGTATGAATAAAGATTGTGATAACATAAAACAGGTTAGGCTGTACCCACATTTAGACCCTATCGCAGTGAACAGAGTGACGTACTTTGTCTTTGTATCGTCTCAAGGCTGTTTCGTAGAACCTGGCTGGTATTCGAACTTGGTCCCTCCAGATTTGGAGGCCAGATTAGAAACCTCTCCACCACAGTGAACCCGTGTTGGCTTTGTACCCAGAGTGATGTGGATCGCGTCACCAGGCGTTTTTTTTCGGTCATGAGCACCTTAATGGGGCGATTAATTGATTTAATTAATTTTATTATTCATCAGAGGCAAAGACAAAGATAAAGACAAAGATCCCCCGTATAGCCTTGCCAGACTGTAGGGGCAAGTGCTGTTAACGAGCACCTATGAAGGCCGAAACGATACACGAGGGGGGTGGGTGGCCAGCACCACGCCCGACCGCCTTTGTCTCCCCAGTGGCGATGTTTACACACCCGCACCAGGTACTCATTTGAGGCTGAGTCAACCTAGGGGAGGCCCAGGACCGGTTCAGATAATCGTCACTGGGTGTTGGCCGTGAGCGGGAATCGAACCCGGGTCGCCGGGTTCATAGCGCAGCGCAGCGCTAACCGCTGCACCACCGCTCCCAATGACGCACGCACATAATGTCAGAAAGCTTCAATGTTCCCTTCCCCGACTCTGATCCTCACTGAACAACTCTGCAGTTTGTTTGTTTATGGCGGAGGTGGAATTTGTTTGTGTGTTTAGTTTGTTGTCCGTCCCCGCACCTCCGATGGGCACGGTTGGCGACGTACAGTGCGAAAGAAGTTCAACATACGTACACGTGCAAAACACCGCAGCGTCAAAATAATGACTGCAGCCAATTAAAGAGACGTTGTCAATTTGAGATTTCCCCATCAGGAGTATGCCGTAAGGCAGAGTAATGATGTGGGCGGTTTATGGTGGACAGCAGTGTGGACGGGAGTCTGTGACCTTTTCTCTATTAGGAAAGGATTTGGACGCAGTAATGACTCATATTTCTTCAAGTGTCTTTATAAAATACATTTTTGAATCACCTGCGCAATTGAAGACCTCAGTGACCATAGCCCCCCGGCTATAAAAAGCTGTCCCACTTAGGTACCACGTGGCAAGTACATATGCCATGATTACGCGAATTAAATAAAATGAAAAAACGAATTTGGGCAAAACACTCTGTCTAAAATAAATAATTATTTATCATTAAATTGCCTATTGTGTTTTTTTTCTTCTGCACACAGCCGGTGGGTGGTGGTGGCTCTGGACGTGGCCTCTAATCCAGAATGGCAGGCAGCAGTGACGACTGGTGGATCACACAATTGTTGGGTGCCACGGTGGCGAGATGTTAACTCCCTCGCCTGGTATGCAGGAGGTCATGGGTTCGATCCCGACCCCGACGCCTGCTTTGACATTTGAAGTTTGCATGTTCTGCCTGTGGTCACGTGGACTTTTCTCCGGGTCCTCCGGTTTTTCCCTACACATTTAGAATCAACATGTGTTGAGAGTATTTGGCTGCTAAACATTTCCGCATAAGCCACTTCGTTGAGCTATCATTTGTGGCCTTAACTCGGTAAAAAAAAAATGCTTAATAGTTTGAGCATAAACTCCGTTCCCGTGGGCGTTGAGGAGGACCTATGCCATAGCTCGCCAGGAAAAGACGGCACAATAAAGTGTAGACTACTATCATCTGTCCCTTCTGCACGGGATAGAGAGTTGCCCCCTTGCATGCGTGGATTTTCTCGAGTTGCCCTGGTTTCCTCCCTCATGAATTGGTCGAAAAATCTTCATATATAGAGGACTGCAGAGTTTGGGCAATTATTGGCGCTGGCTCACCACTGAGCTGCCATCCATCTCGTCTGCAATTCCTCAGCGATATAATGTAATTGATGAACGACGTGATATAAAACTAAAAATTATTAGTATTTAACTTTTTCCTTTTATAAGAGGCTGTATTATAGAATGATTATAATTAGCAATGGCATTTTTTGGGGAATTATTTTCACACTGATTATTAATAATGCATGATATCATCATCACCACCACACTAAATGATGATGATCCCAAAATGTTACGAAAGAGGTACCATAATTGTTTGACGATATGTTACAGCTTAATTATTCAGTGCATTTCACTTTGTCCTTGCACCCGCAGAGGACAAATACATTCACGTCACATCTCGCCGCTCTTCCAATGTGCAGTTGCGCAAGGGCAGCAACATCTTTACCTTTCGATTTAAAGCTTCTTTCGTGACTGCAGGGATTCATCTTCTTGGTTATTTCGGTAAAGTCACGTAGAAGGGAAATAATAAAATAATAAAAATAAAACATCATAAAATAATTATATTTAAAGCTTTCGTGACTGCAGGGATTCATCTTCTTGGTTCTTTCGGTAAAGTCACGTAGAAGGGAAATAATAAAATAATAAAAATAAAACATCATAAAATAATTATATTTAAAGCTTTCGTGACTGCAGGGATTCATCTTCTTGGTTCTTTCGGTAAAGTCACGTAGAAGGGAAATAATAAAATAATAAAAATAAAACATAATAAAATACAATTCTCACGACGTTTCGGCCACAACGTGACTTTACCGAAAGAACCAAGAAGATCTTTACCTTGTAACGTTTTGCACTGGGCGAAGACCCCGGGGCCGGCCCCAGGACACGCTGGCGGGGACTACGTCGCTCAGCTGGCCTAGGAACGCCTGGGGATTCCCCAGGAAGAGATAGGAGTCTGTCGTCGCCAGGGAAAGGGAGGTTTGGACCGCCACTACTCAACGCGCTGCCGCCGCGAACATCGCCGGGTCAAGCGGACTCAGAAAACGAACGAACAACGAACGTTTTGCATCCACCGTATGAAAACTTATTGTAAAAGCACACATTTACCACGCGTGCCAGGGCCATGCCCACCACAAATCACTGCGTAATTCGTACAGAAATCGCACTGACGCAGCATGCAGAATCATCGCAAATTTCCCCCCTATTGTGCGACAGCGCCCTCCTCGTGCGACGGGACGTGCCCTTGTAACTCACTTATTTACGACTGCTTCTTGTGTTTAGTTTGGTCTCCTCCCCCCGCTACTCCGATTAGCACGGTCGGCAACGTACGGTGCGAAAGAAGTTGAACGTAAATGCATGCGTGACAACGGGCGCTCCTTTGACGCACCGCCTAAACAGTGAAGTGTGCTCCGATCGCGCACACTAATTTGATTCAGTTCATCATTAGACCTCCTTTGATGTAGATGCTTACCCCGAGCCCTCATTACTTTGATAGTGGCGTTGTCTTTGAGCTGTACGCCTTTTGGCGTCCTCTGGTCGAGCACCAATTGAGACGAGACTCGAAAGAAAGCCGTCTCTGGTGTGGACCAATCAGTTTCAAGGACAATGCATATATTATCAGAGTGTGTTTTTTTGCATTTTGACCACAAGTATTGTGGTTAATGCACACATGATTGCTCGTAATACGGTTTCAGTTTTTTTGCCAGAAAAAACGGGAAAACCCTATTATTTGATTCTGTTCGTTTAACAAGCATGTGCGCACGCGCGCTCCGCTTGCTCCTGTACTATGCACGCTGCGACGACGCGATGAGACGGGATGGGCCGTTTGGAGCCGCGTTTCGCATGGACACGGCTGGCCCTCTTGCGGCACGCGCATTGAGTAAACTGTTGTCTCGTCACATTCACGACTACTCTCCCTTGAGTTGTTTTTATTAATTGTAATTGGTAAGAGTTGTTCAAATCCCTTGTCTGTATATGAATGGATGCACAGCGTGATCTGTTTTTACGTATGTATATCTGTATGTATGTCTGTATATGCATATTTGTATGAAAGTATGTGTGTATATATATATTTTAGGTGCTCGCTAACAGCACTTGCCCCTACAGACTGTTAAGGCTATACGGGAGATCTTTGTATTGTGGGGAGCGGTGGTGTAGCGGTTAGCGCGCCGCGCTTTCTAACCCAGCGACCCGAGTTCGAGTCCCGCTCACGGCCAACACCAGTGGCGATTATCTGAACCGGTCCTGCCACCCCCTTCCCTAGGTGGACTCAGCCTCAAATGTGCTGTGTAAAAACATCGCCACTGGGCAGACAAAGGCGGTCGGGCGTAGTGCTGGCCACCCACCCCCTCGTGTGCCATGCTGCTCCCTCATTAGCTGTTCACGAACAACACTTGCCTCCACATCATTCTGCACGAAAGCATTATTCGCACGTGTGCACGACCCTACCTGTACATGGTGCCAACGTACGTTTAGCTCGACGCGTGCCTGTACATTTGTATGCACATCGGTACGCGACGTAACGCGCGCGCGACGATTTCGATTGGCGTTGTCGAACCGCTGCAGTCGGTTGCCATTGGCATCGGTCTGTGTTCGTCTCACGAGTGTCATCTCCTTCTCTCCCGTGAGAGACGGCCAAACAATCGGCTCCTGGGAGATGACACGGCCATGGCGGGGGGTGGGGGTGTCACAGTGCAGGCGCGTTTACTGGCAAGCCGACACGAGCCAGAGGAAGGCGAACCCATGCACCTCACTCAACATGGGCTGACGTCAGATTGTTCAAATGCAGGTCATGGCCACACGGTTGAATGAGGGCACGGCCGTCAATTGCAATGAGCGTGAAACCCTCAAGTGGTTGTTACCGGGCCGGCTTAAACGCCACGTCACCTGCCGGGCAAAATTCATTGAGGAATAAAAACATCGGTGAATCTGCTTTTTTTTGCGTATTGTCGACTTTCTTTTTCTTTCATTCACGAGCCACCGTTGTGCACGTGGTGATCGTGGTCCACCACACGTGACGCAGTGCGCGTTGGATTGTGGAGCGATTCAATAGGAAATATAAACGAATATATAATTGTAGCCATTCTCAATCCCTGGATGAAGGCCGTCCCAGGTCACCGCGCTGCTCAGTGGCGAGTTGGTGAAGGAGGAAGGGGGGGGGGGGGCAAAACCGGTTCAGTTATCGTTCGGCGCCACTGATGTGAGCCGTGGCTGGGAATCGAACTCGGGTCACGGGGTCTGTAGCACGAAGCACAGTGCGCGAATAACCACACTGTGCCACCGCTCGACAACATCGCGTAGGAGTATCGATCATCAGCCACGAGATCCATCTGTAAGCGACAGCAGAGCAAGCGCATTGCCGGGTTTGTAGCGCAGCACGCCAAAAGCTATACTAACGCTCCCCACGTATATTACACACACACACATTTTTATATATGAGGGTTCTCGAATTCAGTTTCCTCCCATGTGCAAAAATACTCGACAGAATGAAGACTTGGGGAAGTTTGCCAATGCAGGATCCTCATGAGACTCAGTCAGCCTCTCTTGAGCACATTAAGGAGCTTATACTTTATTCACCAGCAACGGAACGTGTCGAGACCCCTACACCGAGGAGACGGAGCGATTAAACCACCCTGTGTGCTCCCAGTGAACGTGGAATGCTAAGCCAACGTCACTCCCAACGGTGCATCTTTATTGGACAGGTATTTGGTGAATTGTTCCATTGCAGCACCACACCTCGTGATGGTGATGGATTGGGAGGCTTTCATCGAGCAGTGCCTGATGATGATTTTTAATTAAGACTGATGGGCTCTATTTAACAAGCTACTGTTCCCGTGTGAACCAATGCTCAGTGCACTCAGAGTGAAAGGTTCAATTCCCATGCCTGCCAAGTATTTTCAGCAAGACAATATTAACGAAGCATGCCGTGCGCTGTCAAGGAGACGTTAAAGACTCTGGCTCAATGTGTGTATCGTGAGGATCTCCAAAATGCGCCAATTGCTGTAGGCTTTAACGAAAATACTCGCAACCACAGAATGTCTGCTTCCGAGTTGAGGTTTTGCTGCGTCCTTCGAGCAAATCGCGCGTCCCTCGAACGAATTGCGTGTCCTCAAAGCGGGACACACACGCGGTCGGGGTGGGACGCGTCCTTCCAGTGGCTCAAGCGCAGAGACGAACGGCCGTGGTCCAAAGTGGACCACGCGCGCCACAAAAGAGAAACCACTCCCCCAGCCCGGCGCAGCTTCCCATGGGCAATGCTGCAAAAGGCACGGCAACATTTGAACACAGAAGACAAAGCGTTGCCCAATAGACATTTGGAAGGACGCGTTATCGCAGCAGAGACGGCTTCTAAAAATAACCCGGTGCTCGATGCAATCACCCCTTCACCACCGATGGGATGTGTACACCTAATGACAAAGATGCCCCGTATTGCCTGAACAGACTGTTGGGGCAAGTGCTGTTAGCATGGCACACGAAAGGGTGGGTGGCCAGCACCATGCCCGGCTGCCTTTGTCTTGCTATTTACGATGTTGACACACCGCACCAGGCACTCATTAGAGGCGGAGCCGACCTAGGGGAGGCCCGGGACCAGTTCAGATGATCGTCACCGGTGTTGGCCGTGAGCGGGAATCGAACTCGGGTGGCCGGGTTGTTTGTGCGTTGAACGTCTTTCGCGCCATACGTAGCCAACCGTGATAATCGGGAGGTGCGGGTTCGTGGCGCAGCGCGCGAACCACTACGCTGCCGCTCCCCACAATGTACACGCACACACGCACTAACGCACACTAACGCACTAACGCACGCACGCACTAACGCACACTAACACACGCTAACGCATGCACGCACACACGCACTAACGCACACTAACGCACGCACTAACGCATGCACTAACGCACTAACGCACTAACGCACGCACGCACTATCGCACGCACTAACGCACGCACGTACTAACACACGCACTAACGCACGCACGGACGTACTAACACACGCACTAACGCACGCACGCACGTACTAACACACGCACTAACGCACGCACGCACGTACTAACACACGCACTAACGCACTAACACACGCACGTACTAACACACGCACTAACACACGCACTAACGCACTGACACACGCACTAACGCACGCACTAACGCACGCACTAACGCACTAACGCACTAACGCACGCACTAACGCACTAACGCACTAACGCACTGAGGCTGTCGAGGCTCGTGTGTCGCCGTGTGGTGAAGCGGCTCTCGGGCGCTCGCTCCCTACTGCCCCGCGCCGCCTGTCGGCGCGAACATCCGCGGTGATCGCGCCGCGTCCACATCTCGCCGAGGCTTTCAGATCACAGCGTCAACGTTAATTCGCGGCGGAAAGAGAGAGAAGGAGAGAGAGAACATAGACATGGAGTAGGGAGAGAGAGGGGGTAGAAAGAGATGGGGGGGTAGAGAGAGGGGGTAGAGAGAGGGGGTAGAAAGAGATGGGGGGGGGGGGAGAGAGAGGGGGTAGAGAGAGGGGGTAGAAAGAGGGGGAGGGGGTAGAGAGAGGGGGTAGAGAGAGGGGGTAGAGAGAGAGGGGGGGTAGAGAGAGGGGGTAGAGAGAGGGGGTAGAGAGAAAGGGGGGGGTAAGCAGAACAGAGCGGGATATCTTTTGTGAAATCTGTCATTTAAAAGGGGGGGGGGGGCACATAAAGCAAAACATTGAATAAAACCCCTAAATGATGAACGAAGCAAAGTGCCGACTGCACCGAGCATCTTCTTGTTTCCTCTGATCGTAAAAAATTAGAGAAAGAGAGACAGCGGGAGGACGAATCGCCTCGGACGCATCCTCCTCCACGCCGATCTGCGCGCCGATGTGTGGCGACGTCTCCGAAGGGACGTCGCTCTCCATCCAACCCCCCTCGCTCCACTCCGCCTGCCGCCGCGCGCGGATTAACGACCGCTCGCGTCGCGTTATTGTCTAATTAAGTCAATCCCGCCGTGGTCTTGGCACCGTGCCAAGCACGAGCGGGCGAAGCTGCGTTAAAGCCGGAGGGAGGCAGGGATGGGAAGGCGAGGCGAGCGCGTTCGGGAAGGGAAGCGATGGCGCGGTTTGTGAGCGGCACTTTCAAGTTAAAGTTCATTTATTAGGTATAGCCCTCTGGGCCATTCGGCTCTTGAATCGGGTGCAACCGCAACAAACAAAAAACAAAAACATGAACAAGAAAACATCTTAAAGTGAATATGTGACTAAGTGCAAACAGAAAATCCAAGAAAAGACAGCAAAATATTGCAGAAAAAACACCGTACACCAACACTGTGTGCAAAAATCCCAGTGGGTCAAACAACAACAGCCACAAGACAACTTAGATTAAGGCCATCAGTCTTACTCCGTACTACAACAAACAAACATGACCAAACCAAAAAACTTTTCGAAATCACCAAAATAAAGCCATGAAAGCAACGAAACAGTGATCATAGGAACTGTGACGGAATTTTCACAATAAACTTGAACCCTACTGTGTGAACCTGGTCACGCGCGTTCGAAGGCCACGGCTCACGTCACCAGCGTGGTGAAGTACGTCTCAAACGGCGCACGTGACGGACACAGCCGTCATGCAACAACGCATTGACGACGAAGGGCCTCGTGAACGTGTCGCAACTACTCTTTGGTTCTTTCGGTAAAGTCACGTAGGTAGAAAAGGAATAGATCACGACGTTTCGATCGCGACGCAAGCAATCGTCATCAGGTGGGACAACCACGGCAAGAAAAGACTGCTGAAGTAGGCGAGAGATTTGCCGTGGCACGAGGTTATATAGTAGGCCTCGGCAGTAGGGGAAGAGAGAGAAGTGGTGCAGAACGAGAGCGAGAGAGTGAGCAAGAGAGTGAGCGAGAGAGAGAGAGCGAGCGAGTGAGCGAGCGAGCGAGAGAGCGAGCGAGAGAGAGAGAGCGAGAGAGCGAGCGAGTGAGCGAGCGAGAGAGCGAGCGAGAGAACGACCGAGAGAGCGAGCGAGAGGTGGGGGTTTTACATAAAGCTAAGTTTAAAAAAAGAGAGAGAAGTGGGGGGAGGGGAGGAGGCAGGGTAGAAAGTGGACCCCGCAGCAGCGCCCGGGTCACTGGAGTAAAGTGGGCCACCGCAGCAGCGCTGGAAAGATCGGCTGCAGGAGGGGGGGTGGAGACATCGAGTAAAAATGTGCCGTCGTTGCGAGGACAATTCTGCGCGATTGAGGCTGTTGCACGATGGCCAATTGTTGGAGGCTGAAAAAAACCTCGACACGTGAAGCATTTGGCGACCGCGAAGTAACCGCACTCGGCAGATATCAATTTTGCCGAGCGGATAATGACTCGCAAGGGCCTCGTTACGTAAAAGGAAATCAATCCGTGTTTTTTATTTTAAATTTCATCCGAGACGTAAGTATTACACGTGTACGTTCATTCGAAAGTAAACTTTGCAAACGCACAGCCCTTAAGTCAATCCACTGCTGGATTAGGGCCTCCCCACGCCGTGCACCTTGTGAGGATTGTTTGATCTTACTTCACCTCGCATTGCCCCGTAGAGCCCAATGGCAACCTGTTTGTGTACGGCGGTCACCCATCCGAGCACTAACCAGGCCCAAACCCGCTTGGCTTCTGAGATCTGACGACACCAAGACACATTCCGAGTTATTTGGCCGCAAGCAATGCCGCACATGGAGAGACGCACGGAAGAACACATGCATTAAAAAACATCGGCAGAAAGAAACGAGCATACATTAAGACGGGCTAGTGTAGTGACAACGTATACACAAGTATTTTAACACAGGCATACATGACCTGCAATATATAAATAAACATTTAATAAATCAACCAGAGTGCTGGCGATGGCAGCCGTTAAATTAAACACACGTTTGTCAGACAACCACATCCGGGCGGATGCGTCTTGCCGTGCACAAGCGTGCCTCGAGCATGCCCTCCACCCGTTCACCAAATTAAAAATGCGGAGCTAAACGTTGGGCCCAGGCTGGGCCCCCGATTATCCAGCAGCTCGTCGCGGTGGCGAATAGTTTGAGGTGGGACGGCAGCGAGCTCGGAAATGTCTCGCGTGTGCCCGACCCGGTCCGCCACGCTGCGTCGTCATCATCATCATCAATCATTATCAACATCATCTGTGCCGGGATTGCAAATGGACCCACGGTTGGGTGGTCACAAGACTGAAAGAAACAATGACATCCAGGTGCTGATAGACACCATGTCCGCCCGGTGCTTACCCAGCTGCATTGGCTTCCACTTGCCGAATGAATACACTCAATGGTCGCACTCATCACACACAGAGTGCTTACCACAAATGAACCACAAATGAACCACAATACGTTGCCGATCTCGTCAAGGAGCATAAACCTATCATCACGTGAACTCTGGTCCTTCTCGCAGCAGCGGCTTTGGGCTAACCATCGCACGAAGACGGTCACCGCATCGTGCGTGTTCAGATGCGCTTCTGCGGCCGTCTGGAACGCTCTTCCTTCCGATATTAGGAAGCCATTTGGAGCGATGCACTTTGAAATCATCGAGATTTAAAACTAATTTCTTAGAACTACTTTTTTGTGCTTTATGTTGTTGTCCTCCCCCCACACCTCCAATTAGCACGGTTGGATACGTACGTTGCGATTTAAGTTCAACGTACGTACATACATCCATAAAGCTCAACACTAGTTCTGATGTATCCTCTTTCAGCGTCGTTCACCGGCACGAACGTTCGGCTCTGTCGACCAGAGGACGTCCACATACTCAACAATTTTGCCGGCTTTTCAACATTCCCCCACCTCCGGTTTTGCTGAAAAACCGAATCAATTGGCACGTTTGCTCATGACGTGACAACTCAATTTGATTCGCTCGGCCGCTGGGTGGTGGAGGGTTGTCGTTAAACATTACCACTCCAACAACAATAATTACGAATCGCGATATTCGTCGTGAAAGCCGACATATAAAATGTGTTACCACTATTCAGTTTGTACTGCAACTCCAATAGCCCAATTAGATATGATAGAGTATTTTTAAAAAACTACCTTAAAATTAGTAACGTTTATACGAATGAAGCACACTTCATTTTAGAGGAATTCGCTCACTCACAGCAGCACTGCCTTGTGTGTTGCTGGAAGTGGAGAAGGCTCGCGAAGGATGATATTATTGGGCAGCTGGAGGCAGTCGCCCTCCAACCACAACAGAAGGCAATGGAGCGACGCTCACAACAATGAGTGGAGCACCGGGCAGATAAAATGCAGCGACTTGGCACAGCAGGAGGCACACAGCTGGTGCGTCTGCCAGTCGTCATCTCAGTCGGTCACCCCATGGACTCCTGGGTCTGTCCTGTGACCTCCTGCCAGCAGCGAGCCTTCGACACTTCACGTGGCAGCCTCAAACTGCAGCTGGCCTGGCACAGGTACCGTGCTTACATCACCGACACTGCGTGGCGAATGGCAACTCTTGCTGTTGCCGTGTTGGAAGCCTCGAAAAGAATGCATCTCCGCTGCAGGGCCGGAGTACATTTTTAAATCGGGTTTGGCCAGGGATAGGATTCTCGTGTGGAAGGGTGGCAGAGTGAGCTCACTCAATAATAAAAGCCATGTCCGTACCACGCATTCTACCTCCGTTGCACAAAAAAAAAACGTCATGAGAAATTAATGCATCGTGTGTTTTTTGCACTTGTGTACACAAAGACGCCGCTGGCTTTTTCACACACGTTCCTGTAATGTTTTAGATAAACAGCAAGGAATATCAATATGTAGGAAAATGAATTCTTAATTGAGGGCGTAAATAAATAAGCGACGAACGCGTAGGCAACACGCTAAACAGCGTAATGAATAAATAAGCCGTGAATGATCATTCGCAATAATTGGTTATTTAAAATGAGATGTTTTCTAAACAAACAAAAAAATGACCAACCCCCCCCCCCCCCCACCAAAAAAAAAAATATATTCAAATGCAGCCAATTAATTCGTTATCCTGCACGCGGCTCCGTCGTAATGAAACCGCCAAGCTCCCAGCTCGGGCCACGGCAGTTCATCAGTAAAAGCCCGAATTAATGCCACCCCCGCATTAATGAAAGGCTAAATAAATAACCAGCGCGCGCGCGCACATCCGCATTGCGCGCGCGCGCGAGATGATTTATTCACGATCGTCGTTCTGCAGCCGCAAGAGAAAGTCCGTCGGGGGTACGATCGTCGCCCCGGGGGACGGGGGGGGGGCTCAGCGTCACTCGGCACCCCCCTCCCTCCTCCCCTCCCTCCCTCCACCATTCCCCGTTCCACTCGGATTCCGTGCCTACCGAGCAGTGTGGCGTAAGACTTATATTTAAATCCTTTATATTAAGTTAACTTGCTTGCTTGCTTGCGCGCTTACGACCGTGCAAATCTTTCGGTCGTTTTTTAACCCACTTCCCGTGATCCAATCGAGCTGACATTTTGCACACAGACTCGTTGTGCGTGACAATTTATTTTCGTGAAAATTTTTTTTCCAAAATGTTCCACTTTTTAGGGAAAAAAAATTCATATTTAATTTAAAATACCAATGTGATAAAAATGAAACTCTTACTCAAGAAAAACAGAAATAAATAAAATAAAACCGATGCCACGCATATAAAGGATTTATAGTGAAAAACTTTGTTTTTACGGGTTAATTTTTAATCCTTTATATTAAGTTCGCTTGCTTGCGTGCTTGCTTGCTTGCTTACGACCGTACAAACCTTTCGGTCGTTTTTTAACCCACTTCCCGTGATCCAATCGAGCTGACATTTTGCACACAGACTCGTTGTGCGAGACAATTAATGTTCGTGAAAATTTTTTTCCAAAATCTTACACTGTTTAGGGAAAACAAATTAAATATTTAATTACCAATTGTTTAATACTGCAGACAATCATCTGACCCATAGGTGGCAGCCATCTCAAGCCAGAGGACGAGAGGACTCTAGCCGCCACGCATATAAAGGATTTAGAGTGAAAAACTTTGTTTTTACGGGTTATACTTATTAAATCCTTTATATTAAGTTCACTTGCTTGCTTGCTTGCACGCTTACGACCGTGCAAATCTTTCGGTCGTTTTTTAACCCACTTCCCGTGATCCAATCGAGCTCACATTTTGCACCCAGACTCGTTGTGCGTGACAATTTATTTTCGTGAAAAAATTTTCCCAAAATTTTACACTTTTTAGGAAAAAAAAATATATTTAATTAAAAATTGCTTAATGGTGGCAGGCAATCATCTGACTCATAGGTGGCAGCCATCTCAAGCCAAAGGACGAGAGGACTCTAGCCGCCACGCATATAAAGGATTTATAGTGAAAAACTTTGTTTTTACGGGTTAATTTTTTTTCGATCGCGACGCAAGCAACCGTCTTCACCTCTTATATGTTACGTATATCGTTCATTGTAAAATTTGAATCACTGTCCGTATGATCACTGTTACGTTGTTTTTATAGCTTCGTTTTTTGTGATTTTTGAAAACGTTTTGGTTTAGCCATGTTTGTTTGTTGGAGTACAGAGTTAGCCTGATAACTTTAATCTAAATTGTCTTGTGGTTGTTATTCTTTGACTTGCATCCCACTGGGATTTTTTGCACACAGCGTTGATATACGGTGCTTTTTCTGGAAGACTTTGCTTTTTTCTCCTGGATTTTTCTGTTGCGTGCAGTCACTTTAAGATGTTTCTTCATGTTTGTGTTTGTTGCGGTTGCACCCCAGTCAAGAGCCGCATGGCTCACAGGGTTATACCTCATAAATACAACTGAAAACTGAAACCTGAAGACGATTGCTTGTGTTGCGATCGAAACCTCGTGATATTTTTTTTATATTTTTCTATCTACGCGTCTTTACCGAAAGACCCATAGAATATGTATTCCTGCAGTCACGAAAGCTTTAAGTCAACACTTTTTTTTTCTTCTCTTCCCCGCAGATTTGAAGGCGGAGGGATCCTAAATTATCCGCAATGCCCCCACCACCCTCACCGCCCCCACCCCCCTCCCGCCCCCACCCCTCACCCCCCGCTCCCACCCCCATCCCGCCCCCCACCCCCAATCCCGCTCCCACCCAGCCCCCCCCCCCCGCCCTCCCCCACCCCCTCCCGCCCCCACCCCCTCCCGCCCCCATCCCCCTCCCTCCGCCCCCACCCCCCTCCCTCGCCCCCACCCCCTCCCGCTCCCACCCCCCTCCCGCCCCCACCCCCCTCCGCCCCCACCCCCCCTCCCGCCCCACCC
This sequence comes from Lethenteron reissneri, assembly GCF_015708825.2. NCBI lineage: Eukaryota > Metazoa > Chordata > Hyperoartia > Petromyzontiformes > Petromyzontidae > Lethenteron > Lethenteron reissneri. Next base: position 11,531,537 of record NC_083797.1, on the reverse strand, counting down.
CCTCCGGCCCCCACCCCCTCCCGCCTCCCCCACCCCCCTCCCGCCCCCACCCCCTCCGCCCACCCCCCCAGCCCCACCCCCTCCGCCCCCACCCCCTCCCGCCCCCACACCCCCTCCGCCCCCCAACCCCCTCCGCCCTCCCACCCCCCTCCCGCCCCCACCCCCCTCCGCCCCCACCCCCTCCCGCTCCCACCCCCCTCCCGCCCCCACCCCCATCCCGCCCCCACCCCCCTCCCGCCCCCACCCCCATCCCGCCCCCACCCCCTCCCGCCTCCACCCCCTCCGCCCCCACCCCCCTCCCGCCCCCACCCCCACCCCCCTCCCGCCCCCACCCCCACCCCCCTCCCGCCCCCACCCCCACCCCACTCCCGCCCCCACCCCTCCCTCCCGCGGCCACCGCTTGTGGGTTGCGTGCCCAGGTTGCGTGCGCACTTCCTCGGTGCCCACTGCCCCGAGCACGCGGACGAAGCGCCACGAGTGTCCGCACGGACGCACGGACGGGTTGGAGGGGGAGGGCGGGTTGGAGGGGGAGGGCGGGTTGGAGGGGGAGGGCGGCACGGGGTACGGGGGCGCACGACAAGGAGGCTGTGCGGTAGGGGATGAGTCAGGCGGCCAAATGGCAGTGACAAGAAGAAATCGGAAGAAAGTTTATCGCCACATTCGTTAGCGCTCGCCGGGGCTGAACTCCAGAAGAGATTGAGATGGAAGGTGATCTCACGATTAGGGAGTGGAGGGGGTTATGGATTGGGGAGTCTCCAGAAAATATTCCGTGAGAAATTAAACCCCCGGTCGTTAAAAACCACAGCCTCATCACGCGAGAATTCTGCATGGTTATCGTTAGCTACATCGGTTTGGACGACGAGCCTAATTGGTAGAGCAGAGAACTAATGAACGCTTACCAGTGGTTAATATGCTCTGCAAAACATATCTGGGTGAAGATGGTCAGGTGTTGCAACTAAAATAGTTTCAGGACAATTTAATGACAATTTTTTAAGGTTTTTTGGATTTGTGATATGACTCCAGAACGCGATGACCTGCTCTTGTGAATGACGCCACGGGATGATCCCCGATGTTCACGTCGCTGCACACCGTGTGCCTTAGCAACTCCCTCAAGAAAATTATGCCACGAGAATTCAAACCCTCGACGTAGTGCCGACCACTCGGCAAGGAAAATTCCATGCAATGCAGTAAATGTCACAATGTTAAGCAAAGAAGAACACACGTCAAAAAAGTTATCTTTTTCTGATCAAAAGAGTTCAAGTTTATTTAGTTCTAGATTTGAAGCCTTCGTGACTGTAAGGATTCATACTCTTAGTTTTTTCGGTAAAGTCACGTAGGTAAAAAATTGAAATTAAAATTAATAAAAAATAAAATAATAAAAAACCACCACGTTTCGGAGGCAACACAAGTCTCCGTCATCAGGTGGGACCGTCACAGCCAGATTTGCTGCATCAAGTCACTCCGAAACGTCGTGATTTTTTATTATTTAATTTTTTGGTTTATTAATTTTAATTTTAAATTTTTACCTACGTGACTTTACCGAAAAAACTAAGATTATTAATTTAGTTCAACCAGGCGAGAACTCACACAAATAAAACCAGGACAGTCTGATTTGCACGGGCATCAGTCTGCGAGTAGAGGGTGATGTAATAATCGAATTTGGAAAATTTGGACGTGGACTCTGGCACGCATCATCATCATCATCACCGGCGGCGGCGGCGGCGGCGGAGCCTCTGCGCGGCACTGGAGGCGGCCTGAGGGCCGAGCTCGGGTTGACGTGGACGCGCGGCCACTTTTTGAGGCTGACTTCAAACTCCACCACGGTCTCGGACTGCACTCAGCGCGGCGGTGACTCAGGATAATCGCTCCTGCTAGGGGCAAGCGATGGATGATGGTGGTGGTGTAGATAATGACACATTAGTCTACTCTCGCGAATGACATCACGGGAGCTTTAACATCCACTGAGAGTGAAGCAGATGACGGAATGTAGTATTTTTTTTATTAATATGACCACAGAATAGGGCACCGCGGTGGCAAGATGTTAACTACCTCGCCTGATTTACAGGAGATCGTGGGTTCGATCCCGACACTGACGCCTGTATATTTAGAGTGTGCATGTTCTCCCTGTGGTCGCGTAGATTTTTCTCTGGATCCTCCGGTTTTTCACTCCACATTTAAAATCAACACTCGTTCAGAGTGTTGGCTGCTATCAATTTCCACGTGGCGATACGCCGCTTCGTTGAGCTATCGTTTGTGATAGCCAGGTCGCTTCTGAAAAAGAGCTACGTAGCTCGGTGGGCCTTACCTGGAAAAATAAAAAGAGTTCCGAGTTTTTAGTTTCACAGCAACAATCAGGGCGGCCGCTGGATTCGATCCGGGAACTCTCTGCAACGGACGTCCGATGCCCTGCCTGCAAGGCCACGGCGTGTGTCCGTCATCGTGTAACCCACACGTTACGCCAATTCTTCTCAACGACAAATTTCTCACGTAAAAGCCATTCGTAAAAAATTGCAATCTTCACGCACTGCATCGGCAGTGGTGGACAAGGGCATACGTGAAACACTTCAGTGCCGCTATCGTTAAAGGCGCCTTGAAAAACCGGTCATTTACAAAAACATTCGGCTACTTGCCATATTTTTCTGTTATAATGGTGTTGATGATTATGACAGGGAGGTGATTTCAGTGAAGTGTGCTCATTGCATGTGCAAAGCACGCAGAGATTAATCGACAAAGTGCGTTCCCCTTTATGGGAAACTCACAGTGGTTGTCCTCCACCATGAAAATGTGGAATTGCCACCGTTGATTCAGGACGGGCAATAAGAGATGAACGCTGCTTCACGCTTACAGGGAAAGAGAGAACGCAACTGCGCGACCATTGTTTCTTTAGATCTTCTCAAACATTTCATTTGTGTAGACGTGACTTTTTACTTTTAAAAAATTCGAGCGGTAAATTGTAAATCCCAATGTCCTTCCTTCCTTCCGCCTGTCTTGCCCTGGGCTCGGACTAAACAAAAAGAGACAAGCCTCAGTCCCGTGTCACTCCCACCGTGCCTCGGGCATCACATCCTCAAGAAAATCACGTTTCCTCCACCAGCTTCGTCTGTGTGACTCATCATCGTCATCATTTGTTGACCTTCTCCCGCTCCTCCGATTAGCACGGTTGACTATGTACGGTCGGAAAGAAAATCAACATACATCGAGACAGAGAGTGCGTCTCCATTGGCGATGAGTCATATGATTGCGCTCCTGTGTCGGCGCATTGTTATTCGGATTCGTGACTCACAATGGATTAGTGAGGCCTTCATCCGGCAGTAAGCTGACAAGCTGCTTACTTTTTTGAATATTCGCGTGGGCCAACCAGTTCCATCGCTGTTGAAATTAAACCGGATTCAATGATCGATTACATGACTTTTAAATGGATAATCGATTCTGTAAACGATTAACAACCCCCGTTCTTTTCTTTCAAAATAATATTTCGAATGTCGTCACGCCATTATGTGATTACGCAAAGCAATCTCCATTCAGAACTCCGCAGCGAGCAGTTCATCACCCTGTGTCAGAGAAAAAGGGCTTGGAAGAAAACACTACAGAACTACCCGTGAAGCCACTTGACGAGGCCTCTATATCCACATTAGGGGGCCTTTTGTACATGCCCTGCAAAAAGTGTTCATCACATGACCAAAGTGACACTTTTTGTCACTCGCATCATCGTTTATTTCACGCATCATCATATTCATCACGCACTGCAATCCAACTCATCTCATCTCGTCATACTATTCTGCTGTACAAATAGCTCATTCTTTGTTCAGCGCCTTGGTTAAGGCGTTGTATATAACACATTCCTGCGGAGGGAGCTGGTAGGAACGTTGGGTTGCTCGGTCAATGGCCAGGGTCAACGGCGGCGTGGTGTAATCCGCAAATATGCCCGACTGTGAGGGCGGGCACAAGCCGGCGTGAGTAGGTTAAAAGTTGAGTTTTATAAGGGCACCACGGGGTGATCAGCCCCTCCCCACCCAGCCCCTCCCCATACTCCCCACCCAGCCCCTCCCCACCCAGCCCCTCCCTCCCTCCCCACCCAGACCTTCCCTGCACGACGGACGGACGGACACAATAATCCCCTGTGGGCTGGTGGAACCAGTGGGTTCCTACCAGTAGTAAACCGAGATCAGATGAGATGCGCTAATCCGACTGGATTTTCAAATTTCTTCGACCGAATATGCCAAATGAAACGAGTCTTTTGTGACTGTGCTGAGACCATCAACTCACTTACCTTTAGAACCTAGTTTAATCATGGGTGGCTGAATACTGGACTCTAACCCACGCTCTCAGCAATGCATGGCTCAGTTACAACCTGTCCTCCTAAAACGCAGCAGTTGCGTTCTTGAAGAACACCGCGCGTCAAAATAAATCATCACTAGCTTGTTTGCCCACCCAAGGACGGCTGTTTCTAGCAGTACATCTCAAATATTCAAGAGAAAAATTGTTCAGCTCATGATTATTCATGAGGGAGAGGTAGCCCCATGTGGAGTGACGTCACCCCCTCATGGTTATTGTGGAGGGGTGCGGCATGTGGAGTGACGTCACCCGCTCATAGTATTTAATGAGGCGAGGGGTGCGGCATGTGGAGTGCGCGACCTTCTTGTGCGTTAGTGTAAATTTCCACGCGGGCATGAATATTAATGAGGGGGGGGGGGGTGGGCCTCATGTAGAGTGACGTCACGCGGGGGAGGTGAGCCTCATGTGAAGTAACGTCACGCGCGGGACGGACAGACATTTCTGGGTGATTATAGCAGGTAATGGGGTAAAGCACAGTCCGCGATAACACGTGAGACGCTGGCTGAACAAAGGCTGAGGCGCGTGGCAAGCATCCAGCAGCATCCCCGCCTTCTGCGATGCTACACCGAGGCAGACGCGCAACCGCTCATTGCTACTCGCACGACGCAGTTCTGTCCACTCGATCACGTTATATCCAATTCGCATCCGCGTTGTGAAAAAAATGTGTTCCCCAATACATCCGTCGCGTTGTATCCGATTCGCGTTATGAAAACAACACGCAGCGTTACCGCAGAAAATACTCTACTTTAAATCTTGTTCCACCCGGCTGACCATTAAACGGTTGCGGATTTTACCGTCCAAGTATTGCATTGGGCAACGAACAGCTTCCGTCGTTTCACGTAGCCGCTGTAAGCTTTCACAAGCAAGGTAATATCTCCGAATATAATGCATTGCTAATTGTCTGGCACATTGACAGACAGCTGGTCTGTCACTTTGTTAGCCATTCGGTTTACTCGCCTGCATGTCTGAGCAGAGGCAAGAGTTCAAGCTACTGTTATATAACGACACTCCCATGAGAAATAACGTTACAACGACCATAAATTACTGTCGAGCAACTCTACCAAAGGGACAGAATGTTCAGGCTTTATACAAGTGCAGCCATATGGCAATGTCGAGACTTATTTCCATAGCTTAGCGCTACACTTGCTACATATATCACAACCACAACTACCATCATCATCATTCTTAATATCACCACAAGCACCACCACCACCATTATCATCATCAACTACCTCGCCTGGTATACAGGAGGTCGTAGGTTCGACCCTGACGCCTGTATATTTGGCGTTTGCATGTTCTCCCTGTGGTCGCGTGGATTTTTCTCCAGGACCTTTGGTTTTTCCCTCCACATTTAGAATCAACATCACGCGTTTAGAGCGTTTGGCTGAAATATATTTTTTACGTGATAAGCCACTTCATTGGGCTATCATTTGTGGCCAGGTCGCTTCTGAATAAAGAGCGATAGAGCTCAATGGGCCTTACCCGGTAAAGTAAAAATAGGTGAATAGGATAATCATCATCATCATCATATAATCAGGAATTAAATAATCAGGACCATGACTATCACCACAATAATTTCCTTCACCGTAACCATTATCATCATAATCGTCTTTAACAACACCAATTCCATCATCAGCATTAATTATCTGGGATGTGTAAAACGTATCTCTCCTTGTCGAGGCTCCAGTACTTGGCGAATGCCCTACTCCTGAGCTTTTTTCATGTACCAGACCCTGGCATAGCAATGTGGAATTTCCACCGTTGCATTTAGACTGCCGAGCGAGATTGATGTCACCTTCGCTCACGTACGCCAGGAGCTGGTGGCTTTATTCAAAGATTGAAAGTGATCAATGTTGCGAAGCCAACTGGGTTACTTAGACCAACGATGCCATGAAAATAACACCCAAAGCCAATATTTCACTGTCGGCAGGTTATTCAGTGACGATAGGAAAACAGGGAAATTCTGTGGAGTTTAAAATACTTTCATCGTATTCATCCCAGGTTGCTGAAGACTGCCACAATATTAAAGGCAAACAATAGCTAACATTTTACGTTGTTGTACTGCACATTAATATTGCCTTATAGGGCATGAGTTGTAATTAAATATGCTGACAACATTGTACATGCAGAAATGTTAAATTGAGTCCGAATTTTACAGATAATCACACGAAAATAAGGATCCAAACCAAAGTTCCCCCGTATAGCCTTAACAGACTGTAGGGGCAAGTGCTGTTAGCGAGCACCTATGTAGGCCGGAACACCACACAAGGGGGTGGGTGGCCAGCACCACGCTCAGCCGCCTTTGTCTCCCGAGTGGCGATGTTTACACACCGCACCAGGTACTCATTTCAGGCTCAGTCGACCTAGGGGAGGCCCAGGACCCATTAGCGAGAATCCCACTTGGGTCACCAGGTTTGGAGCGCAGCGCGCGAACCGCCACACTACCGCTCCCCATAAAGATCCCCTGTTCAGTCACACACACACAAAGATCCCCCATGTAGCCTTCAACAGACCTGTGGGGCAAGTGCTGTTAACGAGCACTTATAAAGGCCGACCACAGCACAGGAGTAGACTGAAATTTCGATTTAAAGCTTTCGTGACTGCAGGGATTCATCTTCTCGGTTCTTTCGGTAAAGTTACGTAGAAGGGAAATAATAAAACAATAAAAATAAAACATAATAAAATAATTCTCAGGTGTAAAATAATTCTCATGTGAGAATTATTTTATTATGTTAATTTTTATTATTTTATTATTTCCCTTCTACGTGACTTTACCGAAAGAACCAAGAAGAGGAGTAGACTGGTGTGGCCAGAAGCTTGTGCTCCGACCTCTGCCTCCTCAGCGTCGATGTTTCTACGCGGAATCAGGGCACGCATTCAAGGTCGAGCCGACCGAGTGGAGGCCCACTCAGGTGGCCAGCTAAGATCATTATCGCCGCTACGAGGCATGGCCAGGGAGTCGAATCGAGGTCACCAGGTTCAAAGCGCAGTGTACTAAAAACTAGTTCTAGATTTGAAGCTTTCGTGACTTGCAATGATTCACACTCTCAGTTTTTTCTGTAAAGTCACGTAGGTAAAAAATGTAATTTAAATTAATAAAAATTAAATAATTAAAATCACGACGTTTCGGAGGCAACACAAGTCTCCGTCATCAGGAAAAAACTAAGAGTACTAAGAACTACATTGCGTGCGTGCGTGTGTGTGCGTACGATATCGTACACGACGGCCCGAGGCGCAGGCATTCATCGAGCCTTTCCTCCCCTCTTGTCATCGGCAGCGCCCTGACGCTCCTTAAGAGCGATCGAATTGATGAGGCGTGAAACGGAGGGTTGTTAAACAATTTTGTTCACAAATCCTGTTCGCTGCGGCGAACTTATCAGCCAGGGCGCCCCACTGCGCACGCGCCAAATCAGAGCGACGTCGCCGATCTTCGACGGGAGCTGTCCAGTCCGGTCATTCATCGCCGCGGGGAAATCCTCAATGAGGCTCGATAATCGTCCTAGGAAGGGTCCTTGCCTTCGATCTTCTTCTCCTCCTCATTCTTTCGTACGGCTGACGTAGACGCAGAGCAACAAAGGACAACTTCACATTCAGGTGAACAACCTTGTCAGAAGCAGCGGAGTGTATCGCCGCGATGTCTCTACTTCCTGTTTGTGGGGATTGCGTCGGTACACGCTGTGCGGTCTGTTCTGGATGACCACAGTGGCACACGGGAGAGTTTTAAATGTTACCATTTCTGCATCAGGTATCCGCATGTACCGCCGTGGGTTATGCAGTCGGTTCAGTTTAGGGTGGATCATGAGCTTCGTGTAAATTCAAACCCAGGGACCTTCTGCGTTGGGTCTTGCTTCCAATAATGACCCCGCGCACCTCCGATTAGCACGGATTGGCCACGTACGATGTGAAAGAAGTTCAACAAAACATACGTAAGTGGTGGAAATAATGCGCTACTTAGTTGCGGCATTTTAAAACAGATACACTTTGAGAATTTAGGTTTAAAAAGGCTAAGGGGTCAGAGTGCGATGCGAGCGAGTGAATGCCCGGGGGATTTGCGCAATGAATTGTGGGCGTTTTCTCCCCAAAGCCGCGTGGATGTCGATGTGCGTTGATTAACGGGCGCTTTTGCAATAGGCGAGTAGCGTGTGGTGGGATTAAAGCGTGGGCGTTCCCACCTCTCTTCTGAGACGCTTGGGTCAGTGTGGAAGAGTAGGCCAATGAGCCAAACAGGAGGGGCCCTCCGCGAGAAACTCTGTCCACTGAAGGCGCTTCTGCCGACACCTTTCGTCTATGCGAACGCCAAAAAAGATTGGCGGAGACAAACTCCTTCTCTCATGAGGGTGGCAGGAAAATGAAAAAAGAAAATTACATTCGAGGAGCCATAGAACACAACCACAAAAAAAACTTAACCGGAAAATAAAAAAAAGAAATTCCCCGCACTCCCGAGTTTTCAGAGTGTGCCATGTTTGTTTTCAAAGAAAAAATTGGCTGCAAGGAATTAAGGACATGTAGAAACGCACAAACAAACACACAAACAGGACTTCTTGAAAGCACACAAACAGAGGAGGCACATTCACAGGCTCGCCGCACGCAACGCTCACCAGAACGACAACAACCCCGAGCATGCACACGTGCTGGTGCTCAAGGTGCCGACAAGTCACCACGGGTCACCACGAGAGAGTGCCAGAGCACGGATTGGTTGAGCTGGAGTTCAATCGAGATCCGAAGCTTTCGTGACTGCAGGAATTATTCTTTGGTTCTTTCGGTAAAGTCACGTAGAAAGAAATAAAAGTAAATAATGATAAGAGAATACGACGTTTCGATTGCAACACAAGCAACCATCATCAGGTAAAAATGGATGAGAAAACAAACATAGTAAACTTGGAAATATAATGCGATACAACACAGAGTGTCGGCCAACACAACAGTCAACACCCCACCTGGTTGGTTTCGTTCCTCCAAAGATTGCTAAATTTGAGAGAGAGACAAAACATAGACACACAGACAGACACACAAGCAGAGAGAGACTCACACAGAGACAAACAGAGAGAGAGACACACACATTGGCACACAGAAAGACAACGTCTCTGTGTCGAGGCCTTAAATAGAAAGAGGGGGGGGGGGGGGTCAGAGGGGGAGTTGTGTGGAATTATTGCCCATAGCGGCCGGAGGAGAGAATGGACCCATAAACAAGCACGGAACAAGCACGGTAGAAATCTAATTCAGTAAAATTAGGAAATATAATGCAATACAACACAGAGTGTCGGCTAACACAACAGTCAACACCCCACCTGGTTGATTTCGTTCCTCCAAAGGTTGCTAAATTAGAGAGAGAACTGGGATGGAGTCTGTTATTCAGATTAGGTTTGCATTCGGCCATCGAGAAAGTTCTAGTTTCCCCAACATACTGTTAACTTCCATTAATTTATGCTCCTTTTTATCGGCGTTTAAACTTGCCAATGAAAAACTTTGTTTCACTGCATGTGTCCAGAGGCAATCATTGTTGGGTGTTTAGTGTCAAAACATATCTACAACAATCATCCATGTTGCCCGAATACATTAATCACCGTGCTATCCTTACTGCGACCCTGTCAGTGCCCATCACGTCAATTAGTAACAAAGGCCACGGGGAGCCTGACACAGCTAATGAAGCATTTCATCTTAGCGAATGATAATCTGACGAATGCCAAAATCTCCATTTCAGTTACAACGAGTCAAATGCGACCTCTTACAAGCCTGATAGTAGCATGGAAAGACTTGGCACCGGCCACAGGAATGTGGAATTCCCACCAGTGCCTCAAAGCCACCACAACAGCGCTCTGCCGACTCAAGCCCCGATCCCCCTACTACGATCCCGCTGCTGGTGTCACCATTCGAGAGTTCCACCCAGATCGGGAAGAACCCGGCGAGCGAAGAGAGTGGAACAAGGCAGACGTCCGGGTCAAACACCTCCTCATTCGAGACCCAAACATCATTGCACCTTCCTGGTTCTTTCGGTAAAGTCACGTAGAAGGGAAATAATAAAATAATAAAAATAGAACATAATAAAATAATTCTTATTATGTTTTATTCTTATTATTTTATTATTTCCCTTCTACGTGACTTTACCGAAAGAACCAAGAAGATGAATCTCTGCAGTCACGAAAGCTTTAAATCGAAATCATTGCACCTCCTGACTCCTCCTCGAAAGATACTGGCCCAACCATCGACCTTATCGGAACACCAATAGGACGACGCGCACATCACCTTCATACGTGGAGAAAATTAATGACAAGCCACAGGAGTGTGAATGTGGCCATGCAACCCAAACTACGACCCGGTAGAGTGAATCACTGTCGTCTGTGCTCAGAACCGGCCCTAGACCTTTGGGGGCCCTAAGCAAAATTTGGTTGGAGGCCCCTTTGATGTATGATTTTTTTCACCCACTAGCTAGCAGTGACTCTAGGGGGCCGTCTGCTGGCTACGGGGCCCTTTGCAATTGCAAGGGTCGCTTAGTGGCTGGGCCGGCTCTGTCTGTGCTCATTCAACGGAGGAGGAATATCAAAACCACACGAAACTCTCTCTCCCGAAGCCCTCTCGTCGCAGCGAGCAGAACTGCACAATTGGCATTCGGCTTCTGAACAGATTGTTGCCATGTGCAAGAACAACATCTTGAGCAGAGATCGAATTTGCATGTATTTGCCTTTGTTCACTTATTTAACGAAGTACTTTTATTGTTAAAGTAAATGTCTAGTTTAGTCAAAGTTTCAAATTGTTATTTATACATCACTATGGTTTAATAGATGATAACAAAAATATAGAAAAAGCGGTTTCCCTTTCAGCAAGCATAAGTCAGCAATAATCTTCGATCCCCGAGTCAACAGTGGAAATTCCACGTTCCGATGGCAGGGATCAGTCTAGCCATCTAACACTCACTCTTAACTTTCCACAAAAGTGGTACTCACGATATCAAGCCTGGAGCGTTGATGGGCTGAGTTGACCCCAACCAGAATTTTAACCCACGACCTTCCGATTGCAAGTCGCAAATCATAACCACAGCAGCGCCACACGGATCGACACCTCTGAGGATGATGGCAGCATCATGTTCAAGCGTGACTTGTCTTCCTGGCAAGTATCACGGAAAAGCTACTTGACGAACTACAAAGCCAGGCCAGGGCCATGCATGCACAGGCTAGCCTTGGAGAAGATGCATTGCCCTGCCCTTCTGAAAAAAACCCAAATCACTTTCCTTAGCTGCGCTTACCACGAGGCATTTCGGTTGAGGAATTGCCCAATAAATGTTGCGGCCAGCTTTTAACCGATGGTTACTCTTTGTTCATGTAAACACGGGGGAGAGATAAAATTTTACTTTCAAATCTGCCGCTCACGCTGCGCACAGACTTACTGACGGGTATTTTCCGATTATTCAGTTCAGCCCTATCCATTAGAGGTGGGAGAATGCACCGGCCCCCCAATACCCCCACCCACAGCAACAGCGATCCAATGAATCACCATGATTCATGGTAGCAATATAATTCAGAATTCAATTCCTTTTTTTTGGTGTAATTTGGTGAATGTAGCGGCCACTAGTGGCTGCAGGGGTCACGCAAACCTATTGCATTCCAACGTGGGGTCATCGGTCATTGTGTGTCCACTGGAGGATGAAGGTCTCCCCCACGCCGTCGCCAACCCCCAAGAGTCTTGCGATGCCACCATCCGTCTCACTCCTGCCCAACAGGCCGATCTCATCGCTCCGTCTGCGCTGTGGTCGTCTTTGCCGGTGCTTTCTCTCCTTCGGCTGCCACTCTGTCACCGGTCTCATCGGCCAGCCGACATCTCGTGCACTGCCCAAGCCGCTCGCTTTCCTTGACGACAAAATCAATTGTCGCATTTTCCACATGACGTGACAACTCGATTTGTTTGGCTGTGTTGGGCGGTGGAGGGCACAGAACGTCATACCTCTGAAAAGGGATGCCGAGAGGCGACCCCTATTCATAAATAAATATACACTCATCGAGTCTTAACGCTCCTGGTGAGTTCAAATAGCACGCTCGACTCTCATTGGCGAGGAGCTATCACGTGGGGGGGGGGGCGGGGGGGGGGGCTGATGTAGGGCGCGGCCAATCGGCTTTGAAGGTGGAGAGCCACTCAGATGGGATTGGTCGTCACGGGAAAACAAAATGGAAACGAAGGTCGATTGGGAAACGATTAGGGGAGAAATTAACGGAATTGGTAGAGGGTCATGGAAAGTTCCAGAAGGGATAGAGAAGAGAAGAGAATAAGAGGAGGGATAGAAGGAAGTTCGGAGTTCCTGAATGTAGTGATTCAGAATCTTTAGTTATACTGGAGGAATCCGATGAGCTATAAAGCTCTTTTCCACAGATGTCCAGTAGGAGTGCAAAATTACTCTTTGGTTATTTCGGTAAAGTAACGTAAAAAGAAAATAAATTAAATAATAGAATACGACGTTTCGATTGCAACAAGCAACCATCATCAGGTAGAACTAAATTTGAGAGAGAGAGACAAAACACAGACACGGAGACACACAGACAGACACACAAGCATAGAGAGACAACACAGACACAGAGAGAGAGAGACACACAACATAGACACACACAGAGACACACAGCATAGACACACAGAGAGAGACAACACAGAGACACACACAGAGACACACAACATAGACAAACAGCGAGAGACACACAGAGACAACACAGAGAGAGAGACACACAACATAGACACACAGAGACAATACAGACAGACACACAAGCAGAGAGATACACACACAGAGACATACAGAGAGAGACACACAACATAGACACACAGAGACAACACAGAGACACACAGACAGACACACAAGCATAGAGAGACAACACAGACACAGAGAGAGATACACAACATAGACACACACAGAGACACACAACATAGACACACAGAGAGAGACAACACAGAGACACACACAGAGACACACAACATAGACAAATAGCGAGAGACACACAGAGACAACACAGACAGATGCACAAGCAGAGACACACACACAGAGACACAACATAGACAACCAGACAGACACACAAGCAGAGAGACACACACACACAGACACACAGAGAGAGAGACACACAACATAGACACGCAGAGACAACACAGAGACACACAGAGAGAGACACACAACATAGGCACACAGAGACTCAATGCCTCTGTGTCGAGGCCTTAAATAGAGAGAGGGGGAGGCAGAGAGAGAGGTGAATCTGCTGGGGCAGCTGCTGGAGCAGATAAATTAGCATGTCAATGAATCCACCTCGAAACGATCGAGGGAAAGAAGATGGAATGGCCCTATGAGAGCCTGGTGAAATTTTAAAGAGAGAAATAGTTTGAGAAAACTAAATTTAGCAAATCTTTTGGAAATGTAATGTAATGCAACACAGAGAGTCGGCTAACACACAGTTAACGCATAGCCTGGTTGATTACGATCTCCAAAGATTGCTAAAATTACAAGTTAAGTGTGAAATTTTACAGAGACACACAGAGAGACGTGTGGAATGCAAAATATAGGGAAAGTTAGCAAATAACTTTAAACAATACAAACTAAACTAAAGTATAATTATTTTTTTATCTTACCAGGTAAAGCCCACTGAGCTATTAGCTTATTTTTCGAGAAGCGACATGGCCACAAATAATAGCTTGAAGTAGAGGCTTATGTGGAAATTTATAGCAGCAAAATAATTAAATTATCTAAACGCATGCGTGACGTCATGAAGAAGTCCGAGACTCACTCGGCTGGAAGTTCTGTTACACCTACATCAAGTTCAAGTTCATGTATTAAGTGTAGCCCTGTGAGCCATTCGGCTCTTGAATCGGGTGCAACCGCAACAAACAAAAAACAAAAACAGGAACAAAAAACATCTTAAAGTGAATATGTGACTAAGTGCAAACAGAAAATCCAAGAAAAGACAGCAAAATATTGCAGAAAAAAAACCGTACACCAACGCTGTGTGCAAAAATCCCAGTGGGATGCAAGTCGAACAACAACAACCACAAGACAACTTAGATTAAGGCCATCAGTCTAACTCTGTACTACAACAAACAAACATGGCTAAACCAACACATTTTTCGAAATCACCAAAATAAAGCCATGACCCACCTCACAACAAACGAATTATTAATCACTCCATCCTCGACTTGTTGACCTATAGGCCTGACACGTTTTTTAACCCAAGGCACCTGCGACATATCCTCTAGGGTACATGCACTCCACCCTGTGCTTCAATGGTGTATATCCAACAGTTGCTTCACAAACTTTCTACAATTAGCCCTCTAGGATTGTCTGAAAATGCCAATAATTACTTTTTAAACCCCCCTACTAAGAAAGAAACATCTCCAGGAAATTACAGAAATAATCTCACACAACAGGGCAGCAAAATTTGACTCGGAATACGAAACGAGCAAAAACTACATTTCGGGCACCAAATACAAAACAAAAACACATCGATTCTCACACTCAATTCGAAGCGCACGTTGCGAGCTCAGTTATCAGTATTAATAAGGATAAATCGATGGATCGTTTTACCTCTGCGGACAATCGGCGCGGACGCGTATGCATGTGCCTGCAAGGTAGACGGGGGCAAGGTTGAGCCTGGATCGTGCTTGCATAGAAGGGGTGCGTGCGCTGTTGCTGGCCACACAGTGCCGTAAGTGTGGTGAAGTATGGTCAAATAGCCCATCTATGAGTCACATGACTCATAGATGGATTGACAAGATGGCTGTGCATGCACATGGGGATAACGACAAAGACTCCCCTTTGTAGCCTTCACAGACTGTAGGGGCAAGTGCTGTTAGCGAGCACCTATGAAGGCCGGAACGGTACACGAACGAGGGGGTGGGTGGCCAGCACCACGCCCGACCACCTTTGTTTCCCCAGTGGCGATGTTTACACACCGCACCAGGTACTCATTTTAAGGCTGAGTCGACCTAACCACTACACTACCACATGTGCACATGCACGCACACGACAGCTTGCAGAGCAATCGAGAGTAATAATTATAACAAGCGCCACATTGACACAATGGCTCTACGTGTACACAGTGGAATTGTACGGCTTTCGCCGTTGCTGTTAAATGCTAGATGTTTATAAACGTACTTTGATATTTGTGCTGGGATTAGTCCAACAACCGCAATTGTGTGGCTTTTGCTGTCCGTTTTAAAACAACAAAATAGGCCCCCCTGTAATGAACGAGAGACATCTGTCATCCTGGGCAGTGGCGCCCGTAACTGGTGAAAAATCAGCCCACAAACATGGACTTTGTCCAAACTCAACAACAAAAAAACCCCCAATTAAAAGAATGTAATGTGCGTGTATATGTGTACAAGTTTATCAAACATTGTACTGCGGCATAGGACATTCTGTTCAACCTTGTGGACAAAAAGTCAAACAACTTTGCGGAACAGAATAGCCGGCACGAGTGGTGCTGTGCTGAACGACCCAAGGCCGACCCACATTTGGAAGGCTGTGAAAGTTTAAAACCTTGGCCAGGGGTTGACCCCGGAACGTCATCCCTCTGGAGTCAATAGAATAAACGCCACTATAGTGGAGACTCAACAGTGGCCATCCTCTGGCCTTCCACACATAAGGATTCAATAATCCGTTAATATACTGCAATTCCCTGACAAGCTCTTAGCCAATGGTGGCGAGATGTTAATTACCTCGCCTGGTATACAGGAGGTCATGGGTTCGATCCCGACCCTCACGCCCGCATGTTCTCTCCGTGGTCGTGTGTATTTTTCTCTGGGTTCTTCGGTTTTTCCCGACACATTTAGAAACATGCATTTAGAGGATTTGGCTGCTGTACATTTCCACATGATGAGCCACTTTGATAAGCTATCATTTGTGGCCAGGTTGCTTCTGAGAAAGAGCTGTATAGCTCTGTGGATCTTACCTGGTAAAATATAAAAAAAATGTGTTTACTTCTAAGCCAACAGAACGTGGCATTCCCAGTCGCCAATGCAGTTTGGAAGCTTAGCTTAGTTTGGAAGCTTAGCTTCCAAACTGCGACATCGGAAGTCGACTTTGGGGTCACGAGAAAATAGAGAAACCGTCTGGCGAAGCTGCGCCGCTCTTGGCACAGTGAACAGTGGCCGTCTGATGGATATACCGTTCCTTGGCATAGCCGTGTGGAATCTGCACCCCTAGTGCAGGGCCTTGGGAAGTTAACGACGGCGCTCCTCTAGGCAGGACTGCCCCACCCTCGACAACGTGGGATTTCCACCGCCGTTTCAGGACTTCAGAACCGCCGCTTGAAACGAGCGCCAGCTCAACACCCCCCTCCCCCCCTATTTGCTCGTTTGGGCAGCATGGAGAGAGTCTCCTGCATCTCGGATGGAGCGACGCAGCGCAACGGTGGCGAGGTGGCAGCGAAGCGTCCGCGGGGGCCTGCGAGTAATGCTGTGCACGCGTAATGCTGTGCACGCGCGTAATGCTGTGCACGCGTGATGCTGTGCACGCGCGTGATGCTGTGCACGCGCGTGATGCTGTGCACGCGCGTGATGCTGTGCACGCGCAATGCTGTGCACGCGCGCGATGCTGTGCACGCGCGCGATGCTGTGCACGCGTGATGCTGTGCACGCGCGTGATGCTGTGCACGCGCGTGATGCTGTGCACGCGCGTGATGCTGTGCACGCGCGCGATGCTGTGCACGCGCGCGATGCTGTGCACGCGCGTGCAGAATTGCAAGCAAACAGATTATGGCGCAAACACCAACAGCAGGCACGCGAGCCCACGTGCGAAAACAAACACGTGCGCGTGTTGCCGCATGACTACGCGGCACACACCACGACATGCCCCAGCCGGCGAGGCCGATTTGGCCTGGGGCATGTTGTGGTGTGTGCCAGTCGGCTGGCTAAACACATAGGGAGTTCATACTCTTTGGTTCTTTCGGTAAAGTCGCGTAGGTAGAAACATAAAATTAAACTAAAATGTATATATCACGACGTTTCGATCGCAACACAAGCGGTCGTCCTCAGGCGGAAAAAATAATCCAGCAGTTCCACTGTGACTCTACCGAAAGAACCAAAGAGTATGGAGTCCTGCAGTCACGAAAGCTTCAAATCAACACAGGGAGTTGCCACCTGTCCTGCTTTTCCCAAAGACATCCTCTGCAAGTCTTCCCGGGACATTGAAATTCCCGGTTTTTGTTAGTTGCGTAATAATAACAATCATGATGATACGCCGCTCGAGATGACAAATCCACAGGTGGTTCTCCCCCTCTCCGGGCAACGAGAGATATTTTTCTTCGTCCAGTCAAATGTGCCGGAGTTTTTTTGCACGCCTCGGAGATGGCAGCATGATTCACGAATCCACCGCGTAGTGACTTTCGGAAATGTAAAGGGAGGAAAAAAAATATGGCCCGAGCAGATTAAGAGCTGATCAGTTAATCAATTATGCAAAATTACAATTGGTTAATCAGCCACCAAAACACAGGGAAATATCCGCAGTGCGTGACATCATCGATCCCCAGCTCACCACCAAAATGTATTTACGCAAAACGACACGAAAATTTGTCGGGCATTTTTACTTTGATTAATTATGTCAACAATCGACAAAGTAACGGATGATTCAACGCCCTGCGAGTCGGAGCTCTCTCCAAAATAAGCCAGACGCACTCACACACGGACGCGCCCATTGTGTGCGGGGGAGTAACTTCACTCATCGATGCAGAATTCATTCCTCATCAATTTACCAACAGGAGCGGTCGCAGTTTGATGGACGCGCGCACGCACGCACACATCCACAGGTGTGCACAGGAGAAGCGGACCGTGGTCCCAAAGGAAGGCTGCCCTCCCCTTCAGGGTCTCTGTGATTCTCGTGACCTTTGCCCCACGCCACTACTTTGGCATGACAATTTACGATCATGCACGAGGAAGATGAATGGAATGTGTTTGTTTTAACGATGGTTTATCCTCGTATTCATCTACATTCTTACGACGTGTAGAGAGCACCTTGTTTATTTCTCACTTTTCAGGCACAATCACTGAGCGACGTAAACATATACTGGGCTACGCATAGCTGATCCACTCATACAGCCCCCATCGCCGGCGTCTAACTATATCGCTGGCTGACTAATACAGAGATGACGACGATGGGAGCTGTACAGCGGATCGGCCATGCGGCCGGACGATGAAGAAGAGATGACGGTGAAGACGGTGACGGCAGCCAGGACCCGGACCCCACGACAGCCCCGAACCTTCAGTCACCTCCTGGTGTGGCCAGGCTCCGCCTCCGGCCACGCCCCCCTTCTAGAACCTTCGAGCAGGCTCCCGGAGCTTCCCGACGGACCCGGCCTTTTACCAGTAATCCAGTTACGCCCCTCTTCCAGTTGGTAATTATATAACGCACCCATACTCGTGATTACCCCTCCTGGCCGACAGATGGCACCCTGTCATTGCACATATACAAAACCAGTGTACATATATACATACATATTCTTTGGTTCTTTCGGTAAAGTCACGTATTTTGAAAAACAAAGTGAATACAAATATCACGACGTTTCAATCGCAACACAAGCGGTCGTCATCAGGAAAAGGGGTCATAGCCTCTGAAGGCAAACTGTTTATAAAGATTTGGAGATGGGCGTAGCCCAAGTGTTGCAGCAGCATCAGGAGCATGGGCGGGGCAGCAATGCCAATGCAGCAGCAATTCCAATGCAGCAGCAATGCCAATGCAGCAGCAATGCCAATGCAACAGCAATGCCAATGCAGCAGCAATGCCAATGCAGCAGCAATTCCAATGCAGCAGCAATGCCAATGCAGCAGCAATGACAATGCAACAACAATGCCAATGCAGCAGCAATGCCAATGCAGCAGCAATTCCAATGCAGCAGCAATGCCAATGCAACAGCAATGCCAATGCAGCAGCAATGCCAATGCAACAGCAATGCCAATGCAGCAGCAATGCCAATGCAACAGCAATGCCAATGCAACAGCAATGCCAATGCAACAGCAATGCCAATGCAGCAGCAATTCCAATGCAGCAGCAATGCCAATGCAGCAGCAATTCCAATGCAGCAGCAATGCCAATGCAACAGCAATGCCAATGCAGCAGCAATGCCAATGCAAAAGCAATGCCAATGCAGCAGCAATGCCAATGCACAGCAATGCCAATGCAACAGCAATGCCAATGCAGCAACAATGCCAATGCAGCAGCAATGCCAATGCAGCAAAGGGCCGCCAGGCAATCACTGCACCCCGCTCCACACACCACACTACACACACCACACTCCACACACCACACTGCTGATGGTGGAAGTTGATTGACAAGAAACACAAGTCAAGTCATGACCCAACGTGGTTGATGACATCTTTCCAATGATTGCGGAGTCTATAACCTTCCTCTCGGTTGAAATTGTGTCTGTCTGTATGGATGGCTTAATGAACGAATCTTTGTTGATAGCCAGTAGACTTACATACATGCAATCAAGTATGAGAACTCGCTATTAATTGAAATATGCATCTGTCTGCCTAATTCTAGATTTGAAGCTTTCGTGACTGCAGGGATTCATACTCTTAGTGGCTGTGACGGTCCCACCTGATGACGGAGACTTGTGTTGCCTCCGAAACGTCGTGATTTTATTGTTTTATTTTTATTAATTTTAATTTCATTTTTTTACCTACGTGACTTTACCCAAAGAACTAAGAGTATGTCTGTCTGCCTGCCCACTGTCTGTGTACCTGCCTGCTCATCTGCCTACATGTCTGCTTCTCTGTCCATCTACCTGCGTTTCTCACTGCATATTTACCTGTATACATGTATCTGTGTATAATGAACTTATTTCGCACCGTACGAAGCTAACCGTGCCAATCCGAGGCACACGTATGGCAATGTCAGCCTGCCTGCCTGCATCTGCCTCTTAACCTGCCTGCCTACATGCCTGCCTGTGTGGTTCTCTGCCGACCTTTCTGGCTCTCTGCCTACCTGTCTGTCTGCCAGTATCTAGGCCCGCGAGTGCGTCTGCCTTCCTGCCTGCAAGGTATGCGCACGGTGAAAAATGCAAACTACAGTTATAATGACGCCCGGCGCGGCGAAATAATTAACATTGGTCAACGTTAACACGCGTAAACCAGACACGCGTGCGGCAACACGTTCATCTTAGACGAACGCAGCTGCAGGGCGCTGTTGAGAATGGTCTGTGCAGACTTTGTTTTCGTAGCCTGGCGCTGCGCTCTGCTCAACAATAAAACACAGGGCAGACAGACAGACCCTGTTGGCCTCTCCTTCAGACTCTTCCGCATCACCGATTGGTGCAGTCAGCCCATGGAGAGTGTAAAATTTTGACTCGTGAGTATTAAATTGACAACATAAATGTGTCCTCATAGCCATTATCGTAATTATCATCCTCTTCATCATCAAGAGAATCATCTGAACTACAATCATCATTACTACTGCAACCACAGCAAGAACAACTAAAGTAAGCAGCTTGTGTTGCGATCGAAACGTCGAGATCTATTATTTTTCTACCTACGTGACTTTACCGAATGATCCAAAGAGTATGGATTCCTGCAGTCACGAAAGCTTCAAATCAAGGTTAAGCCGAATTGACGGTTCCCACTCAGTGGGGAAGCGGGCCCAATCTCCCCCTTTCTATAAACTCAGGAGCACTACGTCGCATTTTGTGCTCCGTATCGGGACTTCCATTCCAATATAATTTGCAACAAAAAGTTGGATCATTATAAGTTGGTGGGTTTACAACTATATTTTTTTTTTACTCCTTCGCGTTTGGTCGGACAAATGAACCGAGGATGCGGCGACTGTTCTGCAGGACAAAACAAGTTACACGTCACACACGGACAATTGAATTGCCCGCAGATTTCATCGACGTGGCAGCGTGACAGCGTGATGCACCGTGATGGTGTGAAGCGGAGTGATGTGATGTAACGGCATGATGTGACGCGCTGGTGTAACACGGCGTGATGGCATGACGCGACGTGACGGTGTGGTGCAACAGCGTCACGTGGTGAGATGGTATGATGCAGATTGATGCACAGTGACGGAGTGACGCTCCTGCGATCTCAATCCCGGCACTGGGCAACGAGGCTGCTCCCCGAGGTCATCATTAAGAGAACCAAATCACACTTCTGAATTTTTCACTCTCCGCCAAAACAGACCGCGCTGGCCAAGCGAATGGGGGTAAAATGCAGCGTGATAATAATATGAACGTAATGCAGAGAGCTCAACGCAACGTTTAACGGCAATCGTAACAATAATCTAAGATTTCCCCGCGAAGGCGTCGCGAGATTTTCGAGACTTGTTTTCAGGGCAGCCTTGCAATTGGAACGTTTCAGCCGAATCCTCTAAACGAGCGGAACCACGTGGATTTTCACGGTTGTGCTTTAATGTTCTCTCTCGGCTTGTACGGGGCCGTGTTCGAACGCGCGTGACGACCGGCGTTTCGTCGAACAACCCAAAAGATACATCAGCACTCCGTTACGAGCGATCGTTGGCAGTGCCGGATTAAGCTAATGCGGGGCCTGTAGCATATGTTATAAAGGAGCCCTAAATTTAAAAAAAGCAAATATTAAAACACACATTTTTAACTTGTAATTGCATTTTTTTAATTTGCTATACATCCCAGATAATACGACAAATCGCTCACCTTAAACACCCGGTCGTTCATAAAAAAAGTTGAAGGCGGTATAGTACTGTAGTAATAGAGCAAGTGCAGAACCACTGAACCGGAATTGATAGCTTGAAAGCATTCAGTGCGGGGCCCGTAGCATATGCTACTTTTGCTACAAGGGTAATCCAGCACCGATCGTTGGCTTCACGTCGGAGGGACACCAACGCTCCGAAACTCCGCACGCAGAGCGGCACAGCCACTTTGAAAGATCTGCATTGCGGGAGTCACGCCACCTTCATCAGTGGGCGAGAAACCCGAGCGGACGTATAGAAAAAGTCGATTGGAGCCTTTAACATTGAAGTCTATGGGAGACTTTAACATTGAAGTCTATTGGAGCCTTTAACATTGAAGTCTATGGGAGCCTTTAAAATGTAAGTCTATGGGAGCCTTCAACATTAATGTATATGGGAGCCTTTAATGTTGAAGTCTATGGGATCCTTTAACGTTGAGGTATATGGGAGACTTTAACATTGAAGTCTATGGGAGCCTTTAACGTTGAAGTCTATGGAAGCCTTTACCACTGAAGTATATGGGAGTCTTTAACATTGAAGTCTATGGGAGCCTTAAACATTGACGTCTATGGGAGTCTTTAGCATTGAAGTCTATGGGAGCCTTTAACATTGAAGTCTATGGGAGCATTTGACGTTGAAGTCTATGGGAGCCTTTAACATTGAAGCTATGGGAGCCTTTAACATTGAAGTCTATGGAAGTGTTTAACGTTGAAGGCTATGGGAGCCTTTAACACTGAAGTCTATGGGAGCCTTTGACGTTGAAGTATATGGGAGCCTTTAACATTGAAGTCTATGGGGGCCTTTAACGTTGAAGTCTATGGGAGCATTTAACATTGAAGTCTACGGAGTCTTTAACGTTGAAGTCTATGGGAGTCTTTAATATTGATGTCAATGAGAGTCTTTAACATTGAAGTCTATGGAAGCGTTTAACGTTGAAGTCTATGGGAGCCTTTAACGTTGAAGTCTATGGGAGTCTTTAACATTGAAGTCTATGGGAGTCTTTAACATTGAAGTCTATGGGAGCCTTTAACATTAAAGTCTATGGGAGTCTTTAACATTGAAGTCTATGGAAGCGTTTAACGTTGAAGTCTATGGGAGCCTTTAACGTTGAAATCTATGGGAGCCTTTAACACTGAAGTCAATGGGAGTCTTTAACATTGAAGTATATGGGAGTCTTTAACACTGAAGTCTATGGGAGCCTTTAACACGAAACAAATGAGACTAGCCAAACTCAGCCACACGTGACTTATTGTAGGTGTTCAAGGACGGTGGTGGATTTCGAACCATATTTGGGCATTCGTTAGCAACATAAAGCCTTATGTTCAATGCAACCGCTAGTGAGCGGGGGTGGTGGTAGTGGTGGGGGGTGTGCCAAGTTTCCGTGAAAGCGATGGGGCTCCTGCGAGACGCAGCGGCAATCTTGCTGCCGCTCTCCATCTCGCTCCCCGATGGGGGGGGGGGGGGGGGCTTCTACCGCTCCGCGAATTACGTCCCCGTCGATACGAACGCACCTCGCCACAATAGCGGTGCCCCCCCCCCCCCCGCGCCCATTCACTATCCCTTCAGAACACACGGAGATTTTACTCGGGCACAATTCCGCCGATGCAAAAATGTAAAAAGCTTTCTTGCAACCGCTCCATGGAATGTTTGGAAGCGACCGACTCTCGTGGGAGTCCTGATTATGTCACGGTGTCGGCCTGATCGTCTCCATCGGCGTTGGAAATTCCACATTCGCATGGCCGAGACTCGTCTCCTCATAGGATCACCACTGTTGACCGCTCACACCCAATGAGCTATGGGTGCACATTTCACATTCCTATGCGAGGGACCACGTATATTCATTGGACAGCGACTGCTGACTTGCCACAGCGTGGTGCAGATTCGGTGGTGTGATGTTATCTTCCTTGTCTGGTATGCAGGAGGTCGGGGGTTCGATCCCCGGCTCCTTCGGTTTTTCATCCAAATTTAGAAACATGCAATGAGATTATTTAGATTATCTTGGTGCTATAAATGTCCACGTGTTGGGCCACTTTGTTGAGCAATCGTTCGTGGCCAGGTCGCTTCTGAATAATAAGTTACGACCGAAGTGGGCTGTGCATGGTAGGATGGGGATGGTTTAGTTTTATTTGAATTTGTACGAGTGATTTGTCTACCTTACTTGGACTTTGCACGACTATCATGTGCTTGTATTGTTTGTTGTTGTAACATTCGTACCCGCCCTGACTGGACATCTGTGAAAAAGAGCTTTATAGCTCGTCGGATTCCTCCAGTATGAATAAATATTGTGATTCTGACTCGTGCCCTGCAATGAAATTGCCCCGGAAGCACCAAGATATCGCACGCGGAGCAAGGATAGAGTCTGGTTAGCACTTGCATCGGAGAGTCTTGGAAATATCGGATGACCAAGTCAAGTTAGAGTCACGATATGGTGCCCTTAACTGTACGAGGGTCACGTGTAAAAGCACTCGCAAAGAAAACAAATCTACAGAACACGGCAGTTAAAGAGATATTTGTCTAAGTTCTCAGACTGACATGGCAGTTTGTGCAGTCGGTGTTGAATGGCCCAAGTCGATCGACGCCATGGAATTGAGAACACGGCGTGGAGTCACGAGGGCTGAACGATTAATCGATTTCAAATCGAAATCGCAATTTGGGAACAATGCGATTTAGAAATCGCAAAGGCTGCGATGTTTTTGCGATTTGAAAAGTCCTATTACTTTCTTATTGGAATTGGTAAAAAAAATAATTATTAGAACTTTATTTATTTAACTGAACAATTGTTTTATGTTTGATTGTTCTGTTTCAATTAAAACATTTTAATAAATACATGTTGGAAGCAATTCATATCTTTCAAGTTCTCATCCTTGCATTGGAATATATAGAGCAGTTAATATTTTGATGGTATCATGTGGTAATGCTACATCGCATGTTTTAAATCTATTGCACAATGAATATTGCACTGAAGCTGGACCTAAAAATTATTGATCGCAAATGAAATCGCAAAATCTGTCAGAAAAATCGCAATTAGATATTTTCCCAAAATCGTTCAGCTCCAGTAGTCACAGCCAGCGGCCGAATCCCGGATTAAGAACCCAGGACCTCAGCGTGTCAGCACAGTGCTCGCACCGCTGAGCCACCCGGCCACCTACCCCAGACATATTCTTGTCTCCGTGCTTGGAACGTAACGACAGTCAGTTCGTCTATAACGCGGTAGTTGTGTTCTTAAAGAACACCGCGTGATGGACAAATCGCGTTGTAATAAATTATTTACAATATAGGGGAGGGGGGGGGGGTAAAGCACAGTAAGCAATAACACGTGAGATGCGTACGCAGGCCGAACAAAGACTAAGGCACGTGGGTAGCATCTAGAAGCATCCAGCAGCATCCCGCCTTGAGTGATTCTACACGGAGGCAGCCGTACAACCGCTTACTCCTACTCGCGTTGTATCGAATTCGCATCTGCGTGATAAAAAAAAGATGTGTTCCCTAATACATTCATCGCGTTATATCCAATTCGCATTATGAAAAGACGAATTATAGGAGAACAGACTGTACCTTGCTTTTCAAAAGCCAAGTCAAAGCATTTCAATGCTCCCAATCAAACAAGCATTGGGGTGGCACACATCTTAAACACATGGCCCTGATCCAGCAATAGCACATTCCACATTTAAATGGTAGGAGCAAATATATCCATGAGCTGGTACGTAGTTCATCAACTCGGGCAGCAACGTAGCTTTCGAGTGTGTAGGCGGTGCAACTGCACTGGGGCTTGTGGGTGGGCGATAGGACTTTTGAGGGTTGATGGGCCTTAGTTGACACCCAGCCAGGATTTGAACTACAAGCATTCGTGTATTCCCAGACACAGTGCCACCGGGCTGGAGGACAACGTGTTTGCATGCTAATTAAAGTGTGTTGCTTTGACTTGCTTGCCAATTAATTTTCCCCCACATTAAAGTTTAGCCTCATTTGTTTTGTTTTTACCACAAGTCTCTCTGGCAATATATAATAATGATAAAATATTTATGCATCCAGGAGAGTCACACTGAGGCATAGGCCTCTTTTTCAGGAAGTCGCGCAGGAAGTGAGATAGATTGTGGCAACGTGGAGATGATCCAGTGGGAAGGATTTCATTCGGCAGTGGATAGTTCCTGGCGACTGATGAAGATTTCTCGCTTTCACAGTACGGTACAATGCCCATGCAACACAATGTACAATCTATAACTACGAACTATTATTATTTTTTATTTTACCAGGTAAAGCACACTGAGATGTTCAACACTTTTTCAGAAGTGACCTGGCCACAAGTGATAGCTCAACAAAGTGGTTTATTGTGTGAAGATTTATATCAGCCAAATACGCTAAACATGTTTTTCTAAATGTGTGTAGGGTGGGGGACTGAAGGACCCAGAGAAAAAGCCACGCGACCACGGGATCGAACCCACGACCTCCTGTATACCAGACGAGGTAGTTAACATCTTGCCACCACGGCACCCCAATATGATGACAAGACGATTTCAAAAGCCTCATCGGTACATAGCAAAGTACTACTTTTTGTGTTTAGTGTTTGTTGTCCTTCCTCACACATCTGATTAGCACGGTTGGCTACGTACGGTGAGAACATTTTTCAACAAACATGACTTTTGTGGACTGACTCACCCCCACCATAGGAACATGGAATTTCCACCACTGGCTCAGGGCTGCGCATAGAAGACAAACTTCTCCCCGTGTCCACCCGAGGACAAACCGCTCCGACTCTGCAAACGCATTCGGGGCCTGCGTTTGTAACATTCGCTGCAGAGGGCTCTACATTTGGCCGAGCGGATTACGAGTCAAGGGGGGAAACTCGGTAAAAGGTTAAAAAGGGGCAGCAATGAATGATTCGCCCAATCGCATCACCGCACACACACCGGCCTCTGTGCCCACTGCGGGCTTCCAAATTCCACATTGCTGCGCTTGGGCAGTGGATGATGGTTAATAGTTAACGCGCTGTCTTCTGCGGCGGCTCGCTATCCCATACTGCACCCTGGGTGTTAGATTTTGAAATGTGATCTCATTTCAGGAAGAAGAAAAAAATCCTCCCTCCACGGAACAACATTGTCATGTCCTGTCGTTGCTGGCGGCGGAGATTTAATCTGCTGCCCCGCTGAGCAGCGGCCACGACCAAATGACCCAGAATGAGCCCGATCTCGGAGCGGCTCACAAGCTAAGCAGGACTGAGCTGGGATAGTGTTTCCGGCGACTGTGGTCACCCTCCAGAACAGAAGCGTGGCAAGTCTCACGACCCAATATCCGAATCACAGGAGGAGGTGGTGGTGGTGTCGTCGCAGCGACGATGCACCAACTCCGCGACTCCTTCCGAAATTGCCGGTCTCAACCGATCCCAAATGTACAACGATAGTCGTTGCTCTGTTTTAGCGTCGGCCACACGAATAAGAAGTGCTCAGATAGGCTGCAAGCGTGCGTATAATATGCTGCGAGCGGGGCAGAGGACAGCACGGCAGCATTAATTGCCGCACTGTAGTATTCTTCAACGTTCTAGATTTGAAGCTTTCGTGACTGCAAGGATTCATATTCTTCAACGTGTATGCACCCCCACCCCCTGCCCTCGCCAATCTGCACTGACCAGCGTGGTGAAGTATGGTCTAATGAGCGCCGCACGGCATGGGAAGGCCCTCATCCAGCAGGGGCATTGGTACTGCAACGGGCTGTAGATTACACTGGTCAACAACAACAAAAAACATTTTTTTCTGGCCTGGACTTTTGCAGCTGTTTTAGACAAATTTCAGGGTGCTGATTCCAAATCTGATCTCAGATTTGCTCTATCACATCTAATGTTTATGCTATCGGCATACCCCATTTTCATTGATTTTACCCGAAATTAACTCTGTCACTTACGATTGCAAGTTGTTGCGAGTCAGTGACTGCTTTAGTGTTAAAATATGGTGCTGTATTTTTAGGATAGTGTGTTTATAATATAATTTTATGTAGATATCCACATTTATTTAATATTTTTCTTCTGCAGTTTTTATTGAAAATGCAATATTTGATATCTCAAAAACCTGATGTGATAGACAAAAACTGCCAGATTTGGAATCAGCACCCCAAAATTACCTTAGAACCGTTGGAATACCTTATGCCAAAAAAAGTGTGTTGACCAGTGTTATAGATTGTCGTCATCCGTGCGTCATATTGAATACATTCACTCTGCGTTGAACATGTTTCGACTGGTCGATATAAACGCCCCCACACAGCGTGGTACATACACCGCAGCGATATGTAATGCACACACACGACAACACATTGTGCAATACTGTGCACTGGAAACACGAGGGACACATCCTCATGTTTCACAAGTAAATGCTGTCCTTGCACGGGTCCCAATCACGTATGATTACTTCATTATACAATTATACATTTTTTGAGAATATATTTGCACTGCATGCTGAAGACATTTAAAACTCTGCATTGAATGAGTGTGTTCAGGATTCCTCCTCCGACTTCGACACCACGCACGTCGGGCCATGAGACCATTGTCCCATCCGGAGTGGACTTTCTGCTCTTCGTGTGCCGTACAAACCCAGACCTGGCACCCACAGATGTCCACTCTGTACAGCTCTTTAAAGGACTGCCTATGTGGGAAGCAGCTTGAACTTGATGCAGCAGTGCAGGATGCTATTCGCAACTGGTTACGCTGGCGCTGATGGATCAAACGGCTGCGATAGAAAGCCGGGGTCTTGGTTTTGCTTTGTGTTAAGTGCGTAGGAAAGGATGGAGGCTAATGTTGAGTAACAACAACAAAAAACAGACAGAGCTTCGTGAAATTCCCGTGAATGACAACATTTTTTTTCTACCGTGTCAATAAATAATATATTGCTGAACAAAAAAAGGAAATACGAGGCATTACTTTCGGGGGCATTTGTGCCACGCAACCGCATTTACGCGTCGGTGATCTCCGCCGCTGAGTTTAAGCTGCTGTGACGAATAGACTCGTGGCCCAAGCTGTGACATCTAATGAAGGGAGAAATATCTACACAAAAAAAGCAAGTGTCATCCAATGCATCTGGTGGCAGTTTGCTGCGAAGGATGCTGCACAGCTACAATTGCCCGGGAATAGCGGAGCGATGCCCCGCTAGACACCCCGGAATAAGAATAACAATTATTACATTCAGACGCTGTCTCCCCGACAGATCTGGTCATCACCTGAGGACGGCTGCTTGCGTTGTGGCCGAAAGGTCGTGAGAATTATTTTATTATGTTTCATTTTTATTATTCTATTACTTCCCTTCTACGTGACTTTACCGAAAGAACCAAGAAGAAGAATATATTATCAACAGGCCTAAAAAAAGACTCGCCGACAACACAAGTCCTCTTCACTTGAGCACTTGTGGAAAATTCCACCGTTATATGACGAAAAAAGAAAACCAACAACGCAAAGGGCCGAAACGGCAGTTTCAAATCATGCTCCGCTCACGCCACGTGACATTCATATCCAGCGCAACTCCTCTGGTCCCTGCCAACATGGGCGCACTCACTCCCGGTAGATCCCTTGGGCCGCCAATTCGTCCACACGTTTCACTCTTCGTTGTCTGTTCGCCACACATCTGAATAGCGCGGTTGGCTACGTCCGGCGCAAAAGAAGTTCAATATATATACATATATCCACGTGGACAAATGTTTATCACCACGGAAAGCAGGATATTTCACTACGTAATGTGGGTTACTCGTCTTATCTGCAACGGAGCACGGCTGATCGGATGAATAACAGCCCTGCTGGGCAAATTCATGTTGAGCGAATGCCATGAAAACGTTCAGATAACAGGATACACGGCGTGTGTATATAGAAGCAATGGACGCACAGATTATAGGAAGGCCCAGTCCTGGAAACCTCTGGCTGTTGATACCCGTGTCATCAAAGGCATCGGCTATCAACTGTTTCTGTGTCGTGATACGTTGAATTTATTTTTCAAATGTTTGCTGACGCCGTTTTTTTTTCTTTTACAAAAATATGCAGTGCAATATATACATGATCTTAGATTCAAATGTTTTCAAATCACCACCGTTTAACGCATATAGGCAAATTCCCACCAACACAAAGTGGCCACCGGCAATAAACACGAACAAAATCGAGTAGCAGACGCGACTCGCAACATGACTCAAACAGCGCTCCCTTTGTATGCATTCCAAACTCTCAATACTTGACTTGTAGATCACACTGATGGCTCCAAACACACACACACGCACGCACGTCTTTGGAGAGACATGTGGTGTGAATTGAGCATTCTAAATAAACTCTGCTGACGATGCTGCTAATGGTGACTACAATCCCCGCCGCTGTTGACGATGATGCTCCTGCTGTTCATGATGGCAATGCTGAAGTTTGTGGTGGTGGTGCTGATGATGCTGTTTTGCGACAATTCTGCTCAAGATCAGTTTAATACGAAGGCTTTCGCGACCAATATTATTCATAATCAACGTTTTTTGGGTTAGATCGCGTTATTTATAAATTTTTCGTAACCCTCCACCACCCGACACGGCCAATCAGCAAAAAAGTGTCACGTTGACAGAAAGACAAATAGTTCACTGCTTTAGCTCACCGGTGTGTTGAAGCGTGAAACCACAACATTTCACATTTTTGAGTACGACGTTTCGCTGGTAATTGCATCCAACATCATCGGTACTCAAAAATTGTAAATGTTGTGGTTTCACGCTTCAACACACCGGTGGGCTAAAGTAGTGAACTATTTGTCTTTTTGTCAACGCGACACTTTTTTGCTGATTGGCTGCTCAAGATGACGATGACGACGCTGCTGCTCGTGTCGCTGTTGCATCATCGCCGTAATGATGATGTTGGAGCTGCTAATCATACTCACAATGATGCTGCTCTCTCTCTCTCATTATAAATCACAAAGCGACCACTGCTGCCACTTGACGATGATGGTGATTGCTCCCGGCAGGTGCAGCGAAACGTCGGACCTCGTTCCGGAACAACACGCGGCTCAACCCAGAGGAGCCACGCAGCGGGAACACACAAAGAGGGTGTTTCTGTGTCTCAGCCGCTCGTTCAAACGCGGCATTGGGTGCGGCAAATGGGAATGTGAAAGGCGAATTTGGATTCCGAAAGGGTTGATGATCCCACGTGCTTCTGATAAACAACTCTGAACACAGCCAAGCACCTTTGCGGCTTATCTTCTCACAGCGACAAATCGTCACCATTATCATCACCATCGCCACCACCACCACAACACAATCACGTGGGTCGTTGTGGAAATGTAATATTCGACCTGCACTCGCCTCCATCGCTCTGCTGTCGCGAGACGCACCGTTCGCTGTTACAAGCCTCATCAGGCACACGGCCCTCTGGGAATGTCGACTTTCGGCAGTATTGGTTCGATGCAACAACGACAACAACAGAAACAAACTGCACCTCCGATTAGCACGGCTAGGCGACGTACGTTGCAGAGGAAGTTCAGCATGCACACAAAATTGGACCGGTTTCGACACACAAGTGTCTCATCAGCAGTGCCGGTGAACTTCCAGATGTAACAGGCAAAAAGCGCACCCTCTCGTCACGTGTATCGGTGCTCGTTCGACTCAAATTTTATAATAATAATACATCGCACAACGTAGAAATTAGCGCCTTTTTTGGATAATATAGGCAACAAACAGAAAAACACAAGCAGATCAACCCAAACATTGTAGCCACTCATCAGCTGACAGTGAGACTCAACACACAGCATCTGATGGAGGCCATCATGACCACGCACCGCTCTGTCGGTTAATGCAGTGGCCGGCAACCAACGTATAACAACAACGAGCCTTTAAAAAATATATAATTTGGCAACAACTAAAAAAACCCCTCCTCCTCGATATTTCAAGAAGCGCACTGCGCTTGATGATGGCGGTACCCCGGGGGGACCCAAATAATACAAACTGGCCGAGGCAATTAAATATTTCATTTCTGGGACGCAGGGGTGTTACTTCACTCCGCGATTGGGGTACCAATCGATCCGAAATCGGTGGTGCTACTCCGCGAAGTCGAAACGCAGCGAGGACCATTGCTCTGAAACCCTGAACGCTCGCGGTACGCACCACAGTGGTGGTGCATCGTGTACAGCTCGTCGAGATGAGTCGATTGCCGCATCGCCGACTATCAACAAACTAGAAACGACTGCATCGCAGAGATTATGCGAGAGCCGGGCTTCCATGGCACCCCGGGGACGTCGTTCCGTAGATGCACGCGAATGTGTCTGTGCGTGGCCTCGGAGCGCCGAGCTGAACCTTGCCGAGGACCTGGGTTCGAATCCGGGGTCGAAGCCGCCGCCAGCTGCGATGAAACTGCTTCTTCGTCTTGCGAAGCGAGTTGATGGTTCTTCATCTTTAGTCAACCAATAGACAAAGGACCTCCCGTCTAGCCTGCAGCACACTTTTGGGGCAAGTGCTGTTAGCGGGCATCTAAAAAGGCCGGCACGGCACGGCACGAGGTGGGTGGCCAACGCAACGCCCGGCCGCCTTTGTCTCTCCAACGCTGATGTTTTAACTCACCGAACCAGGTACTCATTTAAGGCTGAGTCAACCCATGGAAAACCCCCATGAACGGTTCAAATACATATCTGAACGCTAATATTGGTCTTGAGTGGGAATCGAACTCCGGTCACTGGGTTCGTAGCGCAGTGAGCGCAAAAACAACAGAGACAAAATCGCCAGTATAACCTGAACAAACTGTTAGGGCAAGTGCTGTTAGCGAGTAGTGCCTATGAAGGCCGGCATGGCACATAAGGGGGTGGGTGGCCAGCACCACGCCCAGCCGCCTTTGTCTCCCTCGTGGCTTTCCCGCACCTCCGATTAGCAAGGTTGGCTACGTACGGTGCTAAAGAAGTTCAACATAGATCCGTGGCGATTTTAACACATCGCACCAGGTTCTCATTTGGGGCTGAGTCGACCTAGGGGAGGCCCAAGACCGGTTCAGATAATCGTCACTGGTATTGACCGTGAGCGGGCATCGAACCCGGGTCCCCTGGTTCGTAGCGCAGCGCGCTAACCGCTGCACCACCGCTCCCAGCCAAATTATCTCGCACAACGCAACATATGTGCACATGAGCTCAATTTGCCCGAATAACAATCAATTGTGATTGTTTAGCATCGTGTTGAATGCAGCGGCCTCGAGTGACTGGAAGGGTGCTAGGCGAACTACGGAACATGTCAAGGCGCAGCCCCGCAATTGCTCAGCTGCCCGCCCCTGCTGATAGAAGAGGCCGTCGGACTGCGAGAAGGGCTGCGTGCAGAACGAGAGGGAGCGAGAGAGTGAGCGAGAGAGTGACCGAGAGAGTGAGCGAGAGAATGAGCGAGAGAGTGACCGAGAGAGTGAGCGAGAGAGTGACCGAGAGAGTGAGCGAGAGAATGAGCGAGAGAGTGACCGAGAGAGTGAGCGAGAGAGTGACCGAGAGAGTGAGCGAGAGAGTGACCGAGAGAGTGAGCGAGAGAGTGACCGAGAGAGTGACCGAGAGAGTGAGCGAGAGAGTGAGCGAGAGAGTGAGCGAGAGAGTGAGCGAGAGAGTGAGCGAGAGAGTGACTGAGAGAGTGACTGAGAGAGTGAGCGAGAGAGTGAGCGAGAGAGTGAGCGAGAGAGTGAGCGAGAGAGTGACTGAGAGAGTGAGCGAGAGAGTGAGCGAGAGAGTGAGCGAGAGGGTGAGCGAGAGGGTGAGCGAGAGGGTGAGCGAGAGAGTGAGCGAGAGGGTGAGCGAGAGGGTGAGCGAGAGGGTGAGCGAGAGGGTGAGCGAGAAAGTGACCGAGAGAGTGACCGAGAGAGTGAGCGAGAGAGTGACCGAGAAAGTGACCGAGAGGGTGAGCGAGAGGGTGAGCGAGAGGGTGAGCGAGAGGGTGAGCGAGAGAGTGAGCGAGAGAGTGAGCGAGAGGGTGAGCGAGAGAGTGAGCGAGAGGGTGAGCGAGAGGGTGAGCGAGAGGGTGAGCGAGAGGGTGAGCGAGAGGGTGAGCGAGAGGGTGAGCGAGAGGGTGAGCGAGAGGGTGAGCGAGAGAGTGACCGAGAGAGTGAGCGAGAGAGTGACCGAGAGAGTGAGCGAGAGGGTGACCGAGAGGGTGACCGAGAGGGTGACCGAGAGGGTGAGCGAGAGGGTGAGCGAGAGGGTGAGCGAGAGAGTGAGCGAGAGGGTGAGCGAGAGGGTGAGCGAGAGGGTGAGCGAGAGGGTGAGCGAGAGGGTGAGCGAGAGGGTGAGCGAGAGGGTGAGCGAGAGGGTGAGCGAGAGAGTGACCGAGAGAGTTAGCGAGAGAGTGACCGAGAGAGTGAGCGAGAGAGTGACCGAGAAAGTGACCGAGAGAGTGACGCGAGAGTGAGCGAGAGGGTGAGCGAGAGGGTGAGCGAGAGAGTGAGCGAGAGAGTGAGCGAGAGGGTGAGCGAGAGAGTGAGCGAGAGGGTGAGCGAGAGAGTGAGCGAGAGAGTGAGCGAGAGAGTGAGCGAGAGAGTGAGCGAGAGGGTGAGCGAGAGAGTGAGCGAGAGAGTGAGCGAGAGGGTGAGCGAGAGGGTGAGCGAGAGGGTGAGCGAGAGAGTGAGCGAGAGGTGGGGGTTTACATGAAGCAAAGTTTAAAAATGTAACAATTTTTTTTTACGAAATGATGAACGAAGCAAAGTGCCGACTACACCGAGCATCTTCTTGTTTCCACTGATCGTAAAAAAAAAGAAAGGCCTCCCCGTCCAAGATTCTCTGAGACCCATAACGTTCTCGAGAGCGTCTCCATTGGTCTCCTGTTCGACGACGTCTACACGGCACACGCGGACGTCTTGTTCGAGGTGCGAATGCCCACACTTTATCCCACCACACGCCACCTGCCGATCGACTCACTCATTAAGTGCTGTGCATTGCACGCAATCGTGCTGGAGGTTGGACATTGGCGTCGGGATGGAAGCAAACGTGTCCCGTGGTTTAAATGAAATTAGTTTGACGGCGCATTGCCCGAGAGCTGCTGCCTTGTTGCGTTCAGGCTGTTGTCCCTTCCCCGCACCTCCGATGCGCACGGTGGGCTACACGTCGGCGTGCGAAAAAAGTTGAACATACTCTTAGGTTTTTCGGTAAAGTCACGTAGGAAAAAAAATAAAGAAAAATATGTATAAATAATAATACAAATAAAGTAATTTTTATTATATTATATTATTATATTATAATTTTATTTATATTACTATTTATATGATTTATTATTATTTATTTTTTACCTACGTGACTTTACCGAAAAACCTAAGAGTATGAATCCTTGCAGTCACGAAAGCTTCAAATCTAGAAGTTGAACATAGCTGCACATACAGCTGCCGTTCCGGGAGATCGAACCGGCGCGGCAGGTCCAGCGCGGCCCACCGATTGCACCTCTGGTCACGGCTTCGCCACACAGCGAGACGAATCCAGCAGGGTCCTTACAACTCGTGATGATACGATGCGATGCCACGCGTCATGGAGCCAAATACTGTCGTCACGATTGCAGACGCTGAACAATCTTGTGTTCAGAGTGCCAGATAAATTAAGTTTCGACTCTTGGTTGTTGGTTGTTTGACTTGCATCCCACTGGGATTGTTGCACACAGCGTTGGTGTACGGTGCTTTTTTCTGCAATATTTTGCTGTCTTTTCTTGGATTTTCTGTTTGCACTCAGTCACAAATTCACTTTAAGATGTTTTTTGTTCGTGTTTTTGTTTGTCGCGGTTGCACCCGATTCAAGAGCCGAATGGCTCACAGGGCTATACCTAATAAATGAACTTGAACTATCACCGCTCATTTAAACTTGGAAACCCGTGTCTTTCATTATTTATCATACCAACGTCTGTATGCGACTCCGTCATCATTCCTAATAATTGGCCAGGATTCAGGAGGGATGTCACGAGCCAATGTTGGTTAATCAGTGACGAATAGCTATTTACGGTAGGCGATTCATAATTAAAGAAGATAACGAGGAAGTAATTGGTTCATGTAGCTGAGGTTACGGTGTAAATCTTTAATCACGGCTAAGTTGGAATCGGTGGGCGGGAAGTCCCTACACCCTGTCTGGGAGGCTCTTACCGGCGTGTGATTCAAGGAGTTTGCGGATTTTGTCGTCCACGATACACAGGCGTGGCAGCGCCTTGAAACACGGTGGAGTCTTCTTCTTCTTGGTTCTTTCGGTAAAGTCACGTAGAATGGAAATAATAAAATAATAAAAATAAAACATAATAAAATAATTCTCACGACGTTTCGGCCACAACGCAAGCAGCCGTCCTCAGGTGAAGAACAGGTCTGTCGATAAGACAGTCTGAATGACACGTCCTGGGCTTGTTGCGTCTATTTAAGCTGGGAGTCTAACAGCGCGTTGGGAAGGCGCTGCTTACAATAATGGTGACGAGTGCTTGAACGTGTAATGCGATATACTCCATGAGTATTCATTATGATAAATGATAATACAACTGTGAAAGTGATTAGGATAATGACACGCGTATCCTTGTCAATAAAAACACCGAGGCAGCGACGATGATGATGATGATGGCAAGTGAATGAGTGTCAAGCAGGCAATACTTTACAATTGGAACGATGATCATGATGAAGAGTACAAGAGAGAATATTGCACCATACAGATGATGATGGTGGTTATAATGATGCCATCAGGAGAGACATCACGAGAGAGTGATGATGAAGGTGATGC
This sequence comes from Lethenteron reissneri, assembly GCF_015708825.2. Lineage (NCBI taxonomy): Eukaryota > Metazoa > Chordata > Hyperoartia > Petromyzontiformes > Petromyzontidae > Lethenteron > Lethenteron reissneri. The sequence goes on along the minus strand of NC_083797.1, from coordinate 11,494,880 downwards.
ACGTACAGGGTGGCCCAGATGTTTTGTGACCCCCCCCCCCAATTCAAATTGACTTCTATTCTCTCTTTGCATGTTCATGTCTGCTTTAAATAAACCTTACTTTTAATTAATATCTATATATACCGTACGTAGCCAGCCGCACTAATCGGAGGTGCGGGGGGAGGACAACAAACTAAACACAACACGCAGTTCTAAAGAAATTAGTGTGTCGATCGAGAGCTCCATGCGTCGTTCCACGAGTCAAGAAAGAGATGCTGAGCAGGGCATTCACAATACAGTGCTGTAGTAGTGATGAGGATGGCATCAAGCCATCAAAGATCCCACGTATAGCCTTAACAGACTGTAGGGGCAAGTGCTGTTAGCGAGCACCTATGATGGCCGGAACGGTAACACAAGGAGGTTGGGTGGCCACGCACGACCGCCTTTGTCTCCCCAGTGGCGATGTTTACACACCGCACCAGGTACTCATGTCAGGCTGAGTCGACCTAGGGGAGGCCCAGGTACGGTTCATATAATCGTCACTGGTGTTGGCCGTGAGCGGGAATCGAACCCGGGTCGCCAGGTTCATAGCGCAGCGCGCTAACCGCTACACCACCGCTCCCCCATCAAGCCATCGCACACACACAGACAATGCTTAAACACACCAGCGATGGTAATTTAATGATGGGAAATGCTGAATGTGCTAATTAATGATCTATGGTGCAGCTGCTGCTCCTGCTGCTGTTGCTGACCAACCAATGTGTATTTGTTACACGGAAAGTCCCGTTTAGCCAGTTACCCAGCTAGTTGACAAGTGAGATCCGTGGTGCATCAACACAGAGCAAGAAACCCGTCCAGAGGAGCAGATAACGACGGAACAACACGCGTTAGAGGTACAGGCAGACGTCTACAAGATTGAAAAAGGAATACAAATGTACAATATTAACAACATTAACAACAGGAATATTGCACCATGATGATGCAGCTCCTCCTGCTGCCGATGATGCTAAAGGCTGCCGCTGCTGATGGTGACGATTATCAACAGTGCATACACAATACCGTGCTGTCAAGAGTGATACTGCCGCCGATACAGATGATGATTTCGCTTTGTTCACCGAGGAAAGCCTCACTGCGTCTCGCTACCGATTTATCAGTCGGGTCCGAGCGCGTTTTCACAGTAGGGGATCAACACCGATCGTAGTGTTTACTCCAAACGGAATCATTTGCGGATATATTTTCAGAATACTTCGAACGCTGCAGCTGATACAGTCGCTTGCTGCTGCTACTGTTACTGCTGCTGCTGATACTGCTGTTGATAGTCATTCTGCTCCTGCTGCTGATACTGCTTCTCTCGCTTGCTGACACCGTGGCGCCTGCTGCTGCCTGATACTCCTGCTACTGATACAGCTGCAGACACTGCTCCTGCTGCTGATACTCGTGCTGCTGCTGATGATGATACTCACAATGCTCCTACTGCTGGACACTGCTGCTCCTGCTACTTACACTGCTCCTGCTGCTACTTACACTGCTCCTGCTACTGACACTGCTGCTGCTGCTTGCCGACACTGCTTGGTGGAGCGAGTAACTCCGCGCCGCTCCGCGCGCCGTGCGCCCCGTCCCCACCACCACCACCCCCACACACCACCCCACCGCCGGCTCGCCGCTACTCACACGAAGACGTGGTAGACGAACGCGCAGCCACGCGGCCGCTCCAGCACGTTGTAGAGGACGTTCTGCATGCGGCGGTAGCGCGCGTTCCTGCGGGCGAATCGCCCCAGCGCCCGCGGCTTCCCCAGCAGACTCAGCCGGGGTCCCTGCGCCTCCGTGTGGCCGGGCACCACGAGGGGCAGACCGCCGTCCCGCGCCGGTCTGCGCTCGGCCGAAGGGCGCTTCATCGCCGCGGTCGCCGTAGCCGCCGTGGTTGCGTTCGTCGCGGTGTTGGCGGTGGCTGCGGCGGTGGCTGCGGCGGTGGTGGTGGTGGTGGTGGTTATCATCAGCACCATCGTCGTCTAGCCGTGCACTCGTGCGTCGGGAATTCCTGGTTCAGCGTCGGTGTGGTCGTCGTGGTGGTGGTGTCGGCCACGGCGGCTTGCTTCGTGAGCCGCCCGGCATCGTGTGAGCGGCTCCCGGTCGGACGGGGTGATATGCGCTCAGAGCGGCGGGGATGACGAGCCATTGCACACAGGGGGTCGCAAACATCCACGGGGCACGTCGCGCGAGAGCGAGCGTGAGACGCGGCGGGCACGCGTGCGTCTCGGCCGTGCGCGTGTCCGTGCAAGTGCGGATGTGTTTATTGTCTCAGTGGGGGTTTTGAAGAATGGTTGTGTGTGTGTGTCCTTAACCTCGGAAAACTGGCTCAGCGCTTATCTCAGCTCCCATATACGGGAGTTGACTGTGAGCGTGAGTGCGTGCGCGCTGCGTTGGACCCGTGCCTTGCGCTTAAGTTTGGTTCATCAACACGTGGCTATCATGCGGCGAAGATGATGATGATGATGATATGATGAGGACGACGCAGGGATTATATTGATTACACGGATTACGACCATGATGTCGGCATGATTGTGATTACAATGCAATGATCATGAAGCCGAAGAGACGACGATGATGATGATTATTACGCTCGCACATACGACGGTCATCCGAGTGATGATGACTGATTGGCAGCAGCGTGCCACGCCAAATATGACCGCTCGAGGGAACGGTCCCACGGCTTAGCGCAGCCCATTGCCGAGCGGAGACGATCACGACGGAGGCGTGGAGGCCAAGGCACGCGCGTGACACACACACAGAGACGAGCGGCGAACAGCAGGCTCGAGCGGAGCTGCACAGCAACATCAGCGACGCCGGCCACACGTGGCGCACATCGGCCGCCGCCTCCTTGTCTCTGGGCACAAATGCAATCCGCCTCCTCCTCCTCCTCCTCCTCCACAGGGCACGATCGGTGCAGTGTCCGTCAAGAGACATGGACGGACACGCGGATTGCAGATGCCCCGTATAGCATTGACAGCCTGTTGGGCTTACTCTTTGGTTCTTTCGGTAAAGTCACGTATAAAGATAAAATAATATTATTATTTTTTATTAATTATTATTTTATCTTTATACGTGACCTAACCGAGAGAACCAAAAAGTAATCCCTGCAGTCACGAAAGCTCCAAATTAAGATTGAGCCTGTTGGGCTGCCATCGAGTAGCACTTATGAAGGCCGGAACGGCACACGATTTGGTTTGGGGGTGGCCCGACACCACGCCCGGCCACCTTTGTCTCCCCAGCGCCGATGTTTTAACACGCCGAAGGAGGTACTCATTTAAGGCTGAGTCAACCTAGGGGAGACCCGTTTCCGGTTAAAATATCCGCTGCTGGTATTGGTCGTGAGTGGGAATCGAACTCGGGTCGCCGGGTTCGTAAGGTAGTGCGCGATCACTCTCCATGTTAGCGAGCACCCATAAAGGCCGTAACGGGCACGGTATGAGGTGGGTGGCCAACACTACGCCCGGCCGCCTTTGTCTCCCCAATGCTGATGCTGTAACAAACTGAACGAGGTACTCATTTAAGGCTGAGTCGACCCAAGGGAGATCCATGAACGATTCAAATACATATCCGCTACGAGTGGCAATCAAAACTCTGGTCGCCGAGTTCGTAGCGGAGTGAGCACGTGCACACAATCGCACCCAAGATCCCCCGTTTCGCCTTCTATACGGGCTGTGTGGAGCAGAACCACGCCCGGCCGCCTTTGTCTCCCCAAGCGCTTACGTTTTACTCTCCGCCCGAAAGTGCTCACTGCAAATATCACTTTGCTAGTACTGACACAAGCACGCTTCTGATATGAGCACAATTCGAATACAAGTTTACGTCTGATATAAGCACACTCAAGATCACGTGACATAAGTATAATTCGAATACAACTACACGTCTGATATAAGCACACCCGGCACTAAAATTGGGTACATCGTCACAGTCAAACCGGCAAGCACTCGCGTGGTGGGGTGCAGTGTGGGTCCATCCCACCTCTATGATCAGCAAGGAAGAGGAGGAGGCTAAGTATCCTCCTCTAGACTGCAGCGCCCCACAGCCTTTTTGGCACCAGGGACCGGTTTCGTGGAAGACATTTTTTTCACGAACCGGGGTGGGGGGGAGGTCATCATTGGGTCTTTCCTACTTTTCAAAGAAGCTCTCCAGCGACGTTTGTTTTGTACTCATGTTGGCTACTAGGGGGTTAGCAGCTTGTGGGCTCACCAACACTGTGGCTGAGACGAGTGCGCAGTGCGTGAAAGATACGCGGACGGAAGTGGTCAATAATAAAGTCATGGGCGGGCCACGCGCGGACTCACCGCTCTCACCTCCTGCTGCTGTGCGGCCCTGGGCTAGAGCCCGCCCGAGAGCATTGGCGAGAACAACCAAACAATGAAGCAATTGCATTGTTGCGCCGTTCTTTACCCGTTCACGGAGAAGCGTGGGCGAACGCACCACGCGGTGACTTGCGCCGCCGTGCGGTTTGTACGGTTCGCACGTCCATACGAGAGCGTTGATTACCAAACGATGGCCGATTCCTGACATTCGGTGATCGATCTTCAGAACGGTAATCGGTTGACTGGTTGTCGCTTAACAACCTAATGATAGGATTTGAACCGTGAATGATGTTACCGAGTGGCCGAGAATCGATCTCATACGACGCTTTGGGTAGGATCGTAGGGCAGTGCGCCAACTTGAACAACCGCTCCCCACATACATCCAACAAAGGCAAAGATCCCCCGTGTAGCCTTAACAGACTGTCGGGGCAAGTGCTGTTATATCGAGCACCTATGAAGGCCGGAACGGAGCACGAGGGGGGTTGGGTGGCCAGCACCACGCCTTTGTCTGCACACCAGGTGCTCATTTGAGGCTGAGTCGACCTAGGTTTGAGGCCCAGGACCGGTTCAAAAATCGTCATTGTTGTTGGCCGTGAGTTGGACTCGAACTCGGGTCGCCAATTCTCGTAGCGCAACGCGCTAACCGCTACACTACGGTTCCCACATACACTCATGTACACATACATCCGTATATACACACACACGAGCACGGACGCACACGGACACGAACGCACACGAACATGCACGCACACGGACACGCTCGCACGCACACGAACACACACACACACGCACGCGGACACACACACACGCACGCGGACACACACGCACACGAACACACACGGACACGCACGCACACGGACACGCACGAACACACACGGACACGGACACAGACACGCACGCACACGGACACACATGAACACACACGGCCACGCACACGCACGCACACGAACACACACGGACACGCACGCACACGCATGCACACGAACGCACACGGACACGCACGAACACACACGCACACGAACACACACGAACACACACGGACACACACGCACACGAACACGCACGCACACGGACACACACTCACACGGACACACACGCACACGGACACGAACACACACGGACACACACGGACACGAACACACACGGACACGCACGCACACGCATGCACACGAACGCACACGGACACGCACGAACACACACGCACACGAACACACACGAACACACACGGACACACACGCACACGAACACGCACGCACACGGACACACACTCACACGGACACACACGCACACGGACACGAACACACACGGACACACACGGACACGAACACACACGGACACACACGCACACGAACACACACGGACACACACGCACACGAACACACACGGACACACACGAACACACACGCACACGAACACACACGCACACGGACACGGACACACACGGACACACACGCACACACACGCACGCGGACACACACGCACACGGACACACACGAACACACACGGACACACACACACGCACACGGACACACACGCACACGAACACACACGAACACACGCACACACACGGACACACACGCACACACACGCACACGGACACACACGAACACGGATACACAGGCACGCACACGAACACACACGCACACGGACACACAGGCACGCACACGCACACGGACGCACACGAACACATACGCACGCAATGGCACCGTGAAGGACCCCGGTGAATTCTGTGAAAGCGCAGAGGAAACTTTGAGCGTATTTTTAGTTTCCAGTGCCAACACAGAAAGTGCAGCTATTTTAAAATAACAAAGTCATATTCAAAGAGCGCTCTCACTCTCTCTCTCTCTGTCTCTCTCGAAAGACAGAGTGAGAGGGCGCTCTCACTCTTTTTTTTTTAAGATCAGTGCATGGAAACAAGAAGATGCTCGGTGCAGTCGGCACTTTGCTTCGTTCATCATTTCCTAATTTTTTTATTATAATTTTTTTAAATAATAACGTTGCTTTATGTAAACCCCCACCTCTCGCTCGCTCACTCTCTCTCTCACTCTCTCGCTCACTCTCTCGCTCTCTCTCGTTCTGCACGCAGCCCTTCTCGCAGTCCGACGGCCTCCGACGGGTAGCTCATATCAGCATGCAGAGCTCCCCGTCATCTGCCACCGAGCACACGACCTCCTCCATCGCCCACTGCTCCTTGAAGGCCGGCACGGCGTGGGTCTCTCACTCTCTCTCTCTCGCGACGGTTGTAGACGTGACAAGATGATTGACACGTGGGAGAGTCCTCAATGTTTACCATTTCCCCGAGTGTAAATACAAGTGAAGTTTTACACACGATTAGAGAGGAGACAGGCAGGCGTTTGCAATCAATTAACCACGTCCGGCTGTGATGCGGGCTCTTGGGCGCGACAACGCGGTCACAGCATGTGTTTGGTGTCCTTCCCCCGCACATCCGATGAGTACGGCTGCCTACGTCCGGTGCGAAAGATGTTCAACATAAATCTTGACTTAAAGCTTTCGTAGCTGCAGGAATTCATATTCTTTGGGTCGTTCGGTAAAGTCACGGAGATAGGTTCAAAGAAAATAACAAAAAATGACTACAGAGAAAAAATAGCGACAAAATAACAACTACAGAGAAAATACAGAGTAGTTGTCATTTTGAGTTATTTTCTTTGAACCTGTCTACGTGATTCTAGATTTGAAGTTGTCGTGACTGCAAGGATCCATACTCTTTGTTTTTTTTCGGTAAAGTCAAGAAGGTGACAAAAAAACCCTAAATTAAATCACGTTTCGGAAGCAACACAAGCATCCGTCATCAGGTGTGACTGTTCCAGCGAAATTACTGCAGCGTATGAGTAATTTGTGTTGCTTCCGAAACGTCGTGATTTAATTTAGTTTCACCTACGTGACTTTACCGAAAAAACCGACTATCCACGTGACTTTAGTAGTTGTTATTTTTTGTTATTTTCTTTGAACCGATCTACGTGACTTTACCGAAAGACCCCAAGAATATGTTCAACATCCGTAAGAGGCAGCAACGTGAAGGAGGAACAGATGGAGACGTCCTGCGACATTGCCGACCTTGATCAGCCTGCACCGGCAATCAGTGGCGGATCCGAACATCGGTAATTTATAGTTATGTATCAGAGAAAATACACTAAATGTTGTAATTACGGTACGATTGTTGTAGGGCTCTATTTAACTAAAAGCTTTAAATGTTCGGCCCGTCACCCCCTTCCGCCTCTGGCAGCAATGGGCAGGTTGACCACGAATGCGTCTGGAATTCTGAAGTGCAGCTCATCTGAATGGGGGCTGTGTTGTGGTAGATGTGGAGCCGCGTAGCTCACCAATGCCCGGGGCCATCATTACACATGCGGGGGATTCAGCGAGCTCCAAATATAGTGCCAAGACCATAGGGGGTTGCTACGGTGGATTGTGTGGCCCGACAGCAGTGCTCTTCACTCATCTTCACTGTAGACCAGGTGAGTCTATGGGCCCCAGGTGAGTCTGTAGACCAGGTGAGTCTATGGGCCCCAGGTGAATCTGTAGACCAGTGTTCTTCACTCATCTTCACTGTAGACCAGGTGAGTCTATGGGCCCCAGGTGAGTATGTAGACCAGTGTTCTTCACTCATCTTCACTGTAGACCAGGTGAGTCTATGGGCCCCAGGTGAGTCTCGACCAGTGTTCTTGACAAATTTTCAGGGAGGGCACTTTCGCCGATAAGACATCATCAGTGTGAAGGTCATCATACATGTGAAACCATGGGGGGGGGGGGTGGGGGGGGGTGACAGCAGCACGATGATGATGGGGCGGTGTTTTCACGCGTTGTGTATTGTTGGGGGGCCCACGTCAGGGACTGCACTAAAGGCCACTAAAGGCCACCAAGGGGCCGCCAGTGACCTTGCAATGAAGAGCGCCGCCCTGCAAGAACCATCCGCTCAGAGTGAGCCCAAGCTCAGACGAGCACTGTGCTGCTTGGTGCTCATCTCTCGGAGCGCTCCCAAGTCGCCCGTGTAAATGATCATCATGAAATCAACTATCCGTGTCTCTACTGAAATAACGAAGTCATTCTTACACGACCACAGCAGTCACACACGCCCTCCTGCTCGGGTAGCCCATCATTTCAGCAGCGACAAAGCAAAACCTCTGGGCCGGTTTCGACGCGCAGTGTCTCACCAGCAGAGCGAAGCTTGCTTGGAACAATCAATGCCGGTGAACTGCCGATCTTATTGGCAAGGGGACGCTCTCTACGATAATGAGTCCGAGTTCGGGCCAGAATGTTGCTCGTCTTGAAGCAATGCTGCTGAAACGATGCCCTCGTAGAAGCCCGTGCGGCTGACGGGTAGTGCAAGTTGGTTAAGAAGGGCTCTCATTTTGTACGCGCAGGACACGGTCTGTTTTGTTTCACAGTATTCTCCCGCAAGGACGCTCACGATTTACATGAGTCATGTAAATTACACATTCTACTTGGAGACTTAAAACACGCGGCACTCCAGCGTGCGTGCTTGCAACTACAACAACAACCCCTACACGCACACACGAGACGTGCGAAACCTAAGCGACAGACATTCCGCAGCATTCATCGAAATACTGGGATGTCCTAAATTAAGGATTACGTTAACCCGGTTTAAATGAAACGTGGCTGTGAAATATGGAGGGAATATTGATTTGATTTGATGTAATGGGAAAAAATTGTCGTGAATTCACAACGAGTTACGCTTTTATTCGCAGTATTTTCTTGCCGAGGAGAGACGCTCTCTACCTTTGCTTTGTTATGCAATGTAGCAATGCACGGCAAGGAAATAATAGATCAAATGCATCTTTAAAAAAAATATATAATATGCATATTTGAACCAGTTTAAACCGCTCTTTATCAAACCGGTTAACCGGAACTAAACCTATCAATCGGTTCAATTGGTTAACCACAAACCATAGCTGAAAATCAATGGGGTTGACTCCCTTATTAAGACAACGTTCTGCCCTCCTCCTCCTCCTCCGGAATTGAGAGACATTCTCCTTCATGTCCCTGGTTTTTCTTGCACCTTGGAGGTGGCAAGCCCAAACTTCCAGGCCGGTTAACACGTCTGGCATCGGTCAATCACCCGTGCTCTTGAGTTAAGCCTCTTCCCCCCCCACCCCACCCACATGGGGCGATGGATCTAAATAAGTGCACTCCTGTCGATGTATTGAAACATGGGGTCGATTTTGATTTTGCCGATGTAAAGCTCGAGAAACAGTCGCCGCACGATGATGCGGCAATCCCACCGAGAATACACGCAGAGCGCGCACACACGCACACGTAAAAGCCCTTCGACAGAAGATAAGCTTGCTTTCTGAAATTGGGTGTGCGTGTGGACCTGATCTGGAAGAGCTGTAAAACGTTGTTTTATCGATTTTTATATCCCATTCTTGCGTACGATGGCAGCAATGCATTCACGAGCTAAATGCCAATTGTCGAGGTCTGCTGAACACAGCGAGAGGGCTTTATGGAGAGAGTTCGTTGGCGTGGTTTTGCTACTCCTAAAGGTTGAGAGATAATGGATTCGATTCGCCCATCACTCTCCAACAGGGGGAAACGGCAACTCCCGTAAAAATGATCCAAAATTAGCAACAACAAAATATAACATTTATATTAATTTACATAGTTTTCGCTACGAAGAACTCAAGCTCCGAGAAAACGGACCACGTAGGTCAAATTTCGATTTAATGCTTTCGTGGCTGCAGGGATTCATCTTCTTGGTTCTTTCGGTAAAGTCGCGTAGAAGGGAAATAATAAAATAATAAATATAAAACATAATAAAATACAATTCTCTCGACGTTTTGGCCACAACGCAAGCAGCCGTCCTCAGGTGAAGAACCCAGCTTAAATATACGCTGCCAAGCCTGGTGGTGTTCATTCAGACGCTGTCTTTCCGACAGACCTGTTCTTCACCTGAGGACGGCTGCTTGCGTTGTAGCCGAAACGTCGTGAGAATTGTATTTTATTATGTTTTATTATTATTTTATTATTTCCCTTCTACGTGACTTTACCGAAAGAACCAAGAAGATGACGGCAACGTCTCAAGTCAATGGCATTTTTCTCCACCCGGCTGACTCGGCCACTGACTCACTGTCACCACGCGAGCCGTTCGGACGAGGCAGTAAAAAGTTGTCGCTTGCACGGAAGACCTGGGACAAATTCAGAGGTGACACACACACACGGGGGCGGGGGGTGGGACAACGTGTTCAACAAAAATGTGGGCGGAATTTGGAATGGAGGACAATAAACCACAAAACGCTACTTACAAAAACAGCGTCCACGCCGGTGGCTACGTGTAGAAGACTCTGCAACCATCCGCATAATAATCATCAGTGTGCCGGTGATGACAACGAAATTCCGTACCTTTGCTCTAGAAACCTGGTCACTTGAATTCGATTTCCACGCCGTGGCTAACATCAGTGGGGGCCCAGCGAAACCTGAGCCGTTGCTGAGGGGACCCTGGTTCAACAACCCGCACTGACCAGCGTGGTGAAGTATGGTCATACAACCCTCCACGACCCACACGGCGTGGGATGACCTTCATCCAGCAGTGGATTGACAAAGGGTCGTGAACGATGTCACATGGCGGATGATTAATTACTGTTAAGGCATGGCAATCGTTTAGATTTGGCTTCAGTGGCAATTTAGTTTTAATGAGAAATTGAACGATCTGGAACCTTAATTGAAATGTCATAAATCTTGACTTCAAGCTTTCGTGACTGCAGGAATTCATATTATTTCGGTCTTTCGGTAAAGTCACGTCGATAGGTTCAAAGAAAATAACAAAAAAAACGTTATTTAATTTGAACCTTTCTGCGTGACTTTACCGAAATACCCAAAAAATATGAAATGTCATCCAAAATGATACAGAATACGTGCAGAGACTACTGACGAATATTGTTAGAAGAAGACGCTTGCAAATGTCAACTGACCAGTTGTCATTGTCAAATGTAAGTAAATGTCGCTGTAATTGCTTGGGAGCAATGCGAGGCCTCAGTAGTTGGGAGTACAGCAAGGGATTCGGTCCACATGATGGGTTTGGTCCACTCGACTGATTCTGCCAGTGGATTGAATCTATCAGCGTGCAGCTTTATTGAGTGATACCCCCCCCACCACCCACCCCCCATGGGATTTATCCTGTTAACTAGTTTCCCTATTCACACGAAGCCATTCACGGAAATGACAAAACATTCCCAATACACGATTCTCCTGTAAGGTCTTTCACTCGTCGAGGCTTTCCTACATAAATCATTATCATCAATACGCCAGAAACCACACACTGCAATCAGGAGAAGCGGAGCGTATTTAAAAATGGCAATCAACGCATTCCTTCTACAAGGCCATCTCATGGCCACGGTGGCGAGATGTTAACTGCCTCGCCTGGTATACAGGAGGGTCATGCGTTCGATTCCGACCCTGACAATACTGTAGGAAATTTGGAGTTTGCATGTTCTCCCCGTGGATTTTTTTTCTCCGGGTCCTCCAATGACAAGCCACTTCGTTGAACTGTCCTTTGCGGCCAGATCGCTTCTGAAAAAGAGCGATATAGCTCCGGTTGGCACGGTTGGCTCCGTGCGGTGCGAAAAAGTGCAACATTCTAGATTTGAAGCTTTCGTGACTGCAAGGATTCATACTCTCAGTTCTTTGGGTAAAGTCACGTAGGTAAAAAAATGAAATTAAAATTAATAAAAAAATAATAATAAAATCACGACGTTTAGGAGGCAACACATGTCTCCGTCATCAGGTGGGACCATCACAGCCAGATTTGCTGCATCAAGTTGTAAGTACAGCAAGGGATGCAGCAAATCTGGCTGTGACGGTCCCACCTGATGACGGAGACTTGTGTTGCCTCCGAAACGTCGTGATTTTATTATTTTATTTTTATTAATTTTAATTTCATTTTTTTACCTACGTGACTTTACCGAAAGAACTGAGAGTAAGTGCAACATACATACAAACAGTGGCGTCATACCTGGTAGAATTAAACTAGTTCATAGTTTTAGTTTGGAATCACACGGTGAGACATCAGCGCCCTCCGCTGTTCACATTGGAGTGTGGCTACCACACAGTCGCAGATGCAAAGCAAGACCACGGCCATTGCTCGATCACTTTTATTGTGAAAATTCCGTCACAGTTCCTATGATTGCTTTTTCATTGCTTTCATAGCTTTATTTTGGTGATTTCGAAAAGTGTATTGGTTTAGCCATGTTTGTTTGTTGTAGTACAGAGTTAGACTGATGGCCTTAATCAAAGTTTTTTGTGGTTGTTGTTGTTGTTTGACTTGCATCCCACTGGGATTTTTGCACACAGCGTTGGTGTACGGTGCTTTTTCTGCAATATTTAGCTGTCTTTTCTTGTATTTTCTGTTTGCACTTAGTCACATAGTTACTTTAAGATGTTTTTTGTTCATGTTTTTGCTTTTTGTTTGTTGCGGTTGCACCCGATTCAAGAGCCGAATGGCTCACATGGCTATACCTAATAAATGAACTTGAAATGAACTTGAACTCAGCCCTAACCACGCTGGAACTGGCACAATAATAACCACTGCCCAATGGAAGTTTCACCTCGTCTCAAGACTATTTTTTTTATCAAACAGCGTCCTGCGTGAAACATTTAGCCAATTCCTCTTCAATGATTTTTTTTCCATAGGACAGAATATTAGTCGAAGCTCCAGATTGGGTGACCAGCCTACATTCTGCACTGCCACCTAATGATTACCTAACAGCAGGGGAAGCAGCCCCTGTCCGGCACCAACATGTAATACATTATATATCGGTAGATTACTGAGCCCATGGGGTTCCTCCCTTCAACAAGGCGACACAAATGGTGATTATATGCGGATGACAGAATTTGTAAATAAACAGGAGCGCGGGCGACTCGGCACTGAGTCAGTGGCCAGTCGTTGCATCGACTGAAAAGAACTGTAGTTACACAACGTTTCACCTCTGATATAACCACAGTTACACAACGCTTCTACTCTGATATAACTACAGTTACACAACGCCTCACCTCTGGTACGAAGTGGGGCACGAACGGACATTGAAAACACAATTTATTTTTTTGTGAAATCTTGACTTAAAGCTTTCGTGACTGCAGGGGTAGTACGGAGTTAGACTGATGGCCTTAATCTAAGTTGTCTTGTGGTTGTTTGACTTGCATACCACTGGGATTTTTGCACACAGCGTTGGTGTGCGGTGCTTTTTCTGTAATGCTGTTTTTTTTCAGGATTTTCCGTTTGCATATAGTCACAGTCACTTTAAGATGTTTTATTGTTAATATTTTTGTCTTGTGATTGTTGCGGTTGCACCCGATTCAAGAGCCGAATGGCTCACAGGGCTATACCAAATAAATGAAATGAATACAAAACTGAAAAAAAGGAATTCATCCTCTTTGGGTCTTTCTGTAAAGTCACGTTTAGTTTGTTGTCTTTCCACCCCCCTGCGTCTCCGATTAGCACGGTTGGCTACGAACTGTGCGACATAAGTTCAACATACGGCGCCGTACACACAAATCCGATCTGTAATCTACCCAATAACCGCGGGGAACCGTTCGCTGATCGGGCGCCCCCCCACCCCCAAACTGCAGTGTGTCCGTGCCCCTGCCTCATCAGCTGTAACACGGAGGGGAGCCGTGGCTAAACACGCGGCCTTCTCGCGAGACACCAACACAGGGGTCGACAACCCGCGGCTCGTAACAATGACAGAAAAACTCAATATCTTCTTGTTGTTTCGGTTGCCCACCCCTGACCATGGAAGTCCAGTTCACTGTGGGAGTCCAGTTTACCATGGACGTCCAGTTGACCATAGAAGTCCAGTTGACCAGTCCAGTTTTACCATGGGCACGGGTCGGCAACCCTGCAGCTTCGGAGCGGCGTGCGTGATTTATTAAGGACCACCGGTCTCGTATTCTCATTGCATTGCGGCTCTTGAAATATTTAGTTTTTTTTCACACCGAATTTGAAAAAATGTCTCTTCTTGTTCTTTCGGTTGTCGATCCCTGCGCCAACCCTACCTGCACAGCCGCGCCGGGTCACAGGCGCGCAACGAAACACAACGCCCGGCTCATCCCCCCATCACGGCCCACACGAGAACAGCAACGTGCATCCGTAATCAGCGGCTTCACCCTCTCTCTCTCTCTCTCAAAGTCTCTCTGGGTTAAATGCCGCCTGCTTTTACTCCCTCCGATGGCCGCGCTCAAACGGGGGTGCATATCGGGTGAGGAGAACACGTGCTTGTTCCGATGCACGCACTCAGCTGAACACCGGCACGAGAACAATCGTCGAGTAAACTTTTCTCGAGAGAGAGAATACGAAGATCAGGGAAGGGGATCGCAAAGTGAGTCCCGAGGCAGTGCATGTCGCTCCTAACAGATTTATTAGAAAATTGATTTGAAATCGAGTAAAAAGCTGAATAAATTATAAAACGTTAAGCTATTTTCATATAAAAAAATAATTATAGAACAAGGTCCAACTTTTGCAACGCAACAATGGCAGTTTAAAATTATAGCTGGAAATGCGATGGGAAGCATGCTTTATGTCGTAGGCTAATTAAGTCCAAGTTTCATCACAAATTCGAACGTGTTCTCTTTCCATGTAAAATCAGACTCTGGTCTTTAAAAAAATATATCACACAAAGATCGCCTAAATATAGACTGTTGGTGCAAGTGCTGTTAGCGAGAACCCGTGAAGGCTGGTACGGCACAAAAAGGGGGTGGCCAGCACCATGTCTCCCGAGTTGGCGATGTTTTTTAAAAACCACACCAGGTAATTATTTGAGGCCGAGTTGACCTAGGGGAGGCCTAGGACCGGTTCAAACAATCGTTACCGTTGTGAGCGGGAGTCGAACTCGGGTGGCTGAATTTGGAGAGCAGTGCACGGACCAACACACCACCGCTCCCCACACACACACACGCCAACACACCACCGCTCCCCACACGCATACGCCAACACACAGACCGCATCCAAAAAAGGAATTTCTTTACTCAGAAAATATTCCTTCCGTTTTGTAAATAATGTTTCACATGGACACTGGAAGCAGAAAATTTCATAATTTTTAGGGCATTAAGAAGCCAGTCTGGGCAACACAAATGATCACTAATTGTGCCGAGTCTGGACCTCACCTTGAGTGCGAACCCATATCCTCTCGGCTTCAGATCACGTGTGCCCCTTGTCCTACATCAAAAGGGCCCTGCGTTTGAACCCAGAAATAAACACTCAATTTATTCCCGTTTCCAGACTCCACGCAATCAATATTCCGCAAACACGAACCCGAAACACCACGGCGTTTTCTGCCTTAACGAACGGTAAACGTCACGCAAATAAAAAAGCCGGGCACGTGCACCGGCGCGCAACTTCTGTCGAGGTCGCTCTCAGTGACGATCACACCCCGCCAGATGACTTTCGGGATTATAAAAAAAAGATTCCTCATCGCGCCCCCCAAACCGACACTCGCGACTCCAGTAGGAACCCCGCAATCCCAGAGCCACTCCCGACCCGCGCACAGCTACAACTCCAGTGTGCCCCATGAAGATGGGACGCACGCGCACACGCAGCCGTGCGTGGCGCGTGCCAAGCGGGGCGTGTTCGGTGACGATGTACAAGCAACGGGACAGGGTCTTCAGAGCTCGACAGACCGGCAGGCAGGGTTCGCACGTGATCAGGAGTCAATGCTGTTAAGAGTTCCCCATCCGTGACCTTCGGTCGAAAGCCAAATGCCCACTGACAATCGTGCCACCAACATTGTAGTGCGGCGTCACGAGAACACGGGAATTGTATCGTCTGAATTTGCCTTTGTTAGAGCTCCTGAGCAGAAAAAAACGGAGCCCGTTTCTCAACTGCCAAAGTAACGGCGAGAACATGTCAACACTACCCCACCTACATACGGCGATGCACAAATAGCAAACAAATATACAGCGCTGGGTTTTTTTTACACTTAAGCTCCCTACAGTGAGTTATCTTCAATCTGTGCATACAATTTACATCACTCAGCACTGCTCTGCAAGTACCGTGAGCAGGTGAACGTGCGTGGGGGGGCAAGGCCGATTGTTAATTTGCCACGTTTTAGCCGTATTCTTTGCGTCACGTTATACTCGTTTAAAAATAATAATCGGTGACCAACAGCTTCCGCAGCGTTGTGGGTACGGCACCGATGGCGTGTTGGGCGAACCGTCTCCCTCGTGGCGTTGGGTGGCCCGAGGTCGGAGAGGTCACCATTGGGTCCAAAGCTCATCCCAACCTCCGCCACCAATGACATAACCCGCACTCATTCCGACCGCCCGCGCGTTCGCACAGCCGACAAACACCACGGCCCACCTTCAGAGTCGACTCCCGTTGTGGTGTGGCGGCACGAACCTGAACGCAATTTCACCAGCAAATACCCAACAGTCCTTTTCCCGAATTTATTGCCAGCGTGTGGCGCAACAACCGGAGCACACGTGGATACGATGGTGGTGACGATGGCGGTGAGGATGGCGACGATGACGACGATGGAGCCGGTGGGCGAGTGTTTTGTCAGGCGGCGAGCTCCGAGGTGGGCTGGTCGAGAGGCTGCCAGTGGCACGCCATGATGGCGTGGTACAGCTCTTCGCTTTGCTCCATCAGCTCCAGGTTGGCTTCGTCGACGTCCAGTTTGGGCTCGGGGTCTGCTCGGTTGCACACATTGAGCCACGGTGGCGTGCAACCGGGAGTCCACAAACAGGGGGGGCAAGGGGGGGGGGGAGCAAGGTGGGGGAGGGGGGGGACGAGGGGGACAGGCCACCGGGAGTGACGGAAGAGACGAGGGCAGGCAGGGAAGGGATTGTGGGAGTCGGGGGCATAGTGCGATGCGGAGTGACGAGATGAAGAACAACGGAGGAGCGGTTGGGGTGGGGAGAGGTTGGAAATGGCAAAGGGAACGGGGGAGGGGAAGGGAATGAACGACCATAGCCTTGTCAAAAGTTTTTTTTTTACGGAGGCGTTAATAAAACAAAAGATGTAAAATGGTGAATCAAGTACTTTTCTTCTCCTGCAAAGAAACACTACCACCAACCAGAATACGAACAGCTTGACAAATTTGATATTAGTTTTGGAAGTACATGATTGTGTAACGGCACATTTAATGAAAAAAGTGGAAAATGCACTGCTGCTCTCCACTAGAGTGCACATCGTGTAACTGCACTCTCTGTTCAAGAGCACAGTGTTTTGCACGTTCCATTATGCCACCATTACTTCTCAGCACTTAATGCATACGCTCAGTATGCACGACTCGCTCAACTGCGTCGCAACAGCGTGCGTTATTGTAATGCCCCTCCCCCCACCGTCGGTTAACATTTCAAAATCGTACGACCAAATAATGCAGTGCACGTCGCGCGCAACGTATTCCAGCACCGTTACGCGCATCAAGACGCCCTGCTGATTGTGAACTCGGTCAGAAGGACACAATTAAAAAACGCGGATGGGGACTCGCCCATCGTGCTTTTTGAGCGGGTGCCACTTTGTGGAAATTCAACAACGCACGTGGCTATGGACCCACTGGTTTCCACCTCGGTGGCTCAGCGCCAGCAATTGCGAGGAGCGCCAACCCCCCGATATACTCGTTTGGTAACGGGGCGACGGTGACCGACATTCGCGACACAGCCAAGGAGGCCCACGCATCGTCATGAGCGCGGCAACAGCGCTCGTGCCTCCCGCCGCTGCAGCGTTTGTTGCGCCAAGCACGTGGGAGCCTGCGCTCCGCGAGGCCGTGAGCTACGCCGCACTGCACGCTTATCACTTTAGAGACGCAAACCCGAAAAGCAAAATCGCTCTCACTTTTGTAGACACAAAGCCGGGCTTGTGTGGCTTGGGCGGTCTGACACACAATAGTCTGAAACCTTTGTTCGTTAAGCGAAAATTATTTGAAGCGGCATTCCGGCATGCCACTGCAGGGACATCGCTACAGAGCGTTTCGGCCGCACACCTGAAAGTCAATTTGAAGTATTTTTTTTGCTCGCTGGCGGAGCCTCAAACTCGCGTCGAAACGCCAGGCCGGGGCACATTCTAGGGCTGCTGCGGTATCGTAGTCGCAGTACGGTATTAGCTTCACGCTACGACGATTATCGCAATGTCTTTTCCAAAACTTTTAAAAGTGTTATTTTTTTCTTCGTGCTTTACCGTAATTCCAAGGCGCCTTCAAATGCAGTGCATTCAATATAAGTCTACCTAATCGTAACCATCCATAATGCATATGGTGCACATGCTGTCATTTATACAAGACACTAGTTCAAGTCACTATGAAAATCATGAAGTCACATAACCGCCATGCCTTAAATTATTCCGGATTTTTTTTTTAAAGCACGATTTGCATGGGTTAAACCCGTGCACTTGGTAATTCGTAACTATTTGATAAGAAAATAAACATATACAATTAAATAAGCAACGACAGCCATGATATAATGACAACCCTGATGCGATTCCAGGTTGTACCGCGTGTTGTTCAGAACGATGTCTGACAAGTCTCGAGCGAAACGACGCAAGGTTCATCTCGCCCGCCACAAACAGACATCCCGTTGCAGAAGCAGCTCCCGGACACGTCGAGCGAAACGTCGGACATTGTGCCAAACAACGTGCAGCACGACCCGAAACCACATCGGACGCCTGTACATCGCTAACGAGTGAAAACCTACGCAGTCGTTACGACGACATACCCGAGCGGTTATCGCGGGGGCCCCAGATTGATCGTGGCATCGCAGCGCCGCGGCAACCCTAAGTTCGCACGTCCGGGAGCTATTTGTTTTTGAGTTGCGTCATCGTTTAAAGTGCAAGCGACCAGCCTGGCCCCGCGCGGATGAGCAGAGTCGACGGCAGACATAACACAAACACACCGACTGCCCTAAAGCGACCTGACGTGACGACGGTCGACCACGGGTGTAATGAGCACGAGGACTGCGCAATAAATTCGGACGCCCTTTTTTCATTTTCACTGCTTCAGTGTTGGAGCTTTATTTGTGTCGGTCTGCACAACGAACAAACAAATGGGGAAATAAAAGTAAAATGTCCCAACCCCCCCACCCCCTTCCGCCCCCCACCCCCTCCCGTTGTGCACACCCGCACTGCCGCCACGACACTCACAAAGACCGCGCGGGTACACAAGCACGTTCACGCACGATGTCATGCAATGATTTCTAGGGTTTATTTACAAAGCCATCAAACTAACCTTCCAAGGCATCGTCTCCCAGATCTTCATAACACTGTCAACAACAAAAACCCAAGGCAAGCACAGTGTTATTAATACAGAACGTCGTTATCGTCGTCGTCATTGTCAATCAATACAATTAATATTGATTGTCGAGCTCACGATTACAAGAATCGGATTGGGTGCGTGCGAGTGTGCGTTAACGTTTGATTTTGACATGTCGCGTATAAGGGGGTTCTCGCGTGACCGCTCCAGCTAATAGAGGTCACTGCATTCACCAAAACGTGACCAAGACAATCGATTCTTGCATCGTGCCGTGAACCCGAATGAACCGCGGCCATTCACTGATCGACAAGGGGGCAGAATCATGACACCTCTAATCATACTCATCATTAACCATTGGTATGATCTTTATAAGGCATTTAATTAAAACTACCATCAATAGACAAAGTATAGATAATCCAAGCTGACAAGCCACTCCATTAAGGGAGCCTCCGCTTAGTTCGAGGCGACTGCACAGATAAATGCACGCACAGAAACGCGTGAACGCTCAACACAAACGGACCCCTACGTGATGCGCGAGTTAACGGCCACGAAAACTCGGTCTGATGAACATGCACCCATCACGATGAATATTTGTTTAATTCATTTTGGCAACCCAGGTCTCATCTTGGTCTCTTGAGTTCTCACCAACCGCTTAAACAAAATAAACTTGATCGTTAAAACACGATTATGCAGTAGCATGTATAATGTTTTGAATATATATTAAAAACAAATCTCATTGGAAAGGTTTTCATTTCCAATCTTGTCGGGCTTTGTGGAAAGTTATCAAGTGGTTTAGGGCAGGTGTCAGCATCCTGCACCTCCGGAGCCGCATGGAGCTCTTCAAGGA
Organism: Lethenteron reissneri; assembly: GCF_015708825.2. Classification (NCBI taxonomy): domain Eukaryota; kingdom Metazoa; phylum Chordata; class Hyperoartia; order Petromyzontiformes; family Petromyzontidae; genus Lethenteron; species Lethenteron reissneri. Next base: position 11,474,499 of record NC_083797.1, on the reverse strand, counting down.
CTCTTCCTGACGTTATTTATTAAAGTGACCACCGTCTCGATATCTATTAAGGACATGCCTTGCGGTTCTTGAAATAGTTCTTTTTAAAATACTGGAATTCGAGAAAAAAAGTCTCTTCGTGTTATGTTGGTTGCCGACCCCTGGCTTAACGGTTTTGAATTATCCTTGGAATGAAAAGTAACATTTTCCAGGAATAGCAGCGAGTAGCTTATCACCTCTCATGGTACAATAACCATCCGCAACACTAAGATGGAAAAGCCCAAGAGTAAGAAGATCGCTTGGTGGTGGTTTAGAGACCCCAGCACTGAACCAGCACCGCGCCAAGGGCCTCTGGGGGGTTTGACTGTTGGGAAGCCGCCTGTGAATCAGGTGGATTCTCACGCGGAGTGAGCCTACGGCATCAGCACGGTCACAGTAAAACTAAACAACAATTTTTATTTTACCAGGTAAGGTCCACTGTGCTATACATCTCTTTTTCAGAAGTGACCTGGCCACAAATAATAGCTGAACTAAGTGGCGTATCACATGTAAATTTAATGCAGTCAAATGCTCTAAACGCATATTTCTAAATGTGGAGGTAGAAAACGGAGGACCCGGAGAAAAATTCATGCGACCACGGGGAGATACACAGGCAAACTCCAAATAATAAGGCATCGAGGGTTGCGATCGGACCCACGACCTCCTGCACACCAGGCGAGGTATTTAACATCTCGCCAATGCAGCGTCCACACATTGACCGCACGAATAAAAAAACCTATTCCATTAAATTTCATTTTTCGCTTTATTTTTTTGACGGTCAAGCAACACACATTTGCGTCTGTCGCAGAGTCGGTGGAAAAGTGCAGTGCCCATTTCGTGCAGATAAGAGGTAATTTTAAAAGTTCTCAGAAGTAGTTGCTTGATATCTCCTTCCGCAGGCTGTTCTCCAAAATGCGGTCATTCACTGCTGCGTGAGAGTTAGAAATATATTCGTTAGCTCATGACGCGATGCCTATAAAACTGGAGGGGGGGGGGGGAACCCACAGGAACTAATCTATTAATGCAGAAATTTGGTTGAAACAGGTATCAGCATTATTTCACAGTAACTGTTAGCTTCGAGCTCACCTTCCTTGAACGTGCGCTCACACTCAATGATTTACTCAACATCCTTCCACACCGATAGGAGCTGTGATTAGCTTTGAGACGTATTGTACACGTACAGCCCATTTTGTCGATCCACTGCTGGACGACGAAACTTCTCGGGTTATTTGACTATACTTCACCACGCTGGTCAATGCGGGTAGGTGAAGGTTAGGAGTGTATAGTGATCACAAAAGTCCTCCGCCAATGTTACGGTAATTTATCATTAAAACATGTCATGTATATGCCTTCCACAGTTTGCCAGTCACTAAGTTGACGTGACCAACGCATGCGGCGTGTGGTGTGAACGTGTGCTTCATTATACTGAGAAAAAAATAACCCCAATTGAAAGGGAACAACCCATTAGGTCAACGTGTTCTCAAAAGAGACAAAACGATTTTCCCATTGATCAGACCATTCGTACAAATACTAGCGAAACGTGTCAATGATAAGCTGAAAACATCCGGCTCACAGTGATGATGCACATCTCGCTCTATTTAAGACCGGGAGCAGGTAGAGATCCCTTTACAAACCTGGAAAATTCGCCTGATGATGCTGGATGTAATTGCCAGAGAAACGTCGTACTCAAATTGTAAATGTTGTGGGTTTACTCTCCAACACGCCGGTGTGATGAAGTAGAAACGAATTGGCACGTTCTGTTTACGTGACAAACCTTAGATCATTGGCTGCGTCAGGAGGTGGCGGGTTCAACGACACATTTATATTTACGCAATCTAACCCAAAGAAATTGTATGGATAATATTGATCGCGGAAGCCTACGTGTTGAACTCCACTAACACCATAGCACACAATCTAAACAAACACACAATGTTAAACTTACACACTTTCAATGTACACAATACTCAAACATTAACACACTATAAACATACACACATGCAGTGTATACATTATACACACAGGGCTGAAGTAGAAAGTAATTGGCACATTTTGTTCACACGACAAACCTGCGCCCGATTGGCTGTGACGGGTGGTGGCGAGTTAACGACACACTCATACTCTTTGACACACTCATACTTACACAATCTAACCTTAAAAACTTTCATTATCAATGTGTACGAATGTTGCGCAGTGGCAGTTGGCATTGCACCGATGACAGCGGCTCATTCAGTAACTTCATGGACTGCCCAGTGCCGGCACTGTTAGGCACCACACCAGGTGCACATGAAGGTTGACCTAGTGAAGGCCGATAGCAAGTTTAGACAACCAGTTGAACGGTGGTGTTGTTATCTGCGGCTGGGAATCGAACCTAGGTTGCGAGGTTCACAGCGGCAGTGTGCCGGCCAGTCAGTGAACGATGCGCTCCACCCCCGGCAATTAGATGAGTTGTCACGATTCTCTATCACGATCTGTTTCAAGAGTGTATTCGCTTCGTTTACACGTCTCATTTTAGTTTGTGTTTTGTCCTTTTTTTTTTACGTGCGATTAGCCTAGATGTAACCGAAGCCCATCGACTCGGTGTATTTTGTATAAATTGTAAAGAATCGGTTCTCACGCTCATGATTAAAGGTATGCATGGTGCGTGTAAGAATACATTTTAAACTAACATATCCATTGCTATATGCCGCCACTCTCCACAGCCACACAAAAAGATTTCGATCACCAGCTAAGGTTGGCACACCGCGTTCTCGCTCCGGCTGCCTGTCTCCCCAGTGCTGATGTTTATACGCTGCAGTAAGCCTCATTTAAGGCCGAGTCGACCTATGGGAAGCCCTGGACCGAGTGCAGATCAATTTCCACTGATGTTAGCCGTGGCTAGGAATCAAACTCTGGTTGTTGGGTGCATCCTGCAGTGCACTAACTACTGTGCCACATGTACACAAAGATCCCTCATATAGCCTTAACAAACTGTTGGGGCAAGTGCTATTAGCGAGTATCTAAGAAGGCCGGCATTGCAAAAGAGGGGGTTAGGTGGCCAGCACCACACATGGCCACCTTTGTCTCTCTCGTGGCATCACACCAGGTACACAATTGAGGTTGAGTCGACCTTGGGGATGCCCAGGACCGGTTCAAATAATCGTCGCCGGTCGTTTCCATAAGCGGGAATCGAACTCGCGTCGCCAGGTTCGTAGTGCAGCGTGCTTCCCGCTACGCTACCGCTACACACGGACGCATATACACACAAGCACATACATACATACACACACGCACATACATACATACACACACGCACGCACACGCACCCATATACACACCTGCATGGAGCTCTGGGTGTAGCCATACTGAGGCATGCTGTAGCTGTAGCTTCCTGTGTACTGGTCGTATCCCCACTGTGTGTAGTAGTTGGGGTAGGGCTGGTAGTACTGCCCGTAGCTGTAGCCTTGGCTCTGTCCGTACTCCTGCCGAGACCTCCCAGCACCGCTGGCACTGAGAGCACATGGGTTCAGGGTGGGCACAAAAAGACACACACACAGACATAAATACACCGGTATACATAATACATATTTTCGTGCTGCGCTACGAACCAGGGCACTCAAGTTCGATTCCCGCTCACGGCCAACACCAGTGACGATGAGCTAAACCGGTCCTGGGCCTCCACTAGGTCGTCTCAGCCTCAAAAGAGTACCTGGGAAAGTGCGTAAACATCGCCACTTGGGAGACAAAGGCGGCCGGGTGTGGTGCTGGCCACCCACCCCTTCATATGCCGTGCCGGCCTTCACAGGTGCTACTCACTAAAATCACTTGTCCCAATGTACATAAAACACACATATTGCAATGTTTACACACCACACCAGGTACTCATTCATGATGCAGTCGACCTAGGGGAAGCCCAAGACTGGTTCAGATGATCGTCATCGGTGTTGTCCCCGAGCGTGAACCGAACTCGGTTGCCAGGTTTGAAGCGCAGCGTGCTAACCGCTGCAGTACCACTCCGCATAAAGTGTATACACACACACACACGTGCGTAGACACACACATGAACATACAGTATGTGCACGCATATATGTACACAATCGCAGAGTGGAACGATATCACTGTTAAGTCAGTGCCCTTGGAGACAGGCTTGATAAAGAGAACCTATTTATAGCGCAAACACATGGAACCAACATGCAGACAATGAGTACACAAAATTCACACTTCTGTTTCCCGGATCAGCTGTGAAGATATAAACGGCCACAATAGCAGCGGTCAACATGTACAAGGGTGGACCATTCGACTCAGTGGCGGTGACGTGGCCGAGTGGCAAGTGCGTTCGCGGTTCGAATTTCGGTGGTCGCCCTGGCTATGACTGTGGGCATATCAACATTAAAACTACTACGCACTGTCTACCCTCACACTGGATGCTAAAGATCCCCTGGTGTCCCCCTCCCCCTGGCTTCCCCCCAGTTTGCTAATTACATTTCCCCTTCGCCCTTTCCCCTCCCCAATATAAATCTTCTCGTCCCTGCACGTGGTCCCCAATTGGGTGGGGTAGCGAGTCTAAGATCCTCCCTTCACGAGGTCCTGTCGCGCCGAATTCTAGTTGCTGTTCGAAGAGTTTGTGGTTCCCGTCTGTTTGCGATTGGCGTATTGTACCGGGCTCGCGTCGTGTTGCAATAAAAAAAACTCAAAATAAGAGATCCCCTGATGTCATTTATAAGATTAGGCCACTGTGTGCCGGGACCATCGTCCAAATTTGTCAAACGTGAAATATTACCCGCAATTTACTCGATCGGAACCTACATAGCGACCGTTGCTCCCCGACCACCCACTGCGAAAACTTGGCAAGACCCTCGTGAAAAATGAATCGTGAAACTGAACAAGCGGTAACCGCAGCCAGGAGAGCACTGCAATGCTCTCAAGGTCTCTCTTTAAAAACGAGGCAAAAAGATTTCTCAACGGGCCATTACGCACGGCCCTTTGTCAGAGGGCTCTTAACTGGTTATAAATATACGCAATTCATAGACATTCAACTGTTTTTACACGCTTTTATTTAACTCACTGTCTGTTGTTGTTGTCGTTGTATCCTCAAATCTTGTAACTCAATTTTTACCCATTTCCCAATGTGCTATCGACTGCAAACTTGGTATACTTATGTCATACTAATGACAGTATTATGTTCTATCATAAAAAATAAAAAACATATATTTTAAAACATTATTTTTACATGTTATGTTTCGGCTTGGCTCTAATTGTCCACGGTAAACTGACATTGGCTGTAAATTACCACGGTCCCTTATGTTATGGCAAGCTTCGGGGCCACTTCCTGGAGTCGTGGAGTTCTTCCATTACTAGTACGGTACATTTCATTAAAGCGTGTTTAATTAAAAGTTTTTAAAAAATATTACTTATTTTCTTGGTTCTTTCGGTAAAGTCACGTAGAAGGGAAGTAATAAAATAATAAAAATAAAACATAATAAAATAAAATAATTCTCATGACGTAGCCGAAACGTGGTGGAGGGCTTTGCGACAAAAAATGTGCCCGATCAATACGTGGCCTAACTCAAAAATGAAATCTGAGTAATATTTGGATAACGCTTATGGAGCGCCCAGAAGTACTACATTTTCATTGATGGATGTGAGCAAGCGCCTGCGCTAATAGTCGCACATTCTTGAGATGAGTTCCCGATAAATTTGTATTTTTTTTTTTACAGAAAAACATTAACATTTTTAGGGAGGATTTTCGTAGGATTCACATTACATAAAGCATGTGAAAGTGAAGTCGCCCAATGTGACGCGACCCCACTCTTGGTGGAAACTCAAGGACGTGACACAGTGTAAGTGACATCAATTCATGTGATGTCATATTTTGGGACCAATCCGAAACAACAACAAAAAATATCTCGGATCGTCCCAAATTTCATCCCGAGGTCCAATAAATATCCAAATTGCTTTGGCTTAATCCGAAAATCTGGAGCACAACCCTAACACATGTATCTTCCGTAGACATGATGATGATGATGATGCAGGATCACCTCTTGGGCGTAGCGAGGCTGAGCTTGATTGGTCGGTTGCCAAGCCCCGACGCTCCTTGCATCTCCACCAGCGCCCTTCTCTGCTCCGACTCCTCGCCAAAACGCACAAACCCGTATCCTCTGCCGCACCACGCCGCCATCACAGCACACACAACGTTGCACGCTTTGAGGCAAAACCGCATGCATGATCACAATAGTATATATATAACACAGCGATGACCATGATTATGTTGAAGCTACTAACAAGAAGAGTATGCATTTGCTTCAATGAGCTCAAAGGAAGCAGATGTGGCCATGCAATTAAACATCTGTGTATGATACAGTCTTTATTGCAGGTGACGGAAACGCCGACCATCAGTCTCAAAGGCTAAAGCCACGCGTTTTCACAGGACGACGTGTTTTCGCTGGAAGACCAGCGCGCGCTGTGGGGCGCTCACCTCGAGATGCCCGACAGGTCGGTGATCACCTTGCCGGACATGCACGACGGATATTTCTGCAGGAAGAAGTTGTACAGGTGGTGGTTCTCCACGTCCGCGGAGAGGTCACCCACGAAGATGGAAAACTCCGGGCTGGGGGTAGGACAGAGGATGGATAAGTAAATAAACAAACGACAGGAAGAGAAAACTAAACGCTAAAATGTACATCTCTTCGACACCCAGAAGCCCATTGGGTTTCAAAATAGATCACAAATAGATCTATGTGATCTCAAATGTGCAGCACGACAACCGGGAGATTAATTTTTTTCCAACTATGCCAGCCAACTGACCAATATGAACCACGGCCAAATGCCACAAAACAACAGAGCACACCAAACGTGATTCCACGTCCTTCGCATGTGTTCAAGACCCAACTTTTTATGGAATCTCTCGGAGAGTCGGTCGCGTAATAAAATAACCACGAATTAAATACCATTGGTACAATTTGATGAATGCGTTGTGAGCGTAAGAATTTGTTTGAATCAGCGGGTCAGATCCATCGCGACACGTGTCATGATTTACATGTGCGGCGAGAGTGTGTGAATCATCCGCACCTCTGACTCCTCTGTGGCCTTGGGTTGAAGACGACCCTAAACACAAGGAGACTGTTAGCAAATGGAGCCTGCTGGCCATTAAGACAAAACCTGCAATACTCCTCAAGAACAAAGTGATGTTCATTCAACCTTCATTTAAAAACCAGCCAAACAGCCCTGGTGAAACCAGAATAGGGGTCTCTTTTGTAAAGAAAACTAGAGGTTGCTCCCAATCTTCAGTTTAATTGGTCGGCCGCTCTTGATGGGAAAAAAGCAACATGCTGGCTTTGTATTCTTGCAGCTTACGTCAACACGAAGCAGGTGCCCAAAAGTTTTCCAGTAGTCCCTCAGTTAACGTTTTTTCATCCGTTACACGAAAACTACTGTTAACTAAAATAACTGTTAACCGAAGTCACTTATAAGTTGAAAAATAAGTAATAATCACCGAGTCTGCAAGAGAACTGTTTTCACTGCCAAAACAGAAAGCAGAATGTAAACAAAGCCAGTCGAGGTCTCAACGCTCATAAATGGTCATCGCTGATTGGCTAAGGCATGCTCAGCCCACTCACGACCCAAACATCGGCTCGTGTCGTCCCGTGCGGCACAGCCGGGCTTGCGACGACCGCGAGGCTTGGCGTGTATACGGGAGGGGAGCTTTATCGTGGTACAGCAGGCGCGCTTGCGATCCTTACCGTCCATCGGGTTGCTTGTTGTGTGTTGCGTAGTTGAGTTTAAACCTCCGTTGCTGAAATGCAAAGGAGAAAATGTTACGTGGCGCCACGCATCGTCCTTTGCAACTAGAAACAGCTCTTTGTAACTTTGCGTTTTGGACCACTGCAGACTCCGACCCCACGTCCCGGTATGCAGCTTAAGAACTACCTCATTGTCATTTGTTGCCCCCCTTAAACTTAATATAAAACATCAAAGTCATATTTTGCCCGTCAAGTCAAAGCATTTCCCTCCATTGGTGGCCCTGAGCCAGAGGTGAAAATTCCACATTATTATGGCTGGGACCAGTCTCTCCCTATGGGACGACCCCCCCCCTCCCCAACGCATCCCACAGAGCGGCACGTGCTGTGTCCAGCGTTGCAGGGAGGAGGCCGCTCTGCATGGAGCCGTTAGGGCGCGTGGAGCCACGTCATCCGCACTGACCGGGTTGGATCCGGGAAGCGCCTTCCCATTGAGCCTGTGCAGGCACCGCTCCGCGCTCGACTGGTCCGAGAACTCCACAAAGCAGTACCCAGCCGGGCCGCTGTGAACGCAAAACACACGGAGACGCAGATCGCCTGCTTGAGCCTGTGGACCATAAACTAAACGATGTTAATTTTAACAGGTAAGACCCACGGAGCTATATAGCTCTTTTTCAGAAGTGACCTGGCCACAAATGAAGGCTCAACAAAGTGGCTTATCACGTCGAAATTTATAGCAGCCAAATACTCTAAACGCGTGTTGATTCTTGGTTCTTTCGGTTAAGTCACGTAGAAGGGAAATAATAAAATAATAAAAATAAAACATAATAAAATACTTATTTCCCTTCTACGTGACTTTACCAAAAGAACCAAGAAGATGAATCCCTGCAGTCACGAAAGCTTTACATCGAAATTTGATTCTAAATGTGAAGGGAAAAACCGGAGGACCCAAAGAAACAACACATGACCATGGGGATAACATGCAAACTCCAAATATATCGGTGTCGGGATTGAACCCACGACCTCCTGAATAGCAGGCGAGGACACCCTGAGGTTAGAGCTATCCGATAATCTAAGTAATCAATTACTCTACCCATTTGCGGTTCAATCGCATTATTTTGTTATCTTAATCATTATTGTTATCACTATGCTTGTTCACTGAAGAAAGTCTCAGAGTCTCAAGACTCGGAAGGACTCCATTAGGTTATCAAAGTAGTTGCAATGTAAGTTGAACTTCCTTTGCGCCATATGCCAACAGTTCTAATTGGAGTTGCACGTGAAGGACAACAAACTAAACACAAAAAGCGTTCCAGGTGGCCGTAGAAGCGCATCTGGATGCGCGCGATGCATTAATCATCTTTGTTCGATGGCTATGTTCAGGTAATTTTTCAGCAGCATTTGGATGTTTTGTCCATTACCAGTAACAATATATATTTTTTAGCTATGGGATGACACTGGAATGCCCGGAGGAAACTCACTCAGAACAGTAGATCGTATGATCTCCATGCAGAAAGGCGCCCGAGTCGGGAACCAAACCGAGGAACTTCTCACTGTGAGGCATGAGCGTTACGTCCGGCCATGACTAATGGGATAATGCAAAATAGTTGCGTGGTGATGGGCAGGGCTTGGTCAGAATCAGACTATTTATTTATACTGGATGAATCCGATGAATTATAAAGTTCTCTTTCACAGAGCTGGTGATGTCATCATCGGAGCTTTGTGCGAGGTGGGGCAATTTGGAAAAAATCGATCAACTTCATTAAAGAATGGTGCCGGCATTAGCCAAGACACTGCTTTTGAATGACGTTCATCCATGGTTGGGAACTGAAACAGAGTCTACTAGAAAAGAGTGTAGTTTTCAAAAAGAGCAGACACTGCATAAGTTTAAGATTTGTTTTTTATTAGTTGAGAATTCAAGCGACCAGTATAGTCTCATTTACAATAGTTACTGGGGGCATTAGTCTACCAGCAGGGGGCAAAAATGGATGCTATGTATAATCCAAAAAGCGTAATTTGCGGGTCATTTTGAAAATGTGGACCCTGCCATCGGCACAGAATAGCCTACTCTTGCGAATGACATTGCGTGATCTTTAACATCCACTGCGAAGCGGATGTTGCACAGCATTATTGCTACAACCGCAGCAATAACCAGGGAGGCCGCCGCACTCGAACCGCACGCCTCTACAAGCGGCGAACGCGCTACCGCTGAGCCGAGTCACCTGCCCAGCAGTCCGCGGGCGGGAGGCTCACCCAGTGTGTTTGTTCCTGATGATCTTCACGGTGACCACACTCTCTCCCTGGGAGGCAAACGCGTTCAGCACAAACGTCTCGTCCATGTATGGGTCCAGCTGCGCACACAAACAGGAGCATGCGAAGCGTCGGTCTCGATGGGGGTCACGGGCACAAGGCCAGGAGGTCATCACGGCCAACGCCATTAGCGCCACCGCACTTCGTCGTCACTTCCTTTCAGACAGATCGTACGGCCGTTGCGCAATCGACACCCGACTGTCACATGTGCATCGTTCCCACCATGCTTTGGCAAAGTGGGAAAACACTGCAAGGCTGTATGGCCACTGGGCAGCGAACCAATCTATACAGATGTTTGGGCATTACCTCCTGGTACATGTGGATTTAGTTTGTGGATTCCTCGCACGTGCCAAAATATATATTTTTGACAAATAACCAACGAATGTAGTGCAACACGAATTTATGCAGCCAAAATGTTCCTGAAAAAGAGTCCCGAGTCACAGCCGAGGCTATTATTGGTTCTATCAAAATACATTCATTATTAATTTAATTTAGTAACAAATACGAGCTTTCTTGAGGTGTGCTTATGTCATGACCCCTTGGTCTATCTGCTATTAAGTGACGGATGCCTGCTACTCTACAGCACCAAAAAAACACGCTGAAGGTGGCGACTGGAATGTTTGTTAACACTTTTCCATGAAGGTAGCTGCTGATGACACAATGGCGCTGTACATTACACAGCTGTGTTTGAGTTCCTCTTTCAAGTCACTGGTTGCAGGGTGCCGCGCGTCCGTATCACAAACACTGGCAGAGATGTACACCTCATGCGTCGATGGCCTTGCCAATGCCCTCTTTGCTGCCATGCTGCTTCTTAAAAGGAAAATTCGACCCAAAATAATTCGTAATAATTATCATGCTTTTCATCGACACTGCCTTGTAAGACAATTGGATTGCACGCCGGTGTTTTGGGCAATGCCCCTTCTGCAGAGCGGAAAGAGGGTTGGAATAGACTGATTCTGTTGGTCATTATTTTGTTCCATAAAACTGGGAACGTTTAACAAAGTTGACACATTAACGGTTTTCAATTGCCGTCCGAGCAGATTTTTTAAAGGACAGACAAACAAACCCTTGACTTCCTTTGTCTGATACTCAATACCTACTCCTTAGAAACTGGGTCATTTTTCAAGTTTCTCAACACTTCCGGGTTTTTTAATGGTCCTTCAGCGTGAAATGCAAACTCAAACTACGTCGGTCATGCTCAATCCCCTCGCTGCTCTGAAGACGGGAGATCATCTGAAACATTGGCCGATTCTGTGTGTTTGACGCAAGGCAGTATTACTGACGTTTCACGGACTCTATTTACTTATCGATGGAGCCTGCGCACCATCGTCTCTCCGTTCTGCCCGGCACGAGTTTGAATCTTCGTGACTGACCCACATTCCGGATATCACTGCAGTGAAAAAAATTTAAGCGTACAGCTGTCTCGTCACAGCGCCATCACCGCAATGTGCCTTAAATCACTTGAAAGTGCCTTTCTTCTCGCCATTAATGAAGGGGTCGAGCGGCGGCGATATGATGAACCAGACGACCAGAATTAAATTTCTGGGCATGGCTAACATCAGTAGCAAGCGATATCAGAACCAGCAACGTACTATCCCCCCCCCCCGACCTCTGCCTACTTCAACCCACGACCCCCGTGGTGAAGTAAGGCAAAGAAACCGCCGTCAGTGTTAAGAATGGCTGGAAATTTTGGTTTGATCTCATGAACCGAAGAAACCTGTGATACACAGTCGAGGTACATATGTGCTACTTTGAAGCAGTTTTTTTTTGGTTTGCGGTTTCATTTTAATACTACAGTATGTGGGAAAGGTGGCTGGATTGCTCAAGGGCCTGATCGTAAGTCAGAGCCCGAAGATGGCACCGCCAAGATCCTGGGTTCAAATTGGGCTTTCAGCTGTGCGTAAATAAACTGGGTTCTTTCTAGTGAGCTCCAGCTTCTCCAGCAGTCTCCAAACGCTTCTCAGAATTAGCAGCAAATATCAGGACGTCAGCAATTACCAGCAAACCGCCAGGTTAACCAATAAGGAACCATCCCATGACCGCACCCTGACATTGATCAGCCTCCCATTGTATCTCTTCCAGATGGCCATTCCACTGGTACAGCCACAGAAGGGTTCCACAACAACTTCGTAAAAAGAGATGTTGAATAGTTTAGGCATCAGAAGGCATCCATGTTGCATAGCAAAGGGGAACAGGGAATGACTCCAGCTTTACCCAGGCCTGCCCACCATAATGAAGGTGCTTAATTATCATGGGCAGATTGTCAGCCACCCCCAAAAGCACAAATCCTGGCCTTTTGAGACATTGACTGGGTCAAGAAAGAAGGGGTGTAATTGTTCATAAATGACAAAGACCCCCCATGTAGACAAGTGACAATCGCACCTATAAATGTCGACATGGCACATGAGGAGGTGGGTGGGGAGCACAACGCCCGACCGTCTTTGTCTCTCCAATACTGATGTTCACACAACAACACAAGGCATTCGTCGAAGGATGAGTCGACCTAGGAGAAGCCCACACCCGGTTCGGACAATCACCACCAGTTTTATTGGTCGTGAGCAGGAGAGCGGCTCGGGTCACTTACGTCATAGCACAGCACCCGAACCCCTGCTCCAAAGCTCCCCAAATGTGTGTGTATATATACACTTACACAGAAGAAGCAGTGGTATAGTGGGTAAGGGCTCTGCATTATGAATCTGGTAACCTGAGTTTGATGCCCAGTCACAGCTAACATCCAGTAGAGGATGATCACTGAACCGGTCCTGGAACCCCAGGCTTGCCCCACCCATCCCCCCCTTCACAAACCCACACGGACCAACATGGTGTCAATCCAGCAGGGGATTGACAAAGTGCTGAAAATGAGTGTAATTATTATTAGACATATACACACACACATATATATGACTGTATTCGGGGATCAACTGTCAGTTTGATAATTTTTTTTACAGATTTTTGTTCAATCAACTTGCACTCCAAGAAGGCCGTGCAGATGACGGGCTGTAACATTTATTTTTTACGTGCAGCGACAAATATGGGAAGGAGGCTGTTCTCGACATTCACGTTCCCCACAATGACAAAGGCGGTCACCGCATCGCGCGCTTTCAGATGCGTTTCTGCGGCCGTCTGTGCAACGCTCTTCCTTCCGGTATTAGGAAGCCACTGGAGCTATGCACTTTTAAATCTAGATTTAAAACTATTTTCTTTAGAACTGCTTTGTCTGTGTAGTTTGTTGTCCTTCCCAAACACCTCAAATTAGCACGGTTGGTTACGTATGGCGTGAAAGAAGTTCAACATACATACATTCATACATACATACGACAATCAATGATTATTTTGTGTCGTTCGCGTTACTGTAAAAAGTAACCCATCGTCACAAAGTTTCCCCAATGTCACTTTAAAGAAGTCAGAGCGCCGATGCCCTGGGGGGCCAAAACCGCTTCTCTCTGTGCCATGGCATGTTGCCATTCGTTACGCTCCATTCACAACCGGGCGCCCCCCCCCTCACCAGAACGGTGAGCAGGGCGGGTGAGAGCAGGGCGGGTGAGAGCAGGGCGGGTGAGAGCAGGGCGGGTGAGAGCAGGGCGTCGTCGCCTTAAATCAGAATGAGCATTCCAACGATGCTCGCCCGCCCAGCCATTGTTTGCATGGGGGGGGGGGACTTGCACGTTCGCTCTGCTCAATAAAATCGGTTCATCGCGGTGTTAAGATCCAGGCGGGGTCTGCCTCGCCACTACTTTGGCCGAGAAGCCGAGGAGGGGGGGGGGGGTGGGCATCGGTTTGGCAGATGCCGCCGAGAGGCTTGGAACCACTTTTTACGATGAGCTCGTAGGTCAACGGGGGGTTGGTCAGTCGGTCGTCCCAACTGGGGTAGCAAATGCTACGAGTATCCACCGTTTGCAGAAAGCTTGGCATACATACATTATTTCTTGCTTGCTATTTTACCAGGTAAGGCCCACTGAGTTATTCGACTCTTTTTCAGAGGTGACTTGGCTATCACAAACGATAGCTCAACAAAGTGGCTTATCGCGTGGAAATGTATAGCAGCCAAATACTCTAAATGCATGTTTCTAAACATTGGAGAGAGAAAAACTGGAAGGACCCAGAGAAAAATCCACGCGACTACGGGGAGAATATGCAAACTCCAAGTATACAAGCATCAGGGTCGGGATCGAACTCATAACCTCCTGCATACCAGGCGAGGGAGTTAACATTTCACCATGGTGGCACTATTACGGCTGTTTCATATACATACTTTAAATTTGTTATATTACGTAAATAATTTTGTAACAGACGTATATTTCCAAAATAAAAATTATCTGTTGAACGTACCCTTTATTACCGACCACTTTACACAGCTACCACCGTGACCTTGCTATTGTACACATCTACGATCCAGAGATACAATGCTCCAAGAAAATGATTATTGGCATTATCCACCCAGGGTAATACTAATAAGGCATTTTGGGGCCAAAGGCTCAATAGCTAATCGACTGTGATTTCAGGAATGAGGGATCAAGCCACTGTGCTGTTTAAATGTAATGTTGAAGTTATTTCGCACCGTACGTAGCCAAACGGAGGTGCTGTGAAGGACTGAGAAAATGTGACCTGCAGATATTTCTTAGCTAGATCTGAAGCTGAATTAACAGGGCAGTGCTCATCTGTGACCCCAAGCCAGTGGTAAAACTGGAAAGTCCACATTCCTAAATCCAAAAACAGGTCTCAACAGCTACCTATTATTAGGCCATCGGATTAATCACAACCCACAGATTCCATGATTTTCTTTTTCATCATTCAGGGTCGCAAGTCGATCCTGTGCTCACTTGCATGAGTCTAAATTTAATGCGAGTATCTGGATATGCTAGAAAGTGCACAATCATTCTCAAATCCACACTATCACACGTGCATTGAATGCAAAACTGTAATTAATCGATGCATCACACTTCTTTATTTGTTGAAGCACCTCTTTATTCTAAAGTGAATGTCCTATGCAATTTGGTTCCCAACATAGGAATAGGAATATAACTGAGCAACGCCAAAGTTTATAGAAGCAAGGAAATACAGAATAATGTATTTACATTGTAAGATTTAACTTTACGAGGTCACAACAAAGGGCTCTGCACTTAAGAAGTGAAATATAGAACTTTAAAGATGACTAAAGCTCGATTATAGCATCTTACGCGTAACCTGCAGCCATGTCTTCGCCCACTCTAAATCAGCATTGACACATTGCAGGCGAGGCAAATTTGGAACGATGGGGATCACACATTTTATCAGTGCACGTCACGACACTAAAGAAGAACTATAGGCTGGCCCTACCTTAAAGGTGAAAGCAAACAACTTCCTGGCTATACATTTTGGGCATCCAAACTAGAAATTGTTTGCTTTTAGACTCGGATATATTTCTACCCAAATGTTACCTTTTAATCCTCCTAAACATCATCAGAGCATACACAAATCACGACCGTCTGGAACACCCTTGCCGATCATCGACACCATGGTCCCCTCCCTTCACCCCCCTCCCCTCTTTACTTCTCTATTAAACCAGGACAGAGCATTCTCGCCCCTGGAATTAACTCTTATTCTGGCATCTCTTGCTCCCGCATGTTTGCGTCGTATTTTTCGATGCGCGTGCGTTTGTCACTCTTAGACTAACGTGAACGGATTATACTCTTTGGTTTTGTCGGTAAAGTCACGTAGGTAAAAAATAAAATAAAATAAATGAAAACTAAATTAAATCACGAAGTTTCGGAGGCAACAAAAGCTTCCGTCTTCAGGTAGAACCGTTACAGCCAAAGTCACTACAGTGTTGAATCCTTGCAGTCACGAAAGCTTCAAATTTAGAATAAGTGCACGGCTTAGTTGCACCTGTACATGACATTTGCTGGCACTTCTTGCTCTCAAATTAGCACGATTTTGTTTTTGATTCACGTGTTTCATTAACGCCCGTTAAATGCCTCGTTAGTTATGCAATATTCCTCAAGGACCCTGTATACTCGTTCTTTGCAATATTTCTATTCTTGTCTTTGTTTTGTTCTGGGTCTCCTGGCAAAGGAGCTGGGAAACTGGCTAAATGGGATCATCCGTGTAAAAACATATATAATAAACTTTAATTTGAACCCATCTGTGAAAGATGTGATTCCTGACATGCAATACCCTGGTGTCTACAAACTAGGTTGTGTCTGCGGTAGCAGTTACATTGGGCAAACGAAACGACACGTCTCGGACCGTGTTCGCGAACACAAGGCAGATTTGAAACACGGCAGAACCAATACCTCTGCCGTGGCTGATCATTGTTTGAACGCGGTGGGCTCACACGATATTGCCTTTTCCGAGACCAAGGTACTCTGCAAACCTTCGGGCTACCATCAAAGATTTGTCATAAAGCCATCCAGATTTATAACACAGACTTAACTTCAACCGAGAAGATGGATACAATTTAAGCAATCATTGGAAGGACGTGATCAACCAGGTAAAGTTTTTACTGCTTTGATGTTCCCTTCCTACCTGCCAATATGAGCCGACTCTCAAATTTCCAGGGCCCTCGTTGAGCTTACATTTACAATTACAAGCGGATTGTGTTGCGATCGAAGTGTCGTGATCTATAATTTTTTATACCTACGTGACTTTACCGAAAGAACCAAAGAGTATGGATTCCTGCTGTCACGAAAGCTTCAAATCAAGAATAAACTTAAACTTCTAATACCATATTCTCTGGATTATAACATGCACTTTTTCCTCCCTGTATTTTAAAGCAATGGTTCTGGGTGCGTCTTATAATCCAGTAGGTTGTGTGCATGTGTGAGACCACAATGGCACAAGTTTTAGGTGTGTCTTACTTTTTAGCGTCTTATAATCCAGAGAATTAGCTACGATAATCACCCAGAAATGTCTGTCCGTCCCGCGCATGACGTCATTGCACATGAGGCCCACCCCCCTCTCAATAATATTCATGAGTGGGTGGATTTTTACACTAACGCAGAGGAAGGTCGAGCTGAATCAAATAATTTATTACGCAGTCGCTTCAAATATGACGTTTCTTTACAGAAAGTGACGGTAAAAAATAAATCTACGCAGCACAGCGCTACATCCGTGCGTGACGTCACTGCAAAAGAGCCTCCCTACCCTCATTAATATTCCTGCCCCCGTGGAAATTTACACTAACGCAAAAGGTCGCGCACTCCACATGCCGCACCCCTCCCCAGTAACCATTAGTGGCTGACGTCACTCCACATGGGGCAACCCCCCCCCCCCCTCATTAATAATCATGAGCTGAACAATTTTTCTTATTGAATATTTCATATTTACTGCAATATACACCCGTCCTTGGACGGGCAAAAAAGCTAGTATGGTAAATATACATGAATGCTTTCACATGTGATCCATATGGGTCGAGCTGCCGCAAGATTCTGTTCTTCACGATAATACGTACAGTATGCCATTTCTGCAAGCTCAACTCTGGTTAGCATTTCACCAATTCCATCATCCCCTCTTGGGTCAATTTGTACCACTTTGCCACCAGTCAACAGCGCTCGTCTTCTGAAGACACCAGCCATCACCATGGGAATGTGGTATTCCCACCACTGGCCCAGGGCCACCAATGGAGACATGCCTACCCAATGATTATTCGAGCAGGACAACATGTTGACTCCGACTATGGCGTCACTATTCACGGGGCAAATGGACATTTGTTCACAGCGGTGAGTGACTGAGTGGACTCCGTGTGAGTCCTGGAATGCCCAGAGGCAGTGAGGAGGCAAGGCGTTCGCAGCGGGGGAGAATGCTGGCCGGCTCGAGATCTCGGCAAATAATCAAGCAAACAAATCAAGCTGCACACACTGCCACGGCATAAACAACTCTGCACAGGTGAGGTGTGCATGGACACCCACCAACAGTGGCTATTAATACATCGCACAATGCACAGTCCTTTAGTCAATCGGCTAATGGGGTTGAAGGCCTCCCCGCAACATGTTATTTGACCATATTCACCACTCTGGTCAGTGGGGGTTGATCAAGGCAGGTAGCAGACATGGGAGCACATAAAGTTCAGTACAATCATATAATTTGCTGCACTGCTCTCTGCAACGTGGCCCAACAGCAGCCTGTAATACCTATCTTATACGCGATGGTCACCCATCCAAGCAATGTTCAGACTCAACCCTGCATATTCGCTCGTAGGCATGAGAAGACACTCAAAAATCACGTGGGAGGTCAACAACCCACTTGAAGTACTACTTCCAACTGGCCTCCCCGTAGCTCTTAAGATCGAGGCCTATTATGCGATCCACCAATCCCACAAGAAAAACTCATCGATCTGAAACATTACGAAAGGAGCGATGTTTCTCTCTGCCTGGTAACCCCTCCTGCGTTCCCCTGAACTTGGAAGCTCCACTGTCAATAAATACTCGGTAACGATGAAGCAGAGCACATGGTAAAAAAAAAAATATCCCTGCGTATAATTAGACGCAGGCCAGGGCGAGGCAATGCGATGCTGCCTACAGGGTAACTCAAGTTCTCAGAATGCCACCATGCTCCAGCCAACCCAGAAGCATCCATGACCTCAACGGCACAGCTACACAGCTACGCAGCTCTGCACTTCATTAACCAGGGCAGCACACGTGAACTGTGCCTGCAGATGTCATTCAGGAACAACTTTCACACTCATTCCACACAAAGTGCTTGCCACAAAAATGAGCCACAATACCTTGCCCATCTCGTCAAGGTGAATGAACAATCACGCAAACTTCGGTCATTCCCGCAGCGGCTTTTGACAAACCATCGGGCAAAAATGGTCATGGCATCGCGCGCTTTTGCGGCCGTCTGGAACGCTCTTCCTTCCGATATTAGGAAGCCATTGGCGCTATGCACTTTCAAATCTAGATTGAAAATGTATTTCTTTAGAACTTATTTTTGCATTGAGTGTGTTGTGCTTCTCATGCACTAACATAGTACATACATTGCAGACTGTCCAGCAGTATGTCCTCGTTTTAATGGAGGGGACATTGACTTACGTATAGTACAGTTCATGTCCAATGAAGGTTAACTTTGTACGAGCTAGTGTATTCTCTGAATTGTAGGTAGGATGCTCCGGAAAGTAAGACGCACCCAAAACTTGTGCTGGTGTCAATAAAGTCATACAGATCTGGTCTCGCACACACACACACACCTACCGCATTATACGATTCACCTCGAACTTTTGCTTTAAAATACAGATGAAGAAAATATTATCATCCGGAGAATATGATATCGCTTGTGCGTAATATCGCACGAGCGAAAATATGTAAATTCACGACAGCGCCTGTTACGCTCATGATACGAGCATCAATCCTTGTCACGTGACAAGCGACCGCTTCGATTCTCTATGACACACGTGAGCGCTTCACACGACCACTGAGGCTCTTACGTTCCACGTGGTCCACGACAGAAAAATAGAACCAATCCAGGACCTCAAATAAATGCATTGAATGATAAGAGTTGCATTACATGTATAGGACCATTGTTGTCCTTCCCCCGCACCTCCAATTGCACGGTTGGCTACGGACGGTGCGAAAGAAGTTCAACATACATACATGGACGTTTTTCAAGATATGCTGCACGTACACAAGACACACAAAAGATAAAGAACCCCCGTATAAGTCTTAAACTTTTGGGGCAAGTGCTGTTGGCGAGCACCTATGGTGGCTGGAACGTCACTGAGGGGGTGGATAGCCAGCACCACGTCTGACCAGCACCACATCTGACCACCTTCATCTCCCGAGTGGCAATGTTTACACACTGTACCAGATATACATTTGAGGCCGAGTCGACCTAGGGGAGACCCCGGACCAGTTCAGATATTCGTTACTGATTTTGGCCGTGAACGGGAATCTAACTCGGGTGGGGGTTCGTACAGCAGCATGTTCACCGCTACTTTACCATTCCACCATGATACATTCAATGATATAACGTATGTACATGACATCTATACAAAAACACAAACATGTTGAATATACTGGAAACACGTTGACATGCGCATACATACACACAGTACACATTTACATACAACTCTATCTGATTCCTGGAGAGATTGATTGTATATCAAATACCACTGTGCCTGGCCTTTGTCGACTATGAAAAGGAATTTGACTCGGTGGAAATTGATGCATCCATCGAAACATTCACAAGCCAAGGACTGCATTTTTTCTAAACGAATAATAAAAACCATTCATGTAAATGGAACAGCTGCAATGAAAATGCATGAATTAGCCGGACAAGGTGACAAACTCCGTCTAAAGTTATTCATGGCAACATTAAAATATGCTTTCCTAAAACTGGATTGGAAAAAGAAAGGCATAGATATACAGAAGATGGAGAAAATATTAGCAATCTCACATTATAGAAACATGTGTTTAGATTATTTGGTGCCTATAAAAGTCCACGTGATAAGCCACTTTGTTGAGCTATCAACTTGTGGCCAGATCACTTCTGAAAAATAACTAATAGTTCAATGTGGGATTTATCTGGTAAAATAAAAAGTTTCGTTTTAAGTTAATTTATTTTATGTGATTTGCTAACATTTCCTATACCTGTTTGTTGGAGTAACTTTCTGACCCAACCCTTACTGGACATCTGTGAAAAGGAGATTCAAAACTCATCGGATTTCTCCAGGATAAATAGACTCCGATTCTGAAATGAACGGCTGAAAAAGGTTGGTCTCAAGACAAAATAGGCCTCGGCAAGGTAAGGTAATTTACCCGTTTTACCGGGTAAGGTAAAGGGTAGGGTAAAGGTAGCGCGGAAGAATGATGCTACCCGGTAAACACCTTGTTAACCGTAAACACCTTGTTTACCGTAAACACCTTGTTTACCGTAAACACCTTGTTTACCGTAAACACCTTGTTTACCGCTCGCTAAAAGCTCCGTGGGCGCAGTCCGTGGCCTCCATTTAAAATTGGAATCATCGAGAGTATCCTACATGAATAAAGCGCTCTTCCTAAAATGTACCTGTTAAACCGTTTTAAAGTGTAGTACCCCAGTAATTACCCTGTGATCGGGTAATTTGTATGGGATAAGGGTAAAAGGTAGGGTAAAGGTAGGCTCGTTACTTTTGACCTTTGACCATTGACCTTTACCTTGCTAAAGGTAAAATGTAAGGGTAGTGTGATTGTATTGTGGTAAGGTAAAAGGAAGGATAAAGGTAGGATCGTTGTTTTTACCTTTGACCTTATCCTTGCCAAGGCCTAAGACAAAAGACGAGCCGATCAAAAGTCACATACAAGTGTGCCCAAACACAGTAGAGCATGCCTGTCAGCGGGACACACGTGGAAAACGCGACGAAGCTTGTGTACCCAGGTGCCCTCCGGTTGCCTGGGTGAAAAGTGGGCTCGTGTCCTTTGCATAATCGTGGCCAGGTGTCTAAAAAAACCTCAATAAATGCATCGTCACTGAAGGTGAACCAGGGTCACCATGGTTACATAAGGGCACGGACAAAGGCATGGGTTGGTGTGACTTTGGGAAACTGAAATGAATCACGGAAAGTGACTCAACCAATTTTCCAATACAAGAAAGTTTCTAATCTGTGCATATTGCCCTGCTATGACACGGATCAGAAACGTAGGCATTCTCGACTCACGAAGAACAGTGGAGCCAAGTTTACACTGAGAAATCGATTGGGGGGCACATAGATTAGAGAACATACTGTAACACAGGTTAAAAAGACATCACTTTTACTGATCGGAAAACTTAGTGAAGAGTTTGGGCTTGACACGTTGCTAGAGTGGGAGGGTGTGTGTGGGGGGGGAGTTACGATGGCTGAGTGTTCGTGACAAATGGACAGTGGAAAAGCAAAAGAGAAAACAAATGCCAGCCGGCAAGGAGGTCCAGAAACTTTACCGACGAGAGATCTCTCTGCTCGCGTTCAGCAACACAGAATATTGTAATCACACGACCGTCAGGTTTTTATGGCCCAGTGGCTTTGGGGGGAGGCTTTGATCCAGTGGTGGAGGAAGATCGTAGCCGATTCTGACCAGCATGTTAAAACAAGCATATACATGTACGCATGGCACACGTGTTAGCACTCTTAAATGTATCTATGTACGGGGTCGTTTGTCAAATTACATGCATGTGGAGCCGCGGTTGTTTGACGATACTTCACCAGGCCGGTCATCGCGGGATTTGAACACACAAATATGCAACATGTACATTACACATGTGAACACGTACATAACACACACCTTTTGCACAATACACTTTATTTAGACACACCGCAAATGCAGTACTGTATAGCACCCTGTACTGCATATGGACGCTCTATAAATATAAACAAGATTAATACGTACACAATGTGAACGTTTTAATCTTATGAGACGAATTGTACGGTATATATTAATGCACAATGAACTAACAAACTTTTAACACTCACAATCTTCACATTACACTACATTAACCTTTATTCCCCTATTTAAGACTTCGACAGGATTTCTTCACGATTCTGGCTACCCCCTGATGAAGCTGGTTGCAATCACCAGCGAAACGTCGTACTCGAATTGTAAATGTTGTGGGTTTACTCTCCAACACGCCGGTGTGATGAAGTAGAAACGAATTGGCACGTTCTGTTTCCGTGACAAACTTTACATCATTGGCTGTGTCGGGTGGTGGCGGGTTTAAAGACACATTTATATTTACGCAATCTAACCCAAAGAAATTGTATGGATAATAGTGATCGCGGAAGAATACGTGTTGACCTCCACTAACACCGTAGCACACAATCTAAACAAACACGCAATGTAAAACTTACACACTTTCAATGTACGCAATATTCAAACATTAACACACTATAAACACACACATGCAGTGTATACATTATACACACAATAATACACAATGTTTACCTCACACTTTATAATACACACGCAGTATATACACGACACATACATTAACACACAATGTACACCGTACACATACACACATGCAGCATATACATTATACACACAGCAATACACAATGTACACCATACACATACACACATGCAGTATATACACGACACATACATTAACACACAATGTACACCTTAAACATACACACATGCAGCATATACATTATACACACAGTAATACACAATGTACACCATACATACACACATGCAGGATATACACGACACATACATTAACACACAATGTACACCTTAAACATACACACATGCAGCATATACATTATACACACAGTAATACACAATGTACACCATACATACACACATGCAGTATATACACGACACATACATTAACACACAATGTACACCTTAAACATACACACATGCAGCATATACATTATACACACAGTAATACACAATGTACACCATACATACACACATGCAGGATATACAAGCCACATACATTAACACACAATGTACACCATAAACATACACACATGCAGTGTATACATTATACACACAGCAATACACAATGTACACCATAAACACAACACATGCAGTGTATACATTACACACACAGTAATACACAATGTTTACCTCACACTTTATCATACACACTCAGTATATACACGACACATACATTAACACACAATGTACACCATACACATACACACATGCAGTGTATACATTATACACACAGCAATACACAATGTACACCATAAACACAACACATGCAGTGTATACATTATACACACATGCAGTGTATACATTATTCACACAGTAATACACAATGTTTACCTCACGCTTTATAAAACACACGCAGTATATACAAGCCGCATACATTAACACACAATGTACACCATTACCATATGCAGTATATACATTATACACACAGTAATACACAATGCACACTATAAACATACACACATGCAGTGTATACATTATACACACATGCAGTGTATACATTATACGCATTATACAGTTATACACAATGTACACCTCACACTTTATAATACACACGCAGTACCATACACGACACATACATTAACGCACAACGTACACCATTAACATCATAGCACACGCGCAGTCTATACAAGCCGCACACATTAACGCACACCTTGAACATTACAGCACACGCAGTCCATATACATTACACAAACATTAACACACTGCTACACTTCAACATATGTTAACGCGCACGAACACGTCCCCCCACCATCACCCCAACGTACGTCGCCCATCCACAAGCTCGCCATGCTCGCAGCCGACCGGGGGTCCTGGCGTTGTGTGGACCGGGGGTCGGGGAGGGGGAGGGGGAAGACGACGACCACGAACAAGGGGAGACGAAGAGGAGGACGAGGAGGAGGAAGGTGGACGAGAGACGCCGAGAGGCGGGAGACTGAGCAGGAGGGAGGAGGAGGCACCGCCCGGAGACACGCGTCTCGGCGGGGTCCTTCCCTCGGCAGAGGCGCCGCTGTCGTGACGTCATCGGAGAGCGCGGGGCACCCCGCTGCGAGTGCCTGCTGCCACTGCACGCACGTGGGAGGGTGGCCACGCGGACATCTACAAGCTGCCTGTCCTCACACCACCCCAGTCTTTGTCTTTCTCTCTCTATTGATGTAGGAGTACAATGTGCTCGAGAGGGATACCTGTGTCACTATCCACTGCTGGATGAGGGGGGAGTGACTTTGTGTGGTGGGGGAGGGGGTGTCTCCCGGTGGTATTTGTGGCCACCGGAGAATTTTAGCCCATCATCATCACAATCATTTCCGGGGGTGGATAAAATTAACAATTTGGGAGACATTTGTGTTGAACAGCGGCTGTACTGTGTATTTAAAGGCGGTGATGCTTTATTATTTAAGGCGCGTGTTCAAATAGTATTCATCGCCATGAGAATTTGAATTTTCACCTCTTGCTCAGAATGGGAAGGGCACTCAACACATACAGTACTTTGGTGTATGCTATAGTAGTATATGGACAACCAACTGCTGAATCAAGTTATAATGCTAGTACCTTCTGGTTAAAACTTTACCTTATATCACATTTTCTCTGTCGAGGCAGTGTTTGCGTCGACAGCGATACAACTACTTCTGTTAAAATCCCCTTGGCAATAAAATAAATATTAAAACACTTAAAAATACGAAACAAAAAAACCCATTGCGAGAGGCACCGGCGTGAATGTGCAACCGACACCTCAGGAGCGAACCCACGTGGAGCGCAGCTGATTCAGGACCCCACTCGCTCGGGTCACGTGGTGCACAGCCACTTCCGTTTTATACCCTCAATCCGCCATCGCCATTGGGCCACCACCCGCCACCACGTGGTTACACGCCGACGTCGCCATCTTTGTAAGGGGTTATACCCGTGACGTCACGCAACCCTCCCTTTACGTTGAACCAATGGGAAGCTTCCCGTACAAAGATGGCCGAACTAGGGCCGAGTCCCCCTCTCGACACACCCGCGGGCGCCCTATGCGAGCTGGGAAATCTGAGGAGCTCACGGGTCCACGCTGCTACCGCCGCCGCAGCAGCAGCTGCTGCAGAGATGGAGATCGTGGCGGGGTGTTACGAGAAGGTGCTCTTCGGCTACCGAGTGAAGGTTAACGACGATGTAAGTTCATTACGTTTCATTGTTTTATATTAAAATGCGTCAGGGGAGGGGGGGGGGCTCTGTGTGTGAACCACGTGTAGCGAGTTACAAAGTTTGTCTCCACGTGGATACCATCCATCCATCATCCCGTGTTACTGTACTCAACCACGCTATGGCGCACTAGCGAGTGAATGTATCTGGTCCTCTGCGTGTGCTGTGAAGTAGAGCCATTGCCCGAAACGTCGCTTTTTAATGTGTCCGATAATGGCGTGAGATGTTAACCACCTCGCCCGATATGCAGGCGGTCGTGGGTTGGATCCCGACCCAGAAGCATTGATGTTTGGAGTTGTGCGCGATTCTCTCCACGTGGTCGCGTGGATTTTTGTTTCTCTCCGGCGTCCTCCAATTCCCCCCCCTCACCACCACCACATTTAGAATCAACGGGGCGTTCAGAATATTTGGCTGCTATACATTTCCACACGATAAGCCACTTGGCTGAGCTATCATTTGTGGCCAGGTAGCGTCTGAATAAGAGCTACGTGTCTCAGTGGGCCTTATCTGCTAAAACAAAGTTTTTTTTCATAGTTTAAAGGCCACAGTGTTGAGTTGTTTTTTTTGGGGGGGGGGGGGGGCTTTCCACCAAGGCGATGTCACCGCCACAACGACCATTCGCAGCCAATGACATATTCTTAGGTGTTTTCGGTATGTGACGGTTCCACCTGAAGACGGAAGCTTGTGTTGCCTCCGAAACGTCGTGATTTTTTATTTTACTTTTATTAATTTAAATTTTTTACCTACGTGACTTTACCGAAGAAACCTAAGAATATTAACCCTTGCAGTCACGAAAGCTTAAAATCTAGAGCCAATGACTTCTCCACTGCTGGATGCAGTGGCGGCTCCTGCAAAATCTCTCAGGGCGGGCAAATGTCTGGATGATTGATAAGGATAAGGTCCACCCATGCAATGGATAAATTAACAGCTTAAGCATGTAAAGGCAACTTCACTTCTTTAATATTAATGAAAAATAAAGTGACTCTTAAAATACATCTTGTTTGTTTCTATACTCACTATTAAAACAAACCACTCAAGTTTATTTTATTAAAGATTCCACTAGGTGGCAACAAATTATATTGTTGGATGAAACGTGCTTACGTATGATGACGTAAGCACGTATGATGACGTAAGCACGTTAGGGCGAGCCCTCCCGGAAGCCATAGAGAATGCATTGCAGCGCCCCCGTTCGAAAAAAAACATCTTTGAATGTAAGTCTATGGGAACACTCTGGGCGATTCTCAGCTGGAGGGAAATCGCCCAAAAAGAGGCGGTACTCCACAGAACGTGACATGACGCTGATTGGACTATATCCAGAGGCACAGTGACGGCTAGCGTGACTCTGTGGTTGAATGACATTGGTGGTGCGTCGCCCAATCGCCCTAATGAAGAAACCGCCCCTGGCTGGATGAAGACATTGCCACGCGTCTGCCACGCAATTCCTCGTGGTCCGCATCGCTCCGTCTCCAGCTGCGGGTCGCCCTCTTGACGCGTCTCTCTGCTCCTTCTCTGGCTTTGCAACAAACACGCGTCTCATTCAGACTCTGTCTTCTCGACAGACCTGCTCTCCACCTGAGGACGGCTGCTTGCGTTGTGGCCGAAACGTCGTGAGAATTATTTTATTATGTTTTATTTTTATATTTTTATTCTTTTCCTTCTACGTGACTTTACCGAAAGAACCAAGAAGATGAATCCCTGCAGTCACGAAAGCTTTAAATCGAAATCATCCCTCTTTTCTGTTTGCGAATGGATTTTTTTCCCCTCCTCGTCGCCTTGGAGACTTATTTGTGCAATGTGACAGTGCGTTGAACTTCGTTAGCACCGCACGTAGCCAAACTTGCTAATCGAAGATTTAATTTGGGCAAAAATTTTAAGGCCTAATGGAAGTTTTCCTTGGGATGTTTGGCCAATCCCCCTTATTGTAGCATATGCTTATTTAACAGAAATATAACAGTGTAAACGCTTCTCGTTTAAACTTAAGGTATACATATTTTCTATATAAAAAAACTAGTTTCAACTTTAGCCCTACAGCTACCTATTTCCTTACAGCCCAAAAAGTACTCCTTGCAAAGGGTCTTGATAATCAATGAGACTTTGCCGTTTAAATGACTTGACATGCCATTTAAAAAAATCACCAGGTCAGAAGGGGGGGGGGGGGTCAACACTGTCATAAGAACGTGAAATTCCCACCACTCACTCAATGTCTTTACTGGATACTACGACTGGCATCAAACTCCCATTGGAAAGTTTGCTACTCTCAAGATTAGCCTGTGTAGGTCTCTAAGAAATTGTGCGTCTGGAGCTGCTGTGTGCATTTCTGCCGTGCGTTCGACAGAAATCGCTTGGATTGTATTTTTTCTCCGGCTTCTCCGGGTTTCCCTCCACATTTGGAATCGTGCATTTCGATTTGTAGTTTGATTTTTTTTTTGCTGCTGTGGATTTCCACTTTGTTCGGCTGTCATTTGTGGCCAGGTCGCTTCTGAAAACTTTAGCTCATAACTCGGTGGGCTTTACTTGTGATATATGGTAAAGTTTTAACCAGAAGGTACAAAATAGTTGAGTTTTATTTGTATGCATTTTTTTAACCTTTCCTATACTTTTGCACTCCTATCGTGTTTGGTATTGTTGTAACATTCTGACCCGTCTCCTGGATGTCTGTGAAAACGAGCTTTATAGCTTATCGGATTCCTTCCGTATAAATAAATATTCTGATTTCCATGGCAGAGGCCATACTGATTACAAGACAACCAATGTTGGCTTTCCACGACGCGATGCTGCCTGTGATCATATCTTGAAATCGCCCGATTTCTTCGCTTCTCGCAAGCAAAGCAGGCGTCTTGCCTGGTGTAGTGCTTGAATTGGCCACCATATAATTGCTTGACAGGAGCTAAAATCAAATAGCTGCGAATGCTACGACGAGCCAGCAGATGGCAGTACAGCGATTGGTTTGGTACATAGTCTCGAGATTGTAGAGCTTTGAATGTGTGTTTTGTCTGGGTACTGCCGCCTCCACATATCCACAAATGGAATTGGCCACGCAACCAAATGCAGGCTTTCGGCGAGACTTTCCTACAGTAAATGATGTATTAAGCTTGTTTACCAAAGAAAACCCTGGTGGCGAGACGCTAACTCCCAAGCATGGTGTACAGGAAGTCGTGGGTTCGATCTCGACCATTGACGCCCGTATATTTGGAGTCTGCATGTTTTCCCCGTGGTCGCGTGGATTTTTCTACGCATCCGGGGTTTCTCCCCACATATAGAAACACACGTTTCGAGTATTTGGATGCTAGAACTTTCCATATGGTAAGCCGCTTGGTTGAGCTATCATTTGTGGCGAGGTCGCTGCTGAAAAAAAGCTGTAGCTCAGTGGGCCTTGCCTGGTAAAATAAAAAAAAGTTTAAATTCAAGCCTGCTGCATGGTTGTTAAACACAGTATGTTCGTTCGTTTCTCAATCCGCTTGTCCTGATGAGGGTCGCGGCGGCAGCATGTTGAGCAGGGTGGTCCAGACCTCCCAGTCTGGAAGATTGAGGAATCGATTGAGTGAAGTAAATTTTTAAAAAGTCAAATTTTTTTGTGTGTGTGCTCTTCCCTTTTGGATGTTTATCTCCCTGAAGCAAATGTCTCGTTTGCCTGCTGCCTAAATCTGGCCCTGCCCCCGACCGAGATTCGAAACTTGGCCCAACTGCATGGTTTGTTCCGCTGGGTTGCAGGGCAGCTGGGAGGCCGTGGCGGACTTCACGCATCAGGCGCATCTGGCGTGCGTGACCGCCGTGGCAGCCAGCGACCGCTTCGTGGCGACGGGCAGCGCCGACGAGGCCGTGCACCTGTACGACCTGCAGAGGAGGGTGGAGCACGGGGCACTGCTGCAGCACAGCGGTGAGATGATGACGTCGATCAGAATCAGGATATGTACTTATATTGGAGGAAATCATTATAGGAGAAATTAATGGTTTTGTGGAGAGTCCTGGGAAGGTCCACAAAGGATGGGGAAGAAAATAAAGCAGCGATAGAAGAGAACAGGGTTTTGGGCGCATGTAAGGAGTTATTCAGAATCAGAATGTTTATACTGTAGGAATACGATGAGCGGCAACATTTTTTTCACAGATGTGCAGTATGGGCGGGTCAGAACAATACAAAAAACACAATAGGAGTGCAAAGTATAGGAAAGGTAAATTAATAAGTTTAGAAAAATATACAAATACAACTAAAATGTTTATCTGACCAGGGAAAGTCCACTGAGCTATTATGTAGCTTTTTGCGGAAGTGACCAGGCCACATAAAGATAGCTTAATAAAGTGGCTTATCACGTGGAAATTTATAGCAGCAAAATTTTCTACATGCTGCGTTTCTACTCGGAATCTAAATTAAACTCTAGTCGTGTAATAAAAAAGATAGCGATCCCAACTACCTCTCTGGAGCCTTTTGTTTCAGTAATCCTGATATATATAAGTGATTTGTACTTGATACCTTTTCAAATATGTTCAGGCAATAAATGTACACGGCAAAGGAGATGTGTATTAATAAGTAAATGTCTGCATTACGCGGTTGAGCAACGGGGCTTGTGAATGACATGTACAGCTGGTTTAATGAAGGGGATGTAAAACAGAGCTAAATTGAATGAACGACGGTTATATTCTTCTAGCCATATTCTAGCCCAAGGAGAGAACGCATCCACAAGGTCGACCACCACAGCAATGGAGCAATGAGAACAGTTGCGTGTGCAGGAGGGAGATGGCTGATGGCAGCACTGGACCATCAAGGAGGGCGGTGATGGGTTTGCAAAGGCTTTCATCCAACCGTGGATAGACAGGGGCTTTTGGTGATGTGACACAGACACGAATTAATGACGGTGATGTCGGATTGCTCGTGCCCCAGGCACCATCACGTGTCTGGAGTTCTACGGGAGCACGCACATGCTGAGCGGTGCGCAGGATGGAAGCATCTGCATTTGGGACACCAAGACGTGGAAGTGTCTGAAGACCATACGTGCCCACAAGTGAGTGTGTGTGTGTGCGATCGGTACCCCGGTCCCACGCTCCACGCAGGATCGCCCTCAATCCTGGAATTTGTTCTTGGCTGTTAATATCCTTGTTGTTTTTGGAAGATCAGGCTGACTGGGAGCCTGAGCACGCTCGCCTGAGAGTTTGGATTTACCAGTTCGAATCCAACCATACAAAGCCTTCTGATATTCATCCATAATAACAATAAATTCATAAGCAACATGAGCTTGTATGCCCGTGACACAGCTGATTAAATAACATCGCCTGTCCTACGGCAAACACTAGCAGCCGGCAAACACGATATAATCGAGTGAGAACGTGAGGTTGCTTAGTTCATTTCCTGAAGAAGCTCTCAGGATGTGGAGCGAAACGTTGGACATCCTGCTGGACAACACGGTACAATGTGAAAGCAGATCGGAGAGCTATACAGCACAACCGCAAAAGTCCGCGCAGTAGCAATAAACAGTCATGTAACGATGCACTGGTTTGGCAATTAAAATTGACTATTGTTTTCTTCATTGAACGTGCATTGAAGAGTACGCGTAAAAATCAATCGTTTTAATTTCACAAATGTTGTTTGTCACTGGTTCACGTGAGCAATGCAGGGTTTTAGCGTGAGCAATGCAGGGTTTTAGACCGCGGGAACCATGTTAGGAAAATAAGAATCAGTTCTTAAAATCTTATCACAACTCCAAATTGTTGCTATTGAATCACGTGGGGCAGGATTTGTTACACACCTTAATCATAATTATATGTGCGTCGGTAACGGTTTTTTAAATGTGATTATTAAAATGTATTCTGTTATGAGGTGTAGTGGTTATAGTATTTTGGTGCATATTTTTCCATTGATTTATTGACACTTCATTTGATGGCTCCATACTTTTGTGTTGACTGCCGTGTGTTTTATATACATTTGGTTTTGTTACTAACACGAAGGCACTACGTGTCCCACGTCATCCTTGCAAAAGAGGACATGTGTCAATGGGATGACACCACGTCCTGGAGGCCATTGATTGACCAATGATTTCATCATCAAACAGACGTGCGCCACCTGTTAAATGGCGCGGTCATTAAACATTCAGGAATAGTGCTCGTGCCATTAGGCCATGGCGTATGGGCAGATGTGGATAATTCTGAACGTTCAAACCCATGATCTCAGCAGTCCTTTTTTCATCGCTCTGACTCAGCCGTGCCATCATCTCCGTGAGTCATTCAGCCGGTTTTTGTCAATTGGAGCACTTATGACCACCAGCCACACCTTTCCATTTTGGTGTAAATGGCATTAAGACCATATGGATATGGTTCACAGTTTGATTTATATAGTCTGTGAGGCTACTGGACATCTGTGAAAACTAGTTTTGTAGCTGATCGGATTCCTCCAATAGAAATACATATTCTGATAAAATAAAACGCCGAGGGTGGCTACACAAATTCCCGCTTTGTGTCCCTGATGACCCTGGTTCACCAGTATGCAATCTAGGCCCTTAGTTGTGGATCCATCTTTGTGATAATGTGCCCTAGCTGCTTTGTCATTAGCTGTGCATCGGGCCTTCGCAGGGACGTAAAGCCACCTGTTGATTAAAACTATTTTCATTTCACGAGGTAAAGCCCACTGAGCGATATAGCAGCCAAATTCTCAATACACACGTTTCTAAATGTGGAGGGAAAAACCGGAGGACCCGGAGAAAAATGCACGTGACCATGGTGTGAACATGCAAACTCCAAATATACAGGCGTCAGTTGGGCTCGCACACATGACCTCCGGTGTACCAGGCAAGATAGTTAACATCTCGCCACCGTGGCACCCTATTAGAAGAAGTACCGACCCTTGTATTTTGTCACAGGATCTCTTCGCAGCTTCCCCGCATCTTCGTGTACCTTCCATCTGTGTATCTCCCAGGTCGCCCTTGGAAAAGAGACACGTTTCATTGAGCTCTATACTTATAGAAAAAAACCCGTGATCAATATTAATATTGTAAGTGGTGTTGCGACAAAAAGCGCAGCAATGAGTTCTATTTATTGCTTTCACAGTGTGGAATAGAGTGGCAAGAAAAATCATTGCAGCGGTAATCAGGAAGAAGGGGAGCTTGGTGTTGGGTGGGACTCATGTGCAGCATGGACTAAGGGGAAAACCTAGAGCCGGATGGTGGGACCCGAATAAACTGGCATTCAGGTTTGACTGCGCTACAGCTGAGGTATCTGGCAGGGAGCAATGACAAGTTGTCGTGGCATCGGCAGCATTGGCCCATGATGCTTTGTCAAATTTGATCTTGGGTGGTACATTCCTCGAATCCAGTGGCCATTGGTAGTTAATCGCACAGAATTGTGATATTTTCATAATTAGCAGGAGATGGTGGTAGTGCAGCAAATGGGTTCGTCAGACCCATTTGTGAGAGCTCACTGATTGTTATTACCTTGCTTGCGGAGGTTTTCTCGGGGCACTCCAGTTTCCTCCAACAGGAAACTAAAAAGGCTCCTTCAAAGAAATACCGCATAGACTTCCATCGAAATAAACTTTGCTGAAAGAGTCTTGAAATATCTCTGCGGTTTTACTGGAAAAAATATTTTTAAAAAGTAAAGTGCATTGTTATTGGTAACCGTAATTGATGTAAGTTTACAAAAGACTCGCATCAACCATGAACCCGTGCAGAGCCCCTTTAAACTAAGACCCCTCCCACCTCCCCCGCAGCACTATTGATTGCTCATAAAAATACATTAGTGAGTGTTTGCTTTCACATAATACCGTTCCGTCTGGGTGAGCATAGGCTTCCGGTGCTAAATCGTGGAGCCAAATCCTCACCAGTCTCTGCGCATAGCCACTCGAATCGGGGCAGCGATGCTTTCGAATTGGTGTAGCAGCTTTCACCGTTTGTTACAGAGGTTCCAGCCCGTCAGCCTGTCAGCCACCCTGGTTAATACTCCAGGCGTATTAACCGTGGTACGTTTCATGACAACCTCGCCGCGATGGGTCCTTCGTCACGGCGACAGATGGGATGTGAGAGTTAACGAGGGAAGATTCCAAAGCGAGGGGGCTGATGTCATCATCCTGAGATATTTCACCCCACCTACACCCCGCACAAACCACCCCCCCCCCGCCCATAGCCAAGGAGCCGGGGGTTGAAAACACTTGGCGGGACAGGGTTGACAGACCGGAGAAGTGAAATGGTTTTGTTTCCCATCTCTGAAAGAAAAGGCAGAAGGGAACTAAAGATGATTAAGCATAAGTGTGCACCACCTGCTTGAAAGCGGACGTTAAAATCCGCTGACGTTATTCGTTAAAATCCGCTGACTTTATTCGTTAAAATCCGCTGACGTCATTCGAAAAGGAGTGGGCCCTGTGTGCCGGCGACGTGGGGATGGAGGGGATATTTGGACCGTTCTCAATTTTTTATTTTTTATCTGTTGATCGACTTAATTCACCAAACGTGTCAGCTGTATATACGATGTATGTATGTTGAACTTCTTGTGCACCATACTAGCCAAGCTTGCGAATCGGAGGTGTGGGGGAAGGACAACAAACAACACAAAGAGTAGTTCTAAAGAAATACATTTTCATTCTAGATTCACTGGAGCATAGCTCCGGCGGCTTCCTAATAACACAGCTTCACGTGCTCTCATCATGTATGTTGTTTGCGTGTCGCAGGGGACATGTTTCGGCAATGTCTGTTCACCCGTCAGGGAAGCTGGCACTCTCCGTGGGCACGGACAAGACTCTCAGGTTTGCGGCACATACAGCCATTGGATGGAATTGCACATTCTTACGGCAAGACTGTGCGAGTACAAAATGAGAGGTGTAGCCTTACCAGACGGTGTTCATTTCACTGGTCTCACAGAGCAGATGAAGACTGATTAGGTTGATGAAACCATTCATGAGGCTGGTTTTTACGCTGCTTGAAATTTAAACCAGTGGTCGTGCAATCGTTAGCTCAGTGCTGTATTAACTGAGTTATCTCAGGAGCGAACTGCAATTAGTCAAATTGCAATCAACCTTTGTTTAAATTTAAACTACAATGGGGGTTTGTTTATATACTTTAAATGTGCGTATTGCTCTTGCTGCAAATTGGGAAATGTGTCAATTATCATTTTAAATTCACGTTTTATTGAATTTATTCAATTTTTTTTGTTTTGCAGGACGTGGAACCTGGTTGAAGGAAGGTCAGCCTTCATCAAGAACATCAAGCGGAGTAAGGCATAATAAGAGGCTTTACCAAATACAATAATACACCCTCATCAGCTGGCAGTGCTTAAACTTTGCTTGACTCAAGAAACCAGACATTTTTACTTGAGCACTGATGGTTGTGGTCAGAGATATCGACTCGCAATTGGCAGGTCGCAAATCCAATTTTAGGACTTTCCCATAAAAACGTCGCTCATATTTATCTCCTATCTGCAGCTCCGTCTCTCGGCCTCTCTTTGATCCCCTCCCGATTTTGTATCTACGTCTCGGCGATCCATATATATATATATCTCACGTTAGCGAGGGTTCAGCGGGGCCCGAGGCCTCCAGTTGAAGAACCCTTCATTGGGCAAATTTGACCAAAATCGCACTCAGCCAGGTTAGGGAATAATGACTAGTCTCCAATTGAAGCACGTCGTACGTACGTATGTATGTTTGTAGAACTTCTTCCGCAGCGTACGCAGCCAACCGTGCTAATCGGGGGTGCATGTGTTTTGTGGTGGTGGTGGCGGCGTTGCACGCAGACGCTGAGCTGGTGCTGTGGTCCCCCAGCGGGAACGTATACGCCCTGTGCTCGGGCCCGCACCTCGACGTGTACCGGCTGGAGACTGCGACCGTCACGGGCAGCATCGTGATGCCTGCGCGCATCGCCTCCATCCGCTTCGTCACCGTAAGCCGTCCGCCGCCACCACTGCCTGCAATTTTTTGACGCTTTCCAGCTGTGGCTGAAAGCGCGAACGATGCATTCTTACCCTGTCTGTCTCCGTAACACGAGGTCACGGTAACTCTCGTAAAAATACGATCTATGAATGAGCGAATCTGCGGCGTGAAGTCTTATCCTAGAGACAACCGGGCAATGACCCCAAGGGTTGCCCGAACTCGGGAGATGTATTATCAACTCTAAAAATATTTACGTTTACGCGCCTTCTCCCGCGTTGACGTTACGACCAGATGAATGCCAATGTGACACAATCTGGTCGTGCCACTTCAAGTTATTGTCATGATCTCGAGATTAATTGAGGAATTGATCCACTCAATAATATTGTTGGCTGACACGTTGCGGAGAGTGTAGCCCCATGTGGAACACCCACCTGGTTGAAGTGCCCGGGGTTACATCCCGATGAACGTGACATTGCCATTCATGAACTCCTCCACCTCGATATCCGCTCTCCCATTAGTCCAACGTGTGTTATGCAACGCCATTCTCCAGGTGCTCTTTTGTGAACGTGATGTGTTTTATGTGATAGCAGGCAAACAAATTATGTAATGGCTTTAGCACTCAACAGTGACTGCAAAAATAGATTTTTTTTAGCATCTTGGCGCCATTAAGTGCAGCATTCTGCGCAGGTTGCTCTTGCAAAGAAATTCATATGGCATATTGTTGCTGCGTACGTTAGTATGTTGAGCTGTTTCACGCCTGTCAAATTTAATGCCCTGCTCGAGATAAATTTATCGGCGAGCAAGACGTTGGCTAGACGCATTGTGGCACAAGCTGGCGACTGCTGACTGTGCCTGCCTGCAATTTACGTAGCTTAAATGCATAAACCCCCACGGATTAGAGTGTATACACGTGTTAAATAAAGTTTTAAGAACAATCAAGTAAGTGGGATGAGGCAGGATGCGCCTCTAGAAGGGATGGTGCCCGGTCGTCTAGACCGGCACTTCTCAATGTTTTTAATTCCACGACACCTGCGTTCAAGCTTGCTCTGTCTCCGCGAGACACCGTCTGCCCAAGTGCGTGACCGAGGGAGTTGAGAGGGCTGGGGGTGGGGGCTGACTGCTGTCTGTTGTATGGATCGGCTGCTGAACGGCAGGGAAGAGAGTTTGCGTCTGTGCCTCCTTTCGAACAGTGATGTTCGTTTTTTTTATAATTCCGAAAATACCTCGACACACCTGGGACTTGGCCGAGCTGGCACACCGGTTGTGAAGAAACTTGTCCACACTAACGACCGAGTGGCAGCCAAATGAGGGATCGTGCCTGAAAGTGCACGTCCACCATGGAGATAGAGCGACGAAAAGTGTTCGCGTGCAGGCACTTGGTGGATTGTCGCACGGCGGGACCGTGAGAGATGGCGACAGCTTGGGGGGTGGAGGCCTTCATCCAGCAGTGGATTGATCGTGGCAAAGATTTTGATGAAAGGCACCAATACTCTATGGTGAAAGGCTGGCGGTGCCTCGTCATCTTTTCCAGGTTGACCCAAAGCATCGGCCCCCGGGGTGGGTATGTTACAATACTAGCCTACGTGTCGCTCCTGTTAGTGGAGGGAAAGCCCCTTTGGTTAGGGGCCATCCATTTAGTAGGTATGCAGAAATCTGTCAACTTGACTCCTCCATCCTCCCTGTACGCACACGTACTTTTTACACCCTCCCCCCAAAATGTTATAGAACGGCCCATATTTAATCCACGCATAAATATTGAAATAGTAACGCGTTTATGCAAACAGATAGTCCACCACCGGCTGCATTAAAGACTTGAGTTGCGTACCTTGGCCACTTATTTTGCTGAGCTGCTTGTCTGACAGCTGAAGAAACTGAACTGTGGCTCATTTGAAGGCCAATGTAGACAAATTATTATCGAGGATTAACCCTCCCCCCCCCCCCCCGTTTCCTATGCGTGCGTACATTGTGAGTAGACCCCCAATACGCAAACGTACGCATTTGGGTTAACCCCCCCTCCATGCGTATGTGCTAAAAAGTCATGTTTGTGTGGCAGGTGTGTGGAGTACATCTCTGGACACGCTCAGCTGCTGGTATTGTTCTCGAATTGGAAAGTGGCTAATTTCCGTTGATTAACATTATTACTCAGTATTATACACAAGGACTTTTAAGGAGTGTGATTGCCAACTTAAACCCATTCGATGTTGGCGTCCCTTTGTTTATTCACGTGGCAGCCCAAGTGATGTTCCGTCATCAGTAAGCAGAACCACGTGTTTGAACTGAGCCATTATCAGTGTGTGGGATTGCCAATATTATTCATACATATTGTTAATCATCTGTAACTGAACAAATTGTATGTCACTTCCAAACTTTTCATTTCAACTTGAAAGCTTTAAGATACCGCGCTCGGTATGAAGGTATGTTGAGGTATGTGGGTGTCAGTGCCATTGGCCATACTGACCTCTTGAGGTTGACATGGTGCATGAGAGTGCTCGGTAATAAACGCACGTGCTCCTATGATTGTGTATTTCTGTCAAGGGCTCTTTAACATGCCTTTGACACTTGATGGCCGAACGGACATAAGATCGTCAAACTGTCGAGGATCAATCCAACCCCAGGTCTTCTCGTCGAGACTTTTTGATGGCTTGCGAAAGCAGGCTGATCACGCCAAGGTCTGGAGATGGGACAGATCCCCCAAACTTGCCGATCTAGGGAGTTGGTCTCCTGAATCTTTTGTGTGGGAAGCACAGAGTCGAGAAGACGTAACCAATCGGCACGCCTCGGGTACACCGGTCTTCCCTGTTCCATGGCAGAAAAGAAAAATGATGATCTTATTTACGTGCTTTTTGCACAGGACGGCAATCATTAGCGATGCTAAAACTAAACTAAACTTTTTATTTTACCAGGTAAGGCCCACTGAGCTACGTAGCTCTTTTTGAGAAGCGACCTGGTCCCAAATGATAGCTCAACGAAGTGGCTTATCTTATGGAAATTTATAGCAGCCAAATACTCTAAATACATGTTCATAAATGTGAAGGGTAACACTGGAGGACCTGGAGAAAATTCACCTGATCACGGGGAGAACATGCAAACTCCCAATATACAGGCATCAGGGATAGGATCAAACCCACGACCTCTTGCACCCACGAGGGGATAGCAGCATTGGTTTGCAGCACCGAAACGTGTGGCATGCATGCGTGTGCGCCGTGTGAACCGGATGCTAATGCCGCGTGGGCCTGCAGGAGGACCTGATAGCGACGGCGGGTGGCGACGAGTTTGTCCGACTGCACAGCGTGGAGACCCTGAAGGAGGTGTGCACGTTCAAGGCGCACGAGAGCAGGTGAGCGGAGTGGGCACGCTCGCGCGGGCTCGAACGCCGATCGACGTCTAGAACCGCACCTCGTGGAGAAGTGTAGGGTACCGCGTGTCGGCCGCGTAACTTTTCAGTCCACCACTAGCTCAGGGCCACCAGTGGGAGTTCTATTCTTGTGTAAGATGTTCAACAGACGCGTGCCAGTGTCGAGGTCTGTTAGCCACGAGAGGTTCTTCATGTTTAGTTTTGCTATTCCTCTTCAGTTGAAGGACTACGCGTTGGTTTACTATATTGTCCGTGGTTTGGTTTGCATGGCCACAATTGGGGCTGCGGAGTAACTGTGCATGCAAAAAACAAATGAGCACCTTTGCGTGCGCGCCATTTCAAATTACGAGCTGCTGCTCACCCATCGATGACCGCAAACATGTTAGCAAGTAAACCTATTATTTATAAAATCAACGAAGAGCATGTGGCACGTTGTACATCTTCACCTGCATTTGACACATGTAAAACGATACGTTTCTATAACCTAGATTCCGTGTGTTTTGCACGTACTGCATTTTCTGTTGTAACTGGGCCACTCCGCTTCCCCCATTATTATCCTGCGGAGTTCACGGTACCGCGCTTGTCAGTGACGCAGCGTGCGTTTTATCAACGTCGTCTTTCAGAGTGAAGGCGCTGTACACGGAGAAACACAACGGCCAGCACGTGCTGGCGTCCGCTTCCAGCGATGGCAGCGTGAAGCTGTGGCGAGTGCTGCCCGAGTCGGTGAGTGTCCGTCACCGCTGCCCTCCTCCCGCTCCACGTGCGCTGCGGTCAGGTCACCTTTGCAAGAGAGGAAATGCTGTTTCATGGATATCAATGGGTTTCATTCATCCCCTGGTCATGCAGAGATGTTAACTACCTCGCCAGGTATGCAGCAGGTCGTGGGTTCGATCCCAACCCTGACGTCTGTGTATTTGGAATTTGCATGTTCTCGCCGTGGTCGCTGGGACTTTTCTCCAGGTCCTCCGGTTTTTCCTTCCACATTAATAAACAGTATTTGGCTGTTTGAAATTTCCACCAGATAAGCCACTTCGTTGAGCTATCATTTGGGACCAGGTTGCTTCTCAAAAAGAGCTACGTAGCTCAGTGGGCCTTACCTGGTAAATAAAAATAGTTAATATTTTAAATACAGTCAGTTAAACTGTGTCCTCTTAGAACAAGTGGGAGCTCGTTGACGTTTGTTGTTATTTAAAGATATACTTGGAAGGCAATGTTTACAGATGTGCAAATGTTAAGCTTCAATATAACACGGTTAGATTATGGATGTTAAGCTACGATGCCAGCTCTCACTGTAAGCTACTCTTGCAAGCCATGTTACGGATTCATTATTGCCCCTCGTCGTCTTTGGGAAGCGTCAACGGAATCGGTGCCTCTGTATTGAGTAATTTTCGAGCTCCCCATCAACGCATCCTCATATCATCACCATCTGATTTACAAGAAAATTAATATTTTTAGCTATGTTGTGATGAGTACCACATCTCCACCGGAGGCTATCAATCCAGCAGGAGATTGATAGAGGGCTGCAATTAGTTTTTTTAATTATCAGAGTACTAGGTAAGCACCGCTGAAATCTTGGGTTCGAATCTAGGTTTGCAGCTAACCGCATTTCAAATTGGCCTTCAAGTACCAGTGAGTTGAAGTCCCATTGTGTTGAATGATCCTGAACTCGATTCAGTTCGAGTTCTGAGAGTGCCAAATGTATGTACAGTTTGTTGAACTTCTTCCACGCCGTACATAGCCAGCCGTGCTAATCAGAGGTATGTGTGCGCGTTGCGTGGTTGATGCCCACAGCCTGAGCAGCCCCCCGAGATGCTGCTAGAAGTGAACACGACGGCTCGTCTCACCTGCCTCGCCGTCTGGAAACCGCAGGAAGTGGCGTCGCAGCCCCAGGCCAAG
This sequence comes from Lethenteron reissneri, assembly GCF_015708825.2. Classification (NCBI taxonomy): domain Eukaryota; kingdom Metazoa; phylum Chordata; class Hyperoartia; order Petromyzontiformes; family Petromyzontidae; genus Lethenteron; species Lethenteron reissneri. Next base: position 11,433,829 of record NC_083797.1, on the reverse strand, counting down.
CGCAAGCAGGGACCACGTAAGTGCTGCCGTGCACCAAGCTGCCCTCGTCTGTTGAGGCGCGAGCTGGCTCCGCCATCTGCTGCGCATCGGTAATTTGCTAATCTATGAACTTCTTTCGCACCGTACTAAGCCAAACGTGCTAATCGGTGGTGCCCATAATGGTATTGCAATTTGTCACGCGCACAATATTTCACGGACCTAAATTACCTTGACTGTTGAGTTGCGGGAGCCGTGCTCGGTATCGCTCGAAAGCCAGGCGAAATAAGGTTGAAAGAGGTGGTGAGCCTTGCGAGTGAGTTTCTTAAAAGGCGGTGTATATTGAACGCTGCTGCAGCGAATGTACATCGGGTACGACGATGGCCAACGTTGCAGACTTGGGGGCCTGCCACCGAGAAATGACGCCTGGCTGTTACGGTTCTGCTCCTTCGTGTTGATAGAAGAGGTTGTGAGTCGTGCTGCTGGATAGTTCTACAGTTGAGCCACAGTGCAGACCAGGATGCAACTTCTTGCAAACCCAGCCCAGCTATTGGCTTTCCAACTGTTAAATAAATAAAACGCTCCCTTCCAAGGACAACCGCGTGTTGGAAAGCATTACACAATCGATGCGTGTGCACGATCTTTCTGCTCTGTGTGCCGCGTGTTGCGTCTTTCAGCAGGTTTTGTCAATGGGTTTGTAGCCGCTGGCGTGGGAAAGCAGCGCTCCATTGTTTGCCACTGTTGGCCATCTCCACTTAGTTGTGCAATATTCCTTCAGGACCTGTACGCATTCTCTGCAATATTGACGTTTTCTTTTAATCTACGTTTTGTCGTTGCTGCTGTGCTCGTGCACCACGGAGCTCACTTGTAAAATAGCCGTGAAACCGGTCTAAATGGGATCATCTGATAAACAACTAAACTCAAATTCATTGACAACAAGTAAACCCGTAAAAACAAAGTTTTTCACAACTAAACTCAAATTCATTGACAAGAAGGGGGTTGTTTGGCTAGATGGACCAACAACTTCATATGTCGCGGTGGCGAGGGTCGCCACAGTGGCGAGATGTTAACTACCTCGCCTGGTATACAGGAGGTTGTGGGTTCGATCTCGACCTTTGACGCCTGCTGTATATTTGGTGTTTGCATGAATTTCTGGCCGTGGTAGCGCGGGTCCTCTGTGATAAATTTCCGCATGATAAGCTACTTTGTTGGGCTATCATTCGTGCTATGTAGCTCAGTGGGCCTTACCTGGTAAAGTAAAAGGTTTTAAAAATAGTTTATAGTATTAAACATAATCTATGCCTCGAGTATCCTGGCTGGCTCCTGGCTGGGCTCCTCTCCGCCCCAGCAATAGCTCTGTTGTTGTTAGCGGCTGTGGCCGTTGCCACCAAATATAGCTGGGGTAACTTGCTAAATGGGATTCTCCGTGTAACAAACATTGAGTTTAATTGGCGCAAGATGTTTGGAAGACGTGAGAGCGGCACTACAGATGTGGGAGCAACGACTCCAGAAGAAAGATGCAGTTCATTTTAAATTACTGTAAACTTTTCAATTTGTGCTCCTGTTAATGTCATTCTTTCATCAGGATATTCGTCCTTAATACAGTTTTTTTGGGTTAGATCACGTAAATATGAATGTGTCATTAGCCCGCCACCACCCGACCACAGTCTATTCATGAGGTTTGTCACGTGAACAAAAATTTTGCCAACTACTACTCCAGCACACCCGGTGTGTGTTGTAGAGTAAATCCCACAACATGAACAATTTCAGTACAACGCTTCGCTGGTGTCAATACATATTGCCTTGGCATTTTATTATTAAATAAATAGCAGATCACTTTTAGTGCTCCGAGTACAGAAGGACGAGTATGAAAATGACCGCCGCGTCTTATTTTCTGTTGCGGTTAAACGGTTCTCTGCGATGTAGTAACTTAAGAAAATTTCTTAAATATATTATTTATGCCGGACAAATGCACCGGGAGATGCGCGCACCTCATTTGTAAGGCTGTCCAACCCCGACACAAGAAGCATTAATTTAAACCATTGATTTTAGCTGGGTCAGCAGGGCCAAGGACAGGGGCTAATGCCCCCCTGCTCTCAGCCACGCATTAACCCCTCCTGCTCAACTGTGCCGTCTCCATGGGTCTGCAGCAGGGCTGAACGATTTGGGGAAAATATCTAATTGAGATTTTTCTGACAGATATTGCGATTGCGATTTGATTTCGGATTAAATTTGTTAAAGTCAAGCTTCAGTTCAATATTCCCTGTGTAATAGATTTAAAACATGTGATGGAGCATTACCACGTGAAACCATCAACATATGAACTGCTCTATATATTCTAATGCAAGGATGAGAACTTAAAAGATATTAATTGCTTCCAACATGTATTTATTTTTAAAATGTTCTTGAAATAGATCAATAAAACATAGAATAATAATTGTTAAGTTAAATAAAGTTTTAATATAACAAATTTAAACAATTCCAATAGGAAATTAATAGTACTTTTCAAATCGCAAAAAAACGCAGCCTTTGCGATTTGATAATCGCATTGTTTCAAATTGCCCGAGTCGAGTGCACGGGGGTGGGTGGGGGGGGGCACGGCATGCGGGCGTGTTTATCGTGCTCCCTCTGTGGAGTCGATTACTGATTATTGGTTGTATTGCTCGACTAATAGGATAATACGGAAAGAGCTGAGGGGTGGGGGTGAAGCTCTCGCACCTTTTTCCACGTGTGCCCGCTGGACGTGAGGTGATGTCATCGGCGTCGCTACTTGAGTCGCACTGCGCTTGGCTCCGTTGGGGGGTTATCTGTCTTCACGATGTGGGCCGTCAATAATTGACCGCAGAAACATTACTCGATTGTCATAAAAAATGTTTTCCCAGGTAAGGCCCATAGCTATCTTTCAGAAGCGACCTGGCCACAAATGATAGCTCAACGAAGTGGCTTATCACATGAGAATTTACAGCAGCTAAATACTCTAAACGCACGTGGGTTATACACACGGAGATAAAAACTGACGATTAGTCGGTTTAATAGACCAATTGTCCCAGCTCCTCCAGTGCCTTGTGCCTCGCCCGCCCTTACGGTGCCCAGAGAGAGAGGGGGCATCACGGTCCCGGGGCTCAATCGGCAGTGCTGTGCCTCTCCGGCGTGACTCGATTCGTGTGAATGCGTGCGGCCTTGTTGTAGGCCGTCATGGAAGCTTTCGCTACGCAGGCCGCAGCTGCGTTGCCTCACACCCGTGTGCCGGACGGGTTGTTTACGTAGCCAGCCAATGCGGTGAAGTCACTTCCGAGTGTAAAGGATTGATTCACGATTGCGATTTTTCACCAAGTGACAGATGGTTGGATTTTCACTGCACATCTGCTCGTCATACTATATTAAGCATATCATTGACATGATTCATAATTGGTTTATTTTGGTTTCGATCGTGTAGGTGAAACGTCATTTGTAATTTTCAGCAAAAGATCTAATAAAAATGTCTAAACTTTGCTTGGGGTTTTCAACATTCCAGTTTGGGTGATAAACCAAATCAATTACCATATTTTCCCATAACGTGACAACCTGTTCTGATTGGCTGCCGTGTTGTGGAGGGTTATAGTTTAAAAAAAATGACAAACCTTCACGATCTAAACTATTTATGAATCCTAATATGGACCGTGAAAACCTACTTGTACATTTACATAATTGGCATTCTCATTTTTTCATTGTACTGCCTAACAGGTGATATAGGTTACAAGCGTGTTCCAACACACCTGTGTAGCGCTCATCGGGAGAGGGCTCCTTCCCCCCCCCCCCCCCCCCCCCTGTAGTTTTGCCAAAGCGACGACGCTTGCCGATTTTAACTTTTCCCCGTCCTCGTTGCAGGGGCGAAGGTGGCCGGCGACAAGGCCAAGAAGAAGCGCGAGAGCACGGCGGTGGGCAAAGAGCGAGGAGCCTCCACCGAAGCCCCCGAAGAAACTCCCGCACCTGCCGCGCAAGCCAGGGACGCGAGGCTCGCACGCAAGCGGTCGCGCCCCGTGAAGCCATCGCGCCCTGAGAAGCCATCGCCCCCTGAGAAGCCATTGCCTGGCAAAGCCACCGGCAAGAAAGCAAACAGGAAAAGAAAGAAGCGGCAAAGCCTGGAGTAGAGATGGCGTGACGGGAAGTGGTGTGATATATTTTATTTTGACTGTCGTGAGTGTCACCCTTGGCAAGTGTAATCATGCTGGTGGATACGTTCGCACCGTGAGCTTTGCGCGCGTGACAAACCCCTGGCGTGTTACCGTTGCGGGGGGCCCACTGGTCTCGAGTGCTCGCTTTATAGACGCGCTGCGCCAATTGATTAACTTTTTTATCCCAATTAAAATGAAACCGGATAAATTGTTCATGTTTAATGCAATGTTCTCTGCGTTTAAAAAATAATAATCATAATCGGTTGCACGCAATTGTTCTTAAAACCCAGTGTTTTTGCTCATTAACTTAAAAACTACAAAGTATAAATACTATAATACCATGCCGGTCTGTTGGTGGGTGTTGTTTTGTATTATCCTCATAACACCGTAAGCTCTAGGAATTGTACAAATGCTCGATGTAGCTGTGCAGCCCACTGCGGGATGAGGCCGTCCCCACGTAGTGCGGGTCATGGGGTTATTTGACCATACTTCACGTGGTCAGTGTGGGTCGGTGAAGCCAAGGGACTGTTGTTACGGCACAACAATCGATGTTGCCGTGCTGCCCTCTGTGGACAACATAACCCTGCAGCAGCAGCAGCAGTAGCAGCAGCAGCAGCAGCCTGCAACATTACACACAATCGTGCTCATCAGGCTAAATGCCTGCTTAACATCCCAAGTCTGATGAAATCGGGCACATTTCGAGTGATTTATATGACGGACAACTGCAATTGCTTGTAACATTGCCTTCCATTTTCACCCTCTCAAAATGATGATGTGGGAAAGAAAATAAATGGGCATCTATTTTAGTTTAACAATGCAATCTTCAAAATCTCTTCAGCAGTACGTGTCCTGTGCATGATTTATTTTTAGGAGATATTTGTTTTAAACACTGGTCCTTCCACTGATTACGCCGTGTTGCCATGTACATAGCAGCAACGTTTATTGCAGTTGCAGTGATCGTGCTGTGGTTCATGTAACAAAACTCCTTAAAAAAAGTGTTTTTTTTAAACAACGGTTTTAATAACAACTCCGTTTAACTCACGGTCGAGAAGTACGTCAATGGCGCCTGAGACACGTGCGGCGCCTGCGTTTTTGTGCGAGCCGATTCCACAGTTTAGGGACAGCGGCGTTTTTGACCTACACAAAAAGATATAATTAAAAAGCCGTCCATACAAAAATTGTAATTGCTTGAAAGGATACAGGCATGCATTGTCTCTGGATCTGAGTACGTGTGCAAAATTATGAATTGATTAGGACAGCACGTAGTAGACTAACTTTTGATTTCAAGATTTGACCACGACAAACACAAGTGAAGTTAAGTTAAAACCGTTGCAAAAATAATACGGTTTATATTTTAATTGCTCCAAAGAGAACAAACCAGACACCATGACATTTTGGCTGCAGGGGCGATGGAATGGTACGGTGATCACCACAACGGCCAAAAAAATTCAAATTAGGCAACAGTTAAATGCTTTCAGCCACGTGATATTTTCTACAGCAATTACTCAAGCTCCCCTACTGTTCAGTGGACTTTAGAGAATGTACAGTATTATGTTGAACTTCTTTTGCGCCGTACATAGCCAACCATGCTAATTGGAGGTGCGGGGAAGGACAACAAACTAAGGACACAAAAAATTCGGTTCTAAAGGAATTAGTTGGCAATCTAGATTTAAAAGTGCATAGCTCCAGTGGCTTCCTAACATCGGAAGGAAGAGCGTTCCAGACGACCGCAGAAGTGCGTTGGAAAACGCGCGATGCCGTGACCATCTTTGCTCGATGACTCCTCAAAAGCCGCTGCGAAGTTGACCGGAGTTGGGGTGATGGTTTATGCTCCTTAACGAGATCAACTAAGTATTGTGGTTCATTTGTGGCAAACACTGCGTGTGTAATGATACATGTATTTACAACAGTAGGTGTGTTAGTCATTAGAGATTGACCATGCTTCACAATGCTGGTCAATGCTGGTTGGCGAAGGAAGCCCCAAGTCCTAAACTCTCTTCACAGATGGTCTCACATTACCACACGCATTAGATCTCATGAAGCAGTGGATTGATGATGGCCATTGAACATACACCATTGTAAAGTGGTTTAGCCGGCGAAGGATCACCGAGCCGGGATAAAAACACGAGATTAAACTGTGTTCTCATGTATGGCGAAATAAATCACTGATAACTGCACGTAAATAAAATTCGCAATGAAACATTGCTTTGGTTCCTAAAATCCATCAAGCTCCCATTACTGAAGGCTTGTTCAGCAGATAGGTGCAGATTAAATAAACGACCCTTCTGAAAAGCTGAAAATGTATGCAAGCTAGAAGATTAAACGATGTACTATGTAGTCAACTTGCTATTTTGATGACTGAAAAAGGGTATCACGATCGCATTTAAGTATTGATTTCTTTTGTTTTTTTTAACGTGTAATATTGTTTTGTCTTTTAGTGTATTATTATCAACCATGATCAATCCACTGCTGGATGAAGGCCTTCCCAAGCCGCTGCCATATCTCGCCATACTGCGATGTAATAAACCACAGCGTATGTTGCTATTTATATAATATCCGTGTACGCTTTGCATAGATTGTAAAAAATATTTCCTTAAGTGCACCATTCAGTGCACGTGTCATGAGCGTAAGAATGTTTGAATCGATGAATCATTGTGCCAAAAATGTAGATCTGAGTTAATGGCAGTAAATCTGGAGCAATTTTGAAGCCGTTGACGTGAGACGACTCAGGAACTGACGAGCGAGTTCTCTGTGCTTACGTTATACACCAATAGCGTGATGCAAAAAAGTACTATACAGGTCAAGGTGCAGTCCTGCAATTGCCTGCTTGCGCCACTGCCGGCAGAAGGGATCTCCACTAGAAGGAGGGTTTTGGCCTACTCTCCCACACTGGCCAGAAGCCTGTCAGGAAGAGCTTCACTGTAATTAGTGTAACATTAAGGGGTGAGGGGGACACTTAAGAGGAAAAGTCATTGGAGAAGCTGTGCGTAATGTACAGAGGAACCCTCCTGTCAGTATTTTGGGGCTCCAGACAGATGGCTCACTCGTTCGAAGGAGGCTGCTGGGGTCACTGAGGTCGAGGTGAATCGAGTTGACTTCACTGCTCAATCCCAATTTTCCGCAGTCTGCCCACCTGCCTTCACGTCTCTGGTTACAGCCGGCCACGGAGAGAATGGCCGTGGGTGTCGCAAGGGATTGAGGGGGTGGGGGGGGTGGACGCTCATTATTTAAAACGCGAATGTGGTCAAATAGCTCCTGAAGTGGATCGAATTGCAATGCGGCCGAAACCCCCAGAAATTCGCGGAGCTCTTGCGCGTGTTGCGTTCGTCTCCGTTGCGCGCGCGCTCACGCGTGGTGTTGGATTGAGTGCGATGCCGAGTGGACTTTTTTATGAATGAATATTGCGTGCGCACAGCTGCTGCCAATGTCTGGTAGGCGAAATTATATTTTACATTGATGCAAACCCCCCCCTCCCCGCTATCCAGGCCTTCCGTACTAATGATAATCTCTAGAAGTAGCATTTGTTAAGCATGGAAACGCTGGAGCTGCTTTCGACCTCGTGAGTCTCATCGCCAGAGTCGGGCTTGTTAAATAATGTATAGAACGTAGTGGTTGTGGTTAAGTGGCATTTCTTGCTCGGAGAGGACACCGGGTCTATATTGTTTTACCTGTGGGCTCGGCAGGAGGCGCTCTCACCTTTGTGCCGGACTGCGAAAATAAACAAAGGGGGTAGGGGACTGCGTCGTACAGAGAGCCGTATCGCAGACACAAACGTGGCTTTTTTGTCTTATGATCTGTATTGTAGCGTGGTCCACTTAAAGATGCACGTAACGATAATTCCTTTAGTTCAATTGAAACCTCACCGAGTCCTCGACTCTTTTTTTTGCAGACTGGCCCTGTGATGGGATGTTTGACCCATCCCTTTAATCTGTGTTTTATGTCACGTGGTAGGAAATCCACCACACACACACCTGAGCTAACAAGACTCCATACAGAATGATTCAATAATCAATGCACTGCCATGATTGCCTTTCACTGATTAAGACCACGGGTTTCAATGCAGGTTACCGAATTTAAATATTGTAAGTGTACAGCCGTTGTGTCAGTTCACTGCTGGAGGAGGGCCTCGTCAAACCGAGCAGCTCGTGGAGATTATTTGGCCATACTTCACCACGCTGGTCATTTCGAGTTGGAGAAGGTGGGGATCAATCGCGGGAGCATAGAATGACAGTACAACAGTGGATTGTGCTGGGTGGAACAGGGTTGCAATGGACGGGACTCCCAGTGGAGATGGCAAGAAACTGTCATGAACATAAACTCAGTTATGAGGATGACACGGGATATATTAGGGCTTTTTTCACATACAAACATGTTGCTATGATACTCGCTCAACATATCATTGAGTCAATTTCCAGCTCCCCGTTAACACTTCCTCAATTCATCATCATCTGATTTACAAGCAAATATTACTAGTTTTTTTAGCTATCTTGTGATGAGTACCACATCTCCAACCGGAGGCTATATCGGCCAGAAGTAGATTGATAGTAGGGCTGCAATCTGTTTTTCAATTATCAGAGTACTTAAGCCAGCACCGCTGAGATCATGGGTTCGAATCTGGGTTGCAGCTACCCATGTTTAAAACTGCCCTTCAAGTTGCAGTGAGTTGAAGGCCTTGATAGTCACAAATTGCTGCACGAAAAAACATTTTGTTGAATCACCCCGAACTCGATTAATGTCGAGTTCTGAGAGTGGCAAATGTATGTACCGCATGTTGAACTTCTTTCGCACCGTACGTAGCCAACCGTTCTAATCGGAGGTGCGGTGGCTTTAAACGCAGCGCACGCACAGTCACAACGGAGATGCGCTCTTGGAAAGTAAATAACTATATATAAGTATAACCCGTAAAAACAAAGTTTTTCACTCTAAATCCTTTATATACGTGGCGGCTAGAGTCCTCTCGTCCTCTGGCTTGAGATGGCTGCCACCTATGGGTCAGATGATTGCCAGTATTAAGCAATTGGTAATTAAATATTTAATTTGTTTTCCCTAAACAGTGTAAAATTTAGGAAAAAATTTTTCTCGAACATTGTCTCGCACAACGAGTCTGTGTGCAAAATGTCAGCTCGATTGGATCACGGGAAGTGGGTTAAAAAACGACCGAAAGATTTGCACGGTCGTAAGCAAGCAAACAAGCACGCAAGCAAGCAAGCAAGCGAACTTAATATAAAGGATTTTAAAAGGATCACGCATTCAAAGCAATGTTGGGGGTCGTATAGCAAAGCACCTCTAAGCCATCGTGACCTAACAATTGTATCTTCACACGCGCCTATAATTGAGTGTTTTATATTTTCGCCCAACATCATAGCGTGCGATTGTGTTTCATTCATCCAATGTGTACGGGGGGCTGAACTCGTACAGACGCGGACTGTTTCCGACATCCGTTTAACTCGCACCGTTTGTACTCCACACGTGCGATGATGGACCTGTTTTGTTAGACCGAGCGTTCCATTCGATGCAAGTACATCTGATGACATGTCAATAGCACAATTGGCATATGGGAGAAATATTCAGTCCATCTTTTTTGATCCATGAAGGCTTGAAGGCTTCCCCACGCTGTGGATCACATGGATTTAACCATACTTCACCACGTTGGTGGAGGGTGGGTTGGTTAAAAAAAAAGGAACCAGTTCAGATATCGCCACTCACGTTCGCCGTGGCTAGGTATCGAACTTAGGTAGCTATGTTCATAGGCAGTGTGCGAACCACATCACCCCACCCTGCTTAGCATGTGGTAAAGGTGCAGCCCTGCAATTGCCCCCCCCCCCCCCTAAAATGGTATTTGGTCTACTCTTCCACGCTGGCCCGAATTAAATGATGACGTCACCCTGCTGCTCTGTTTGACCGGGAGCAAGTGGAGGGCTTCACTATTCTGGCAAATTACCCGATGATGCTGGATGTAATTACCAGCGAAACGTCGTGCTCAAAAATTAGAAATGTGGATTCACTCTTCAACACACCGGTGGGCTAAAGTGGTGAACTATTTGTCTTTTGTAAACGTGACACTTGTTTTACTGATTGGCCGTGTCGGGTGGTGGAGGGTTACGACACATTTATAAATAATGCGATCTAACCCAAAAACGTTGATTATGAGTACCCACACTTTACCCACCACACCTGACCTGCCAATCGTCTAAACTGGTGTTTAGATTCAGAGGTGGGGGTGTTGGGGCGGGTAGGGGATTTAAGAAACGTGCAACCTTCGCCCGCCGCACCGGGAGATCGAACCGGCGACCTCGTGATTACTTAGCCACTGGATGAATAACGTGGCCGAAGAGCAAACGAGAGAGTGTGTGTGTGTGTGTTCGGCTGCGTGTGTGCGAACGGCCAGGTTGCTGTATAACGCGCGTCAATGCGGAACGAGACGAAAAACAGTTTGAATTAATCTTTTTGGTTCTTTCGGTAAAGTCACGTAGAAGGGAAGTAATAAAATAATAAAATAAAATAAAAACATAAAATAATTCTCACGACGTTTCGGCCACAACGCAAGCAGCCGTCCTCAGGTGAAGAACATGTCTGTCGACAAGACAGAGTCTGAATGACACGTCCTAGGCTTGGAGCGTCTATTTAAGCTGGGAGGGAGGAGGAAGAGCGCCTTGACAAACGAATTTGCATATGAAGAGGAATTTAGCATATTTATGGGAAACGCAGGTTTGAATTAAGTCTGGGATTGAACAATCGCGTTCACGTGCGTGCGACATTCACACAGAAAAAGTGGCCGTCAGTTTTTAGTTCAACGCGCGGCTGGTGCTGCTGATGGTGGTGACGATGGCGATGGTGGTGGCGGTGGTGTGGGGTCAGCGATGTCGATGTGGGGGAGTTCTTAAAGTCATCATCACATTTTCTCGAGTGGGATTTTATGCATCGCGATCAGCGCCGCCAGACTGGCGAAAACGTGGCAGGACACTCTTGAAAAACGAGTCATGAGACTCGCCGAAGCTTTCCTGTATAAACAAACATCATGATCACAATAATAAAATCATGCAACATCATCGCGCAACGCACCAACAATTGATCATGCGGATTATGGTTGAGGATTAATCTCATGAAATGAAAACGTGCGTGGTCTAGTTGCGACATCTCGCAGGATCGATATCGACTGTGGCATAAAGAACCCGCAGTGCCGAGTACAAGGACTGTGCAGTAGTCCAAACGGTGCGAGTCTTAAGAGGATGTCGGTACAGTCGTCGTTCTGATTGAATGCGTCCACTGGGTCTGTGCACGTTTTGGTGAATGAAACACAATCGTACGCCGTGTAGTAGTCAGGTCAAAATGTACAACGGATCATATAGGCGCGCGTGAATATACAAACATTTCGCGGGGGGGTGTTTAGAGGTGCTTTGCTACACGACCCCCAACTTTGTTTTTAATTTTTTTTTAAATATCGCATCTCCGTTGCGGCTTCGACGAGGTGCGCTGCGTTTCGGGCCACTACGGTAGAGGGCAGAACACGCGCAGTGTGTGTGGGGGGTGGGGTGGAGTGGGTTGAGGGTGAGAGAGGGGGAGGGATCGAGGGAGACACAAACTCACACACACACAGAGCACACACAGCCTGCATGGCGAACACCGATTCATTACCTCCTCCGCGCTGCTGAGCTGCGAGTGTGCAAACTCAACGTCGACTTCGGTCAACAGCAGCTGCGTTGCTCATCCAGGAGGATAATGACTTTGTAAAGAAGGTGTTGCTCCCGTGATGATGACGACGACGACGAAGATGATTCTAACGATGACAACTACTACGAAGATGCCCGTTGTGTTGATTGTGAGCCTGCCACGTGCGGCGGCGATGCCGTTGCTGCTGCAGTGATAGGTGGTGATGACGATTGCGCTGCCGATGATGATAATGATGAGAAATGATTAATGAATTATGGAGCCGCCGGGTGGCATACAATGGAGTCCACTGGCCCTGCCTCTGGACACAATCGTCAGCAGGTACAAGCTTCCCCTGCTGCTCCGAGTCGAACCTGGTGAGTTCCACACTGCACGTGCGCGCCTCGCAGCCGCTGCCATGCTCACCGCACACAGACCTGCTTGGGCTCGTTCATGCGCACGGGTTGTGTGTGAACACTCGTTAGGTGCATACTACACACACACACTTGTGTATGAGCACGTGAACACTTAACTTGATACCACGTGAACACTTACCTGTTGATACCTGTGTATGAGCACGTCCATATACTTGTTACGTGCACACACTGTTGGTACACACACTAACTGTTGTTACACACCACGTGAACACTTAACCCGTTGATACCACGTGAACACTTGTTACACACCACGTGAACACTTAACTGTTGATACACACCTGTATATGAGCACGTGCACATACTTGTTACGTGCACACACTTGGTACACACACTAACTGTTGATACCTGCCCATGAACACATACACGAAATCGTTGCTCACCTGCATATGAACACACGCGCTCACTGACTTGTTCCACACACCCGTATATGAACAGAAACGCAAACTGGTGGTACACACACCTGTATGTGGACACGTGCACATGCTTAGCTCTTGTTCTTAGATACACAATGCACACATGCCTGTATGTGAGCAATGAACACACTAACTGTTCACGTGACTTTACCGAAAGAACCAAGAAGATGAATTCCTGCAGTCACGAAAGCTTTAAATCGACATTTTTACACTAACTGTTCTTAAGATACACAACGCACACAAACACATCTGTATACGAACATGCACTCATACTTGTATATTAAGTTTTGAATCCACACGGAACTTTCGGTACGAAATCCATACACGGCTGTTAACCCATACACAACCGTCTTTTAGATTAATACCGCACCCCCAGCGTGCATGTGAACACACGTGTTCCTAGGGTGAACACACTTGTACGTGAACACACCACCGATAGATACACCAGCATTCTGAATATGCACAATGAACACAACACACACTACCTTGTTCTTTTATCGGCACAATACAGCACTGTACACACACACTCACACCTGTATATGACCTCGCACTCCCGTACCCTTGCATGCTGAAGATGCACACAGCACACACACACGTGTGTGCAGTGATTCACATTTCAGATGAGTGAGTGTGTGGGGGGCGGTGGTGTAAGAGTTAGCGCTGTGCTGCGTTACGAAACCGGCGACCCGGGTTCGATTCCCGCTCACGGCCAACACCACAGTAACGAGCATCTGAACAGGTCCCGGGCCTCCCCAAGGTCGACTCAGCCTCAAATGAGTATCCGGTGCGGTGTGTAAACATCGCCACTGGGGAGACAAACGCGGCCGGGCGTGGTGCTGGCCACCCACCCCCTCGTGTGCCGTGCCGGCCTTCATAGGTGCTCGCTAACAGCACTTGCCCCTGCAGTCTGTTAAGGCTACACGGGGGATCTTTGTCTTTGGTAGCGGCTTATAAAAAAGAGCAGCGAGCCTGTGTCGTGACCTCTGTGTATCGACAACAATCGATGGGCTGACTGGAACCCTTTTTTTTGTTCCGTCCTTTGCGCTGCGTTTGATGTAGTTTCGTTATTTTGACTTTGTTGTTGCTGTTGCTGCTGCTGTAAAGTTGTTCACTCCCACGCGCTCACCTGTCGTGACCGGAGGCGAGCAGCTCGAGTAAGAAGTGGTCGGTGACCCGTCTCCCCCGTCGCCGAACGCGGCTCACGGCATTTGCATAACGCAGCAGCAGCATTCATTCACTCACTCACCTGCGTGTGTGCTCGCAGTGCCGCAAAATGCTCTTGCACGAGTATGAACGCGGATCGACTAAGGGCCGCATATGTACAGCTCACCGCCTAAATCTCTGCCGTTATAACTACATGTACTCAGATTGTAAACGTTGTGGATTTGCTCTCCAACACACCGCTGTGATGAAGTAGAAACGAATTGGCACGTGCTGTTTACGCGACAAACCTTACGAGTTGGCTGCGTCGGGTGGTGGCGGGTTTAACGACACATTTATATTTAAGCGATCTAACCCCCCCAAAAAAACCTCACCCACCTATATTAGACATTCTTATGTTTTTTTCGGTAAAGTCATGTAGGTAAAAAAAAAAATGAATAAAAGTTAAATAAAAATAAAATAAAAACAAAAACCACGACGTTTCGGAGGCAACACAAGCTTCCGTCTTCAGATCACTTGATACAGCAATCGTGCTGTGACGGTTCCACCTGAAGACGGAAGCTTGTGTTGCCTCCGAAACGTCGTGATTTTTATTTTATTTACTTTTATTAATTTTTACCTACGTGACTTTACCGAAAAAACCTAAGAATATGAATCCTTGCAGTCACGAAAGCTTCAAATCTAGAATATAATAGACATGTGCCTGCTGTGAATACTGCAGAGGCAACGTCATATAGGCTTCGTTATTCGTGCCGCTTGACACCTGTACGTAAGGTAAGGAGCGACGGTGCAATCGATAGCGCATTGCGCTACGGAATCCGCCCACCCGAGTTCGATTTCTGCTCGCGTCCAGCAACCCGCCGTGCCCCCCGGCTCAGCCACAGTGTGTAAAACATCGCCAGTGGGGAGACAAAGGCGGCCGGGCGTGCTGCTGGCAGACCCACAATATCGATAGGTGCCTCGCTAACAGAAATTGTCCCAACAGTCTTGAGTTTTGATTTAAAGCTTTCGTGACTGCAGGGATTCATATTCTTGGTTCTTTCGGTAAAGTCACGTAGAAGGGGAATAATAAAAAAATTTTTTTTTAAAACAATAAAAATTCTCACAACGTTTCGACTGCAACACAAGCAATCGTCATCAGGTGTGAAATCCACAGCAAGAACATTTGAAATCCACAGCAAGAAAATTTGAAAAATTTGAAAAATGTTCTTGCTGTGGATTTCACACCTGATGATGATTGCTTGTGTTGCAGTCGAAACGCTGTAATAATTTTTATTGTTTTATATTTTTATTATTGTATTATTTCCCTTCTACGTGACTTTGCCGAAAGAACCAAGTTATATAGTCTTGAGTCTGTTCAGGCGAGAGGGGCGGCTCTCTAGACTTATACAGTATATACTAATAATAATAGGCCATTTTACATGAATATCAGCGCCTAATATGCTTTTGGGGAGACTGGTCTTTTGTCGGTACAGTACTAAGCCAACAGTTGGAATTCTACATAAAAATGGCAAGCCCTCGCAATGATCATTAGTCATGGTTATTCCACTGTTGGATGAAGACACCCCAATATGCAGAACAAATACACAGCAACCACCTCTAAGTGGTGCAGAGTACGGCGTGTGTAGGTGGTGGGATTAAATATCACAAAAGGGGTTTGAAAGCTGACATTTTGCTTAGAATTATCGAGACCAATATGCAAAAACAATCTAAATGTTCAATATTAGGCCGCCAAAAATCGATGCATGGCTCTGGAGTTCATTGTAACTCGGGGAAGGATGTGACATAAACGCTCTAAATTTCCTGAAGTCTATTGATAAATGCTTCCAAATGTTCACCTCCAATTATCAATGAATCAATTACTGTGGCACTTTATCTCAGTAATGTATCTCCATTGAGTGTGACGTTAAAGCAAACAAAAACACAATTGAAATAAATGTCGTAGATTTACTCTCCAACACACCGGTGGGCTGAAGTAGTAACTTATTGGCGTTTCGTTTACATGACACAAACCCCTTACTCATTGGCTGTGTAGGGTGGTGGAGGTTAACGACACATTTATACTGACGCGATCTAACCCAAAAACTTTTGGCATGAAAAAAATCTGTGATCAGTCACTAGTATCCACTCGTACAGCATTTTTATAATTCTAGATTTGAAGCTTTCGTGACTGCAAGGATTCATACTCTTTGGGTTTTTTCGGTAAAGTCACGTAGGTAAAAAATAAAAAAACTGAACAGTCTGCATCAGCAACAGACCATGCTTTCCCACCTGATGACGGATGCTTGTGTTGCGCCCGAAACGTCGTGATTTAATTGAGTTGTTTTCATTAATGAAATTAAAAAAATTACCTACGTGACTTTACCGAAACAACCAAAGAGTAGCATTTTTATAGTTGATGTTTCATACCTGGAGTGCACGGACTAATAACAATTTGCACCGCAGCATGTTAATACTGTAACAGCAGTCGGGTATAACATCAAAGTGAGAATGAACGTGCAAGTACGTACTGTATGTGCAGTGCGCATTTGGCAAATGCCCGAGGTTTGCAGTGGCTTCGAGCCAGTGGTTATTTTAGCTGTCCTGTTTGAGCTGTGGATTATCGGTGAAGAACAGAACGGGACTGGCATACTTTGACCGCAAGTCTCCGCAGCAGGACTGGCCCAAAAGATTTGGCCAAATTTTTTTTAAAAAGAAAAAAAAAACCCAACACTAAAATTGGAGGACTGTCACGAGGAGCGATTGTTCAGAGACGAACAATTATCACGTTTCACGGGTGAATAACCGAGGGAGAAACCTGTTTTCCTGTATCTTCGTGCAATCAAATCATTAAGTAACACACCACAATACATCGGTGGTTGTTGCTGTTGTCAACTCACGACATGTTGTTCTTTTTTCAAGGAAGTTTACCAGGAAGGAAAGAATGCCAATTGTGTAATATTACCGGAAATTCTTTCTTCAACGCTACACTTGGGGGACAGGGAACATTTCAGAGGAGTGATTCATGCCGTGAGATATGCACCCTTTGCGCAAGCCAAGCATATGGTTACACACGCACACACACGTGTTGCTACACAGCACAACATCCTTCTAGGCGACAGCGCGCTGCTCGTATGGGGATCACGTGGAAGAGAAGAGCAACACAATTTGACATGTACCGTGTCGGCTGTCCGTCAGCCCTCGTGGGTCGCCACTAATTGTGTACGCTGCCGATGTAGTATGCACGTGGCACAATAGACGCGGCACGTTTATAGCAATGGAATTAATACGACGCGCTCGATTCTTGTTTTGTGGAGGCTTCCATCGCGTGTAACGTGTTGCGCGTCGGGAAATGTGCGGGTCGAGCGTTCTCGTTCATTCAATGAATGTGTAAGAGTCCATTTGAGTGTAATCACATACCGTGATCAACACGTAGTCGTCGGCTTTCGCGACCAATATCATCCCATAATGCAGTGTTTCTTGGGGTTATATCGCGTAAATATGAATGTGTCGTTGTTCAACCCGCCACCACCCGACACAGCCAATTAGAAATGTTTGTCACGTAAACAAGAACGTGCCAATTCGTTACGATGTGTGCTGTACGAGGAGCGGATTGGCACCTTCTGTTTACGTGACGAAACTTACTAATTGGCCGTGTCGGGTGGTGGTGGGTTTAACGACACATTTATGTTTACGCGATATAAACACCCCCAAAAACAACTCGGTTATATGGACACGCCGTGTCTTCGGTGCTTGGCCGCACTGGTGGAGCGGTTGTGCGTGGTGGTGGCGAACGCACTCCTCGGGATGACCCCAGTAACACCTGAGTTTGATTCCCGTCCACGGTAAGGTCGGTGGCGAGTGATTGATATCCGAAACCGGCCCTGTGGGGGGGGGGGGGGAGGGCCCACCTTCAACTTGACCACACAGGTGCGGTGAAGTGACGGCTCGTCACGGCTAGCGTGGAAATTCCACATTGCCATGGTGGGGGCCAATCTCCCCATGAGACGTCTACTGGTGACGCCTCGCACGCACACACGCACACACATGTACGAGCGTCTCTATGGGGACAATTAGAAGAACAATGGAGGATGTTAGACCTGGCAATGGGCAATGAAACGGGCTCTTCTCTGTCACACGACTGGACGTCCCAAAACGATGCTTTTACGCTAGAACCTTGTGGTGATTATGTTAAAGTGGAATTGGCTACGCGAGCTGCAGTAGCGGTAATCGATGACGTTATGTAACTGTGGTTTCCACATTGGCGACAGGACATCAATGGGGGGGAACTCACTCGGCTTATTAAAGAAAAACGATTTTCCTTTTTTTACTTTGCACATACGCACAGCTGGTAGATTCACCACACTCTGGACCACAAACCCTGAGGCGTAAACCCTTGATAGTGTCTTTTTTTTTAGGGGAGAGATATACAAAGCAAACTTGTACAAGGGTGACACAGCGCAGTCAGTATATCAAACAAACATACACGCACATTTGTGGGACGGAAAGCCAGTTTAACCCAAAACAGAACGAAACGCGATGCAATCTGATCTTGTTTGTCACGCTTTCTGCTCGGGCTCCCATCCCCTGTGTCACTGCAGGAAGGCTGCTGTAATCATGTCAATTAGCGAAATGTCAACTCTCTCGCCTGATATACAGGAGGTCGTGAGTTCGATCCCGACCTTGACGCCTGCTGCTGTATATGTGGAGTTTGTGTGTCTCTCTCTCTCTCCCCGTGGTCGCGTGGATTTTTCTCCGGGTCCTCCGGGTTTTTTTTCCCCTCCACATTTCGAATCAACATCGCCACGCGTTCAGAGCAGTGGTCGTTAACCTGGGATGCACGCGAGATGCCCTTTCCCCTGGGGATGTGAGGCATGGCCAGATTTATTTCGAACGTAAATCATCGAAAGACACATTAAGCACGGGCACATACGTACAACTACTTTGCTTCATCAAACCTAGGTATTGTCATTTTTTTATTAGGATTGAAAGGGGCGGAAAGGCTGCAGTAAAGATTAAGGCACCCACTGGTTTCGAGTCTTAATCACAAGGCTGCTTTGCCCACCTTCCCTAATGCTGAGCAGCACCCTCTTGATGATGGGGGGAGGGGGGGGGGCACAGAGTTACACACTTTAGAGTTGAAGCTTTCGTGACTGCAAGTATTAATATTCTTAGTTCTTTCTGAAAAGTCACGTAGAAGGGAAATAATAAAATAATGAAAATTCTCACGACGTTTCGACTGCAACACAAGCAATCATCATCAGGTGTGAAATCCACAGCAAGAAAATGTGTGGATTTCACACCTGATGCCGACTGCTTGTGTTGCAGTCGAAACGTCGTGAGCATTTTTATTGTTTATTATTGTTTATTATTGTATTATTTCCCTTCTACGTGACTTTAACGATAGAACCAATAATATCTTAAGACCTGTTTTATTGCCAGAAATGGTAAAACCTATTAATATTGTATTTTCCCCCTCAATACTCTCTTCCTGAGTCTAGCAAGAATTCTGCTCTAGCTCTCTTCCCTTGTCACGTAGGTAAAAAATTAAAATGTATTTTACTTTTATTAATTACAAATTTTTACCTACGTGACTTTACCGAAAAAAACCTAAGCATATAGTTACACACTTGCCTGTCGACAGAGGCGGAGTAGGGTGAGCGTGGCGAGAGGGTTGCATGGGAGCGAGATGGGGATGGGCCCAACTCGTATCGCTTACGGAAGTTGTTGGCGCTCCATAGATAAACACTCGCGCGCACAAAGACAAAGACGCCCCCGGGTAGCCTCGGCAGACTGATGGGGGCAAGTGCTGCTAGAGAGTAGCGACCTTTGAAGGCCGGCAACGGCACGCGAAGAGGGTCGGTGGCCAGTACCACGCCCGGCCGCCTTTGTCTTTCCTAGTGGGGATGTTTGCACACCGCACCAGGTACTCATTTGAGGCTGAGTCGACCTAGGGGAGGCCCACTACTGGTTCAGACAATCGCTGTCACTTGATGTTGGCCGTGAGCTGGAGTCGGACTCGGATTGTCGGGTTCATAGAGCAACGCGCTAACCGCTGCACCACCGCTCCCCACCACACACAAAGACAAAGATCCCCCCTATAGCCTAACAGAATGTTGGGGCAAGTGCTCTTAGGGAGTAGCACCTTTGAAGGCCGGCAACGGCACGCAAAGGTGATCGGTGGTCAGCACCACGCCCGGCCGCCTTTGTCTCTCCCAGTGGGGATGTTTGCACACCGCACCAGGTACTCATTTGAGGCCGAGTCGACCTACGGGAGGCCCACGACCGGTTCAGACAATCGCTCACTTGGTGTTGGCCGTGAGCGCAAGGCGCTAATCGCTACAACGCCACTCCCTACGACACAGGCACACACACACACAGGCACACACACACACAGGCACACACACACACACAGGCACACACACACACAGGCACACACACACACACAGGCACACGCACACACACACAGGCACACACACACAGTCACACACACACAGGCACACACACACACAGGCACACACACACACAGGCACACACACACACAGGCACACACACACACAGGCACACATACACACAGGCACACACACACAGGCACACACACACAGGCACACACACACACAGGCACACACACACACAGGCACACACACACACACAGGCACACACACACACACAGGCACACACACACACAGGCACACACACACAGGCACACACACACAGGCACACACACACAGGCACACACACACAGGCACACACACACAGGGACACACACACAGGGACACAGGCACACACACACACACAGGCACACACACACACACAGGCACACACACACACACAGGCACACACACACAGGCACACACACACACACAGGCACACACACACACAGGGACACACACACAGGCACACACACACAGGCACACACACACAGGCACACACACACACACAGGCACACACACACACAGGCACACACACACACAGGCACACACACACACAGGGACACACACATACAGGGACACACACACACAGGCACACACACACACAGGCACACACACACAGGCACACACACACAGACACACACACACACAGGCACACGCTGCTGACAAGAAGCCCACACTGTATGCAGGCAGCATTGCTCGAGCAGACACTGCAGCAATGCGTGTGTGTGTGCCCTTCGTGCTTGCAATGATGAGGCTCCTCAGTTGATAGGAAGCACATTTGCGAGGGGGTTATTGCATTTTGCGGGGAAAAAGGGTGCAATATTTTCCCCTTCAAAGTTGCATTATAGAAACATGAACAGTATTAGAGTGTTGCCATAGTTGCCGTGTATTTATGCCCTCTTTCGGGCGTTGTGATGCCAGAGTTACTCAGGCTGTTGCTTTTTTGTCATATGTACATCGAAATACATAAGCGTACATTGTCCCATTCTTCATAAACAAAATGCACGTGTTTTATACAATCCCATCATCCCCCCGCCTCCCCCTCTAGACCTTAGGGGGGCGGGGGTGGTGGTGCAAAATTTCAGCAGCAATTGATCCGGTTCAAGAAACTCTTGGGATAGGTTTCGACAGACAGTAATATCATCGTGACATTGTTACATTGTTACATTTCAGACGCTGTCTTTCCGACAGTCCTGTTCTTCACCTGAGTACGGCTGCTTGCGTTGTGGCCGAAACGTCGTGAGAATTATTTTATGATGTTTTATTTTTATTATTTTATTATTTCCCTTCTACGTGACTTTACCGAAAGAACCAAGAAGATGAATCCCTGCAGTCACGAAAGCTTTAAATCGAAATTGTTACGTTATTTTATGGCCATTCAAGGCGATCTGTAAAATGGAATGTGTGAACCTGGTCTGGTCTTCGCTGCGGTCAACTCGGCCGCAAGCAATAGCACAGCCCTGGCGCGTTGTAGCGCGGTCATAAAGTTCGGGTCACGAAACGCATCAGAAAAGTTGGCCCTCAAAACATCGACTGGGCGTGCGCGTGTTTTTTTTTTCCGAGGGTGCCTGGGTTGTCTTAGGTCACACGGCCGACCCCGATGTGTGTGCACGCTCCGCCAAAACGGTGTCATCGTCGGCCACGATCGATCCCCACTGCCTGCGTCGTGAAGCGCACGCAGTTTTATGTTCGGGGCGCCCAGTGCAGTGATGGTTGGAAGCCCTTGTGGTAGCAGACCGAGAGAGAGAGGAGAGGGGGGGCCCACCGGCTCTTATCGTCAGCTCCTACATTCCACGGCTCGTCTCCGCCCCAGCCCACATGTGGTCCCGTGTTGATTTATCGGAACCAAATGTTGTGATACACGTTTCTCCCTACAAGGATGGCGAAAGCGCGCTTCTCAAACGTTATAGCGGCATCTGGCAAAAGTGTACAGTGCCTGGAACGGATTTTTTTTCTCTCTCTCTCTCTCTTGATATGGGGCGCTGTTTGGTAGTGCCGTGGCAAGCAGCTTGAGTAAAGAGACTGAGAGGCTCACTGCTGCTGGCTGTGTCAAAGGGGGCCCATTCAGAAGTAGAAAACCAACGTGCCAAAGGGGGCAAAGGGTTTCATCCCGTGATCTCGAAACTATACGGGCACGGCTTTGAGAAAGATGCACTGAGATTATTCCCATTGTTTTGCTGCTCGAAATGTCCTCGTGATAAGCCACTTTTGTTGAGCCATCGCTTGCGGGCCTGGTCGCTTCTGAAACATCGGTTCATAACCTCGGTGTGTTTTGCCCGGTAGGATGAGGATGGTTTCGTTTCATGCGTGTGTTTTTGGGTGGTTTGATTGCCTTTCCTGTACTTTGCACTGCTGCTATCGTGTTTATGCGCTGTTGTTGTAACGATCTTACTCGCCTCGACTGGACGTGTGTGAAAAAGAGCTGTATAGCTCATCGGATTCCTTCAGTGCAAATACATTTCCCGATATATATATAGATAACCATTTCAGAGCGTGTTTTGTGTTGATTATAATGTTTATGGCTTTGCTGAAATTAGGCAATTTCTGTGAACAATTATGTTATTTTGAAGTTGTTTTGTTTCACAACGTGTTGCTATATCTCTTTGTGAGAGAATGGAACGCGTCTGATGTCCACTGGGGAGCTGGAGCGATGTCATCACCTTGTGTGCAGGTGCTAGGCGGATTGTTTACATAACCCCACAACCGTGAAGAGATGCTGATGACTTGGAGAAGTCTTCATCCCAGCAGTGAATGCATCATTATTGATGATGGAGATTCATACTAAGTACTGCATCCTGCTTTAAGTACAGTACTGCATGTGCAGTCAGACCTTCATTTCATCTTGATCTCTCCGGGTCAGCGACACAGGAAATATTTCTGGACTCGGCACACCACATCCACAATATCCAGTAGCCACGTGCTTGATACAGTCTACTAGTGACCCAGAATACATGACATTAGTTAATCCTGAACACCGTTGTGTGCAATTCACGCCTATTATTTGAGTCAAGCTATTGCACCTCGGCAGTTTGCAAATTGTCACCGTCCCCGCTGTAGTATCATATTTGACATTGTACTGTACACACGTGAAGCCATGTAGTGATGTACGCATCGTCATGCCGGAGTAGTGTGCATTGACAAATTAATGTTAACAACTTGGGAGAGATTGCATACGTACAGTACTGTGTATATCATGAATATGAGATGGATTATCCTCCTGGAATCTGGTTACTGTTGGGGTCTTTACACAGCATACTGATACACTAGTCTCTGACAATACACCAGTCTCTGATGGGGTCCCAAGACAATAGACTGACAGACTGGTCTCTGATGGGGTCTCTAGACAATAGACTGTCAGACCGGTCTCTGATGGGGTCTCTAGACAATAGACTGTCAGACCGGTCTTTGATGGAGTCTCTAGACAATAGACTGACAAACCGGTCTCTGATGGGGTCTCTAGACAATAGACTGTCAGACCGGTCTTTGATGGAGTCTCTAGACAATAGACTGTCAGACCGGTCTCTGATGGGGTCTCTAGACAATAGACTGTCAGACCAGTCTCTGATGGGGTCCCAAGACAATAGACTGTCAGACCGGTCTCTGATGGGGTCCCAAGACAATAGACTGTCAGACCAGTCTCTGATGGGGTCTCAAGACAATAGACTGTCAGACCAGTCTCTGATGGGGTCTCAAGACAATAGACTGTCAGACCAGTCTCTGATGGGGTCCCAAGACAATAGACTGTCAGACCGGTCTCTGATGGGGTCTCTAGACAATAGACTGTCAGACCAGTCTCTGATGGGGTCCCAAGACAATAGACTGTCAGACCAGTCTCTGATGGGGTCTCTAGACAATAGACTGTCAGACCGGTCTCTGATGGGGTCTCTAGACAATAGAATGACAGACCGGTCTCTGATGGGGTCTCTAGACAATAGAATGACAGACTGGTCTCTGATGGGGTCCCAAGACAATAGACTGTCAGACCGGTCTCTGATGGGGTCCCAAGACAATAGACTGTCAGACCGGTCTCTGATGGGGTCCCAAGACAATAAACTGACAGACTGGTCTCTGATGGGGTCTCTAGACAATAGACTGTCAGACCGGTCTCTGATGGGGTCTCTAGACAATAGACTGTCAGACCAGTCTCTGATGGGGTCTCTAGACAATAGACTGTCAGACCGGTCTCTGATGGGGTCTCTAGACAATAGACTGTCAGACCGGTCTCTGATGGGGTCCAAAGACAATAGACTGACAGACTGGTCTCTGATGGGGTCTCTAGACAATAGACTGTCAGACCGGTCTCTGATGGGGTCTCTAGACAATAGACTGTCAGACCAGTCTCTGATGGGGTCCCAAGACAATAGACTGTCAGACCGGTCTCTGATGGGGTCCCAAGACAATAGACTGTCAGACCGGTCTCTGATGGGGTCTCTAGACAATAGACTGTCAGACCGGTCTCTGATGGGGTCTCAAGACAATAGACTGTCAGACCGGTCTCTGATGGGGTCCCAAGACAATAGACTGTCAGACCGGTCTCTGATGGGGTCTCTAGACAATAGACTGTCAGACCGGTCTCTAATGGGGTTTCAAGACGATTATCTGAACCGGTCCTGGGCCTCCCCTAGGTCGACTCAGCCTCACTTGAATACCTGGTGCGATGTGCAAAAAAACATTACCACTGAGGGAGACAAAGGCGGCCGGGCGTGGTGCTGGCCACCTTCCTTCTCGTGTGCCGTGCCGGGCTTCATAGGCGCTCGCTAACAGCACTCGCTGCTCGAGTCTGTTAGGGCTATACTGGGGGATCTGTATATAATATCGTAGTCGACTTGGCATGAGAACCCATTAAGACACAGTGAATGAATTGATGTCGACAGAATGAAATGCGTAGTCTCAAGTGATTGCTGAATAATTTAAAAAAATACCATTGTAGCCAGTACTGGGCTGCATTTAAAAAAAAATCTCAACAACACACACTTAATAAAAAAAAGTTTGTTGGAGAGAGTCGTAAAAAGGTGAGTATACCATGATGTAATTCACAAAAATAGCCGCCAGTGAAACAACTGCTCTGAATGGTTGGACTTGACACTGCTGCTGGGGCTTGTGGTCATCAGGGTTCGTCGATGTTTGTCACTGCGAGCACGGAGCGCCAATGCGAGTGGGTTGTGCAGTCAAGGTGCGGGCAAATCAAAGCCCCTCTCACAAAGTACTGTATGTTAAGTGATGTTTAATATCAACAGAATACAAAGTGCACTACAGTACTGGATTATGCGCTTTTCATTTTATGTTCGGTCAAGGTGCACTTCAGTTTGTTGTGTGTGTGTGAGAGCGAGAGAGAGAGTGCTGGTACGCTGATTCACTGGTTATCACACTGCTGTGAGCCCAGCCACTTGAATGTGATTCTGGGTCAGGGCTAAGATCTGTGACATCATCAGCAGAAAGCACCTGGTGGAGTGAGTAAACATCAGAACTGGGGAGACGAAGGCTGCCAGATGTGGCGTTGGCCATGCCACCTCCCTTGCGTTGCAGTGCCTGCCTTGTAATAGGTGGCCACAGCAGTTCTATGCAGGGGAACATTGTTGTGTTCGCGAAAGAGATTTATCCAATTCCACCATTGCTACCAATCAGAAATCGTATCGATGGGACCTTTTTGCCAGAATCCAAAATGATGAACAAAAATAATTATAGGTTTTACTCTTTCTGGCAATAAAATAGGTGTTAAGATGTTCAAACGTTAAATATACACCTTTTGGAAGTCATAAAGTCTGCATTAACCACATATGTGGCAAAACATGCAAAAAACATGCTCTGATAATATATGCATTGTCTTTGAAACTGATTGGCCTACACCAGAGACGGCCTTCTTTATGACCTTCTCTCACCAGTGTCAGACCAGAAATTGTTGAGTTTATGTATAGACGGTGAATTGGATATGTTACAGAAATGCTTGGTTTAAAAATAAAGGGCCCATTATTGAATTCTAGAAAGAAAGAAAAATCCTCCTTTCCTAATCTGGTTACGTTGGCTTTGGTGAATAGCAAGTATTTATTGAGGGACATTAATCTGCTCGTTGATAGTATTGAAGTGGAAGCAATTGTTGATTGGTAAAACATTTGTGATGCTTGAGGTGGCTCAGAGGTCAGAGGTCATATCACTGAGCTGGCAACACAGATCCTGGGTTCCAATCTGGACAGTCACATGCGTGATTATCCAGGGTTCCAAGTGCAGCGGGCAACACGGTGACGAGATGTTAACTACCTCGCCTGGTATACAGGAAGTTGTGGGTTTGATCGCGACCCTGACGCCTGCTGTGTCTCTCTCCCCGTGGTTGCGTGGATGTTTCTCCGGGTCCTGCGGTTTTCCCTCCACATTTAGAATCAATATCACTTGTTTAGAGTATTTGGCTGCTGTACATTTCCACTTGATAAGCCACTTGGTTTAGCTATCATCTGTGTGCAGGTCGCTTCTGAAAACGAGCTCTGTAGTTCAAGCGAGCTTTAGCTGGTAAAATAAAATTAATTTATTAATAATAGTTTTTTTACCCTCTTATCTGGAAACAAAACTGACACCTTTATTAACAAGGAGTCATGTTTGCATAGACCACAATACCTGCAGTCGGAATGCAAACAAAAAACACAACTCTGATAATGTATGCACTGTCCTTAAATTGATTGGTCCACACCCGAGACAGCTTTATTTAGATCCTAGTCTCACGTGGTGTTGGACCAGATGACACCAGATGACGCCTTTTGGTCCAACACCATGTGAGACTAGGCTCTAAGGAAAGCTGTCTCGGGTGTGGACCAATAAATTTCAAGGACAGTGCATACATTATCAGAGTTGTGTTTTTTGTTTGCATTCCGACTGCAGGTATTGTGGTCAATGCAAACATGACTCCTTGTAAAAAAAAGGTGTCAGTTTTGTTACCAGATAAAAGGGTAAAAACCAATTATCATATTTTGCTACTGGCAAAGGAGGTCCAAGGGGATAAATTAATTAATTTTTATTTTTCCAGTCGCTATTGTCTGCAACAAAAAAATATCCATCGCATTATATTTGCATTTAAATCAGGACATATTTCCCCCCCCCCCATACTTTAAAATTAACAGCGTGAGAGAAAAATGTGACCCTTGACTGTGTAAAAGGATAAAAGGCAGTTGAATGGTTTTCTTGAGAGAAATTCCCGTGAAATAATTTCTTCTGCCGCCATTATGATGGACGGGGAGCACTGCTGCTGCATGAGATTGCCAAATGGATTAGTCTGATTATGACACGATGCTGAGTGTGCAGTTGGGGCACAATTGGGGAGAAACAAATCGTAGTGGATGCTTGTCGACAGAAGGTTTCGTTGTTATCTTTTTGCCGTTGCTTTCCTCCATGCGTTCTTATGAACACACCTATTCCTCGAAGGCCTGTGGTTGACCGCCCAGTGTTAATGCCCTATAACATTTCGGCAGTCACTTGGGTTCAATCGAAACCACATTTGTCAATATTCGCTCTTTTCTGTAGGGCCCAGAAGCGGTCACGTAGACACACACCACACGCGTGCGCTCACATCGAGTGAACTTTTTTAGTGGCCTAAAGGTCAGGGACACATAGGGTTATGATATTTATTTTAACACGTCGCGTACGTTTATTTTTATTTTTTTTAACAAATGGTCGATCTGACTTCCAGCAACAAGAATGCATCACGCATGCATTGTGCTTTGAAGTGAATTTAGGATTTTGTTTAATGATTACAGCTGCCTGTTTTAGCTCACTGTACATTAAAACTGATAGAACTCGTTCATACTTCGTAAAATGTATCTTTTTTAAACGTCATCTGAAAAGGAAGACGCAAAATAGATATTAATAATGATCATAGACAACTTTTCAACTTAAAGTTTAAGCAATGCAAACTTTTAATGCTCGTGTCAAAATCAGTGAAATATCCACATGTGAATCCCGACTTTTGGACCACCCTGTATCTCTCGAGTGTCTGCTCGATGTGTTGAGCGTGACACCAGAGGCGCGCAAGTGGGACAGGCATGGCCCGTGCTGAACAGCATTGCCGCGTGTTTAATAGTTGGGCGATAAACACGGAGTTTTCAGCTGCAACTCGCACGGAGGGTCCATTGCCCGAGTGGTTCTTGAAAAAGCCCATCGGCGATACCGTTGCAGCAAAAGCTCATTAAAATCATTAGTTGCGTGCATCAGTTGTATCGTCGTCGTCGTCACCATCTTGATAATCATCATCTTGAATTCACGAGCGTTGCTCAGTAATTAATTGTATTGCTCTATATCAGTAGGTGAGCAGAGGTAAGTGATTCGTGTACTGCGGTATGAACCCAGCAACCCGAGTTTTGTTTGATTCCTGACCCCAAGCTGACATCAGTGGCGAAGTGATATCAGGACTGGGTCCCACACTTGTCAGCCCTGTACGGTTTACCCCGTATTCTTGTACAGGGAGATTGAGTTTTCAGGTACATACGGCGTACAGCCGTTTCAATACGGGCAAAAATAGTAATCTATTTCTATTCTTAGGTTTTTTCGGTAAAGTCACGTAGGTAAAAAATTACAATTAATAAAAGTAAAATAAAATAAAAATCACGATGTTTCGGAGGCAACACAAGCTTCCGAAACGTCGTGATTTTTTATTTTATTTTACTTTTATTAATTTAAATTTTTTACCTACGTGACTTTACCGAAAAAACCTAAGAATATGAATCCTTGCAGTCACGAAAGCTTCAAATCTAGAAGTAATCTATTTGTTTGTGTTTCTCCCTTGTGATGGGACTTTGTAAAATGAACGTTGAAATGTATAAGGGGCACGGGATGACCAATAAGGGCTGAATTGGTCTGTAATAAGGTAGGCACTGGGTAAGGGGTTGACAGGTACGGGTCCTGTTCTCCCCTTACCTCTCCACCCCCGCCCCCTCCTCCATCATCTCACGCTGACCATGTGGGTGAAGTATGATACAAAAAAAACGTGATTGAAATGGCACGGGTAGGCCTTCATTCTTGAGTTGATTGAGAACAGCCACTATGTATTGTTGTTATCACCGTAGAATATTATTCTGCTTCAAACCTTTGTTCCAGGTGGCTCACTTGTTCGCAATGATGTCAACACAATGGAATTTAGCAATTGACACGAAGGGTTGGTGGATTACAGAGGGAATACAGCTGGTTTGACGCAGCTGTTGACCAGTTGAAGTTTGTGCAGGAAGAGAGCACAGTACACGCAGCAACTCTTGAGCGAACTTCAAACACACGTGCAATTCTAAACAGAATCTCCTTCTTCTGGCGTTTGAAAAAGAAACAACAGGCTACAGTTGTATGTTTTAATGTTGTCAGCCATTCCACGGCATCGGGGGTAGCTGAGTGGCGTTCAGTTGTTCCTCCAGAACAAGCAGACTCTGCGGGTGTGAGTGTGAGAGTGTGAGTGAGTGTGCGAGTGAGAGTGTGAGTGAGTGTGTGAGAGTGTGTGAGAGTGTGAGAGTGTGGGTGAGTGAGAGTGTGAGTGAGAGTGTGAGAGTGTGAGTGAGAGTGTGGGTGAGTGAGAGTGTGTGTGGGTGAGTGAGAGTGTGTGTGGGTGAGTGTGGGTGAGTGAGAGTGTGAGTGAGTGAGTGAGTGTGGGTGAGTGAGTGAGAGTGCGAGTGAGTGAGTGAGTGCGGGTGAGTGAGAGTGTGAGGAGTGAGGTGAGTGAGGTGAGTGTGGGTGAGTGAGAGTGTGAGTGAGAGTGTGAGTGAGTGAGGTGAGTGTGGGTGAGTGAGAGTGTGAGTAAGTGTGGGTGAGTGAGAGTGAGTGAGTGTAAGTGAGCAGACTCTGCTTGTTCAGGGTGAGTAACAATCCTCTCCGCCTTTTGGCGTTCTCTGGCCTAACACTCGTGAGGCGAGGCCATAAAGAAGACTGTCATTGGTGTATGCCAATCATTTTCAAGGACAATGCATAGACATTATCAGAGCATGATTGTTTGCGTGTTTCGCCACAAGTACGTGTGGTTAATGCAGACTTGATGCCTTGCAAAAGGTATCTATTTGGTGTTTGAACATCTTAAGACATTTGATTTAAAGCTTTCGTGACTGCAGGGAATCATATTCTTGGTTCTTTCGGTAAAGTCGCGAAGAAGGGAAAAAATAAAATAATAAAATAATAAAAATTCTCACGAAGTTTCGACTGCAACACAAGCAATCATCGTCAGGTGTGAAATCCACACCTGATGATGATTGCTTGTGTTGCAGTCGAAACGTCGTGAGAATTTTTATTGTTTAATACTTATTTTCTTTTATTATTTCCCTTCTACGTGACTTTACCGAAAGAACCAAGAATATCTTAAGACCTGTTTCATTGCCAGAAAGGGTAAAACCTATTAATATTGTATTTCTCCGTCAATACTCCCTGCCTGAGTCTAGCAAGAATTCTGCTCTAGCTCTCTTCCCCTGTGTGTGTGTGGAAAGGCTGCGACACCCATCGCTTAGTCGCACTTGTTTTAGATGCAAACATGTTTACTTGAGTGTACGAATTTTTCAGGGGGGGGGGGATGGCTTAGCCTTTGTCAGGTGAGGAGGAGGGGGGGGGGCTCAGCCCGCTCCAGCACCCCTGACACTCCGGGCCTGCTCCCGCAGGTGGGTGTCCTGGCTGTGGGTGCGCTCGTTTCACTTCTGTCTGGCCACCGCCGTTCCCTCCCGGCGACTGGCGTGCGAAACAACGGCAAAGAAAGGAACTGGTCAAAACATCTGGATTGTGCGTCGCACTCGTGCGAGTCACGGGGACGACCGAGGGGCTCCGCCGAGGTTTAAGAACGGAGTCGCCGTGACCGAGGTTGTGCCAACGCTCCTGCGCACGTTTGGCTGCGCACGCTTCCCAAGATTTGACGACGGTTTTGTTTCGTGCAAACTGGACCGCCGCTATGGGGGCGCATATGGGCTTCCCAAAAACCATGTTCACTTTGATTCTAGATTTGAAGCTTTCGTGACTGCAAGGATTCATACTCTTAGTTCTTTCGGTAAAGTCACGTAGGTAAAAATGAAATTAAAATTTATAAAAATAAAACAATAAAAAATAAAAAATCACGACCTTTCGGAGGCAACACAAGTCTCCGTCATCAGGTGGGACCGTCACAGCCAGATTTGTTGCAGCAATTTTTTTTTATTGTTTTATTTTTATTAATTTTAATTTCATTTTTTACCTACGTGACTTTACCGAAAGAACTAAGAGCATGTTCACTTTGCCTCGCTGCGAATCACTGCTCGGGTGCTCCCCCCCCCACCCCCCTCGCTCAACAGCTCTCACCGGCTCCCCCTCGCCATCTGAGAGCAGCCGGAGGTCCGGGCCTGCATCGGAATCTCCGAGCATCTTGCACACGTTAACCGACAGCGATGCTGGTCCTGATAACGGCGTGCCCGCAGAAAGATACCATCGGTGGGGGCTGAGGTTGGATTTGAACCGGCGAACCCTGGACCCAGGATGGGTGTGCTGACCACTATGCCACCGAGAGCACCCCCCTGCTCCTATTCTCGCTAAAGTACTAAAAACACAATCAGGGCTTCAGAGTGAAGTTCTTAATAAAGAGGAAATCAAAACATTTAGTATTTGCGCAAGGCTATCGCCAAGGCCCGTAGGACAGGAGCGTCTCCTCGCAGAAATAAAACAGTTTCCTGCCCACAAGCCGATTGGCTTTCCAGACAAATATTATCCAGCAGTGTTTATTTAGACGGGCAAAATTATCGATCGGTTTTGACCTTTTGGATTTAATCACCAGACTTTGGTTTGTTAACACTAATCTGAACGATTTTATATTTTACCAGGTAAGGCCCACTGAGCTATTTGGCTCTTTTTCAAAAGCGAACCTGGCCTCCGCATTTGATAGCTCAACAAAGTGCCGTATCATCACGTGGATGTGTATAGCAGCCAAACAATCTAAACGCACGTTGATTCTAAATGTGGAGTAAAACACCGGAGGACCCGGAGAAAAGTTCATGCGACCACGGTGAGAGAGAGTGAGAGAGTCACGCAGACTCCAATTATCCAGCAGGCATCGTCAGGGTATTTACCGATACAGTGCAGTCAAAAAGCAGGCTCGCGTGTGAGGCCCGCGTGTGCGTTCGCACGTCTCGCGCATAATAAAAAAAAAGGTCAAGGCGCAGCCCTGCAATTTTTCGCTCGTGCCACCACTCACGGGAAGGGCCCTCCACTCGAGAGAGGCCCTCCAGAGAGTATGTGGGCCTACTATCTTCCACGCCGGCTGCCGGTTGTCTTTGAAGAGTTGTGAGCACCCACGGTTTACCCCACCGCACTCGACTTGCCATTTGACGAGCTGCGATGTGACCCGCGCCTTCTGCTGAGTGGACAGGCGGGGGTTGAGGGACGGGAATCTGAGAAACTTACACCATCGTTTCAACTTCCTCGCTGTGGGGGGGGGGGGGGGGGGGCTTGAACCGATGACCTCTGGATCGCGAGTCCAGTGTGCTAACCATTACACCGCGGTGGCAACTTCTGTCATGCATTGTAATGTGACTCGGTTTCGAGGTGCGGCGTCCCAGTGTTTGTAGTGGTTTCCATGCCGTGATAAAAAAAACAACAACCCCTCTACGTTCGCGGACACATTTGTTGGAAAGGCACGCCTTAATGTTTTCTCGACGTGCGCAATGAAATTCTACCGAGCCAAATTTGTTTGCAAGCTGACACCCTCCTGCGCTAAAGACGTCACCTTGTAAAAAAAAAAAAGGTTCACACACCCGGCTCCCTCCGCGCCAGTGACAGAGGTGAAAGGTAGTTGATGAACTCTTTTACTGAGGTTTTCATGACCGCTCAAAAGCGCTGGGCTTACGCAATTCTCACACGCGTGATACGTGCATCAAAACGTGGGTGGCAGAAAAGGGGCCTGCCT
The DNA here is from genome assembly GCF_015708825.2 of Lethenteron reissneri. Taxonomy (NCBI): domain Eukaryota; kingdom Metazoa; phylum Chordata; class Hyperoartia; order Petromyzontiformes; family Petromyzontidae; genus Lethenteron; species Lethenteron reissneri. The sequence goes on along the minus strand of NC_083797.1, from coordinate 11,400,763 downwards.
GTAGTAGTGGGGAATAACGAGTGCTCGGAGATGACCCACGTATGCGGGGAGATCACCCAAAGTGCACTACACACACAGAGTGTCTAACTTGTGTGTGAGTGCGTGAGTGCGTGAGTGTGTGAGTGCGTGAGTGAGTGTGTGTTTCTGTATGTACGATAAGCCTGTACAGCGATGATATGGGGGGGGGGGGGGCGGCATATCTCGGATCCTGCACTCCGTGGAGGTTGGTCTGATAGTCCGCCAAAAACAAACAAAAAATGTTACGTAACCTAAACTTCCGCCGGAAGAGATCCACGATTTAATTTGCGAATTTCAGGATCAACGGTCCCACGGATTATAGGAGAAGTCGCGAACCGCAAATTCCTGTAAATCGCCGATTATCAGAGTCCCGCTGTGTGGTTGTCTTCACGATCTTTGCTTTTGGCGAGGCCAAGCTGAAGCCGGGCTCGTGACAGCCACGCTTCGCGCGTATTCACGACTCCTGCGAGTGTTTTGGGATGAAGGCTAGAACCGTACTGCAAGTGTATTCAATATCGATTCAATTACCCAGAGCACAGCATTCGTATCACGGAGGCTGCTGTCGCCTTAAACTAGCACGGAGCGCACGCACTCACCCGCGGCTTCGAAACAAGTCTCGCTTGTGTTCGTGTTACGCAAACAAACGTTTCGCGTGCGTTTATGCTCGAAATTGTGCACTTTTGCGCGTAGATACAAAGGTCTCGTTTTAATCCGAGGTTCGTACGTCTGTAGAATTGCTTCACTGTTCAGCGTGCACCCATTGAAGGTGGCACGGCACCACAACGCCGCACAAGAGCGAGTGGTTGGGTCAGCGCCACAAAAACCAAGCCACCTTTGTGCTGATATTGACACGGAATCAGTTTCCCATTTTAGGTCGAGTTGGCATAGGGGAGGCCCAGGTAAAATTTCTGTATATCATGACCGAGAGTCTAACCTAGATTACTAAGATTGCATGTTAGTGTGCTTCACCAACATACCAAAGAGAATGTTGTCTTTGGGATGATATCCTTTGGTAAGATAACCTTAACAGACCGAAGAGGCAAGTGCTGTTAGCGAGCATCTATGAAGGCCAGCACGGTACACGAGAGAGGGTGGGTGGCCAGCACCATGCCCGGCCGCCTTGATCTCCCTAGTGGCGATGTTTACACACCACATTTGAAGCTGAGTCGACCTAAGGGAGGCCCAGGATTACTTCAGGTGATCATCTGGCTGTGAACGGGAATCGAACTCGCGATGCTGGGTTCATAGTGCAGCACACTAACTGCTACATTATTGTATTAGCAAGCACCTATTCGGACCAATGTAGCACACAAGGACTGCCGTGGCCAGCACCAATGCTCTATTGCATCCCCCCCCCCAGTTCTAATGTTCACATACTGTATGCACGTACCTGCTACTCATTTAAGGCTGCACTGACCTAGAGGAGGCCTGGAACTTTGTCAAACACCACTCGCCACTGCTGTTATCCGTGGCTGGCAATTGAACCCGGATTGATGGGCTCGTAGCAACATGAAAGAGCCTCTGCACCTCCACCACCTCCCTCAAAACGAAGACAAATAGATCCCCCGCGTGGCCTTTAACTGGCCGTTGGGGTAAGTGCTGTTCGCCAGCTCCGGTATTTGGGCCGGCACAGCGCACGATAAGGCATTGTGGCCTGAGCCATGCCCAGCCGCCTCTGTGTTCCAGAGCGCTGAAGTTTGCACACTGCGCCGGAACACCAGTTCGGACATTACTCACCACTGTGTGTCTATGTATGTTGAACTTCATTCGCACCTAATTCTAGATTTGAAGCTTTCGTGACTGCAAGGATTCATACTCTTAGTTTTTTCGGTAAAGTCACGTAGGTAAAAATTTGAAATTAAAATTAATCCTTTTTTTATTAATTTTAATTTGCACGTAGGTAAAAAATTGGAATTAAAATTAATAACTTTTTTTATGAATTTAAATTTAAATTTTTTACCTACGTGACTTTACCAAAAAACTAAGAGTATTCATTCGCACCGTACGTAGCCAACCGTTGCTAGCGATGACGATGATTCAAGCTCAGGTGGCCGGTAACCACTGCATCACCGCTTCCCTCGGATGCACGCACGCTCTTGTCAGCGTACATAGCCCAAAGGGTGTTTGGAAAGAATAATTAATCCACGCTTCCAAAGAGCTTGAGGTCAGCCGAGTTCTTCTGATGCATTCGTTTTAATCAAAACAGCTACAGTTTACCGCATCGGTCTTTTCATTATTTCAATGTCGCTTTTTATACGCATCAAATAAAGCTGGAATCGCTGCTACGGTCAGCGGGCGATTGTGGCAGGAGTGCCCGGCCGGATGTCTCGAAGCATTGGCGCGCTGCACGATCGCATTCATCATCTTGTGTTCACACGGCATGCCCTGCTCCTGCTCCTCCTCCTCCCTTGGTTCTCGACATTTGGGGAAGCTGCAAGCCGCCAAGTCAAGGGCAGCACTTGCTTCCCTTGCAGCGCAGGGCGAACTCGATGGCAAAGTGACGTCGCCTCCTTGTGTCGTAGTGTGCAGAGCGGGCGGGGTGGCGGGGCTGCTCTGTGTTTGTTTAGTTAACGATGTCTCTTGTTGGTGTGAGTGAGTGTGTGTGAGTGAGTGTGTGTGAGTGAGTGTGTATGAGTGTGTATGAGTGTGTGTGAGTGAGTGTGTGAGTGTGTGTGTGAGAGTGTGTGAGTGAGTGAGTGTGTGTGAGTGAGTGAGTGTGTGTGAGTGAGTGTGTGAGTGTGTGTGTGAGTGAGTGTGTGAGTGAGTGCGTGTGAGTGAGCGTGTGAGTGAGTGTGAGTGTGTATGAGTGTGTATGAGTGTGAGTGTGTGTATGTGTGTGTGTGAGTGTGTGAGAGTGTGAGTGTGTGAGAGTGTGTGTGTGTGCGTGAGTGTGTGTGAGTGTGTGTGCGTGAGTGTGTGAGTGAGCGTACTGCGTGGGGTGTGTGTTCACGTGTTTGTCTTTGTGGGTTGAGGCGGTGGTTTTGCAGCGGTTAGCAGCAGCACCGCCCTACGACCTCGTCGGTGAGTCGAGTTTGATCGGTGGCCACGGCTCAAGAAGGCAGCACGCGAGTCTGAAGCTAAGAGACCTCCTTCCCTTCGGTCGACTCGGCCTCAAATGAGTACCCGGTGCTCCGTGTAAAGGCGCCGTCCATAAATGACGTCACGCGATTTTGGACGATTTTTGACTCCCCCCCCCTCGTCACACGGCGTCACAAAAAGTCAGACCCCCCCCCTCAAATATGACGTCACAAAGCTCTGCCCCCCCCCCCAACCCATATTTCCATTTTGAAAATAAGACATGCTTCAAATCGCTGTAGTGCGTATTTAACTCTGATGTTGTAGGAGTGTTATTTATAACAATTCTATATTTATTTAAAGTTTGATGTGACGTCACATTTCTCAACCCCCCCCCCCCCTCGTCACACATCGTCACAAATGTCTGACCCCTCCCCCCCCAGGTGCGTGACGTCATTTATGGACGGCCCCTTCGTGCGCACAGCGTAATGAACTCGGCGACTAAAGTAAAATTTCCCTGCCGTGACGAACATCAGTGGCAAGCGGCATCAGAACTTGTTTTATCTGGACTTCCCCTACATGCATGTTGCTATGTGGTAAACATCCGCATTGGAGAGACAAAGGCGGCCAGGCGTGGTTCTGGCCGCACCATTTTTCCTCTTGTGCACAGTGATGGCCTTCATAGCTGTATGCTAACAGCACCTGCCCCTGGAGTCTATAAGGCAATCCAAACACTTTCTCTCGTGTCCATCTGTCTTGTGTATCATTACACCACTGGTCTGGAGTTGAACGGCCAATATTGGTCGAAGATTGTGTGAACAAAGCCATCGGCTGGCCTGTGAGTAATCTCGATTAGAAGTTTTCGTGACTGCAGGGACCCATACTCTTTGGTTCTTTCGGTAAAGTCACGTAGGTTTTAAATAAAATAAATTAAATCACGACGTTTCGGGCGCAACACAAGCGTCCGTCATCAGGGGGGCAACCACAGCAAGAAACAATTGCTGAAAAATGGTTTGTGTTGTGCCCGAAACGTCGTGATTTAATTTATTTTATTTTATACCTACGTGACTTTACCGAAAGAACCAAAAGTATGGCCTGTGAGAGCCCGCGTTGTTTTTTGAAAACTTGCAATGCAATGCATGCACACATGCATTATTTAGTCTGTACAGTAAACCCATTTCATTTGCACCTACATGTGTAAGTACGGTGCCGTGCCTATTCACATTCTCGGTCACTACATGTTTGTTACACTTTCTTTTTGGTTTTCAGAAAATGAAAAAGACATTCAATGAAAGACTGGAACGAGTGAATAGATTATCCAATGGTATTTGCGAACTATGGACAGAATTGAATGTCCTTCGTCAATGCCATTTTTTAAATTCAACATTTCCCATCACTTTCATCTCATCACGTAGAACAATTACGTATGTTCTCATCGAGCAGCCTTGCAAGCCAATACTTTCCAGCAGCAATTGTTTTAGTTCAAGTTTTAAGTCAAAGTGTCCTCTTTCTCAAATGAGCACTTGGGCAGCACTCAGCACAGCTGGTGGTCCTGGCTCCTGGGGCTATAGGTAAACATTCCACGGTTTCATGGTGGGAGCCAGCCTACCCGTTGACCTTCCACAAAGTGGCACTTATTTCATCAACCTCGGAGGGATAATCAAATTAGAACCCTCAACTGGATACTGACCTCGCCACCTTCTGATTTTGAGCCCCCAGTTCCTGATGCATTTCACGGGTGCACTCGCTATACCTTGCCCCATGCCCCCCCCCCACCACCCCTTTCACATCTCACTCTACCCCCAAGTACTCTCGGCTCCAGCAAGCAACGCTTTCTGTTGAGTCAGCTTCGCTCGGTGGGCGCCACTCAATTCTCCTCTGCTGCCACCAGAGTTTGGCACCAACATCCGTGCCGGATGAGTCGCTGCCCTTGTTCAAGGCTAGGCCGAAAGGATTTGTGTTTTCCTCTGCCCATGAGTGATTGCCTTTCATATAACTTTATATATATCTGTGCAGCACATTGATGTCCATTTTGGACACTATATGAATGTTGTTGTTTTGAACGTTTTGGCCATGCTACCTGGCCAGATTTTATGATAATCTGTACGGTATGCGTCATTGCAGTATGAAGAAGAATCATTTACAGCTCTTGGGCATTCCACTCATGGATGTGTGTGTGGGTGCGTGCACGTATGTGTGTATGTGTGGGGAAAGGTAGTGAAGTGGTTAGCGCGCTGTGCTACAAACCCGATGACCCGAGTTCGATTCCCGCTCACGGCCAACACCAGTGATGATTATCTGAACTAGTCATGGGCCTCCCCTAAGTCGACTCAGCCTCAAATTAGTACCTGGTGCAGTGTGTAAAAAACATCACTACTGGGGAGACAAAGGCGGTCGGGCATGGTGCTGGCCACCCACTCCCTTCGTGCGCCGTGCCGGCCTTGAAAGCTGCTCGCTAACAGCACTTGCCCCAACAGTCTGTTAAGCCTACACGGGTGATCTTTGGCTTTACCTTTGCACGTGTATGCACGCAAGAGTTGCCCATGGTTTCCACGCGATGCTGATACATTCCCTGACCTTTTTGCGGGCTGCTCACGACGCACACACGCGCCTCGCCTCGGGCGACCGAGAAATATCTGCGACAGCGCAAAGCCGCCACGAGCCGTCGGCTGGAACCTGTTTGAGACTTGGCCGTGGCGGTGACGACGGTGGCGGTGATGACGACGGCGGTGACGACGAAGGCGGTGACGACGGTGGCGGTGACGACGGTGGCGGTGACGACGGCGGCGGTGACGACGACGGCGGTGACGACGACGGCGGCGGTGACGACGACGGTGGCGGTGACGACGACGGTGGCGGTGACGTCGGCGGTGACGACGTCGGCGGTGACGACGTCGGCGGTGACGACGTCGGCGGTGACGACGTCGGCGGTGACGACGTCGGCGGTGACGACGTCGGCGGAGACGACGGCGGCGGTGACGACGGCGGCGGTGACGACGGCGGCGGTGACGACGGCGGCGGTGACGACGGCGGCGGTGACGACGGTGGCGGTGACGCGCATTGTTCGCCCACTAACAATTGGTGGCGAATCCTTGCAGGCGATTTTGTTCGTTTGGACGCGAAGGGGTTCTTCGTTGACCAGCAGCGAAAGGAAGCTCTCGCCCTCGACCTGGACACTTTGGAACCGGTGTCTGCATCCACCTCGGCAGTGTGTTGTTAGTTTGGCTTTGCGTCTATAAAGCGCCGCTCACAGTTGGCGGAAGATCTCGATTTTTTTTTTAATTCTCACATTCATTTTGCGATTCGCATCTCTTCGCTTGTGAAGCAAACAATAACACGGCCTTGCTGTTTTACACTGAACGGGGTTCATGCAGGAGCACTATATTCCTCCTACGTCGGTCAACCCTGCAGTGCAGTGTTTTTACTCTTGGGTTCTTTCGGTAAAGTCACGTAGGTGTGGGACTACTTCAGCAGTTGTTTCTTGCTGTGGGTGTCCCCACCTGATGACGAACGCCTGTGTTGCGCCCGAAACGTCGTGATTTAATTTATTTTATATTTTATACCTACGTGACTTTACCGAAAGAACCAAAGAGTATGGATCCTTGCAGTCACGGAAACTTCGAATCTAGTACAGTGTTTGTATAACAGGTCTGGACTGCCCCTTGCTGATGAAACATCAGGAAGTTGACACCGGTCCAGAATTTGCCTGCGCAGCAGAAAAATGCGGCCTGAAAACAGTGGCCCTGAAGACTGCATTGGCTGGTGGACTGAAATATTGCTTTATTTTATCATTTTGAGATTGGGAATGCCTAACTTGTAGAGCTGCAGCACAGATCCAATTTGTGTGGGGTGTAGGTTCATGCCCTGGCCAGGGTGGGCTTAGCGGATCATTGTTGTCATCATCATCATCATCCATGACGTCTTCCTGTTGTGGAAGATGTCTTCACAATTCCGGCAAATCGGGTGATGATGCAGGTTATAATCACCAGTGAAACGTCATAACTCAAATTGTAAATGTTGCGGGTTTGCTCTACAACGTCGGAGTAACAAATTTGTGCATTCTGTTCACGTGACACACATCACCGATTGGCTGTGTCGGGTGGAGGTGGGTGTATGACATTAACATTTAACGCGATCTAACCCCCCAAAAAATCGTTATCGTGAATAATAATATCGGTCACGAAAGCGTACGTGTAAATTTTACCATCATCGTTATCGCCGATCATCCCTCTGGGATGTGTAAAACGAATTCTGCCTAATGAGGCTCCACATCTTCTTGGTTCTTTCGGTAAAGTCACGTAGAAGGGAAGTAATAAAATAATAAAAATAAAACATAATAAAATAATTCTCACGACGTTTCGGCCACAACGCAAGCAGCCGTCCTCAGGTGAAGAATGAAACACCACCAAGCTTGGAGCGTATATTTAAGCTGGGTTGGAGGGGGGAAAAAGAGCGCCTTGACAAAATAATTTTGCATATTGGTATTACCTTAGAGTCGCGGCATCTCTTCAGGAAGGTGAGAGACTCGATTAGCTGAGCCTTCTTATCACAGAGCTTGTTAAAGGATCTTAAAGTTTTATGGAATCCCACCCCGTAGTGGCGGTTAAATTTCGATTTAAAGCTTTCGTGACTGCAGGGAGGCTGCACAGTTTCGGTGGGAAGTCGGGTAGCAGTGGTTGCGACTTGTGGGGGACATGGCTAAATGTGGAATTCCCAGCACTGGGCCTGGGATCACGAACAAACTTGAGCAACTCCAAGCGCACTCTTGGACAGGGTGAGGTAGTTCAACTTTTCCGTGCTGGAAAACGTCCAATTATTTTGCCATGGTGCTCCAGCTCTTTCATTGCTGTGTCAGACTGCATTAAGTGAATTAAAGGGGGGTGCGCCGGCGTGGGGGGGGGGGGGAATAAAACAAAATCCTCTGAGCTGTGCTTAAAGCTTTTCGCAGCCAGTCAGCCAATTTGGCACGCAGTGTTTAAATAGCCTGTTGTTTTTTTTCGATTTAAAGCTTTCGTGACTGCAGGGATTCATCTATTTCATTTATTTTTATTATTATTGTATTACTTCCCTTCTACGTGACTTTACCGAAAGAACCAAGAAGCCTGTTGTTTGTTAAGAATGTTGCCACTACCAAATAGCCACGGGATGGTCCGCAGAAATCCGTGCTCGGAATTCCGTTATTGCCGGAGTGGCTTCGCAAACAAAGAACAAGGAGGATGGAGGGGATCGCTGCACTGTATTGACGAGAGGAATGCACACGCACAGCCTCCCATCTGCTACTCATCGGCAACCTCGTTGCGTTGTGTGTGGATTTGTCTCCTATTAGCGTGCGCGTGCAAATATTAACTGGGTTGGAGCAGTGGGTTCGTGTCCTGCGTTACGAACCCAGCGACCTATGTTCGAGTCCCGGTTGAGGGCAACATCGGTGGCGATTATCTGATCCGGTGTGAACTACCTCGCCTTGGTATACAGGAGGGTCACGGGTTCGATCCCGACCCTGACGCCTGAGTATTTGGAGTTTGCATGTTCTCCCCGTGGTCGCGTGGTTTTTCTCTCCCGGATCCTCCGGTTTTTACCCCCCTCCACATTTAGAATCAACGTGCGTTTTGAGTGTTTGGCTGCTGTAAATTTCCACGCGATAAGCCACTGAGCTATCATTTGTGCCCCGGTCGTTTCTGAAACGGAGCTGCTATATACCTCAGTGGGCCTGTCCGGGTAAAATAAAAATAAAATAGTTGATTTTACTTAAAATAGTTTTACAATACCATGTACATGAGTTGTATTGCATTCTACGGAAAATGTCCGTTGCATGTGGGGTTGACTCGGCCTTAAATGATCGCGGTGTGTAATCACGTGCTTGGTGCTGGCTATAAGACTCCATTAATAGGTGCTCGCTAACATCACTTCCTCGTTTAGTCTATAAGGCTAAATAGGGTATCTATCTTTGCGTTCGTGTGTGCGCGCGCGCGGGTCTGAGTGTCTGTGTGCGTGTATGCGCAGTAATGTCGCTTATGCGTGTTTAACTGAAATTCGAGCCAGCGAGCCAGACAGATTAACCACGCAGCTTAGCTTGATTCCACCCCCCCCCTGTACAAAAAAAACACGTGTGTGCGGTAACTCAACGAGACGCGAAGAGAAGAACCGCATGGGAAAGGTCGCAAACAGGGATCTGCCACAATATGCACATTCGGTGCGAACGAGTCGGTGCCATTCTCGACTGTCGGCATTCTCAGTTCCTACTCTTAGTTTTTTCGGTAAAGTCACGTAGGTAAAAAATGAAATAAAAATTAATAAAAAATAAAATAATAAAAATCACGACGTTTCGGAGGCAACACAAGTCTCCGTCATCAGGTGGGACCATCACAGCCAGATTTGATCACTTGATGCAGCAAATCTGGCTGTGACGGTCCCACCTGATGACGGACACTTGTGTTGCCTCCAAAAGTCGTGATTTTTATTATTTTATTTTTATTAATTATAATTTCATTTTTTACCTACGTGACTTTACCGAAAAAACTAAGAGTATGAATCCTTGCAGTCACGAAAGCTTCAAATCTAGAATTCTCAGTTCCATTTATTCACGAAAGTAACGCTTAGGCCAGAGCCGTCGTCTGCCTCGCATCTTAGCGGGAGTGATATTGCGTTTTGGGGGGGGGGGCACGGCTTGCATGGCATGCCTCTGCCCGTGGCTGGTGATTTAGGGAGTGGGATTCAAATGGAATGGGCTCGAAGGGGCGAGCGCAAGCTACGGTGCGATTTAAGTGCGCGCGATGAGATGACACGACTGGCTAGAAATCACAGTTGATGTTCGCGTGTCCGTGTTTTGGCAAGGGGGTGACCGAGTGTGTCTGTGTATGTGGGAAAGCATTGACAATGGCCTACCATTCCCACCTGGGTTCGATCCCAGGCACAGGGTACCGGTTGGCGACTACTAACTCTAAACCTGGTCTGGGTCTCACTTAAATCGGCTGAGCCAAAAAAATAAATGCAATATTGTGATCGACATAAGTGATGGAGTGGGATTAATAATTAAACCGGTTGAGCTTGAGTGTTTGTTTATTTATTTATCATGCTTGTTTACCCAGGCATCTGTATCGCCTGATCTAATTGATGCCTGTTAACAGCACCAGCCCCAACATATTATCCCACTTATCTTTGACTTTGGGCGTCTGGTTGCCCAACTACATTTGTAAACATTCGCGTCCGCTGCTTGTGCGCGTCACGTGCTATACCGCGGCTGCAGCAGCCAGAGCATAGTGGGTCGGCGTTCTGCAGTTCTCGATTCCTGTCCACGGCCAACGTCTGAACCAGTTCCGGGCCTCCCCTAGGTTGACTCGACTTGAAATGCGGTCTGTGACCGTCGGCACCGGGAAGAAGACAAAGGCGGCCGGGCGTGGTGCTGGCCACCCACCCCATCGTGTGCGCATTTTTTGCCGGCCATCATAGGCACGCCAATATTCGTCTTTGGTTCGTGAAGTATTGCTCCTTGTGCGTGCGTGCGTGCGTGCGCGCGAGCAGGCCAGGCGATTGAGGGCCTGCGCGATGGGGACCTAGTGCTCGTGCACTCGTGCCGCCAGTGGACCGCGGTGACGGCGCACAGCCTGGAGGAGGGCCACTACGTGGTGGGGCCCAAGATCGAGATCCCCGTGCACTACTCAGGTGGGCCTCGCACACGACAGCGGTGGTGGTGGTGGGGGGGGATGCAAAGGCGGCCGGGGGTTGTGATCTGGCCACACGCGCCTTGGTCTTAGTCGGCGCCGCTGCTGCTCGCAAACTCCACTTGCCCCCCCCCCCGACTGTCTGTTGACGGCTTTGTGTGGGATCTTTGTGTGATTTCCGTTTGGCTGCGTAAGTATGTACGTTGGACTTCTTTCGCACCGTACGTAGCCAACCGTGCTAATCGCAAGTGTGGGAGAAGGACGGCAAACTCTCGTGTTCACGCGCAGCCTCGGTGTCTGTCTCTGTGTTGTCGTACTGTAAATGCTTCTGCGTGTCTCGAAGTCTGTGTCTGTACGTGTAGTCCCGTGCATGCTTCTTCATGCCTTTTCTGTGTGTGGAGTGCTGTCCGTATGTGCTCGCCAACAGCACGTTTCTCCCAACGGTCTGTTAATATGGAGATCTTTGTCTTTGTTTCAAGCGCATGAATGCACGCGTCCGTACGATACGCGCATACACCCAAATGAATGCGCTCGCTCGCCTGCATAGAACGAGCAGCAGCACCAAGTGTTCTCACTCGCTCATTCACAGTTCATTTCTTGCATTGTGGGTTGAACTGCTGTAGGGAGATCAATGCAACAGTAATTAGCATAATCCACATTGAGATGCATTCCTGGGCACAATTCTCATTCACAGTTGATAATTTGTATGCCCAGTACCCGCTCTCACTCACCCCTGGGTTCACTCACTCGGTAACTCATTCCCAAGTTCACTGGCCGGCTAAATAGCTCTCTCACTCGATCCCAATTTTGCTGGCGTGCACCCAAGTTGACATGCATGCCGTACGTATGTACTATGGTGAACTTCCTTCGCACCGTACGTAGCCAATCGTGCTAATTGGAAGTGCGGGGAGAGGAAAACGGCAACAACTTAGGAGTGCTCACTCGCTCACAAGTTCACTCGCTCACCAGTTCACTCGCTCATCAGTTCACTCGCTCATCAGTTCACTCGCTCATAAGTTCACTCACAAGTTTACTCGCTCACCAGTTCAGTCGCTCACCAGTTCTCACTCGTTCACCAGTTCTCACTCGCTCACCAGTTCTCACTCGCTCACCAGTTCACTCGATCATCAGTTCAGTCGCTCATAAGTTCACTCGCTCGAGTTCACTAACTAACTCGCCGCGAAATTCACCCACTCACCGAGTTCACTTATTTATCGAGTTGGCTCACTCGCTGGCCAAGTTCACTCGCTCACGTCGCCCATAGGATTATTAACTTTTTTTCCGCTGAATCACTGACTACTTGCCCGTTCACCTGTGCTCTGCCAGGGGATTCGTGTTTCATTTCTCACTCGCACGAGGAGCGGGCTGTAGCCAGAGATATTCCCACAGGCCTGGGGCAGACGTTGTGTGATGCCATATTTCGTAAGGCAGCAAGGCCGCTTAATGATACGACCGTGAGTTCGAATTCCAGCCTGGTCTGGCTCGAAGCTTCACCATCACCTTCATCATCATCATTTCTTTCGGGCTGCTAAAATAAGTCCACATTTTTTGGGGGAGAAGTTAACGGCAGTTATCTAAATGGCTCACAGAGTCTGGTACCTCTCAGCACATGAAATGTGCAATTTCCACCACTTTCTCATGAAATGAATACCGAATGCCTTTTCGAGAGAATGGCGATCACTTGGCCATTCTAGTTGTTTGTGTATTGTCGCGTTGATCACGCAGTCACGCTTAACACGCCACAGTTCCGAGTAAATTGGTTTTATCGCGTTGTTTAAATCGAATTGACTTCCGCGCACTCGACACATTTAATGCTCCCGCTCGGTTTTCTGCGTCAAAATGCCGCACCCTGCCCCGAGAAAGGGATTGCAGCCTTTTAAACAAGACACTTTTAGCGTAGAGGATTTTCATAGGGTTCACGCCGTTGGCTTTTCTGGTCCAGTGTAACAGCGGCGCGTGTTTTTAGAGTTCTTAACGAGGCTGTAAAACGTATTTTTCTTTAAAGGATGTTAGCAGAGAGGAGGACCTTGCAAATGTTTAACTGGTTGAAAAAAAAAAGTTCAGTCCGTCGCTTTTGTTGTTAAGTTCACCCAATCCAAAGGCCATGAAACACGAAAGCAATGTTTGGGAATTTGTGGCCGGTAATTGTCACCGGCAACGCATTTACACCGGCAACGCATTTACACCGAGCAAGCATGTCAAGAGTTCGTCGAGAGTTTGTTGAGAAGTGAGTTTTGCTTGAACAACGCTTTTTATGTGCATGTATGTTGAACTTCTTTCGCACCGTACGTAGCCAACCGTTCCAATCGGAGGTGCGGGGCCTACATAGCACTCAACCTTGGGTAGTCATGTGACCTCTGTTTGTGATCTGATTGGAAATTGGAAGGAGGGGCGGGGGGGGGGGGGCTTAGAGAAAAAGCAATAAGATTTGTCTTCAGATTGGACATAGTGTATATATTTTTGTTACAATACCGGAGAAAATTCCGTGACAACTATTGCATTTACATTTTTTGAACCAACAATTGCCCTCAAATTATCCCGGTGCGTCGGGATGCCCCCCCGCGCACCCCCGCGCGGCAGAGTTTTCGTGAATTTCATTGGAGGAAGAAGGAAATTCGAGCGTGCAGTTTCACTCGGACGAGATCGGAGGTCGGCTGTGCCCTCCCTCTTCGTGGAGAACGGATGTATCACTCGGTTCCACGGCTCTGGTGTCCCAGCTTCGGCGACATCTCCACCAATCCGACGTTAAAGCACCATGACGGGGCTTTTGAGGGGCTTGGTGTGGTGTGTGTGCGTGTGGGGGTGTGTGGCTAATACTTAACCTTACCCCAAGGCACATGCACATACCATCATCATTGCCCCCCCCTGCCCTGCGCTTGCGTGTGTGCGGCGGCACAAGCAAGCAACGCTGGCCAGAGCGTGGGTGTGCTAGCAACCAGTTTTTCTGGTTCCACTTCAACCGGTCACGGATTGTTACTTGGCGGGGGCGGAGGGGGGGAGGCCTTAAAAGATAAACTCGTAAAATAAAAGTGTGGCGTTAACGTCCCATTGTGCAGCTGCCACTGCCGCCGCAGCCGCTGCTGCTGCTGCAACAGTAGAATGGGGGGGCGGGGGGGTCCCTGGATCTTTGGGCTCTGCTGGGAGTAACCAGAAACTTTACAGTTTGGAGGGAGTTACTTCGGTGGGGGTTTTACCCCCCTCCCCTCCAACTTGTGGGAAAAAAAACCACAAGGGAATGGGATGATGAGTGCTCGCTCGGAGTTGCGCGTGTTTGTCTGCGAGTTATATGCCTCGAACGCAGCCAGCCAGCTGGAGGGAGGAGGGAGGGAGGGCCGGTCATGGGAATGGAGTCATCTGGAAAGCCGCTCTTGGATGGAAATATTTTCAATGAACAACGTTGGCGACGCGCGAGGGTTGACCAACGCACGGCCAAACGTGGGCTGTGAGTCCAGGGGATGGTCACCCGCGTCTCAGCAAGCATGCGTTGCGCTGACATTTTCCAGCAGGTTACACGTTTTTGTTGGCTCATGCTTTAACATCCGTCGTGTTTTTTTTATTCGCGTCAATATTTAATGCACCGCAGTTTTGTTCGCCATTGACTGCTAATTCATGAATATATGTGTACAGCATACACACGCAACCCCACTGTTTTGCGAAACTACAACTTTTCCAGCACACTTTTTGGAGTCATCGCATTGTTGTTTACAACCGTCGCACAAACGCCGGTCTTGAACGCACGAGTCGCCCATTCGAGTGAGAATTCTACCGTAAATAACGCGACAACACGCAAACAAGAAACGGCGCTTTTATTCCCAACCCCCTCTCCTGGTGCTGAGAGGAAAAAGGGGACCACTGACATTTCATCTCACTGGCCTTCTTCAGGAAATGCAGTTTTGAATACCACATTCTTCTCTTAGCCTTGCCCCTTGCCCTACGCTTCAAGTGACTATTCCGCTCAACTTGACTCTGTTATGCGTGCATACAGTGCATTCTGCTTGGGTGTGGTGTCACAGTGCTTCGGGTTCAGCGCTGTGAACCCGAGTCCCGATTCGTCGCTCCATCTACACAGTGATCGCCCCCCTCTTGATGTGCGTTCCCAGTCCCCCTTGGCTGCCATTCCATCACTGGTCTCGTCCCAAATGCCACCCGTCACTTCCGCCGATGTGTCCTGCCAAGACCACGTTCCTTCCCTTCAGAGTCAATGTGATGTTTTGATAAATTGCGTTTGTATGTATATGTGCTCAACTTATTTCGCACCGTACGTAGCCAACCGTGATAACCGGAGGTGCGGGAGAAGGACAACGAATGAAACACACAAGGCAGTTGTACAGAAATTAGTTTTCAATCTACATGTAAAAGTGCAAAGCTCCAGCGGCTTCCTAATATCGGAAGGAAGAACGTTCCAGACTTTTGATTTAAAGCTTTCGTGACTGCAGGGATTCATCTTCTTGGTTCTTTCGGTAAAGTCACGTAGAAGGGAAGTAATAAAATAATAAAAATAAGAAAAATAATTTTATTATGTTTTATTTTTATTATTTTTATTATTTTATTACTTCCCTTCTACGTGACTTTACCGAAAGAACCAAGAAGAAAAAAGAACGTTCCAGACGTCCGCAGAAGCGCATCTGAAAGCGCGCGATGCGGTGGCCGTCTTTGTCCGATGGTTTGCCAAAAGCCGCTATGTACAGTGTGTGTTGAACTTCTTTCACAACGTGCGTAGCCAACTCCGCAAATCGGAGGTGCAACGGTAAAGAAAAACACAATCAGGGCTTCAGAGTGAAGTTCTTAATGAAGAGGAAATCAAAACATTTAGTATTTGCGCAAGGCCATCGCCAAGGCCCGCAGGACAGGAGCGTCTCCTCGCAGAAATAAAACAGTTTCCTGCCCACAAGCCCATTGGCTTTCCAGACAAATATTATCGAGCAAAATTATAGATCGGTTTTGACCTTTCGGATTTAATCACCAGACTTTGGTTTGTTAAACACTAAACTGAACGATTTTATGTTTTAACAGGTGGGGCCCACTGAGCTATATGGGTTTTTTTTAAGAAGTGACCTGGCTATCAAAAATGATTGCTCAACGAAGTGGCTTGTCTTGTAGAAATGTAGAGCAGCCAGATACTCTTTACGCACGTTGATCCAAATGTGGAGGGGAAAAACTGGAGGATTCTGGGTCGGGATCGAACCCACGACCTCCTGCATACCAGGCGAGGTAGTTAACATATCATCAGGGTCGGGATCGAACCCACGACCTCATGTATACCAGGCGAGGTAGTTAACATCTAATCAGGGTCGGGATCGAACCCACGACCTCCTGTATGCCAGGCGAGGTAGTTAACATCTCATCAGAGTCGGGATCGAACCCACGTCCTCCTGCATACCAGGCGAGGTAGTTAACATATTATCAGGGTCGGGATCGAACCCACGACCTCATGTATACCAGGCGAGGTAGTTAACATCTAATCAGGGTCGGGATCGAACCCACGACCTCCTGTATGCCAGGCGAGGTAGTTAACATCTCATCAGGGTCGGGATCGAACCCACGACCTCATGTATACCAGGCGAGGTAGTTAACATCTAATCAGGGTCGGAATCGAACCCACGACCTCATGCATAACAGGCGAGGTAGTTATCATCTCATCAGGGTCGGGATCGAACCCACGACCTCCTTTATGCCAGGCGATGTAGTTAACATCTCATCAGGGTCGGGATCGAACCCACGACCTCATGTATACCAGGCGAGGTAGTTAACATCTAATCAGGGTCGGGATCGAACCCACGACCTCCTGCATAACAGGCGAGGTAGTTAACATCTCATCAGGGTCGGGATCGAACCCACGACCTCCTTTATGCCAGGCGAGGTAGTTAACATCTCATCAGGGTCGGGATCGAACCCACGACCTCATGTATACCAGGCGAGGTAGTTAACATCTAATCAGGGTCAGGATCGAACCCACGACCTCCTGCATACCAGGCGAGGTAGTTAACATCTCATCAGGGTCGGGATCGAACCCACGACCTCCTGCATAACAGGCGAGGTAGTTAACATCTCATCAGGGTCGGGATCGAACCCACGACCTCATGTATACCAGGCGAGGTAGTTAACATCTAATCAGGGTCAGGATCGAACCCACGACCTCCTGCATACCAGGCGAGGTAGTTAACATCTCATCAGGGTCGGGATCGAACCCACGACCTCCTGCATAACAGGCGAGGTAGTTAACATCTCATCAAGGTCGGGATCGAACCCACGACCTCATGTATACCAGGCGAGGTAGTTAACATCTAATCAGGGTCGGGATCAAACCCACGACCTCCTGTATGCCAGGCGAGGTAGTTAACATCACATCAGGGTCGGGATCGAACCCACGACCTCGTGTATACCAGGCGAGGGCGTTAACATCTCATCAGGGTCGGGATCGAACCCACGACCTCCTGTATGCCAGGCGAGGTAGTTAACATCTCATCAGGGTCGGGATCGAACCCACGACCTCATGTATACCAGGCGAGGTAGTTAACATCTAATCAGGGTCGGGATCGAACCCACGACCTCATGTATACCAGGCGAGGTAGTTAACATCTAATCAGGGTCGGGATCGAACCCACGACCTCCTGCATACCAGGCGAGGTAGTTAACATCTCATCAGGGTCGGGATCGAACCCACGACCTCCTGCATAACAGGCGAGGTAGTTAACATCTCATCAGGGTCGGGATCGAACCCACGACCTCCTGTATAACAGGCGAGGTAGTTAACATCTCAGCAGGGTCAGGTTCGAACTCACTACCTCCTGCATACCAGGCGAGGTAGTTAACATCTCAACAGGGTCGGGATCGAACCCACGACCTCCTGCATAACAGGCGAGGTAGTTAACATCTCGCCACCGTTGGTTGCCAGATATTATTGGCCTAGAGCAGTCCTAAGAAACCACGTGCCCCTGGATATTGAAAAATGAAAAATAAAAGTATAAACAAGAGACGATGAATCCTTTCCAGCTCAAGCAAAATGCTATTGTGTGATGTATGCACGATGCGTTTGATTGGCACTTCAAAGTCCACTCTCCCCTCCACTTCCCACTTAAAGATGACACGGCCATATAAATTGCCATTTTACAACAAGCGTTTTATCGTTTAATATCTGCCTCGTATATATATTTCTCAATTTGTACGTATCGTTCAGCACTTCAGATGAGAATGTAAAAATAATAGCCTCTGTTTGAACTCGAATTTCATTAAATTTCGATTTAAAGCTTTCGTGACTGCAGGGATTCATCTTCTTGGTTCTTTCGGTAAAGTCACGTAGAAGGTACATAATAAAAGAATAAATTTTTATATAATTAAATAATTCTCACCACGTTTCGGCCACAATGCAAGCGGCCGTCCTGAGGACGGCCGCTTGCGTTGTTTGCGTTGTGCGTTGTGACCGAAACGTCGTGAGTATTATTTTATGTTTTATTTTTATTATTTTATTACTTCCCTTCTACGTGACTTTACCGAAAGAACCAAGAAGTCGAATTTCATTGTAACGCTCCTGCAAATTAAACTCCGCTCGTATTCGGTGGGGTAACGGCGAGCGGAGGCGCTCGTTTGAGATCGCGAGCCGTGACTTGCTACACAGCATATGTCGTTGGGGGGGGGGGGGGGTCCCCCACTAAAGAGATGCTTTCCAGGGAGCATGCTGTCTCCTGCTCCTTCTGTTTCGAGTGACGGCGCCGAAGCCTCGTTAGCAGGGTGTGGTGGACGGAGTGGGGGGTGGTGAGTCCATTTATTCGTTTGTACAGCGATTCCAGTCCCAGGCCTAATCCATTGCCACCCCCGCACCCCCACACCCACCCACCTCTTCGGCTCCTATTGCAAACACCGCCACGTTCCCCAGGGGAACCGCAAACCAATTTGGTTCAAGCAACATCATCAATAATGCAGGTGCCTTCTGGAGCCTCCCGACAAGCGCCTTGGCAGACGATTGATCAGCAGTTTGCAGGGAAGAGGCGGATTATTACCATTATTATATCATCAGCGGTCATTATCTACCCGCTGCTGGATGAAGGCCTCCCCTACCCGAGCCGTCGCCATGTCCGGTGGGCTCGCGATGCAGTAATCCGTTTTGTTGAAATGATTTCGCTGGGATGCGTTAACTCCTCTGACCACCTCCGCCCCTGTCTTAAGGCCTGCCCAGCGCCTCTTGCAACAAGTCACCGAATCTGCTGGGCGAAGGCCTTGCTATGCGGCCGCCATCCTTCGCGGTCCTGCGATGTTGTCACAACAATCCATCTCACTCCGGCACGTTAGTTAACCCTTTCCCATTCCGTTTTTCCTCCGAACCCAAAGAAGAACTAAAACAAAGTTAGTTTGTCGGTTCCGGGGCGCCCACAAGGCCATGCGGGAGGGTGTGTGGCACAGTTTGGCACCAGCTATCATAGATTGCGGTCGTGTCGCTACGGTTCTCCGCGGTGAGTACAACGGCGCTATGCCTCTTGTTCTGAGATTCATCGGTGAACGGGACCCACCCTGCAACCTGCAGATGTCTCGAAACAGGAATGGGTTAATCCCATCACTCATGGGTGGCATATCCAGATGATTTGCAAGCACACACCTGTATATGGTTCGTCGAGAAGTGTGGATTACAATTGGAAGGCAGCCATTCAACCCAACGGTTTGAAGGCTGGTCCCAGTTTGGGGTTGCAATTCGATGAAATGATCGATTTCAGTTTACCATGTTTCTACCGTCCTGTATTTCTTGCGTCAAAACAACATTTGTCCCGTTGATATCGTTTGGTGCCCGTTGTCTGAAAATAACTGTCATGTGATGAATAGATAACCACGTATGTGACCCTTCGTCAGCGCACCAGTGCAGTACAGCAACAAAATAAGGTCAAAGGAAATTCTCAAATGAATATTAATTTACATTGGTCCATCTTGGAATCCAGTTTGTGGATAGACGACGAACAGACTGGCCCCGGTCATGGGAATGTGGAATTGACATCTCTTGCTTATGGCCGGCAAACAAATACATTTTACGCCCTGTTGCTGGTTTAATCAGTGTGACACACAGACTTGATTTTGCTTGCGAGTGGACTTTGCTGCTTTATAATATTGGTGTTCAAAGCCAATCATGCCGATGGACTAAAGCATATTTGTATTTACACTGCATGTGGAGAGAGAACCTGCTTATACGGTAAATGATTTCACCCATCATGCACCGCAAAACAACACGTGAGTTTGTATTTCATATTTATTTCCACGCTGCTCAAAGGTTCAGACCAGTCGGTTGCCTTTAGCTTCCCGGCAACATTGGGAGAAGAGAGGGAGGCAGTCTATGGGACCTTTTTTGTCGCTATCAAAAATGATGAAAAATGAAAATAGGTTTTAGCCTTTTGGCCAATGAAACAGGTGTTAAGATGTTAAAACACCACATAGATGCATTTTGCAAAGGCATCAAGTCTGCATTAACCACGCAAACTTGTGGTAAAACATGCAAACATACATGCTCTGACAATATATGCATTGTCTTTGAAACTGATTGGCCTAACCAGAGACAGCTTTCTTTTTTTACGGCCTTGTCTCACGACTGTTAAACATGCTGTTTTTTTCGCATGTTTTGCCACAAGTATGTGTGGTTAACGCAGACTTAATGCCTTGCAAAAAAAGTATCTACGTGACGTTTAAACATCCTGACACCTGTTTTATTGCCAGCAAGGCTTAAACCTATCCTTATTTTTCATCGGAGGGAGGGGTGGTGGTGGTGGGGGGAATAACCAAGAAGGGAGAGCAATGGAGAGATAATGAGTCGGCTGAATGGAGACGTTGACAACGGGAGGCGTTGAAGGGGAAAATGCCCTTCTAATAATGTCTCATCCTAAGCCCGCCAGCTCACGGTGGCGCTTAATTGGGTACGTGTTGGAGGCCGTTGTTTTGCCACCTTGTGAATTGTTACGAATGGCCGTTCCTCCAAAGCCAATCAACTCTTTGACTCGAGCGAGCACCAATTACTCTGACGAGGCGATTGTATTTGCCGCTAATGTCATGGCCCGGGCTAATGGCCTGCCGAAAGTCTAATTTATTCCTGCAAATAAGTAGCATTTTCCTCCTGTGTGCAAAGGCAAGCAAAAGTGCTCGGTGCGTGCATAGTCCCACCGCAGTACATGTTCTGAATGTGTTTGTTGCGGTTGGATGCATTGCAAATCACCTGAATCTCAAGACTTCAAGAGGGTCCTGTTCGTGGGATGATGTTTGGACCACTTCCTTTTTTTTTAAAGAACAGTTTTTATACTCCGGCCGTGCATTCACCAGTGTGCAGTAGTGGACTGCGCCAGCTTCTTTATGCCGGTGTCAGAGTCACTCTACGGGAAGTGCGTTACTTGGATCACTGACGCTTGTGGCCATATATAAAGTGATACTGGGAGGAACCTCCTGGTTACACCAGCCCACAGGGGATTATTGTGTCCGTCGTGCAGGGAGGGGCTTGGTGGGGAGGGAGGGGCTGGGAGGGGTGGGACTGGGTGGGGAGGGGCTGGTCACCCCGTGGTGCCCTTATAAAACTCAACGTTTAATCTACTCACGCCGGCTTGTGCCCGCCCTCACAGTCGGGCATATTTGCGGAATACACCACGCCGCCGTTGACCCTGGCCATTGACCGAGCAACCCAACGTTCCTACCAGCTCCCTCCGCAGGAATGTGTTTGATTTCTAGCGTTTGTAAGTGTTTAGCTTGAGACTTGAGGCATGAAGGACTTCAGTCCGACCGTGCCTGACGAGTGAAACCGATCGACCTAAAGGGCCATAATTTTTGTGAGGCCCTAGATGTCTGCACCGCTGACCAAACGCTTGTCGAGACGAACGAATTGACGGATCCAATGTAGATTCATTTACATTGGCCAATAATGAAATCCAGTTTGTGGATAGACAACGGTGGGTTTTTATTTTATTTTGATGAGACTTGTGGTTGTCACTGCGCGTCAATGAGTGGCATTTCAGTGGCCATGCTTTGGGTCCGGTTCTTATTCAAAAAGTCCTTCCACGGCTGTGATTGTTGCATTGTTTCCACGACGGAGGCAAAGATGTAAGCGGACTATTGTCTTACCCTTTGATACTTTGGGTAAAGTCACGTAGGTAGAAAAATAATAGATCACGACGTTTCGATCGCAACACAAGCGATCGTCATCAGATGGGACAACCACAGCAAGAAAAACTGCTGAAAAACTGACAAACTTTAACTGAAGTTTGTCAGTTAGAAAAACTGCTGAAAAACTGACAAACTTTAACTGAAGCAATCGTCATCAGGTGGGTAGCCGCTTGTGTTGCGATCGAAACGTCGCGATCTATTACTTTTCTACCTACGTGACTTTACCGAAAGAACCAAAGAGGATGTGTTCCTGCAGTCACGGAAGCTTCAAATCAAGATTGGACTATTGTCTTGTTACGTTGACACCTAAAGAGGCCAGTCCGGTAATAAAACTTGCAAGCTTAAGGAAACAAAAAATGCTTCCGGATTAATATCTGCATATTAATTGCTCGTTGCCGTGTGTGTACATATATTTATATGTAAATTTGCACAATTCGGCGTTTGATTAATGTGACTGATTACGAAACCTTCATACACGGCTTCCCAAAACTGTGAGTCACGTCAGGTTTGTCACTTGTGTACAGTATATATGATTTTAATTGACAGATAAGCACTATCATTATCAGCCATGATCAGTCCACTGCTGAATGAAGGCCTCTCCCAAGCCATCTCCCATTTCCCCCCCACACAATCCCTGCGCTGTAATAAATAGCTCACCACCTTGCGCCTGCACATGAATGAGCTGTCCTCGTAACTCAATGTTGCCGGCGGACCTTCTCTCTCTCTCCGGACGCTTTTTGACCGTTGGTTGCTCCGTCGGTGACCATCGGCCACCGTCCCCCGTCTGTCGACGCATCCTGGTCCAAGCCCACTTAATGTTCTTGAGCGTTTGAATGATGTCGCGTAGAAAGAAAAAACCCGATTTTAAACTAAACACATTTTTATTCTCCCAGGTAATGAATGCCCACTGAGTTGTGTAGCTCTCTTTCAGAAGCGACCTGGCATCACAAACCATAGCTCAACGAAGTTGTTCATCACGTGGAACATTTAGAGCAGCCAAGTACTCCAGACGCATCGTCTCGATTGTAAATGAGGAGGGAACAACCAGAGGACCCGGAGGACAAATCCATGCGGCCGCGGGAAGAGAGACACGCAAACTCGGAATATACAGCAGCAGCAGGCGTCAGGGTCGGGATCAATCCCACGACCTCCTGTATGCCAGGTGAGGTAGTTAACATCTCGCTGCCGCGACGCCCATTCTTTGACCCGTGCGCGTTCTCTCGCGCACCGGTGTGTCCGTCTTTCCGTCTCTGGGTGTAATTCCGAGCATGCGTCTCTCCGTGCGTTTTTTTTGTGTGCGCACCTTTTCGGCGTTCTGTTGTTGTTATTCTTCTCATGATTACGAATGCTCGTGTCTCTGAACCATGTCTCTAAGCAGGCAGTCCACCAAAAGTCACTTCGCGTTCAACTCAAACTCGGTAGCAGTTTGCGAGCAGTTGTTGGTGCCAATTTAATGAAGGTGCCAATTTAATGAAGGTGCCAATTTAATGAAGGTGCCACAGATTGCCGTGGGTGCTTCACGAGGCGTGGATTGCCCAGGGGGGGTGTTCATTAAAAAAGCGGTGAGCAATGGGATTCATCAGCATGGGAACTGGATATATTTTAACTACTGAATTCGCGAGTGAGCGTGTGTTGGCCTGTGTGTACACATTGCCATTAGGGAGACAAAGTCGGTCGGGCGTGGTGCTGGCCACCCACCCCCTTGTGTACCGTTCTGACCTTCATAGGTGCTCGCTAACAGCACTTGCCCCTACATTCTGTTAAGGCTATACGGGGGATCTTTGTCTTTTTTGTTCTGCAGCATAAGCTAAATCTTGACTTAAAGCTTTCGTGACTGCAGGAATTCATATTCTTTGGGTCTTTCGGTAAAGTCACGTAGGTAGGTTCAAAGAAAATAACAAACAAAATAACAAAAGACTACGACGTTTCGATCACAACACAAGCGATCGTCATCAGGAGGAAAGAGGAGCAAAGCTGCTGAAAGCAGACAGTTGTTAGCTAGTTAGACGCAGAGTTGACGTAGAATTGGCCAAGTCAAATGCAAGCGCCATTTTTTTGTTTCCATCAGTGATCACATGGGGATCATGAAACACCCTGCGTGGCATGCAAAATGGTATTTCATACGCACGTTTTTCCTCTGGACATTCCAGTCTCCTCCCATGCACACACGTAAACGATGAAGGTGCAGCGCCACAACCTTCTGCTCACGCCACTGCTGGGAGCTCTCAAAGCGCCCCTCCTAGCGTGTATTTGGCCTACTCTTCCACACTGGCCAGACACCTTGGAGGAGGCGAAAGGTAGTTGCACGTGATGCCGTCGCGCGCGACCCGCCGATGGACTAACTGTGGCGTGCTCATTTGCACCGCTGGGTGGATAGATGCCAGAGGTCAGAGGGGATTTGAGAAACCTGCACCATCGTCAGCCCCACTGAGACACGGTCAAGCACCGAAAGTACCCCCCACCCCCCGCCTCCCACGCGGGTTTTCTGTCCCCCCTCCCCAGACACCATCGACGCGTTGTGCCGGGCTTGTGTGCCTACCATGAAGAGAAACCAAATAAGAAACCCGCAGCATTGTTTGAACACAAAAATACAAAATTGACCCATCCTGTATAGCAGGGGCCCCCTCCTGGATGTGATCGTTTTATCCTCCGTCAGAGACTTCCTCCGAGTAGACGGAGTTCTCCACTCGTCGTGTTGAAGCGTCACGGTTTTGAGCCCGGGCTGTCAAATGTGCAGACTCATCGCTCTGCTATGGGGGGTGGTGGGGGGGCAAACGTCATTCAGCCCTTCCCCCCCCCTCTCCAGACGTTCATCTTGCGCGTTTTCGGCTCCTCGGCTGAACACTGTGTCAGGTCACGCGGGGTGTTATTTGGCGTTCAATATTTCTTGGCAGAGCGTGTTCAGCCCGGAGGAGGGGACCCTACCCTGACACGGCTTGCCTTTGGCAGTCGTTGTGGGCTTAGCATGCTGCAATGCGTCGGTGCCAAGTTGTTATTTTGTCAGCCGGAGGTGACTGATGTCTTTCGGATATCGCTCGAGCCAACGAAACCGCACCCAGAACCACTTACATCTAATTTAGTTTGGCAGGCTTCGCAGCATTCAGAAGTTAGGTACAGGGTCGCCTGGTGTGGTGTGTAATCTTGAACTGACTGCACACCCATCTGAGCGAGCAGTGTTGTCATGCGAGATTTAAAAAAAATTTATTTTCGTACATACTGAGCACAGGTTCAAAAGCCTAAATATACCAAGTGGCTCTCACAAACGGCATTATTTCACTTGTGATAACAGTGATTGGGTGAAATTTCGATTTGAAGCTTTCGGCGACTGCAGGGATTCATATTCTTGGTTCTTTCGGTAAAGTCACGTAGAAGGGAATTTATTATTATTATTTTATTATTTCCCTTCTACGTGACTTTACCGAAAGAACCAAGAATATAGTGATTTGGTTCTTGAATTAGGTAAGGTTATAAGAGCTTTGGAAAAGAGACGATGTGAGGTAATCCAAAAGGTGTATTTGTATGTTGAAATTCTTTCACACCGTACGTAGCCAACCGTGTTAACTGGAGGTGCGGGGAAGGACAACAAACTTAAAGACAAATGGCAGGCACGAAAGAAAAGAGTTTACAAAACTCATTTCAAAACGTGGAGCAGTGTGTCTGGACAGAACGAGAACGAGCAGTGCCGTGACCTGCGGCGTGGTAGTTGAAGACAGTGTGGGTGGGACGGAACAGAGTCTGCTTGTAGTCCGATTCCTCCACGTGGGTTGAGCAATCGCCGAGTGAAGTTCACGGGAACTGTGGCGGAAGAGTGCGTCGATGTTTTCGCTGCGAATAAAATCTCGTTCGTTCGCCAAATATCTGAAGAATGAAAATTGCAATCGGATGTTTGCTCACTTTTTTTCGCACGAGAAAATTTAGTTGCCGGAAATAAATGTTGCAAATGTGTTCCTTGCAGATGTAATGAGTATTTAGAAATATTATTTGCTTTTGGCATTGACCAGGCACCCATGGTTTAGATGAGTGGTGCTCTTGCCAATAACGTCTGGCAACCCAGCAGCATTAATTTATACAAACCTGAGCTGATGGGGAGCCAATGGTCTAAAGCAAGTCCAGAGAGTGTTGTGCTGGTTTAAATTAATACGACCGGATAAAACATATCTCAAAAGCCCAAATATTGATGCAATCCTGCGCCTTTTATTTTTCATGTGGGTGGTGTATAGAATGGAAGTCAAACTAAGTATCCATAATGCACCGCATCAATGGATAATGAGTTTTCAGCCACTTTATTGCATCGAAAAAAAAAAACGCATAACTTTTTCTTAGGGCTCAAACAACGGTGTTAAATAATATACTTAACAAATTATCCCCCGAGCGACACACTTGTTAGCTGTAAAATTGGAAACGCTGCCGCAAGCAACCTGCATCGTTAAACAACCCGCTTCGATGTTTTGTCAAATTAGCTTTTGAGCGTTTGTTGCGCAATGTCCCGCTCGCGCGCGTGTCTGCGTGGCTGTCGAGACGTGGCAGCTCGTTCATCCGGAGGCGTTCGCGCCGCCGAACCGGTGAGCCGTGTCAGCGCATAGTCCCTGGCACCCTCCGTCTGATTTCACAATGCAAGGCACGCTTTTACGTTTGTTAGCAGGAGTCTCATCATTGCCCGTACCTAGGCTGCCATGCGGTGTATACTGGTTGGCACGCTGCGCTTGCAATCCAGACGTCGCCAGGTTCGTTCCGTATGTAGGTACGTGTGTTGAACTTCTTTTGCACCGTACGTAGCCAACCGTGCTTTTACCACAAGGTGCGGGCGAACTAGAGGTTCTCTATTTGAGGCAGTTGAAACTGTTTATTTAGTCTTGATTTGAAGCGTTCGTGGCTGCACGGAGGGAGCTCTCGCCTGAAGACGGTCGCTTGTTGTTGCGATCGAAACGTCGCGGTCTATTATTTTTCTATTGTTTTAAGATTATTAATTCCCCCCCCCCCCCATCCACCCTGCAGGACAAACGTGTGTACGCCACGGTTAGTCGATCGACGGGTCGCGTGTGGTCGTGCAAAGTGTGGGTAACCCTCCTCTTTCGAGTGTTGAAGAGTAGGCCAACGTACGCTCCTCGTAGCGGAGGCCCTTCTGCCAGCAATGGTGTGAGCCAGTGAGTAAGCGAGTCAGGTGTGGGTACCAGTTCAGATGTAACTCGCCACTAATGTTGGCTGGGAATTGAACTCGGGTCACCGGGTGCATAGAGAAATGCACTAAACTACTGTGATGTCACTGCTCTACCCCAATTATTATTTTGCACATGGAATAATGATGATCAATTGCAATGCTAATGGTTAGCGCAGAGGTTTGAAAGCAATTCGTCCGAATTTGTTTTCGAGAAAAGGCTTGAAAGCTAATTGAAACGGGGTGTTTTGATCCTCTGCCGAAATGAACAATATGCGAGGCAGCGATGGAATTCAGGGACGGGAAAAACACCATACGAAGTGCGACAGAGGCTGAATGTGACCACGGCAGACACGGGGCCACAAATTACTCATTTGGTGTTCATTCAGAGAGCCACCCACTGTGCACACTGCACTGGTAACCCAACGCTGGCCCGGGGTAATTCAATTCGGGGGCAATGTACAGGCTGGGCGAGTCGGTATTTGTTTGAGGAATGTGAGCGTGTGGTTGTTGTTGTTGTTTACGATCGTGCACCACTGCAAACGCAGCAGCAGTAGCATCATCAACACCTCCGAATTATTGATGCCCAATGTTTCGTCACTCCATCACGACCTGCTGCCAACGTTGAGCCCAGCGGCAAAACGTACACATTTTCAACAATTACGTTTCCACATGCGGGTGATCCGTTTATGGATACCTTACTGACTTCTAATACCCCCCCCTATTATTTTCTTCTTAACAGCTGATTGAATATTGTGAAAGGGATGGCTTTACATCTTACAGAGGGGGGCTTTGAAATAAAGTGCCCTTCTCTCTGCAACTTCACCCTACGGTAGTCACGGAGCGGCAGCCCAAGAATAGAACGCGTCCATGAGGAGATGGAGTGATGAAATGCTTTCATATGCGGGCCCCCACTCCATTTGATTAGCACACCACAGGATCGCTAGGGGGGTGGTGGCGGCTTGGATTGATCGTGGGGTATCTGTGAATGGATCGCCCCTGTGCATCTTGGTGTGATGTACCTTACACGCACTCTTTGGTTTTTTCGGTAAAGTCACGTAGTTAGAAATGAAATAAAATAAAACAATTATAGATTTGAAGTTTTTGTGACTGCAAGGATCCATACGCTTTGTTTTTTTCGGTAAAGTCACGTAGGTGAAAAAAGAAATTTAAATGAAAACAAAGAAATGAAATCACGACGTTTTGTGTTGCCTCCGAAATGTCGTCATTTAATTAATTTGTTTTCTTTTTTTTACCTACGTGACTTTACCGAAATAAAACAAATCATCACGACGTTACACGGCGAGCCTGAACCTGCGCCCCCTTGGCAGCAGGCAAGCGTGCCGATTTGAAGAATTCCCACGCGAGCACAGTGGGCATCGGCGTGATTCACGCGGCGAGTCCTGCGAGCTACGTTCACAAAGCCCGTGGATCCCGTTTCATTGACAACGCAACTAATCTTTGCCGCCAAAGCCGGCCTAATGCACGCCGAATTAAATAGCGTGTTCTATTTCAGCGCTTAAACACAATAACGTCGGGTGATTAGAAGACGCGGCTCAAAGTGTAACAGTGTTTTGAATACCGGTAACCTAATGCAAGTATCCGCAACCCACAGTGCTGTTGGAGTGCACCGAGGAAGCGCGGTACGGCACACGAGGGGTGGCGTGGCGAGCATCGTGCGTTGGCCAGCGTGGTCTCCCCACTTCCGGTGACAGCACCATCGTATC
Source organism: Lethenteron reissneri (assembly GCF_015708825.2). Taxonomy (NCBI): domain Eukaryota; kingdom Metazoa; phylum Chordata; class Hyperoartia; order Petromyzontiformes; family Petromyzontidae; genus Lethenteron; species Lethenteron reissneri. The sequence goes on along the minus strand of NC_083797.1, from coordinate 11,372,072 downwards.
AGGCACTCGATGGAGGCCGAGTTGACCTCGGGAAGAGAATCTGAGGATAGATTTTTGGATACCGATCGCCAACGATTTGCGAAATCTGGGAATTGAACCCGGTGTAACAGGCTAAAATAACCCCTGCCCCGATTAAACCCGGGGAATAGTTTGGCCCAGGCCAGAGTCTACCCGGGGGGATAAAGTGTCCTCGGCTAAACTAGACCCCCCGGGGGTTTAAACTCGACTGGGCGAGACCATACCCCTCTGGGACAGAAGATGCCCCGTGTGAAAGTTCAAACGAACTTCAATCGATATCTAAAAAGCGTATACATGGAAGTAATAATCTCAATTTGATCAATTGAATAATTTTTAGGGATAGGGTTCGGGATAGGGTTAAGGTTAGGGTTAGGGATAGGGTTAGGGATAGGGTCAAGGTTAGGGTTAGTGGGATAGGGTTAGGGTTATTATTATTAAAGTGTTTCTGGTTGAAGCAATCAAAGTCTATGTGTTTACAGTTTTAAATAAAATGTTGGAAAAATTGTAGTTATTCATGTGTATATCGCTCAACACTTACTATAATGGGGGTATGATTTGGCCTAGAGGGGCATACTTTTTCCTCGGCCATACTATACCCGGGTATAATCGAGCCTAGGCCGTTCTAACCCCGGGTATACTACGGTCTGGGGGTATACTACGGCCTGTTACACCGGGTTGCCAGAATATATGCCACACTTGGCCACTACTCCCCAAACACATACACGCACGCGTCATACGTTCACACCCACCACATTTGTACGAGCAAAAGAATTAGTAAAGTTGTCGTGAAATGCTTCGTCGTCTGTGGCGATCACTCGATAAGGGCACTGCCTCTTTGATTCCAAGGGTCATGGTCACGATCGCCTTTCGGGAGTCTGTAAATGGGCGCATCCGGGCGAGGCTGGATATTCTCATGGGGAACTCGACAGCATTAATCTCGGAGTCTGGTTCTGCCCCAGTGTGAGGGCGCAATCCCGCAGGTTGCGTGTGGCCTTCGGGGCAGCTGCGGTGATCTGGCAAAGGGTCGGGAGCGATGGCACCGAGGTGTGGCGGCATCGACGGCTTTGACGGCTTTGGCCACAACGGCATCTCGATCTCGATTGGGCCATAGGAATGTGGAATTTCGACCGCTATCTCGGGATGGTCACAGGAGAGATCTGTTTTGCTCTTTGACCTTTGGGTGTGGAGTCGGGGTGACGCAACACGCACAAACGGTGAGGATATTTACTTTGTATTCGCTTGCAAACTGCTGGCACTCCTCTGTTCCGAGGAGTTAAATCGTCATTTGCAGAAAGTATTAAAGCCGCTCTCCAAAATGTGTTCATCGGGTCGTGCCGCCGCATTCTTACGAAAGCTGTCCGACGTTTCGCTGCACGTGCTGAAGACGCTCGCAGCGCGTTTAGCGAAAACAACGGACATAAGTGCCCAACTATACGCGGCACATCCCAAAGACACGTCGGAGATTAATGCAGCACAACTGGCAAAACCTACGTCCGTAACATATTCTAATTGGTTTACGTAACTAATATCTTCGGAGCTGCATTTTGTGTTCAGTTTGTTGTCCTTCCCGCGCACTTCCGCTGAGCACGGTTGGCTACGTGCGGTGCGAAAGAAGTTCCACATGCACGCATTCGCATAACCAGTCGCAGTTGCGAATGCTTCCCCGCAGAGATCTCCGCATCAATGTCCTCGACTCACGCGGGTGTGGGGTGTGTGCGCGGAACGCGTCAGGAAACGCCTTCGCCGCGTGGCATTCGCTCAAAGCGGGTTCGGTGGCGCCGGGTACGGCGCATTCGTCTCGCCGGTCACACTCCGTTTGTGGTCCTTCCCCCACACCTGCGATAAGCCCGGTTGTCTACGAACGGTGCGAAAGAAGTTCAACAAACACGTGCGCAAGCACAGCTCGCACTCAGCTCCCCGCCACAGCCTCCGCAAGCCTCGCGGGACTCCGCGCGGCGTGCGCACCGCCACCGCCGCTCTGCAACGGTTTCATTCCCACCGCGTCTTCTGGGCCAATTTCAAATGTGCGCGCAGCGCTGTGTTTCGCTAGCCAATTTGAGTGGCAGCGGCTAATTGAAGTGGACATGCCGGCCAGCGAAAACCCTCGGTGGGACAGGTGCAGGCTCGCTGCCAGGAGCTGCACATGCGGCGTTTTGCTTTTTGTGCCGCGGTGATAATGAATAAACGCGGAAATCCGCTCCCTGGAAAATCACTGGTGACCTCGCGAAACATTTGCTGCGCCCATCCGCATTGATCTATTTGGAGGATTTAAATTAGTTTTTTTTATCTTTGCATATAAAACATCATTCTTTATAGTTTCTCAATAGCCAAGGATACAGTGGGAATATCAAAGGGGGGGGGGGGGCGAAACAGCATCGGGTTTGTCAGTTGTTTTGTTATCTTCCAGGAGCAATGATCACTACGTGACGGGGGATGGTGGCGTAGTGTCCGGAGTCCATCTCCGACTCCCTTATCCATTCTCCCCGGCCCCCAATTACACGGTTACATTCATGCTGGGGTTCGGTAAACATGGGCACCACATGGCCCATATTCATTCTCTCTCCTTCCCTTTTAACCCATCGCCAAGATGCTCCATTCGCGCCAGGGGGGAGGATTTAAATTGTTCAATGAAAAGAAGGGCGTTATCACTATGAGACCTCCTTTACCAGTGGCTACTACTATAAGGGCGTTATCGTTTCGTTTTCTTGGCAAGCTTTGATCAACACTTGCAACTTAACGCAAAGCAACGCGCGCAGCACAAGGTTACATATTCGACTCGGCGGGAGGGAGGGACTGAGATGTCGGCGGATATGTGAAAATGTCAGATATGTGAACATCTACGAGAACATTACAGCTGCAACCACGCACGCGCATACTCCACTGGGTTGTAGGTGCAGGTGGCTTTGTCAGACCGGAGAAGTCACAGCTGATTGTATGCTGGGACGATATAGATTTAGAGCAGAAATCTTCAAGTACCATGATTAAGATGCCAATACTGGGTGGCATGACCACCGCTGTAAATGTTATTATCGGGCAAAAACAAACTCTGAGGTCGCGTGCGACGGCCGGGATGCAGGAGGAGGTGTTTTGAATATATTTACTTATTTATTGACAGTCCTTTTATTTTCGTGATGATTTGTTTACCTCTCCTATCCTTTGCACTTCTGTCGTGTGTTTATGTTGTTTGCTACTGTAACTCGCTGACATCTGTGAGTAAAAGAGCTTCATAGCTCATCGGATTCCTCCGGCAGCGTGAACAAATATTCTGATTCAGTTTGCTACTCGCTCGCACGTAGGAGGCGAAGGGAAAGGTGAACTTTGTGGGAGGTGGGGGAAGGGGCTTTGTGTTGCGGAAGTCGATTATTAAATTAACGCTTCCGTTTTCCAGCAATAAATAACTTTAATAGCCGCGTTGTGGAATTGTGGCTCCCAGAGGGGGAAGGCCTACACGTGTGTGGGGGCAGGGAGGTCGCCTGAAATCCTTTCAACCAAAGGGGAACTTCGCCGTGACTCCGCGCCGGTGTGTGAGCGATCACACCGATACGCATCCCCCCGAAGGGCTGCGGTGCAAGGCCATTTTCCATTGCTGTTGTGTCAATTTAATTTAATTTTTCGATTTAAAGCTTTCGTGACTGTAGGGATTCATCTTCTTGGTTCTTTCGGTAAAGTCACGTAGAAGGGAAGTAATAAAATAATAAAAATAAAACATAATAAAATAATTCTCACGACGTTTCGGCCATAACTCAAGTAGCCGTCCTCAGATGGAGAACAGGTCTGTCGAGGAGACAGAGTCTGAATGACGGCTACTTGCGTTGTGGCCGAAACGTCGTGAGAATTATTTTATTATGTTTTATTTTTATTATTTTATTATTTCAATTCTACGTGACTTTACCGAAAGAACCAAGAAGAATTTTATTTTAGTTAAATATACAACCCCCTGTCCTCCTGCTGAATAATGGCTTCCTCATTCTGTGCGGTTCATGGGGCTTGTCTGTCCTTACTTCACCATGATGGTCAAAGGGGGTGGCCCTGGACCATGCACGTGTATGTTGAGCTTCTTGCAACACCGCAAATAGCCAACCGTGCCAATAGGATCTGCGACCCAATTCCAATATCACTCGCATCTGATGTTAACCGTGGCCTGGAATCAAACCTGTGATTAAGGTATTACCTCCAGGGAGTGTTTGTGTATGGGTGTTGTGCGTGTCTGGGTATTAAACGGGGAGCGGTGGCGCAATGGTTACCACACTGCGCTAGAAACCCGGTGTCTTGCCTTCGATTCCCACCCACACAAAATGTCTGCACCTGTTCTGGGCCACGTGGTGCGATGTGTAATCATCAGCACCGGGGAGCGTGGTGCTGACTATACACACCTCGTCCGCACCGTGCCGGCCTTAATAGGTGCTCGCCAACAGCACTTGTCCCCAACAGCCTGTTCAAGGCTAAACGGGGGGCATCTGTTGTGTTTGCTCAGCGTGAGTGACGGTCTCGTCTCTTGTCGAGGAGCGTGCTGCAATAGTGGCCGGAATGGCTCATTTCTTGGCACAACATCAAAGTTCCACAATCCATGAGATTTCCTGTCCTGTCCCCCCATTGCCTGCCTGGCTGGCCAGGTCGGATATATCGTCCTCGTCAACCCTGCAAACAAAGACAAAGATCCCCCGTATAGTCTTAACAGACTGTAGGGGCAAGTGCTGTTAGCGAGCACCTATGAAGGCCGGCACGGCACACGAGGGGGTGGGTGGCCAGCACCACGCCCGACCGCCTTTGTCTCCCCAGTGGCGATGTTTACACACCGCACCAGGTACGCATTTGAGGCCGAGTCGACCTAGGAGAGGCCCGGGACCGGTTTAGATATTCGTTACTGGTGTTGGCCGTGAGCGGGAATCGAACCCGGGTCGCCGGGTTCATAGCACAGCGCGCTTAACCGCAACACCACCGCTCCCCTCTACACACAGACGTGCACACACACGTGCACACACACACACATGCACACACACACGTGCACACACACATACATGCACACACACACACACGTGCACACACGTGCACACACACGTGCACACACATACACACGCACGCCTTGCAGGGCGGGAGTTTCTCTCGTTTTTATTTCATCAAGAGAAACAAAAATACAGACGCCCGCGCCAATATTTTTTTGGTGGGGGGGGGGGGTCTTTTTTGTGATGCGACTCGTAACTCATAAAGCAGAGGTGGAGGCGAAATGGTCATTGCCCCCCGCATTTAATATGACTCATGCAATGCCCGCAGTCACTGCAGTCTGGTGGTGCGTGCGTGCGTGTGTGCGTGTGTGCGTGCGTGTGTGCAAAGAGACAAAGGTGGGCGGATGTGTGTGGTTCTGGCAACGCCGTGCCCTTGTGTGCCCTGCCCTCCTTAATAGGCGCTCACGAAAAGCACTTGTCCCCGTGATCTAATGGCCAAAAGGAGAACTTTTGCCTTTTGTTGTGTGTGTGCGCGCGCGCGCGTGTGTGCATGTGTTTGAATGCGCATGTGCACGCGTGTCCTTGTGTGTGTCCGTGCGAAAGGTCTACGCGCGTCTCTGTGCATTTGTGCGCTTGTATGCGGGGAGCAGCGGCCCAGTGGTTGGCGCACCGCGCTCCAACTCTGCCACGACCCAAGTTCAATTCCCGCTCACAACCCACATCAGTGTCGACGATCTGAACCGGTCCTGGGCCTCCCTTGGGCCTCCCTTACGCACAGTGCCTGGCATTGTGCGTAAACGCCAGCACCGGGGAGACAAAGGCGGCTGGCCGTGGCGCTCACCAAACAGCGCTCACCCCAACAGTCGTTCGAGGCTGTACGGGGGGGATCTTTTGCCTTTGTGTGCGTGCGTGCGTGTGAGTAGTTGCGTAAGTGTCGGAGTCGGGGTGCGAGGAGGAGGAGGGAGGGGGGGTGCATGTGATCACTTCCGAAAGCTGCCGTGGTGGCCCTGCGGGAAATCTGGAGATGGAGTTGGGGATGGTGGCGGTGGTGGGGGTGGGGGTGGTGGTGGTGGTGGTTGTGGTTGTGGTGGTTGTGGGGGTGGTTGTGGTGGTGGGGGTGCAGTTTGTGGTCAATGGTGCCCCCCCGCCCCCCCCATAAGGTGCTAGCTATCGCGAACGACACGTTCACCAACAGCGCGTGGCATTACTCTTCAGACAAGTATCATCACCGTCACATTCAACAGCCACGGTCAATCCGCCGCTGGATGAAGGCCTGTCTGAGCCAATGCCGCCTCCGATTAGCACAGTTGGCTACGTACGACGCGAAAGAAGTTCCGCGTACGTGCAATAGTCTATTATGCAAACTGGCCAGGGGTGATTTTGGGGTGGGGGGGGATGGATGAACGCTGTCTTCCTCGGTACGTACGCGTGTCGAACTTGCACCATCGGATCAAACTGGCGGTGACCGCCGGATTGTACGTCGAGCACATTGAATGCGTGCCACCGTACGCTGTCGGACTTCTGTCGCACCGTGCGAGAGCCTGTACCTTGCCAACCGTGCCAATCGGAGGTGCGGTGAGGAGGGGGAGGAGGAAGGGTGGGGGAAGAAACTCAACACGCGCGAGTGAAACGCACGCATTGAGCGCGTGCGTGCGCGTGTGTGCGTGTGTGTACGTGTGTGTAACGTGTGTGTGTGTGTGTGCGTGTGTGCGCGTGCGTGTGTGCGTGCGTGTGTGTGTGCGTGTGCATGCATGCGTGCGCGTGCGTGTGTGTGTGTGCGTGCGCGTGTGCGTGCGCGTGTGTGTGCGTGCGCGTGTGCGTGCTCGCGTGTGTGTACGTGCGTGTGTGTGTGCGTGTGTGTGCGTGCGTGTGTAACGTGTGTGTGTGTGCGTGCGTGTGTGTACGTGTGTGTGTGTAGCGTGCGTGTGTGTGCGTGTGTGTGCGTGCGTGTGTAAAGTGGTGTGTGTGTACGTGTGTGTACGTGTGTGTGCGCGCGCGGTAGCCGAAGAGCAGCGGGGACACGGTGGCCGGACGGACGTGATGGTCACGTGAATAATAATGACGGCCCCTTGTTTACGCGCTGCATGTGAAATGAAGCGTACATAGAGTGGGAACTCCAGCCCACTCCGTAGCACCCCCTCCTCCCACAGCCGCCGCTCCACCATGCTCAGGCCCCCCTCCATCCTCCTACCCCCACCCCCTGTGCATTCACTTGCCAAGGTTTCTGCTGCTGCTGCTCTGAATGCCAATCTGCCAACACAATGTGCCCTTTGTGACAGGGATCTCTCCGCTCTGTGCTCAAGTCTTCGGAGCCCCCTTTGCTGGTTGGGCTTCTGTTGTTTTGCATCTCTTTCAGAGCCGTATTTTTGTATCGTTTCAATGGAAATTGCGGACAATGGCTTGACTACTTTTCAAATGCGGCAATCACTCTGTCTGCGCGCGCACGCGCGCGTGTGTGTCCCTGTGTCTGTCCATCCCATCCTGTTTATGCACAACAACAACAACATACACGCACAACAAACCACATTTTTAAATCTGTCAAGTTTGTCAAGCAATTGCACTTAGGTAATCGTCTTCGTCCAGAGTCAAGTAAGGTCTTCACGATTACCAGAAAGACGTTTGGTCCAGGTCATAAAAGTTGACGAAAATATTTACCACGTTAATCCTGCGAGGAGGTTTTGGCGGAACAAAATAATAATAATAATGCGCGTCCATTCGTTGGATTGTTTTTTTTTTTGCGTCTCTGAGTTTAGGAAATCATTTTTTGTAACACAACGCAAAAAGTCCCGTGACATGGTCCGTGAGCGTACGTGTGCGATTTTGAGTGCGAGCGGGGGAGCGGTAGCCTAGTGCTTTAGCTCGCTACACTACGAACCTGACAACACGGCTTCGATTCCTGATTTAAGACCAACACCCGTGACAATTATCTGAACTCATTTTGGGCATCTCCTAGGTTGACTCGCTCTCAAACGAGTACGCGGTGCGACGTGTAAACATCGCCACTCGGGAGGAAAAGGGGAGCCGGGCGTGGTGCTGGCCACTGATCCCGTCATGTGCCTCCGTGTCGTGCCTTCATAGGTGCTCCTCGCGAACAGCACTTGCCCCAAAAGTTTGTTGAAGGCTATACGGGGGTCTTTGTCTCTGCGTGTGTGTTTGTGTATGTGCATCGCGTTGTTGCCCAAGATAAGTTGCATGTTCTGGGCCATTGACAAGGGCTAGCTCTCTTATCTCCCGTCACTCAGCCAACTCGGGCTTTCTCTCCTCCGGGACAGGTGGGTGCAGTGCGATTGCTCGCTTTTACCACCGAAGGAAAGTTGGTTTGACGTTTGATATTCGTTTGACATTAGCAACGAAATGACTTAGAAACAAAGCTGTAAACTGTTTTGACTTTCACAGGCAAGGCCCACTGATTTTTATAGTTCTTTTTCAGAAGCGACATGGCCACAAATGATCACTCAACACGAAGTGGCTCATTGTATGAAAATTTATCGCGGCCAAATACTCCAAAACGCACGTTGATTTCTAAATGTGGAAGGAAAACCCGAGGATCTGGAGAAAAATCCACACGACCACGGGGAGAGAGACACGCAAACGAATATACAGGGATGTCAGCGTCGGGATCGAATCCACGACCTCCTGTACACCAGGCGAGGTCGTTAACATTTCGCCACCGCTTCTCCAAGCCAGTCTCGCGACTGAGAAACTTCGGTCAGCTAACACGATTCAAGCTGCGCACCTACCACCTGCAGTGTGCTGTCCTTCCCCCGCACCTCCCGATTACCACGGTTGGCTACGTACGGCGCGAAAGAAGTTCCACATACGCGCATTCTCATAACCAGTCGCAGTTGCGAACGCTTGCCCGCAGAGACCTCCGCATCAATGTCCTCGCCTAACGCCGGTGCGTGCGCGGACCGCGTCAGGAACGGCTTCCGCCGCGTTGCGTTCGCTCAAAGCGGGTCTGGTGGCAGCCGGGTGCGGCGCATTCGTCTCGCCGGCCACCGACATCGGCGACATCCGCTTTGCCTAAACTTGATTGGCTTAAAGTCGTCACGGTGGGGGGGGGGGGGGGGGACGCGGGGAGGGGGGGTGGTGGACGAGCTCTGCCCATCGATCAGTCATTCCAAAATCAAATCGCACGTCGCTCTCCTCCCAACACTCGCCCCGGCTGGAGATCACGACGGCAGGGAGGGGGGTGGGGAGCACGAGGGTGGGGGCACGGGGGGGGCACGGGGGGGGGGGGGGCACGAGGGGGGCACGTGGGGGGGGGGGCACGGGGGCGGGGAACTGCGAGGGACAACACGAAAGCGCGTGGCCCACGAGGGCCCTGTGTTGCGCGCTGGGCGCGGTGGCTCACACCTGCAACCACGGACGCTCACGAACTCCGACTCATTTTCAGTTTTTAAATCCTTTATATTAAGTTCACTTGCTTGCTTGCGCGCTTACGACCGTGCAAATCTTTCGCTCGTTTTTTAACCCACTTCCCGTGATTCAATCGAGCTGACATTTTGCACACAGACTTGTTGTGCGTGACAATTTATTTTCGTAAAATTTTTTCCCCAAAATTTTGCACTTTTTAGGGATTTTTTTTATATTTAATTACCAATTGCTTAATGGTGGCAGGCAATCATCTCACCCATAGGTGGCAGCCATCTCAAGCCAGAGGACGAGAGGACTCTCGCCGCCACGCATATAAAGGATTTATATAGTGAAAAACTTTGTTTTTACGGGTTAATTTTTACTAATTGAGTTGGCGGGTGGGGAAGGGGCGTGGGCAGTTTTGGGGGGTAGACCGTGTTGGAAGCACCGACCCATGTTGGCTGACCGCTCGGTGAAACGCCGCCACGTGTGCGCGGAACCCGTGCTGCGTGCGTCGTCGAGCCAATCCACGGGGGATACATGGCGACCGATACAGTCAACCCGAACACACGCGCAAAACTCCACCTCCGTGTCAAAGTGAAATGTCACGTAAAGTTCATCAGCCTTCTGGACTTAGGCTTGGAGGCCATGGGCTTGTTTACCCCGGTCGACAATCAGTTCTATCTGGATCCACCTGACGTGATCCGTGCCGTTTTGGGGTGCGTGTGCCGTAGGCATTGTAAGTGCTCCACTCCATGTTCCGTCAGGCAGGCTCCATGCCGTGTTGTGGTGCGTGCCGTACGCGTTGTGTGAGTTGTGAGTGCTCCGCTCCATGTTCCGTCAGGCAGGCTCCATGCCGTGTTGTGGTGCGTGCCGTACGCATTGTGTGAGTTGTGAGTGCTCTGCTCCATGTTCCGTCAGGCAGGCTCCATGCCGTGTTGCGGTGCGTGCCGTACGCATTGTGTGAGTTGTGAGTGCTCTGCTCCATGTTCCGTCAGGCAGGCTCCATGCCGTGTTGCGGTGCGTGCCGTACGCATTGTGTGAGTTGTGAGTGCTCTGCTCCATGTTCCATCAGGCAGACTCCATGCCGTGTTGCGGTGCGTGCCGTACGCATTGTGTGAGTTGTGAGTGCTCTGCTCCATGTTCCATCAGGCAGACTCCATGCTGTGTTGCGGTGCGTGCTGTACGCATTGTGTGAGTTGTGAGTGCTCTGCTCCATGTTCCGTCAGGCAGGCTCCATGCCTTGTTGTGGTGCGTGTGCCGTACGCATTGTGTGAGTTGTGAGTGCTCCGCTCCATGTTCTGTCAGGCAGGCTCCATGCCGTGCTTTTGGGGGGAGTGGGATGTGCGTTTTGAGATCCGGCTAGAGGCATGGAGCGGACACTGCACCACAAAGTTGAAGAACAGAGAAGTTGAAAACTGGAAGGATGCTACTCCGACCTGTAAGCCAGGTCGGTGGATCATGCACAGATCATCATGTTCACGACAAACCCACTCTCTTGGGCTACAGAACAACCAGTGAGTTGCTGGCCTATCTGCACTGGGGTTTTTTTCCGCATGCATTGCAGGAGTTTTCTGTTCCTCGCGAATGTAAATTATACAGTAGTTGATGTTGGAGTGTCAAAAATTGCAAGCATGCAGGAACTCTTGTGAAATAGTCTTAAGACTCACAGTCTTTCTAAGACAAGTGTAAGACTACGATTATGGTTTACGGACCAGCCACTTGGTAGTGTCGACAGAGACAATCGGCTCACAATCTGAAGATTATGAGGTTAACATCCCGGATCAGGATTGAGCTCATTATACCACTGTGGTCGATAAACCAGAGTGGCATGATGGGCGCCACGGTGGCGAGATGTTAACTACCTCGCCTGGTATACAGGAGATCGTGGATTCGATCCCGACCCTGTCTCCTGTATATTTGGAGTTTGCATGTCTCTCTCTCCCCGTGGTCGCGTGGATTCTTCTTCGGCTCCTTTGGTTTTTCCCTCCACATTCAGAATCAATACGATGCGTTTCATTTCCACGTCATGATAATCCACTTTGTTGAGCTATCATTCGTGGCCAGGTCGCTTCTGAAAAGGAGCTATATAGCTCAGTGGGCTTTACCTAGTAAAAGAAAACATAGTTTAGCTTGAACTAAACACCGCTTTGTGGGAAGTCAGCATGGTCATCTGATAGAGAAAACTCCCCCCCCCCCCCTCACCACGTTAGCAAAGTGGACATTTCACCTACTGACTCGGCCCACTCATAGAGATGAGAGTATGGCTGCAACATTTTCTGGGAGGCTCAACCAGGACACAGATCACGTTGGCACCCCCCCGTCCCTCCATCATCATCATCACCACCCGATTTTACGTAGCCGTGTCCGGCACAATCGCAAGCCTCTCCCACGTGAATTGTCTCCCAACTCGTCAGCCAACCCCGCCCACTGCTCAGGCACTCCGACCTCTGCCTGCGTTATGAGGTCACAAAATATGAAACCGGGAGACGAGAGTCACATTCTCACAAATTTCTATTGATGGGTGGGCGGACACAACCAGGACCGCCGTTGGTGAATCCGGGACGTTCCCGGCCAAACCAGGACGCTCGGAAGATAATGCCGCCCTCCCGGGCAAGGGGTTGGGGGGAGGAGGGCACTTTGACTCGACTGTCATTATTCATAAGTGCTTAGCGGAGAGACGCAGATTGTGTTTGACAGGTGGAAAATGGCGATTGGTGAGGTCTGACGGAGCCACAATCGCGGCTTAACCGGGGCATGTAAACAGGAGCGGGGTGGTGGTGGTGGTGGTGGGGGGGCAGCCTGTGGGTCCTCGCGAAGAAGATTAAGCTTCGTGTCTCCCGCACGTGGATTGTGGACGTGGCAGATGGGGGCCCAGTAATGACCGGACACCCGGCACCACAAAACGAAGTGTGGGGGGGGGGGGCACGACACGGTTGGTAAACAAACTTGAGACGAATGTTAAACGCGTAAACGATGGGCCTGTGTCTATCGTGTTTTCTGCCCTCGCTGAGTGTATGCAGAAGGGCCATGGCACCCATCGCTAAATAATCGTGCTCATTTCGATTTAAAGCTTTCGTGACTGCAGGGATTCATCTTCTTGGTTCTTTCGGTAAAGTCACGTACAAGGGAAATAATAAAATAATAAAATAAAACATAATAAAATAATAAAAATGAAACATAATAAAATAATTCTCACGAAGTTTCGGCCGAAACGTCGTGAGAATTATTTTATTATGTTTCATTTTTATTATTTTATTATTTCCCTTCTACGTGACTTTAACGAAAGAACCAAGAAGATGAATCGTGCTCATTTTTGTCACCGACATTTTTTGGACTTGGCTAAGAATTTAGAAGTGGGTGGTGGGGGGCGGGGGGCGTGTGGCTAAGCTCACCTTACTACGGTGGATTATGTGCTGCACGCAAGACTCGTTTGTCCACCGTGCGACACAACCTCTGCGCCGGATGATTTTGGTCGCGAAAGGCCTCCGTGTTGAACCGAGACGATGAGCGTTTGTTGACTGTGCCGGTGGAATGGGCTCGACAGGACTCGCTTGCATTGCTCACCGGACAAGTTCACGCATTCACGCGTGCGCGTCTGATCTGATCATGATGATTGGAACTTAATTTCATAATCATTGTGATCATAATCTCATCATAAGCACACGAGCATCGCCGTCTATTCATCATAATTATCATCGTCAATCATCTGATAATCATCATCATCATCATCGACTGATCATTAATACTATAATCATGATATCATCATCGCCATCATCAGCCGGGCGGTTGTGCCTTGTGCACATGACCTGTGATCCAGGGGTGTGGAGGCAGCGAGGGATAGTGGATCACATTTACGTTGTGAAACTCCCTTTCCGTGGGCGTCGAGGAGGTGCCAGACCCTGGCTCGCTAGGCGAAGGCAGTACAGCAAGTCGGCGAATCACCGTCTGTTGACCATCTGTATGGGGATAGAGCGTTGCCCCCTCACTTGCGTGGGGTTTTCTCCGGGCGCTCCGGTTTCCTCCCAGTTGTATGAACACTCATCATTAATTGGCTGAAAGCATTTTAAAATCAGAAATTGAAACCCAGAATCAGAATATTTATTGACACTGGAGGAATCCGATGAGTTATAAAGTAATTTTTCACAGATGTCCAGTCGGGGCAGATCAGAACGTTACAACAACCAACGGTACAAAACACGATATGAGTGCAAAGTATATGAAAGGTAAGCAAGTCACTCGAAAATATATATACAAATAAAACTAAACAATATTCTTAGGTTTGTTTCGGTAAAGTCACGTAGGTAAAAAAATAAAAATTAATAAAATTAAAATAAAAATAAAATATATTTTATTTTATTTTTTATTTTACTTTTATTAATTTAAAAATTTTACCTACGTGACTTTACCGAAAAAACCTAAGAATATGAATCCTTGCAGTCACGAAAGCTTCAAATCTAAAACTAAACAATGTTTTCTATCTTACCAGGTAAAGCCCACTTAGCTATGAGCTTCTTTGTCAGAAGCGATCTGGCCACAAATTATAGCTCAACGAAGTGGCTTATCACGTGGACATTTATAGCAGCTAGTTAATCTAAACGTCAGTAAATGTGGAGGGAAAACTTGGAGGAACCGGATGCAGGACCCTCCTGAAAATAAAGTCCTACAAATTAGTTTCGTTTTTGTAGATAGATAAATAAGTAAATAATAGATTATCATTACAATCATCAGTTCTTGCACGGTGGCGAGATGTTAACTTCCTCGCCTGCTTTACAGGAGGTTCATGGGTTCGATCCAGACCCTGACGCCTGCTGCATATTTGGAGGTTGTGTGTTCTCTTGTTGGTTGTGTGGACTTTTCTCCAGGTCCTCCAGTTTTTGCGCTCCTGGCCGGGTAGCTCTCCCTGCAGCCCCCCCCCCACCACCGTCCTGTGGAGTGCGCGCGGGGGCAGCCAATGATTGACAGACGCTGCTGACAGCTGCAGCCGTAACCCAAGCTCCTTCGGAAGTCCAGCGGATGGGCTGGGTGGAAGAGAGGAGGTTGGGGGGGGGGGGGGTGGCGGAGGGTGATCCAGGGTAGGATGGAGAGAGGAAGCCTTGCAAGTGGAGTGTTCTTCACGGAGGCAACACGTTTATTTTAACACCCCAACCGGGTAACGACATAAACGTACTGAATAAGAACAGAGGTGATAGCCACTTGAGTATTAACTAAGCCACAACGGGCCAACTACATTGCCGGGTCAGTCCGTAACATTCTGACTGACCCACGATGCCGAGCGAAGACCGACGATCTGAGAGACGTGGCGCCGAGGGTTGATTTCAGAGAACAGCCCTGATCGGGGCTCGGGACTCGGCCTTCATCGGCCGCGGCGTGGCCGGGTTCTGCCCTTGGCCAGGGCCCCTTCCAGATCCTTCCCGAAGACTCTGGCCCCTACATCACGTGTCCCTCTCCCCTTCTTTTGGGCCCCCCTCTTGCCATCTCGTCCGATCACGTGCCCTCTCGGAGTCACCCAGACTGCCATGTCCTCACTCGACCTCTCTGTCACTGTCACCAGGACTAAGCCCCCGAGGGCCTGCTTCCATTGCATGCCCACTCTGGTGCCCGAGAGAGGCCCAAGACACATAGCTCCACTCTTGTGACGGTCGCTGGTGCTAACCGCCATAGTGACCCCATTTATGTCACTACACAAGTAATGCCACGTGGGGCATGAATCTCCACCCGGGCTGGGGCCTGGCAGTGGGTGGACAGGCGTGGAGCGAGGGGCCATTCGAGGCTCACGGATTACAGTTGTAACCGTGCACCGATTTAATATGGATTCTCAGAGCTCAAGATTCACGGATCGAAACGCCCACGTAACGATCCGTATTTTTCTATTCGTATATATGTGTTGCTGTATAAACTTGAGCGTGTGAATGTAGCGGCAATTAGTCGCTGGCGGTGGTCGCGTAAGGTGCTTTTGTCAATTCACTGCTGGATGCCGAAGGCTTCCCGGAGCCACGTTGGTCGTGGGCCTTGTTCGACCATACATGACCACATTGGTCAGTGGTGGTGGTTGGTTACTTGGACTTGATGACCAGGGCTGGTGTCAGTAACGGCTAACTGATGTGAGCCATGGCTGGGAATTTGAATTCGGGGACACATCCCCCCCAAAATTCAAATATGCTTAAAATGTCCCCCCCCCCCAATATATTGCTATAAAATAGATTTCTGTTTATATGATTGTGGTTACGGTTGTACTTTATTAATCCCGAAACTCTGCAATTACATACAATGAAACAAGAAAAGGTTAAAAAGAAAAAAACAGCAATGTAATACAATACACTATTCGACATTATTGTAAAAAATAAATAAAAAGTTCATCCTATGTGTTAGTGAATTTTTTAAATATTTTAGGCAGGAAATGGCAGCAAATTCCTTTTCAAATTGAGATTTTTTTTCTGGGGGGGGGGACCCCCAGACCCCCTGGAGATTTAGTCCCCCCCAATGTTGACTCCATAGCTACGGCCTTGCCTCAAACACAGCCCCCCAACTTGGCCACCGTTTATCAAATGCCCCTCCTCCGAGCTGCCACCGGTCCGAATTTAGCGAAAACTCGTGGAGGAAATTGCCAAATGCGTAGAGGCTCATATTGGGCACTCTCCTATTTAGCGTGTGCGCCGAGCCAGCAGACTCACAGTGCGTCGTTTAATATTTGAAATCGGGGGGGGGGGGGGGGGGCATCGCCCCTCAGCCCTGCGGAGGGACCTTTTTTTAAAGAGAGTGTGTGTGGGGTAATGCAGCAACTCCAGGGCACCACGACACAGTCACATCCACTCATCATCATTACCATGCTATCGTTATTATGACCCATCATCATTATCATCACCGTGTATCATTATTACCCATCATTGCCATCATAATCACCACCGTGCTATCATTGTTACCCATCACCACCATCCGATCATTATTTCCCATCATTGCCATCATCATCACTGTGATATAATTATCACGCATCACTGCCATCATCATGCTATCATTATTAACACCACCATCACCCCACGATCATTATTACGATATCATCACCACCGTCACGTCTTGGCTGTCAGAATTTAAAACCGGGGGCTGAGTCTTTAGCAGGCGGTGGACTTGGGACTGTCGTCGTTATGAGCACAGGTCGGTGGCTATGTACGGTGGCGAACGACGTCCAACAGACATGCACCACGTGGGCGAACTCGTAAACCAGTTTTTGTATTTTTCATTTAATACATGACATCGCCGTGGAAATGTGAACCTGCGGCTGATTGGGGACTCTGACGCAGAGTGAGTTCGCGTTTTTTTTTACTACACAGCAAGAGAGAGAGAGCGAGCTGTGGGTGGTGCGTTATGTGCGTGTGGGGTGCAGGGAAGTCTGGCTGGGGTGGGTGGGTGGGTGTGTGGGGGAGAGTTGGGGTGAGAGATGCAGGGGGGGGGTGGTTGGTCTATGGTTCTGGGGTTGCTATGAAGGTCACAGTCCGGAAATAGAGCGCAGGAAAGTATGTGGCACTTGGGCATGTGGCCTCCCACCCGGATGAGTGTTGTCAGAGGGTGCAACCTGCTCAAGTATATTTAGTGTGTGTGTGTGTGCCGCGTGCATTGCTGCACGCGTCTCCTATTTATAGTTGAAATACGCATTGGATTCCCACCTGGATAACGAACGATGTCGATCGCGGTGATCAGTTCACGTCGTATCATTGCAGTGCGACAACGAGCCGTAGCACGCGCGCGCGCGCCTCTGCTGTGTTGCTTCGCGGAAGGAAGAAAGTTGCTCCGAAAGGGATGTACCGGCCGAGCGACGTTCTCACGGGGCGAGTCGTGGCGCGACGGCAGCGGCAGCAGCGGTGAAATTCCGCCGTCAAATCGCAAATTGGCCATCGCCGCCGTCGCCGTCGTGGTCGAGACCCAAGCCACGTCGCGCCCGACGGAGTTCGAGCAAACGCTGGCAAACCCACCGCCGCCTTTCAACCCGAGCCGCTCATCCGCTCCCAAACTCGATTTTTCCAGATCCGAGTCATGAGGCTCCCCGTGGTTCCCCAATGGGGGAAGGGGGCGGGGGGGGGCGGCATCTGTGAAAAAAAGAGCTTTACAGCTCTTTGGATTTATCCGGTACAAATAATTATTCTGAAGCTGGACAAATGTATCCATTTATTTTCAGTAGTTTACAATGAAGATTTAAAAGTAAAATAACACTGTGTAACAAAAACAAATTTTGTTCCTGGGTAGTAAGTGTTATTTCCTAATTGCTTATGCCTCAAAAGTACAGAGAATGGCTATTACTCCCCACAAACTTTGCTTTTGTGAGCAGGACAGTGATATTTAGAAATGTACCTATTTTCAGTGAGAAAACGTGGTGTGCATTTTTGTCATTCCTTCACGTAAAGTCCTGGTCACAAAAGCAACGTTTGTGGGGAATAATAACCAATTTCTAAATATGAGGCATAAGAAATAAAAAAATAACACTTACTACCCAGGGACAAAAATCGTGTTACATAGTGCTATTAATGATTCGATGAACATATTAAAATCAATACATTAATAGCTTAATAGTGCTATTAATTTATTAATTATATGCACCCGCGATTATTGCTGTGAGAGATAAAGTAATCCCCTGGCACCCCCCCCTCCCTCTCCAAATATTCACGTCAAAAACTGCTCCCATGCTCGGAATCGGGGGTAGGGGTAGCGGCGTAGGGGGCCGTCCATAAATGACGTCACGCACCTAAGGGGGGGGGGGGGTCAGACATTTGTGACGATGTGTGACGAGGGGGGGGGGTGTTTGAGAAATCTGACGTCACATCAAAATGCGCAAATCTAAATAAATATGGACAACACGTTCTACTTAATTAAATATACTTTTTAATAAATGTTTTCTCCTACAACGTCAGAGTGCAGCGCCACATTAAATACGCACTACAATGACAATAGTTTAAAGCGATTTGAAGCATGTTTTATATTCAAAATGATAATATGATTTTGGGGGGGGGGCAGAGCTTTGTGACGTCATATTTGAGGGGGGGTCAAATTTTTTGTGACGAGGGGGGGGGTCAAAAATCGTCCAAAATCACGTGACGTCATTTATGGACGGCCCTGTAGGTGTGGGCGGAATGCGGTGGGCGGGGCTTCAACACCTAGAGCTCCTCCTCCTTGTGGTCACAGTCACGCCCACCTCGGGTCACTGGTGGTGGTGGAGGGGGGAGGGAGGAGGGGGGGGGGGGCGCGAGACACTTCCGTTTGGCCGACTGCCAAAGAGGCTCCCGGGGCGCTGAGATGTCGCAATCAGATTGACAGGCGGAAGTGCGTCGAGCCAATGCTATGAACATGCTTAGCGTGTGTGAGTGTGAGTGAGTGTGTGCGTGTGTGCGAGTGCGTGTGTGTGTGTGCGCTTGAGTGTGCGTGTGTGCTCACGGCCAACGCCAGTGACGAGTATCTGAATCGGTCCCGGGCCTCCCCTAGGTCGACTCAGCCTCAAATGAGTACCTGGTGCAGTGTGTAAACATTGCCACTAGGAGACAAAGGCGGTCGGGCGTGGTGCTGGCCACCCACCCCCTCGTGTACCGTTCCGGCCTTCATAGGTGCTCGCTAACAGCACTTGCCTCTACAGTCTGTTAAGGCTATATGGGGGATCTGTATCTTTGTTTTGTGTGAGTGCGTGCGTGCGTGTGAGTATGTGAGTGTGTGTGAGTGAGTGTGTGAGTGGGGTGGGGAGCGGTGGTGTAGGGGTTAGCGCGCCTCGCTACGAACCCCGGCGACCCGGGTTCCATTCCCGCTCACGGCCAACACCCATTGACGATTATCTGAACCGGTCCTGGGCCTCCCCTAGGTCGACTCGGCCTCAAATGAATACCCGGTGCGGTGTGTAAACATCGCCACTGGGGAGACAAAGGCGGCCGGGCGTGGTGTTGGCAACCCACCCCCTCGTGTGCCGTGCCGGCCTTCACAGGTGCTACTCGCTAAAGAGCGCTTGCCCCTACAGTCTGTTTCAGGGATCTTTGTCTTTGTGTGAATGGCAGGCAGGCCATTCATAAAATGAGCATTCATAAAACAAGCATTGCCCAGAGCAACCTCAACACGCTGCGAAGCACAGGCCTCTTGCAAAGGGTAAAAGTGCGAGTTCGAATCTCGGTCGGGGGGGCTGACTCAACCCATCATCACTCACGGTCGGATAAAGCGACGACAACCGTGTGGGGAACGCGACAATGCTGGCCTGTGGAATGACTTGGCCCTGCCATAGGAATGCCGAATATCCACCACTCGCTCAGCTGTAAACGGGAGATGAGAACCCGCCCCTTCCCGTCGTTTTAAAGGAAACCCATCTGACTTGGGTGTTCGTCGCTGATGTGTTTTTTTCATGTTTTCGTGTTATCTGCTGTTATTAGTTTTACTACCTTCCAGCGAGAAACAAACACGGTATTCATCGAGGTTTACGGCATGTTGACAAACCCCCTCTCCGAACCCAGGGAAGTTATTAGAACTCTTCGGTTTTTTTAGTTGTTGTTTAATGATCACCTTCGGTGTTTTTTACCCGGGGGGAGGGGGGGGTTACGAGGAAGCCATAAAACTCATCCCCACCGTGCGAACACCGCGTCGCGTCGCAGAGACGAATCTCTGTCACGTGGCATTTAAAAACGAAGGACTCTCAGGACACAAGTGCTGCCCGTGCTCAAGTGCTGCCCGTGGCACGCACGTGGGCGTGCATTGTGCGTGCATGTCTCTGCGGGGAGCGGTGCCGCTGCAGTTAGCGCGCTGCGAACCCCAGTGACCCCGCTGCGAACCCCAGAGACCCGAGTTCAATTCCCGCCCGCGACCGCTAACAGTGGCGAGTCTTTGAACCGTTCATGCGGCCTCAAATGAGTGCCTGGTGCGGTGTGTAAACATCGCCACTGGGGAGACAAAGGCGGCCGGGCGTGGTGCTGACCACCCACCCCCTCGTGTGACGTGCCGACCTTCATCGGCGCAATTCGCTAACAACACACAAAGACAAATATCGCCCGTATAGCCTTAGACTGTAGGGGCAAGTGCTGTTAGCGAGCACCTATGAAGGCCAAAACGGCACACGAGGGGATGGGTGGCCAGCACCACGCCCGACCGCCTTTGTCTCCACAGTGGCGATGTTTACACACCGCATCAGGTACTCATTTGAGGCCGAGTCGACCTGGGGGAGGCCCAGGACCGGTTCAGATAATCGTTACTGTGGTGTTGGCCGTGAGCGGGAATCGAACCCGGGTCGCCGGGTTCATAGCGCAACGCGCTAACCGCTACACCACCGCTCCCCACACACGAACATACATACAGACGTGCACGCGTGTGCAATACTTGTACATACACACAATATACACATTTGACCGGGGTTAACATTTCCCTTCTTTGCAACTTGAGCAAACAGATGTCATGGGGGCTAATGTCCGGTACTGCTCATGCACACAGACAAAGCTACCTCGTACAGCCTCTTACAGCCTGTCGGGGCAAGTTCTGTTTGGCAAGCACCTATTAGTGCCGGCACAGTGGACGAGAAGGTGTTGTGGTCCAGGCTGAGTCGACCTAGGAGAGGCCCAGAACAAGATCGGATATTCGCCAATGATGTTGCCCTAAGCAGGAATCAAATTTGCGTCGTTGAGTTCTGAAGCGCACGAACGCAGCGGTTAATGTTGCCACAATGAACAGCAGCAACTGCCATTGGCCGCTGAGTGATTGTGACATCACCACAGAGATTGTGCCAGGCTGGGTGCACCTCGAGGCAACATCAACTTTCGAAGGCTCGCTGGCAAGGAGTTCACGGGACAGACCCAGGCGTAATGGGTTGACTGATTGAGATGATTGACAGATGCACAGACTGTGCTCCCTGCTGTGCCAACTTAGTCCATGCACGCAGACACGTGCATGCACATTCAGTACACACACACACTAACATGTACAATAAAGACACACACACACGCAAGCATGCAAATAGAAGACAATTCGCCCACATAGCCTTAACAGACTGTCGGGGCAAGTGCTGTTAGTGAGCACCTATGATGGCAGGAACAGGACACGAGGGGGTGGGTGGCCAGCACCACGCCCGACCGCCTTTGTCTCCCCAGTGGCGATGATTTGACACACTACAGCAAGTACTCATTTGAGGGTGAATCGAATTAGGGGAGGCCCAGGACCGGCTAAGATAATCGTCACTGGGTGTTGGCCGTGAGCTGGAATCGAACCCGTGTCGCCGGGTTCGTAGCGCAGCGCAGCGCTAACCGCTACATTACCCCACACGCAAGCACGCAGATAGACACACGCATGTCCACACTCGCACACATAATGCGCGCAAAAAATATTCCTCACCATAGATACAGTTAACAAAGTACGTAACGCGTGAGGCCCTAACATCATTGACAGTGCACTTTGTATTCTGTTTGATATTCTTTTTTAAACGTACTTGGCGTGCTATAGCGCCGGGGATAAGTGAGAGTGGCTTTGATTTGCCCGCACCTTGACTGCACATTCACATTGGCACTCCGTGATCACCGTGACAAGCATTGGCAAACCGTGACGACTACAAACCCCAGCAGTGTGAAGCCAGAACCATTCATAGAAGTCGTTCCACTGGCGGCTATTCTTGTGAATGGCATAATCGGAACGCGCCGCTCTTTTGCGACGTGAAGCATCGACGGAATCGATCTTCCACCTCGGTTCTCAGGCTCGGGAACGCCCGCGTAGAAGCGCGCATAAGCGTCGGTCACTCGCGGTTGATGTACACGGTACACTGATTTTATTTCGATTTTATAACTTTCATGACTGCAGGGATTCATATTCTTGGTTCTTTCGGTAAAGTCACGTCTTCGCGAATAGGGCCAACACAACCGTACGAATGCGATGAAGGCGTTGAGAAACAACACGAACTGAGACGGTAAAAATAAACTTGAGATGAGTAAAATTGTGACTATTCATTGAACTAGGGCAGTGGGAAATGCACAGCGTACAAGCCGAATAGCAAAGGCATATAGATATCCCTTGTCGCACTTGACCAGACTGTTGGGGTCAACTCTGTCGACAAGCACCTATGAAGTCCGGCACGGAGCACGAGCGAGTGGTCTGACCAACCACACACCTGACCACCTTCGTTTCCCCACTGCACAATGTACTAGGTACTAATTTAAGTCTGAGTCGACCTACGGGTGACCCAGGACCGGGTCTGATATCACTTGCTACTGCTGATGTTAGCCAGAGGTTGGAATCGAACGGAGTTTGTCGCGCAATGTGCTAACCAATGCACCACCGTTGCTCCAGACATACCCAATCCACACTCACGCACAGCGCAGCATTCATGATTCATATTATTTGTTTGCTTGTTCACCCAGGAAAGCCTCACTGAGGCTCATGATTCTCTTGCAGGAGGATCCTGTCACGTGTTGTGCAGTTGGGGGTGCGATGTTGCTGCGTGTAATTTCAATTATATGCGTGTATGTTGAACTTCTTTCACAATTGGGCTGACGTGGTGTCTGTACCCTACTGATGAGCTCTAAGAAGGACGAGACCTGTCTAGAGGACCGAGCAAATTCGTCGAGATATAACGGAGCCTCGATTCATCAATAATTACAACGTGCAGACCGGTTGCCTCTGACTCACCGCTGCCTGTTGGCTCGTCACATTTGCTCACTCGTGCCACGGTGACACGCATGATACGGTGACCACAATGCAGTTCTTCAGGAACTGGTGTTTTTTTGTTGCGTAAACGCTTAAGGGCTGAGAGCTTTTTTGTTGTGCACGCACAGTGCACATGGTACACGCCACAGACCTGACCGCATGCAAGTAAGGCCCGGTTTTGTAATCTGTGCTGAAGCCGTTGCCGCCGTCAATCGAGCTGTCTTCTAACGCGAGCCGTCCCGCCTCCGCCCGGCGCAGGGAAGTTCAAGCTGCTGGAGCAGGAGCGGGACATGAAGGACCCTGTGCAGTACTTCAACAGCGTCGAGGAGGTGGCCAAGGCGTTTCCAGACCGCGTCTTTGTCATGGAAGACATCTCCTTCAGCGTCAAGGTACTCATCTTCTTGGTTCTTTCGGTAAAGTCACGTAGAATGTTCTCCACCTGAGGACGGCTACTTGCGTTGTGGCCGAAACGTCGTGAGAATTATTTTATTATGTTTTATTTTTTATTATTTTATTATTTACATTCTACGTGACTTTACCGAAAGAACCAAGAAGATGAATCCCTGCAGTCACGAAAGCTTTAAATCGTCAAGGTACTCTTCACTGTTAACGATAACTACCGCTGGGGCCTGCACCCCTTCCTCGCCAAGGTGTTCGCCAGTCGTGCTGCCTGGTTAGTTATTCGCTTGCCCAAGAGATTTTGTTTCGGGAGGGAATAATACGTGCTTTGGGATATTTGTCCACTAGTGTCACCAGTGAGGGTTTTAAACTATAAGCTATTACATTTTTTTACCAGGTAAGTCCCACTGAGCTATATAGATGTTTTTTTCAGAAGCGACAAATGATAGCTCAATGAAGTGGCTATTCGTGTGGAAATTTATATCAGTGGCCGGATGCTCTAAACGCGTGATGTTGATTCTAAATGTGGAGGGAAAAACCAGAGGACCTCGAGAAAAATCCACGTGACCACGGGGGAGAACATGCAAACTCCAAATATACATCAGGCGTTCGGGTCGGGATCGAGCTGACAACTTGTCTAGCAGGCGATGTATTGAACATCTCACGACCGTGGCGCCCCATACGAATCAGAATATTTATTGACACTGGAGGAATCTGATGAGCTATAAAGCTCTCCTTCTTCTCGCTCGCGTTTAGACCCCTGTTTGTTCCCTGTCCCTCCGCCGTCACATCCTCTTACCTCCCGTTCAAGCTCTGGCCCTCTTACCAAACAAACCTCGTCACCCGTTCAGCGAACCTGTCGTACGTGATTTGAAACCTGGCTCCGTGTTCGTTTATCAGCTGCGCATTACAGACAGAGGGAAAAAAAAAACCTCACCTGGCTGGATGTAAAATTGTTTGACTGTTTTGCTCACGCCCCCACATTCGAATTGGCACCAATTTGTAACGAGAGTAAAATGTTACAATGGCATCTGTGTGCACCTGTGCCCGCGTGCGTGTGTGTGGTGTGTGCGTGGTGGGTGTGGTGTGTGCGTGGTGTGTGTGTGTTGTGTGTGTTGTGTGCGTGGTGTGTGTGTGTCATGTGTGTGTTGTGTGCGTGTGTTGTGTGAGTCGTGTGTGTGTTATGTGCGTGTGTGTGTTGTGTGCGTGGTGTGTGCGTGGTGTGTGTGTGCGTGGTGTGTGCGTGGTGTGTGTGTGTGTGTTGTGTGCGTGGTGTGCGTGTTGTGTGTGGTGTGTGTGTGGTGTGTGCACATTTTGTTTGGCAGCTGTAATCTCAATGGGTCTTTATTGCTGGTGGCACGTGTCTCCATGCACACCCAGTTGGCTCTGAAGCAGTGTCAATTATTGAACATTTCAAGGAGCCAAGGGGTAATTTTTATCCTCGCCGGGTGCTAAATAAAGGCGGTTTTAAAAGCAGGGGATTAGAGCACGTCATTTGTTTGTCGTGCACTCTACAATTGCACGCAATTCAAGCGAATAAGCTCCCGCGTTTGGAAGATAGCTTTTTTTTTAAGTGCTTTTAGTCTACAATGGAAAACACGTTAAACTCGCTGCCAAATTTGCTGAACGTGCGTGCGAGCGTCGCGCGTTGCAAATATGACTTTCGTGTAATTGTCCCGTGAGGCTGTGCGCGGAGCTCGTGTTTGACAGAGGTAAAAACTACGGTGAATGAAAACCGTTTTCGCAACGAAAGCACGGCCCTCTGGCGTGCACGTACGCCGCAGCCCCCAACGTGACTTTCGAGCGGATTTGGAGATGACGGTTTAGCGAGGCGACGTCGTGAACTTTGCCGTGAGAAGTGGTTGCTCATGAAAGCCACACTTGGCCCCGAGTTGAACGATCTAATGCTGACTTTGAGTCCGTGTGGGTGAGTCGATCTGTGCGAGCGTGTGTGGAGGCAGGAAGGGAAGGCGGGAAAGAGAGGGGGGGTTTGTTTGGCAAGGGCTGCCCTCTTGATTTCCCACAAACACGCAAGGTTCAAATCGATAGGAGGGTGCCAAGAGCGTCAGTGCTGCTTCCTCGGACCACATAGCCAGCGGAAGCAATTTGTTCGCTCAAACATGCGAGGCCTTCATTGGCACTCGTGCCCTGCGTTCAAGCGTGTTGGTTCGTGCCAAAATAAAAGACCGGGAGTTAAAAAAGAATTCGCCTCTCTCTCTCTAATTGCAGTTAGCGGTTAAACAAAAACATTAACGCGACTATTCTTGGTTCTTTCGGTAAAGTCACGTAGAAGGGAAATAATAAACTAATATAAATATAAAACAATAAAAATTCGCACGACGTTTCGACTGCAACACAAGCAATCATCATCAGGTGTTTATATTATTTTATTATTTCCCTTCTACGTGACTTTACCGAAAGAACCAAGAATATGAATTCCTGCAGTCACGAAAGCTTTAAATCAAAAATTGACACGACTCTTAGTTTAGTATTACATTTTTCTCCTCAACCCGTTAATATGTTTTTTTGTCATGAGCTGAAGAAACGTGTGCCCCTCCCGGAGGGCTTACAGTTAGCGAAGCCTCGTGTCGTGTCGGGGCCCCAGAAGGAGACACTGCAGAACTAGTTCTGGAGTCAGGCCAGCATTAGACAGTGCTCCTCCGTGCTCTGTATGGAGTGATTCACCGCACGGGCCTCTGAGCTGTCAGCCAGTTGTGTCCTCCCTCCGTCTTGGCTGCCATTCGATCAGCAGTCTCATACGTTGGCCATCCTCCCTCCGAGGCCCCAATGCGTTCTGCTCAAGCGCTCGCTAGTGAACGTCTCGCCACGGTGGCGAGATGTTAACTCGCTCGCAGGAGGTCCGTGGGTTCGATCCCGACACCTGTAAATTTGGAGTTTGCATGTTCTCCCCATTGGTCGCGTGGATTTTTCTCTGGGTCCTCCGGTCTTACCCTCCGCGTTTAGAAACGTGCGTTTATAGATTTATTTGGCTATAAATTTACGCGTGATAAGCCACTTTTGGTGGGCTATCATTTGTAGTCGGGTCGCTTAAAAAAATTGCTTTACAGCTCAGTGGGCCTTACCTGGTGAAATAAAAACATTTTCGTTTTGTTTCATAGTTTCACAGTCCCGCACCTCCGGTGAGCACGGTTGGCTTCGTACGGTACGAAAGTAGCTGGAATTCTCGTCCACCCTAGCAAGTGTAGCGGGATGTTTCGCGGGGTTGATGTCAGTCGGTTTGCCACGGTGTTTCCACACTCCGACGAGCGTCGATGTTTTAAATGCCCATTCTTTTTCTCTTTTTCTCCGCTGCCGGCTGTAAAAAAGGAAAACCTGGTGTCGCAATTGTTGCAAAGCTCAGTCGTTTTATTCACGCACTCGCGTGCTCGCTCGCACGCTCCGTCTCTCTCTCTCTCTGTGCCTCTCACCGGCGGGGTAGGGGGGGGTTCAAGGTGCACGCTGTTACCGCTGTGTGGTGGCCACGGTTCGTAGATCCACCGGCCCTCCCCGCAGTGCGTGCAGACACGTGCGCTAATGGGGGCCGCGGTGTGTTGAGCCACGGAACCATGCAGCCTCCTTCCTTCCTTTGCACTGTCGCTCGTGTGTTCGGTGTGTGCGCGTGCCCCTGTGTTCTGTGTGTGTGCGTGTGTTCTGTGTGTGTGTGTATTTTGTGTGTGAGCGTGTGCTCGGGGTGTGTGTGTGTTCTGTGTTTGTGTGTGTTCACGTGTTCTGCGGCACGGGGTGGCATAGTGGCTGAGTGCATTGCACTATGAAAACCGCCAACGAACCAGAGTTCGACTCCCGCCAACGACCAGTACCAATGGCGAATATCTGAATAGGTTATGCATCTCCCGTTGGTCAATTCGGCCTGATAAATTAGTACCTGGTGCGGTGTGTAAACATTAGCATTGGAGAGACAAATTGTAGCCAGGCTTGGTGTTAGCCTATCCCACCCCCTCGTGTGCCGTTCCGGCCTTCCTTGCTGCTTGCGACCAGCACTTGCTCCAACAGTATATTAAAGGCGACACGGGGAATCTGTCTCTGTATGTTCATACATGTTTGTGTGCTGGGCTAAGCATCAACGCCGGGGAGACAAAGGTGACCGGTAATGCCTCCGGCCACACCCCACCCCCTCGTGTGTCAAGCAGGCTTTCATTGGTGCTCTCTTAGAGCACTTTGCCCAACAGCCTATGAAGCTGCACAGGAGTATAGAAACAAGGTGCTTCAAAATAATGTTAACACTTAAGAGAATTTGCGGCAACACTACAAGAGATGTGCCTCCGGGCTCTGGAGACCACCTCGAGAAGATTCCAGGCCACGTGTTGACGGTGATGGCTCTTACCATATATTTGTTATCATGTGACAGTGTCTTCGTTCATTTTCCATTAAAAACGATAGTCCCATATAAGTGTTAACATTTGTTTTGAAGCACCATTCATATTTTGTGTATCAAGAGCCCGTTATTGTTGTCGTGGAAATCCAATTCTGCACTTGTTTTCCGAAGGCAAAAGAGTGCATCCGATACTTCTATCGATACCTCTATCGATACCTCTATCGATACCTCTATTGATACCTCTATTGATGACTCTATCCGGGGGCACAACTATGGGGAGGGCATCTGGTAGCGTCATGCAACGCATAGGGGCCCAGTCGGTCACAGGGTTGGACTCAAATCAACAGATAAAAAACGGAAAAAAATATTAAGAAAATTGTTTGAACAACATTATTTCATTATAATAAAAACAGTACCCGGGGTCTACTACCATGGACCAATCCCGATGATTCACGCATCTTGCTGTCGTATCAATGGAGCAGCGTAAATTACTCTTTGGTTCTTTCGGTAAAGTCACGTAGAAAATAAAATCAGATAATAATAGAATACGACGTTTCGGTTGCAACACAAGCAACCATCATCGGGTAAGAATGAATGATAAAACACAGACACGGGCACAGCATAGGCAGACACACACGCAGAGAGAGACACACACAAAGACACACCGAGCGAAACACACACCAAGACAAACAGAATCTAGTTTGAGCAGCGTAAAGTCGTGCGATCCACCCCCAATTGGGGAAATCCTTGACCGATGGGTCCGGCATCGTTGTATTAATACTGTCACCCTGAGACTTGTCTTTCTCTAAACCCCAATACACGGCGCAACTGCAATCATGTTGTAGCCTACATATGATTGTTATACGGGTTAAACACATCCAAGGCTATTTCAGTAAAAGTGAGTCGGGAGAAAGGAGGGGAGGGAGGGCCCACAGTCGAACCTTGAAATAGGGAGTTGCCCCCGCCTGCCTCTATCGAGATGATTGATCATTCCCAATGCAAATCGAATAATGAAGCTACGCTTCCAAGGCCCAGAGTGGGTCTCCGCGTGTTTTGGTCTGAAATGGAGGGGGGGAAAACATCCATTGTCCCGTGTATTGAGGGTCGACGACTTTGTTGCGAGGGCCGGCAAAATTCACGCGCCTACCAACGGCGTCCTCGATTTCGACGAGCGATTTTCTGGGATGGACGCGCGAAATTGAAGCACCTTTTCACGTAGGTTAATTGGGGGACGTGAAAATTACCGCTCGCGTTTGCGTTGTCGTTTTAAATTACAGCGTGCGCTGCTGCTGCTGCGCTGGCAGACCCTGGCATTAATGATTAAGCGTCGCTTTTTGTTTTATAGTTTAAATCGTATGAATCCTTCACGCAACTATTCAGTGTGTGGTTTCTTTGTGTCAGATCGTAATTTAATTAAATAAATTAAACAATCCCTTGATACATTTATTGAGCTATTTTATTCATTCGTAAGCAGGTAAGAGCCAATCTGCCTGACTGGGTGGCGCAGTTGTTAGGGCGTGTGGCAAGAGTTTTCACCCAACTTTAAAAAATCTTAGCTGTGCCCATTATTCTGAAGGCTCCATTCGAGCAGGAGTGTTGACTGTGCCATCGTGATGAATATACGGTGAAGAGATTTTGAACTTTGTGTTAAGTTGAGATCACCGAAGATAGATAAGAATGACAGCATCTGCAGTCAATTAGATTTTATTTAAAGCTCTTTGTCAATCCACTGCTGCATGAACACTTGCTCATTATGCGAGGGGGGGGGTGCTTGATCATACTTCACCATGCTGCTCATTGCACGCGTAGTCATAGGGCGCGAGAAGCCCACGACCAGTTTAGAGATCGCTCCCCACTGACATCGGCCATGGCCGGGAATCACACACGGGTTGCCAGGTTCACTGAGCGCGGCACGTGCACGTCGCTCCGCTGTTCCGCCAGCAATCTCATTGACCACGACGCGGATCCAACTTTCCGGTCGCGGAGTTTGCAAGTCACAACGCGTTTAGAACGGGGATCATCTTTCTTTATGTTGTTGTAAACCTTTCCACAGAAGGCCACCGCCCTAACGCTGCTGCTGCTGCTGCGTTTGCGCCCAGGTCGCGTCGGGCGAGTTCAGCGAGGACAGCGAGGTCTACAACTTCTCGCTGAGCACGGGCGACGAGCTCACGCTCATGGGCCAGGCCGAGATCCTGTGCGGGAAGCCGCCGGGCCGCGACCGCTTCCGCCTCAACGCCCTCCTGCGCAAGCTGGGCCGGCTCAACGCGGCCGTGAGCGGCGGCGGTGGCGGCGGCGGCGGAAACTCGGGCGGCGGCGGCGGAGGGGGCGGCGGCAACAACAACGCCCCCTCGTCGGTGCTGCGCCCGTCCAAGGGCAAGATGCCGTGCCTCATCTGCATGAACCACCGCACCAACGAGAGCCTCAGCTTGCCCTTCCAGTGCCGCGGCCGCTTCGGCACCCGCAGCCCGCTGGAGCTGCGTCTGCGCGAGGGCGAGCACACGCTGCGCTCCATCCTGGAGCGGGCGCGCCTGCCCGTCAGCGTGCAGGTGCCGGGGCCCGGCGGCCTGGGCGGGATGGTGCCCGCCGGGGTCGTCGTGTTTGGGGGCGGAGGAAGTGGAGGAGGAGGAGGAGGGGGGGGAGGGGGAGGCGGAACGACGTCCCGGGTTCCCGCTGGACCCCAGCCGCCGTCGGCGCCGCCGCCGCGCAACCCCTACGACCAGCACAGCATGCGGGAGGGACACCGCTACAAGCTGGTGGGCATCCGCGCCAAGATGGTGGCGGTGTGCTGCGCGATCCGCCCCGACGGCCTGGGCGGCGAGACGGCGCTGCCGCTGCACTTCACGCTGCAGGTCGGCGCGACGCTCCCGCGCTTCGCCCTGCCCGAGGGGCTGGCTTGCGCCGACAAGGCCTACGAGCGGGCGGTGCGCGACAGGCTGGCGCTCGTCCAGCGCAGCTTCGACATCGACGAGTTCTCGCGCGCGGTGCGGGAGGCGCCGCTCGTCGACCCCCCGCCTCCTGCGGGCGGCGGCGGCGGCTCGTCGGGAGCGACGACCGGGGGCCGGGACGTGTCGAGCCCCAAGCCGGGGAGGTCGGCGCCGGCCCCGCATGGCGGCCACGTGCCCTACACGCGCGAACCCAGCGGCTGCCCCTTCCAGCAATGGCCGCCGGGGTGCGGGCACGGCGGGGGCGGCGGGGGGCGGCTCCAGCTCGGCTGCTTCGGCGGAGGCGGCGGCGGCAGCGAGGCGTCGCTCGCCCGCTCCTCCCGCACGTGCTCGTCGGAAGAGGAGTCGCCCCGAGGGGTCGCGGCCCTGCCGCCTCTGTCGCGCGACCGTCGCTCCGTCAACGACGAGAACTGGCACGGACGGCGACGGCTACGGCGGCGACGGCTACGGAGGCGACGGCGGCGACGACTACGGCGACGACGACGGGGAGTACGTCCTGCCCGAGGAGCCGCGCGCGCCGCCGCCGCCGCAACAGTCGTCGTCGTCGCACTCGGGACGCCCGCCCGGCGCCGATCTTCCGTACGAGGAGCTGTGGTCGGAGCGAGCCGTGGCCGCCGGGAGCCCCCGGCTGCTGACGCGGGGAGGGAGGGGATGCCGGGGGGAGGTGGACGCGCCAGGCGCCAGGGAGGCGGCGGCGGCCGCGGTGTACAGCTCCCCACCACGCGCCGGGCACCACGACCGCTCGCTGCCCCCGCCGCCACTCCCGCCAAAGTCGCAGGCGGTGAGGCTCGGCGAGGACAGGCATACATCGGTTGCTCACCGTCGTTGGGGTTGCTCACCGTCGTTGGGGTTGCTCACCGTCGTTGGGGTTGCTCACCGCCGTCGGTTGCTATCGCGCGTTCCTCGCAATCGTGCATTGTAACGATACATCTGGCACCTTTCGCTGCCTTCACGAACCTACCCTGACCTGTGCGGTGATGTATGGCTGTATAATACCCCCACCACTGACGCGGCATGGGGTGAGGCATTCATCGGCCTGTTGATTGATAAAGGGATGTGAATCATTACTCTGGTGAAACCATTTGGGGAAAAATAATTATCGAATTAAATTGCGACTATTTTTCAAATTGTGGTGGCATTGGGAATCAACCGTGCCACCCCTGCTCAGAAGTTCTGTCCTGAACCTATTCGTCACCTGTGTTTTTCTGTTACATATAGCTCAGATACAATACCTGACATCAAACTGACAATCTTTATGAGTTGAAACTAAAACATTTTTTTTTTGCTTAACAACATTCGAAACAAAGTGACAGCTTTTGCAGTAAAAAAACCCAACAACAAATCTTGGCAGTGGAATGAAACATCGATCCCCCCCGTGCTCCATTAATCTGCCCGTCCGCCGGCACCGCCGCACGCGCGTGGCGCCCGTGTCTCCTTCCAGGTGAAGGCCGAGTGCCGAGCCATGCAGGCCCAGGCGCCCCCCGTGCCCCCCCGCAGCACCAAGCCCCCCTCCACGCCGACGCTGAGCCCCCGGCTGCCTCCGCGCACCCCCCGGCCGCAGCTCAGCCAAGCGGCGGCACGCTCGCCGAGCCCCAGCCTCTCGTACTACTCGTCCGGGCTGCACCACGTGTACGTGACCCTCCCCCCCACCACCACCGCCCACTCTCCCCCCCCCCTCCAACCCCATACCCCCCACACTCCGCCCAAACTCTCTCAACCCACGGCGGGAACGACGCGCGCTGCTGAACTTCCGGCGCGGTGACAACAATTTCCTGAATTCCGTAGGGATGATGGCCTGAGCCCATCCGGCATGAGAACTTGTAACTTTCTTACAGGGCAGTATGGGTAATCTCTTGACGGCAGTACCGCCTGGCTAGGTTCGGATGCATGATGGGATGGGTGGATAGATAGTAATCCTTAATGCGGCACCGTGATCAGTTTTTCCGCGCTGCATAGTTGCGCAATAAAATCCCCGACACCACTTAAGTGTGATCACCGATTGCCGGCACTCCTTCTGCAAGTGGTGACCCTGATTGGCTTAACACCTTATCATGGGACCTCATTTGCCAGTACTAAAATATGAGAATATGAGAATAGGTACTGTCTGCTCACCCCAAGCTCTCATTACCCTGATAGTGCGTTGTCTTTGGGCTGTACACCTTTTGGGATCCTCTGGTCTAACACTGTTTGAGACGAGGCTCGAAAGAAAGCTGTCTCTGGTGTGGACCAATCAGTTTCAAGGACAATGCATATACTATCAGAGTATGTTTTTGTTTGCATTCTGACCACAAGCATTGTGGTTAATGCAGACATGATTCCTTGTAAAAGGTTTCAGTTTTGGTGTTTTAACATCTCAACACCTGTTTTGTTGCTCGAAAAGGAGGTCCCATGAGGATAACGGTGCTTTGACGATGCTTGGAAGATTATGACGACATATGCATGTACGCACGTTGAACTTCTTTCGCACCGCACGAAAGCCATCCGTGCTAATCTGTAGTGCGAACTCTGTCAAAGGAAAATGCGATTGTTACAAAAATTTGGTTAAAAGATTAGGGACAAGCCCGCTGCTCTCTCCACATCTTGTCATATTTCTGCTGGAAATCGGTGGGAAAGGCCGAACCCACCAGCGCGCGCACAGGGGCCCCCGCGATCAGCAGCGCCGTAATTCCCCGATGACGTACGCGGCGTCCCTGAGTGGCGCTCGTGCCAGGCGCGGTGCCGCTCCCCCCGTGGGGGGGGCTGCCTGCGATCGCGACCGATGGCGCGGCGTGCAGCGCTTCAAGCCGGTTGTCCGGACGTCGTCGCGTCATTCGGAACAGGCGGTGGCGAGGAAGCGAGCAAAATAGCAAACGAACGACGGATGATGACCGACGCGTCGCGAGAAAACGTAAGCGGGAGAAACAAAGCGCGGACGCCGCTTTTCCGGGGGACGAGCCCTTGCCACTCCTCGTAAAGCTAGAGAGAGAGAGACAGGAGAGCGAGACAGGGAGGGAGGGAGTACTACAATGACCTCACTTCCTAATGAAATAATAATGAGGGGCTATAATGTCGGAGGCCGGAGGCTTGCTTCTGAGAGATGATTCATGTGCAGATGGTCGTTGGCCACATTAATCGCAGCGCCCGGCAGTTATGTTTAGTGGACGGTGCAGTCCACGACTCACTTTTGCTGGCGAGGTTTTGGCTGATGAGTATTAGGGGTCTGTGTGTGCGTGTGCAACGATGCATTGTAACATCAATTAATATCGATGCTTAGGCTCCGCAATGCGTGCGCCACATCACATGTGTACGAAACTTTGCGAGTGTGTTTCTGTATGTGTTCTACGCACGGATTCGTATCCGTTCACCCAGTGTTGACAGAAGTTAACTAAACAATTTTATTTGACCAGGTAAGGCCCACTGAGCTTTCTAGCTCTTTTTCAGAAGCGACCTGGCCACAAATGATAGCGCAACGAGGTGGCTTGTCACGTGGGAATTATTGCAGCCAAGTACTCTCAACGCGTGACGTTGATTCTAAACGTGGAGGGAAAAACTGGAGGACCCGGAGAAAAATCCACGCGACCACGGGGAGAGAGACACGCAAACTCCAAATATACAGCAGGCGTCAGGGTTGGGATGGAACCCCCCACGACCTCCTGTATACCAGACGAGGTAGTTAAACATCTCGCCATCACGGTGCCCCAAAAATGAGCGTAGTCGTAATGTATATATATGTTGAACTTCTTTTGCACTGTACGTAGCCAACCGTGATAATTGGAGGTGCATACATGAGCATGGTAGTAATAAGGAGATACAATTATAATTTGCATGAATCGTAAAAAACATTCTTAAATGCGCACTATGACACTCGCTTGTGAGCGCTCGTTGCTATTATTGTTGCTAAGTGTTTTTTTTAATGTGTGTGTGTATATATATAAAACATTCTCATTATTTTTAAGCTGAGAGCAGCGCACAATATTATCTTTTGTTTTGGAAACCAGTTGTTTGAGTTTGGTGCACACACACGTTTTGTGTTGAGACAGCGATCCAGATCCCGTTGGCAGTGCAGCCCGAGAGCAAACAGCTGTTGCAATACCGACGGAAACAATGTGGGTTTACTGGGAAATGAGGGTCAGAAGCTGACATTGTCTCTCGTGCCGTATGATATTGTTCCTGTTTCTATTTACACCGCCATCCATCGGCGGCGCGTGTCCGGTTTGGTGGCGGAGTAGCGTGGGGCAGGGGGGGGGTTTAGGGTTCACGGCTCCCGCAATGACCGAGGTGGTTTGCGATCTTGGAATCTCGGCCGGCGGTTTGATTCGGCCCATCATCGCAATTGCGGTTGATAAAAACTCGCACTCAGGAAACGGCGAATTTCCACGACTGAGCCCGTAACACCGTGTTCTTCATTGCAAGGCCCGCGGGCAAATGGCAGGCCCCTTGGTGGCCTTCAATGCGGCTCCTGACGTGCGGCCCCCGACAATACACAAATGTGAAAACACCCTCGTCGTGCTGCAGTCAAACCCCAATGGTTCCAAATGTGTGGCGGCCGTCACACTGGTAATGCCTTATTGGCAAAAGTAGCCCTCACCCCCTCTGACAACGTGTGAAGAAACACTGCCTTGACAGGAAGTGAGCGCCACGCAGCAGCACTTGTATGAATGTTGGACTTCTTTTGCGCCGTACGTAGCCAACCGTCCGAATTGTAGGTGGATGGTAAAACCTCTGTGACTCTTCGACTTACATTTAATCATTCATCCGTAGGTGTGCGTCATACTGTGGAAGTCTGTGATACGAGTTCACCCATTGCAGGTTATGAGTTATCTGAATGCAATTATGACCTTAAATCATCAATTCATTCAAGCCGTGCTGCACCTCTTACGTTGTAAGTTGTGTAACCGTACAATGTCTGTTTATCTTCTTGGTTCTTTCGGTAAAGTCACGTAGAAGGGAAGTAATAAAATAATAAAAATAAAACATAATATTATATTATTTTATTACGTTTTATTTTTATTATTTTATTAATTCCCTTCTACGTGACTTTACCACAAGA
The DNA here is from genome assembly GCF_015708825.2 of Lethenteron reissneri. Taxonomy (NCBI): domain Eukaryota; kingdom Metazoa; phylum Chordata; class Hyperoartia; order Petromyzontiformes; family Petromyzontidae; genus Lethenteron; species Lethenteron reissneri. The sequence goes on along the minus strand of NC_083797.1, from coordinate 11,336,417 downwards.
ACCAAGAAGATGAATCCCTGCAGTCACGAAAGCTTTAAATCGAAAAATGTCTGTTTATCCATCGTGAGTGTATGTACGTATGTATACATAGCTATTTTGCAAATCCACTGCTGGATGGGATCTCCCTAGACTGTGGCGGGCGGCGGGCATTATTTGATTGCACTTCTCCACGATCAATACACACACTCGGTCTCTTTAAATTCACAGCGAAGAGTTGCTGCTCGGCACACACGGAAGCAGGAGGAGCCAAATTGTCCGTCGACATCCCCCCCCCCCCCCCCCAGCTTGTCCTCCCCACAAGGCTGTGTGGTCCACGCAGCCTTCACCGGGGAGGGTTCTTCGGTTCCTACCCAGCGCAACTGACCGTTTCCCGAGCTCGAGTTTTTGGGCCATGACTGACGTCCGTGGCAATTATCCGAACCAATCCCGGGTCTCCTCTAGGTCGACTCGGTGTTAAATGAGTAGCTGGCGTCGCTTTGAAGACTTCGATTTGCGGATAACCGCCCGCGGATATGAGGATCTGCGGTATGGGTCCCCCATGTCAAAATAAGATATTTATATTATTTTTCTGCTATAAATGTCCAATTGAAAAGCCACTTTGTTGAGCTATCATTTGTGGCCAGGCTGCTTCTGAAAAATAAGCTACCTAGCTCACTGCTTTGCCTGGTAGGATGGGGATGGTTTCGTTCTATTTGTCTGTGTTTGGGTGATTTTTTTTCTTGTACTTTGCACTCCTATCGTGTCATTGTATTGTTTGTTGCTGTAACGTTCTGACCCGCCCCGACTGGACATCTGTAAAAAATAGCTTCATAGCTCATCGGATTCCTCCTCCAGTACAAATAAATATTCCGATAAAAGGACCTAAACTGCATATAGACGCACGACCTATTTACACGGTGTGTAAGTAGGTTCTGTAGATGAATGAACAATTGATTGCAAGTCTTAGGACTCGGTGAGGCTTTTCTGGGTAAATACTGCAATGGGCCTTATTTTTATTCTATGTATCCGTCTCTCTGATTACTCTCTCTCCCCCATCGCACTCGCTCTCACTCGCTCTCCCAGATTCTCCTGCCTCGCAGTCTCAACGCAGATGCCCCAAACGCCCCACATGTGCTCCAGGCTGACGCTCTCAATATTTAATGGCAGTGGCGCCTCTTAGCAGATGGGCGTGCGCATCTTCGTGCTAACCCGCCCTGAGTGCGCACGGTGCAGATTCCATCGAACATTGGACTTTGTAGGCATCCAGCAATGCATCGATTCGTCGACTTAAAATCGATGATTTACGTGTATAAAGTCCTGCACTTGAAAATAGATTACTTACGATTTGCATACACTGTGCATGCAAACGATCAGCTAATGAAACATTTAAGGCTAAAGGAACCAAAATAACCATACAAGTGAAAAACTATTTAAAAGAATGAGTTGGTAAAAACGAGCCTAGAAAATAATTGAACTCTTGGATCGAATCCAGACCCCGAATTGCGACGACTCATTGCATCGCCGGGGTGGTAATCATCACGTACCTACAACTACAATGCAACACATGGAGTGAATGTGTGTGTCTGCATGTAAGTATTGGTTGTAATGTAGCAAGCGGTGTCATAGGGGTTCATGCACTGAGCTGCAATCCCAGCGTCGGTGTGGGTTCAATTGGAGGCGGTGACACGCGCCCGGCGGTTGCGCGTTCGCCACTTACTGCAGAGGTTCACGGTCCGAATCCAGAGTCGTGTGCAGAGTTGAGACGCGCGGGAGAGAACAGGCAGCAGGGCATGGTACGGCACGGGCCACACCACCGCCTCATTGTGCACTGAACAGGGCTTCTCTTATAGTGCGTCTCGAGCATTTATTTGGTATTTGCAAAGGTCTCTGTGCGAACACGTGCACTTCCACTCTTGCATTGGGAGAAATGTTGCTTCTCTTCTCCATTCATGAATCTTGTTTGCGAGGCGTTGTGTCGACTGCTGGCCCGGGGTGGTTTATTTCCTCCTCGCTCACTTCAAACGTTATGCTTGGCCGCTTTGCTGTTAGAAAACACAACGAAATGCTATTGATCGTCACCGAGGAGCCCCGACACTCATTCAGGTTTTTTCGCCGTTCGAGTGAGCTGCCAAGGTCACGCGCAGGGGAAGTGCCGTACAGTGCCACGGCCGTTTAAGAATGGATCGAGCCCTCCACAGCGCCGATGTCCATTAATCTCCGTAAATATCACATCCGCAAGCGGGCGGCGGTAATGCCCGCTTTATGGAGCCCATTCATCTTTCCATTTTGGGAGCGGCGCATTTCCGTTTCTGACTAAATAGGGGGGCTTCTATTCCTCGAAATTGCTGACTCAAAGTGTTTTAAAATAACTTTTGTGGACTTCCTCGCGGTAATACATATGAAATGTTGTATAGCTGCCGACAGCCATTTAACTTTATTAAAATAAGTGAACGTGAGTCTATTCACTGACCGATGGCGGTCTATACATTTTACACATTGCATTATGTTGCGGAGGCAGACGTATAATGTTACGCGTACAAAATTTTCCTGCAAGTAATTTGACGATCGTATTGTTGGCTTAGTGAAATGTCAGATATTATACGGTGTTCTCATTCACTTGTGCAGCAAAGAGCACTCGCCATGGAAGGTTGTGTCACGAATGTGAATTCGCAATCTCTCTGTCTCCATGGAATAACGAACATCTCCATTGTTGGCCCAGAGGCAGGGATGGAAATTATACATTTTGATGGTGGGGAGTGAGGCTTCCAATGTAGAACAGACTTTTGGGCCAAGTGCTGTTAGCAAGCACCTATGAAGGCCGGCCCGAGGGGGTGGATGGTCAGTACCTCACCCGGCCACCTTTTTCTCTTGAGTAGTGATGTTTATGCATCGCATCAGGTACACATTTGAGGCTGAGTCGACCTAGAGGAGGCTCGGAACCAGTTTAGATAATTATCACTGGTTTTGGCCGTGTGCAGGAATCGAACTCGGGTAGCCGGGTTACACTCACAGGTACACTACCACCATCACACGCATGTCTGCGGGTGGTGATGATGCAAATTGTGGGTACTCCCACCTCTTCTATGACGTCTGGTCAGCATGGAAGAGTAGGCCAAATGCCTCTTTAGAGGGGCTCTCCAGAGCTCCCTCTTGTGGATATTCTTCAGTCAGCAGTCACTTGAGCGGGAAAATTCAGGCCTCTACGTTTACATTTGACGGTGGTTTGACTCTCGCGAATTGTTTATCCAGGGGTGTGAGGAGCAACGCGACGTGGATGGCCCAAGCGAACACGGACCCCGGAGCCGGCTTCTGCTACCCCTGCGGCTGGACCTGCGATCACAGCAATGGTGGCAGTCGGCGGCGCCGTCACCGTTGGCCCTCAACACGACCGCTCGGCCCGGCCTTCTCTCTCCGACGGCCAGTCGGTAAAGACCTCCTGGTCGGAGACGTGGAGCCGGGGCTCCAGCGAGAGCGATGGCGGCCACTACCTGACGCCCGACGCGTCGCTGTCCAAGCACGTAAACTTCTTCTACGGTGGTCCCCGCCCACGCGCGGTGCCACCAGGCGCCCCAGCGCCGGGCCGACGCCGGGGCCACCGCGCCCGCGGCCGTTTGCGGCGCCGACAGCCCCGAGGAGTCGCCGGCATCCCGAGGGTGGGCGACTGGCTGCGGCGCTCCGCCTCCCTCGCTCTGCCCTCCGTTCGGCAGTGGCTCGGCGAGCCCGGCGGACGGCGGCGACCCATTCGACCCGTTCATGCCCGCGCCGGATGAGAGGCGGCCGCCCGCGCCCGCGCACAACGGTTGCTGCGTGGTGAAGCAGCCGGTGCTGTCGCTGCTCGCGCGCGGAAGCCTCCCGCCCTTTGACAGGATCCTGTCTGCGGAAACAGTGCAACAGCCCGGCACGCCGGGTGCCGCCGGGCCCGTGTGCCCGCTCTCTCCACCGCGGCCTCCGAAACCGGGGCGCGCCGCCGAGCTCCACCAGGGCCCGCTCGCGCCATCGCCACTCATCTCGTCCTGGGAGCTTCCGGTGGAAAACGGGACAGAGGTTTTTTCGTTGGGGATGGGCGGCGAGGCCTACCTCAGGCTGTCGGACACAGACACGGGCCCGGGCGGCCACGAGCTCGGCGAAGATCCCTGGAGGCCCCCGTTGGACCTGGCAGGGCTGTCAGTGGAGGGCGTGTGCCGGTGCCTGCGTTTTCTCGGGTTGCCAGAAGGGCCCGTGGCAAAATTTTCTTCCGAGAAGGTGGACGGGTCGCTGCTCGCTCAGCTGTCGGAGGAAATGCTCCTCAACGACTTTGGGTTGGGGAAGCTGCAGGCCAGGAAGCTGCTGCAGTTCGTCGCTGGGTGGCGCCCAAAACTGTGAGGCCGGCGACGTCGACGGTTCGCGAGCGACGCCGCGTTAAGTCCTTTGCGACGAGCGCTCGCGTCCGTTGGTTTACACCACAACCGAACGCACACCGTGCAGTTATTTATTGGCATTAATCAGAGTTGCTGTCTACTGTAACGTTCTCACGATGCTCTAAGCAATGGTTAGGCCGTTATGCGCCGGCTTCGTTAACTGATTTGGCGGTAAAACGTGAAAGCACTAACTTCATTTCACAACTAATTTGTTGTACTTATTTTTGAGTAACCTTTCGCAAAAAAACTAAAGGCCTTTACGCATCCTGTTTATGTGTGTGTATGTATGTATATACGAGGGGCGGTCGAAAACTTTGGATTCGGCGAATGCTAAAAAAAAGAAGATAAAACTGCACCAACGTAAATTTGGGCTCATTTTTAAGCCTCCATTTTGTACGCATGCGTCGTGTAACGTGAACGAAACCGTAGGTAACGAGGATCGTTCCGCCGAGGACCGCACGCGCGAACTCGTGCAGTGACAACGGCTCTCTTCTGTGTCGTTTTGTCAGGATGGGACTTGGGTAATGGGGAGGGGGAGCGCTGAAAAAAACACTCCTCTTGTCCACAAAAAGTCACAGCTAAACACGGATATCAAGATACATTTTTTACCGTGTGACTCCTCCGTTCTCAGAATGCGCGGAATCGTATGAATTTTCTGTATGACTCTTTTATCCGTGAAAAATACGGATAATTAAGATGACATTTTCAACACGACTCTTATCCGCATGTTCGTGCACCCAGCAGTTATTTCAGAAAATCGGAAGATATCAGGGATCATGGATAACATGATGATGGAAAAGAGGAGTTAATGCTGTATTTAATATTCCATTTTTAAAATGTTTTGACCATTTCTTACACAGTATTGCTTATATAATTTGTATATACGAGTATGTAAAGCATCTGTTAGAAACTCTATTGTTTATGCTAAAGCGTAAAACGATTGTGAAGAATTAGTACGTTCAATGTTTGTGCTTGTTTTATTTGACACGAATGCCGTCTCCAAGGTATTAAGATCAACATAGGTTCTTCAACGATGTGCAAATATTGCTCCGAGTTATCTTCCACTTTTTCAGTCATTCACTAAATTGTCTCGTGAACATCCTGAATACGCGACAAGCCACACAAACTGCGTTGATATCAGCAATGGTTACTCCGGATGCCTTGCAGGCGTCCGGTAAGAAGAATCGTTTCCATTTAAAAAAAAAAACGGTATCCAATGTTTCGATTTAAAGCTTTCGTGACTGCAGGGATTCATCTTCTTGGTTCTTTCGGTAAAGTCACGTAGAAGGGAAATAGTAAAATAATACAATTTAAACATAATAATGTTATTATGTTTTATTTCCACGTAGAAGGGAAATAATAAAATAATACAAATAAAACATAATAATGTTATTATGTTTTATTTTAATAATGTTATTATGTTATATTTTTATTATTTTATTATTTCCCTTCTACGTGACTTTACCGAAAGAACCAAGAAGAAGTATCCAATGTTTTGTTATTTAGCTATTGCGATTTAGAACAAAAAATGTTGATGTCATGTTACAAATGCTGAATCATAATATTTTGTTTTGCCATTCGCTGGCCACAGGGGAATTTGCGGAGTAACTGTCAAGAACGTTGAGTGTTAAAGATGTCGAAGACCTAGGGCCCTCCTTTAAAGTTTCGCGAGTCGTCTCTGTCTATCGAACTCACGGCCATGCCTTTCCAGCGATCACTGTGATGATGATGAATGATTAACGCGTGCGCCGTGATGTGTGGGAGCCGTTGCAGCAAGACTGACGGACCGGCCCTTCACCTCATGGCCTTCAGACCCAGCACAGAACAATGAATGTGGCATTTTTGAAGCCTGTCACGTCCTCCGTTGTAAAAAATACATTGACTACAATTGACCGAAGCGTTTTGGATTTCTTTCGCCGTCATTACAAACAAAATCACTTTATTTTCCCAGTGTTTTTTTTCTCCATATACACGCAATATACACAATCTGTTTTATTAGCCGTGCTTACCTGAATCTGAATATTTATACTGGAGGAATCTGATGATCATTCACGCAATTTTTCACAGACGTCCAGTACGGGCAGGTAAGGACGCTATAACAACAAACAATACAAAAGCATAATAGTCGTGCAAAGTACAAGAAAGGTAAACGAATCGCCCAAACACATAAAAATACAACTAAACCATCCCCATCCTACCAGGAAAAGCCCACTGAGGTATTGCCTTCTTTTTCAGAAGCGACCTGGCCACAAATGATAGCTCAACAAAGTGGATTATTATTTGGTTATTCATAGGAGCTAAATAATATAAATAATCTCCTTGTTCTTAAGGCCCCCACTCATTTACCTTCAGTCAAGTCAATTTTATGTTTGTATAAATTCACTCGTTGGCAGTGCCGGATTAAGCTAGTGCAGGGGTTTGTGGCATATGTCATAAAGGGGCCCTAAATAAAAAAAAAACACGCAAATATTAAAACACAAATTTGTGTATTTGCATAGTAAAGTAATTGCATTTTTTCATTTGCTATACCGGTCAGATAATATGACAAATCGCTAACCTTAAACACCCAGTCGTTCATGAAAGTTGAAGGCAGTAGAGTACTATAGTAATAGAGCAAGTGCAGAATCACTGAACTGGAATTGATAGCTTGAAAACATTTAGCACGGGGCCCTTGAAAGTGCGAGGCCCGTAGCTACATATGTAGCTACTCTTGCTACGAGGATAATCCGGCACTGCTCGTTGGTAGTTCATGACGCCCGAGTATGCTGACTTGGTGTGTATGGAATGCTGCAATCGTTTTTATTAGGCGCCCAAAAATTAAACCAAAGGGGGGAGGAAAAAGTGTCCCATTGCCCAAGCAAGATTCTACATTTGCATGGTGTGGAACCCAGTGCCGGATTATCCCAGTAGCAAAAGTAGCTACATATGCTACGGGTCCCGCTCTTTCAAGGGCCCCTCGCTAAATGCTTTCAAGCTATCAATTTCGGTTCAGTGATTCTGCACTTTCTCTATTACTATAGTACTATACCGCCTTCAACTTTTATGAACGACTGGGTGTTTAAGGTTAACGATTTGTCGTATTATCTGGCCATATAGCAAATGAAAACATGCAATTACTTTACTATACAAGTAAAAAAAACGTGTGTTTAATATTTATGTGATTTTTTATTGAGGGCGACTTTTTTAACATATGCTACAGGCCCCGCACTAGCTAAATCTGGCACTGTGTGGACCAGTTTCCCACCCCCCCCCCCCCCCCCCCCAAGGACACACGTCTGTTGACTTTACGCTCAAACAGCAATCGTCAAAGCGAACCTCCGTATGCAATTAACTCGCAATGCAATTAACTCGCCGTGCAATTAGCTCCCAATGCGGCAAAGTACTTGCATAATTCGTACAGCTCTCGTTTTAATTTTGCCATGCGAGCAACATTGCTTCGTCAAAGATCCATCAGTCTATACTCTTAGTTCTTTCGGTAAAGTCACGTAGGTAAAATTAATAAAAATAAAACAATAAAAATCACGACGTTTCAGAGGCAACACAATCACGTCGTGATTTTTATTGTTTTATTTTTTATTAATTTTACCTACGTGACTTTACCGAAAGAACTAAGAGTATGAATCCTTGCAGTCACGAAAGCTTCAAATCTAGAATCCATCAGTCTACCCACGAATTTCAATTACTGAGCAAAAATGTGCCTAGCCTGTCGGAATGAATAACTTTCCCATGAAATGCGTTCAAATGAATTAAGCAACAAACGAAGTGGCTACGTTCATCGTATCCACGTATTCAGAATGACATAACGGGGAAAAAAACATCTCAAGTGGTGTCAATCGTTAAGGAGGCTATTTATTTCTTAAGTATTCAATCAATTAATATACATTAGTTTTTGGCACGGACAGTGGGCCTCAAAATCAACGTTAAATGGAATAAAACACATCTTACTCACAAATCCTGAGCAGTAACAAACGGGAGTTGAGTTTCACTTCGAGGCCCACAGACATGACCTTTGACTCATCCTCAATTCTTGGATGTGTTTGTGGGTCGCACCGCATGTTGTCCAGCACGATGTCCGACCTTTCGCTCCCAAGTCATGGTAGCTTCTGCAATTTTGTTCAAGAAGAAGCAGCTCCGACAGATATAACGGCACAACCGTGAAAACCCATGTAATCTTCTTACTACGTTATAAAATATATATTCGAATATTGGCTAGGATTTATGATCTTCTTGGTTCTTTCGGTAAAGTCACGTAGAAGGGAAATAATAAAAATAAAACATAATAAAATACAATTCTCACGACGTTTCAGCCATAACGCAAGCAGCCGTCCTCAGGTGTCGGACAACCCTGTTCTTTTTTTTTTTTTATTATTTCCCTTTTACGTGACTTTACCAAAAGAACCAAGAAGATGAATCCCTGCAGTCACGAAAGCTTTAAATCGAAATTTAAGGATTTATGATTTAATTTGGTCTCATCTGCCACCTTCAATTTTTATTTATTATTATAATTAAGGGCCACCACACAAGACAAAGAGTCCGAATCTCACATGAAGCGGAATATGTACGGTTTATAGAGCGTGTCCAAAGATTTGAGTGCACAAGTCCGGTGTCTCAGGTCATCCCGGGTGGTCGGTGAGACTCATCAACTCGGCTTCTCTCAAGCTCGCTCGTTTGAGCACGTAATTTCGTAAGTGAAGCCCTCAAGCTTTCTTGGCGATTTTTCTGAGAATTCTGCAGTTCCCTAATGGTGCAATTGATCGTTCTCAGAAAGTCTGGTGCTAATAGCGAATTGCAATTGCAAACACAGTAAAAACATGAATACTGGCAGAATGCATTTAGTGTGTTATATACTCTGAACTTCTTTTGCACCGTACATCGCCAACCGTGCTAATCGGAGGTGCGGGAAGAGGGGGACAGCACACTGAACACAACAATTAGTTCTCAGGAGTTCCTTCCGAGTAATGTGCCCTGCTCAAGGTTAAAGGTCACACGAGGCAGGTAGAGAGTTAGCTCTCCTGCCTTGGGATTGGCCCAGAGAAGAACTGACTGCAATGCCCATTGCACCTGGGGGCACAACACCACGTGACACTTGGTAGATTGTTGAATTGTCAGGATCGTGAGAGCTGGTGGTGGATTGGGAAGGCCTTCATCCAGCATTGGATCGACCGTGGCTGGGTGGATTTCATTTACCTGCAGATAATGAATGTTATGCTGTCATCGATTAAGTATAAATTAATACAAATGGTGCAGTTGGGAGTGATTTTCTAATTTCACTAAGTGCCCACCCACTGTGATATATTAATCCTGGTAACTGCAGCTCATAGTCAAGTTGTGGCATTACTGTAATTTTATATTTATAAAAAGAGGGGGGCATATTGCTACGGAACAAGGTTTTACAACAATGCTCAACACTTGAAAGTTGTAAATATTCACTAATCTCCTTAAGCAAATGGCATTTAAAAGCATGAACAAAAAAAACGATGTATTGTGACGACTGTATAGCGTTCGGTAACACGTTGAACCAGTATTTCATGCGTCTTGCAACAACAACAAAACACTCCCTGGATTTGAATTGCAAGAATGACCCATCACTGGACTCAACGGGACTAACCAGACACCCACGAAACGACTGCAAATAGCCACGCGCATTGCTCTTGAGCGTTCTCAATGATGCTGATGGTGATGCTCGCTCTTTATTGAAACGCTCGCAACGACGTAATTATCTTTTTACCCCATTCCCAGCGGTCGGTGGAAGGTGTCGTCGAAAGGCGGCTTTCCTGAACGAGTGGCGACCCCCACGAACCCCGTAAACACCGACGTAGCACCGCCCTCCCAGCAACACGAGGAGCCAATTGCTTAGCCCAAATCTGCTTGCCATGGGTTGCCGGCAGCGTGATGTCATCGATTGGGCAATCGTTTGTTCCTGGAAGGCAGGGGTGGCGGGGGTGCGAACCCAAGATATGTTACCGTAGTCCTTCTTACAAATGTGCATCTTCCTCTTGAGAAGCATTTTGACCGTTGTTATTTTACACAGTTTACCCATTAAGGGGCCCATCCATTTAGTACGTACGCATGGAGGGGGGGAGGGGGGGGATTAACCCAAATGCGTACGCTTGCGTATTGGAGGTCTACTGGCAATGTACGTATGCATAGGAAACGGGGGGAGGGGGTGTGAAGCCTCGATAATAATTTGTCTACATTGGCCTTCAAATGAGCCACAGTTCAGTTTCTTCAGCTGTCAGACAAGCAGCTCAGTCAGGCGTACGTACGCAGGTGGGGGGGGGGGGTGCGTCAGGCGTACGTACGCAGGTGGGGGGGGGGTGCGTCAGGCGTACGTACGCACGTGGGGGGGGGGGGGGGTCAGGCGTATGTACGCAGGTGGGTGAGGGGGTGCGTCAGGCGTACGTACGCAGGTGGGTGAGGGGGTGCGTCAGGCGTACGTACGCAGGTGGGGGGTGTTAAAAGTCCGCGTGCGTACAGGGAGGGGTGGAGCGGTGACGTTTTGACAGATTTTTGCGTACCTACTCAATGGCTGGCCCCTATACACGGCAAGCGGTTGGGTCACCGCCGGTGGCATTCGGTTTCTAACGAGCGGACCAAAACGTCCAATGTGTATCCCGGCTATATACTGAACTATCATTTGTAGTTGACCCTTGCGAGTCAATTGGCATGAGGTTGGAACCAATGGACTAGACTTTGGCCCAACGTTCCATGTGTCCTGCCTGTAAATTGTACTCGGCTGCATTTGTAGTTGATCCTTTGCGTCTCTCTTACAACGCCACCGTTGGCATCGTGGAAGCAGTTGATTGGCTGGATTAAGGTTCTTGTAGGCCTGAGGCACTTCTGTTTCGTCGTCCTTTGGTGATGACTTTATAAAGTTGCTGCTGCTGCTGCCCCATGTCACTACTACCGCCGCTGTCACTCCGCTTGTTTCACGCCAACTTCGCCCATCCGCTGGACAGATGTCGTAACTGACACCTTCATTATGTAGTCCGTGCCCTTATTCGATGGGAGTGCGCTGTTTGCCGCAGATAAGCAGATTTAATGAGAAATTATTGAAAAAAAAGGTGAGCTTGAAAATGTTAGCGAACATTTATTCAACTATTTGTTTTTTACTATGATTATCATATCGGATGGTGCAACTTTAAACAGATGCCTTTCATTTGCATCGATAACAAATTCATTGTTCTCACGGGACGACCGCATGGCGAGCGTCATGTTGCTTTTCCTTCGTTGAAGCTTAAAGATTTGTTTGACTTATTTTAGATGTAATATGCCTCACTCACAGCGAGTCAACGGCTTGTTACCGCTGCAAAGAAATTGCAACGAGCGGCCAATATAAATATATTTATTCAAGAAGATATCTTGGTGTAAAAAAAACGTGTAGCATACAAACAAAAAACACAGTCACTCTTTTTTTTTCTCCGGAGGCCCTAGATTTGAAGCTTTCGTGACTGCAGACATCCATACTCTTTGGTTCATTCGGTAAAGTCACGTAGGTGAAAAATACATTAAATCACGACGTTTCGGGGGCAACACAAGCGTCCGTCATCAGGTGGGACAACCACAGCAAGAAACAATTGCTGAAGTGCCTATTGGATTACACGGCCCTGTATCGGAGGAGCAATGATTGACAGTGGTAAGTAGCATTTTTAAATCCTTTATATTAAGTTCGCTTGCTTGCGTGCTTACGTGCTTGCTTGCTTGCTTACGACCGTGCAAATCTTTCGGTCGTTTTTTAACCCACTTCCCGTGACCCAATCGAGCTGACATTTTCCACACAACCTCGTTGTGCGTGACAATAAATTTTCGTGAAATTGTTTTTCCAAAATGTTACACTGTTTAGGGGAAATAAATAAATATTTAATTACCAATTGCTTAATGCTGGCAGACAATCATCTGACCCATAGATTGCAGCCACCTCAAGCCAGAGGACGAGAGGACTCTAGCCGCCACGCATATAAAGGATTTAGAGTGAAAAACTTTGTTTTTACGGGTTAATTTTTTTATCGTAAGGAAGATGGCATAAGGGACTACCCCCCACCCCCCAGTAGCGTAACGAGCGTAGCGTGGGGCAGGCAGGGGGTGCCTTGGCCCCACCTGGTGGCTACGAGCTGGGGCCCCCTTGACAACCACGACGAGATATGCTCTCAGAAACACCGTGAAAGAACAACTTGTGTAACGATGATGTGGCAAGAGGGGGCCGCGATATTATAACAGACGAGGTGCGACCGTGCGAGACAAATCAAATAGTGGGGTACCCCACCTGACCGATTGCCTCACCCCCCCCCGAGCTGATAATGTCACAACGACACTGACTACCGCGAGAGTACAAAGCATGCCTATCCATAATAATCCTTCATTATTGTTGTATCTATATGCATTATTTTAATTCGGTGAACGGGTTTATAGGAATGTAGGGTACAGCGGGGACAAAGTAGGTCAGATGGTATGTGACGTGCCAAGATTATTCCGGGAACAGCATTTGTGGACTGTTCCGGCTGAAATAGGCCACGCGATCGCGTAAGCAGCATCGGGAAGAAACTTCACGTTGAAGTTTGGAGTTCGAAGGAGAGAAACTGACGCGATGACGTCGCTGAGATTGCAATGCAGGAAACGGTGCCCCTCTAATCAAATGAAACTTTACTTACATAGCACATTTCGTGCAAAGAAAACAAGATACAGAGTGCTTTACAGGACTCAATACAAAGGCGACTGACACAATGTAAACACGAATAAGAATTGAACGTTTAAAAATAACATCACATTATAATGAACTAAAAGTATAATAAAATGCATAATAAATACGTAATACAACCATCCTCATTAAATGCCAATCTAAAAAAAGAAATGTACGCTTTAAGATTTCGTTGAAAAAAATTCACTCATTTCGATGCCCACTGATGCCCTCTGATGCCCTATGAGCCGATGCTGTTTACGCGGCTGCCGCCATTCGCGAACAGCGTTCGGTGGGTGTCACAGAGCTCATGACAAACAAAAAACATTACACGACGCAGCGCTTCGCAGGCCGGCTGCAGCATTGAAAGCGCCGCATTTACAAAAAAAATCTGAATTGCGTTAAGCTACCGCGCGCACTGAATTGTTGTTCGCGACCCGTAGGTTTGGATGATGTGCTGATGGGACGATTCGTGGCGTACATTTACGTTTTCACGTTCTTGCCAACCCAAGGGGAGTTGTTTACCAGGGCCGCTGAAGTTTTGAGAATATTATTTGACGGTATGAAACCGTTTTTTTATTTCCATCTCAAGTCGCCCCTCTTGCAATATCATCCTCCCCCCTCCATCGGTGTTGTAACCCCTGAGTGGCACAGGAGCGCACGTGGTCGTTTGAGATGTGAACACGGTCACATTTCAGGGCCTGTGTTTTTGGAACGTTAACACTTTTTTTTTTACCAAACTCGTGTCCATGTTGTTGTTGTTGAAACCTTCTGCACAACTTGGGTACACGTCTTCTTCTTTTCGTACGGCTGATGTAGATGCAGACCAACAACTACAATTTCACGTTCGGGTGGACATGCCAGATTACCCGCATGAGTATCAACGTAGTGCATCACTGTGATGTCTCCTTCGTATTTGTGGATCGGGCATTACGTCGTGATACGTTGCTACGGTCTGTTCTGTACGACCACAGTCGCAAACTCCTGGAGAGTGTTCAATTTTCCATTTGTGCATCAGGTATTCGCATCTGCTATGGTTTGTGCAGATGAGTTTTATGGTGGATCATGAGCTTCATGGAAGATCAATCCCAGGGATTTGCTGCGTTGAGTCTTTCACGACAAGGTGTTTGTTTTGTGAGTTCTTTTGAACTCAATTCAGCTCTCCAAATTTCGTCGGGGTTGAATTCTCATTGTTGAAGGTGCACTGTGGGAGAGAGACAGGCGCGTCACCGGTCTGCACGGTCAACTACTGAACGTTTCTGCAGCTTCTACAACCTTTTATTGTTATCGTTCTCCAGGATGCTTAGATCGCACGACGCTGCTGTTCCCGCACGCGCAACAGCACGCTGTTCAGCGCCATATTGCAAATACCCAGACGGCCCTGCGCAGCCGTGAGTCTGTGACGTCACTTAAACGCGTGAGTTCGGAATCAGAAACTTTCTTTATATTGGAGGAATCCCATGAGATATGAAGCTCTTTTTCACAGATGTCCAGGAGGGTGAGGTCAGCAAGTTAAAACAACAAACGCTACCGCTGCACAAACGTTTAGCAATCTGTCATTTTTAGTTTGTTTTTGTTATGATTATATCATGTGTAGGTTAACAACGAACTAACCGCCGTTGTTCAGGATACGGTACTTTAGAATAAGTCATCAGCTGCTTGCACGTTACTAAACATTGCCTTACGAGTCGTAAACATCGTTTCGTTTTATGACACTATCATTATGTTTGGCTATTTAAATCACTTTTAGTTGAAGCAACATTGCAGTACTTTTGTCGGTATATTTCTTTCGTTGTTTTTTATATTCCTCTGGAGCAACATTTGATCTGATTAAATGGCCTAACCGTGGCCGACTTGGCTTGTGCTGTGTTGCCATGACTGTGTGCACTGTGTAGGTCTCCTTCTGGTGTATCATACACAATGTGGCTTGTCTGTGCAGTCAGACGGTGTAATGATAGACGCGTCAACTAACATACATTCTTAGGTGCACAAAACGTGCCTTGAATCGCCTGTGCAATAATCAATTTGTATATATGCGGTGGAAAAAGTGGCACAGGGCTTGACACACTGTGCTATAAACCCAGCGACCCGAGTTCGATTCCCAGCAATGCCTCGCATTGCTAGCAAGTAATGTCTGATCCGGATCCGAGCCCTTCCCTGCAACAACCCGCGCTCACCAGCGTGGTGAAGTATAGTCAGACAGCCCCTGAGACCAAAAGGCACGGGAGAGACCCTCATCCGGCAGTGGATTGATAAAAGGACTGTACATCTGTACATTTTAAACATGCAGTGTTGGGAAATTGTGCTTGCAACGTTTTATAATGAAATGGGTGTTTGAATTCAATTCTCGTCTGTTCGCTCGACACAGCTCAGAGCTCCCCATCTCTCGGAGCACTCGAGCAAGCTTCTGCAGGCAGGGGACACTTTTGACACGCGTGCAATTGCCCCCTTGTGAACAGTCACGGCGCCCTGTGTGTCCCGTGTGGTATGTATCGCGATGCGCTGTAACGGTAGCAATCGGAGTTATCGACCTGATTGTGCGCACTTACTATGTGGTTATTTATTCCATAATGGGACATCCTACACATCAATTGGCTCATTATATTTCTGGCAAATCGCCTGATGAAGCTGGTTGTATTCATCCTCGAAATGTCCTACGCGGGTGTAAATGTTGTGGGTTTACTCCCCAACACACCGATAGTGCTGAAGTAGTAACTCATTGCTACGTTTTGTTTTTGTGACATACCGTACTAATTGGCTGCGTCGGGTGCTGGTGGGTTAACAACACATTTCGATATTCTTTGGTCTTTCGGTAATTTTTTTTAATTATTTTCTTTGAACCTATCTACGTGACTTTACCAAAAGACCCAAGAAGATGGATTCCAGCAGTCACGAAAGCTTTAAGTCAAGATTTAACACATTTCTATTTACGCGATCTCACCCAAAAACCTTTACGATTAATAAAGCACACGACTGGAGCGCATACTCAAATTGCCCTCAGGTTGCTGACAATTCGGCAGGATCCAGATTTCTCCGAGATTATTTGTTTAACTCCTCTCCCACTGCTTTCAATTCCCCGTGAGCAGCACCTGGTTCGAGCTGACACGTGTGTCACACGACGATTGAAAGATAGTACGGTGGGCGGCGGGAACGGTTCAGTTCTCTCAAGTGACTCGGAAAAACTTGGACAGGGCACTTTTTTGTTTGTTACGAAATGGAATTGTCCATAAATTCGAGTTCTGGGAAAAATCAGAGCACCGCGATTGAGTTCACTGCCAATGGAAACGGGAGAGTCGAGAACCTCCGTATGGCGAGGTTCAAAAAACGTAGAACAAACAAAAAAGCTGAATAGAGGCTTTTTTTGGGTTAGATCACCTAAATGGAAATGTGTCGTTAAAACCGTCACCATCCGACACAGCCAATTAGTACAGTTTGTCACTTAACATTTATGCGATCTAATAAGAAAAAAACTCAATTATGGACAACATTGGTCGCGAAAGTTACGTGTTAAACAAAAAATGATTTAAAAAAATCTTGCCCTGCAATTTTTAGTTATCGAAAATCTAAAAACATTTCTGTTTTGTCATGAATGCTTTTCATTACAAGCACAGACTCGGCTCGGTTTGTGCCAAATGTCAACTTTCTCAGCTCCAAGAACATAATAAGGATTTACAACACGTGTTGCTTACGGCTGGCTCTTTGCAATATATTATTTATTTCAAAGTAAGTCTCACATCAGGAACGGCAATCGCATATATATTGTTTAAGGGTATCCCTATGCTCAGATAGGTGAGGGCCCTTCATATGGTCGTGTTTGGTCCGTAGCCAGTGGTGTGAAGTCAAAATTACTTTTGCAGAGCAAAGTCCACCTATTGTATGCCTGCTGTTGACATTCCATCATGCAATGTGCACAGCCTCATCAGATAGTGCCGATGATTTCCCCGATCCCAGAGGGATGACGACGCTGATGATAATCGCGTGAATTCATTAGACATCGAACGGTTCCCCTGTCCACTGGGTTATGAGTTGTCCGGTTTAAGGGCAGCGATTTGATCCCAGTATCGATTATTTTTGTTGTCTCCCGTTTGTTACTCACATCCATTGTTTCTGCTTTGTTCATTCTCCTTTGTTATTTTTCATTTGCTATTTCTCATTCTGTTGTTTCTCCTTTGTTTGCGCCATTAGTCTTACATTAATATTTGCACATTAGTTGTGTACGTTTTGCATAAATTGGAAGTCATTTGATTATCTCACGAGCCATTTGATGCACGTAATTTGCGAGCATAATCAATTATATTCGATGAATGCGCATCATTGCATGTCCTGTAATCACTCAATCACTCCTCATTGAGTCTCAACAATGCTCCTGCCTTGGGATGGTTGTTTTTGTACGCGGGAGTATGCACGCTGAATTTCTTCCGCACCGTATGTAGCCAACCGTACTAATCGGAGGAGCGGAGTGGAATGACAACAAACTAAACCTGAATACACAGGGGAGAGAGAGAAAAACATGAGTGAAGATTACGAGGAAAAGTTATCGCAGATGGAATCAGAATCACATTTATTTATCGGAGGAAGCCAATTAGCCATAAAGCTCTTTTTCACAGATGTCCAGTAGACAGGACCACGAACACCGCTTATCCGCTGCACTGGCACCTGCTGGCCACCTCGCAGCTCTACGTAGCGTTGCGATGGAGTTTGCAGATCCGCACGTGAGCCACCAACCCCCTCGCCTTACGATGACGCCAAACCGACCGCGGTGGGCATGGCGGAACTCCAGCCAAACCCTGGCTCCGATCAGAGCGCGGAAGATGCCCAGGCTGCTGGACAGGACGTTTCCCCTCCACGGCCACCTCCCTCGCCCTGTATACGGCGAGCTTGGCGAAGCCGACGAGCACGTTGACCAGCCCGTGAAGATGTTGGGATCCGTCGCCCTTCGGGTATCCAAAGATGAGGACCGTCAAGGAGAAGTGAAGGCTGAACTTTAGGAGGCTGTTTCTCAGGACCTTGAACAACGAGTCCAGGCTCTTGCACTCCACGTATTGGTGCGCCACCGTCTCCACTTTACCGCAGAACCGGCACTCCGGGGACATGTCAGTGAAGCGCGCCAGGGAGGCGTTGGTGGTGATGGTGCCGAGGGCGATGCTCCAGCTGAAGTCGCCGATGCGGTTGTACGTCAGGCTGGAGTAGAGTTGCCTCCAGCGAGGCCTCTCCGGAGAGATGCAGGGCAGGGCTTTCCTCCAGGCCTGGTCCATGTGGCTCCTCAGGGTGTCCTGTTGGTGAAACCGGACCATGTAGGAGTAGAGCACCTTCCTCTTGACATTAGTGAAGGCCACCTCCAGTAGGTCTTCCAGCCGGCACAGGTCGTGATCCGCCTTCAATTGTCGGCATTGACGATGCAGTTGAACGACGGAGAGCTCCGGTGGAGGGGGACCGAGAGGGGCCTCGTCATCCCCAACGTCGATGGGGGGCGTTCTCCCCGCTGCCGCTGAGAAGGCCCCCTTGGCTTCGGCCAGGATCCGGGCAGCCATCCGAACGACTGTCTGCTGGTCCGAGCCACCGACCCCGTGTTCCAGGCTCCACCAGATCTCCCATCCTGGTGAGCCGAGCGTTGGCGAGGCGCCTCTCCATGCCAGAGGTGGCGGTGGTGGATGGCAGCTTTGTCTGCGGGTTCCTGAGGATTGGTTTGAAGACCAGATCCTCGGCCGTTCGCGGCTGTTTCAGCCTCCTGACGGCGAGGGAGCTCCATGTCTGCAGGACGCTTCTGTAGAAAGGTGGCAGTTGTCCCAGTGGGAGGCCCTGCAGGTCCATATAGAATAGTTGTTTGGAGCACTGCAGACCCGCCAGGCTCATGGGGGGGGGGGGGGGTGCAGGAGAAGAGTCGGTGCCACAGCATGGATGTCACCAGCTAGTTCACCACCAACGTCTTTGTGCTGAAGGTGAGGAACTTGCACAGGCGACTCCAGGTGGCCAGACGCTCCTTCACCTTCTCCTCCAGCTCGAACCAGTTCCTCTGCGTTGGTTCCTCCTCTGGTCCCAGGTACATCCCCAGATGGTGCAGCGATGTTGTGCTCCAATTGATGGCTTTTGCCTTCTCGGGACACTTGGTCATATCCCACGCTCCAACCAGTAGCATGCTGCACTTTTGCCAGTTAATTTTTGATGAGGAGGCCTTCGAAAAGACCTGCTGGCACTCGTGCAGCAGGGCGACATCATCCAGGGAGCGCAGGATGAGGAGGACGTCGTCGGTATATTCCGTCAGGACCAATTTGACGCTTGGTTCCATGAGCACCAGGCCGCTGATTCTCCGCCTTATGAGACTCAGGAAAAGGCTCTAAAGCCAGGGCATATAGTTTACCCAATAATGGGCATCCCTGTCTCACTCCTCGCTCGAATTTGACCGAGGCAGTGAGGTCGACCTTGATAATGCACTCCACCTTGGTGTAGAGTAGGCGGATCGTTCGGACAAAGCCATCCCCAAAAACAAAGGTCTGGAGGGTTCTCAGCAGGTATTTGTCGTCCACCTGTCAAAATCGTTTTCCTGGTCAAGAGCCAGACACGCGATTGGGATGCCTAAGCTCTGGGACACCGCGATTAGGTGCCTGACCAGGAAGATGCCGTTATGGATGGTTCGTCCGGGGATGGTGTAGGACTGGTCCCTGTTCTCCCTCACTCTCTCTCCCTCACACTCTCTCTCCCTCACACTCTCTCCCTCACACTCTCTCTCTCACTCTCTCTCTCACACTCTCTCCCTCACACTCTCTCTCTCACTCTCTCTCTCACACTCTCTCCCTCACACTCTCTCTCTCACTCTCTCTCCCTGTCTACCAGCAAGCTCCCCCGCTTCCACGCTCCACTCGCCCCATTAAAATGACAAAACATTTTGTCGGCAGATGCCATGCGAATGAAATGCGTTATCCCGTTTCCATCGGTGTTCTCTTCGTGCTGCTGGATAAATGCATCGATGCGCAGGAATAAAACAACGTGTTTAGTTTGTGTGTGTGATACTCCCATTGGCAGTGGCGCATAAGCGCACGTGACAAATATATACATATATAACAGAACCACTATTCATGAAAAAAACTATAAGGAAGTGACATTGCTCTAAACTTTGCCCATGATGTGTACTCGTTAACTTTTTTTTTTAGCGCAACGCTATTGACAAACGTGCTGCGTTTATCCATGGAAGTCAGTCTTGCAGTCATATAGTTCCTCATGTTGACATCCTGTCTTTGCTGTGTATTATCTGTTCCATCTGCTCGCGTGGGGTTTTGTTTTGTACGAACATTCCCCTCCTCTAGGCGAGCGCGCGTTCACTCGCCCCGCTCACTGCTGGACGCACCTCGTGGTGTGACGCACCTCAACCTGTTCCTTCAAGCCACGTGAATGGCGAGATGTTAACTACCTCGCCTGGTATACAGGAGGTCATGGGTTCGATCCCGACCCTGATGAGATGTTAACTACCTCGCCTGGTATGCAGGAGGTTGTGGGTTCGATTCCGACCCTGATGAGATGCTAACTACCTCGCATGGTATGCAGGAGGTCGTGGGTTCGACCCCGACCCTGATGAGATGTTAACTACCTCGCCTGGTGTACAGGAGGTTGTGGGTTCGATCCCGACCCTGATGAGATGTTAACTACCTCGCCTGGTGTACAGGAGGTCGTGGGTTCGATCCCGACCCTGATGAGATGTTAACTACCTCGCCTGGTATACAGGAGGTCGTGGGTTCGATCCCGACCCTGATGATTTGTTAACTACCTCGCCTGGTATGCAGGAGGTCGTGGGTTCGATCCCGACCCTGATGATGTGTTAACTACCTCGCCTGGTATGCAGGAGGTCGTGGGTTCGATCCCGACCCTGATGAGATGTTAACTACCTCGCCTGGTATACAGGAGGTCGTGGGTTCGATCCCGACCCTGATGATTTGTTAACTACCTCGCCTGGTATGCAGGAGGTCGTGGGTTCGATCCCGACCTGATGATTTGTTAACTACCTCGCCTGGTATGCAGGAGGTCGTGGGTTCGATCCCAACCCTGATGAGATGTTAACTGCCTCGCCTGTTATGCAGGAGGTCGTGGGTTCGATCCCGACCCTGATGAGATGTTAACTGCCTCGCCTGTTATGCAGGAGGTCGTGGGTTCGATCCCGACCCTGATGAGATGTTAACTACCTCGCCTGTTATGCAGGAGGTCGTGGGTTCGATCCCGACCCTGATGATTTGTTAACTACCTCGCCTGGTATGCAGGAGGTCGTGGATTCGATCCCGACCCTGATGAGATGTTAACTGCCTTGCCTGGTATACAGGAGGTCGTGGGTTCGATCCCGACTCTGATGAGATGTTAAATACCTCGCCTGGTATACAGGAGGTCGTGGGTTCGATCCCGACCAGGAGGTCTGTATACGTGGAGTTTGCGGTGTCTCTCTCCCCGTGGTCGCGTGGATTTTTCTCTGGGTCCTCTGTTTTTTTACCCTCCACATTTAGAATCAGCACGCGTTTTGTGTATTTGGCTGCTCTACATTTCCACGCGATAAGCCACTTTGTTGATCTATTGTTAGTTGTGATAGCCAGGTCGCTTCTTAAAAAGAGCCATATAGATTCAGTGAGCCTTATCTGGCAAGATTGCGTTGTGGCCGAAACGTCGTGAGAATTGTTTTATTATGTTTTATTTTTATTATTTTATTACTTCCCTTCTACGTGACTTTACCGAAAGAACCAAGAAGATGAATCCCTGCAGTCACGAAAGCTTTAAATCGAAATTTAGTCTAGTTTAGTCGTACCATATTTACACGAATGATGATGATGATGACGACAATTGGTCATGATTAGAAGCAGGAGGAGCAGAACGGACGGGGACAAATGTAAATAATTTGAAACGAACCGCGAGGTGTTTTTTTATCGCTCAGACACCGGTTTGGCAGACACACATCGTCTCGGTAACGCCGCGCTTGCAGATTGACACGGTTGGCTACGATCAATAGACATTCATAAAAGTTCAAACACGTTCATACTCCACCATCGCACAGCAGCACAACACATTCAGGTTCATCCCAACCCAATGGCCCACTTTCATAGGGACGTAAATGGAGATTGCAACAAAAAAAACCACTATATGGCGTGAGTGTTAATTGCTGCAAGACAAACGTGCAGAGTACTCTTTGGTTCTTTCGGTAAAGTCACGTAGGTATAAAATAAAATAAATTTGTATTAAATCACGACGTTTCGATCGCAACACAAGTGACCGTCATCAGGCGGAACCGATGCAGCAGAACAACTGCTTGTGTTGCGATCGAAGCGTCGTGATTTTATTTAATGTATTTTATACCTACGTGACTTTACCGAAAGAACCAAAGAGTATGGATCCCTGCAGTCACGAAAACTTCAAATCTAGATTAAACGTGCAGTGCTTTACTGAATGACCACAACCTCCACCCTTGTTGGACACTGGGACTAAAACAGCAGGGACTGTGTTGACAGTGGTATATATATCGTGTACATTTCATTTCGAGACTGTGTAGGAAAATGTGAACTAACTACTTGACGATGCCAAATTGTTACACTTTGATATTATCCATATGCACGTTGAACTTATTTTGCAGCGTACGTAGCCAACCGCGCTAATCGGAGGTGCGGGGGAACGGACAAGAAACGAACACACGACAAAAAGCAGTTCTAAAGAAATGAGTTTTCAATCGAGATTATTTCAAAGTCCATAGCTCCAGTGGCTTCCTAGTCTGCCAAGTGGCCCTACTCACATGAACTCCACGCGTTTTTTTTTGTTTAACAAAAATCATCGCTGTGGAACGTGTGGACACCTTTCATGCGGCGTTGGCGAACTGTGTTTAGTGAGGGCCAAAGAGGATTTTTTAAAACTACACAATGTTTTATTTTACCAAGTCAGGCCCACTGAGCTATATAGCTCTTTTTCAGAAGCGACCTTGCTATCACAAAAGAAAGCTCACCAATGTGGCTTAGCACGTGGACATCTATAGCGGCCAAATATTCTAAACGCGTGTTTCTAAATGTGGAGGTGAGGAAAAAGCGGAGGAGCCGGAGAAAACAATCCACGCGAGCATGGTGAGCACATGCAAACTCCACTTATACAGCAGCAGGCGTCAGGGTCAGGCTCGAACCCACGATCTCCTGCATACCAGGCGAGGCAGTTAACATCTCAGCACCGCTGCACCTTTGGTGGGCCATGCGCTGACACGAAACTCCGTCATTTCCGTGACCTCCCGTCAGGGCAAGAATCTTTGTTTTTGTTTTGCACCGAGGGGAAGTGAACTGATCGTGACGCTAACAATGATCCACGTTGCCAGTTGGATAAAGCTTCAAATCAAGATTCAAATCAAGATTGGATAATACTGTTTGCTCTCCGCTCCGGTAGCCAATTCGTGTGGCTGAGATGCTTGCAGCCGTGGGTGAATTTCGCGGCGTTTCAAGGTGGGTGGCCTCAGATGTCTGCGAGCCTGATGAAATATTACTGCACTCCGTCACCTTGTGAAAGACCCAACGCAGAACATCTCTGGTGTTGTTTTTGTTATCTTCCACGAAGCTCACAGTCCACCCGAGACCACATCCACTGCATGATGCACAGATGGAACATGTCAAACTCTCTCGTGTGCGACCGTGGTCATCCAGAACGGACCGTGCGATAGATAACGACGCAAATGCCCGTTCCAACGAATGCGAAGCAGACCCCAGCGATGATGCACTCCGTTTGCTCCCGATGCGATTGCCTGGCTTGACCACCCCAATGTGAAATTGTAATCTAGATTTGAAGTTTTCGTGATTGCTGGGATCCATACTCTTTGGTTCTTTCGGTAAAATCGCGTAGGTATAAAATTAAATAAATCATGACGTTTCGATTGCAACACAAGCAATCATCATCAGGTGGGAAAACCACGGCAAGAAAATTTGTTTTTTCTCTCAGCCTCCCACTTCCAGCCCCGCCCACTTCCCCCAGTACAGTTCCACGTCTCCATCTCCAGCGTCCACGCAACGCCCCCCCTCCCTTGCCCCCTCCCTTGCCCCCTCCCTTGCCCCCTCCCTTGCCCCCTCCCTTGCCCCCTCCCTTGCCCCCTCCCTTGCCCCCTCCCTTGCCCCCTCCCTTGCCCCCTCCCTTGACCCCTCCCTTGACCCCTCCCTTGCCCCCTCCCTTGCCCCCTCCCTTGCCCCCTCCCTTGCCCCCTCCCTTGACCCCTCCCTTGCCCCCTCCCTTGCCCCCTCCCTTGCCCCCTCCCTTGCCCCCTCCCTTGCCCCCTCCCTTGCCCCCTCCCTTGCCCCCTCCCTTGCCCCCTCCCTTGCCCCCTCCCTTGCCCCCTCCCTTGCCCCCTCCCTCGCCCCCTCCCTCGCCCCCTCCCTCGCCCCCTCCCTTGACCCCTCCCTTGCCCCCTCCCTTGCCCCCTCCCTTGCCCCCTCCCTTGCCCCCTCCCTTGCCCCCTCCCTTGCCCCCTCCCTTGCCCCCTCCCTTGCGCCCTCCCTTGCCCCCTCCCTTGCCCCCTCCCTTGCCCCCTCCCTTGCCCCCTCCCTTGCGCCCTCCCTTGCCCCCTCCCTTGCCCCCTCCCTTGCCCCCTCCCTTGCCCTCTCCCTTGCCCCCTCCCTTGCGCCCTCCCTTGCCCCCTCCCTTGCCCCCTCCCTTGCCCCCTCCCTTGCCCCCTCCCTTGCCCCCTCCCTCGCCCCCTCCCTCGCCCCCTCCCTCGCCCCCTCCCTTGCCCCCTCCCTTGCCCCCTCCCTTGCGCCCTCCCTTGCCCCCTCCCTTGCCCCCTCCCTTGCCCCCTCCCTTGCCCCCTCCCTTGCCCCCTCCCTTGCCCCCTCCCTTGCGCCCTCCCTTGCCCCCTCCCTTGCCCCCTCCCTTGCCCCCTCCCTTGCCCCCTCCCTTGCCCCCTCCCTTGCCCCCTCCCTTGCCCCCTCCCTTGCCCCCTCCCTTGCCCCCTCCCTTGCCCCCTCCCTTGCCCCCTCCCTTGCGCCCTCCCTTGCCCCCTCCCTTGCCCCCTCCCTTGCCCCCTCCCTTGCCCCCTCCCTCGCCCCCTCCCTCGCCCCCTCCCTTGACCCCTCCCTTGCCCCCTCCCTTGCCCCCTCCCTTGCCCCCTCCCTTGCCCCCTCCCTTGCCCCCTCCCTCGCCCCCTCCCTTGCCCCCTCCCCCCTCTCTTACCTATATAAGCTCTTACCACGGCATCTCTCTCCCACTTCAGCAACACATTTTCTTGCTGTGGTTTTCCCACCTGATGACGATTGCTTGTGTTGCGATCGAAACGTCGTGATTTAATTCATTTTATACCTACGTGACTTTACCGAAAGAACCAAAGAGTATGTGTGTGAAATTGCAGTTGATGCTCTGCATCTACATCAGAAACCATGCGAAAGACGAAGAAGAAGACGGAGTAGAAGATTGCACTCCGTAGGTGTTCAAGGTCGTTGCTGTACGTACAGCCCCTCTTTGTTGTGGTGTTTTTTGAGCGTGTGCTCAACCCACACACACACACAAAAACACTCCACGTGGAACAGCACGCCAGGTCACTTGTGAAATGAAGCCGCCTCTGGAACCGTGAAGCGGTAGCTGCCATCTCTGCCTACCTCGTCCAGGCTAAGACCGGTGACGGCGGCGTCGGCCTCGTCATTTCGGAGCCACATCTCGCGTTGCGAAAGTGGCGGTGGTGGTGGTGGTGGTATAAACATGACGACAGTATTTGAATACGAACTATTTTATTCAATTTGACTTAAAACTTTCGCGACTGTAGGAATTCATATTCTTGGTTCTTTCGGTAAAGTCACGTAGAAAGAAAATAAAAATAATTAAATTTAATTAAAAACAAAAAACCCACGACGTTTCGATCGCAACACAAGCGGTCTTCATCCTGATGATCGCCACACAAGCGGTTTCATCCTGATG
This sequence comes from Lethenteron reissneri, assembly GCF_015708825.2. Taxonomy (NCBI): domain Eukaryota; kingdom Metazoa; phylum Chordata; class Hyperoartia; order Petromyzontiformes; family Petromyzontidae; genus Lethenteron; species Lethenteron reissneri. The sequence goes on along the minus strand of NC_083797.1, from coordinate 11,310,476 downwards.
AAGACCGCTTGTGTTGCGATCGAAACGTCGTGGGTTTTTTGCTTTTATTTTTTAAAATATTTTTTTAAAAAACATTCCTATCTACGTGAATTTACCGAAATAACCAAGAATATCAACTATTTTATTCACCAGTTAAAGCCCACAGAGCTATTCGCTCCCCCCCCCCCCCCACAGAGGCCGAGTGATGGCGTGCTGAGGCGGCCAAGGCTTGTAAAGGCGACGGCTGCTGCTGCTGCACGTGCGCTGCATGCGCCGGGCAGCATGGCTGGCGTGCTGAGGAGAACCCCGATGCGAGCCAACACAAAGCTTCAGTTGAAGGAGAGGCTCACGAGCCACAGATTTTTGTTGTGTGTGTGTGGAGGCTATAAAACATCGCACACGATACAATAGTGCATCGTTGCGTTTTTGTAAAACGCTTTTCTAACTATGCTTGAGAGTGTAAATGCAAGAAATCTCTCCGTCCAGTTTGAGCACGCACCGCGCCCAAATGCACAGAGCGTGAAGTGGTCAGCAACGCACAGCACAATGAAAGTTGTAGTGGACTAATAATGCAGCACTCTTTAATTTAAATGAGCGAGGTTGTTGCTATAAGAACTCGGGGGGAAAAGTGCCAATGGGAGAATGTTGCCTTTGATCTTCAAGGTGCTGGCTGGGTACGAGACGTGGCCACTATTTAGCAAACCCGAGCCTCTGCCCTACACACTTGAACACATTTGACATTGTTTTGTTTATGATGCAAACTTTGAATTAAAATCTCAGAATCTCAGTGGTTGGTGGTGGCCAGAGCCAAAGTGATTTCCTGCTCACAAATGAGCATTGCGGCAGTGCTCAATTCCCGTGAGCAGCCCTGAGGCAGTGGTGGGTATTCCAGATTCCTTTGGCAGGGGCAGCTCTATGAAGTGTTCTTCATTGCAAGGCCCGCGGGCGGGTCCCTGGTGGCTTCTCGTGAGGTCCCTGACGTGCGGCCCCCGACGATACACGAATAGTGAAAACAGCCCCCATCATCATCATCGTGCTGCTGTCAAACACTCAATGGTTCCAAATGTCTTATCGGCGAAAGTGGCAGCCCTCTGAAAATAAGTGAAGAACACTGGTCTAGACTCACCTGGGGCCCATAGACTCACCTGGTCTGAGTGAAGATGAGTGAAGAGCACTGGTCTACAGACTCACCTGGGGCCCGTAGACTCACCTGGTCTACAGTGAAGATGAGTGAAGAACACTGGTCTACAGATCCACCTGGGGCCTATAGACTCACCTGGTCTACATTGAAGATGAGTGAAGAACACCGCTGTAAGACAACCACTGTTGGCTTCCACAACGAGACGATGGACCGAGTCAAACCCCTCAACCTGGATTTAAACTCGCAACATTTTCGGCCGTGAGTTGCGCTGGTGACGGTGGTGGTCCAAGATCGCTCCAAAAAAAACACGAACTTCATTTTATTATTTTCTCACACTGCCCACCCCCCACCCTTCCTGCCTAGTAGTAGTGGGGGGGGGGGGGTGTGAGAGCGAATTGGGCAGCTGTCCACCACCGCATTAGCACCCGGCTCTACGCCTCTGTCGAAGCGCCGCTCCACAAAGCCAATTGAAGACCGCCTGAATGAGCGGGCGGGCGGATTGAGAGAGAGAAAGGCGGGGAGGGGGGTGAACAATTCCCCCCTTTCAGGGTCCCGGCGAGCCCGAATCGCGGGTGACATCATCTTTGGACGCTAAGAAAAACTTGAACGAGGAGTGGGGGGTGCGGACTCAGCGTGGGTCGAGGGATTTGGTGGAGCTGGAGGAGTGGGGGCGAGTGGTGGTCGGGCTCGAGGGGGGGGGGAGACGATGGCGATGGTTGTGGAGTTGTTTGAATTTGGGGAATAAACAAAAGTGAAATGCAAACGTTGGGCTGTGTTTTTTTTAGTTGACGGTAAAATCGCGGCTGCTTCTCTCGCAGGGTGCTGCTGCTCCGTCGGCGCGGGCGTGTGTCTGCAGGATGGAGTGTCAAGGGAGAATATTCGCCACGATGTTATCGAGAGGGACAGCTTTTTTTTTGGCTCGGAAATGGTAAGAATAATTCACAGCCCTTTGTCAATACACTGACGGAATGAAATGGCACCGCGTGCCGGTCAGTGCCGGATTAAGCTAGTGCGGGGCCTGTAACACATGTTATAAAGGGGCCCTAAATAAATAAAAACACACAAACATATTAAAATACACGTTTTTAACTCGCACAGTAAAGTTATTGTATTTTTTCACCTGCTATACAGACAGATAATACGACAAATCGCTAACCTTGAACATCCAGTCGTTCATTAAAGTTGAAGGCAGTATACTACTATAGTAATAGAGCAAGTGCGGAACCACTGAACCGGAATTGATAGCTTGAAACCATTTAGCGTGGGGCCCTTGAAAGTGCGGGGCCCGTAGCATATGTAGCTACTTTTGTTACTGGGATAATCCGGCACTGAAGCCAGTGTCAGTCATCGGGATTGTTGGACCATACTTCCCCCCCCCATGCTGATTAACGGAGGGCTGGTGGGTGTGAGGGCCCAGGACTGGTTCCAAAATCACTCACGACCGATGTTAGTGGTTGCTCTGAATCGAACTCGGGTTTGCAGGTTCACAGGGCAAGAGTGCTAATAAGTGTGGCACTGCTTCCCCCGACATATCTATTAACCGACCACAATCAGCTTGCCTTCTGGAATGATGACTACAGAAATAAAGCAGCCTCGCTCTCCGCTGGGATTCACAAGAGGCTAAGCGAGTGTCGTGTGCCAAGTGTGTATCGAAGAGCGGATGATGCTGCGCTCAGCTAATGGTTCAAGAAGAAGATACCGCCACCTTTTGGCCACCCAGCAGTACAAATGAGTGCACCACAGTCGATCGGAAGGTTGCGTGCGGTGGGGTAAAGTGTGGGTTACTCGCGACTCTTCAAAGCCACCGAGGCAAAGCGGAAGAGTCGTTAAATGCCCCTGGACCGCCTCTCTGGGGCTCCCTCTAGTGGAGGCCCTTCTGCCTGAAGTTGAGTGAGTTAAGATATTTCAGGGCTGCACCTTTGTTTTGTTAAATTTTAATTAATATATAAATGGCACAATGGAAATGGCCAACCATCCTAATATAGGGCGACAGAGCTTGGGCAATTGCGCGGTGTCGGTTCCGACTGCCGTTCTGCTCGCCTGCGGTTTTCGCGCGCAACTCGGTGCGTGTTACAAACCCCACACAGCATTTTGAGATGCAAATCTCATGAATGACGCTGCTATACGCACAACATATCACCATCCAAGCGTAATCCATATACACAAAAAAATCACTATCCACACGTGATTCATGTACACAAAATATCACCATCCACACGTGAGTCATGTACACAAAATATCACCATCCACACGTGAGACACACACACAAAATATCACCATCCACACTTAAGACACATACACAAAATATCACCATCCACACGTGAGTCACATACACAAAATATCACCATCCACACGTGAGTCACACACACAAAATATCACCATCCACTCGTGAGACACACACACAAAATATCACCATCCACACGTGAGACACACACACAAAATATCACCATCCACTCGTGAGACACACACACAAAATATCACCATCCACACGTGAGACACACACACAAAATATCACCATCCACTCGTGAGACACACACAAAATATCACCATCCACTCGTGAGACACACACACAAAATATCACCATCCACACGTGAGACACACACACAAAATATCACCATCCACTCGTGAGTCACACACACAAAATATCACCATCCACTCGTGAGTCACACACACAAAATATCACCATCCACACGTGAGACACACACACAAAATATCACCATCCACACGTGAGACACACACACAAAATATCACCATCCACTCGTGAGACACACACACAAAATATCACCATCCACACGTGAGTCACATACACAAAATATCACCATCCACTCGTGAGTCACACACACAAAATATCACCATCCACATGTGAGACACACACACAAAATATCACCATCCACACGTGAGTCACACACACAAAATATCACCATCCACTCGTGAGACACACACACAAAATATCACCATCCACACGTGAGACACACACACAAAATATCACCATCCACTCGTGAGACACACACACAAAATATCACCATCCACACGTGAGACACATACACAAAATATCACCATCCACTCGTGAGACACACACACAAAATATCACCATCCACACGTGAGACACACACACAAAATATCACCATCCACTCGTGAGACACACACAAAATATCACCATCCACTCGTGAGACACATACAAAATATCACCATCCACACGTGAAACACACACACAAAATATCACCATCCACTCGTGAGTCACACACACAAAATATCACCATCCACTCGTGAGTCACACACACAAAATATCACCATCCACACGTGAGACACACACACAAAATATCACCATCCACACGTGAGACACACACACAAAATATCACCATCCACTCGTGAGACACACACACAAAATATCACCATCCACTCGTGAGTCACACACACAAAATATCACCATCCACACGTGAGACACACACACAAAATATCACCATCCACACGTGAGTCACACACACAAAATATCACCATCCACTCGTGAGACACATACACAAAATATCACCATCCACTCGTGAGACACACACACAAAATATCACCATTCACACTCGTGAGACACATACACAAAATATCACCATCCACACGTGAGTCACACACACAAAATATCACCATCCACACGTGAGACACACACACAAAATATCACCATCCACACGTGAGACACACACACAAAATATCACCATCCACTCGTGAGACACACACACAAAATATCACCATCCACACGTGAGACACACACACAAAATATCACCATCCACACGTGAGACACACACACAAAATATCACCATCCACTCGTGAGTCACACACACAAAATATCACCATCCACTCGTGAGACACACACACAAAATATCACCATCCACTCGTGAGACACACACACAAAATATCACCATCCACACGTGAGACACACACACAAAATATCACCATCCACACGTGAGACACACACAATATCACCATCCACACGTGAGTCACACACACAAAATATCACCATCCACACGTGAGACGCACACACAAAATATCACCATCCACACGTGAGACACACACACAATATCACCATCCACTCGTGAGACACACACACAAAATATCACCATCCACACGTGAGTCACACACACAAAATATCACCATCCACATGTGAGTCACACACACAAAATATCACCATCCACACGTGAGTCACACACACAAAATATCACCATCCACACGTGAGACACACACACAAAATATCACCATCCACTCGTGAGTCACACACACACAATATCACCATCCACTCGTGAGTCACACACACAAAATATCACCATCCACACGTGAGTCACACACACAAAATATCACCATCCACATGTGAGTCACACACACAAAATATCACCATCCACATGTGAGTCACACACACAAAATATCACCATCCACACGTGAGTCACACACACAAAATATCACCATCCACACGTGAGACACACACACAATATCACCATCCACTCGTGAGTCACACACACAAAATATCACCATCCACACGTGAGTCACACACACAAAATATCACCATCCACATGTGAGTCACACACACAAAATATCACCATCCACTCGTGAGACACACACACAAAATATCACCATCCACATGTGAGTCACACACACAAAATATCACCATCCACACGTGAGTCACACACACAAAATATCACCATCCACTCGTGAGACACACACACAAAATATCACCATCCACACGTGAGACACACACACAAAATATCACCATCCACACGTGAGTCACACACACAAAATATCACCATCCACTCGTGAGACACACACACAAAATATCACCATCCACTCGTGAGACACACACACAAAATATCACCATCCACTCGTGAGACACATACACAAAATATCACCATCCACACGTGAGACACACACAAAAAATATCACCATCCACACGTGAGACACACACACAAAATATCACCATCCACACGTGAGACACACACACAAAATATCACCATCCACACGTGAGACACAAACACAAAACATCACCATCCACACGTGAGACACACACACAAAATATCACCATCCACTCGTGAGACACACACACAAAATATCACCATCCACTCGTGAGACACACACACAACACATCACCATCCACTCGTGAGTCATATTGTCAGCGGAGCTCTTCCTTCCCTTTGCGAACACCCGCAGTCACTGCCGCAGGCTGGCACCCGCACATTTACCACTTCATCTCAGCGTCCTGCCAATGCCACCTCTGCTTGCTGTCACAAGCTACGGAACAGACAACCGTGTAGCCGGCGGGCGTGCGTCGCGTTACGTTTTGTAAAACGCAACTTGATGTTCAACTGTCGATGCCGTCTGATAGCTGCAACTTGCGATTGCATTTGACGCAGGTTCTTGTCCGGTGATATTTTAGTGCCACGACCACCCCGCGGTCTGTTTAATGCCGCTGTCACTTAGTGGCACGATGAAGGGTTTGAACATAATTTGTCCGAAACAACTGAAGTCACAAGGCATTTATAAAAAAAAAATTATATTGCTTCGTGTTTACACGTTACTTTTGGTTTCTCCTGCAATGCGAGTTGTTTTTCGCTCCGATTTCTACTTGCAAAGTTTATCCGTACTTTGTTGAATTGCTTCGGTCAATATTGTTGTCCAGGTCAATCGCCCCGCTCGCTTGAGTTCTCACCTGGCCAAGTAATTCGACGTTGACCTCGAAACCTTTGCAAGGCATCAATGTGAAACGACAAACGCTCATCTATAATCGAGGTGGGTTTTTTGGGGGTTAGATCGTAGACGTATATAAATGTGCGTCGTTAAATCCGCCACCACCCGACGCAGCCAATTAGCTAAGGTTTGTCACGTAAACAGAACGTGCCAATTCGTTTCTACCTCATCACACCGGTGTGTTAGAGAGTAAAAATACATTTACAATTCTAGTACTGTGACGTTTCGCTGGTAATTACAACCAGAACTAATCAGGCGACAGCCAGAAACGCTTCTATTTAATATTACCTCCAGGCTGAATATTTACTTTATTTAACTTTTTGATTGTTTAATGTTTATAACGCCCCAGCATTTTGTTGCATTTGTGCAGTGAACGCTGAATTATATTGCGTGAGACAACAGCACTGGACGTTTTGTTAGAGAACTACTTTATATGGTCGCGCGCATCACACACAAAGTGCTTGCCACGAATGAACCACAATACCTTGTCGATCTCGTCAAGGAACATAAACCATCACGCGAACTCCGTTCATCCTCAAAGCAGCGCCTTTTGGTTAACCATCGAACAAAGGCGGTCACCACATCGCGTGCTTTCAGATGTGCTTCGGCGGCCGTCTGGAATGCTCTTCCTTCCGATAATAAGAAGCCACTAGAGCTATGCACTTTTAATTCTAGATTGAAAACAAATTTCTTTAGAACTGATTTTTTGTGTTTAGTTTGTGGTTCTTTCCCCCGCACCTCCGATTAGCATGGATTGATACGTACAGCGCGAAAGAAGTTCAACATACAAACGCACGTCTGAGTCACGCCTCTTAGCCACACTGCGGACGCGATTTGACGTTTGTCGCGTGAAGAGGTATTTTTTTTTTGCTGCTGCTGCTCGTCATATTTAAGTGTTAAGTACATTTTTTTGTAGCCAAAGTGAAGACCCAAGATGCCAGGATGAGTCTTCATTTGCAAGAAGTGGCCTCGGGTCGCCAGAGAAGTGGTCTCGGTCACTCAAAATGATTGCTTTAGTTTATAATTATTATTAATAATCATAAAATTAATGTTTGTATTCCTCCAGGAAAGCCACACTGAATCATAGTACTCCGTTTCAGGAGGGCCCTACGTTGGTGTTGTATTATATTCAGATGTTTTCAGCCAATTAACGAGGAGATGTTTATACGTGTGGAGGGGAACCAGAGCATCCGGAGAAAACCCGCGTGCACGAGGGGGCAACTCCCTATCCCCATACAGATGGAAACACATGGAGATTAGTCCACACTTGCTGTACTGCCATCTCCTGGCGAGCCACGTTATGGCACCACCTTGACACCAACGGGAAGGGTGTTTCATAACATTTGTGCCGGTGACACAGCGACGCTCGGTAACAAACCACATTGAATATGCCGCGGGGTGTTTTATGTTTGTGCAGTCATCGGTGAACGGGCTGAGACAACTCACCTCCAGTGCACTTGAGCATCCCGTGTAACCACAGGCAGTGCCGGATTATCCTCGTAGTACAAGTAGCTACATATGCTACGGGCCCCGCACTTTCAAGGGCCCCGCACTAAATGCTTTAAAGCTATCAACTCCAGTTCAGTGGTTCTGCACTCGCTCTATTACTATAGTACTATACTGCCTTGAACTTTTATGAACGACTGGGTGTTTAAGGTTAGCGATTTGTCTTATTACCTGGGCTGTATAGCAAATGAAAAAATACAATGACTTTACTGTGCAAGTAAAAAAATGTGTGTTTTAATATTTACGTGTGTTTTTTATTTAGGGCCCCTTTATAACATCATTTGCTGCAGGCCCCGCGCTCGCTAAATCCGGCGCTGCCGCTCCCCAGCACACAGCTTGGGCGTTCAGCGCTGTTCTGTGGACAGCACCGCCCCCCGTCTGGATGTAGCGAGTAATGCAGCCGCCACGGGATGCACCGTGGCGGACGTTGATGGCTAGATTTGAAGTTTTCGTGACTGCACGGATCCATACTCTATGGTTCTGTCGGTAAAGTCACGTAGGTATAAAATAAAACAAAATAAATTAAATCACGACGTTTCGGGCTTTAGGTGATTACATTTTTTCGGTGATTTAATTTATTTTTCGATTTAAAGCTTTCGTGACTGCAGGGATTCATCTTCTTGGTTCTTTTGGTAAAGTCACGTAGAAGTAAAATAATAAAAGAATAAAAATAAAACATAATAAAATAATATTTTATTATGTTTTATTTGTATTATTTTATTATTTTCCTTCTACGTGACTTTACCGAAAGAACCAAGAAGATGAATTTATTTTGTTAAATGTTATACCGACGTGACTTTACCGACAGAACCAAAGAGTACGTTGATGGCTGTTTGGCGTCGACCCTACCGAGAAGCCGCTTTGCACAAACCACCACTCAAGGCTGATCTAAAAAAATCATCACGGACGACGACGACGAGAAGGAAAAGCCAGCACTTGCAGACGCAAACACTCTTGCAGCATCCTCGCATCAGCAGCGGCGGCGGCTTATGGCCATTCGTCGAATGACCACGGCGGTGACCGCCTCGCGCGCTTTTCGGATGCGCTGGAACGCGGCCGTCTGGAACGTTCTTCCTATCTGAAATAGGAAGCCGCTGGAGCTATGCACTTTCAAATCGTCTAGATTGTTAACCTCATTTCATTAGAACTGCCTTTTTGTGTTCAGTCTGTTGTCCTCCGCCGCCCGCCCACACCTCCGATGATTAATTAGTGGACTAATATCGCCTGTGCCGTCTGTATAAGACAGCTAGTTTTCGATTTAAAGCTTTCGTGACTGCAGGGATTCATCTTCTTGGTTCTTTCGGTAAAGTCACGTAGAAGGGAAGTAATAAAATAATAAAAATAAAACATAATAAAATTATGTTTTATTTTTATTATTTATGTTTTATTTTCATTATTGTATTACTTCCCTTCTACGTGACTTTACTGAAAGAACCAAGAAGACAGCTAGTTTTCTCTACAGATGTGGGGGGGAGCGTGCATCGTCCATAGCTCTTGGGCGATTAACAACCCTCGGAAACTGGCGCGTGGTGGCCTGGCACGAATGAAAAGTCTCAGGATTTGCTGGCGCGACGCCCGGAGGTGAAGTCGCTCCGGTGGGAGAAATAATCTTGACGGCGACACCTCCGCTCGCCTATATCATTATTTAGACGCACCTCCGATTAGCACGGTTGGCTACGTACGGTGCGAAAGAAGGTCAACGTACATACGTACATACACACGTACATCCAGGCGAAAGTGGCCAGACAACATCCCAAGCAGAAGCCTGTTGAGCGAGAGTCTCGGTGTGAGGTTTCCTCGGGTGACCTCCGAACCTTGTGGCTTCACGTATCGTGGCGCATGACCACATCTTCTGGAATGCGGCCCGATTCCATCGGATCTCGGAAGCTAAGCAGATTTTTTTGTTGGTTTTTAATTGGTGGAGAGTCTTTGGGATGGATGGACATTTAGACGCACGCCGTTATAGACTGCCGGGCTAGGGTGCTGGTCGGTAGAGGAGAGTGCAGCGAAACCCATTGTTGTACTGTACTTCTACGCTTCCACATCTATGCGCCCCCACCTTCACCTACCCGCAGTGATCGGCAGTGGATCCACAAATAGGGTTGTAAGCGCGTTAGCGCGTTATTTGCGACGAGTAGAAAGCGATTCGCATGGGGGCGGACCGGTCTCCGGCGTGTGAATGTGGAATTTCCAAACACCTGGACTCAGCAAATGTTAATGAGCAATGCCTCGTGCTAGCCAGAGTGATAACTCTTGATATCAACTGATTTTACGAATTGAATGGGAATCTTATACAGACGCCGGCATAAAGCACCCTTTAAAAAGAAAAAAACTCGTCGTCAAAATAATGTACGTCTCTTTGTTTTTGTTCGTCATCGAGGATCGCCTTTGTTGATGGCTAGGATGACGGCATTATTATTAATTATTATTTATCATTATTATTTAGCAATATTTTTATTATTGTTATTTACCATTATTATTATTGGTTATTATTTAGCATTAAAATGTATTATAATTGATTATAATGTATTATTTATAATTATTATTTAGCATAATTTAATATCTATTAATATTTATCATTATTACTTATTATTTATCATTAAGTATTAATTTGCACTATTATTTAGCATTATTTAGCATTCTTATTATTTATTATTATTATTTATTATTTATCATTATCATTCATTATTTATCATTATTATTTTTTCTTTTTTATCATTATTATTTATCATTGTTATTTCTGATCATTTATCATTTTTTACATTATTATTTAGCATTATTACTTATTATTTTGCATTATTATTGATTATTTCCACCGAATCAAAATGTGTGCTCATGGTTTTGAAAATGCTGTCGGCTCGATGGTACGGAACGGCCACAACATCCGGTGGAGAGCGGCGGTTCCCAGCCTCGTCGAGTGTGTGCGGAGGAGCCCTTTTCAACCGCCAGACACCACCACGCGCCACGTGTTGTTTGTAATTGCACATTTCCTTGGTTGAAGATGTTAATATTTTTTTTTATTTTCCACGGACCTCCTCTCCCCCCTCCTCCCCCGTCGGAGTAGCCTGGCGGACCACCAGGGGTTCCCCGGACAGCAGGTTGGAAACTGCTGGCATCGACCAAGTTTGAATTTTGTAATCAACTCGACATGTCAAGAGCCGCGATGCAATGTGAGAATACGATACGGTGGGGTCCTTCATAGATAACGGTCACGATCGGCCCTTAAAGAAGCCGCACGCGGCTCCAGAGTCGAAGGTTGCCGAGGAACCACAGCTGTCAGAAGAGGAGGAGGAGGCAGACGATTGAAAAACGCTCTCGCCACGGCTCTTCGCAAGCAACACTCAAAACGTACTTTCTAAAAAATATTGCTCGATTAATACGCGGATACACTCATAAATCTGTCTCTCCACATCAAAACAATGTGTTTTTTAAATTATTATTTTAAACACCACCCATCGACCACATGGCCTTCTGGGTATGCGTTCTTTCAGCAGCATTGATTCAGCACAAGAAACACTTTGGACCGATTTCTCATCAGCGGCAATGTCAGGCTTTATTGAATCAACGCTGGTGAACTGCCAGATGTTTATATGCACGGACTCTCTTTAAGATGTGGGTCCTAGTTCAACGCAAAACTACGTGATACACAGCACAAAATAACCGCTGGCCTCTTTGTGGAGAACATAAAGAACAACAGTGATCAGCAACGTCTCCATCCATCTGCTTGTGTAAGATAAACCTTCATGCTGTATGCGGAGAGACAGACATGTGAAGGTGACACATCGCGGATCTCTTTTGTAATTTATATTTTTCACACAAAGACGCCAATCATTAAGGGGTTTATTTTCCCTCCCAAACCATAAATTAAGGAAGTAGAAGCATTAAAATAAACGGTGAATGAATGAACCATCGCAGATTCCCTGACGACTTTGTCATTGAAACACACGATGAACTGCGGGGAACTATGGAATGAACAAATCGTCGATAAGACATCTTCAGTGTGAGGACCGCCACACATTTGAAACCATTGAGGGTTTGACAGCAGCACGATGATGATGATGGGGGGGGGGTGTTTTCACTTGTTGTGTATTGTCAGTGATCGCACTAAAGGTCACCAGGGGCCGCACTAAAGGTCACCAGGGGCCGCACTAAAGGTCACCAGGGGTCGCACTAAAGGTCACCAGGGGCCGCACTAAAGGTCACCAGGGGCCGCACTAAAGGTCACCAGGGGTCGCACTAAAGGTCACCAGGGGCCGCACTAAAGGTCACCAGGGGCCGCACTAAAGGTCACCAGGGGTCGCACTAAAGGTCACCAGGGGCCGCACTAAAGGTCACCAGGGGCCGCACTAAAGGTCACCAGGGGCCGCACTAAAGGTCACCAGGGGTCGCACTAAAGGTCACCAGGGGCCGCACTAAAGGTCACCAGGGGCCGCACTAAAGGTCACCAGGGGCCGCACTAAAGGCCACCAGGGGCCGCACTAAAGGTCACCAGGGGTCGCACTAAAGGCCACCAGGGGCCGCACTAAAGGTCACCAGGGGCCGCACTAAAGGTCACCAGGGGCCGCACTAAAGGTCACCAGGGGCCGCACTAAATGTCACCAGGGGCCGCACTAAAGGTCACCAGGGGCCGCACTAAAGGTCACCAGGGGTCGCACTAAAGGTCACCAGGGGCCGCACTAAAGGCCACCAGGGGCCGCACTAAAGGTCACCAGGGGTCGCACTAAAGGTCACCAGGGGCCGCACTAAAGGTCACCAGGGGCCGCACTAAAGGTCACCAGGGGCCGCACTAAAGGCCACCAGGGGCCGCACTAAAGGTCACCAGGGGTCGCACTAAAGGTCACCAGGGGCCGCACTAAAGGTCACCAGGGGTCGCACTAAAGGTCACCAGGGCCGCACTAAAGGTCACCAGGGGTCGCACTAAAGGTCACCAGGGGTCGCACTAAAGGTCACCAGGGGTCGCACTAAAGGTCACCAGGGGTCGCACTAAAGGTCACCAGGGGTCGCACTAAAGGTCACCAGGGGTCGCACTAAAGGTCACCAGGGGTCGCACTAAAGGTCACCAGGGGCCGCACTAAAGGTCACCAGGGGTCGCACTAAAGGTCACCAGGGGTCGCACTAAGGTCACCAGGGGTCGCACTAAAGGTCACCAGGGGTCGCACTAAAGGTCACCAGGGGCCGCAATAAAGGTCACCAGGGGTCGCACTAAAGGGTCACCAGGGTTCGCACTAAAGGCCACCAGGGGCCGCACTAAAGGCCACCAGGGGCCGCACTAAAGGTCACCAGGGGCCGCACTAAAGGTCACCAGGGGTCCGCACTAAATGTCACCAGGGGCCGCACTAAAGGTCACCAGGGCCGCACTAAAGGTCACCAGGGGTCGCACTAAAGGTCACCAGGGGCCGCACTAAAGGTCACCAGGGGCCGCACTAAAGGTCACCAGGGGCCGCACTAAAGGTCACCAGGGCCGCACTAAAGGTCACCAGGGGTCGCACTAAAGGTCACCAGGGGGTCGCACTAAAGGTCACCAGGGGCCGCACTAAAGGTCACCAGGGGTCGCACTAAAGGTCACCAGGGGCCGCACTAAAGGTCACCAGGGGTCGCACTAAAGGTCACCAGGGGCCGCACTAAAGGTCACCAGGGGTCGCACTAAAGGTCACCAGGGGTCGCACTAAAGGCCACCAGGGGCCGCACTAAAGGTCACCAGGGGTCGCACTAAAGGTCACCAGGGGCCGCACTAAAGGTCACCAGGGGCCGCACTAAAGGTCACCAGGGGTCGCACTAAAGGTCACCAGGGGCCGCACTAAAGGTCACCAGGGGTCGCACTAAAGGCTACCAGGGGCCACTGGTGAAGTACAGCCAATAAACAACCCCACGATCCGCGCAGCGTGCGGAGGGCATCGTCCATGGAGCGGTGACAGAAGTAGCAGCAGCAGCTGCAGCGCGTTTGCCCCTTTCTGCAGAGGTTTACAGTTCGCAAGCATATACACCACGACGGTACGCGCCGTCTCCTTCACAGTGGACCTTCAAGATCCCGTTCAAGTTCAAGTTAATGTATTAGGTGTAGCCCTGTGAGCCATTCGGCTCTTGAATCGGGTGCAACCGCAACAACAACAAAAAACATGACCAAAAAACATCTTAAAGTGAATATGTGACTAAGTGCAAACAGAAAATACAAGAAAAGACAACAAAATATTGCAGAAAAAACACCGTACACCAACGCTGCGTGCAAAAATCCCAGTGGGATGCAAGTCAAACAACAACAACAACCACAAGACAACTTAGATTAAGGCCATCAGTCTAACTCTGTACTACAACAAACAAACATGGCTAAACCAATACACTTTTCGAAATCACCAAAATAAAGCCATGAAAGCAATGAAAAAGTGATCATAGGCAATCAAACCGTGGAGTCATTCAGAAGATGCGGCCATTGTGTGCTGGCGTCGTGGTTCAAATTTGCCACAGATTTTAAGAAGAAAAACCAAAAGTGCCTGCAAATTACTCAGTTGGAATATCCGTAACAATCATCACCCCTGCTGTGAAAACTTGGAAGGACCCTCCTGAAACAAAGTGTCTTGAGACTCAGGGTTTCCTCGGTAAACCAGTGTACGGGAATAATAATAAAAACATTCATCCAGCAGTAGATTGACAAATAGGGCTGTACATGTACCACGAGGCTGCGTCAAATGATAACAGCGGCGGTGACGCATTTAGAAAACACAGTATCTCTTGATATTACACCGCTAACAATGCAAGTCCCGTAATTTTGTGCACACTTAGTAAGTTTGGTGGTGTATCATAATGGTGGTGTATAATAATTGTGTTGTGTAATGGTGGTGGTGTATAGTGGTGGTATATAATGGTGGTAGTGTAGAATGGTGGTGTATAATGTTGCACACTCGAGATGAAGGACGTGGGCAGGTGCTCCAAATCGAGGGCAAACACATTTATTGTGGTCAATCTGTAAGATGCAACAGCACGTGTGTCACACGCAGCAATCCTCAACGGAGTCGCCATTAACCACGTGACTTGTCCAAGTGCGGTTAATCGATAACCCTGCCAGCCACCTACCGGCCCAACTCAGGTATTGCATGCTGGTGTAAACGTGCATTGCTGTACTACGCAGCACATAAGGACTTTCACAAAACCACACTTTACTCCCTTGCTGCGCGAGGAAATGATTAAAGACTGATCCATTCCAAATGTGCCACAATAATGGTGGTGGTGTGTAATGGTGGTGGTGTGTAATGGTGGTGGTGGTGTGTAATGGTGGTGGTGTGTAATGGTGGTGGTGGTGTGTAATGGTGGTAGTGTGTAATGTTGGTGGTGTGTAATGGTGGTGGTGTGTAATGGTGTTGGTGTGTAATGGTGGTGGTGTGTAATGTTGGTGGTGTGTAATGGTGGTGGTGTGTAATGGTGGTGGTGTGTAATGGTGGTGGTGTGTAATGGTGTTGGTGTGTAATGTTGGTGGTGTGTAATGGTGGTGGTGTGTAATGGTGGTGGTGTGTAATGGTCGTGGTGTGTAATGGTGGTGGTGTGTAATGGTGGTGGTGTGTAATGGTGGTGGTGTGTAATGTGTGGTGTAATGGTGGTGGTGTGTAATGGTGGTGGGTGTGTAATGGTGGTGGTGTGTAATGGTGGTGGTGTGTAATGGTGGTGGTGTGTAATGGTGGTGGTGTGTAATGGTGTTGGTGTGTAATGGTGGTGGTGTGTAATGGTGTGGTGTGTAATGGTGTGGTGTGTAATGTTGGTGGTGTGTAATGGTGGTGGTGTGTAATGGTGGTGGTGTGTAATGGTGGTGGTGTGTCATGGTGGTGGTGTGTAATGGTGGTGGTGTGTAATGGTGTGGTGTGTAATGGTGGTGGTGTGTAATGTGGTGGTGTGTAATGGTGGTGGTGTGTAATGGTGGTGGTGTGTAATGGTGGTGGTGTGTAATGGTGGTGGTGTGTAATGGTGGTGGTGTGTAATGGTGGTTGGTGTGTAATGTTGGTGGTGTGTAATGTTGGTGGTGTGTAATGGTGTTGGTGGTGGTAATGGTGGTGGTGTGTAATGTTGGTGGTGTGTAATGGTGGTGGTGTGTAATGGTGTTGGGTGTAATGGTGGTGGTGGGTAATGGTGGTGGTGGTGTGTAATGGTGGTGGTGTGTAATGGTGGTGGTGGTGTGTAATGGTGGTGGTGTGTAATGGTGGTGTGTAATGGTGTTGGTGTGTAATGGTGTTGGTGTGTAATGGTGGTGGTGTGTAATGGTGGTGTGTAATGGTGGTGTGTAATGGTGGTGGTGGTGTGTAATGGTGGTGGTGTGTAATGGTGGTGGTGGTGTGTAATGGTGGTGGTGTGTAATGGTGGTGGTGTGTAATGGTGGTGGTGTGTAATGGTGGTGGTGGTGTGTAATGGTGGTGGGTGTGTAATGGTGGGGTGGTGTGTAATGGTGGGGTGGTGTGTGTAATGGTGGTGTGTATGGTGGTGTGTAATGGTGGTGTGTAATGGTGGTGGTGGTGTGTAATGGTGGTGGTGTGTTGGTGGTGGTGGTGTGTACTGGTGGTGGTGTGTAATGGTGGTGTGTAATGGTGGTGTGTAATGGTGGTGGTGTGTAATGGTGGTGGTGGTGTGTAATGGTGGTGGTGGTGTGTAATGGTGGTGGTGTGTAATGGTGGTGGTGTGTAATGGTGGTGGTGGTGTGTAATGGTGGTGGTGTGTAATGGTGGTGGTGGTGTGTAATGGTGGTGGTGGTGTGTAATGGTGGTGTGTAATGGTGGTGTGTAATGGTGGTGGTGTGTAGTGGTGGTGGTGTGTAATGGTGGTGGTGTGTAATGGTGGTGTGTAATGGTGGTGTGTAATGGTGGTGTGTAATGGTGGTGTGTAATGGTGGTGTGTAATGGTGGTGTGTAATGGTGGTGGTGTGTAATGGTGGTGTTTAATGGTGGTGTGTAATGTTGGTGTGTAATGGTGGTGGTGGTGTGTAATGGTGGTGTGTAATGGTGGTGGTGTGTAATGGTGGTGGTGTGTAATGGTGGTGGTGTGTAATGGTGGTGTTAATGGTGGTGGTGGTGTTGTAATGGTGGTGGTGTGTGTAATGGTGGTGGGTGTAATGGTGGTGGTGTGTAATGGTGGTGGTGTGTAATGGTGGTGTGTAATGGTGGTGGTGGTGTGTAATGGTGTGGTGGTGTGTAATGGTGGTGGTGGTGTAATGGTGGTGGTGTGTAATGGTGGTGTGTAATGGTGGTGTGTAATGGTGGTGGTGTGTAATGGTGGTGGTGTGTAATGGTGGTGGTGTGTAATGGTGGTGTGTAATGGTGGTGGTGTGTAATGGTGGTGGTGTGTAATGGTGGTGTGTAATGGTGGTGTGTAATGGTGGTGTGTAATGGTGGTGGTGGTGTGTAATGGTGGTGGTGGTGTGTAATGGTGGTGTGTAATGGTGGTGTGTAATGGTGGTGTGTAATGGTGGTGGTGTGTAATGGTGGTGGTGTGTAATCGTGGTGTAATGGTGGTGTGTAATGGTGGTGTGTAATGGTGTGGTGTGTAATGGTGGTGGTGTGTAATGGTGGTGTGTAATGGTGGTGTAATGGTTGGTGTGTAATGGTGGTGTGTAATGGTGTGGTGGTGGTTAATGGTGGTGGTGATGTGTAATGGGTGGTGTGTAATGGTGGTGGTGTGTAATGGTGGTGGTGTGTATGGTGGTGGTGTGTAATGGTGGTGTGTAATGGTGGTGGTGGTGTGTAATGGTGGTGGTGTGTAATGGTGGTGGTGTGTAATGGTGGTGTGTAATGGTGGTGGTGGTGTGTAATGGTGGTGTGTGTAATGGTGGTGGTGTGTAATGGTGGTGGTGTGTAATGGTGGTGGTGTGTAATGGTGGTGGTGTGTAATGGTGGTGGTGTGTAATGGTGGTGGTGGTGTGTAATGGTGGTGGTGGTGTGTAATGGTTGGTGGTGTGTAATGGTGGTGTGTAATGGTGGTGGTGGTGTGTAATGGTGGTGGTTGTGTAATGGTGGTGGTGTGTAATGGTGGTGGTGGTGTGTAATGGTGGTGGTGGTGTGTAATGGTGGTGGTGGTGTGTAATGGTGGTGGTGTGTAATGGTGGTGTGTAATGGTGGTGTGTTAATGGTGGTGGTGGTGTGTAATGGTGGTGTGTAATGGTGGTGGTACTGGTGGTGGTGTGTAATGGTGGTGGTGGTGTGTAATGGTGGTGGTGTGTAATGGTGGTGGTGTGTAATGGTGGTGGTGGTGTGTAATGGTGGTGGTGTGTAATGGTGGTGGTGTGTAATGGTGGTGGTGGTGTGTAATGGTGGTGGTGGTGTGTAATGGTGGTGGTGGTGTGTAATGGTGGTGGTGGAGCAGTGGCGGCTCCTGCAAAATCTCTCAGGGGGGGCAAATGTCTGGATGATTGATAAGGATAAGGTCCACCCATGCAATGGATAAATTAACAGCTTAAGCATGTAAAGGCAACTTCACTTCTTTAATATTAATGAAAAATAAAGTGACTCTTACAATACATCTTGTTTGTTTCTATACTCACTATTAATACAATCCACTCATGTTTCTTTTATTAAAGATTCCACTAGGTGGCGACAAATAATTTTGTTGGATGAAACGTGCTTACGTATGATGACGTAAGCACGTTAGTGCGAGCCCTCCCGGAAGCCATAGAGAATGCATTGCAGCGCCCCCCGTTCGAAAAAAAACATCTTTGAATGTAAGTCTATGGGACCACTCGGGGCGATTCTCAGCCGGAGGGAAATCGCCCAAAAAGAGGCGGTACTCCACAGAACGTAGCATGACGCTGATTGGACTATATCCAGAGGCACAGTGACGGCTAGCGTGACTCTGTGGTTGAATGACATTGGTGGTGCGTCGCCCAATTGCCTAATGAAGAAACCGCCCCTGTGGTGGAGTGTAATGGTGGTGGTGGGTCTGGACTCGCAATCTCGAGGGCGGCGGTTGAATTTCAACGTCCCGACGCTGCGTTCGAGACGAGACCGTGAACATTTCCTAAATCTGACTCCCGCCGTTGTCCCAGCCAGCGGCACAAACAAACCGGGGTACGTTACAAGTCAGCCGGTGGGGTAAAGTGTGGGTGCTCCCACGGCCTCCAAGGACGCCTCTGTCCAATGTGGACGTGTTCGGCCCGGCACCGCGCTGTCCCTCCCTCCTAGTCGGAGGCTCTTCGGACTCAGAATATATTTTCTCGTACTGGAGGAATCCGATGAGCTATAAAGCTCTTTCCCAGAGACGTGCACATGTCGCCTTCTTCCTTCCAGCGGTGGTCCGGAGCGAGACAGCTTGGCACGGGCTTCGCCTTGTACCTTGCTACGATCTTCTTGGTTCTTTCGGTAAAGTCACGTAGAAGGGAAGTAATAAAATAATAAAAATAAAACATAATAAAATATTATTGTATTTTATTATGTTTTATTATTTATAATAAAAATAAAACATAATAAAATATTATTGAATTTTATTATGTTTTATTTTTATTATTTTATTACTTCCCTTCTACGTGACTTTACCGAAATAACCAAGAAGATGAATCCCTGCAGTCACGAAAGCTTTAAATCGAAACCTTGCTACGATGTTTGCCGAGGAGTCGTGGTGGGTGGGTGGGTGGGGGGTTGACCGCTCCTTTGATTTCCTCGCGGCGTGAGGAGTGTCGGCGGGTGGGAGTATTTGCTATTTTAAGAAATACCTGCAGCGTCACCGCGCGGCGAGAGAGAGATAGAGTGGGGGGGTGGGGGTGTTTGACGTGGGGTCAAGGCGAAGAGGAGGAGGAGGAGGTAGGGAGCCCTTGGCGTGGTGACGCTCATTAAGCCCGGAGCGGTGCCTTCGCGACTCTGGAGAGTTAAGCCGCTGAGACAGCTCTCTGTAGCCCGCTGCTGCTGCTGATGATCAGTCGCCGGCACCTCGCGTGAACGGGTCCGTGTGGGTGGCTGGGCTGGGTGGGTGGGTGAGCGTGAGGATGCTGGGTCACGAAAACAGCTCTGGTGGCCTCCTGTTCGCTTTTGTTTAAAGTTACCGGGTTTGCGAAAAAATGAGTAGCAAAAAGTTTATTTTGGTACGGCGCTGTGTGTGTTGAACTTCGTGGCGCTCGTCAGCCGTGCGTTGCTAATCGAGAGGTCAACAAAGTATAAGACAAAGAGCGGTTCCAAAAAGAAGGGGGGCTTTGCAATGTCGACGTGTCATTAATCACGCGGGCATTCCCGCTGCGTTGCTCGAGAATGGAATTTTTTTTCTGCTGTGCTGCTGTTAATTAAAATAAAAACATTCGTTACAGCGGTTGGGATTTAGATGTAACGTCTAAATTACTTATCAGGAAGGGAAGATGGACTCATTTCTTTTTTGTTATCATTTTTGTTATTGTTTGTGCTTTTAGTTTTGGTGCTATTTACGAATTTGTGTATTCATTTTTTTATTTTTTGCTTCGGAGTAGTAAGTGCTTTAATTTGCTTAGTATATAAGTGTGTGTGTGTGTTGGGCTTATTTCGCACCACGCGTAGCCAACCGCGTATATGGGATTTGGCCCTTATATACAATTAATGTACGGCGTTGTGGCATGTTGTTGGCGTGAATGGCGCTGTTATATAAAGTGAAAGTATTATTATTATTGTCAAGATCTCACCGTGAAGATGCTCTCTCCGACCGCAGTGATTTAATCTCCGGTGCTGTGCAACAGCCCAGACCTTTATTTTCATTCCTGCCAGGCCACGACGCGTCAGTTCTCTTGAGGCTGTCAATCACCCAGGAGGTTGTCAACGATCCACGTTGCCGTCCTCCGCATCTGTAGAGACAACGTAGCTATCTTACACCGACGGGCGCAGACGATATTAGTCCACACTTGCTGCTCCGCCTTCTCCTGGCGAGCCAGGATGGGACATTTTCGAAGCCCAACGGGGAGGAAAGTCTTAACAACATTTTTGGGATCCACCAATCATCATGGCCTCCGCAGTGCTGGATTCAACAGCAAGCACTGCTCGATGAACCCTTGGATACCTGAGTTCAATTCATCCGTGGCGAGTTAGACCTAAATTGGTCCTGAGCCCCCTCCCCCATCTCCCCCTAATATCCAACTCGCATTGAACAGCGTGGTGAAGTATAGTCAACATATTGTATGCGTCTTTCGGTAAAGTCACTCAGATCTAAAAATAATAAAAACATTTCACGGCGTTTCGATCGCAAAACAAGCAATCGTCTTGAAGACGATTGCGATCGAAACGCCGTGATATTTTTTTTTCTATCTACGTGGCTTTACCGAAAGACCCATAGAATATGTATTCCTGCTGTCACGAAGGCTTTAAATCAAGATATGGTCAAACAGTTCCCATGACTTACACCAGGGGTGGGGAACGTCCGGTCCGCGGGCCGTATGAGGCCCGCGGAATCATTTGGTGTGGCCCTGCCAAGGAAACCGCAGGCGGGTCTCGAAATTCAATAAATCTCGGAGCAAACCTGGAAAAGCAGTTGCGAGTAGCAGCAACATCATCAACACCAGCTAACATCACACGCCTCACCAAAGAGAAGCAGTTCCAGCCATCGCATTAGGGGTGAGTTAATTAAATGTTTGACCAAATATAACAGACAAATTTTTAAGTTGATAATGTTTTATGGCCCGCGAATGATGTTATAAATATCCAAAAGGCCCTTGGCAGAAAAAAGGTTCCCCAGCCCTGACTTACACCATGCCGCGGAGAGGCATTTGACCAGCAGTGAATATGATAAAGAGCCGAAAAAACAAGAATAGGTTTTACCCTTTCTGGCAATCAAACAGGTGTTAAGATGTTTAAACACCAAATAGACACCTTTTTGCAAGAAATCATGTCTGTGTTAACTAGACACGAGACGTGTGCTGAACATGCAAACAAACATGCAGCACGTATATTATTATAATCAGAGCGTGTTTGTTTTGCTTCCTTGATTCCTTGCAAAAAAAAATGTTTCTATTTGGTGTTTGAACATCTTAACACCTGTTTTCGTTTGCCAGAAAGGGTAAAACCTATTCCTATTTTTATTGTCATACTTTGATCTAGGCCTCGGCAAGGTAAGGTAAAAGTTAAAAGGTTAAAACAACGAGCCTACCTTTTACCCTTACCCCATACACATTACCCGATTACAGGGTAATTACTAGGGAACTACTACACATGAACAAGGTTTATAACGGTAAATGCTCTAGGTAGAGCGCTTTATTCATATAGAATACTCTCGATGATTCCAATTTTACACGCTTGTCGTTGTATCCTCAAATCTTGCAACTAAATTTTTACCCACTTCCCAATGTGGTATCGACTGCAAACTTGGTATACTTATGTCATACTGATGACAACACTATATTCTATCATTAAAAAAAAAATCTTAACATTATTTTTTATATGTTATGTTTCGGCTTGGGTCTAATTGTCCACGCTCAACTGACGTTGGCTGTAAATCACCACGCTCCCTTACGTTGTGGCAAGCTTCGGGGCCACTTCCTGGAGTCGTGGAGTTCTGCCATTACTCGTACATTTAATAAAAGCGTGTTTTTAAAAAAAGTTTTTTTTTAATATTACTTATTAAATGGAGGCCACGGACTGCGCCACGGAGCTTTTAGCGGTAACCAAGGCACCGTATTTACCGGGTAATACTTGGCGCTACCTTTACCCTACCGGGTAATTCTTCCGAGCTACCTTTACCCTACCCTTTACCTTACCCCTTGGCATGTAGACACCTTTACCTTACCCTTTTACCCGGTAAAAAGGGTAAATTACCTTCTTGGTTCTTTCGGTAAAGTCACATAGAAGGGAAGTAATAAAACGTAATAAAATTACTTCCCTTCTACGTGACTTTACCGAAAGAACCAAGAAGATGAATCCCTGCAGTCACGAAAGCTTTAAATCGAAATTTAAGGGTAAATTACCTTACCCTGCCGAGGCCTACTTTTATACTGGCAAAAAGGTCCCCGTTTTCGGTAAAGGGCAGTTCGTTATTTTGTGTTGACGTTGGAGCGAGACACTGATGTGCACTGCCAGGTGAAGTTCGCGTGGGGCCTGTAGCATATGATACTGGTAGGAACCTCCTGGTTACACCAGCCCACAGGGGATTATAGTGTCCGTCCGTCCGTCGTGCAGGGAGGGGCTGGGTGGGGAGGGGAGGGTGGGGAGGGGCTGGGTGGGGAGGGGCTGGTCACCCTGTGGTGTCCTTATAAAACTCAACATTTAACCTACTCCCGCCGGCTTGTGCCCGCCCTCACAGTCGGGCATATTTGCGGAATACACCACGCCGCCGTTGACCCTGGCCATTGACCGAGCAACCCGACGTTCCTACCAGCTCCCTCCGCAGGAATGTGTTGTTATCAAGTGGCCCTAAATATAAAAAAAAACACGTCAGTATTAAAACACAATTATTTTACTTGAATAGTAAAGTTATTGTATTTTTATTTGCTTTCCAGGCCCAGATAATACGACAAATCGCTAACCTTAAACACCCAGTCGTTCATAAACGTTGAAGGCGGTATAGTACTATAGTAATAGAGCAAGTGCTGAATCGGAATTGATAGCTTGGAATCATTTAGCGCGGGGGCCCTTGAAAGTGCGGGGCCCGTAGCATTAGTAGCTACTTTTGTTACGAGGATAATCCGGCACTGCTACTGTGTTGTTTTGCACGTGGCATCTGTAAGTTGAAAATATTTCCGAATTGGCGGGTTGTGTTCGGTTTATTTTGTTATGGTTGTCCTCCCTCCCCCTACTCCACCTCCTTCTCGTCATTCGCTCAAGTCCGTCTATGGTTGTTGTTGTTTTTTCAACGAGACTCACAAATTTTGCACGTATAGCCTACATAAACCGTTGGGTCAAATGCTGTTAGCGAGTGCCTATTGTATGCCAGTTGGCACAGAAGAGGGCTATGTGGCCACACGACTGCCTCGGACACCTTTGGTCTGCCCAGTACTGAAGATAGCAGCAGCACTGGGGCGAGTGTGTGTATAGTAGAAGTAGTGGACACAAACAAAGACAAATATCCCCCATATAGCCTTTTCAGAATGTCGGGGCAAGTGCTGTTAGCGAGCACCTATGAAGTCACGAGTGGGGTGGTCACACACGCAGACAAAGACCCCCCGTATAGTCTTAACAGACTGTCGGGGCAAGTGCTGTTAGCGAGCAGCTATGAAGGCCGGCACGGCACACGAGGGGGTGTGTGGTCAGCACCACGCGCGACCACCTTTGTCTCCCCAGTGGCGACGTTTACACACCGCACCAGGTGCTCATTTGAGGCTGAGTCGACCTAGGAGAGAGCCAGGACACACACATGTGCACGCACGCACTTGCACACTTCGTACACACGGGCATTCTAAACGCGATGGTTTGACGTTTAAATTACACGATTATTGATCAAACACATTGCATATAAAAACGTTGTATTGGTGCTCTTAGCCCAATAATTTGAGGATAAATATAGTGTGTTCGTTTAAAGGCTGCCTTGACATTTACGTAGAATGAGGGTTAAGTGTTGTGCTTGTGTTGAGAGGGAGTGTGGGTACAGCATCTAATTGTAATTTAATTTGGAAGCAATTTGAAAATCCGATGACCTTTTCGATGTCAAAATTAATCCCGCACATTTTCGCGAGGCTACGCAAGCATGCCTATTTTGGTATAGGCCCATTACAAAGTCGGTGGCATCCCAAGCGGCATGTCGTTCAACGGGCCACACGCCGCTGATGAGAGTCAGAAAGTTTAACTCCGTTCTGGGTTATGGACAGGCGCGGTTCGTCAACCCGGGGCGTTAGGGCGCCGCTTTGCCAAGCAGCTGGAGGTGAGAAATTATATTTCTAATAAAAAAATATTTTTCTTATAATTTGTTTTGTTGTGTTTTATATTTTCAAAACACGTATAATGATTAATTCAACGTAAATTGCCTAATGAAGATAATATATTAAGTTGTTCTTATTAGAAACAGCTGCAACAACACAGTGCCTCGGGGAGGTCTCGGGGCAGCTGTGAAGGTGTCCGAGTGAGAGATGTCCCCCTTCATTCATTGCGATTAGCAGCTTCACATTGTAGCCACGCCGTTTGAGACTCATTCAAGGCGGTGACAAGGGCACCCGTGGCTGTGATGCGAGACGATGTCACGAAGCGAGGTGGCAGCGTGCAAATGTAGCAGCTCACGGCTGTTGGCAGTGTCAAAGGGGTTGTGTAGTGTGGACTTGAGGGTCATGGGGGCAGCATTTGAGTGCTCTGTTGTTTTGTTTCGTATTGTTTATAAATGCCTGAAGTTGGTAGATACGACAGTTATATCACTTTCACGAGAAGGCCAATACCATGACGAGGTTTTTCTTAAATAGAACACCATGTTTCCAGAGGTCACTCACTGGTTGTGGCCGTGCTTAAACGAATGCTGCTGGAAAGCATTGTTCCAGCAACGAATTGGCTCACCTTAGTGTGTTTTATAACTTTAGAGAGCGAGATAATTCCATCATGCCCTCTCAGGGGTACTATTCGTGATGAACCAATCGTCAACTTGTGTTTTTACTGCTTGCATTCTTCCCCCGCTCATACATTCAATAGTTTTTGTGCCAATTTTCCTGTTGTTTCATATTTTTTTCCATAACATTTTGCAGGATTCCGTACATTGGATCATGTGCTTTTTGTGGTTTCACGTAACTTTGTTTTCCATCTGAGTCGTTCCTCTTGTCCCCGCTTTCAGTTGCAGTCCATCACAACGCGAGTGTTTTCCATTATTGCGCGTGGCCACGCACGTTTATTAAATCGCTGGAGTTGAATATTTTGATTAGGACCGGCTTGAATGATCACATATCCGAAATGAGACGTTAATATTCGCTGTCTTGTCTTCGTCTGTAATTAACTCTGTTTGGCGATGTTGAAGTTAAATTTCCAGCCTCTAATTACTTGCTGCGATGAATTTATTCAGAGAAAAGACATCTCTGGCGTTCTTTCGTTTGTCCTTGAGAACACAATTCTGTGTCACTGGGGAGCACTGACTTCAAGTTTAAACAGCCCGTTTACTGCCCGCAAACACCCACCAACACGTGATGCGCTATACATGCTTGCGTTCAAGTGTCAAGTTCATTTCGTTGAACCAGGTGGGACCTCACGAGACCACGATGAATCTTATTTACAAGAGTGACCTGGATCACCAAAATGACAGACGCAAAACAAATACGACAAAGTGCAGCAAATTTAGTGAATAGAAACCAGCATTAAAGAAATGTTGTGTCACGTGAGAAATTGAAAAACGTGGCACAAACACAAATCAAAGTCAAGTAACAAATTTCACGTAGCGCGAGTCGGCTGGGGCATGGGCATGAACTTAATGAGCGCTCGGTGATTCTGAGCAGAGCTCAGAATACGGTGGCGCGTGAAGGCATAAACATTCGCATGTCCCCTTCACATGCATCCACATTGACATGGAAATTTGATAACTTTTGTTCGAATCCAGCCAACAAGCCGTAATTAAATCCGGTATTCTAAGTGTAGCGAGTCACCAATAGATGCACATAAAACCCTTCACATTCCAGCTCCGAAAGAAAATGAGTCTCATCAGCGCCTGAGGTCTATTGCAAGGCCGTCCGAACTAGTTATTCCGTGGGCCGTTCAGAAACTATGTAGTGAGTGCACTGCAAAAGTTTAAATGGAAATGCCTTTAGATGATGCCGAGAGCACAGCTAGAACATACTTTTTTTTAGAAAATTGTGAAACTTGATTTAATAAATCTTGACTTAAAGCTTTCGTGACTGCAGGAATTCATATTTTTGGGTCTTTCTATCTACGTGACTTTACCGAAAGATCCAACGAATATAATTCAATAAAATAAAATAATTACATTTGCATGCATGTGCCCAGCAAATTTGAAACAATGATAAATAGGATAATTGGTTCGCTAAAGGTAACTTTAATAATATTTGACATGCTTTTATGAATCCACTACTGGAAGAAAGGCCTATCAATGTCATGTCAGTCACGTAGGTTGACCATGCTTCACCAAGCTGGCCAGTTTGGTTTGGTCAAAAGTGCACCCAGGACTTTTCAAATACAACCACGAGCCACTGACGTTAACCGGTGTCTGTGCAGCAAACTCAGGGCGTTGTGTTCATGCTGCAGACTTATAACCACTGCAGACTTCTAACCCTTCCACTGCAACCGGATTGGTGTTTCATGAAGATGATGCAAGTGAGTGTTTCATGCAAAGCAGGAGCAATCGTAGCAAGGCAGCCTGCAATTCAAATTACTCTCCCGCAAGCTTAATAACTTTTTTTTAGATGCATGCAAATATCACGTGTATAAAAATAACACGTTAATGACTTACGCTGCCATGCCAATTACATTTTCACTTTATTAGGAACCCACATGTTTCTGTACCTCCGGTTGATATTTATATTTTGTTTGAATTGACATTACGGTTTCCTCCTATTACACCGAGCATGCGAGTGTAGGGCGCAGTGACGACGTGGTCTGGGTATTACCACAACATGTAATTGTCGCGATGTTTTCTGGGCTCTGAAAAGGTCACGCACTAAAAAAACGACGAGCTCGTTGTGCGTGACTCACGCGTATTATTTGCACAGGTCAAGCTTCAATAGAGGTGACATGAGCCCAACTACTTGCCTGTTACGATAATAGTGTTGGTGGATCGCTCGCAGAAGGGAGAACTTGGGTTATTTATTTTTTCCACACAGTGTTCGAATTGTAACACACCCTGGGGTTTGACTGTATAATATGTATTTAAACTCAGTGCGGCATAGTCGTCATCATTACCTACATTAGCATTATCACACTTTAACTTTTCTCCCTTCTGTATATGGAGGATTGGAGGCTCTGGCAGTCAATGTTGAGCTCTGTTTATCGAGTCACTTCCACACTCGCCCATTGCCTCAGCTGGACATGCGGCCCCCAGTCGAGATCCGAACCCTCACACAGAGACACACACTGTCACACAGAGATTCATACTGTCACACAGAGATCCATACTCTCCCACAGAGACACACACTGTCACACAGAGATCCATACTCTCACACAGAGACCCATACTGTCACACAGAGACCCATACTCTCCCACAGAGACACACACTGTCACACAGAGACCCATACTCTCCCACAGAGACACATACTCTCACACAGAGACACACACTGTCACACAGAGACCCATACTCTCCCACAGAGACACATACTGTCACACAGAGATCCATACTCTCCCACAGAGACCCATACTCTCCCACAGAGACCCACACTGTCACACAGTGAGACGCATACTCTCTCACAGAGACCCACACTGTCATACAGAGAGACCCATACTCTCCCACAGAGAGACCCATACTCTCCCACAGAGACCCATACTCTCCCACAGAGATCCATACTCACACAGAGAGACCCATGACCCTCACACAGAAACCCATACCCAATTGAGTAATGTTCAGGTAATTATATTAGAATTGGGATGTTTGGCCAAAAACAGTTACATGGTGTGTGTGTGTTTTTAAGCTATACGAGGAAACTTGGAGAAGCTGGGAGGAAACCCGTGCAGAACGGGGAGGGAGAAAGAGAGCGACCATACAAAGGTTCCCGAGTCTGGAATCGAACACGTGAGCCTCTTGCTGTGAGGCAGAAGTTGTGACCACGGTGGCCACGCTGCCACGTTGTTAGAGGCGCGCTCAGGATGTGAAGCTGGCATTTGTATTACGCGCAGGGCTAGACCTCGGGACAGCTTGTTGGTTGATGGCTGAAAGAATAACACGTTTTGACGTTCTGCAATGAGTTTGCACTACATTTCGATTTAAAGCTTTCGTGACTGCAGGGATTCATCTTCTTGGTTCTTTCGGTAAAGTCACGTAGAATGGAAATAATAAAATAATAAAAATAATAAAATAATTCTCACGACGTTTCGGCCACAACGCAAGCAGCCGTCCTCAGGTGACGCTGTCTTTCTGACAGACCTGTTCTTCACCTGAGGACGGCTGCTTGCGTTGTGGCCGAAACGTTGTGAGAATTATTTTATTATGTTTTATTTTTATTATTTTATTATTTCCATTCTACGTGACTTTACCGAAAGAACCAAGAAGAGTTTGCGCTAAGTTCTAGTTTCCTGCAAGACCTGACTGCTGGCAGACTGGCCGGCCAAGCACGTCCTATGGAGGCAAACACTTATTTGTGTGAAAACTACCGAGGTTTAAGGCCGTGTTAAATGAGCATGCGAATGCACTCGGTCGCTAAACCTCCGCAGATGCGTTTATTTGTCGAGCGTATTGAGCTAATTAAAACGCATGCGTAAATAGACGAAGACATCAGTTGACTTTCACACCACCTCAAGGGCGTTTTTGTTGCGAATCGGCGACATTCCGTCCGTAGCTTTGGGGTCATCGTGAAGCAGCGGTGAGGTTGTCGGCGAGACGTCTTGGCGTGGCAGACGACATTTAAAGATCAGCAATTAACGCAGAGAGAGAGAGAGAGTCATATTCTTAGGTTTTTTTCGGTAAAGTCACGTAGGTAAAACATCAAAATTAATGAAAATAAAACAATAATCACGACGTTTTTGTTTTATTTTATTTTCATTAATTTTGATGTTTTACCTACGTGACTTTACCGAAAAAAACCTAAGAATATGATTCCTTGCAGTCACGAAAGCTTCAAATCTAGAAGAGAGAGAGTCGCATCTCCGTGTAAGTGCCCTACTTCAACGTGATGCCCCCACGCCTTCTAAACTGAGCTCGCAGCCCTCGCTGCCTTGTGCATCCGCATTTCAAAGAATGATAAACACCGTCTCGTGATCGCGAGTCATTATCGATCGCTCTTCTTAATTCGATAATGTCTACCTCCAATCATTGTGTGGGTAGGAGGCGCCATAGCTGTTGGAGGGGGGGGGGGGGTGCTGCTTCGGCTGTTTTATTACAAGCTTTGATGACCTCCTGCAATGCCATGAATATTCCATTGGAACCTCATTTGCCTGTAAAAAATATGATAATTGGTTTTTTACCCTTCTATCTGGCAACCAATTATCATATTTTTTTACTGGCAAATGAGGTTCCAATGGTGTAAATGCTTACCCCGAGCTCTCATACTCTGATGGTGAATTGTCTTTGAGTTGTGCGCCTTTTGGCGTCATCTGGTCCAACACCATGTGAGACAGGCTCTAAGGAAAGCTGTCTCGGGTGTGGACCAATCAACTTCAAGGACAGTGTACATTATCAGAGTTATGTTTTGTTTGCATTACGACTGCAGGTATTGTGGTCTATGTAAACATGACTCCTTGTAAAAAAGGTGTCGGTTTTGTTGCCAGATAGAAGGGTAAAAAAACAATTGCCATGAATGTTGTTTGTACACTCTCGAACGAATTCGCCCACGTGTCACGCTCTCCTTCGTTTGTCATTTGTATTCTTCGTCACCGGTCACCTCCTCCTCCCTCCTCTTCCCTCCTACTCCCTCCTCCTCCCCCTCCCCCCTCCTCCTGGTCCAGAACAGGTTCCGATAGCTGGGAATTAAACCCAGCTCATTGGGATTGCGGTTACGTCGATGTACAAACCATTGCGCCTCCCATCTCTGTCGCAGCACGGCCCCCGGCACGCGCGTGACGTGGGCAACGCATTTGGCGTTAGCGAGCACCATTAAAGGTTATAGGTTGCACGTGCACGTTCAAATAGCGTTGCCAAAGAGGTTTTTGCACAAACATTACAACCATTCGAAGTGTCATTTGGGGCCGTCCGTAAATAACGCCACGCACCTGGGGGAGGGGGGGGGGCGTCAGACATTTGTGACGATGTGTGACGGGGGGGGGGGGGGTTGAGAAATGTGACGTCACATCAAAATGCGCAACTTTAAATAAATATAGACAACACGTTCTACTTAATTAAATAGACTTTTTTGTACATATTTTCTCCTACAACATCAGAGTGCAGCGCCACATTAAATACGCACTACAATGACAATAGTTGAAACCGATTTGAAGCATGTTTTATATTTTGGGGGGGGGGGCAGAGCTTTGTGACGTCATATTTGAGGGGGGGTCTGAGTTTTTGTGACGCCGTGTGACGAAGGGGGAGGGGGTCAAAAATAGTCCAAAATCGCGTGACGACATTTATGGACGGCCCCTTATCCAATCCACGCTGGGTGGTGCTCATCTCTGTTGGGAGTTTGGAAGAAGCGGTGGAAACTCCACATTCCTCTGGCAGTTTAGCAGGTGATGCATGGAACGGGCCACTACTGCGAATTTCTCTCAGTGATGCACCTTTACCCGATTGTGCTTTTTTAATTAACTGTGGATAAAACGAAGATGATAATCATTGCTAGTGATGAATAATGATGATAATGGTTTATGGTGACTTTTTTGTATCATGTTTAATGATTGTGGATTATGATGGTCATGCTGCTAATTCATGATTATAGCCATGATTCCCGCACCTCTAATGTATCACGGTTGGATACGTACGGTGCGAAAGAAGGTCGACATACATACACGATCCATGATGACTTCAACTGATTATAATGAAGGTGATCCTGGTCAGGATCTGAACGCGGGATATCATCAATGACCCGTACTGCTCCATAGAAACACGAGTTATGTTGTTTCAGTCTCATAACCAAAAAAATAAATTAACAGAAGAATTATATTATTATCGTCGTGGTTAATGACAAAAAAGCTTGAAAAACCCCCAATTAAGAGCGACGACTGCCAAATATAACTCCTTTTGAAAAGTCTGGCAATTTCGATTTAAAGCTTTCGTGACTGCAGTGATTCATCTTCTTGGTTCTTTCGGCAATGTTTATGATGCGTTCGTTACTGATAGCGCGAGAATGACGGCCGTGAATGACATGACGCTTGAATGTTGCGCAGGGCGCAGCTGAGAGCACAAGTCCAATTAACAGGGCCGACATGGCAGCACTTAAGTTAGCGATAGGCGTAATGTGTCATCATTACCCTTCATGAAACAAAGAGTGGATCACATTTTTGTTTTTTGTGCCAGTGCAGAAAAAACACAGAGAGAGGGTGGGGGGTCTTGCCCTATAAACATCTGGCATTGAACCAGCATTGGTTCAATCAAGCCTGACACTGCTGCTGATGAAACACTGACTTTCGATTTAAAGCTTTCGTGACTGCAGGGATTCATCTTCTTGGTTCTTTCGGTAAAGTCACGTAGAAGGGAAGTAATACAATAATAAAAATAAAACATAAAATAATAATATAATAAAATAATATAATAATATAATATAAGAATATAATATAATATATTTTATTATGTTTTATTTTTATTATTTTATTTCTTCCCTTCTACGTGACTTTACCGAAAGAACCAAGAAGAGACACTGACTGTCGACACCGGGCCTTGCCTATTAACATCTGGCATTGAACCAGCATTGGTTCGATAAAGCCTGACACTGCTGCTGATGAGGCACTGAATCTCAAAGCCGGTCCAGGGCTTGCTTTGTCAAAACTAACGCTGCTGAAGTAATGCACTCCCAGAAGTCTGTGCGGTTGACGGGATGTGTAGATTTGTGTTATGTATTTATATATTGTATGCATGTCAAGGAGGCGCAGTACCTGTTGATTGACACCGTTGGACTAGGCGGAGTGTCTGCTCGGGAGATGTTGAAAGCTTATTGCTGTTGCACTCACGGCCAAACTGGCACGGCAGGTGAAAATGAAATGAAAATAAAGTGAAAATAACGGGAAAATAAAATGAAAATAAAATGAAAATAAAGTTAAAATAAAATGGAAACCAAATGAAATAAATGAAAATAAAGTGAAAATATAATGAAAATAAAGTGAAAATAAAATTACAATAAAATGAAAATAAAATTAAAATAAAGTTAAAATAAAATGAAAATAAAATCCACATGCACACACATGCAACATCTTCAACCAGTGAATTTCTCTTCATGCAGGGGCCGTACGAGGGTATGGTGATCTATTGGAGTGTTGTAATAGCATTGTTTTGAATTATGTACTTTCTGTATAACAACAATAACAATCGCGATGATGTGTTACGTCATGGGTGTTGTTTGACCATACTTCACCGCATAGGTAGGGAATGGGAGGCAGGAGGGAGGATGGACTGGTTCGTATCTCAGATGTTGCTCACGGCTGGGAATCCAACCCAGGTTACTGGGTTCGCTGTGCGCCGCACAACACATTCCTGCGGAGGGAGCTGGTAGGAACGTTGGGTTGCTCGGTCAATGGCCAGGGTCAACGGCGGTGTGGTGTATTCCACAAATATGGCCGACTGTGAGGGCGGGCACAAGCCGGCGTGAGTAGGTTAAACGTTGAGTTTTATAAGGGCACCACGGGGTGAGCAGACCCTCCTCACCCAGCCCCACCCCTCCCACCTCCCACCCAGCCCCACCCTCCCCACCCAGCCCCTCCCCATCCTCCCCACTCAGCCCCTCCCACCCTCCCCACCCAGCCCCTCCCCACCCTCCCCTCTCCACCCAGCCCCACCCCTCCTATTTTTGGATCCACGACGGACGGACGGACACAATAATCCCCTGTGGGCTGGTGGAACCAGGTGGTTCCTACCAGTAAAATATTGCACCATTATTTTCCCATAGTCCAGTGTCGATACATCTAATTTATCCCAGGTTGTTACTGGGTATTGAGACTCACTGTTGAGAGTTTGTCGCTTGGGACGTTTGGCAAATTCCTTTATTTTTACTATTAGTATTGTGTCCCGTCGGATGAAATCTGAGTGCGCCGTAGAACAGCCACACCTGATGTAAGAGGGGCTCGCATTCAAACACATGCTTAGATGCATGACTACCCTACTTGCTGTACTGCCAAATCACGGTGGGTGCCTCGCACCGACTCCTCCTCTGAATGCAGTCGATGGCACATTTTGAAATGCCCGTAACACTGGTGAGCGTGCGTACGTGCGCGTCGATGTCAAAAGTTCACATTTCTCCGCTCAAATGAGCGTGGAGGCAGGCTGCCCGAAGATCGTCCTCTGGTGGGAAGCATGAGCCACGAGTGGAAGCCCCCACCTCTTCGCCGGTGGTGGAGGAGGGAACATCGTCTCGTTAGGGCAACAGCTGTGGACATCCCACCAAACGGGTACCTTGTTTATCGGGCCCTCGCTAACACGAAACGCTTCATGATTAATTGTGAGTCGAGCGTTGTGGCGGCCCCGCAGCGCCCATCGTAACAGAATCGCATTCTTTAATAAAGAAAACTTTCTTTGCAAAGCTTTTACATTAACCAACTTATCGGAACTTAATCTATCCTTGACATCCATCACAGTGTATTTAGTACAGCGCACGTCACGATGCAATTGTCGCGAAGCGCTTCTCTAGTAAACACAACATCACACCATTAACATTTGAGATACACAAAGTAGTAAAAAGCATACACAGTTCAACATATATAAAGGAGATTACAAAACACATTTTGCCTGATTTTAAAAAGGGCAACACCTTCCTTATATGAGGCGGTGTTTATGGAGCACTTCACATGAACACAACGTCGACCGGCATGCTGCAGCACGAACACCCCCACGTCTTCGCCGGTGGACCATTACCACCATATACGCTGCACGATGAACACCCTACTCACTGCGCTATGCACACTCCATTCACTGCACCATGAACACCATACTCACTGCGCTATGCACACTCCATTCACTGCACCATGAACACCATACTCACTGCACTATGCACACTCCATTCACTGCACCATGAACACCATACTCGCTCTCACGATGAACACCCTACTCACTGCACTATGCACACTCCATTCACTGCACCATGAACACCATACTCGCTCTCACCATGAACACCATACTCACTGCGCTATGCACACTCCATTCACTGCACGATGAACACCATACTCGCGCTTACCATGAACACCATACTCACTGCACTATGCACACTCCACCCACTGCACCATGAACACCATACTCACTGCGCTATGCACACTCCATTCACTGCACCATGAACACCATACTCGCTCTCACCATGAACACCATACTCTCTACGCTATGCACACTCCATTCACTGCCCCATGAACACCATACTCACTCTCACGATGAACACCATACTCACTGCGCTATGCACACTCCATTCACTGCACGATGAACACCATACTCGCTCTCACCATGAACACCATACTCACTTTCACGATGAACACCATACTCACTGCGCTATGCACACTCCATTCACTGCCCCATGAACACCATACTCACTCTCACGATGAACACCATACTCACTGCGCTATGCACACTCCATTCACTGCACGATGAACACCATACTCGCTCTCACCATGAACACCATACTCACTGCGCTATGTACACTCCATTCACTGCCCCATGAACACCATACTCGCTCTCACCATGAACACCATACTCACTGCGCTATGCACCCTCCATTCACTGCACCATGAACACCATACTCGCTCTCACCATGAACACCATACTCACTGCGCTATGCACACTCCATTCACTGCACCATGAACACCATACTCGCTCTCACCATGAACACCATACTCACTGCGCTATGCACCCTCCATTCACTGCACCATGAACACCATACTCACTCTCACCATGAACACCATACTCACTGCGCTATGCACACTCCATTCACTGCACGATGAACACCATACTCGCTCTCACCATGAACACCATACTCACTGCGCTATGCACACTCCATTCACTGCACCATGAACACCATACTCGCTCTCACCATGAACACCATACTCACTGCGCTATGCACACTCCATTCACTGCCCCATGAACACCATACTCACTCTCACCATGAACACCATACTCACTGCGCTATGCACACTCCATTCACTGCACGATGAACACCATACTCACTCTCACCATGAACACCATACTCACTGCGCTATGCACACTCCATTCACTGCACGATGAACACCATACTCGCTCTCACCATGAACACCATACTCACTGCGCTATGCACACTCCATTCACTGCACCATGAACACCATACTCGCTCTCACCATGAACACCATACTCACTGCGCTATGCACACTCCATTCACTGCCCCATGAACACCATACTCACTCTCACCATGAACACCATACTCACTGCACTATGCACACTCCATTCACTGCACCATGAACACCATACTCACTCTCACCATGAACACCATACTCACTGCGCTATGCACACTCCATTCACTGCACGATGAACACCATACTCACTCTCACCATGAACACCATACTCACTGCGCTATGCACACTCCATTCACTGCACGATGAACACCATACTCACTGCGCTATGCACACTCCATTCACTGCACCATGAACACCATACTCACTGCGCTATGCACACTCCATTCACTGCACCATGAACACCATACTCACTGCACTATGCACACTCCATTCACTGCACCATGAACACCATACTCGCTCTCACGATGAACACCCTACTCACTGCACTATGCACACTCCATTCACTGCACCATGAACACCATACTCGCTCTCACCATGAACACCCTACTCACTGCACTATGCACACTCCATTCACTGCACCATGAACACCATACTCGCTCTCACCATGAACACCCTACTCACTGCACTATGCACACTCCATTCACTGCACCATGAACACCATACTCGCTCTCACGATGAACACCCTACTCACTGCACTATGCACACTCCATTCACTGCACCATGAACACCATACTCGCTCTCACCATGAACACCCTACTCACTGCACTATGCACACTCCATTCACTGCACCATGAACACCATACTCGCTCTTATCATGAACACCATACTCACTGCACTATGCACACTCCACCCACTGCACCATGAACACCATACTCACTGCGCTATGCACACTCCATTCACTGCACCATGAACACCATACTCGCTCTCACCATGAACACCATACTCACTGCGCTATGCACACTCCATTCACTGCCCCATGAACACCATACTCACTCTCACCATGAACACCATACTCACTCTCACGATGAACACCATACTCACTGCGCTATGCACACTCCATTCACTGCCCCATGAACACCATACTCACTGCGCTATGCACACTCCATTCACTGCACGATGAACACCATACTCACTCTCACCATGAACACAATACTCACTGCGCTATGCACACTCCATTCACTGCCCCATGAACACCATACTCACTGCGCTATGCACACTCCATTCACTGCACGATGAACACCATACTCGCTCTCACCATGAACACAATACTCACTGCGCTATGCACACTCCATTCACTGCCCCATGAACACCATACTCACTGCGCTATGCACACTCCATTCACTGCACGATGAACACCATACTCGCTCTCACCATGAACACAATACTCACTGCGCTATGTACACTCCATTCACTGCCCCATGAACACCATACTCGCTCTCACCATGAACACCATACTCACTCTCACCATGAACACCATACTCACTGCGTTATGCACCCTCCATTCACTGCACCATGAACACCATACTCGCTCTCACCATGAACACCATACTCACTCTCACCATGAACACCATACTCACTGCGCTATGTACACTCCATTCACTGCCCCATGAACACCATACTCACTCTCACCATGAACACCATACTCACTGCGCTATGTACACTCCATTCACTGCCCCATGAACACCATACTCGCTCTCACCATGAACACCATACTCACTCTCACCATGAACACCATACTCGCTCTCACCATGAACACCCTACTCACTGCGCTATGCACACTCCATTCACTGCCCCATGAACACCATACTCACTCTCACCATGAACACCATACTCACTGCGCTATGCACACTCCATTCACTGCACGATGAACACCATACTCGCTCTCACCATGAACACCATACTCACTGCGCTATGCACACTCCATTCACTGCCCCATGAACACCATACTCACTCTCACCATGAACACCATACTCACTGCGCTATGCACACTCCATTCACTGCCCCATGAACACCATACTCACTCTCACCATGAACACCATACTCACTGCACTATGCACACTCCATTCACTGCACCATGAACACCATACTCACTCTCACCATGAACACCATACTCACTGCGCTATGCACACTCCATTCACTGCCCCATGAACACCATACTCGCTCTCACCATGAACACCATACTCACTCTCACCATGAACACCATACTCACTGCGCTATGTACACTCCATTCACTGCCCCATGAACACCATACTCACTCTCACCATGAACACCATACTCACTGCACTATGCACCCTCCATTCACTGCCCCATGAACACCATACTCACTCTCACCATGAACACCATACTCACTGCACTATGCACCCTCCATTCACTGCCCCATGAACACCATACTCACTCTCACCATGAACACCATACTCACTGCGCTATGCACACTCCATTCACTGCCCCATGAACACCATACTCGCTCTCACCATGAACACCATACTCACTGCGCTATGCACACTCCATTCACTGCATCATGAACACCCTACAAGCACCACAAACACCCTGCACGCTGCAGGGAAAACAAACCGGACCGAGCATCCTGATACTGGGATTGCCCGCGCTGTAGCGAACGAGACGACCGGCTTCTTAGACGGACTCCGTCGAGATATTTTAAATGAGTTGAAAGAGCAAGGGGAGCTCATTTGGGGTGACATCCTCCACTCCCCCACCGCCCCCCCCCCCCGTAGGGGCTGGCGCTGCTCGCTTGTCACCTCCCGTACGGCGTTGTCACTTCGTCCCCACTCCCCCACCACCTCCTCCTCCTCCTCTGCCCCATGCCTCCACCCTGGGGTGCTCGCGAACTCTCTGCGCCAGCTCCTCGCCACGAGGCGCTCGCGCTGCGGAATGCTGCGGCGCTGACGCTTAACCTGGCACCACCGACGGCGCTCAGCACACGAACACGCACACAAGCATACACACGCACACACACGCACACACGCGCACACGCGCACACGCACACACGCACACGCGCACACACACGCACACACACACACGCACACACGCGCACGCACACACACACACGCACGCACACACACACACGCGCATACACGCACGCACACACGCACATACACACACGCACACACGCACACACACGCACGCACACACGCACACACACGCACGCACACACGCACACACACGCACGCACACACGCACACACGCACACGCACACACACACACGCGCACACACACACACGCACACACACATACGCACACACGCACACGCACGCACACACGCACACGCACACACGCACACACACGCACACACGCACACACACGCACACAAGCACACACGCACACACATGAGGAAAAACTTCAACAGCGAACTTCACAACGCACGGTTTTTATTTATTTAATTCACCGTCCTAAAAATGCTTTTCTCGCTGCGTAGCAAGCTGGGTGCACGATCGTTTAAAACACCATGGTTACTTATACGCATTCATTACCCCCCCCCCCCCCCACCTTCGCACAAAGAATGGCTCGCAACTGATGTCATCACACCTACACCTCGAGTTAAGGAACGAAACAGGAGGATTTTTCCACAAATCTGGCTGTCGCCTGATGAAGCTCGTTGTAATTACTGGCGAAACGTCGTACTCAGATTGTAAATATTGTGGCTTTGCTCTCCAACACACCGGTTAGTGCTGTACTAGTGACGAATTGACACGTTCTGTTTACGTGACAAACCTTAATAATTGGCTGTGTCGGGTGGTGGTGGGTTTAACGACACATTTATATATTTACGCAATCTAACCCCCCAGTAAAACCTGTTTTATGAATTTAAAACACGTTGGAATAATAATATTAAGGATGGTGATGTATGTGTGTTGAACTGCTTTCGCACCGTAGCTAACCAACCGTGCTATCGTGATAACTCGGCGCACAAATCGCTCACTGGACGCTAATTGGCCGCGGCTTTGAGGCGCGGAGTCACACTCAGTGTCGAGAGAGGTGGCCCTTTAAGAAAGAGGTGGGTGTCTTTAATACAAAAAAAGAGCCGTCCATTTAAGAAAGAGTTGGAGAATTTGAAAAATAAAATTGGTGGGGCCTTTAAAAAAGAGGTTGGACCTTTGAGACAGTGGGGCCTTTAAAAAAGAGGTGGGAAATTGAAGAAAGAGGTTGGGAATACATACGAAAATAGATGGAGCCTTTAAGAAAGAGTGGGGTCCTTTAACAAAAAGGTGAGGAATTTAATGAAGAGGTGGGGCCTTTAAGAAAGAGGTGGGAAATTAAAAAAAGACGTGGGGCCTTTAAGGAAGAGGTGGATAATTTCATAATGAGGTGGGGCCTTTATGAAAAAGGTTTGGGAATTTAGAATGAGGTGGGGGGGGGGGGGGCGGTCTTTAAGAAAAAGGTGGTCAATTTAAGAAAGACGTGGGGAAATAACAAAACATACGTGGAGCCTTTAAGAAACGAGGTTTGGGAATTTAAGGAAGAGGTAGTCCCTTTAAGAAATCGGTGGGGGTTTTCAACGTGTCTCTTAACAGCCGCTGTAGACCGAACGCGGTTGCTGCTGCTGCTGTGAATGCAGCAGCAGCAGCGGGAACGGTGGTGGTGGCGGTGGTGGTGGCCGCGTTCCAGACGGCGTCGGCTGCCACGGACAGACGACGCCCGGCAGTGGTCAATGTCTCCTGCTCGACTGGACATCTGTGAAAAAGAGCTTCATAGCTCATCGGGTTCCTCCAGAATACATTTGTATTATCTTTCTGATTCTGCTTCTTTGGTGTAGAGAGGAAGGGGTTGTAGAAAGCGCGAGTTTGAAACTAATATTGATTTGGACAGTTTAATACTTCGTTTAACGCGGTAGATGCGTTCCAAAAAAGACCCGCGTTAAGCGAAAAAAAACGCGTTAAGCGAGGACTCGCAAGGCATGATGGGGCGCGTGGAGTGATGGTCAGCACACTGGACTTGCAACCCAGAGGTCGCTGATTGTATTCGACCTCGACTGGCGTGGCGGTTGAAGTGATTCGCAAGTTTCTTACATTCCCCAGCCTCTGTCCAGCGAGCAGTATGAATGGATTCACTGCAGTCGATCGGCAGGTTGTGTGCGGTGGGGTGAAGTGTGGGCTCTCGAGAGCTCCCCGTCGAGAGCTCGCTCTCGTGGAGGCACTTCCTCCAGCAGTGGCATGAGCGAAGCAATTACAGGGCTGCGCTTTTATCCTAGGGAGGTCTCACCGAGTCTTCAGGCTCGCTTCTTTTTTTTTGCAGAAGAGTATTTGCTTGGGATTTTGTTGTTGTTGTTCTCTCTCCATACGTACGAGGGAGACAGCACAACTCTGCACTGTTAGGCCGGCAAACGACTGCCGCACTGCTTTCAGAACGAATGCGTTGTGAGTTCGCACTCATAACACACACACACATACACACGGCGGGAACGTCGACCGCGGAGACGGAGTGATGAGATCCACTCGCGCGGAGGAGCTTGCACGCATTGCTGCACCGCGAGGCCGTTGTCGGGAGAAGTTCACCCAGCGGGGGATAGATCATGGCTGGTGACGGAGGGTTGCCGGTGTTATTTTAGAAGGTCGCACTCATTACACACAAAGTACTTGCCACAGATGAACCACGACAGCTCGCCGATGTCGTCAAGGAGCGTAAACCACCACGCACACTCCGCTCATCCTCGCAGCGGCAGCCGATTTTGGGTCGTCATCGAACAAAGACGGCGGCCACCGCGTCACCGCGCAGCGCTTTCAGATGCGCGCTTCCGCGGCCGTCTGGAACGCTCTCCCTTCCGATGTTGGGGAAGCCACTGGAGCCTTGCACTTTGACGTTTTCATTGAAAACTCATTTGTTTATAACTGCGTCTGTGCGTGCGTTGGTCTGTTGTCCCTTTCCCCGCAACTCCGATGAGCACGGTTGAACCACGTACGGTGCGAAAGAAGTTCAACGCACGTGCGTGCACGCGAACGCAGGTGATTGAAACCCCCACGGTACGATGCCACCGGGGGTAGCGTGCTTTGTCAGGTGGGGCACGGACACAGCGAACGGTGGTTCGGAGTAACAGTGGCACTCTTTGTTCAAATCAAGAGCAATCACTGCCGTGTCTGGACCACGATTGCAATGGCATCTCAATTAGATGACTGGCATGGGCCAATTACCTTACGGTAGCACAGTGCGTTCGCGTGATTAGAGCGAGCGCGCGCGCGTGTGTGTGTTCCGGTGTGTGTCTGTGATTGCGTCTGAGAGTGTTTGTGTGTGCAATGTTTGCGTGTATGTGTGTAGCAGTGGCCTTCATAGGTGCTCGCTAACAGCACTTGCCCCAACAGTCTGTTAAGGCTATAGGGGGTGGGTGTGGGGGGGCACTTTATCTTTGTGCACGCAGCTGTCTATGTCAAAAATACGGCGGCCGATTCCACGGCAACGGAATTACGCGACACGGAACGTGACAATCGCACGCTTAATTTAAAACTAATTTAATTTTACTTAGAAATATTGTTCACGTGTGTTCAGTTTGCCGTCCTTCCCACGCCCCTCCGATGAGCGCGCGGCGCGTAAGAGGTTCAGCAGCACACACGCGCACGCACAGAGAAACGTGAGGGTTCCTTTCGGCTGTTCACGTCTTCTCCACGTTCTCCGACAGAGCGT
The DNA here is from genome assembly GCF_015708825.2 of Lethenteron reissneri. NCBI lineage: Eukaryota > Metazoa > Chordata > Hyperoartia > Petromyzontiformes > Petromyzontidae > Lethenteron > Lethenteron reissneri. The sequence continues at coordinate 11,267,648 of NC_083797.1, read as the reverse complement.
GTCGGTGCGATGCGTTGACACTTCCCATTGTCACCGCCGCCTTCAACGCAATATGGTACCTGCGCGCGGTGTGTGTGGTGTGTTGCGCGTAATTCCGTTACCGCGGATTTATCACATTCACATTTTTAGGCGCTGATTTTTTCCCCCTTTCATACTATTGAAGGACGAGAAGAGGCGATTCGCAGAAGGAGTGGTGGTGGGGTGGGGCGGCAGGGGGGGGGGGGTAGGAAGGGAGGGCTTTGGGTGGGCGGCGGGGGAGGTGGTAGTTGGTTGGGCCGGAGTGCCTGCCTGACTCGGTTGTCGCGTCATTTAGCCGCCTCTGGTTGCGAGCTATAAAAGGGGGACCAACCACACCGCAGAGAGAGAGAGCGCGCGCGCGACAACCCCGGCCGCAAACGACCGCGGTCTCGTGGAGTCTCAGGAGCACGCACGGAAGAGGCGTGCGAGCTCAGCCTCTACACCTCGTTGCGACGCCTCTCTGCTGCAGGGAGGGCTGCGAGCGAATCCTCGAGCGAGGAGAGTCCAGCGAAACGCGTGAGCAGTGGGCACAGGGACACAGGGACGGGAACATTCTTCTCTTCAGTGTGAAATTTCCTCGAAGAAACGATGCTCCGGAAAAAAAATAACAAAATAAAAGTTAATTTTTTTTCCGTGACACAACGTGTGTTTTTTTTTTGGTGTTGCCGAACGACAATGGGTGATGCACGTGCAGTGTTTTTTTTCATTCTTATTTTCAGCCCGGGACACACTGCTGTCTGTGATGCGAGCACAGTGAATTTACGAATAAAACACAAACGCAGCCTGCTTTGCTGTTAAGTCCATGGATGTGTGCCTGCTATGCCGTTGAAATGGAAATATTCATGCAAATGTACTCTCGATTGCACGCGCGTGTATTCTGCATCATGCTTGTTTGTAATATTTGATATTTTTTATGAATGTGGAATATTCGTAATTTACCGTAGCATTATTATCATCGCGAGTGGGCAGCGTTGTGAATGAGAAATTGTTCCTACAATTGGAAGCTTGTAGTTTCAAATCTTGGCCAGAGTGATCTCAGCCGGTCGTCTCTCCACGGTCGAAAACAATGGCAAGTCAACCGTGGTCACCTTTTAGAAATACTGGGCCCTGCCATAAGAATGTGGGATTTCAACAACTGGCTAGGGCTCCCCGCTAATAAAACAATATGTAAATGTATTATAAATACATATTCGCTCTATATTCTTGGGTCTTTCGGTAAAGTCACGTAGATAGGTTCAAAGAAAATAACAAACAATAACCTATCTACGTGACTTTACCGAAAGACCCAAAGAATATGAATTCCTGCAGTCACGAAAGCTTTAGGTCAATTTTCATATTGGCTCTACTTTCCAAGGATGACTGAATCCACAGGCGAACGTCGCTTTAATTTGAAACCAATTCACGGCGGGGTGAGTTTGCCGTCTCTAAGATCGAGCATTGAGACAACACGTTGCGTCTGTATCCGACCCAGAAAGCGATTCGTTGTTCTTGTACTTCCCGCGAACATTCATCCGTTTCGTTCAAATCGTTTCATCCGCTCGTTCACTCGTTTGTTGCTTTGCCCAGGCAGCGTTCGCGGAGGGGAAGGCACCACGATGCACACCCAGCGAGCCGTGATCCTGCTGCTGCTGCTGCTGCTAGTAGCGTGCTTGCCATGCGCGGTTCACAGCCGCCCCGGGGCTCCGGGTCTTCCCTGGCACCTCCATCGTGGACGCACCCCGCTCTTCCTGCCCACGCCGAACCAGCAGCCATCGTTCTCCTCTTCCACCCACTCCTCGTCATCATCGTCCTTTCCCCGAGAGCTGGCGGCCGTGCTGGTGGCGCTAAGCATGGCCAGCAGGGATGCCCGCGCAGTCCAGCCAGGCGTCCGAGTGGCTCTCCTCATCGCCGTCAGCGGTGGAAGAGGTGGACGAGGTGGACGAGGCGGCAAAGCGCGAAGAGGGGGAGATGACGAGAAGGAGAGAAATGAGGGCAGAGGAACCGCCGCTGTCCTTGGACCTCACCTTTCACATTCTTCGCGAGATGCTGCAGATGGCCAGGGTCGAGAAGATGTCTAATCAGGCGGACTTCAACCGCAAGATGATGGAAAACGTCGGCAAGTAGTGGCGGGGCTGCTGGATCAAATGTCTCTCTCTCTCTCACTCACCACCATCGCACCTCTTTCCCACTCTCGCTTCTGATGTGCACCTACTCCCTCCACGTGTACATTTATCACGAGGGGCATCACGCCGCGCTTTGCCCTCGCTTGAACGTCGGCCAACGTTGTGTTTGTGATCTTGCCCTTGACATCGGGTTACCCGGTAGCATCGGTTTTAAAAAGTGGCAATTGTCTGCTGATGAGAATTAGTGATGTTGAAAGCAGTCCAGGGTTTGTCTTGTTTGAACAAACTCTGCTTGATTTGACACATACCCAGTAGGTGATCCGTCGAATGCTATTTGATTTCACCGATTAAATGTAACCCATTTACAGTCTATTGATTTAATTTATCTCGTGTAGATGTACATTTACATGACAGCTTAAGTAAAAGATAAATATGTACTTATATTGCTTTTAATGACACTAGTAACAATTCTAATTACGATGATAAGTTTCAGCGCTTCGCTACGCTGGTCGGTCCGTGTTGGTTAATGGGAGCTCAAGAACCGTTCGAATTACTGTTTGCCACTGATGTTAGCCGTGAACGACAATCAAACTCGGGTCTCCGGGCTCATAGTGCAGTGCGCTAACCACTGTGCCACCACTCCACCCCACCGTTCAACACGTACATCACTCGATATACGCTTTCCCTTCTCATTATCTGTATCTTTCAATTGTGTATGCACGTGTAAAGTATCATCATAAGCATTGACCCAAACAAAACTTTAATGTGAGTATTCAGTAAAAGTTCATTATAATAACAAATGATAATCATGGGCATTCGAGTTTAGAATATGTATTCATACTGGAGGAATTCGATGAGCTATTAAGCTCTTTTTCACAGATGTCCAGTTAAATTTCGATTTAAAGCTTTCGTGATTGCAGGGATTCATATTCTTGGTTCTTTCGGTAAAGTCACGTAGAAGGGAAAAAATAATATAAATATAAAACAAAAAAATTCTCACGACGTTTCGACTGCAACACAAGCAATCATCATCAGGTGTTAAATCCACAGCAAGAAAATTTTAAAAAAGAGGCGTTTATTTTTTGAATATTTATATTATTTAAATTTTTTCCTTCTACGTGACTTTACCGAAAGAACCAAGAATATAGATATCCAGTTGTCACAGATGTCCAGTAGAGTTATATGAACGGTAATTAGCATTATTCTGTGTTACCTGAAAAGCACTTTAAAAAAACATACTGGTGGCGTGATGCTGTACTACCCTGTGGTGTACTGGTTTGTATTAATCACACGTGTAATGAGGTTTCAATGCACATATGATGTGATCGATATATTAATGTGTGTCTACAATTCGCTTGAATGCCTACCAGAAGTGTGCATGTGTACATGTGTAACGAGTTGACTTGTGAAAGATGCCCTTTCCTGGCCCACGGGACGTTATATTTGGCATCGTTAGCCCTGCAGTGCAGTCTTGTACACCCCCGTGTATCTCCGCTCGAGATGGGGCAATGTCACCCTGTATCACGTTCCCAGGTTGTGATCCACGTCAGTGCGTAGGACCGTATGACACTTTAGAGTTGCGTTATCCAATGTGCCTAAACGTTCGGTGAGCTGTCAGTACAATAAATTGTGTTATTGTGCCACTTGAAGGCGTGCAAAACTGTGAATGGGTGCGTTGAGACGTTTGCTCCATAGTTATGATTTTATTTCACTTCGCCCGGTGTTCTTCGGGTCAGTGGCGGGCCCCTGGTGGTCTTTAGTGCGACCCGTGACTTGCCGCTCCCGACAATAAACAAAGTGACCCCCCTCCCCATCATCATCGTGCTGCTGTCAAACCCCCAATGGTTCCAAATGTGTGGCGGCCCCTTACACTGATGGTGTCTTATCGGCGAAAGTGGCCGCCCTCTCGGAAAATCCGTGAAGAACACACCGCTGTAAGACAACCACTGTTGGCTTTCACAACGAAGCCAACCCGAGATTCTTGTCGTCAACGGCGGAGAGACGATGGTTCGAGTCGACTTGGCGAAGAGCGCTGCCTTAGACAAGTCGCTTGGCGACTCGGCTGCGTTGGCAAGCGGTGCAAAAGGTCGTTCAACAAAAAAATAAAATGCTACACATCCGTCAATTATGACGCTGTGCAGGCCCTAAAAGGAACACACGTACTCGGCGACGTTTCGGGCAATGACCCTTCTACGTAGCACATCGGCCAGGAGAGACGGCGTGGATGGTAAGAGTGGGGGACTGCGCTTTACACCGTGGTGCTTGATGATAATTACATTGGAAAAAACTTAAAACTGTTCGTCAGAAAACATTTTAAAAATGTATTTCGCATCTGGCCCTATTAGGTAAAGTAAAGTAAGGAACGAAACCGGAGGATTTCTCCACAAATCTGGCTGTCGCCTGATGATGCTAGTTATAATTACTGGCGAAACCTCGTACTCAGATTGTAAATGTTGGGGCTTTGCTCTCCAACACACCGCTGTGCTGTACTAGTGACGAATTGTTGGGGCAAGCGCTGTTAGCGAGTACCACTTGTGAAGGCCGGCACGGCACACGAGGGGTTGGGGTGGTGATATTTACACACCGCTCCGGGTACTCGGTTGAGGCTGAGTTGACCTAGGGGAGGTCCATGACCAGTTTATATAACCGTCACTGGTGTTGATGGTGGCCGTGAGCGGGAATCGAACTCGGGCCTCTGGCGGGTTTGTCGCGCAGTGCTGCGTCCTGAGCACTGCACCACCTGTTGTGTATATATGTCTTTTACAAAAATGTATATTAAGAGTGACATTAGCGATTTTTTTTATGTAATAGTTGTTTTTAGACTATGCAAACTAATTTGCATTTGAATGAGAAGTCAACAACAGGCTTGATGGGCCATAATAGAGGTTTTTTTGGGTTATATCGCGTAAATATATCAGTGTGTGGTTAAAACCCAACACCACCGACACAGCCAACTAGTAGAACATGACAATTCGTCACTAGTACAGCACACCGGTGTGTTGGAGAGCGAAGCCACAACATTTACAATCTGAGTACCCTGGACAGCCCTTCACACCCTCGTCGTCTTCCGCCTGGCCGTCCTCTGCTTTTTGGAGCCCAAAGGAAAGTCGTGACACAGCCGATACAGTCACTTCACGCATCCTCATCTCAAATCATATCGGGCTCACACACCGCCACTTCTTGTCGTGTCGTAGCGGATGAAAGTCGGACTTTGGCGGGTGTTGGATGGCCGCAGGGTCCGGGGCATTGGACCGCGTTAAAGCAACGTATTGTGGCGGCGGCGGCGGCGGGATCGCCCGCGGTTGTAGGGTTGGTGCAAGGTGTCGAGTTGTGGTTGTCTTCGTCTGTGGGTAGGCCTGGGCATTGTGGGCCAGAAATCAGCTACAATACGTATCGGGGACATTTAGCTGGAGGATGCCTCCCTCCTAGAAATGCGGCGGTGCATCGGAGCGACATACGGTAGGAAAAGACCAGCAGGTATGGCCCTCGTGGTCCTCCGTGATGGCCTGCTGCTGAAGTTGGGCATCGAGATGCAGCGTTACAGCATCGTCATACCGACTGCTCTGCGGGGCAGGATAATGCGGGCTGTCCATGTGCGGTCGATGCACCTCGGGGTGCATAAAACTCTCTTGACCCTGAAGCGCGACTTTTTTTGGTCCAGAATGTCGGAGGATGTCCATAACATGTTGAGTGTGCTCGTCGCAAGCCCCCGCCAAGGCAGGCCCGGCCGACGTTGCAGTCCATCTAAGGGGAAGTACTTGTCCCGGTGGCCAGTGGCATGGCCCTTGCTGGATCAGTCGGACGCGTCCATTACGGACGCCTTCCTACGCGGATATGTTTTGGACAAAGGAGCCCCGGAGCAACTCCTTACCGACCAGGGTCAAAATTTCTCTTCTAATTTATTGAAAGAGGTGAGTGACTCCCTCGGTACTAAAAAGATCCAGACGTCACCCCTACCATCCCCAGACTGACGGGATGGGAGAGCGCTTGCACAGGACTCTCACATCCATGCTCTGCCAACAGGTCAACGAGGCGCAGTCTGAATTTCGATTTAAAGCTTTCGTGACTGCAGGGATTCATCTTCTTGGTTCTATCGGTAATGTCACGTAGAAGGGAAATAATAAAATAATAAAAATAAAACATAATATTACTTTATTATTTCCCTTCTACGTGACTTTACCGAAAGAACCAAGAAGAGGCGCAGTCTGATTGGGACTTGCATGTTCCGGGTGTTCTCGCTGCGTAGAGAATGGCCCTCTCACTCCTCCACCGGGTTCTCTCCATTTTTCCTCATGTATGGGAGGGAATGCGACCCCCCCATGGAGGCTCAGTTAGACATGAAACCAGCCAGAAAGAAGGTTGAGATGCCTACACCCATGTACCTTGCCGTTAGCGATTTACAGAAGCTCGGGAGGCATCGTGGGGAAATTCGGCCAAACAGGAGGCCGCAAATGAAAAGTTGGTGGGGCTTAGGGAATCCGGAAACTCATGGAAACCTAGGGACAAGGCATGGCTGCATTGCCCCCAGGTGCCCGTAGGTACGTCCCCCAAATTACATAAGCAATGGCAGGGCCAGGTTGAGGCGGTTGAGGTCAAGAGGCCGCAGTGCGTGCAGTTCCAAGTTGGTCGCAGACGTTGGTACGTGCACCCGTCACGTCTGAAACTCTATTTTCCACCTTGTGAGGTCGTTTTTATTCATTGCGCCTCAGCGGAATTCTATTCTTCTGCCCACAGGAGTCCAGCGCCTGACAACAAAGACAAAGATCCCCCACATAGCCTGAACAGACTATAGGGGCAAGTGCTATTAGCGAGCATCTATGAAGGCCAGAACGGTACACGAGGGGGTTGGTGGCCAGCGCCACGCCCAACCGCCTTTGTCTCCCCAGTGTCGATGATTACACACTGCACCAGGCACTCACTTGAGGCTGAGTCGACCTAGGGAGACCCAGGACTGGTTCAGATAATCGTCACTGGTGTTGGCCATGAGCGGGAATCGAACTCGGGTCGCCAGGTTCGTAACGCAGAGCACTAACCACTACACTACAATGCGTTACGCTTCCACATGCGCGGGTCACATGACAGATTTGATGTCACAGCTCACTTGCCGTACAAAAATATATGCATTATTGAGCTCCCCCCCCCAAATTTTTTTATTTTTATTTTTATAATTGTTGCATGGTGTACAGTCTGGAAAGTACCCACATGGCAAATTTCAATTTGTTGCATGTCGGGAAATACGCTAAACATTTTGAACAGACACACATAATCACAACTTTGCCTTTTATATATATGGAGATGGAGAAGTCAAAATTGTGTGTGGGTTTGTGTATGGTCGCGCGCTTGGCTCTGCAACGGTGGGGTTAACGTAAAAAAAATAGCCAGGTACCACGCCGTAAGCCCCGCGGTGAACAAGTGCTATTCCTTTTTCATATCCGTCAACTTTAAATTAGTTTAATTAGCCATTTAGTGCGATTTGTGTGCACTTCCATTTTTTTATTTATTCATGTACATGACCATCCCAACTCACGCGCCTTTGGTGGGGGAGACGGCTCATGCCAAGTCGCACGCTGGTAGTGAAGGGGACATTTTATTGCGCGTTAAAAATTCTTTAAAAATACACTAAACGCTCAGGTAAACTCTTCACTGCGTGATGTCCCCCCCACCCTGATGCATGCAGTGATTACTACTATAAATTTGCTAGATGCTACCACTATAGGCCGTAGATATTACTGCAGAGCGGCCGAGGAGATCGTGGCTGGGGGGGCAGGGGTAGCAGCCCAACCCCAGCCTGCCAAGGTGCCACCTTGGCCGGCTGGATAATCTAGGCGAGGCCGGAGGCTCTGCACGGGACTAGGCCTCACCACGCCACTCTGACAGATGAGTACTTTGTGCTATACAGTCGATAAATACTGCTATAGAGTCAGCATGTACTGCTGTAATCATAGTAGGTACCACCACAGTATGCACTGCTGCAGTGAAAGCAGGTACCACTACAGTATGCACTGCTGTAATCATAGCAGGTCCCACCACAGTCAGTACGCACTGCAGTTACATTTTTAAGAGTAGTTTTGAAATATTTTTTAAAACCCGGGCAACGCCGGGTACTTCCCGCTAGTTCTTAATAAACATACAGAAGACAAGACGGCTTCTCTCAGAGCTACATTACACATGCAGAGGACATGCATTTTGAGAAATTATTTCGGCATTTACGACGTCTCACTTAAACTGCACGCCGGTCTGGGCAATTCATCTTTAATCGGCTTGCGAGAGACACACGGCTTAATAAACGCAATTTAGAAGTTGAGTTTTAATTAATTTCAAGTGTCCAGTGAATAAACAAACAAAATGCTCTCCAATGTCCATCAGCGTGAGTCGGCCATTAGGTGTGAAGTGTGACATCACTTCATGCTGAAGAAATTGCAGAATTTTAAACGCCACAATAAACGATACAGTACATATAGACTGTATATGTGTACTGGGATGGGTAACGCCCACCTCATTAAAGACGATTGTCCGGAGAGGAAGAGAAGGACTATTCATAATAAAGGTGTTTATGGGTCAAATCGCATACATATAAATACGTCTTCTACACAATTCTGGCAAATCGCAAAAAAATTGTGATTAAGCTGGTTGAAATCACCAGCGAAACATCGAACTCAAATTGTAAATGTTGTGGCTTTGCTCTTCAACGCACCGGTGTGCTGAAGTAGTAACAAATTGGCACGCTTTGTTCACGTGACAAATATTACTAATTGGCTGTGTCAGGCGGTGATGGGTTAACGACATATTTATATTTACGCGATCTAATAACAAAAAACATACCTTTATGATGAGTAGGTCAAATAACCTCTACCACGGCTCTCTAGAGCTCATTCTAATGAACGCCCTTTTGTCAACAGTGGCGTTCGCAAGCAATTGCAGGGCTGCACCTTTATAAGGGGGTGACCGGGTGGCTCAAGATGCTTATCATGGCCATGTTGGAGCGCGTGAGGGGTCGGGGGGGTGAGCCAGCACCAACGAGGGTTCTGGTGCTGAATCTCCCTTCCAGCTGCACCGCGGTGGTTATCGCCGCTGCTGCTCAGCGTAGCCGCGGTGCAGCGGAGACGTCCAACCAAGGAGCGCAAGGGTCGGTCTTGAAATTGGCTTCAACAAAATCCGGCGGACAGCGATGACGCCCGATGCGGCTCGATTGACGCGCGGTGCACCGCGGTTGAGTGAAAGGGGATCGTGGTGGATGGATAGAGGCCGATTGAAGCACAGCGAGTTGTTCTGTGGTGGGTTTCCACCTGTCCAGGTTTTCTCGGGGGGGGGGAGAGCGGTCGTCCTGTTTGTTGAGGTGGCAGATTCCACCGTGGGAGATCTGTATCTGGGAAATCTCTCATCCGGGGAAACCTTACATGCTGCATAGGACAACAGACTAAACAGAGGTTATTTTTGTGCGTTGGGTTTGTTGTTGTGCTTGCCCCCACACCTCCGAGTGGCACGGTTGGCTACGTACGGTGCGAAAGAAGTTCAACACACATAGTGTCTTTAATTTTTAATTCATGAAGGAGATGTGCGCGGTGGTCTGTTGATGTTCTCATGCGGCTGATGGTTCCACCCAGTCGACGATGTCGAAGCCAGGAGGTGCGGTCTTTGGCTCTCGAACGAGCCGTCTATTCTGGACATCCCGCAACTCCGATTCGCACGGTTGGCTACTACGTACGGTGGGGAAGACGTTCAGCGTACGTGCGCACGCACATTTTTTACCTGGGCCGATCGAAGTCCTCGTGTTTGTCAGTTGCGCGATGATAACAATTAGCACGCCACTCAAGACCGCGCATTTACACGAAGTTTTCCTCTCTCCTCGTACGGCGAGATATTCAGACTCCCATGAGACGCTCGTTTCAACTGCTGCACCTTCTTCGCATCTGCCTCTGATGTGACGAAATACTCAAACAGGCAATAACGGAACATGACTCGAGTTTTAAGGACTTGCGATGTCATAGTTTTATTTCAGCTGCAGCACATAAACACGCACGGAAGAAAAAACCCACACAAATTACTTGATCGCCAATAGGCACAAGCAACTACGTCAACAATTTGGAAACTCGTTATTATAATTAATTTTACGTATTTTTGCATGACGAATCGTAACACAGTGATGAGATCTGGCTATTATTAATGCCCAATTATTTTTGCTCTTTTTTTTACATGAATCTCATTGCTTTACATTTCAAGGCACTTTCTTGTACCTCCGCCTCTTCCATTCAACTCTTAAAATAGATTCCACAATTTTCCTCTTTTTCTCTCCGACACATCGTTCTCGCCACCTCGTCACGCTCGGATAAAAAAACAATTGAAACATCCCTTTCTCTTAACCAGTAGTCTACATCCGACTCAAGCTGGGGGTCTGCCAAACTGTGATGACCAGGGCGACATTTCAGCTGGAGCTGTCTACAGCTCAACTCCGGGGTGGGGTGGAGGGGGGTCGGAACGGGGGTCCAGACGGTTTGGGGGCTTTAGGGGGGTCGCCACGGTGGCCAGGATGTCAACTGCCTCGCCTGGTATACAGGAGGTCGTGAGTTCAATTGTGTGTCTCTCTCTCTCTCCGTGGTGAGATGTTAACTATTTCACCTGGCATGCAGGAGGTCGTGAGTTCGATCCCGACCCTGACGCCTGCTGCTGTATATTAGGAATATGTATATTAGGAGTTTGCGTGTCTCTCTCCCACCGTGGTGGCGTGGATTTTTCTCCGGTACCCCCAGTTTCCCCCCCCCCTCCCCTCCACATTTAGAAACAACACGCGTTTAGATAATTTGACTTCAATAAATGTCCACGTAATAAGCCACTTCGTTGAGCTATCGTTTGTGATAGCCAGGGCACTTCTGAAAAAAATAAACTAGATAGCTCAGAGGGCCTTACCATGATGAAAATAAAATATCGTTTCATAGTTTAGCCTCCAGAAATCATGCCACGAGAAATGAAGCCCGTGGGTGATGACCAAAGTCCACCACGTGTCACGCTTCTTGACAAGTGTCGTGAGCACAACAGCCCCGCAGTTCCCTTCACTCGTGCAACTTGCGCGGGACCCCTCGCGGATTCGCTTCGTGCAGCACAGCACTGAACGAGCTCGGCATATCTCTACACGTTTGGAGAAGAAGAACTCTGGATGGAAGATGACGTTGTGTTTGGAATATTTTAAGCGAACTATGGTTGTTGCCGCTGTTGTTAGCCGTTTCGTGTTTCATATTATTACGATAATAATGTCCAGCTATCGCCAATCTACCGCTGGATGAAGGCCTCCGTCATGCTGTGTCAGTTGATTGACACACGCAGGTCCGTGTGCGTTTGTGTTTTTAACGCCTAATAAGAAAAACACATGTTCTGAATGGGAATGAGCAGGGGAAATACAACTTATCTAAACACGGCACTCAAATACATGATAAACATATCACTCCGGCACGATTCATCGGCGAACACATAAGACTGATTTTAAGTTGCCAGCAGTGTTTAGCTGTGACTGTTGCACTTTTCAGGACCCATCTCGACATGTTATAATACAATCCAACTCCAAGATGCTGGATTATTTATTTATTGAGCAAGCTTGTGAGAATTTGGGAAAAGAGTCTACGGAAGGGAATTCCAAAGTGGAGCAGTTCGAGGGAAGAAGCTGAAAGACAAGCTTTGTGACCTGCAGTGTGGTGAGTGGACGAGTTTTTGTGGCCTGCAGTGTGGTGAGTGGGTTAATGGGTGAGTTGTTGTGACCTGCAGTGTGGTGAGTGAGTAAGTTGTTGTGACCTACAGTGTGGCGAGAGAGTGGGTGAGTTGTTGTGACCTGTAGTGTGGTGAGTGGGTGCGTTTCTGTGACCTGCAGTGTGGTGAGTGGGTGAGTTGTTGTGACCTGCAGTGTGGCGAGTGGATAAGTTGGTGACTTGCAGTGTGCTGGTTGAACACAAAACGGTGGCGAGGAATCAATGCGTGAAGTTGATGGGAACTGTGACCACGGCAGTATCGATAGTAGAGTGACAAGGAGGCGACTATTGCCGATAAACGGGTGACTTTAGTGAATCAGCGAGTGCTGACTCATCAATCAAACCGACTTCTTCACAGGTGTGCGCTACCACACATGGTTACACTTAACATGTTCAAATGTATTTGCCCAAACAAGCAATGGGGGAGTACTTATCTCCATTGCCAACCTCGAGCCAATGGTGGAAATTCCACATTCTCATGGCAGGGGGACAGACATTTGGTATGAATGACCACTGTTGACTTTCTACAGAGTTGTGTTACTTTTATTTGAGCCTGGAAAGGTATAAACCTAATCGCCTTCTGAATATGGGGTGCAATAATATAGGATTATTTTGTATGTGCCATACCTTGTAATCTAGTGGTAGTTCCTTTACTCCGATAGTTCATGCTCTAAGTCAGCCTAGCAGTGTTCCGGAACATATCGGGTGAGAATTGAAGCCATCGACCCTGTGTAGTGTAACACAAGCAAAGGGCGTCGTATGTAATAATTTACATGGACATGCTGTTGCCATTCGGGTTAACACCTGTACAGACTTGACAGTCTGGCAAGTGGTTGTGTCGGTTGGCAGGATTTTATGCTGCACCGAGATCTGGTGACATCGTATAGAACGGAAGTAATAAAATAATAAAAATAAAACATAACAAAATAATTATTTATTATGTTTTATTTTATTACTTCTCTTCTACGTGACTTTACCGATGGAACCAAGAAGATGAATCCCTGCAGTCACGAAAGCTTTAAATCGAAATCGTATAGAACCTCATTGCAGTAAATTGCAACAGTTTTGACGATGGACCTTGGCAGACTGAGAGCTGTGTCTGGGTTTGGTCTACTGTGTAAAAGTTGGCGACCCTGGTTGCCGTCAACGCAGATTATCATCACGTGCACATTTCTACACCACCATTCGTGCTTATCCAAGGCCAAACATTCATTGTGCTCTGCATGAAATCCAAAGTTGAAGCTGAAACTTCGGTAGGCCATTTGTAAAGACTTCCCCCCCCCAGTGGATCAACAGATTGCCAAGCAGATATGATAACAAAACGGTTAAACACGAACTCTAAAATCAAAAGCAGGATGAGGTGATTGACGTTCGGCGTCCAAGGCTCTTGTGACAATCGCGGCTCCTTTGACGTCACATTATAATTCCCTTGCATTTTCCTTGGCAGCTTTCTTCACTTCAAAACTCAAACTCGGACATATCTACACCTGGCGAAGAGAACACACGAGCACTGCGATCAAACGTTTCGTCAGCGGCACACCTTGCAGCAACAAAGATGTCAATATGAAGACAAATTCAAGGCTGCAGTAGCAGCGTTACTGGCACCGCGATTCGGTGCGGAATTCTCAGGGACAGTGTTAACATCGGCAGCTCATTACAGCCTCGCTCGACAATACTTTAGGACGACTAAAGTGGCGGAAGGGGTGATGATTCATCCACACGCGCCAGTGATAACAGCCTGACTTGAAATTCAATTCAATGCAGTATGGGCCGCAAATAAGCAAACCCCCTAGGAGTAAGGACAGCTGTGCTTGTATCTGAAGTTGCCCTTTGCCATCTGTCTCCAGCATGTGTTGCTTATACAGTGTCAGAACTGCGCTTATTTGATCGGATGTGCTTATATAGAGCTTCGACTGCATTTTAATGCCCGATTGCAAGTGGTGCGGTAGCGTGGCTGGACACGGTGAGACCCAGGTGAGACTTAACTGCCAAATGAACCGTAAGCGCGGATAGAATGCCCCCGAGTGTAACCGATGTATAAGTGGGCAGACTTGACAGTGTTCATGGGGATCCCTGCGCTTCTTTTACACAGCTCTGATGTGAACCACCTTCCTGTTAGACGCATTCCCATACTGGAACAAGCTGTTCCTGGGATCTAATATGAGGAGTGGGAGCAGGCCAATGAAGGTGATTTTTCTCAGAGACTACCTTTCACCATACTTCCTCTCTAAAATTTCCGAGTAAAGGTCAGTCTGTGGTGCATCGTTCACCTATGGTTAGTGGAATGAAAATGGTAATGGCATTTTGTTAGGCGGCGTCCTTATGCAATGAGATAACCTCTCGGTTTTCAGCACCTGAGGTCAAACCTGATACGAGTTTTTAATTGGGCCCTGTCACTGAGATGGAGGCTGCTCAGTCTGCTCTGCCGGAAGGGGCTGCTGGCTTAAAAACCAGGAGCCACATCAACACATGATGTAGCAAACCGGGTTCATGGAAACAAGGCACAAGGGGCCAGTGGTACGTGAATTAATGGATTATGGGCCCTCTCATAACCCATTAAAATACGTCCTATCACCGGTAAATGTGCTGGCTTGAATGTGGTCATCTGCATACAGCCTTATTTAATTCCACTGCTGGCTGAATGCCTTCCCACACCATGTCGGGATATAGGGCTTTATTTGGCCATTATTCACTAAACTGGACAGCGCGTGCTGGTGTAGGGGATAACCATGGCTGGCTCAAATACCACTCGCCACTGATGTTAGCCGTGGCCGCGAGTTGAACTCAGGTTAGCGGGTTACAAGAGAGCAGTGCGCTAACCACTGCGGCACCGCTCCACCCCTGAATGATATAGCCAGCGCCTTAATTGCCATTCGTTTTTTTTACAATATCTAATTTTTCGATGATAGGCCGTAGTATAGTTAATGGCTGTTGTACAAAGGACAGCCACTTATTCTTGATTGGCCTGGTGAAGAAGTCAAATTGTCTCCCCGCTCAAATGATGAATAGGGGGCAGTATTCATCTCCATTTGTGGCCCTTAGAGGACTTGTACACCCCGAGCTTGTCACTGCTAATCAGTGGCCTCAAATCAAATGTATCGCTCCGGATGTTCGTTGCAAAGTATGATCTTGAGATTTTTTTTCGTTATAGTGTGATCTTTCAAGGTGCATTGAAAATGTTTGATACGCCTACTGATACTCCTACTGTTATGGAGTGACTCATGTTGCCAGCTATGGCTGTAAAGTTTGGTCGTACATGTTATGTAATCACAGTTCCTATGATCACCGTTACATTGTTTTTATAGCATTATTTGGTCATTTGTAAAACTTTTAGTTAAGCCATATTTGTTTGTTGTAGTACAGAGTTACACTGATAACTTTAATATAAATTGTCTTATGGTTATTGTTTGACTTGCATCCCACTGGGATTTTTGCACACAGCATTGAAATGCGGTGATTTTTTCTGGAAGACTTTGCTGTTTTTTCCTGTATTTTTCTATTTGCGCGTAGTCACTTTAGGATGTTTCTTGTTCATGTTTTTGTTTGTTGCGGTTGCACCCAATTCAAGAGCCGAATGTCTCACAGGGCTATAACAAATACACGAACTGAACTCTGCCAGTCATGGGAATTCGACATTTATATGGAAGAGAGATAGTTTTGCCACAAAACAAAAACTCAACACGTACGCGGTTGAGCTTCGTGATATTTGTGGTTGTGCACCGCTGCCAAAGCAGTAGCACAATAAAAGTTATCCACATGGCAGGTGCTTTCGATTTAACACAAAGCAGTATTATCATTTTACGAATTATGGAATGTATGGTGGACTAAATTACCGGCAATAAATATTGGAGCCAAATGTAATGTGACTCCTTTAACCTTAATTCCGCGCTTGGATTTACGCAGCAGATGATGTGGGTTTACACGTAAACAGAAGTAGTGGAGATACGCGATCACACTGCCCCCATGCTTTCTCAGTAAACACGTAACGCTCGGTCAACGTTGGCACGTGTTGGATCAACGTTGGTCTAACGTTCAACGTTTACTGGGTTGCCAATGAGCATCCTTCAGTCAGCATGAGAGGGCCTGATCGAGGTACACGGCACTTAACTCCTCATGGCTCTGGGTCGAGTACCTGGCGATGATGGTGATGGTCATGATGATGTTGATGATGGGTGGACCTATGTCCATGGGATGGCAGAGCGGGTGAGAGCCACGGCCTTCTCAACCTGAGTCCATAGCTGCAGCAGAATGAGCAGTCCAGCCATGATTGCAATGCAGAGGGCTAACTCCTGATGGCAGACGCAACAACAGCACACGGCGGCGTGAGATGGGAAGCGAGCGGCGGTGCGGACGCAATGGACGCGATGAGACAAGACATTTGGGGTGGGACGGGCAGACATTCGCAAGATGCCAAGAA
Organism: Lethenteron reissneri; assembly: GCF_015708825.2. Taxonomy (NCBI): domain Eukaryota; kingdom Metazoa; phylum Chordata; class Hyperoartia; order Petromyzontiformes; family Petromyzontidae; genus Lethenteron; species Lethenteron reissneri. Next base: position 11,251,377 of record NC_083797.1, on the reverse strand, counting down.
GGGCGCGAGACTGTAACGGTCACAGTGAAATGAATTAAATGGTATGTTTCGTGGTTAGGCAAACCCTACCCTACCTACGTGTCCTGTGTGCATTTATTCCAGCGATTCTTTTGTTACGAGTGAAACCCTTTTGGGGTATTTTCTTGCGATTCAACCTGTGACTAAATGTTGTTTTTGGGTGACAGTTCCTGCATCCTTAATGTCAAGGGGCACCCAGTGGCTTTGGTTGAGGAGGCCATACTTTGCTAATAAGACTCTGAGACATATAAACCGGAACGAGTTCACCTTGACTATGGGGACCTCATTTGCCAGTAAAAATATGATAATTGGTTCTTTACCCTTCTATCTGGCAACAAAACTGACACCTTTTTGCAAGGAGTCATGTTTGCATAGACCGCAATACCTGCAGTCATAATACAAACAAAAGAACATAACTCTGATAATGTGCACTGTCCTTGAAGTTGATTGGTCCACACCCGAGACAGCTTTCCTTCGAGCCTAGTCTCATATGGGTTGGACCAGATGACGCCAAAAGGCGTCAGACTAGGCTCGAAGGAAAGCTGTCTCGGGTGTGGACCAATCAACTTCAAGGACAGTGCACATTATCAGAGTTATGTTCTTTTGTTTGTATTATGACTGCAGGTATTGCGGTCTATGCAAACATGACTCCTTGCAAAAAGGTGTCAGTTTTGTTGCCAGATAGAAGGGTAAAGAACCAATTATCATATTTTTACTGGCAAATGAGGTCCCCATAGTGTAGATGCTTGCCCCGAGCTCTCATACTCTGATGGTGCATTGTCCTTGAGTTGTGCGCCTTTTGGCGTCATCTGGTCCAACCCATATGAGACTAGGCTCGAAGGAAAGCTGTCTCGGGTGTGGACCAATCAACTTCAAGGACAGTGCACATTATCAGAGTTATGTTCTTTTGTTTCTATTATGACTGCAGGTATTGCGGTCTATGCAAACATGACTCCTTGCAAAAAGGTGTCAGTTTTGTTGCCAGATAGAAGGGTAAAGAACCAATTATCGAGTTCACCTTGCTTATGAAATTAAGGTTATTGGGAAAATGCCAAATTGTAAAGAGACCCGCCGGCCAATAACTTTCCTTCCTATCATGAAATAAATGACAATGCCTCCTGAGCACCGTAGGTTTTATAATTACAATCGTTCCATGGAGGACAAAGCATTTAGAGCAAGAACACAGTTCCTCGGCCAGGCACTTAACTCTGCACAATGTTCACCCATCCAAGACCAACATAAACCACAGCAGTCGGCAGCACCAAAGATCACCCGTGTAGCCTGAACAGACTGTAGGAGCAAGTGCTGTTATCGAGCACCTACGAAGGCCGGCACGGCACACGAGGGGTTGGGTGGCCAGCACCATGCCCGGCCGCCTGTCTCCCTCGTGGCGATCTTTAGACACCGCACCAGAATCAGAATATTTGTCTATACTGGAGGAATATGATGAGCTATGACGCTCTTTTTCACAGACCTCCAGGTACTCAATTGAGGCTGAGTTGACACATTCTGTGTGCCACGCGGTGGTGTAGCTACCACCTGTGGAGGCGGTGCAACTGTCCTGGGGCCCGTGGACCACAAGGGGCCGGAGGCGGTGGGTCACGACGATTGGGGTTGGAATTCAGACAGCGGAAGGCCCATTTCAGTCCTTGCATCGGGGCTCATGCCGACCGCCCTACTTGGCCACTGAGACCCAAAGACTTACATCGTGACCCATAGGACTTGTTGTCCCACACGTAGACCGGTAGACTCACAGACTCGCAAAGGGACCCCGCAGAAGTATACAGAACCGGCGAACTAACACAAGACCCAGCGGCGTAGCCATTAAGCGTGTGCAGGCGGTGCAGCCGCGTCAGGCTCCACGTACTCGATGGACTACGACGACGCGGTTGCAAATCGGACAGGGGGAGGTCCCAGGACCCATGCGAGCCAGGTGACTACGCTACTCACTGCCACCATCCCCCCCGCTCTCCTCTACTCGTCCAACGCGGCAACTTTCGGCGGGGGGGGGGGGGGGTGACGGCAAGCACTGACCTGTGGGCAGGGCCGACTCGGGGGCGCTGTCGACACGGGGCTCCGGCGGACGGGGCCGCGCGTCCCCGGGCCCCCAGGCCCTGGTCACTTGCGGCACCGGGTCCTCTGCCGCTTCCTCCTCCTCCCCGCACGACCAGAACTGAGCCTCGGGCTGCCTGTCACCCTCATGTCCCCCATGGGCGCTCCCTGCTGCCTGGCCGCCACAAATCCCATTGACATTTGCCAGGCTTTTCGGTGGAGGGGGGGGGAGAGGAGTCGGTCACTGCTGACGGGGGCGTCTCTCCCGCCGTTAATGAAGACAAGAGAGAGAGAGACAGGGAGAGCCGCCACCCGCGCGGACTTGGCCAAGGCAATTTGCGTCACGACGCTCGCCGCTCGCTTCCGTGTCCTCTGTTTAAAAATTTGACAATCTGAAGGAGACACTTCAGAGGGACTGCCATGCCCAATGGGTTGGGGTTGGGTTGGGTTGGTGGTGTTCGTCTACATTAGTGCAACCGAGCCAGCGGTGGAGAGATTTCACATGTCCTATGTTAGGGTCTGGTTTCTGTACGCAACAACCGCTGGCGATCTAACACACGGGGGTTACTCATTTCGTTGACCATGAAGAGAAGTGATTTAGCCGGGTCAACCATCGACTGAGATTTGAACTCTGTAAGAGATGAGTGCTGCAATGTTTTATCCCATTCGCTTGTCAGAACGTTTTGGATCGATGCTCTTATACCCGTGTGGGTGAATTGTGTCTACCCACACCTTGCAATGTGTTTAAAATTACAGATTATTACCTTGAATCGCTAACTTAACTACCTTAGCTACTCTGCATTGTAGTTATTTCTATGAATTCCACATGCTCCCCATGCTTCGTTTATAATTGCTCGATTAATCATTTTTGCTTATGCAATGAGATTTGCACGTGACCCTCCCTATGTTAAACTCCGAATCTCCCTTATGCACACAAAGGCTCTTTCCTCAAATTGCTCTCACCTGGCGTCAAATGCATTATTCATTTTAAATTCCAATTACCATTGCACTTTATCTCTTGAATACACTTATAAACGGTGTATTTCAGTTGTTTATGATATTTGTTGTTGTTTACACCGCATGTAACCATGTTTGCTACTTGCATCATTTTGTTTACATTTTCGCAAATCTTTGTTTTATCAGATTTGTGTTTTAATTGATGCTGCTTCCCTCCGCTGAAGCATTTATTTGTTCCAGGAATTTTATTCTCATCTATTCACTTCATGGATCCCTCGTGCAATGGATAATTTCATCTCAATAGGTCTCTCTCACAGGACTGATTGAATCATTCCGTCGCTGATCGATTTCTGAAATTGACATGAAGTCATATGTGATTAATTCAGCCAGGTGAGAGGTCATTGAGATTTGGCATCACTTTGCGCGCAGGACAGATGCCCGATGACCGTGTCAGCACCCAGACAAGGACTGCTAGTGCTCCCTGTACTTACCAGGGAAGTGAGGTCATAGAAATCCAAACATCGATCTTAGATGCATCGGTAGCAACACACGGCAGCGTGCAGTGGGCTTGTGTAAAGCGTGGAATGGACCGCGATGTGGTGGTGACATGGAGTCGTGAAATGTGACACATTCAATGCACTTCCATCGGGCCTTTTGATGCATTCTGTAAAATCACTTAACACTATTTGGTATTATTTCAATCTAAAGTCGAGTAAAAACATTCAGCACGTGCACTTGCGTATGTGTGCCTGCATATGAAGAGTAGTAGTGTAGCGTTTAGCGCTACGCTACCGACCCGGTGACCCGAGTTCGATTTCCGCTCACGGCCAGTACCAGTGGCGGTTATCTGGACCGGTCCTGGGCCTCCTCGAGGTCGATTCAGCCTCAAATGAGTACCTGGTGTAACGTGTGAAACCATTGCCACTCGGGAGACAAAGGCGGACGGGCGTGGTGCTGACCACCCACCCCCGTCTGTAACGTTCTGGCCTTCATAGGTGCTTTCTAACGGCACTTGCCCAAACAGTCTTCTAAGGTTATGCGGGGAATCTTTGTCTTTGTGCATGCATACATACGTGGCATATATAAAGGTTGAGCAGTGGTGCACTGGATATCACACTGCTCTACGAACCCACCAACCCAAGATCAATTCCCACCAAGCCTTGGCTAACGTCAGTGGCGGATCCTGGGCTGCCCCTAGGTCAACTCAGCCTCAAATTAGTACATTGTGCTGTGTGTGTAAACATCAGCACCCTGGAGAGATTATGGTAGCTGGGGGTGGTGCTGGGCATGCAGCCCTCTTGTGTGCCAGCCCTCATAGGTGCTCGCAAACAATCCTTAAGCTGGTTGTGGAAATTCCACATTCCTATGGCAGGGGTGAACAGGAAATATAATTGCCACTGTATAGCGATATTCACTGGTAACGTTGGAAGTGGATGAGGAATCAGTAATTAACAATCAATGCTGCCTTACAACATAAACATTCATAGTAAATTAAAAGCTACAAGTCAATTGACCTAACATGATAATTTACGGACCAATTGTTGTTTAATGATAACATTTCTAAATTATATTCATCCTGAACAGTGCGTTCATACACAGGTTGCACACGGAATACGATAGATATAAATGCGTGTATGTGCGAGTTTGAGGAAAGTATCTAAGCATGCACCATACATTTGATCAACATTTTTTTGGGTATTAGTATTCAGGGGTTAATATTTACTGTAATGTAAATCTAAAACCAATGTTGAATCATTGATCCAAACACAGTATGCATTTCAATTTTTGAACTCCACTGATGTGTCAGTCGTGGGAGTTGTTTTACCATACTTCATCAAACTGGTCAGTACGGGTTGGTGAAGTGGAAGTCAATTACAGGTGTCACTGCTAATGTTAGCCATGGGCAGGAATCACACCCAGGTAGTTGGGGCTGAAGTGCAATGCGCTAACCACTGCTCCTCCAACTCAAACACCGTACTAATATGGATTTGACAAAATGTGTTTCTTAATTAACAATCCATTCACAACTTCGTGGTTGAAGACAGGGTGATTAGACTGATATCAACAATAAATTATGCCAGTGGTGAAGACATTCATTCCCCCAGCAGTTACACACACACACTACTCGGTTCGCTGTGGGTGGAAAAGTTAAACTCTGCCAAGGAACAGGTTCTTGCTCCAAAAAGTTAAGTTATGCTTTTCAAAACATGGTATGTCAATCCACCTGTAGATTTTTTTTTACATGATTTAACATTACTTACTGTACTGCCATCAAAGGGCGCACATCTCAACCTTTCATCATAACATCTGTAATGCTTTCTGGGTTGAAAGCGTTTGTGCATTCGCGGTCTGTCCGTACGTTTGTTTGTAACAGAGAGGCTACACTAACTCTGGTTAAAATGATTCGGTACGAATAGAACTTTCGTATAAAGTCGTGTTGTTATTGGGGGGACTCGCCTGACTGGAAATCGGTCACATTGATCATTGGGCTGCTCAAAAATGTGGAGACTCAATCCAGCAAACACACTTTACCATGACAGGCACTGTCATGATCTGTACTGTTAAAAAAAAGATTTCTGTGGTTGGTTGATAAGTACTGGAAAAGGAGGTCCCATGATGTAAATAAAACGTGTTCAGATAATCCAAGCGTAGGCATGGGTTTTTCCTCCCTTGTGATGCCACCAGTGTCCAATGGCCATTGAAGAGTGACCGCTTAGACCAGTCGTTCTGAACCTTTAGTGCAGCCTTACACCCCTTTGGTTCTCCCTCGTAATTTTGTATTGAAACGACGCTGATTTACCTTCTAATTTTTTTTATCTGGCCATGACTTGTGCTCCCAGAAAAGGGGCATGGGCACGGTTAAAACCCACCGGCTTCCACATTCAAGCGAATCCACGATGGTACAATAAAATACTACCCCCACCCCCCCGTCCCCGTATCGAGAAATCCAACCGAGTGGCCAATGAACCCGGGACCTGGAACGTCTCCCGTCTCTTGCTGAATTCACCGGAGGCGCTGCGTTGCCCATACCTCGGCCGTGGCTCCCAGCGTCTCCTCGCGGGGGCCCTCTGGCGGCGACGGCTGCGCCTGCGTCTGTGGCTCCTCCTCTTTCTGGTCCGGCCGAGGCGACCTCCATTCTGATTGGACGTCCTGCCCGAGCTCCGCCTCTTGCTCCGCCCACTGAGCCTGCTCATTGGCCAGCCACTCGGCCTCCGCCGGGTCCTCGCCTGAGGCTTGCGCCAGCTCTGCCCCTGGTTTCAGTGGTTTCATCATCGTTGTCAAAGATTGTGTGTTTTTTTTTAAATCATCGTTATTTTGTATTATTACTGTAGCACACTTTCATTAAAACTTGCCCTGTCGTCTGATATATTTTTTTCAAATCTTTGACGCTCGATATCTGCGGATCGTCTCGTGCGGCAATTCAAGATTTAATTTAAAGAACCGGTCCAGGTCCCCTCCAATTCTGGGCCTCTTTGTGTTTTCCCACCTGGATTTTTGAAATTAATACGCATTTCGCCCCCCCCTATTGTATATCACGACCCTCTTGTCCAGTCATAGAGGCCCATTGCGGTTCCCTCTTAGCGCATGACCAACAATATTTTTCATAAAAATGAATGTCCTGAATACACAAATCCACACCGTTAAATGCTAACGCCACCAAGCTTGGCAGGTTCGCCTTTTAAAACCCCGTGGAAAACTTTAGCTACACGGTGAGTCGACATTTAGGGGGAGCCCAGAGCCCCCCAAACGGCACCACTCCTAACCCAGCACACGGTTAACCTGGCCCCGCACATCCAACAGTTACACAATTAGCCCCTTACCCCTCTTGAAGTTCATCTAAACAATTGCCTTTGATCGCATCACCCAAAAACACACCCCGGTGTGTTGATTCCAATTAATGGTCAACCTCCGTGAGCACGCCCCCTCGTCTTTACGTGGCGAGATAACCAATGCGGCAACGCTCACTCTTCAATAAAAACAAACACGTGGCACGAAAGCTTTGAATCGAAATTTAAATCGAAATTTGGCCCAGAGTGGTCAATCAGACCGTTTACTCAGCTACTGCTGTGCCTGCTGCATTGCTCTGCTACTTGCAGATTACATGGAGAATCCTGATTTAATCAGCGCATTTGCCTACATTGGCACACGCTGTATTATTTCTCGCACGATTGTTGACACGTTATATATTACATTTGTTACGAGCCCCCCATGGCACAGCACAATCTTAACAGTTGCTGTCACGCCATTCACCGACTTACGAACAGTGATTGAGCCACTCTACATTCACAAAAGATAACCGCAAGTACCCGGGCAAAGCTACTACTACACAGCTGTCAACCCATATGGTTTACCCCGTATTCTTGTAGAGGGAAATTGAGTTTTCAGGTCCATACGGCGTACAGCCGTTTCAATACGGGCACATTTGTTTAGTCTATTTGTTTGTGTTTCTCCCTTGTGATGGGACTTTGTAGGGCGGACGTTGACATTTAAATGGGGCACGGGGTGACCAATAAGGTGTGAATTGACACGAATGATACTATTGCAATTGCTAAAATAATTACGCGGTTATAATCGTATCATTAGCTTTGTCACGCCCGTTCAGACGTGCCGAGCGCAACATGGTTATGCTGAAGTTGAGCGAGCAGGTGACAACCGTGATCACGATTTTGAATCAATGCCCTGATTTTATCGCTATATTGATTGACAACATGTCCTAATAATTATCACTGTTGATATAAATGCTTTCAATAAAAATTGCGAAATCTGTGCACGTTGAATACAAGGTCGCGATATGCACTGTTGAGCATAAGCGCGCATTGTTATAGCATTCCTAAATGCAAATGAATCACTAGGGAGACAAAGGTGGTCGGGCGTGGTGTTGGTCAATCCTCTCGTGTATCGTTCCAGTCTGTCTTTGTGTGCATGTGTGTGGGGGGGGGGTGTGCAACGGTTAGCGCTGTGCTACCAACTTGGCGACCAAAGTGAAATTCTCTCTCATGGCCAAACAGCAGTGATGATAATTATCTGAATGGGAATTGTTCGACTCAGCCTCAAATGAGAACCTGGTGCGGTGTGTAAACATCGCCACTGGGGAGACAAAGGCGGCCCGGCGTGGCGCTGGCCACCCACCCCCTCGTGTACCGTGCCGGACTTCATAGGTGCTCGCTAACAGCACTTGCTCCAACAGTCTGCTGCAGGCTAAACGGGGGATCGTTGTCCTTGGGGTGTGTGTGTCTGTGTGTGTGTCTGTGTGTGTGTGTCTGTGTGTGTGTGTGCGCTTGCCCCGTGTGTGCGTGTGTGTGTATGTTTGTGTGTGTCTGTGTGTGTGTCTGTGTGTGTGTCTGTGTGTGTGTCTGTGTGTGTGTGCGCTTGCCCCGTGTGTGCGTGTGTGTGCAATTGTTGTTACTTATTGCCCCCTTCCGACAAGCAAGCTAAGCATCAGGACTCAGGCTAAGTGAAAATAAAACTGATTTCTTCTACGTATGCTACCTTATTTTATGTTTATTTACTGTACAATATTTTGAACAGTGTTAAATGCAAATGTACAATATTTCAATATTTCTTCTTAATTACGAGTTTAACAATGCTTCCCTTTTTGTTGAACCGTAACACATTTCATAACACTAACCGTATGGACATTTAAATACAGTTAATTATTAGTGTGTTCCGACTTACGAACCGTTAGACTTACGAAACGGGTATCAGAAACGAATTAGGTTCGTAACCCGAGGACTGTCCGTATTTATAACGTCGCATTAAAAGGTCTCTATCACTCGCACTAGGTGGAGCCCTTTCATTATTCACAATGAAGGCTGACCACGGGACACATGGCGAATAGTAACATACACTTTATTTAATAATCTTTCGTCCAAGCCAAGGTATGCGAATTAAGTGATTAACGAATATTAATGTTATATTTTTGTTTCGATTTAAAGCTTTTGTGACTGCAGGGATTCATCTTCTTGGTTCTTTCGGTAAAGTCACGTAGAATGGAAATAATAAAATAATAAAAATAAAACATAATAAAATAATTCTCACAGGCACTCCTGTCTCCTCGACAGACCTGTTCTCCACCTGAGGACGGCTACTTGCGTTGTGGCCGAAACGTCGTGAGAATGTTTTTATTATGTTTTTATTTTTATTATTTTATTATTTCCATTCTACGTGACTTTACCGAAAGAACCAAGAAGAAGTTATATTTTTGTGTTCAGTCATTCGCAGCCGGGCTGGTCCTGTCGACGCTGCTCCCAGATTCAAACCGAGCTCTACGTGGGGCTGGCTCGATTCTCTGTGTTCGAGTCTTATGTTTATAACTATGAAAGTTAAAATATAGACTTCATTAATTGAGTGCCGTTTGTTTTCAAGTTCCTTATATCTTGACTTTCAATCGTTTGATCTTTTATGATTGATTGCTTATTTCTTTGAACCATAATTAATTAAAGGTGTAAAGAGTATCCACCAGGTACCACTACTGTGCAATTATTTCTGGTCCCGATCTGTGACCAGTTCTGTGTAATCACCGGTACCCATCAAGAAGCAGTCCTCTGTTCCCAGGGTGACCATGGGAAATCAGTCCTGAATACGCATCACGTGGTAGAGTGGCGGCGCAGCAATTAGCATGCCGCCCTCTGAACCCATGAGTTCCATTTCCCGGCAACGGCTGACATTAGTGGTGAGCTACATCTGAAACCGCTTCATGGATCTCCTCCCACCTTCACCGACCAACGTGGTGACGTGTGGGTTCAACAACCCTTACATCAAACGTGGCACTGCATGGTCTTCATCCCGACGTGGAACGACCAAAGGACTATTACTGATCATAGTTAACAACATTTATGAGCATCAGCAGCCGGTGCTGTACTATCAGCGGTACCCGGATTGAAGTCGAGTCCTCGGAGCTTCTCCTCCACTTGGGTGAAAGTCGCAGGAGAAGTGATCCATGCTGGAGAATCCGCCCTCCATCTCCTGCACGTCGGCCTCCTCCGACGTCTCCAGGATTCTGCACACGCGAGCGGCGGCACAGCAGCGTCGTCATCGCCTGATAGCGCAACTCTCCCGTCTCGAGGGGACCGCCCCCCACCCCGGTGTTAGCTGTCTCTGCGACACAAGGTGAGTGCAGCGCCGGACAGCAGGTGGGCGTTAGTTTGCCAGTAGGGGGAGTGAAGTTGCCATGCGGCTTCCCAATCTGGTGGTTAGCAGAGGTGTGGACTCGAGTCATGTGACTTGGACTCGAGTCAGACTCGAGTCATGAATTTGATGACTTCAGACTCGACTTGGACTTGCATAACAATGACTTTGTCCCACCTCTGGTGGTTAGCGAGTGCTGACGTTATGATGCCATCGCACATTTCCGACTAGTTTTGTTCACCCGAATGACGTCATGGGATTTAAGACGTCCACCGTGAAGGTGATGGCGATTCTTTTTTTAGGTCAATGTATTCATTCATTCATCACGCATGGTCGGCGAAGGACCGCTGCGCCAAACGTGTGACTTCTTGCGACAGCATTCGCATGAACTGATCTTGCTGCCATAGCGATGTCTCGAGTGATATGTTTGATTCACGTCTCACGGAGGTAACCCCGTGAGCGGCGCCATTCCAAACTGCAGAACAGGTGGAAGTGGATACAATGTATTCTCAACGGCTGTGGACATCGGGCAGCAGCGGTGGCTGTAACATCTTAGGGCAAAGTATTCTGGGTAATTTAAACGGTCAATACATCCGTAGTATTAACCAGGGTAGCCGCTGGGCTCGAACTGCAAATTTACACAACAACCGCTGGGCCACTGTCCCATCAGCGCCAACTGCTGTCCAGCATCCAGCACTGGTGACTTCTGCTTTAGAGAGCCTCAAGTCAAGGTCAAGAGGTCATCACAGCCGATCCAATGATGTCACCATAACTAGCCATCACTGCCACGCCTACCTTTATTTGCAGTCAACATCTGACCTCCAAAGTCTGCTCTAACAGCCTCACCCTCCACCGCTGTCTTGCTTAACGTCCTGCTCTCTGACCTTTTGGCGCCACTCCGAGGCCAGTCTCAGTAACCTGCCCTCGCCCCAGCCTGCACACGTGCCCCATTCAATAGCAACTCCTCTTTTCCAATTACACCTCCAGTGATTGGTTTCCATTTCCTTGTGTGAACTGTAAAGTTGTTCATGCCTGCACGGTTGGCTATGTCTGTGGTATCTCTCTAAGGGTGGAGATCATCGGTTATGAAATTATGCATTGCCTTAGGTATGGATCTGATGGACGCCACTAGGTGCATAGTATTGTTTTTCCTGTGATATTCAATCAAGTCACGTCTATTTGTTTAACCAGGTGGTGAGATCTCAAGAGACCAGGATCAGTCATTTGCCAGAGTGACCTGGGTTGCCAAGATGACTAAAGTTAAGCGAAACGAAATGAAGTGTGGTGAAGCGATTCTTTGTGAAAGCCGTTCATTTGTCAACATTCTGAGAACCCACGATGAGGTCTTAGTCTGATTATCCCCGTAAGTAGATATTCACATTTGTGAAATTCAAGCATTTCTATTCAGCGGTTAAATGTATTATAGTTAAATAAAATTGTACTTGCGTTTTCAGGAGAGGTTTTGCATTCTGAAAAAGAAAAGAAAAAAACACAAGATGCAACGTTCAAGGTATGACCACGCATTGTAAATAGTGACCTTTAGTAGAGGCGGAGGTAGCTGCTAATTACTCAAATAATTGCTTAACATCTGCCCTACATTATTGTCAAAGGCATAGCTCTTCATTGCTACACACACAATTAATATTCGGAGTGAAAATAATGCCGCGCTCAAAGTATTTGCCTTTGAATTCCCCGTTCAAACTCCGAATACTTTTAAGAAACTTACTAAAACAAAGTGTAGCAATGGTAAATCATAGCCCTGCAAAATAACAATCACGAGACACGGATTCAGAGGACAGAGGAGAAGCGCACGGAGAATAACAATCCGAGCAGCCGATCCCCCCGCCCCCATGCGATAGTGGAACTATTTAGTGGAAGACGGTCCGAGTGGGTGCCTGTGTGAGTGAGTGAATGGAAGAGTGGGTGAGTGGGTGGGTATGTGAATTGGAGAGAGCGTAAGCGGGTGAGTGGGTGAGCGGATTGGTGGGTGGAAAAATGATTGAGCGGATTGGTGAGTGGGTGGATGAGTGGATTTTTTGGCGAGCGGTAGAGTGAACGAGTGGGTTGGTGAGTGGGCAAGTGGTTTGAGTGTAACGGTGAGTGCGAGTGTGGGTGAGCCCCGGGTCTGACACCTGCAAGAACACGGCCATCTCGGGCTCGTCCATAGAGTGCAGGGCACTCTCGACGAGCTTGGAGGAGCGCTCGAGGTGCTGGGAGCACTGCGCGGCCAGCGTCCGCACACGCTGCGTCTTGCTGTCCGTCTCGTGGCCAATGATCTGCAGCATCTCGCGCTTGCGCTCCTCCAGCGCGGCGTACAGCGCGTCGAAGCTTCCGCACAGCGCCTGCCTCATGCTGCGCCCGTTCTCCTGCGGGGGGGTGGGTGGGTGGGTTGATGGGTGAAATTGTAACGTTGGGGGTGGAGGAGTGGGAGAGTGAGTGAATGAATGAGTGGGTGGGTTAGTGGGAGAGTGGGCAGGTGGGTGAGGGAGCTGGTGAATGGAAGAGTTGGGTGGGTTGATGATGGCTGAGTTGTTGGGTGAGAGAGTAGGTGAGTGGGTGAGAGATAAGGTGCATGAGATAATACGTTGGTGGGTGAGTTAGTGGCTTGGTGGATGAGCAAGTTGGAGAGTGGGAGAGTGAATGGGTGGATGAATAGAAGAGTGGGTGAGTAGGTGGGAGAGGGGGTTCGTCAGTGGGTTAGCGGGAGAGTGAGTGCATGCACGAGAGACAGGAGGATTCTCAATCGATTTGCAGTAGAATTCCATTCGATTGCAACAACCTTTCCATGGCACAGTCCCTGTCGCAGGCCAATGTGGAATCTTGAGCACCCTTTTATTTCTAGATTTGAAGTTTTCGTGACTGCAAGGATCCATACTCTTTGTTTTTTTCGGTAAAGTCACGTAGGTTAAAAGAAAACAAATAAATTAAATCACGACGTTTCGGAGGCAACACAAGCTTCCGCCTTCAGGTGGAACCGTCACAGCAAAATTACTGTATCAAGTGAAGAGAGCTCTAAGAGACACGAGATTATACACAGTTTAAGGAGGGGGGGGGGGGAGGAGCCAGGATGGACCTCGTGTCTCTTCGAGCTCTCTTCACTTGATACAGCAATTTTACTGTGACGGTTCCACCTGAAGACGGAATCTTGTGTTGCCTCCGAAACGTCGTGATTTAATTTATTTGTTTTCTTTTTACCTACGTGACTTTACCGAAAAAAACAAAGAGTATGCACCCTTCTCGTGTTGTGCGTGGGGTTCCTCCCGTCACTGCAGTTGCCTCATGCATGCAGTTGACAATTTCACTTTTGGCAAACTAATGACGAAAACCTATCTGCATCCCCAGCAAGTTTGAGAGCCGGTGGCAAATCGTTCTATTTATCCAGCGCGTAAGAGAACTTTCATTCGCATTATTTGGGCCTCACACTGAACCGGATATTAGGCATAATTATAAAAAGACACTCTGGGTGTTCTTCGTTCATACTAAGTTATAAGTACGGATTATGGACAGAAACACGTATTCATGAAACACAGCCTCATCTTGTTTTGTTGCACTTAAACATGCACTTGTGTTTTTGCACCACTGCCAAAGCAGTTCCATTCGTTTGTATAAATTTAGGAATAAAAATAACAGGACCATTACGTATAGTAAATGGCTTTCAGATTCCAAAGAACACAGGATGAGATGTTACTATCCTTTGTGCAAGCACTTCCAAGAGTTCATGAACAGTGAGCCTGGTGAAATTTGGGGAGCGCATCATCAGTAGTGACCCTTTGGTTCCTAGGGTGTTTCGGCCTTTCACACTATACACCCTCCCCAAAGGCGGCCAGCGACAGGGTGATCAATCCTATGCTTGCGTCCCATTCCCAATTAGTCATAGGAGTTGCCTTGTTGTTGATAGCCAACATCCCATGGGACTATGCATGGCAGGGGCGTCCTCCTCCCTGAGTCAAGCATTGTTGACTGCATACCTCCTGGCCCTCTCACTTTGGGGCCCAGCTGGGGTCTTTCCTCTTCATCCAGAGCCACTGACTGCTGCCTTCTGCCGCCTCCGATACAGTTCTGATTGCCGAACGCTGGCTCTGGCCCTTAATTCCCAGGTCTCTAAGCAGTCTGGTTGTATGTCAGTAGCAAATGTTGGAGCTCCGATTTAATTCTGCTTGACCTCCGATTAACGCGGTAGGCTTCGAAAGAAGGTCAACATGCATACATTGTGCTGATTCCGATGCGCTGCATTGTTCGAGGTTAGTTTGTTTTGCTTGCAATATTTGGCAACCGCAGGCCTCTCCCTTGTAAACGGGACCCATCTTGGTCTCTAGAATTCTCACCTCTGGTTAAATAAACTTTCACTGTATTGTGATTTTTAGCCCTTAAATTCGCGTTGGTCAATGGATTGAAATAAAAATGTGACGATGTATTTTGTGAGTCACTGAAGAAGCCAGTTTCACCGTGAGAGGCAGAAACTCAAGATTCAGAATCAGCATCTGTATTTAGAGTGGAAGAATCCAATGAGCTATGAGGCTTTTATTATTCTTATTCAAACCGAGCATCTCAGTGTCTCTAACACAGCCATTATAAACCTTACTCTTTGGTTCTTTCGGTAAAGTCACGTAGGTGAAAAAAAAAATAGTTTTTTTTATTAACAAAAAAAATTCACCTACGTGACTTTACCGAAAGAACCAAAGAGTATGGATCATTGCAGTCACGAAAACTTAAAATCTAGAATCTTTATGAACCTCTTCAGCCACCCGACCAACTGTCCTTAAACAAACACAAGATACGAATCCCTTTTAGCTTGATCTTTTCTACAATTTATATTCAAATTGTGTAATTAGCACCACGCCACATCATGAAATGTCGTCAATAATATTTTCAGGAAAGCTGTGTCACGACATCATCCACCCCGTGTGAGAGAATGGCCTTCTGAGGTCCCTCCACTTCCCTCCCGCCCACGCGAGGTGTTGCTCCTTCTCTTAAGCCCGGTTATGAAAGCGGGCGCGAGGCACGGCCCTGCTTACGCCACTTGTGATGGAGCGGCCTCCACTAGAGCGAGTCCTATAGAGAGCCTTCTAGAGGGCATTCGGCCTACCCTTCCGTGCCGGCCAGATGCCTTGTGGGAAGCAAGAGTACCCACATTTCGATTTAAATCTTTCGTGACTGCAGGGATTCATCTTCTTGGTTCTTTCGGTAAAGTCACGTAAAAGGGAAGTAATAAAATAATAAAAATAAAACATAATAAAATAATTCTCACGACGTTTCGGCCACAACGCAAGCAGCCGTCCTCAGGTGAAAACCAGGTCCGTCGAGGCGACAGAGTCTGAATGAAACAGCACACGAGCTTGGAGCATATATATAAGCTGGGCGCATTGACAAAGGAATTTGCATATCAAGAGGAATTTAGCATATTCATGGGAAATGCAGGAATGTGATTAGTACTGCATATGCATGTGCATTATGCAGGATTAACAGCATCAAAGGGAGCTACAGTTGCTGCTGCTGCTGCAGTTGCTGCTGCTGCTGCAGTTGCTGCTGCTGCTGCAGTTGCTGCTACTGCTGCTGTAGTTGCTGCTGCTGCTGCAGTTGCTGCTGCTGCTGCAGTTGCTGCCTTATCCATTTTTAATATAACACTATGTATTATTCTACCCACCTTAATGTGTATTACACTGCTATATATTTACTATACAATTACGACACCATACATTACTCTGCACACTGCACCATGCCAGTGAGTGGAACGCGGTCTGAAAGTCACCGTAAACGTGAACACAATCAGTTAAGATCCGAAATGGTTTATTACGTCCTTCCAATGATTGCTAAGCCAGAATCCATCTTCTCGGTTAAAATTGTCTCTGTGTTTGTATATGTGGATCGCCTCATGAACGAATCTCTCATGATAGCCAGATGGCTTGCAGAGAACCTCTGTCTTGGAGAAGTCAATGTCATGTGAGCCCACTGAGTTGTAACAGTGATCTGCCACGGCTGAGGTGTTTGTCCTACCGTGTTTCAGGTCTGCTTTATGTTCACGGATGCGGTCCGAGACATAAAAAGAGACCCCACCAACAGCCTCGTCACTAAAACCAACAAAATCATTTCTGATTCAACCGCATTAATTGATCAGACCAACCAGTTCTCGTTGAAACCTTCTGCAGCCAGGCCACCAAGATTATACGGCTTGCCAAAGATACATAAAGAAGATACACCTCTTCGTCCCATTGTCTCAACTATCAACTCCCCCACCTATAAATTGGCTCGTTTTTTGTCTGAAATCCTACGGACCTTTCACTGGAAAAACCACCTCTGCGGTACTAAACTCTACTGACCTGGTATCGACAATCAAGGGGATTGCCCTGTCCCCAGACGACCTGCTTGTCAGTTTTGATGTGGTTTCCTTATTCACCAAGGTTCCTGTACCTGACACCATCGCAATCATTGAAGACTTGGTTCATCAAGGACTGAATGCTGGGGTACCCCCCCTGGTGAGACACTGCTTAACCAATACATACTTCACCTGGAATGGAACTTTCTACAAGCAAACTGAGGGCACCCCAATGGGCTCCCCCCTATCTCCGGTTGTAGCCAACATCTTCATGGAGAAATTTGAGACGGACGCCATCCAGACTGCCACTCTACGCCCGACCTTATGGAAGAGGTACGTAGATGACACTTTTGTCATCTGGCCACATGGCCGGCCTGCTCTAGACCAATTTCTCGACCACATCAATTCCATACACCCAGCCATC
This sequence comes from Lethenteron reissneri, assembly GCF_015708825.2. Lineage (NCBI taxonomy): Eukaryota > Metazoa > Chordata > Hyperoartia > Petromyzontiformes > Petromyzontidae > Lethenteron > Lethenteron reissneri. The sequence continues at coordinate 11,234,485 of NC_083797.1, read as the reverse complement.
AGATTCACCATAGAAGTCGAAAAAGATGGCAAGCTACCCTTTTTGGATGTCCTAATCAAAAGGAGACCTGATGGTTCAATGAGCCACTCTGTCTACAGGAAAGCCACCCATACGGATGCTTACCTAAAACCGGATTCCCACCACCATCCATCCCAGAAGAATTCCCTCATCAAGACTCTATATCATAGAGCCCAATGCATCTCCGACCAGGAACACATTTCCAGTGAACTCAAACACGTACGCCAAGCTCTTAAGGCTAATGGTTACTCCGACTACACAATCCGCAAAGCCATCACTCCAACCATCAAGAAGGATCCTGTTGAGGAGCCTTTCAAGACCATCACCTTACCCTACATTGCTGGGGTCACAAAAAAAGATCTCCAAAATCCTGATTAAACACAAGATCCAGGTCCGATTCAACACAGTATATAAAATCCGTGATCTGGTACCGTCTGTAAAAGATGTGGTTCCAGACATACAGTACCCTGGCGTCTACAAACTAAGTTGCCTCTGTGGTAGCAGTTACATTGGGGAAACCAAACGACATGTCTCGGACCGCATCCGTGAACATAAAGCAGACCTGAAACACGGTAGGACAAACACCTCAGCCGTGGCAGATCACTGTTACAACTCAGTGGGCTCACATGACATTGACTTCTCCAAGACAGAGGTTCTCTGCAAGCCATCTGGCTATCATGAGAGATTCGTTCATGAGGCGATCCACATATACAAACACAGAGACAATTTTAACCGAGAAGATGGATTCTGGCTTAGCAATCATTGGAAGGACGTAATAAACCATTTCGGATCGTAACTGATTGTGTTCACGTTTACGGTGACTTTCAGACCGCGTTCCACTCACTGGCATGGTGCAGTGTGCAGAGTAATGTATGGTGTCGTAATTGTATAGTAAATATATAGCAGTGTGATACACATTAAGGTGGGTAGAATAATACATAGTGTTATATTAAAAATGGATAAGGCAGCAACTGCAGCAGCAGCAGCAACTGCAGCAGCAGCAGCAACTACAGCAGCAGTAGCAGCAACTGCAGCAGCAGCAGCAACTGCAGCAGCAGCAGCAACTGCAGCAGCAGCAGCAACTGTAGCTCCCTTTGATGCTGTTAATCCTGCATAATGCACATGCATATGCAGTACTAATCACATTCCTGCATTTCCCATGAATATGCTAAATTCCTCTTGATATGCAAATTCCTTTGTCAATGCGCCCAGCTTATATATATGCTCCAAGCTCGTGTGCTGTTTCATTCAGACTCTGTCGCCTCGACGGACCTGGTTTTCACCTGAGGACGGCTGCTTGCGTTGTGGCCGAAACGTCGTGAGAATTATTTTATTATGTTTTATTTTTATTATTTTATTACTTCCCTTCTACGTGACTTTACCGAAAGAACCAAGAAGAAGAGTACCCACACTTTACTGCATCACGTGCCACGTGCCGATCGGCTAACTGTGGTGAAGCCACTCGTACTGCTTGGTGGACAGAGGCTGGTTGATCGGAGAAACCTGAGAGTCCACTCTGCTCACCGTAACACAAAAGCAGCATCCAAGCCCTGCTGCGAAAGTGTTTATTGGCAATGGCACTGAAAAGTGTTGCAACCCTCAGAGGTCGAATTTATATAAATTAAGTAAAAACAATGTAATGCTCTAATTTTGTGGTTGTTGTGCAATCATTGGTAACCAGGCATAGACCATCAATCTCTACACTGGAAAATCCTGTTTAATCACAAGTGGCTGCAACCCGAAACCTGGAATTGATCCCAGGGTCTCGGCTGTGCCAGCCGAGCGTAACATTTGCAAGCGAGATGAGGCTCCGGTGGCAGGCGACTGCCAAGTGAGAATTGGGGAGTGGCGTTGGAGAGAGAAAATCGGTTGGTTGGAAGGAAAAATAAAATGAGGAAGTGGTCGAGCGGGCGCAAGAGACGGGAAGTGAGATTGGAATGATTCAGGGAAGGCACACGATCAGTATTGTGAATATTCGAAGTGAAGACTTAACTGAACCAGGTTACCCAGCAAGAAGACTGCTGAGGGAAAGAGCTGGTGGTGTAAAAATGAAGGTGTATGTATGTTGAACTTCTTTCACACTGTACGTAGGCCAACTAAGGTGCTTGCTGACGACCTGAACAATCGAAGAGGAAAGCGCACGATCGGACGGAACGGAGGGAACTAGAACGAGCACCGGGTCCGAGCACTGAGCCAGTGCCTCAGAGACTCTGGGTTTCTATTCGGGTGACAGCCACACTGCGGTTAGGCTGGATTCTCGAGCGTGATGGGTCCACGGTCCAAAATCGACACTACCGAACATGCTAAAAGATTTAACGCAATTATGCTTATATATATAAAAATTCACATATCCCAGCTTGGAGGATCAAGCATTGCTTTACAGATTGCATTTTCTATGTGTCCAATGGAAAGCCTTCATTACAAAGCATAAATGAATGCCATTTTGCATCGGGTGATAGAAGCATATTGGCTTCCCACACCAACACTATCCAGCAGAATTCGTTTAAGCAAGCCAACCGTGATGATAACTAGAACGTCGTAACCACCGCAGAGTGTGCTTGCTTACACAAATTCCACTCCATAACATTTGGTCTGGAAAGCCAACAAGACCAATGGACCGAACGTTTCTAAATATATTTGGAGAACAGAAAGTTACGTTTATTTTTATTGCTAAGCTCGGGCAGAGAGAATGCAATCGGACGAGAATCGGACTGCCGGAGGCGGCCACTCGCCTCCACGTTTCTGCACATCTCCTCGAGGCGAGAGATGACGAGCTGCATGCGGTCGTTCCCCACCACCAGCAGGGCGATGCCGTCACTGAGCTCAACCTGCAGAGACACAATAACGAGTGTCCCACCAAATAAAGGTCACGGGCCTGTTGGTGCAAGTTTTCCGTTAGCGAGCTTCCCACGGAGGCCGGAACGGCACACGAGGAGGGGGTGTGGTGCGGCCGGATAACTACACTCCTCCGTGCGCCTTGCTCTCAACAGTACTGATGTTTACACAGAGCACCATGCACTCAATTAAGGCGGAGTCAACCTAGGGGAGGCTTAGAACCAGTTTAGATATCGCTCGTGACTGCTGGCCATGAGCGGCAATCGAACTCAAGTCGCCGAGTTCGTAGCGCGGCGTGCTAACTACTACTCAGTCGCCAGAGCCGTCCCTAGGGTACGGTGAATTGGGGTGACTGCCCCGGGCCCCGCGCTTTGGGGGACCGCGCGCTTCAACGCCCCGTACCTCCCTATGCACGGCCCTGGCTACCGCTGCCCACAGGGGGATTATCGGACTCACACGCACAGACATCTCGCAGTGCATTCCATGAGTTGAACGTCCATCGCCATTCATCGGTACGTTCCTTCCCTGCTGCTGCAGCTGCTCCCACTGGTTGGAATTCCCTCCCGATATACCTGCCGGCTGACTTCATTCGCACCTTTACCACTCCGTCAACTCGTTTCGTTATTTCCCCCATTGTAGTCTAGCAGCGGCCCACTGACTCTCTTCCATCTGTTAAAAAAAAACGTCTTCTATAAATTAGCTCAATGGCCACATGCACATATTCGTATAGCGTCTTTGGAACGCTGTCACATTTAGAGGCTCTATAAGTCTGAACACCTCGGGGGTGTCAATCATAAAATACTTTGCGGCGTCTGGTTCACGGTGGACTTTAAAGATATCGTGGCGTAATTCGCAAGTGCAGATCCATCCAATGGCAGCGTTACGGTTCAAAATTGCCAAATGTAAAAAAGATGCCCGCAAATGACTGAATTGGAAACTACACACACACACGCAGCAACAATAATCGCCCAGGACTGCGAACATTTGGCAGGACACTCCTGAAAGGGAGTCTGGTGGATTTCCCGGGTTAAAGAAGCAAAGTAATATCGACGGTGGAACCCTTTTCGCCAGTTTCAAAAATGATGAAAAACACAAGACTAAGCTCGACCCTTTCTGGCAATAAAACAGGTGTTAAGATGTTCAAACACCAAGTAGACACGTGTTACAAGGCATCACGTCTGCATTGACCAACCCGAGCTATTGATACTTTGATACTTGTATTGCCTTTGTACTGTTCGCCTTTCAGCGTTCTCTGGTCTAACTACTGGCGGTGAGACAAAACCACAAACACGTCTGTCACTGGCGTAGGCCAATGAGTTTGAAAGACAATTCGTATATTATCAGAGCATGTTTGCATTTTTGCCGGAAGTAAGGGTGGTTAATGCAGACTCGTTGATGCCGTGCGATGGGAATCTATTTGGTGTTTGCACATCTTAACACCTGTTTCATTGCCAGAAAGCGTACAGCCCATTCTAATGTTTTCATCGAGCGGAGGAGTAGTAGTAACAGCAATAATAATAATTCAGAGAACAAACGACGTGGACGGAGCCCCTTTTGTTCGTAATAAAAAACACATTTGGGGGGGGGGGGGGGGTTAGATCGCGTGGCTATGTGTCGTTAACCCAGCACCGCCCGACGCAGCCAGTGAGTAAGGTTTGTCACGTAAACAAAATCGTGCAAACTGAGTTACTACTTTAGCCCACCGATGTGTTGGAGAGTAAATCCACAACATCGACTATTTGAGCACCGCGACCTTTCGCTGGTGATGACCAACAACCGGCACCATCCCTCGATATTGTCACAATTGCGAAGAGAGCCACCTGCTTCCGTTCTTAAATAGAGAACAGAAGCAAGACGACGTCACGAGTCTCGGGACACCTTTTGCTTTTTGTAGACGGTGGCCAAGGGCGCGACCTCGCAGTTCCTGTGGGCCCCGAACACCTTGCAGAGTGAGCACGTGGGCGCCTCGCACGACACGCAGTAGATGTTGATCTTCTCGTCCTCGTGCTCCACGCACATGGGGTGGTGCTCCTCCAGGTTCTTCATGGGGCTGGCGAGAATCAAAGTGCGTGGTGGTGGTAGTGGTGGTGGTGGTAGGAGTGGTGGTGGTGGTAGTGGTGGTTGAAGTGGTGGTGGTAGGAGTGGTAGTGGTGGTAGGAGTGGTGGTGGTAGGAGTGGTGGTGGTAGTGGTGGTAGGAATTGGTGGTGGTAGTAGTGGTGGTGGTAGGAGTGGTGGTGGTGGTGGGAGTGGTGGTTAGTAGTGGTTGTACGTGTGGTGGTGGGAATGGTGGTGGTAGAAGTGGTGGTAGGAGTGGTGGTGGTAGTGGTGGTAGGAATTGGTGGTGGTAGTAGTAGTGGTGGTGGTTGTAGGAGTGGTGGTGGTGGTGGTGGTGGGAGTGGTGGTGGTAGGAGTGGTGGTGGTGGGAGTGGTGGTGGTGGGAGTGGTGGTGGTGCTAGGAGTGGTGGTGGTAGGAGTGGTGGTGGTGGGAGTGGTGGTGGTAGGAGTGGTGGTTAGTAGTGGTGGTACGAGTGGTGGTGGGAGTGGTGGTGGTAGGAGTGGTGGTGGTAGTGGTGGTAGGAGTGGTGGTGGTGATAGTGGTGGTAGGAGGGGTGGTGGTAGTAGTGGTGGTGGTGGTAGGAGTGGTGGTGGGAGTGGTAGTAGTGGTGGTGGTAGTGGTAGTAGGAGTGGTAGTGGTGGTAGTGGTGGTAGTGGTAGTAGGAGTGGTAGTAGTGGTGGTGGTAGTAGGAGTGGTGGTGGGAGTGGTAGTGGTGGTAGTAGGAGTGGTGGTGGTGATCAAGGGAGTTGGGGGGAGCAAAGTAATTGACAATTAACACCTCTTTTATTTCTCTTCCACGCATCGTGTGTGACCGATGTCACATGACGACATCGAGTCGTAGACACGGAACGGGTGACCTTTATAGCATTTCAATGAATTATTACGATCTGCGGTGACCGTTTGACTCGAAAATGTATTTATTTTTCATACATTTTTTCGTTTTCACCCTCTTATTTGTATTTTTTTCTTATTTGCTGTGTCTCGTTTGCACATTTCTGTTCGTAAACATTTTCCCGAAGGTCACATTGGCATATTATTTGCATGATGAATTATACATGAAACATTCTCACATTACACGATTCAGTGCATGTATCATGCATACGAATCCATATGTATGGATAAACGATGCATTGCTACATGCTTACTATCAATTTGGAATTATCGTAGAGCAGTGGAACCCCCTTGTTAGACAACAGGCCTGCAGAAGGAGGTATCACAAAACTACTTCTGAGATTCTTTCACGTGATTTTAAAAAATTCACACTCCGGGACACACATTCCCACATTCCCTGACACGAGAAATGTTCACCACATGACGGTTAAACCGATCATTTAAACTCAGAGATTACATTTTCTCAAATAAACTAAAACAAATATATTGATTGCTCAATGCGTTTCTTTGTGCAGTTATTGATGACAGTGGTCGCTGGTTATTCTTGGAAACTACATTGTTCATAATCGATGAGTTTATAAAGGCACCTTTTTAATTCATGGTCACCATATGGATTTACATGTTATCGTAGTTATTTAATATTGGCAGATTCATACGTGACTTTTTCACCTATGACTTTCACGTATATAATTTCACACATGTATAAATGACCTCACGTACCCCCTGCGACATTGCCACACAACCTGCACCTCCGGTTGAGACCAACTACCAGTATTGACTTTATTGAATCTCATCAACAGTGCCATGGTGTCATGAGCCAATGCCACTGGGTGCCATGGAGTCATAGGCAGGAGCAAGTACCCCCCAACAAACGATGTTGGGCAAAAAGTGTGGGGTTAAAGTATGGCGAGAGGAGGGTGGTAGGGGGGGCACGAGGAGAGGGTGGCATGCGGTGGTGAGGCCTAGGCCCGTGTGTGTGACTGTGCGTGTACGTCCCAGTGGTCGTGCAACGGTTAGCGCGCTGCACTACGAACCGGACAACCAAAGTTCGATTCCCGCTCACGGCTAACACAAGTGACAATGATCTGAACCGGTCCTGGGCCTCCCCTAGATCGGCTCAGCCTCAAATGAATACCTGGTGTGATGTGTAAACATCGCCACTGAGGAGGCAAAGGGTGTGGTGCTGGCCACCCACCCCCTCGTGTGCCGTCCTGGCCTTCATAGGTGCTACTCGCGAACAGTCTGTTAAGGCTATACGGGGGATCATGGTCTATGTCTTTGTACGCTTCTGTGTGTGTAAGATAGCTAGCAGTAACACCGGGAGACAGGGGCAATGCTCGCAATAATGAGTTAAGCAACAGCTGAATAAAACAAAACAAAAAACACCCACACAAATGTGAGCTGGCACAGTGGGAAGTGCAGTTGGTGCATATGCCAGTCATCTTAGGTTACCAATAACGACGAGCTCTCTCCCATGACCTCCTGTCAGCAAGTTTTCACTGCCTCGGGTGGTCTCAAACTTTACCTAGCCTAGCACAAGCGCCCTGACGATTATAACCAAAGCTGCCCTGCGGGGCCTCGCTATCCAAACTGGGATGTCCAGCTAAATTTGTCAACGTAGTACGGCGCAGTCCGCGACAACTTGCGCGGAAGAGTCTCTCTCTGAGAGGCAAGCGCTCTTCCGGCTGATTTGTGATCGCAAGCGGACTCAAGCGAGGCCGCGTTCTGCCTCCTGGTTCTCTCGCATCTTCTTCGACGCTGCAATGTTGCGGGAGGCCACGTCAATAACAACGCCGGGATCTACACACGTTTTCCGCACGTCGGGGCAAAATTCTTCGATCTGTGGGTCGGCTTACAAGACCTCCCGCACTTCGCCCTGTTGTTCGCCCATCCAGAAAGCGGTCCGAAAGAAATGACGGCGCATTTATTTATTTGTTTTGTTTGCCAGAGCTGTGACGGCCTTTTTTTCCCCTCGGTTTGAAAATCAATGAGACCGCGGGTACCGCACTCGGAGTCCACCAGGCGATACAACAACCCGGCAAGATGAACGTCGCTATCGACAGCGTCAGGCTGACGAGGGCGCTTTCACCCCTTGCGTAACCGTCTAACGGGGCCCTGTCCGTGAAGCCGGCCACAGTTTTGGCCGTCTGCACAAACACAGAGCGTGGAACAGAAACACGGACTAAGAGTTTCGGTGAAGATCAAAGTCTACCGAGGCATTGGCTGTCGCCAGTGGTTGCTGTCTGCGGCCGCGAGACGTGTCATCCACAGCTGGGAAACTCTCTTCCCAACACCCGCGCGGCTCTTGTGGAGAATTCGACAAATAAAAAATGAGCAGGGAAAACTAAATAAAAAATAATCTCAAACGAGGAAGTGTAGCGACGCGCCCGACCAATAACAACAATAAAGCCTCGAAGCGTACCCAGTGCCGGATTATCCTCGTAGCACAAGTAGCTACATGTGCTACGGGCCCCGCACTTTCAAGGGCCCCGCGCTAAATGCTTTCAAGCTATCAACTCCGGTTCAGTGATTCTGCACTTGCTCTATTACTATAGCACTATACTGCCTTCAACTTTTATGAACGACTGGGTGTTTAAGGTTATCGATTTGTCGTATTATCTGGCTGCATAACAAATGAAAACAATTACTTTACTATGCAAGTAAAAAATGTGTTTTTTAATGTATTTTATTTATTTAGGGCCCCTTTATAACTAATGCTACAGGCCCCGCACGAGCTTAATCCCGCACTGAGCGTACCCCTTCAGGCAGAGCCGTCCCTAGGGTACACGGAGAATCGGGGCGACCTCCCCGGGCCCCGCGATTTGGGGGGGCCCACACACTTCTACGTTGCGGCGTCAGATGGAATATTTGGGTTTAGTTCGAAGGCGTCGGGGGGCCACACGGTGTGATTTGCCCCGGGCCCCACACTCCCCACCCCCTCTATGCACGGCCCTGGTATAAGATGTGAGTGGACACATTCTCCGAACGGATGACACCCGACAGTTTCCCTAAAACTCCAGCCACGCGGAGAGAACTGAGCGTGGCCAAGCGCCTTGCCGATGGACAAATCGGACGCTTGCAAGGCCACGCGAAAGCCACCGCCGACCGAGTGGCACACCGACAGCGGGGTGACTGCGACGAGACGGACGGCGCCGAGGCAGAGGTTCCCGTGGCGATCGTCTGTGCCTCACGGCGCCGTGGCTGTATTTGAAAGCCGACGAGCGACAGCAGCTGCTGAGAGGAGAGAGACAGAGCGGCACGGAAGCCCATCCGCCCTCCCCAACAACAACAACCCTTCACGCGTCCAGAAGGGACCTGACGTCGTCAGCTATCACGTGCGAGCTCTGTGCTCTGTGGCCGCTTCTGGGCTGCCCGTGTCAGTCCAACGGTGCCACGTGGAGACACGCACGGACGTAGCCGCTTCTCTTTTATTAATGTAACCTCTCAGGTAGCCCTCCTCGATCCGACCCGACAGCCAATAAGCAAGGTTTAGTGGTGGTTGAATGTCGTTGTGTGCGCTGCGGTGGTGCAGTGGTTGGCACACTGCGTTACCACTCGCCATCGACAAACGTGAGTTTGCAAGTGCTATCTGGACATGTCCCGGGTCTCCCCTAACTCAACTCGGCCTCAAACGAGTGCCTGTGGTGGTCTGTGCTGCTGCGTGTACATCAGCACTGCTGAGACAGAGACCGTCCGGCACAATTCTGTCCAGAGCAACCAGTTTTGTGCCATTCCAACCTTGACAGCTGCTCGCTAACAGCACTTGAGCCAGGAGTCTGTATGGCTACACATAACTCAGCGTACCAAATATCCGTGGTTTGGCTGGGACAGAGTGTCCCAAAGAGCCATCAGGTCTCTTCTCAAACAAAACATCCAGGAACGGTAGCTTACCATCCTTCTCCACTTCCATGGTGAATTTGATGGATGGGTGTATGGAATTAATGTGGTTGAGAAATTGGTTCAATGCTGGCAGGCCATGTGGCCATTATCCGCAAAGCTGTTTCTCCAACCATGGAGAAACAACCCCCTGAGACGCCGATCAAAACCATCACGTTACCATACATAGCAGACGTTACCAAAAATATTTCCAAAATCTTAAACAAACACAAGATCCAGGTCCGATTCAGTACAGTACACAAAATCCGTGATCTAATCCCATCTGTGAAGGATGTCATTCCTGACATGCAATATCCTGGAGTCTACAAACTAAATTGCACCTGTGGTGGATGTTACATTGGGGAAACGTAACGACATGTCTCGGACCGTGTTCGCGAGCACAAGGCAAATCTGAAACACGGAAGGACTGATGCCTCTGCCGTGGCTGACCATTGCTATAATGATGTGGGCTCTCATGATATTGTTTTTTCCGAGACCAAGGTGCTCTGCAAACCTTCGGGCTACTATCAAAGGTTTGTCCAGATATATAAACATAGACATAACTTCAACCGAGAAGATGGATACAAATTGAGCAATCATCGGAAGGATGTTATTAACCAGGTAAAACCTTAAATTTTTATGGTTGTTCCATCATATTTGCCGGGCACTAGTCTATTTTGCCGATTTAATTGCATCACCAGCACTTGGCATTGCTGCTACATTGGCATTGTTGCTGCAGTGGCGTTGTTGTTGTATCCTCCTGCCCGCGTATCCCCAGTTCTCTCAGCCTCCCACTTCCAGCCCCGCCCACTTCCCCCCGTCCAGCTTCACGTCCCTCTCCGAGCGTCCACGCAACACTCCCCTCCCCCTACCCCCCTCTCTGCCCCTCCCCCCTCTCTTACCTATATAACCTCTTACCACGGCATCTCTCTCCCACTTCAGCAAAAAAGAATTCTTGCCGTGGTTTTCTCACTTGATGATAATTGCTTGTGTTGCAATCGAAATGTCGTGATTTAATTTCTTTTATTTTCTACCTACGCGACTTTACCGAAAGAACCAAAGAGTATGGATCCCTGCAGTCACGAAAACTTAAAATCTAGGACAAGGGCAGCCAACAGCGCTATTGGAAAGCTCAACGGCCAACACCGGTGACGATTATCTGAACCGGTAATGGGCCTCCCGTAGGTCGACTCAGCCTCAAATGAGTACCTGGTGCTGTGCGTGGGAGACATGGCGCTGGCCACCCAACCCCCTCGCGTGCCGTGCCCGCCTGTGTACGTTGCTACTCGCTACAAAACAGCGCTTGCCCCGACACTTCCCGTACGCGCGCGCACGTTGACCTCCTCTCGCACCATACACAGCCAACCGTGCTCATCGCAGGTGCGTGAAGGCTACGCGGTTGGCTGATCGTTGTTCCCCCTTCCGCGTGCGAATGTGTGCGCACCGCGTGGTGGACTCCTGCTGGTAGATGTCGATGATGTTCTCGACGAGGAGGTTGCGCTGGAGGCCGTAGACGCCGTGGCGGTCCAGGACCACCTCGTGGCGGCACGACGGGCAGCGGAAGCGCCCTGCCGAGCCCACGGACGTCGTGCGGCCCTGGAGGTACGGGTTGGCCGCCTGGGAGAGAGGTGGGGGTCAGTGCCGGATGAAACATATGATGTTATAGAGGGGCCCTAAATAAGAAAAAGAACACGTAAATATCAAAACACATGAATGTTTAACTTGAACAGTAAAGTAATTGTATTTTTTTCATTTGCAAAACAGGCCAGATAATACGACAAATCGATAACCTTAAACACTCAGTCATTCATACAAGTTGAAGGCAGTATAGTACTATAGTAATAGAGAAAGTGCAGAAACACTGAATCGGAATTGATAGCTTGAAAGCATTTAGCGCGGGGCCCTTGAAAGTGCGGGGCCCGTAGTGTTTGCTACTTTTTCTACTCGGATAGTTAATCCGGCACTGCTCGTTGGTAGTTCATGATGCCCGAGTATGTTGACCTGGTTTGTATGGAATGCTGCAACCGTTTAATATTAGGCGCCCAAAAATTAAACAAAGGGGGAAGGATAACGTGTCCCATTGCCCAAGCAACATTCTACATTCGCATGGTGTGGACCCAGTGCCGGACTATCTGCCCCTGCGTCTGCTTAGTTTGCTAATAGTGTAGTGACGGTATATCCGCCACTAGGGGGACAGAGCGCTGAACAGCATACACGGGAAGCGCGGAGATGATCGAGGGTCGATTTAGTGGGTAAGGGGCCGTCCATAAATGACGTCACGCACCTAGTGGGGGGGGGGGGGTCAGGCATTTGTGACGATGTGTGACGAGGGGGGGGGGGGGTTAGAAGTGTGACGTCACATCAAAATGCGCAACTTAAAATAAATATAGACAACACGTTCTACTTACTTCTAGATTTGAAGCTTTCGTGACTGCAAGGATTCATATTCTTAGGTTTTTTCGGTAAAGTCACGTAGGTAAAACATCAAAATTAATGAAAATAAAATAATTTTGATGTTTTACCTACGTGACTTTACCGAAAAAAACCTAAGAATACGTTCTACTTAAGTAAATATACTTTTTGATAAATGTTTTCTCCTACAACATCAGAGTGAAGCGCCACATTAAATACGCACTACAATGACAATAGTTTAAAGCGATTTGAAGCATGTTTTATTTTGGGGGGGGGGCATGACATCATATTTGAGGGGGGGTCTGACTTTTGTGACGCCGTGTGACGAGGGGGGGGGGGGGGCAAAAATCGTCCAAAATCGCGTGACGTCATTTATGGATGGCCCCTAATGTTCGGTGGGTCCGGTCTCCAATAGCCTCGTGTATAGGGGGTTGTCGAGTGATAGAGACGTCTACACCGATTATAGCACCAGTTCCGTAAAAGTCCCGATTTAAGGAAGTGTTAATTAACGGGTTGCCTCCAATCTACGTGGTGTGTGTCTCCATTTATCAGCACAGGGTGGGGCGCTGGGTGGGGTGCTGGGTGGGGTGCTGGGTGGGGCGCTGGGTGGGGCACTGGGTGGGGGTGAGCCAGGATGAGTCGCTGTGAAATCATGGCAGTCGCGGCCGAGTCGCTGATTTTGTTGAAGCACGTGGCTTTTTTTTCTCCATTATTCTTTTTCAGCTGCTGATGGAGATGCAAGAGCAACAACCGCAAATTTAACATTCAGCTGGTCAAGGCAGACAACCGCGGGGTATGCGTTATGCGTGTTGAACTTATTTCTTTCGCACCGTACGTAGCCAGCCGTGCTAATCGGAGGTGCGGTGGAAAGACCACAACAACACTGAACACAAAAAAGCAGTTCGCACAGTCTATCGCTGTGATGTCTCCAGCGTGTTTGTGGATCGGGCATTTGCGCCGTGATAATATTGTCCGGTCCTGTTCTGGATGACCACTGGAGAGTTTTTCATTTTCCATTTGTGCATCAGATATTCTTCGGTTTTTTCCGGTAAAGTCACGTAGTTAAAAAATTAAAATTAATAAAAGTTAAATAAAAATAAAATAAAAATCACGACACAAGCTTCCGTCTTCAGGTGGAACCGTCACAGCACGATTGCTGTATAAAGTAAGAGCAGCAATCGTGCTGTGACGGTTCCACCTGAAGACGGAAGCTTGTGTTGCCTCCGAAACGTCGTGATTTTTATTTTATTTTTATTTTACTTTTATTAATTTTTATTTTTTACCTACGTGACTTTACCGAATAAACCTAAGAATATGAATCCTTAGATGTCACGAAAGCTTCAAATCTAGAATGTGCATCAGATATCCGCATCTGCCACGGTTTGTGGGGATGCAATTTCGGGTGGATCGTGAGTTGAGAACTCGTGACACCAGGATGAGTGACTCGTTTGCAAGAGTCACCACCACCTGGGTCAGTCACCATAATGACAAAAGATAAAGCAAATAAAAAATATATCAGAGTTTCAATTGAGCACGTGCTATTGCTTATTCCACTTTACAGTGACGAACCAGCGGTGGACATTCCACATTCCTATTTAAAAAAAGTACGCACACATGCCGTTTCCTTGTCGTGTAAACAGCTGATTAAACGAAACACCGTATTGTACGCAATGTAGCAAATGTGGATGCAACGTTGAACACCAGCTGCTGTTTTTTGTTATTGTTCACAGTTTTCAAGTTGGGCGATTACGCGTATCCCACGCACGGCACAGGCCCGCCACGTGGCCTTGTTGACGAAGGACGCTCACGGCTCGGCGTAACTCAATCAGTGTGAGGAACGAAACGAGCCTCGCTTGCCCCGTCCCGCATTCTGCTCACGTTCCGAGGCCCTCATACAAGACCAGGGACGGCTGCGCACGGAGTTGGGTGTTTACCCAAATGGCGACCTTTAAAGGTCAGCCACTACTCGTGTTAAATATTGTACCTACATACTGCCCATTGCATTTGCTATACACCAGCGTTGTTCACTGCGAGGCCCTTAGGTTACTGGCGGACCCCTGGTGGCCTTTAGCGCAGCCCCCGACAATACACAACAAGTGGAAACGCACCATCGCGCTGCTGTCAAACCCCCCAATGGTTTAAAATGTCCGGCGGCCATCACACCGATGATGTCTTATCGGCGAAAGTGCCCCCCGCCCTGACAATGAGTGAAGAACGCTGCTATTAGCATTTTAGAAAGGGAGGTGGGGTTGGGGGTGGCTCGCCCCACCCCTTTGCGGCCCACACAGCACCGTGGGGCTGGCCACATCACGGCCCAGACGGTACCGTCTGCCTCGGGGTGGCCCCAGTCTCGTTGGGTCTCAGAAGCTTAAGCGGGGGTTGAGCCTGGGTCAAGGGTGGCACAGTCGGGTTTTTTACAATCGGGTCTTTTATATGAAACCCGATCATCTGAGATTGGGAGAAATCCGGTTTAATTGGTTCTAAAAAAAAACCCCGATGCCTGCCGCTGGAAAAATCTGTTTTTTTCCACCCATGGCCTGGGTTATCGATTTGTATGGGAGGCTGCCGAGCACGACCGGGTGATGTCAAGTTAGGCTGCAACGTTGGCCAGGAAGGTGACAGCACAGGCATTCTTTTAAATAAAAAGTACTATTTGGTGCCACGGTGGCAAGGTGTTAACTACCTCGCCTGGTATACAGGAGGTCGTGGGTTCAATCCCGATCCTGATGTATCATGTGACCTCCTTTGCCAGTATTAAATTATGATTAAAGGGTTTTCCCCTTTCTGGCAATAAAACAGCTGTTAAGATGTGAAAACACCAAACTGAAACCTTTGCAAGGAATCCCGTCTGCATGTCCTGATAGTGCATTGTCTTTGTGCTGTACGCCTTTTGGCGTCCTCTGGTCTAACACTGTTTGAGACTCGGCTCTAAAGAAAGGTGTCTCTGGTGTGGACCAATCGGTTTCAAAGACAATGCCCGTACTAAATTTCTATTTAAAGCTTTCGTGACTGCAGGGATTCATCTTCTTGGTTCTTTCGGTAAAGAAGAACAGGTCACCTGAGGACGGTCACCTGAGGACGGCTGCTTGCGTTGTGGCCGAAACGTCGTGATAATTATTTTATTATGTTTTATTTTTATTATTTTATTATTTCCCTTCTACGTGACTTTACCGAAACAACCAAGAAAATGCACATACTGTCAGAGCATGTTTTTTTTTTTTTGCATGTTCACCACAAGTATATGTGGTTAATGCAGACATGATTCCTTGCAAAGGTTTCAGTTTGGTGTTTAAACATCTTAACACAACTGTTTAATTGCCAGAAAGGGGAAACCCGATCCTGATGCTGTATATTTGTAGTTTGCATGTTCTCTCTCTCCCCCTGTGGTGGCGTGGATTTTTCTCCGGGTCGTCCGATTGTTTCCCCCACATTTAGGATGATCAACAACACGTGTTTAGAGTAATTTGGCTGCTACGAATTTCCACGTGATAAGCCACTTCGTTGAGCTATCATTTGTGATGGCCAGATCGCTTCTGAAAACGAGCTACATAGCTCAGGGGGCCTTTCCTGGTGAACTAAAAAGTTTAGTTTAAAAAAAGTTTAGTTTATCTGAGTTTTTTTTTATCTAATCCGTGTGGAGTGTTGACTGTTATCTATATATATAAAAGGGACATTTGTGAATGTGTCTGTTCGAAATGTTTAGCATACTTTCCAACATGCTGCAAACTCGAAGCTTCCAGACTGTACACAATGCAAAAAGTATAAAAACAGACTTTTGTATTTTTTTTGGGGGGGGGGGGGGGGATGGGGCAATAATTGATATAATCTATTGCACGGCAAGTGAGCGGTGACGTCATAGCAGGTACCCGCATGCGGTAGCGTCACGCAGTGTGCCTGCTGACGTCACCCCCCCACCCTCCGCTTTGGCGTGTATCCCGCACAAATGCGCGGCGTAGCTGTCTCGATTTTCTAAGTCAACGCGACTATTTTCAGCTCGCTCTTCAACATAAAGCAGAAAATACATCTGTTTGTGTGAAGCAACAAAAACTCTCCAACGCTGAGCTCTGAGGTCATGCAATTTTCACAGCTGATGCTGTCCGGAATTTCTAAGGGAACGCGACAATTTTAAGCTCGCCACGTCATTCCCTTCCCGAGTTGCCTAAATCGACTTTACCCATAAGTGGGATAAGGTTGAATTTCCTTTTGTGAAAAACATCCGAATAAGTTAAATTGATTTGTTTCGGATTTTTTCTTTTTTGCAAGCATCAATTTTTTTCAGGGTTTTTCAGTGAAATATAAG
Organism: Lethenteron reissneri; assembly: GCF_015708825.2. Classification (NCBI taxonomy): domain Eukaryota; kingdom Metazoa; phylum Chordata; class Hyperoartia; order Petromyzontiformes; family Petromyzontidae; genus Lethenteron; species Lethenteron reissneri. The sequence goes on along the minus strand of NC_083797.1, from coordinate 11,218,096 downwards.
GGAATATGAAATTAATCCAAGACAAGAATCCAAGTCCCGGGCGATGCCGGGTAGTAACGCTAGCTTATTCATAAGCAAGGGTTTTTTTTCTTCTTCCAGGTACTCCGTTTTACTCTCACGTGCCCAGGGGTCGGCAACCAAAATAACAAGAAGAGGCATTTCTATTCGCATCTATTTATGAAAGCCCGGCGGTCCGTTTGTCCGTCAACTAAATGATAAAGAGATTTTTCAGAAGGCCTGAATCAAAAAGTGATAGAAAGTGGATCACCCCCACCCCGCCACCAGATGTGGGGGTAAAAAGTTGATCCAAACAGGCCTCAACAAATTGTCGACCCCCCACCCCCCAATTTTTGTTTCTTTTGTAGGCATATATGCCTACACACCCTACATGCAATAGTCAGTAGTATCTGTACACATTCGTGGGGAGGGGGGGTAGAGGACATCAGTGGGGACGACGGGCGAGGAGCAAAGGGCCGTGAAGTCTTCCGCAGGAGTTAGAATTTCGGCGTCCGTAGAGTTCGTCGAAATTCTACTTTTGTCAAAAAATCAACCCCTCCCCCCCTCAATATTCTAAGAGCCGCATTGCACGTGGATACGAGACCGGTGGATCTTTGGCAAATCACGAAGCAGTCCTTAAAGAAGCCGCATGCGGCTCCAGCCGCTGGCTCACAGCAGTCGCAGGATTACTCCACTGCGTTGTGTGCACGTCTACAAATGAACGCATGCATGCTTTATGTATACTGTTCGTATAAACATTCATACGTACATATGTACGTACAGGCATTCATTCGCTCACACGTGATTGGGGACATGCGCATGGGGGCATATAATGGATGTTCTTTATTAAGACCGTATTATGTATTACAAGTACTGGACAGTGCATTGTTAAATAGGTCGCATTGCCAATTTAATTAGGAATTTTGTACACTTTCACAAATTGTAATTGTGAATGCCGCGGTGCCACAGCAGTTTAAATCCACGAAATAACTCCGCGCATTCCTTAAATTCCGTCCGCAGGGTGAACAGCACCCTCAGTAAAATTGTGTTTTCACTTTTTCCACGGCTGCAAATAGCCAAAGTTCAAATGCGTTCCTTCGCCTGGGCCCCCAGGGCTCTGTAAGTGGAGTCTTGGCCTTGGGGTTCTGCGGGGGGTTAATGGGGCTGTTGGGTGCTGGTGAGGGGGGGGGGCAAGGGGGTAGAGGCCTCGTGGTGGAGGCGGTGGGGGGTCTACAGGAGGGAGGGTGTCGGGTAAATCTGTCGGGAGGGAGACAGATTAAGGTTTCTGCAGCTGTTTGGATCGTGACTCCCTAAAATAAATAATAGAGGCCCCACGGTGGCGAGATGTTAACTCCATCGCCTGCTATACAGGAGGTCGTGGGTCCGATTTGGAGTTCGCATGTCTCTCTCCACGTGGTCGTTTGGATTTTTCCCTCCAGGTCCTCCGGTTTTTCCTTACACATTTAGAACCGTGCGTTTCGAGTATTTGCCTGCTATACATTCCCACGTGACAAGCCACTTCGTTGGGCTATCATTTGTGGCCAGGTCGCTTCTGAAAAAGAGCTACGTAGCTCAGTGGGCCTTGTTACCCGGTACAATAAATACGCATTTTATGTCTTGATAGTTTAATCGTTTCGATTTAAAGCTTCCGTGACTGCAGAGATTCATCTTCTTGGTTCTTTCGGTAAAGTCACGTAGAAGAGAAATAATAAAATAATAAAAAGAAAACATTATGTTTTATTTTATGTTTTATTTTTATTACTTTATTATTTCCCTTTCTACGTGACTTTACCGAAAGAACCAAGAAGAAGAGTTTAATCGTTTATAATCCACGGCCGCCTCTGCCGGACGTCTCGAACGGCGAGATACGGGGACCGGGCCTCGTGTAGCCGCTCAATCACCCTCGGCTCTGACCGCCCGGAGCAGCGGCTGCTGCTGGGGCGCTGCCCCCCACAGCGAGAGCTGCGCCGGTCACCGTGGCGGCGCGTGCCGCCCGTGACCCCGAGCGCTCTGCGAGGGGCTGGGTCACACGTTTTGTCCCGAGCTCCGTATCCCGGCGGCTTGCTGTGTTGCCATGTGGCTGGTAGATGTTGGTAGAGCAAATAGGTTGCTGATCTATCGGCAGGGCTGTCCATGGGGGGGGGCGGGGCTGATCATGCTGTGTGGCCCCTCACCACACCCGACGCTTTCAAACTAAACCGGAAGTATTACATCTGACACTGTGACGCCGAAGCGTGGGGCCCCCCAAAGTGCGGGACCCGGGGCGGTCGGAATGGATTTCCTCTTCTTTTTTTTAGTCCGCAGAGACTCCTGTTTCCACCCCCATACAATGAAAACTCATTAAGTAACTGGCTACACATCCCGAGCTGGACTATATATAAAAGTAATGTATTGTTATGAAAAATCAAGGAGTAGTATTGTGAAAATTGTAGTTATTGTTTAATCAAGTGACGTCCTGGATAATTTCATTTCCATTGTCGAACGACATAATTTCAGCCACTTGCCAATCCACTTCTGGATCAAGGTCTTTCCATACGGTCGTGGGGCCTGTCTGACCATATTTAACCACGCTGGTGAGTGCAGGTTAGTAAGAGGAGAAGCTAGGATCGGTTCAGGTATCAGTCGCCACTGATGTTAGCCGTTGCCGAGAATCCAACTACGCTCCAGAAATAGACGTATTGCGTGTCTCGCTGAGTTGTATGCGGTATGAATGTGTTTCCAACGAACGAGCGGTGAGTGAGTGTTTAAAGAGGTGTGTGTGTGGCTTTAATTAGGCCTGAGTTTATATTGCCACACGGAACAACACGCACTCCAAGCGCCGACCCGACATAAACAAACGTTTAATTAGCGCGTGTGTTTACGTGCTCGTCGTCGGATAAGTGTGACCACTGTGCCACTCAACAACCGGGAAGAACATTGGGAATCGACGCTCCCATTCCCGCAAGACCCCGGGTGTCGAGTCACGCAATCGAGGCTGCCGGTGAGACAATACCGAATGTTTTGCGAGCGGGAAAGCTTCGCAAAAGCCGCGGTCCCGGTGGGTCCGCGCTCGTTGTGCGGACTACTTCCCGCGGCTTGCGGAGCACCAGTGGTCTGCAGGACCACAGCTCGAGAGCCAGAGGTCGTGACATGGCCCAGCGGTAGCGCGATCGCCACTTGTTGTTGTTGCTGAGGTGCGTGGTTCGAATTCAGCGCCCAGGCCCTGGTTATAAACTATAAACGAAACTTTAAACTATTTTTTTTATTTTACCATGTAAAGCCCACTGAGCTATGTAGCTCTTTTTCAGAAGCGACCTGGCCACAATTATAGCTCAACGAAGTGGCTTATCACGTGGACATTTATAGCAGCCTGATACTCCAAGCGCAGGTTTCTAAATGGATTCTAAATGTGGTGGAAAAATCCGGACGCGGTGAAAAATCCACGAGACCACAAGGAGAACATGCAAACTCCAACTATACAGGCATCAGGGTCGGGATTGAACCAACGACCTCCTTCATACCAGGCGAGGTAGTTAACATCTCGTCACCGCGGTGTGATCTGTTTTGATACGACTACACGCCGTCTGCTTCACTCACGGTGGACACGAAATATCCCATATTCTTAGGTTTTTTCAGTAAAGTCACGTAGGTAAAACATTGAAATTAATAAAAGTAAAATAAAAATAAAACGGAAGCTTGTGTTGCCTAGGAAACGTCGCGATTTTTATTTTATTTTTATTTTACTTTTATTAATTGTAATGTTTTACCTACGTGACTTTACCGAAAAAATCTAAGAATATGAATCCTTGCAGTCACGAAAGCTTCAAATCTAGAACGAAATATCCCCTGGTGTAATTTTGCAAGAGTATGCCATTGTGTGCCGGTTTCAGGATTTCCCGAATTTGCCAAAATCCAAAATTGCATCCATCAAGCAGGGACAGAAAATTAGTTTAATTTTGCGTAAAGCCAGCGGTGACTGCTGTTGATAAAAAAAAAGCAATCTTCCTCGGCCCATCATTGACATTGCCATGTAACAGAAACGCTGAGCAGGAGCATGTTCTTATGTAACTGTCCTTCAAAGTTGAGGGCAGAGATTTACACTCATAGTTGGAGATCACATGTAATACTATCTCACCTAAAAAAAACTGTATTATGGATGATATTGGTCGCGAAAGCCTGTGTGTTAAACTCACATCTTAGTCGATAAAAACAATCAAATCGATCCGTGTGCACTACCAATACAGCCCATTCATTGTTATTTATTTCATTTTGCCCTCCGTATTTGTCTGGTCCCATCATACAAACGTGGAACGATCACCACTGGCTGAATGCTGCGAATAGGAGTGCAGCCAAGTGGCTATTTTTGAGCAGGCAGATACTCTGGGTATCGATGCCACCTCGATGACTGATCGTTTTTCACGAGTATTTTTTTTACTTTTGAAAAAACGTGGCAACGTCTCCATCAGGCGGGCGGGGGGGTATTGGTGCCGATGGCGATGCGGTTTTAAAAAAAAAAATACGAAAAAACTAGTCCGGCCGGGAACGATATAACCCCTCCCTTGGCATATTCTTAGGTTTTTTCGGTAAAGTCACGTAGGTAAAACATTAAAATTAATAAAAGTAAAATAAAATAAAAATCACGACGTTTCGGAGGCAACACAAGCTTCCGTCTGCAGGTGGAACCGTCACAGCAAAATTACTGTATCACGACAGCTGTATCAAGTAAATGAGAGATTGCAGAAGCTACCACTCCGTTTATATAATGGTTGGAGAGGGGGGAAGGGCCAAGTAAAGCACACTTTTTATTCATATGGTAAGGCATTCGCACTCTTGCTGCACAGGTCACGTGTGGTGGGGTAAAGTGTGAGTAATTGCCGCCTCCTCCAAGCCATCTGGGCAGTGTGGAAGAGTACGTTTAAATGTCCCCCGAACCTAGATGGAGGGAGCCTTGTAGAGCTCCCTCTAGCGGAGGCTCGTCTGCCAGCAGTGTCGTGAGTGACAAGTTGCAGGGCTGCACCTTCAACTCCGACAGCACAGTGTCGTGGCTTCGTGGACATGTCGCTCTTACCAGTGACATCATCCTCGTCTCTTGAGTTTTCACCCGGTTAAACAAATACACTTGAACTTTATTTCTATTAAAAAAAATATATTGTTGGTGATGCTGCGTTGGCGGTGGTGCACAAACACACATAACAACTTTTGTCAAGAAACACCGTGGCTTTAAAAAGGAAACGAGTATATAATAGGCGACGTTTCGGCTGATGGCCCTTCTTCAAAGCAAATTTAAAGCTGTGAAGAAGAGCCACTGCCCACGTCACCAATTTGAAGGCCACGGTGTCATTCACGAATGCGCTGAGTTTGTCTTGGACACTCTCGCTCTCTATAAATAAACGTGACAAGATGACCACGCACGGAACACGCCGATGGGCCTGGAGCTCACCTGAAAGATGTCATTGCAGCACTTGCGGCAGAGGTTGTGCTGGCAGGGCAGGATGACCACAGGCTTGGAGAAGATCTCCAGGCAGATGGGGCAGATGAGTTGCTTCTCTAAGTGGTCCAAGGTGTGGGGACCCCTAAGCAGGGCCTTGAGCTCCATCGCCGACATCTCTGATGAGGCCACTTTTACTCGCCAAGCGGAGAACGTTCAAACAGACGATCGGTCCACCTAGCCTGGCTCGTGCCTTGCTCACAAAAAAAAAAACACAAAACACAAATAACCGGCGCGAATGTTGATGTTGTTGTTGCTGTGGTTGTTCTTGTTGCAGATGCTAACACAATATCAGCTGAGCTGGTATAACCTTCAGGCTATTTACACGAGCGGTGCAACAGAGCAGAAAGTGGCGACAGTGTGTAAGGAGAAGTTGTGCGTTACTCTCCCTCCTTCTCGGTGTGGTGTTGCTTCGTGTGTGCCGTTCCACTGATAGACTTCCCTGTGGGAGGCTGCTCTATTTGGAGAAGGGCGAGGGAGGGAGGGAAGAGAGGAAAAAGAGATTGGTGGTGGTGGTGTGTATGTGTTGTGTGACCGTTAAGGGGCAGCTGCCAGGCCCCTTAATGCCCCGCGGTGTTCATTGCCAGGGCACGCGAAAATTATTCAAATGGTTGGATTGTTACGGCATTAATCGTGGCACACACACACACAGAGAAACACCCAGCGAGCTTCATTATTGCATATCGTTATCTCGTCATTGAATGGCAATAATACATTTGTGCGTGTGTGTCCTCATTCTTTCCGCGTGCGTCAGATACGTCTGTCTCCCTGTCATTGCGGTCGTAGCGTCGCGGGCTACGAGCCCGGCGAACCCAGTTCGATACCCGCTCACGGCCGACACCGACGACGATTATCTGAACCGGTCATGGGCCTCCCCTAGGTCGACTCAGCCTCAAATCAGTACCTGGTGCGGCGTGTAAACATCGCCACTGGGGAGGCAAAGGTGGCCGGGCGCGGTGTTGGCCATTCACTCACTCCTGTACCGTGACCTTCTTTCGCACCGTACGTAGCCAACCGTGCTAATCGTAGTTGCGGGGGAAGGACAACAAACTAAACATAAAAATCAGTTCTCAAGAAATTAGTTTTCAATCTATAATTTGTTATAATCGCGGGCATTTCCGCTGCTTTGCTTAAGACACTTTCCGCTCAAGGATAGAACTTTCATTCCGTTGTGCCGATGTTAAACAAAACTAATAAAACATTCGTTACGGCGGCAGGGATTTCGTTTGAACGTCTTAATGATAAGAGGCGAGGGAAGGTCTCACCGTGAAGATTCCTTTTTCCGACCGGAGTGAGTTCATCTCCGGACGTTGCAACGCAAAATCCTGAAACACACACACGCAAAAAAATAAGTTTTAAAGAGATAGTAGAGAGAGAGAGTGCGAGTAATGAGTTACCCTGATGCATGTATGTTTGGAGTTTGAATGTTCTCGCCGTGGTCGCGTGAATATTTATCTGGGTCCTCCGGTTTTTCCCTCCACGTTTAGAAGTGGGTGCGTAGGGTATGTGGCTGCTATACATTTTGCACGTGATAAGCCACTTCGTTGAGCTGTCACTTGTGGCCAGGTCGCTTCTGTAAAAGAGCTACAGAGCTCATTGGGGGCCTTACCTGGTAAAGTAAAAATAGTCTAAGGGGCCGTCCATAAATGACGTCACGCACCTAGTGGGGGGGGGGGGGGTCAGACATTTGTGACGATGGGGGGGGGGGGGTGAGAAATGTGACGTCACATCAAAATGCGCAACTTTAAATAATTATAAACAACACGTTCTACTTAATTAAATTGACTTTTCAATAAATATTTTCTCCTACAACATCAGAGTGCAGCGCCACATTGAATACGCACTACAATGACAATAGTTTAAAGCGATTTGAAGCATGTTTTTTTTGGGGGGGAGGGGACCGAGCTTTGTGACGTCATATTTGAGGGGGGGTCTGACTTTTTGTGACGCCGTGTGACGAAGGGGGGTCAAAAATCGTCCAAATACGCGTGACGTCATTTATGGACGGCCCCTAATTTCAATCAGCATATTGACGTACGGATACACCGAGACTCTGTATGAGCCTGCCTACTAGAGACACCACGTGGTCTGCAAAGAGAATGCGGCCAGGAATGAATCTCTGTGTGATGCTGAACAGGGACGGGACGATGGTGGATACGATTTCTCAGAAGACAATGCACACTCAGCTGTTGTTTTATGGTTCTGCTGGAGCCAAAGCTGTAATTTTTTTTCTTGGTAGCAGATACCATGGGCACACCGTTGTCCCTCCAGTCAGAAGCCAAGAGAAAATCTGCTGGTCATCTGAGATGAACTCCTTGATTTTCTAATCCAAGCCAGAAGGACATGTTTTAGATTTTGAAGTTGTGGACAATGTGACCAGTGATGCCAAACGGGCAAGCATACGTATGTCCTCACTACAGGGTCCACAGTGACCGCGGGCATTGAAGGCTCGCGGATTTGGCAGGTGGAAGTGCATAGCTGAGAAGTTTGAGGCTTGTAACTGAACTGTAGGTTATTTATAGTTTCATTGCAGGGTGTAATTATAGTTACAATTACAGCTGCGCAGGTGTGCAAAAGTTCTACGGCAGTTACATTGTGCATTCAATTCATTGCGGGCTTAATTACGATTGTAATTGACTGCAGGTCTGGCCCACATATGCATGAGTTTTCTCTGAGTATCCTGGCTTTCCTCCTCCCACGTGAAACAATTCCCCATTAGCAATTTGTCAAATGTTCCGGTACGATAGATTGCCAGCGCTGAAAGAGTCCAGAGAGGCATTTGACGTCGTTAACACTGAACGAGAGCAATGAGATGGCACAGAGCTGGGATGATACACAGCGTCCAAACCACCAATATGAACACACACAACAATAGAACCCCCTGACCATGCTGTAGGAAACATCGGAGAAGCGAGAGAATTAGAAAGGGGAAGAAAGAGAGATAGGAGGCACAGAAGAGGAAGGAAGGGGGGAGTGTGAAGGACAATGATTATTTGTATTTTTATATTGTTGTTGATGTTACGCTTGTTGGCACAGGAGAGCCTCACTGAGTATTAATACTTTTTCAGCAATGTCCTGCCAGGTTTCCACAGTGGACAATGTTGATGTTTAGCTCTTGGGGTTCCATACAAAACATTCTGAGTGTATAGGGGGTACATGATACAGATCACGTGACGTACTGCGACGCAGAGCACGTGACGCAACGAGACACAGAGCACGTGACACAACGCGACACAGAGCACGTGACGCAACGCGACACAGAGCACGTGACTCAACGAGACACAGAGCACGTGACGCAACGCGACACAGAACACGTGACACGAGACACAGAGCACGTGACGCAACGAGACACAGAGCACGTGACGCAACGCGACACAGAGCACGTGACACAACGCGACACAGAGCACGTGACGCAACGCGACACAGAGCACGTGACGCAACGCGAAGCAGAGCACGTGACACGAGACACAGAGCACGTGACACAACGAGACAGAGCACGTGACGCAACGCGAAGCAGAGCACGTGACACGAGACACAGAGCACGTGACACAACGAGACAGAGCACGTGACACAACGAGACACAGAGCACTTGACGCAACGCGACACAGAGCACGTGACGCAACGCGACACAGAGCACGTGACACAACGCGACACAGAGCACTTGACGCAACGCGACACAGAGCACGTGACGCAACGATACGCAGAGCACGTGACGCAATGAGACGCAGATCACGTGACGCAACGCGACACAGAGCACGTGACTCAACGAGACGCAGAGCACGTGACACAACGAGACACAGAGCACGTGACCCAACGCGACACAGACACAACATGTGATACAACACGAGACGATCCGGGACACAACACGACACGCAACACGAGGCACATGAACTACAAATACTTATACATTAAACACAAGGCAGTGCACAGCTGTGCTCTTCGCGATTATACACACACACGCGCGCGTGCGTGTGTTTTAAGCAGCCATTATTAGACGGCCCTTTGGTCCAACGTTGTTGAAAGGTCATTAGCAAAAGACCCACGCCTGACTCCGGCTATTTTTAGAAGGCGGGCCAAAAATTAAGAGCAATTTCAGCCACCTGCCGGTGCCGTTCCTTGCTCCTCCAGATGCTCTCGATTTCCTAATGCCGTTGTTTCAGGACAGCAGCATCGTTACGTGAGATGCAGAAATTGGCGGACGTGACCCACGCGCAGAGTTCAATGGGAATCTTGATCGAATGACGAGGCCGCGCTTATACAACTGAATGAAGTTGCTGAAGAAGCAACTCCGTTAGTGGCACGTTTAGGTTCCCAATGACACGGAATCTGATAGGTCCTGCAAAATGAATTACAGTGGAGTACAATCAAAGTGTGTATGATTTTATAATGAAGGTTTTGTTTTGGGTTAGATCGCGTGCGTATGGATGTTTCGTGACCCTCCCCCAGCAGACACAGCCAGTGAGGTTTGTCACGGAAACAAAACGCGTCAATGAGTTACTACTTCAGCCCACCGGTGTGTTGGAGAGTAAACCCACAATCAGCTGAATTACTGGCTGTGTCTGGGTGTGTCGGGTGGTGGAGGGTTACGACACATTTATACTGACGCGAAATAACCCAAAACACCTTTATTATGAAAAATATTGGTCGCGAAAGCTTGCGTGTTAAACTTTGTATGCTTTAATCTTGATTTTAAGCTTTCGTGACTGCAGGAATCCATACTCTTTGGTTCTTTCGGTAAAGTCACGTAGGTATAAAATAAAATAAATCACGACGTCTCGGGCGCAACACAAGCGTCCGTCATCAGGTACGTGCTTTCTTTATAGATACTCGAGTAGCGTATGACATTCACAGGACCATGCATACTGTGTCATTCACAATATTCAATGAGGTCTATTACTTGAATACATGTGTTCTCTCATCTCAACTTGTATTTTATTTCAACTAAACTGAGATATATCGCTCTTTGTCAGAAGCCACCTCGCTCAACGAACTGGCTTGTCACCACGTGGAAATGTACAGCGCCCACCTACTCTAAACGCGCGTTGATTCTAAATGTGGACGGGAAAACCGTGTAAAAAAAAATACACACAACCACGGGGAGAACACGCAAACTCCGAATATACAGCAGGCGAGGGAGTCAACATCTCGCCATCCTGTCTCGCGGTAGAATTCCAAGTATGTATCATTTCAAAGCAGCAAATCTCTGCGTGCTTCTTTGCACACCCTTGAACTGTTGACCCATTGCATTGTTCCGCGTGCACGTTTCTGATCTTACGTATTAGCTAGGCAATATAAAAAGATGACGACAAAATAAAACGTTTAACACGTAGGCTTATAACACGTGCTTCTATAGGCACATTGCTATACGTTGCTTTGAATTATTAAGCTCATTTCTGGAAAGCGCTCCCAACCTGCCCTCATCTGCCTCTTCACGCCATCATATTGATAAGCTGGTGGTGTGAATTACACACTCGTGTGACATGGCTCCGTCGATTCATCGCCAGCTAGTTTTCCACAAAGTGGTGCTGTCCGACTTGATTGAGGTGGTGGTGATAGCGATTATTGATTTTTGATGGTCATTAATGATATTTCAAGTAAGACGCAATACTTCAATGCTTCATGTTAGCCATTAGAGGTTAGTTAGGCCAAATTAGACAAATTCACCAAATTTAGAAAATGGATTTTGTCCGCGCGGTTCTTGATGACCGGGCATGGGACCATCAAACGCACTGCACGTGAGGAACCCGGTTTAACGAAGGTTGGCTGAGACACAGATTTAAACTCACGACCTGGGCATTGCCCGGCCCTTCTCTCTCACACAGCCATTATACGGCCCCTGAGTAATTTCTATCCGACGTTTGCCAGACAGGAGTGGTGTGACTTGGGGGGCAGGTTGTGGAGCAGAGGTTGTGTGCCGGGGCATGCGGGGGGGGGGGGGGGTAGGGGGGTAGGTGAGTAGGGGGGGGGGGATCAATTCCAGGAGATAATTGGGGGCAAGAGCGTTGGCGACCTTATAGGAACGAATGATGAATGAGCGCACCTCGTAATTGGCACCGCGCGCGCACGTGTTTGTGCACGTGTGTGTGCACGTGTGTGTGCACGTGTGTGTGCACGTGTGTGTGCACGTGTGTGTGCACGTGCGTGCACGCGCGCACGTGTGTGTGCACGCGCGCACGTGTGTGTGCACGTGTGTGCACGTGTGTGCGCACGTGTGTGCACGTGTGTGTGCACGTGTGTGCGCACGTGTGTGTGCACGTGTGTGTGCACGTGTGTGTGCACGTGTGTGCGCACGTGTGTGCGCACGTGCGCGCGCACACGCGCAAGACGGGTGCCGTGCGTCTGTGTGCGCCGGAGGAGAGACTTCGAGCGCGTTGCCACCACGCAGCAGCAGCAGCAGCAGCCTCGGCGGTGTAGAGGCAACCGTAGCCCGGCCTGGGCTCGGGGCGTCGGTGATAAAAAAAAATCTGCAATAACTTACAACATTACGTAGGCGCGTTTCGTACATGCGTGCGTGTGTTTTGCTTGCGTGCGTGTGTGCGCGGGCGTTTTGTGTGTACGAACCGGGCGATCCCGAGTTAGATTCCTGCTCACGACCTATACCAGTTGGGGAATATTTGAACCGGTCCTGGGTTTCCCCTACATCGACTCGGCCTTAAAAAAGGTGTACCTGTTGCGGTGTATAAAAATCAGCACCGGGGAAGCAAATGCGTGCTGGCCTTAATGGGTGCTCGCTAACAGCACTTGCGGCCTTTGCACAGGCCTGCACATGACCTGGGTTAGAGCTTCTTATCTCAAAGGGGCAATTCTAAATAAACCGTTCAACTGTTCAAATCTCCACCCATGGATGTCCTGTGGCTCTGAGCTGTTCAGCCGGTTATTGGAATAGGGCATTAGGATTCTGGCTCCAGAGGCTGACGTTTGCGTGTCGGGGCAATGAGCCAGAGCTCTGACGAGTCTCGAACTTGAATGCAGGTTTCAGTCACTCGTAATTATTTCAAGTTCTGTAGTTTGGTCAATGCATACTGACGATAACAATGGCTTTATTTGTTCAGGAAAAAAACCTCACTGAGTCGCGAGGATGTTTCTTTTTTCAAGAGGATCCTGCAGAGGGGTGTTTGTCCAATTGTACCAAAGAGCGTTTGGTTTGTGGTGGAAAACTGTGTGAAGAAACACACGGGTGACGGGGATGGGGGGGTGAGGGGGGTTGGGAGAGGGGGATGGGGGTGGGTGAGGGGGGTTGGGTGAGGGGGATGGGGGGCTAGTGAGGGGGGTCAACGAGCAGAGTGCTATAACGCAGCAAGTGAGCACAGTGGGGAACACGGCTGGTGGTGCATCTACCGGTCATCTCAGTCAGCCAACCCATGGCACATGGGGGTCTGTGCCGATGCCTCCAGTCAGCGAGCCTTCGACACTTCACGTGGCCTCAAAGTGCACCTGGCCTGGCACGGGCGCCGTGGCGACGTCACCGTCATGGTATTGGATGGGGTGAGGGGGTGGGGAGGGGTGGAAGTGTTTCCGAATGACAACTGATTAGAGAGTCTGTGTTTGTGCTCTGCAGGGAGAGCCGTGGGTGGGGGTCGCGTTACCATTTGCCCGGTCTATTAATGCGATTGCTCCGAGACCCATGCTCCCACACACACACGGGGCTTCTCCAGAAAGGGCCCACTGACGCGCACTTTCCGAGCCTTGTAACGAGTGTGGCGAGGCTGTGGGGCAGTCTGCACGGTCAACAACGTGAAGCAGACGGACGATATATAAAAAAAATATTCGCTTCATTTCAGAATATTTAGTTATCGTGGAGGAATCTGATGAGATGTGATGCTCTTGTTTTTTTTACAGATGCCCGGTAGGGGCGGATGTGAACGTCCCAACACCAAACGATACCGAAACACGAACGGAGTGCAAATTGTAGGGAAGATAAGCAAATAACGTGATAAGCCACTTCGTTGAGCTATCATTTGTGGCCTGCTCACTTCTGCAAAAAATATCTTTATAGCTCAGTAGGCCTTAGCTAGTAAAATACAAAGTTGAAAATCGTATGGTGTGAATATCTACATGACAACATGCCACCATATCCCTGCTCCGACGAGCATGACAATGCACTCACCTCCTGTTTACACCCCCCGAGCAAGTGAAATGAATTGCACATCCACGCGACAAGGTGAAGTATGTCCTCGCGATGCCCACTGTTGACTTGGCCACAATGTGGCACTCATTCTATTGACCCTGGAGGGTCAGGAGGCAGCTGATTTCAGAGGAACTCTCAATAATAGATGAACATGCCTTGAGAAGCAAGATTTTTCAAGGTATGTCACGATATTTAATATAACGGTGAGACGGCTAGGATAATAACGGCTAGTGCATTCGCATAAATGGAACAGCCAGACAGAGATCGCATGCAGAAAGTCCATTGTATAGGTGTTTTGGGTTAGATCGTGTAAATTTAAATGTGTCGTTAAACACCACCACCACGCGACACATCCAATCAGTAAGGTTTGTGACGTAAAACACCACATGCCAATTCGTTGCTAGTTCAGCACACCGGTGTGTTAGAGAGTAAACCCACATCATTTACCATTCGAAAGTACCAACCGGGAATTCAGACGAGGAGACGTGATTTTTTGTTTTGCCAAAGGTAATCAAGAGACGTGAGCAGATGTGTTCCCAGAAAATTGGAGTGGAGAAAATGAGGCTGGCGAGGGGAGAATTTTTGTTTCAGCAAGGCCAGTCGTAGGAGGCAATAATAGGGGCGCATGAGAACAGGCTGGAGCGGTGCTGGATAACTTAAATAACACTAGTCAACAAAAAAAAACACGTTTTTCTGGCCTGGACTTTTGCAACTGTTCTAGACTAATTTCAGGATGCTGATTCCAAATCTGATCTCAGATTTGCTCTATCACATCTCATTTTTAAATCCTTTATATTAAGTTCGCGTGCTTGCTTGCTTGCTTAGGACCGTGCAAATCTTTCGGTCGTTTTTTAACCCACTTCCCGTGATCCAATCGAGCTGACATTTTCCACACAGACTCGTTGTGCCAGACAATTATTGTTCGTGAAAAAAAATTCCCAAAATGTTACACTTTTTAGGCAAAAAAAAATATTTTACATATATTCAAATAGAACTAATTCATGGCTTTGGCTGAACGTCAGAGTGTAAGAGCCAAGAGCGTAACCCCTCCACAGGCTGTGGCGGAGTAGCGCAGTTGGTAGCGCCCTCGCTTCCCATGCCAAAGGTCGCGGGATCGATCCCCGCGTCCACCACAGGCGAATGTATTTTTAAATCCTTTATATTAAGTTCGCTGCCACGCATATAAAGGATTTATAGTGAAAAACTTTGTTTTTACGGGTTATACTTATTTTGCTATCGAGATACCCCATTTTCATTGATTTTACCCGAAATTAACTCTGTCACTTATGATTGCAAGTTGTTGCGAGTCAGTGACTGCTTTAGTGTTAAAATATGGCGCTGTATTTTTAGGATAGTGTGTTTATAATATAATTTTATGTAGATATCCACATTTATTTAATATTTTTCTTCTGCAGTTTTTATTGAAAATGCAATATTTGATATCTCAAAAACCTGATGTGATAGACAAAAACGGATGCCAGATTTGGAATCAGCACCCCAAAATTACATTGAAACCGTTAGAATACCTTATGCGAGAAAAAGTGTGTTGACCAGTGCAATGAAAAGCAACATGCGAGTGCGATGCAAGAAAATATGCGCAAATCAGCACGCATCACCTGCCATGAAACGTGGTCCGGAAGCACGGCCATCAAACAACAACAGTGAAGCGTTCAGACGTGTGCTTCAAATTGCGCTTCAAGTCAATACAAGGCCCTAATTATAATATGTTTGCTCAAAATGTCCTCCCCATAAATATGTTTCTATAAAAATATTTTTACCAAAAATTGCGATGCTATGTAAATAAAAAGAACAATTTGTTAAACCTTGGCCACAATATCTGGACTTGTCTTCATATAACAATGCATAGATTTCTGATTATATGATTGTGTTTATGGTTGTACTTTATGAATCCCTAATCTCTGCCATTACATACATTGAAAAAAGAAAAGGTAAAACAAGAAAAACAGCAATTTAATACAATACACTATTCGACATTATTGTAAAAAATAAATAAAAAGTCCATCCCATGTGTTAGTGAATTTTTAAATATTTTAGGCAGGAAATTAGTTTTCAAATTTTGTTTTTTTTCTGGGGGGGGACCCCAGACCCCCTGGAAGATCTGGTCCTCCCGATGTTGACTCCATGGCTACGGCCTTGAGTCAGGAAGAGGAACACGTGGATTAGGGAACATGCGCGTAGTTCAATACTGTCCATCAGCGGTGGGCACCTGGCGCCTCCCGCGCCGCATGTGGCCCTTTAATCCCCTACACGAGACTCTATCCAAGCCGCACAACGGCAGCACGCACTAACACAGCAGTAGCAAAGAAGAATTAATTGTCTCCCGTGCTGTTAATATAACAACAACCGCGGTGACGTCACCACGACGCTTGTGCCAGGCTACGTGCACCTTGAGGCCACGCGTAGTGTCGAACGCTCGCTGGCAGGTCACGGGGCAGACCCAGGTGCCACGGGTCGACTGACTGAGATGACACACACACACTATTGATGTACACTTAGCTCTTTGCAGAACTCACGGGTACGTTATGGCTCTTGGTCTGTTATCAGGTTGGCCGCCACCTGCTGTAACATCGTATCGACTCTCAAGTAAAGTTGGTGGGCTGGGAGAGGACGCGTTGCTCGGAGGGACGATGTTTTTTTCATTCCGAACGACAGTGGCAGCTGGAGACGTGAACCCCGCACGAGGGTGCGTCTACCGCGGAGACGGAGTGATGAGATCAACTCGCGCGGGAGACGCTCACCCAATCGGGGGATAGATCATGGCTGGTGATGGAGGGGTTGACGGTGTAATTTTAGAAAGTCGCACTCATTACACGCAAAGTGCTTGCCGCAGATAAACCACAACAGCTCGCTGATGTTGTCAAGGAGCATAAACCATCACGCACACTCCGCTCATCTTCACAGCAGCAGCAGCAGCGGCGGGGTTTGGCTCGCGATTGAACAAAGGCGGTCACCGCATCGCGCGCTTTCAGACGCGCTTCTGCGGTCGTCTGGAACGTTCTTCCTTCCGATATTGGGAAGCCACTGGAGCAACAGTATGCACTTTTAAATCTTGATTGAAACTCATTTCTCAATAAATGCTTTTTGTGTTTCGTGTGTTGTCCTTGCCACGCACCTCCGATGAGTACGGTTGGCTACGTACGGTGCGAAAGAAGTTCAACAATACGTACATCCACACTGCTTGCATCCCAACCAGGAGTTGAACTTCTTACCTTCACCACAGAGGCACTCGGCCAGACGTGAGCAGACATCGTGACCCACAGCACGCGCCCTACGGTGGTGTACGACCCTTGCCCCTAACACCTGCCAACCCAGAGGCATTCACTTAATGGATCATACCCTGCTGCTGACGATTAACAGAGGAGTTGAAAATTAAAGCAAACGCTGCTGAACAACATTGTTCCATCGGGCCTCTTAAACGTGGCACCTTTGTGCTGATTCACGGCCCCCTGTTTACGCACGCCTGCGACTCTTGTCTCGGAGCTCCGTCTATTTTGGCTCGACTCATGACGGATTTCTGCAAATTGTGCTCATGGGAGGCTGCTGTGAACCTCTAAAATGCGTCATAACGATCACACGACACCACCAAAGCTTCCAGCCCGTGCCCCTCTCCCCAACGCCACGACGCAAACACCGCCACGACCGCACACTGTCAGACGTGTTTGTTTTGTTATTAAATGCGTGTTAAATACGAAGCAAGGCTGATGACTATCATGCGAAAAGCAAGATCCCCTAAAGCATCGTCATTGTTATCAACACGAACATCGTCAGAATGTCGCTGCCAACCTTCTCGCGACCGTGAATGAGACACCAGCCCAACGAGCCGTCCCCTCCACTGACTCCGATACAATCCCGAATCACTCTCAAGATCACCCTCACCACTGACTCCCCTGCCATGCCTCTCCCTTTCACCTCGATCCGCTCTTTGTGCGCTCCTCTTCAGTAAACCAGGCATTCATCTTCTTGGTTCTTTCGGTAAAGTCACGTAGAAGGGAAATAATAAAATAAAATAAATAAAAAATAATTCTCACGACGTTTCGGCCACACAACGCAAGCAGCCGTCCTCAGGTGAGGACGGCTGCTTGCGTTGGTTGCCGAAACGTCGTGAGAATTATTTTATTATGTTTTATTTTTATTATTTTATTATTTCCCTTCTACGTGACTTTACCGAAAGAACCAAGAAGATGAATCCCTGCAGTCACGAAAGCTTTAAATCGAAATTTAACCAGGCATTGCCTTCGGTTGAAGCTCCCAGGTATCCGTCGCTCAGTGCAGTGTTCTTCACTAATTCTCAGAGGGCGGGGGGGGGGTTCACCTTTGCCGATAATACATCGTCAGTGTGAGGGCCGCCACACATTTGAATCCATTGGGGGGGTGGGGGGGGGGTCAGACAGTAGCACGACGATGATGGGATGCGTCATGGGCCGCCGTTAGCACTGCGGGCCTTGCAATGAAGAGCACAGGCTGAGAGAAAAAGTTTCGCTTTCTCCTCCGTTGCTCCTGTTGCCTGGAGCGTTATCCCACAGGCCATACAAGCTGTCAAGATCCCTGCCCCTGTTCAAGTCCAGACCCCAAGACCTGTCCTCTTCTCCTCTGGCAAAGACTGGCCATCTCTTCTGTTTGAATATTTATAGTAGATGCATTGCTCTGTTCATCCCTATAGATAGACATTTAACCTTACGATATTACACCTTGATGTGCTGTATACAATGATATAATGTTTGTCCTGCCTATCTATCATCATTATCATTCATAGTAGCAGCTCTAGATGCTTTACAACGTGGGGAAACACTGCCTCGTTGGACAAACATGGCTTGATTTGGACATCACTTTGAGGTGTGTGGGACCATTTCCGTGATTGTTGCCGATTACGTATTTGTAAGGCCCGTGTGACTCTGCACGAATGTGTCGAGTGGCGTTGTTAACCATGCTTGTGTGCTGCTACCAATGCAGCAGCATCACCAATCACTCGTACTCTATACAGGGTGCTCACATCTATTGAACATACATGATAACAAATATCATGTTAATAGCTTCAAAAAGTCTAAAAATCTCCACTTGTTCGCCATCATTGTCAACACATGGCCTGGAATCTTCTCCAGGTGGTCTCCAGAGCCGCGAGGCACATCTCTCGTGCTATTGTTGCAAATTCTCGTAAGTTTTAACATTTTGTGTTGAAGCACCTTCTACATGGTATTTGCGTCTCTTTGCCGCATCCCCTAGGTTGGCTCAGACTGAAATGACCACCTAACGCGGTGTGTAAACATCAGCACTAATGAGGAAACAAAGACGGCTGGTCACGTTGCTAATCACATTACCCCCCTTTCATTTTGCCATGTCAGCCTTAATAGATGCTCGCAAACAGCTCTTGCTGGTACGGTCTCTGAAGATGATATGGACGTTTGTATTTTGTGTGGGGCATGCAGACTTCAGTTTTTGTGAAAGTCACTGGAAACGTCGTGAGACTTTTATTGCTTTATTTTTATTATTTCCCTTCTACGTGACTTTTCAGAAAGATCCAATAATATATAGTCACTGGCAGTTTTAGATTATATCAAGCGTGTGTGACACTCAAGAGTATCGTGCACAATAATCACATTTTTTGGGATCATGGTTCAGGACAAACAATGCGTCACATGTTGGAGTACTGAGATGTAGATGCTATTCTAAAAAAAAAGTATCGGGCCCAAGAGTAGGTTACAAGAATGTAAAGATAGTATGTCTGATCTATTACTTATTTACAAAATTTGTGTTGTTTAAAATATATATTTTTAAAAGTTTAAATTGTGAGTTGCAGTGCGCTGTGAGGACAACACAGGAATACAGGCACGCTTTTAAAATGTGTTGCTTCAGAATGTCCGGGGGACGGCACGTGATGCCATTTGGAGAGAGAGAGAGATACTTCCAGTGGGACTTGCGTTATTCCTGGAAAACATTCCTAGGTTTTGGCGCATGATGGGATTTGATTTCTCCGACGGTGAAGTTTAAAACTCACCACGTACACTCTACGCACTCGAAGCCCAACAACAATGGCAACAACATCGGCGACGACTTCACCATGTCCAAGTACAGGCTTCCACACCAGCCGATCATCCCTCTTGGTTTCATAAAATAAGTACCTCTTTATGGACAGCCAACAGTGACTGTCTTCTAGAGAGACTGGCCAAAGTAATGGGAATGTGTAATTAAAAATTTCTACCACTGGCCCAGGACTGATGAAGATCTCACTCCCTGTTTAGTGTTTGCATGAGACTCTTTGGGCTTTTAGAACTGTGTAAGATGTACAATTGACTGCCTTTTACAAAACATTTTTACTAATATGGGAGCTTGAAAGCTTCAACCCTCTTCAAACCTATGTGGGTCAGCCTTGGATGTTCTTAAGCATCTGTCCGGACAAGTAATGATTTACCCTCTCGCTGAGCCCATGAATTGTCATCATTTCCGGTGATAATTCAATTAAGAAATACCACGGTCGTGGAAGATATATATGTATGTTGAACTTCTTTCGCACCATACATAACCAACCGTGCTAATTGGAGGTGCGGAGGAAAAACAAAGAGCAGTTCTAAAGAAATGAGTTTTCAATCTAGATTTAAAAGTGCATAGCTCCGATGGCTTCATAATATTAGAAGAACATTCCAGACGGCCGCAGAATCGCATCTGAAAGCGCGCGATGCGGTGACCGCCTTTGTTAGATGGAGAGCCAAAAGCCTCTGCTGCTGCGAGGATGACCGGAGTTTGCGTGATGATCGTTTATGCCCCTTGGCGAGATCAGCGAGGCACTGTGGAATACCGTTACATTGACTGGTAGTAGGTGTAGCAGTCATTTCCAATCTCGTCCCCGTACACAATTGTGAGATTGCCGAGTAACCGCAGAATTAGATGCCGGTGGTGGAGGCCCAGTATAGATGTAAAGTTGGGCAAATGTTGGTTCAACGGTTTCTCTCAGATGCCAACGTTGACCCAACGCTGCACGTGTACTGAGGAGGTGATATGGAAATCCTGCTTTAGGCTTTCACAGCTGTACTGATTTATACCGATATCATATTCGGGTTAGCTGAGTGGAGAGAGGGTCCAAAATAGGTTCAACAGCCCAGGCAGGCCCAGACTGGCCATCGGGCAGCAGTCCGGGCAAATGCCCCGTGGGTCGGTCCATTCCGAGGGCCGATGGGTCTGTCTGTGCGGGGAAATTGCAAATGTGATCAAAGTAAAACATATATATCGAAATATATTTTAAAAAATTTGTATTCATGTATTTTATTACCTATAATGCGTATGCTTCATTGCTTATGTACGCTGTGAGTTGGCATTAAGTCTAATCTGAGGCATCCCTAATGATTATTTTTAAATCCTTTATATTAAGTTCGCTTGCTTGCTTAGGACCGTGCAAATCTTTCGGTCGTTTTTTAACCCACTTCCCGTGATCCAATCGAGCTGACATTTTGCACACAGACTCGTTGTTCGTGACAATTTATTTTCGTGAAAAAATCCAAAATTTTACACTTTTTAGGAAAAAAATAAATTATATTTAATTACCAATTGCTTAATGGTGGCAGGCATAGGTGGCAGCCATCTCAAGCCAGAGGACGAGAGGACTCTAGCCACCACGCATATAAAGGATTTATAGTGAAAAACTTTGTTTTTACGGGTTAATTTTTTTCACCGTTCCATTTGTTTTTTTGGACCGGCCCAAATGGGCGAATGAAATCGCACGGCATTGTGGGCCCGCTGTGTTCACAACATGCCTGGGTCGATTCCTAGTCCCAGTCCGTCACTGAGCCCAGGCCTCCACCCGGCACAGCTACCGCTTGTGTGACTGAAGCCAAATTATCAACCAGGAACGGACCGAGCTCGTTACGTTTCGATGGAATATTGAGCCCGCGAGACTCCATTGTCTTCATGACGCGGGTGGAGAGACAACGTGGCTCACGAGCTCCCAGGCAGTCCCCGTGTCGCTCCGTGTGGACTGATTTTTTTCACTTTCCAATCGAAATTCAATGGAACCAGGAATACAATTTTCAGTAGCTGCAGCGGCTGAGGGCACTCGCCGCTGGCACGAGGACTGTCTTGGGCCCTCTCCTGCAGCACCACTGGCACTTACGCTGCCAGCGGCTCAAACCCAATGTTCCGCCTTTTGGGGGACATCTTCAGGAAACTGGGGGTGCCCTTCTACAACAGCAGGTTCGTATATGGGGGTGGCGCCTTACCTGGCTAACAAGCGCCATGACCTCGCCAACTTCGCCTGTGCTCAGGCGAAGATGGCGGTGTTCAGGGGCCTGCTCAAGGCGCGCCTCCGGCTGGAGCACGCCATGTACCACACGCGTGCCGGTGATGTGCAGCGCGTCTTCTTCGAACGCTGGAAAGCCGGACAAGCTTTTTGTACCAGCGTGGACGGCACCTTCATGTTCACCTTCTAAAGCGCTCGCTCGTCACTGTGGCGTGCGCGATGACCACCACCACCACGTGTCTTTTCTTTGTATTGTACGTGGTGCATTTAGCGCCACAGCACGTGAATATATAGTGTCTGTTTATTTGTTTGCTGGTGACTGTGTATTTTGTATCGGAATCGCCTCCAGTGCTGTTGCTGCTGGCGGCAATAAAAGTTGTTTAAAAGTCAAAAGTCCCCTGAAGCACGTGCGTGAAGTGCTCATGATGCGTTTTTATTTCTGCGGAGCAGCTGCTGGAAATTACACATTCCTATGGCGGGGTAGGGGGGGGGGAGAGTTTTGCCATGGAACAACTGCTGTTGAGTTCACCATGACGTGGTAGTAATGTCATCGATCCCAAAGGAATGATGGGGTTGAGTCAAACTCCCAACCAAGATGTGACCTTTCTCTTTGTGAGCCGTTCGCTCCACCGCTAAGACGGGATTGATGCACCCGTAGGCTGGCTGATGCCTCGTATTATTTATCTTAAGTGTTGGAGGCTGTAGTACAGGCGTGTCCGTCTCGCTTAACGGGCGAGGCACGTTCCGCGCAAAATTGCTCGTCAAACGAAAACTCGTGAAATTATCACCGTTTCCCCATTGACTCCCTTCCATGATAAACGCTGAGATGAGGTTTTTCAGCCCCAATATTCTGCACTCTTGAACAACTTCTCCTTTCTTTTTTAATCATGATAACTACAAATTACTTGAAACATTTTAAAATAAAGTAATAAAACACTCAATGTAACGTCACACGTGAAAAACGACAGTTGCAAGCTCCTCCCCGGAGCCTATATCACCTCCTTACAGCCACACATTTGAAATAAACGCTCTCACACACTCTCTCTCTCCACTCAATAACACAGCCCCCGCGTGGGGTCTCTCTTGCTCTCTCCGTCTTTCATACATGGACACATATCTACCCCCCCCCCCCACATCCAAAAGATAAGAGACCCCCCGTATAGCTCTAAAAAAGACTGTTGGGCCAAGTGCTGTTAACAAGCACTGATGAAGGTCAGTACGGCACACGAGCGGTGGGTGGCTAGCACCACGCTCAACCGCCTTTGTTTCACTCGTGGCGATGTTTGCACACCGCACCAGGTACTCAATTGAGCCCGAGTCGTCCTTGGAGAGGCCCAGGAACGATTCAAATAATCGTCACCGATGTTGGTCGTCAGCGAGAATCGAACTCGGGTGGCCGGGGGTTCGTAGCATTGCACCACCGATCCCTACATCCACCCACCCCTCCTGCCACTCACCCATTGTAATGACACCACTAGGCCCCCACCCGCCATCCACCCTTCCCACAACCCCCACCCCGCACCCCCCGCACCCATACGCCGATCACGCAGCACAGCTGCGAATAGCTTCGGGCCGTGGTGCGCCCCCTGCCGCCAGGGAGGTGCATTCGATCGTTCTCCGCTCGTTATGCGAACATTTGCTCGTTTTGCGAACAAATTGGGCTAGATTCAAATTGTTCGTTATCGTGAATTCTCGTAAATCAGAGCACTCGCTAAGCGAGGCACGCCTATATTATCTCAGTGCTAAAGGATGCGGTATGATTTTAATTCTACAGGCTGTAGTATTATCTTAGTGCTACAGGCTGTAGTATTATCTTAGTGCTACAGGCTGCAGTATTATCTTAGTGCTGCAGGCTGTAGTATTATCTTAGTGCTGGAGGCTGTAGTATTATCTTAGTGCTACAGGCTGTAGTATTATCTTAGTGCTGCAGGCTGTAGTATTATCTTAGTGCTGCAGGCTGTAGTATAATCTTAGTGCTACAGGCTGTAGTATTATCTTAGTGCTACAGGCTGTAGTATTATCTTAGTGCTACAGGCTGTAGTATTATCTTAGTGCTGCAGGCTGTAGTATTATCTTAGTGCTGCAGGCTGTAGTATAATCTTAGTGCTACAGGCTGTAGAATTATCTTAGTGCTACAGGCTGTAGTATTATCTTAGTGCTGCAGGCTGTAGTATTATCTTAGTGTTACAGGCTGTAGTATTATCTTAGTGCTGCAGGCTGTAGTATTATCTTAGTGCTGCAGGCTGTAGTATTATCTTAGTGCTACAGGCTGTAGAATTATCTTAGTGCTGCAGGCTGTAGTATTATCTTAGTGTTACAGGCTGTAGTATTATCTTAGTGCTACAGGCTGTAGTATTATCTTAGTGCTGCAGGCTGTAGTATTATCTTAGTGCTGCAGGCTGTAGTATTATCTTAGTGTTACAGGCTGTAGTATTATCTTAGTGCTGCAGGCTGTAGTATTATCTTAGTGTTACAGGCTGTAGTATTATCTTAGTGCTGCAGGCTGTAGTATTATCTTAGTGCTGGAGGCTGTAGTATTATCTTAGTGCTGGAGGCTGTAGTATTATCTTAGTACTACAGGCTGTAGTATTATCTTAGTGCTGCAGGCTGTAGTATTATCTTAGTGCTACAGGCTGTAGTATTATCTTAGTGCTGCAGGCTGTAGTATTATCTTAGTGCTGCAGGCTGTAGTATTATCTTAGTGCTGCAGGCTGTAGTATTATCTTAGTGCTACAGGCTGTAGTATTATCTTAGTGCTACAGGCTGTAGTACTATCTTAGTGCTACAGGCTGTAGTATTATCTTAGTGATACAGGCCGTAGTATTATCTTAGTGCTACAGGCTGTAGTATTATCTTAGTGCTGCAGGCTGTAGTATTATCTCAGTGCTACAGGCTGTAGTATTATCTTAGTGCTACAGGCTGTAGTATTATCTTAGTGCTGCAGGCTGTAGTATTATCTCAGTGCTACAGGCTGTAGTACTATCTTAGTGCTACAGGCTGTAGTATTATCTTAGTGCTACAGGCTGTAGTATTATCTTAGTGCTGCAGGCTGTAGTATTATCTTAGTGCTACAGGCTGTAGTATTATCTTAGTGCTGCAGGCTGTAGTATTATCTTAGTGCTGCAGGCTGTAGTATTATCTTAGTTCTGCAGGCTGTAGTATTATCTCAGTGCTGCAGGCTGTAGTATTATCTTAGTGCTACAGGCTGTAGTATTATCTTAGTGCTGCAGGCTGTAGTATTATCTTAGTGCTGCAGGCTGTAGTATTATCTTAGTGCTGCAGGCTGTAGTATTATCATAGTGCTGCAGGCTGTAGTATTATCTTAGTGCTACAGGCTGTAGTATTATCTTAGTGCTGCAGGCTGTAGTATTATCTTAGTGATGCAGGCTGTAGTATTATCTTAGTGCTGGAGGCTGTAGTATTCTCAGTGCTGCAGGCTGTAGTATTATCTTAGTGCTACAGGCTGTAGTATTATCTTAGTGCTACAGGCTGTAGTATTATCTTAGTGCTACAGGCTGTATTATTATCTTAGTGCTGGAGGCTGTAGTATTCTCAGTGCTGCAGGCTGTAGTATTATCTTAGTGCTACAGGCTGTAGTATTATCTTAGTGCTGCAGGCTGAAGTATTATCTTAGTGCTACAGGCTGTAGTATTATCTTAGTGCTACAGGCTGTAGTATTATCTTAGTGCTACAGGCTGTAGTATTATCTTAGTGCTCGAGGCTGTAGTATTCTCAGTGCTGCAGGCTGTAGTATTATCTTAGTGCTGGAGGCTGTAGTACTATCTTAGTGCTGCAGGCTGTAGTATTATCTTAGTGCTGGAGGCTGTAGTATTATCTTAGTGCTGCAGGCTGTAGTATTATCTTAGTGCTGGAGGCTGTAGTATTATCTTAGTGCTACAGGCTGTAGTATTATCTTAGTGCTGGAGGCTGTAGTATTATCTTAGTGTTGGAGGCTGTAGTATTATCTTAGTGCTGCAGGCTGTAGTATTATCTTAGTGCTGGAGGCTGTAGTATTATCTTAGTGCTGAAGGCTGTAGTATTATCTTAGTGCTGGAGGCTGTAGTATTATCTTAGTGCTGCAGGCTGTAGTATTATCTTAGTGCTACAGGCTGTAGTATTATCTTTGTGCTGCAGGCTGTAGTATTATCTTAGTGCTGCAGGCTGTAGTATTATCTTAGTGCTACAGGCTGTAGTATTATCTTAGTGCTACAGGCTGTAGTATTATCTTAGTGCTACAGGCTGTAGTATTATCTTAGTGCTACAGGCTGTAGTATTATCTTAGTGCTGGAGGCTGTAGTATTATCTTAGTGCTGGAGGCTGTAGTATTATCTTAGTGCTGGAGGCTGTAGTATTATCTTAGTGCTGCAGGCTGTAGTATTATCTTAGTGCTGGAGGCTGTAGTATTATCTTAGTGCTGCAGGCTGTAGTATTATCTTAGTGCTGGAGGCTGTAGTATTATCTTAGTGTTGGAGGCTGTAGTATTATCTTAGTGCTGCAGGCTGTAGTATTATCTTAGTGCTGGAGGCTGTAGTATTATCTTAGTGCTGAAGGCTGTAGTATTATCTTAGTGCTGGAGGCTGTAGTATTATCTTAGTGCTGCAGGCTGTAGTATTATCTTAGTGCTACAGGCTGTAGTATTATCTTAGTGCTGCAGGCTGTAGTATTATCTTAGTGCTGCAGGCTGTAGTATTATCTTAGTGCTGCAGGCTGTAGTATTATCTTAGTGCTACAGGCTGTAGTATTATCTTAGTGCTCCAGGCTGTAGTATTATCTTAGTGCTACAATCTGTAGTATTATCTTAGTGATGCAGGCTGTAGTATTATCTTAGTGCTGCAGGCTGTAGTATTATCTTAGTGCTGCAGGCTGTAGTATCATCTTAGTGCTGCAGGCTGTAGTATTATCTTAGTGCTGGAGGCTGTAGTATTATCTTAGTGCTGGAGGCTGTAGTATTATCTTAGTGCTGGAGGCTGTAGTATTATCTTAGTGCTGCAGGCTGTAGTATTATCTTAGTGCTGGAGGCTGTAGTATTATCTTAGTGCTGCAGGCTGTAGTATTATCTTAGTGCTGGAGGCTGTAGTATTATCTTAGTATTGGAGGCTGTAGTATAATCTTAGTGCTGCAGGCTGTAGTATTATCTTAGTGCTGGAGGCATAGTATTATCTTAGTGCTGAAGGCTGTAGTATTATCTTAGTGCTGGAGGCTGTAGTATTATCTTAGTGCTGCAGGCTGTAGTATTATCTTAGTGCTACAGGCTGTAGTATTATCTTAGTGCTACAGGCTGTAGTATTATCTTAGTGCTACAGGCTGTAGTATTATCTTAGTGCTCCAGGCTGTAGTATTATCTTAGTGCTACAATCTGTAGTATTATCTTAGTGATGCAGGCTGTAGTATTATCTTAGTGCTGCAGGCTGTAGTATTATCTTAGTGCTGCAGGCTGTAGTATCATCTTAGTGCTGCAGGCTGTAGTATTATCTTAGTGCTACAGGCTGTAGTATTATCTTAGTGCTACAGGCTGTAGTATTATCTTAGTGCTACAGGCTGTAGTATTATCTTAGTGCTCCAGGCTGTAGTATTATCTTAGTGCTACAATCTGTAGTATTATCTTAGTGATGCAGGCTGTAGTATTATCTTAGTGCTGCAGGCTGTAGTATTATCTTAGTGCTGCAGGCTGTAGTATCATCTTAGTGCTGCAGGCTGTAGTATTATCTTAGTGCTACAGGCTGTAGTATTATCTTAGTGCTGCAGGCTGTAGTATTATCTTAGTGCTGCAGGCTGTAGTATTATCTTAGTGCTACAGGCTGTAGTATTATCTTAGTGCTGCAGGCTGTAGTATTATTTTAGTGCTGGAGGCTGTAGTATTATCTTAGTGCTACAGGCTGTAGTATTATCTTAGTGATACAGGCTGCAGTATCATTTCAGTGCTGCAGGCTGATGTATTCTCAGTGCTGCAGGCTGTAGTATGACTGCCGTAGGTTGTGTAATCGGTGGTCACGGAATGCATTGCCGAGGAACCCATTCTAAAGACGGATAAAGCCAGCGGTCCTGGCTTGGTAAATATTTAGGGGCACCTGCCAGGGGCTCAGCGACCGAATGCATTCTCCAGCCGAGGTTCCCCGGTGACTCCTCCCCTCCCCCCGCGCGCAGGAGACGTAATGAAAGTCGATGGGCTTCTGTGTGGCTTCAATGAAGGTCATCAATCAAAGTCCCTCTTCTTTGGCTGCACCGTTGAGCCAGGTCTAGTTGGGGCACCCTGCCCTCAAGTGGTGGCAGAGAGAATGTGGAGGCGTCAATATTATCGCATGAGCATCGTACCGGTTTAACGCGGCGGCTTGTGCTCGCATTGCTTCGCTGCCGCGGGCCGTCTGGAACGCTCTTCCCCACCGACATTACGACGCCACTGGAGCTTTGCACTTTTAAGTCGAGATTGGTAAATTCATTTCTTTAAAACCGCTTTTTGTGTTCAGTTTGTCCTCCCCTCCCCCCCGCCCGCACCTCCGTTTAGCACGGTTGGCTACGAAGTTCAATATACGATACGTACTTTCGTGGCTGCAGGAATTCATATTCTTTGGGTCTTTCGGTAAAAAAAAAATTTTAATTGTTTTTTTTTTCTATCTACGTGGCTTTACCGAGATAGAACAAATAATAAAAATAATAAACAAATATATGTTGTATTATTTGTTACATCTACGTGGCTTTACCAAAAGGTCCAAAGAATAAGATACATACATTGTACCGTCGTCACACTTGTTTCGCTATCTCATATAAGGGGCGCGCACGTAGAGCAGCATTCGAGCCCGGGGTGCTTGCAGTTCGTGACGAAGCCAGCCCCCTGGAATCTGCGCACGGGCTGCGTGTCGTTGCTCCCTCGGGTCGTCTAACACACTCGGCCGTCCCCCGTGTCCACACAACACGCCGATGTGTTCTCGACCAGCAAAAGTTAAATCGTCTCCCTGCGCAAACAAGCAAAGCAATATCGTTCAAATCTCGACGATGGTCCAATACCAGTGGTTTGGAATTACATCGACAGTATATGACCATGGCCAGTTTCGCCATAGAAAGACCACTGCACAACACATTCTCTGTACTCTGTGGTCCACGTGACTTTACCGAAAGAACCAACGA
Organism: Lethenteron reissneri; assembly: GCF_015708825.2. NCBI lineage: Eukaryota > Metazoa > Chordata > Hyperoartia > Petromyzontiformes > Petromyzontidae > Lethenteron > Lethenteron reissneri. The sequence continues at coordinate 11,189,137 of NC_083797.1, read as the reverse complement.
GTATGGATTTCTGCAGTCACGAAAGCTTCAAATGAAGATGGAACATATTCTGTGTGTGTGTAATTTTCGAACTCCAGCTGCTGCTACTGTTTCTATTTTAATATTATAAGGTAAGGCTCACTGAGCTATACAGCTAATTTTTCAGAAGCGACCTGGCCACAACTTATAGCTCAACGAAGTGGCTTGTCACGTGGAAATGTATAACAGCCAAATACTCTAAAGACACTTGGATTCGAAATGTGGTGGGAAAATCCGGAGAACTCGGATAAAAATCCACGCGACCACGGGGAGTACATGCAAACTTCAAATATGCAGGTGTCAGGATCGAACCCACGAGCTCCTGTGTCCGGCATTCATGCTGTAATCCGATATCGACTCGACTATTGCAACTCCTCCACTGCAGCCTCCCCAATAGCCCTCACTTCCAAACTCCAGATCCAAAATTCCAGACTACTCACCCACATCCTTAAACGAGACCACATCGCTTCAATACTTCAATAACTGCACTGGCTCCCAATCCAATCCCGGATCAATTTCAAGATTGTTCATTCGCTTGCCTCCTGCCTGTCTCTCCCCTCCCATCTCCCTCCACTCCCCTCCACGCACTCTCCTGCCTCTCCCCTCCCATCTCCCTCCACTCCCCTCCACTCACTCTGCTGCCTCTCCCCTCCCATCTCCCTCCACTCCCCTCCACGCACTCTGCTGCCTCTCCCCTCCCATCTCCCTCCACCCCCCTCCACTCACTCTGCTGCCTCTCCCCTCCGATCTCCCTCCACCCCCCTCCACGCACTCACCGCTCAGGCAACGAAAGGCTTTATCTCAAAGAATGTAATCACTTTTTCGCTCAGTAGGAAGTCGATCATTCTCCTCTGCTGCCCTTGCAATTTGGAACTCCCTCACTCCCGCCCCCCAGCCATCCATGCGGGCAGCTCCCTGCTCATGTACAGCACAAGTCGAGTCTCAAGGACCTTGCTCCCCTCCCTCCACATTGTCTATGAAGGACTAACTCTACATATAATAGAGTACTTCTAGACCAAATGCGTACACTGCTTTTGGTAAAAAAAGTATTGAGACGAAGTCGCATTCGATGAGCACGGTTGGCTACTTACGGTGCGAAAGAGGTTCAACGCATACGTACACACATTTAGAAACCGCTACGTAAATCCACCTTGACATTCATTGCCCTATTGACCGATTACTCTTTGAATATGGGTAGTTTTCCATGTGGGTGGTGTAGTGGTCAGAGGCTACGGCTCACAGTCGGAAAAATCTTCGAGTTCAAGTCCCGGTCGGGTGTTAACGCGCCCCAGCATCCCTCTGGGTTTCTGATGACCTTTGTGCCAAGTGAACAGTGGCTGTCCTATTAATGTACTCACCCCTGCCATAGGATTGTGGAATTTCCACCGCTAGCTCAGGCTTGGAGACAGACATCGAGTAGGGGATGCGATGCTCGCCCGGGTGGGGCAGAACTTCGATTGGCGTGACGATGTGCCCGGGTGAAAATTCATCCCGATGATGGAAAAAATAAAAAAAAACCTCCCCCGCACTGCACGCTGATAGGTCACGAACATACTTCACCGCTGCCATATCCGACCGGTGTCTCTGGCACGAGGCCCTTATGCCACCAATCCCCCGCCTTCGAGTACAGTGTCCAGATTGCACGCTCCAGCCACCAAATCCGCCGGTACACAAATGTAGCCTTCGGCTGAATGTACAGCAGCCATTGTGACCATAGAAAAGACCGCGGGGATTACCTTGCGCGCAATAATCTATTCCTTGTAACTTCAGGTGGCCCACTCGCGATTTTGGAACCGATGTCTCGGGGGCAGTGGTTCGTTGTGAATGAAAACGCAGCGAGCCTTGAGCATTTCTGAACCGCCCCGGCCGGCCAATTGTGCCCCCACCTCCACCCTCCCCCACGTGACCCTCTTAATGATAATTTATATAAATAAACCGAATCAACCTCGGGGGCTTCTTCTTCTTCTCTGCACCGCTCGCGTCGGGCAAAGAAATTGACTTAACCAATGGGCCGTGCGGGGAGAATCAGCCGAGGCTGGAGAACGTCGTTTATTGAGCCGCTGTGGAAATTCGGCAGCAAATGCCGCAGCATTCCTCTCACTCCGCGTTTGTGTTTTTTTTTATTCCCGGGGCAAATACATTCCTGCCGCTGAATTGAGTGATTTGGAGATTAGTGTGATTGATGGCGTTATTACTTAATTGATTTATTAATTCATCAGAGGCTCAGTGTTCCCTCCACTTCAATGCGTGAGACAATGCTTTAAAGTAAATATATACATATATAGAGTGCACGTACTTCACGTGTGTGTGTGTAGTGTTAGCAAGCATCGAGTATTGTTCTCTAGATTATCATCCCCCCCCCCCCACCTGTTATTTACAAGTTGAGAGTGCATCTTATAATCCGATAGCTCAGTGGCTCTTAACATTACTGTAGCCTTGCACACCTTTGGTTCTCAATCGAAAAAAAAGATGTACAATGATAATAAATATAAAAGGGGTTTTGATGAAACAAAGTAGTTGTATTTACGTGTCCGTGCTTGATTTGTGTTGCGATGATTTACCTTCTAAAACATTTTGTTGGCATGTCTCGTACCCCCGGAGAGAGCATTTCGCATCCCCAGGGGGTGCGTGCACCCCAGGTTCAGAGCCACTCCGTTCAACAGATGTGTGCGTGTGTGCGTGTGTGTGCGCGTGTGCGTGTGTGCGTGTGTATGTGTGCGTGTGTATGTGTGCGTGTGTATGTGTGCGTGTGTGTGTGTGCGTGTGTATGTGTGCGTGTGTATGTGTGCGTGTGTATGTGTGCGTGTGTGTGTGTGCGTGTGTGTGTGTGCGTGTGTATGTGTGCGTGTGTGTGTGTGCGTGTGTGTGTGTGCGTGTGTGTGTGCGTGTGTGTGTGTGCGTGTGTATGTGTGCGTGTGTGTGTGTGCGTGTGTGTGTGTTCGTGTGTATGTGTGCGTGTGTGTGTGAATGGGGAGCGGTGGTGCAGCGGTTAGCGCGCTGCGCTGTGAACCTGGCGACCCGGGTTCGATTCCCGCTCACGGCCAACACCAGTGATGATTATCTGAACCGGTCCTGGGCCTCCCCTAGGTCGACTCAGCCTTAAATGAGTACCTGGTGCGGTGTGTAAACATCGCCACTGGGGAGACAAAGGCGGTCGGGCGTGGTGCTGGCCACCCACCCCCTCGTGTACCGTTCCGGCCTTCATAGGTGCTCGCTAACAGCACTTGCCCCTACAGTCTGTTAAGGCTATACGGGGGATCTTTATCTTTGTGTGTGTGACCGGGTTTGGGGTGAGTCTTACTCGCCGTTGCGTCTCATAATCAAGAGGATTTCGTCCGAGTGACGTGGCGAGGTTTTCACCGTCAACCGTGGGGCTTGGTTGGGCATGCGAGGTTCTGGTCACACCACACATTGAGTCCCGCGCTGATCTTAATCGGTGCTTGCTGGAATAACAGCTGCAGTGGTATGCCTGCTGGTTGTCTTTAGGGCCCAACGTTAACTACCTCGCCTGGTATGCAGGAGGTCGTGGATTCAATCCCAACCCTGACTCCTGAATATTTGGAGGTTCGTGTGTTCTCCCCGTGGTCGTGTGGATTTTTCTTCAGGTCCTCTGTTTTTTTTCCCCCTCCACATTTAGAATCAACGTGCGTTCCGAGTTTTTGGGCTGCTCTACATTTTCACGGACATAAGCCACTTCGTTGAGCTATCATTTGTGATAACCAGGTCGCATCTGAAACAGAGCCATATTGCTCAGTGGGCCTTACCTGGCAATAATAAAAGTTTAGTTTTGTCTTCAGCTTAAACGCTTCACATATTGCGATGATCAGGTATGCGGATAGATGACGACGAGGCTTTTTTTTTTCATTGGGTGTAATTGTGAACAACAGCCACATCAAACATTAGTACATCTCGTCGGCATGATCACTGGTTCACTGCAGCTCAGAGACTCACTTCTACAAGGCGCGTGGTGAAGTTAGGAGATGTCCATGTGCTCGGCATTTGACGGCCTGCAGAGCAGAATCAAGTGATCTCGCCGGAGGCAGTTCCATATCCGGACAACAGAGTGAAGAAGGGAGCGTCTGTCTAGGGAGCAATGTTCTGGCAACTGCGGGGGGTGGGGGTGGGGGGGCAACGGCGTGGCTTGGCAGGGTTGTGCACAATCGGGTGGCACGGTGTCTTTACCATGTGGGTGGATGCATGGCCTGAAGGTCTGTGGGGAGGGGGGTGGGGCAGTGGTTGGTGTGCAGTTTGTACCAGGGACTGTGACAGCAGCGACTTATCGACGGTGATGCAGGCAGGTGTTCGAGGCGTGGGGCCTCCGAGTTGGCGTGGAGAGAGGATTTCTCTAAGTGATAACACCCCCCGTGTGCGTGGGTGATCCCCAGGTTTCTTTGATTTCATTCGAAATGCCAAACGCTCACTCGTGAAATTGGCCAAACATCCAAGTGCTGGGACCTCCTGAAAGGAGTCTTGGGACTCGATTAGGATTTCCTGGGTCGACATTTGACATTTCCTCTCCTCAAAACTCGCGCGGGGGTCGTGTTGCATCTCCATTGACATCCATGGACCAGCAGTGGAAATTCCACATTTTCACGACAGGGGCTAGTCTATCCATAGTATAATGACTTTTTTCATTATGTATACTTTACAAATATATACACGTACACACATACATACACAAACGCATGTGCATAATCATGTACAAATTCCAACACGTGCACAGAATATACCGTGTGTGTACAGCAAAGTTTCTGATTGTGTTTCGCCTGAAGAGGGTTTTACCTATGAGCGCCATATCAAAGAGCGTGAGCATCTGTGTCTAATTAATTTCGCTTGGCTCTTGCCCGGCTGCCAGTGCTGATAACAAAGTCCACATTTAGAATCAGAATCAGAAAGGGGTTTTATTCGCCATGAAAGTTTGCACAGACAAGGAATTTACTATGACAGGAAGGTGCATACATTCAACATGTAGGAATCTTAAAAACTTCAATAAGTGGTATACAGTCTAACTATACTAAAATTACAAAGTCTAACTAATACTAAGGGGCTAAAGTATGTATAATTTTGAATAATTATACAATTTAAAAAGTAAACTAGCCGTAATATACAATCTTAAAATACAAAAATACAAATAGGGTAACATGTTGTAAATATGGCAAGGTGTAATTTTGTAGATAAAATGTTAAAGTACGTGTAAAAGTCATGTTAAGCCCTCGGCCTTGCTGAAGAGGCCAACAGCGGATGGGAAGAAACTGTTTTTATGACGTGAGATTTTGGTCCTGATGGACCGCAGCCTTCTGCCAGAAAATCACTCAAAGCCGCCGACAGATGCCCACTCACCGCGCGTGCGCTTACACAACATGGCCACTAGGTGGAGGACAGAGAGGGCCTTGCGTTGTCCATACAGCGCACACAGCTTGGCAGTTAATGTCGTAAAACCGTACAAACTAAACGAAACGTTTTTTTTTATCAGGTAAGGCCCACTGAGCTATATAGCTCTTTTTTTCAGTGCGACCTGGCCACAAATGGTAGCTCAATGAAGTGGCTCATTGTGTGGACATTTCTAGCAGCCAAATACTCAAAACGCGTGTGGTGATTATACACTGGTCAACAAAAAAAAACATTTTTTTCTGGCCTGGACTTTTGCAGCTGTTTTAGACTAATTTCAGGGTGCTGATTCCAATTCTGATCTCAGATTTGCTCTATCACATCTCATTTTTATGCTATCGGCATACCCCATTTCCATTGATTTTACCCGAAATTAACTCTGTCACTTATGATTGCAAGTTGCGAGTCAGTGACTGCTTTAGTGTTAAAATATGGTGCTGTATTTTTAGGATAGTGTGTTTATAATATCATTTTATGTAGATATCCACATTTATTTAATATTTTTCTTCTGCAGTTTTTATTGAAAATGTAATATTTGATATCTCAAAAACCTGATGTGATAAACAAAAATTGATGCCAGATTTGGAATCAGCACCCCAAAATTACCTTAAAACCGTTGGAATACCTTATGCCAGAAAAAGTGTGTTGACCAGTGTTATAAATGTGTAGGGGAAAGACAAGAGGACACGGATAAAAAGTCCATGCGACCACGGGGGATTTTGTGCAAACTCTAAATCTACAAGCGTCATGGTCGGGATCGAACCCATGCACCTCCTATATACTAGGCGAGGCAGTTAATACTCTTAGGTTTTTTCGGTAAAGTCACGTAGGTAAAAAATAAAATTAAAATTAATACAAGTAATAATAGAAATAAAATAAAATTATAAATCACGACATTTCGGAGGCAACACGTCGTGATTTATTATTTTATTTTATTTCTATTATTACTTTGATTAATTTTCTTTTTTACCTACGTGACTTTACCGAAAAAACCTAAGAGTATGTATCCTTGCAGTCACGAAAGCTTCAAATCTAGAGGCAGTTAATATCTCTGCACCTTGGCAGCCCACGGACTATAGGGATGGACACTACGATCACAACTAGAGACGGATACATTCTCAAGATTCCGAGCTTGGAGTCACAATTAGATTCTTATCATCGATCATGTGAGCATGCAAACTCCACATACACAGCAGGCGTCGTCAGGGTGGGGACCGAACCCACAGTCATCATCATCATCATCAGCCATGGTCTCGCGGTGTGACAATCGGTCTGTCTAACAATCCGTCCCCCACATGCAGAAACCCTCTCTTCAGCGCTGTGACGGTGGCCTCTCCCTCCTTTGACTGCTGCTCTGCTACCAGTCTCGTCCAATGGCCATCAGCCCTTCTCGTGCCGTGACTTGCCCCAAGCCCACTTTCCTTCAAAATCCGATATGTCCTTAAGGGGCCGTCCATAAATGACGTCACGCGATTTTGGACGATTTTTGACCTTCCCCCCCCCCCCCCGTCGTCACACGGCGTCACAAAAAGTCAGACCCCCCCCCCTCAAATATGACGTCAAAAACTCTGCCCCCCCCCCAAAAAAAAACCATGCTTCAAATCGCTTTAAACTATTGTCATTGTAGTGCGTATTTAATGTGGCGCTGCACTCTGATGTTGTAGGAGAAAACATTTATTAAAAAAGTTTTCATTAAGTAGAACGTGTTGTCTATATTTATTTCAAGTTGCACATTCTGATGTGACGTCACATTTCTCAAACACCCCCCCCCCCTCGTCACACATCGTCACAAATTTCTGACCCCCCCCCCCCCGCTAGGTGCGTGACGTCATTTATGGACGGTCCCTAACGTGCGTTCTCCGATCCACGTGTTCTCCTTTCTGTCTCAAGAGTTATTCCAAGCGGATGTGACGTATGTCTCTCCATGCTTCGGCACGCTATTGTCGGCATCTGTTCCATTTAGTTTTTGTCTTTGGCGATGTTTTGTCCATCCGTGTTCATGCGCTGATTAAAAACGTCCTTATTTTGCTCCTCTATCTAACTTTTTTTCTGGTGCCTCTTGCTTTTTTTTATATTTGCAGATGTTTTTATTTTTTTATTCGCGTAGTATTTCGTTGACGACCATTAAACACCTCGTTTGTTGTGAAATATAATTTAAGGACTCGTTCTATGCAATGTTGACGGTTTTTGTTGTTTGTTGTTCTTGTTATTACTGCTCTTTATGCTGTGCTCACGCAGCACCACGGATCTCCCGTATGAAAGAGCCGGGCAACTGGCTGAACGGGACCATCAGCCTTGGGACAAATAAAGATAATAAGCTCCGAATCAATGGCAATGCTGCTCTTCACCCTGAAGATCAGTTTTACAAAAGCATTCCGCGCTTCTCAGGTCTGCCTCTCTGTCATCATTTCGATGCTGGTGTGTGCCTTCAGTACAATTTGCTGGCGTGCCTCTAAATTGAAAACTCATTTCCTTGGCAATTGAGTTTGTTGTCTTTTCCCCCGCACCTCCGATTAGCAACGGTTGGCTATGTACGGTGCGAAAGAAGTTCTACACACATACATTCATTCAGTAAGCGCCCTGGTCATATACCGACCCTCTTGAGTCTCTCAGTGATGCCCCTCCGACAGATGTCTTAGATTGAAAATTTTACTTTTTTGTGTGCTTACCTTTCCAAAGCCATATTTCGCAGAATGCAAAATGATCAGTATTTTGATTAAATGAATAAAGTAACATTTACTAAGTAAAATGTGTGCGTTATATTAGTGGCGCACATATCAAGAAGAATATCAGATACATGTTTGGAAAGCCACTAGTTAAATATTTCATTAGTCTAGTAATTGATTAGTTATGCAATAAATTATTTAACAGACCAGTGTCAAAATACGTTTGGATGAAGGCCTCCCTGTGACACTGACAGCCGCGGGGGCTGTTTCGACCATACTTCACCATTCTGGTCAGTGCGGGTTGCCGAAGGGGGTGGTTGTGGCGAGATTTTAGCCGTGGCCAGAAAGAGCAGGGTGACTGAGTTTATAGCGCAAATTGCTCATCACCGACTATCATTCAATCCCAAAGCCACATTTTCTTTATATAATATCCAATAATGTTGACTCCACCCTGTGCATTCGCTCTGATGTGATTTTGTTGAGTCTGTCATGCATTTATCGTATCAATTGTATGCTGTATCTGCGTGCATGTGTTTGTATTTTTTTTAATCTTTATTACTCTCTGCAGCATCTTGAGACGCTTATAAATCAATCAATGTTTTCTTGATACACGCAAAGTCCCATTTAGCCAGTTACCCATCTAGTTTGCAGGGGAGATCCGTGGTGCATCAGCACCGAGCAAGAACAACAACGGCATACCTTTAAACGTAACAATCTAAAGTTATAAGTGTCAATGGAGTGTAGATTGAATTGCCACTGTTTGTGACAATTCAATGTACATGTCTCCATTCAGCAAATAGTAGTCTAAATTCCACATTGCTACGGCAGAGACACTTTTATCCACAGATCAACAACTGTTGACTTCTCACAAAGTGATACTTAATTTATTAACCCCAGAGAGATGATGGGTTGAATTTACCCCTGACCAGGATTTAAATTCACAACCTTCCCAATGTCAATTGGTGCTGTGAGCACAACAATATTCAGTGGGATATACAACGAGCGGACCTCTGCTTATCTCTACAAATTAAAACAAAATTAAATGTGTTTTTCTACCTCCAGTGGTTCAACAATCTTCACTCTGCTAATGAGACCCAAGAGGGCGAAACTGAAAGAGTTTGCTTGTTTGTATGAATTCCTCTGGTTCACATAGAGATCTGGCAAGTCAATAGTCTGATCGGCTAAACATTTAATATTTACGTGGAGAGACAAGTGTGGGGACATTTATTTGATAACCTAATTTCACATGCATAACTGGGCACGGCAACTGATTGCGGTGACAAGACCCGTGGTTTAGATGGAGTGCTCTTGCCGAAAACATCTTGAAAGCCACGCAGAAAACATTTGGGCGCCGCGGTGATGAGATGTTAGCTATTAACATACCACGCCTCGTATACAGGAGGTCGTGGGTTCTATACCTGTCAACCCATACGGTTTACCCCGTATTATTGTACAGGGAAATTGAGTTTTCAAGGTCCATTCGGCGTACAGCCGTTTCAACACGGAGAAAAAATATTTAAAATAATTATATTTGTTTGTGTTTCTGCCTTGTGATGCGACTTTGTAGGATGGACGTTGAGATTTATAAGGGCACGGGGTGACCAATAAGGTCTGAATTGTTCTGTAATAAGGTAGGCACTGGTAAGGGATTGACAAGAAACGGGGTTCGATCTCGACCCTGATGATACCTGTACATTGAGTTTGCATGTTCTCCCCGTGGTCGTGTCGATTTTTTCTGCATCCTCTGGGTTTTCCCTCAACATATTTTTGGGTCTTTCGGTAAAGTAACGTAGAAAGAAAAAAAAAGATTTTATTTGTAAAAATTTTTTAAAGCAAAAAAAAACCCACGATGTTTCGGTCGCAACACAAGCAGTCTTCACCCCTCGACATTTAGAATCGCCACGCGTTTAGAGTATTTGACTGCCATAAATATCCACGTGATGGGCCGTTTCCATGAGCTGTAATCTGTGGCCAGGTCGCTTCTGAAAAAGAGCTTTCTAGCTCAGCGGGCCTTATCTGGTCAAGTAAAATAGTAATTCGCCGTTCGAATAAAAACACTGCAACTGACTCAATTTACATTGCGTACAGCAACCTACGTCTCCCTACTGCAAAACACAATCAGATTATTTATTTATACTGGAAGAATCCGATGAGCTATGAAGCTTTTTTTTCACACACGCCCGGTATAACACTGGCAGGACGCTCTCCGAAAGAGCCTTGCGAACTCGGTGAGGCTTGCTTGGGATATTAGTAAGCGTCAAGCCTGACTCTGGTCACGAGATCCAAACCGTGAATAAGGGAGAGAGAAAAAAAATCGCTCAACAGTTTTTCTTGTTTAAATAAATCCTGCTGGATAATATTGTGCTGGAAAACCTCCCGCCCGCTGTGTGTATATATATAGTACCGTACCTTAATTAACCGCACTGTACTTAATCCTACTGCCCGACGTCACCCGCCGTTGTGACCTTTCCCCTCTCTCTTACCACCGCCACCACCACAACCTCCTTCCCCAGCCTCGTGCTCCCCTATCCCCGTGTCGTCCCAGAGCCTCTTTAAACAATGAGACGACAATTGACAACTGGGGGGGGGGGGGGGGGGGGGCGGCAGGGACAACGACGCAATTGTTATTGGTATCGTAATATTATTTATTCTTTTTAAGAGCGAGAGAGTGAGACGCCGCAGCAAGTCGGAGCTCCGTTGTGTTTTCCCTCTGTGACGTGGCTGATGATCGTGATGACGACGACGACGATGACGACACGTGGTCGCTGTCGACAAGCTGATAGGCCCCAGAGCATTGAGGGAGCCTCTCTGTGTGTGTGTCATTTTTTTGCGGGACGATTTGACGGTGCCAATTAGCGTCCAGCAGCGCTGGTTACCAAGCCAATTGTTGGGACCCCAATAAGCAAGACACTTCAATTTTGTCTGGTGCGTTGCTCGACTAAAAAACACGATACGTTGCACAAGCGATGATCGTATAGTCGCGTGAACTAATTCAGGTAATTGGCTGATTACGATTCTAATTATGTTGGCATGTTATTACAGTGATGAACTCATGGTGGCTACATATTCGTATCAGAGAGTTGCAATGCCAGGTGGGAGGGCGGGGGTGGGGGCAGTGGGGGCCTTAGAGCTACTTTGAGCCCTAGGCTTTAGTTTTGAAAAATGATGAAAAATAATAATTGGCTTTACGCTTTCTGGCAATAAAAAAGGAGCTGTTAAGATTTTAAAATACGGTAGGTCATCGATTATCCGGTGACTTCGAGGGGGGGCTGAAGGGGGCGCCGGATTTGCAAAAAATGGCGAATAGCATGATTATTATTGCACATTTCTGCTTGACATGTTTTTAGTTGTGCATTTTTTTTGTGTTTAAAATGTGTTTACTCTACGAAATTGTCGTAAATAAACATACAGGTAGACGAAAAAATACTGTTGAAAGTGACCTATTTCCTGCACCGTACTAACCACTCCAATCTCGAAGATGATGTACGTACTACGCTCTTGTTTCAACATGACCATGTGCTTGGCGATCACCAGACTATCGAATTACACGCACTTTTCGCCGGATCGCACTATGTGTATATAAGATGTTTTTAGGAACGTAGTTATGTAGTAATTGAAAATGTATTTACGTGCAGCATTTTCATTGGTTTACATTACTGTATGTTGTGTATAATGTACCGTATGTAATATTTCATCCATAATAGAGGTTTTTGGGTTAAATCGCGTAAATATATAAATGTGTCGTTAAAACCCGCCACCACCCGACACAGCCAGCTAGTAAGGGTTGTCACGTAAACAGAACGTGGCCAATTCGTCACTAGTACAGCACACCGGTGTGTTGGAGAGCAAAGCCACAACATTTACAATCTGAGTACGACGTTTCGCCAGTAATTACAACTAGCTTCATCAGGCGACAGCCAAATCTGTGGAGAAGTCGAACTGTTTCGTTCCTTATATAGAGACGTAGATGTGGTGGCCACGTTTCTTCACTTTTGCGCAAAGTGTGTGGGGGGGGGAATTAATGATATTTCACACTGAATCAAGCATAGCTACTTTTTTTTTCATCACGTACGTGGTTACAGCCTTTGGAGCGGTTTCGCCGGATCGTCCCGGGACCGCCGGACAATGTTGGAAGCATCCGGATAATCGCGCGGTTGCTGGATAAGTAATCGATGATCAACTAATGCTAGATACCCGTTTGCAAGGCATCAAGTCCGCATGTAACCGCGCGTGCTTGTGGCAAAACGTCCAAACAAACACGCCGCCGATGCTTCAGCTTTGCTCGTGCCTAGCGTCGCCAACTGAACGATGCGACGCGGGAAATAAACACACACAACAAACAAACAAAAAAACACGTGCAAACGCAAAGGAGCGGACGCACGCGACGTTAAATGTCGTGCGCTCACGCTCTCGCGTTCCGGCAGCTGTGCTGGTGGCGAACCTCTCGGTACGAGAGGCTGCACGGCGACAGAGGGAAGCACACACACGACTTGGCCACAACTTTTTTTTATTTTAATTTTACTTTTATTAATTTAAATTTGTTACCTACGTGACTTTACCGAAAAAACCTAAGAATATGAATACTTGCAGTCACGAAAACTTCAAATCTAGAACTTTTTGCGGTCTTTGGCCAGCCTTGGCCGCGTCGTCCCGTGACAATGCTCTGACCTTTAAATCGCTGTCGATCACGTCTCAAACGCTTCCCTTCCCTCCATTCCTCTTCCCCGCGCCCTCGTTCTCCGCGTCCCTGCGTCGTGCGCGTCTCACGCTGCTGTGCTTGGGCCGTACGCTGGAGGTGTTATACCCGAACCACGTCAATCATCGCCTTCCCATTATGTCCTCTATCGTTGATAGTCCCCGTTCATCTCGTTCCTGACCTCTTCGACGCACGGTCTACTTTTTTTTAAATATATAGAAGCGCTTTGTTTAATTATTTGTTGTCGATCTTGAAAGGGGGGAAAAAACCCACAATATAGATCTGAGCATTGGTGGTGGTGAGCTGTGGTGAGCCCTGTAAATGACGGGGTTTGGGTTTTTGTTGTTTTCGTGAAAATGCGCCGAGTGTCTTTGGATGGATGAAAATAGGGACGGACGGATGTCGGCTTCCCAGTGATCGCAATACGCAGCTATCGCGGTCGCGAGAGCGCCTGGTGGGTTCGATCCCGACCTGGACTCACGTATATTTGGAGTGTGCATGTCTCTCTCTCTCTCTCCGTGGCCGTGTGGATTTTTAGCCGGGTCCTCCGATTTCCCCCTCCACATTTAGAATCAACGTGCGTTTCTGGTATTTTTCGGCTGATAGAAAAATGTTCACGTGATAAGCCGCTTCATTCAGCTATCAGTTGTGGCCAGGTCGCTTCTGAAAAAAAAAGCTAGATAACTCTCATGGTCCTTACCTGGTAAAATAAAAAATTTTTTGCGTAGTTTGAGTTTAAAGCTTCAGCTCGCCACTGGCTCAAGTGTTTGAGGGCAGATGACATTTCGTGCCGATTGGTCCGTGATCTTGGGCCCACTAGTAGAGCTTCTGCCGCTCCTTGTCGTTGCAGAAGTTCACGGTTCGAATTCCAGCGGCCGCCCTGGTTAATGCTGCGGGTGTAGCGATCGTAAAAAAATCCACGCGCCGTCCGCTTCACAGTGGACGTCAAGGTCCCGTGACGTCATTCCCAAGGGCGGCCCATCGCATGGCGGCGTCACGGTCCAAATTTGCCACATTTTTTGCGCGCAAACAGTAAACGTTTGCGCCCAAATAAGACTCAATTGGAGTACACATCGCGATAACCGCCCCCTCTCTGCGAGAATTTAGCAGGACCCAAACTACCGAGACTCAGTGAGGCCTTCTTGGTTAAACGAGCCTAAATATACAATTTACATTTCAACTGTCTGAAAAGGAAGACACCACCTCTCTGAGTTGTGTTCTTATGCGGGGAATATATACATGGCTTTGTTTCTAATGTGTAATGTTAACTTCCTGGTTCTTTTCAAAACCCAGTGAGGCAGGAATTTACAAGGAGCAGATTCGGAGTGCCCGTCTATTACTGTACAGGACACGATGCATGCATGTGTGTTGAACTTCTTTCGCACCGTACGTAGCCAAACGTGCCAATCGGTGATGAGGAACTTAATTTTTCAAAGCAGCTTCTTCATCGACAATCGGACTAAAAACATAAATTTGATTCTCGACTTAAATCCCTAATTTCCTAGCTCAAAGACATAACAAAGTACAGAGCATAAGGTCATTGCTTTGTGATCAACATTGATTTCAGGGCATGGAACGCGTCTGCAGAGGACATCGACCGGGGAGATGGAGCGAAGAAATCAGTTCAGGGTGCAGGTTCTGGGTGGATTAATCCATCGCAGCGTCGTTAAGAGTTGGCGGCGGCGGCTTGTAGAGGCCTCCATCGAGCAGTGGATCGACCACGGCCGACGATGATAGCGCACAACAATTCTAGATATGATACGTTCGTGACTGCAAGGATTCATACTCTTAGGTTTTTTCGGAAAAGTCACGTAGGTAAAAAATAAATAATAATAATAACATAGAAATTATAATAGAAATAAAATTATAAATCACGACGTTTCGGAGGCAACACAAGTCTCCGTCATCAGGTGGGACCATCACAGCTAGATTTACTGTTTCAAGTGAGGCAGAATTCCAAGAGACAAGTTATTAAATACAAGTTAAGGGGGGAGGTGGGGGGAGGGGGTTTTCTGAATGTGGCAGCCAATGAATGGAACGTGTTGGGGGGGGGGGGGGGGGACGGGGCTAAAAGCGAACAATAGGTGTACATGTTGTTTTACCTGGTGTTGGTTGACAATCCAAATACAAAAAAGGAGAGTACTGTTAAACGCTGGAGATGTCAACACAGCGCACAACAAGGTCGACACCTAGTTGTGGGTGACGGAGGTCGACTGCGGTGAGTTCCGAGGTCGTCCCGTGCCATCATCTTCCAGGGATGTTTGCTCACATGATAATTGTTTTTTCACCCTTCTATCTGGCAACAAAACTGACACCTTTTTTACAAGGAGTCATGTTTGCATAGACCACAATACCTGCAGTCATAATGCAAACAAAAAACATAACTCTGATAATGTATGCACTGTCCTTGAAGTTGATTGGTCCACACCCGAGACAGCTTTCCGTAGAGCCTAGTCTCACATGGGTTGGACCAGATGACGCCAAAAGGCGCACAACTCAAAGACAATGCACCATCAGAGTATGAGAGCTCGGGGTAAGCATTTACGCCATTGGTACCTCATTTGCCAGTAAAACATATGATAATTGTTTTTTACCCTTTGATGGCGCAAGGGGTCTTCTGCTGGCTGCTTGACTTCCAAGGACGTATCTTTGAGCTCGTGACCTCACCCAACGGCAAGAGGTCATCAACCAATTGCGTTTAAACCACCACGCCTCGCCATAGCTTCCTTTCCCGGTGTGAGATCCCATTAGTTGTTGCAGAGTCAACACCCCACCCCCCGCACAAAGCTCCGCATGACAAAAAGACAAAAGATCCCCGTATAGGCGAAACAGACTGGTGGGGCAAGTGCTGTTAGCGAGCACCTACGAAGGCCGGCACGGCACACGAGGGGGGTGGGTTGCCAGGACCACGCGCGGCCGCCTTTGTCTCCCCAGTGGCGATGTTTACTACACACTGCACCAGGTGGTAATTTTAGGCAGAGTCGACCTAGAGGAGGCCCACGACCGGTTTAGCCATTCGCCACGGATGTTGGCCACCGTTAGCGGGAATCGAACTCCGGGGGGGGGGGGGGGGTTCGTAGGGCGGCACGCTAACCGTCGCACCATCGCTCCCCACGTGATTACAGCTGGGACAGAGACACGCATAACAACAACATCAACAACTGAAGCCAAAACGATTCGTTAATAGACGAGAATGAAATCCTGTTCGTGCGGCAAACCCCTGAAACCAACACACACACAGAGAGGGTCAAACGGACCCGTCAATTGAAACGCGGCCCGCCACGCACACAAATGCCACGAGGGGAGAAACGTAAAACCATCGCGCGTGTCTGCGTGGGTTTTATTTTCTTCCCCCGGCGAACATGAATTTTGTCGGAATCGTCGCCTTCATTAGTATTATTGGGATGGCAATTCAGCCCTACCCCGAGTGTGTACCGTACAGTGCGAGGCACGATTTGAGTCGTGGTCATTGACTGCGTTGCTAAAACGCAGCTGTAATGCAACTTAACCACCACCACCGCCACCACCACCGCCACCACCTTGCGTGCCTGGAATGGCATTTGCCGTGGAGCGTGCGGCGTGGGCTTGTTACTCCTGCAATGCCCCGGGGCGGTGAGCGCGCTCGTGTGCGCGTGCGTGCGGGCGCGCGCGTCTGTGCGCGTCTGTGCGTGCGTGCGTGCCACTGTGGGGAGCGGTGGCGCAGCGGTTAGCGCGCTGCGCTACGAACCCCGGTGACCCAGGGTTCGATCACGGCCCACGGCCACTAATACCGGTGACGATTATATCTGCACCGGTTCTGAGCCTCCCCTAGGTTGACTCAGCCTCGGATGTGTACCTGGTTTGCGGTGTGAAATCATCGCCACTCGGGAGACAAAATGTGGACGGGCGTGGTGCTGGCCACCCACCCCCTTGTGTGCCGTGTCGGCCTTCATAGGCGCTACTCGCTAACAGCACTTGCCCCAACAGTCTGTTTAGGCTATACAGGAGGTTCTTTGTCTTTGTCTCGGTGCGTGCGTGCGTGCCTGTGGTGGGGGATGGCTTGTGGTCGCTTGCGTGCGTGCGTGCGAATGAATATGTGAGTGGTGGTGGTGGATGTTGTGTGTCTGCAGTGTCTGCGAGTGTCGTGCCGGTGGGTGGGGTGGGAGAGCGGTGGCCCACGGTGGCTGGCCATGCACGCAGCAGCAGCACTACCCCTGCGACACGCTCCCGATCCCAGCCAGCGGGGTTCAACTCCCAGTCGCGGATGAGAACAATGCAAGTTGGCATCTGAAACCTTGCCCCCTGGGTCACTCTCCCGGTGTCGCTCAGACGTGAATACCTTGCGCAACGTGTAAACATCAGCGCCGTGAAGACAAAGGTGCCAGGTGTTGCGCTGGCAACATCAACCCCCATTGTATTGCCACGGTGGCTCTAAATAAGAGGTCGTTGCTGATGGCGCAGGGCTCGCCACCTTGCGATGCCGAGAGATATTTGTGTGTTGGCTGTGCGCGCGCGTGTTTATGCGTTGGGTCTGCATTGCCACCTTGCTCCAGAGAGTGGTGGTTGCGTTCGACATGAACGCATTACAGGCGAGAATAGAGTTCTTCACTAAATTTCAGAGGGGGGTGGAGGGGGGAGGCACATTCGCTAATAAAGACATCGTCAGTGTGAGGGCCTCCACACATTTGAAATCTTCGGGGGGTTTGACAGCAGCACGATGATGATGATGATGATGGTGAAACCACTTATTATGGATGATATTGGTCGCGAAAGCCTACGTGTTAACTGATGATGGGGGGGGGTGCTTTCACCATTTGTGTATTGTCGGGGGCCGCACTTGAGAGGCCGCACTAAAGGCCACCAGGGGGCCACCAATGGCTCGCGGCCCTTGCAATGAACAACACTGGGCTAGAAACAAATATATTCTGTATATATTACATGTCTCATAATATGTAATTCAATAATAACAGCTATTGGTGCGTGTTTTACAGCATGTACTTGACGTTACAATTGACGTTAAAACATTCTTTACAAATAGCGCAATTTCTTGCCACTGCAGAGTTGGATAACGCGATTAATGATGATGGTATTGCACTATCAATAAATGGTATAGCACTCTCAATAAAACTATAACAAAAACTATAAACTATTTTTATTTTACCAGGTAAGGCCCACTGAGCAATATAGTTCTTTTTTTTCTAAGCGACCCAGCCACAAATGATAGTCCAATGGAGTGGCTAGTCACGTGAAAATGTATATCAGCCAAATACTCTGAACGCACCTTTCTAAACGTGGAGGGGAAAACCCGAAGGACCCGGAGAAAAATCCACACGACCACAGGGAGAACATACAAACTGCACATATACAGCAGGCGTCGGAGTCGAGATCAAACCCACGACCTTCTGCATAATAAGCGACGTAGTTAACATCTTGTAAAGCCGCACGAGTCTTCAGACCCTGCACTGGGATATTTATATTCTTACCACTTACATTCGAGTGTTCGGCGGCGGGAAACCAGAGAGCCCGGAGAAAACTCAACCCTCTCATGGGGTGACGACAACACTCAAAACAACGGTCACAGACGCCTCTAATGCCTCCAACCCACTGTCTTTGCTGCCATCTTCCGTGGGGTTGAAAGCTTCACAATTCTCTGCGTGATCCACCAACGTCCTCTCCCCCCCCCCAAAGTGCTGGATCACGGGGGCTTGTGCACCACCACCACCATCACCGCATCATCCAAACGTTGAGTTCTCATCCCGTTCACGACCACCAACACCAATGATAGCGAATATCGGAACCAGTCCTGGGCCTCCCCTAGGTTGACTCAGCCTCAAATGTGTACCTGGCGTCTAAACATCGCCACATGGGAGACAAAGGCGGTCGGGCGTGGTGCTGGCCACCCACCCCCTCGTGTACCGTCCCGGCCTTCATAGGTGCTCGCTAACAGCACTTGCCCCTAGTCTGTTAAGGCTACACGGGGATCTTTGTCTTTGTCCCTAAAGGGTGGTGCGTTTCGTGTGTGCCGTGAGTGCACGGAGCCATGCAAGTTCCCTTGCCTCCCCTGCAAAGGGGGAGGTTTAGGAGGTTCTGTAACGCTTTCGCCTGTGCGCGTGGTGGTGGGGGTGGGGGGGTGGTGTTTCTCTCCATTTAATTGTGTAGTCATGCGTGTAAGTGACAGGATGATGTATGCACGGCGCTTGTGTTGTCGACTGCGTGTGCTCGAGTTTTTGGGGAGCGACCAAAGAGCGGTTGGGGCGAAGATATTCGGAGCCGGTCTGCGACAAGCATCGAGGTCGACTCAGCCTTAACTTGAGTCACTTGTGCGGTGTGCGAACACGTCAATGCCGGGAGAGACAAAGGCGGCCGCGTGTGAGGCTTGAGCACCTTTCGGAGGTGCTCGCTAACAGCACTTGTCCCTACAGTCTGTTAAGGCTACACGGGGGGTCTTTGTCTTTGGTGCAAGCGTGCGGACCAACAGTGACCCTCTCTGATCCTATGACTTTGTCTCAGTGAAGAGCAGCCCTCTCCGCTATATACTCTCCGCTCATGCTGCAAGATGAACTTCAAGTACGATGCTAATCAAATATATTCCACGGATTAAGAGGATGTTTCGCACCGCTTCAAGTTGTAGGATTTAACTCTACCGAATCATAATCTTACGGCAAAGAACCATCATCATCCTAAGTCGTATATCGTACGATATTAAGAAGCTACTCGAGCTACAGTATGTACTTCCAATCGAGATTGAAAACTAATTTCCGCAGGACTGCATGTTGTGTGTTCAGTGTGTTGCCATTCCCCCGCGCCTCCGATTAGCGCGGTTGGCCACGTACGGTGCGAAAGAAGTGAAACATACTGTACATAAAACTAACATCATCATCATCATACCGGACATTCCTCGAAAAAATCACACAAGATGAACGTGGACTCAAGAAGGCAAGGGCATGGGACCCAGAGCTCTCGTGCCCATGCCGTTGGGGCCGATAGGGCTTCGTGGTAGACGTGAGTGAGTGTGCACGTGCGCGCGTGAGTACATGTGTGTGTGTGGGAGACCGTACGTGTGTGTGCGCGCGTGAGTACATGTGTGTGTGTGTGTGGGAGACCGTACGTGTGTGTGCGTGAGTGAGTACATGTGTGTGTGTATGGGAGACCGTACGTGTGTGTGCGTGAGTGAGTACATGTGTGTGTGTATGGGAGACCGTACGTGTGTGTGCGTGAGTACGTGTGTGTATGGGAGACCGTACGTGTGTGTGCGTGAGTGAGTACATGTGTGTGTGTATGGGAGACCGTACGTGTGTGTGCGTGAGTGAGTACATGTGTGTGTGTGTGGGAGACCGTACGTGTGTGTGCGTGAGTGAGTACTTGTGTGTGTGTATGGGAGACCGTACGTGTGTGTGCGTGAGTGAGTACATGTGTGTGTGTATGGGAGACCGTACGTGTGTGTGCGTGAGTGAGTACATGTGTGTGTGTATGGGAGACCGTACGTGTGTGTGCGTGAGTGAGTACATGTGTGTGTGTATGGGAGACCGTACGTGTGTGTGCGTGAGTGAGTACATGTGTGTGTGTGTGGGAGACCGTACGTGTGTGTGCGTGAGTGAGTACATGTGTGTGTGTATGGGAGACCGTACGTGTGTGTGTATGGGAGACCGTACGTGTGTGTGCGTGAGTGAGTACATGTGTATGTGTGTGGGAGACCGTACGTGTGTGTGCGTGAGTGAGTACGTGTGTATGTGTGTGGGAGACCGTACGTGTGTGTGCGTGAGTACACGTGTGTGTGTGGGAGACCGTACGTGTGTGTGCTTGAGTGAGTACACGTGTGTGTGTGGGAGACCGTACGTGTGTGTGCGTGAGTGAGTACATGTGTGTGTGTATGGGAGACCGTACGTGTGTGTGCGTGAGTGAGTACATGTGTATGTGTGTGGGAGACCGTACGTGTGTGTGCTTGAGTGAGTACACGTGTGTGTGTGGGAGACCGTACGTGTGTGTGCGTGAGTGAGTACATGTGTGTGTGTATGGGAGACCGTACGTGTGTGTGCGTGAGTGAGTACGTGTGTGTGTGTGTGGGAGACCGTACGTGTGTGTGCGTGAGTGAGTACATGTGTGTGTGTGGGAGACCGTACGTGTGTGTGCGTGAGTGAGTACATGTGTATGTGTGTGGGAGACCGTACGTGTGTGTGCGTGAGTGAGTACATGTGTGTGTGTGGGAGACCGTACGTGTGTGTACTTGAGTGAGTACATGTGTGTGTGTATGTGAGACCGTACGTGTGTGTGCGTGAGTGAGTACATGTGTGTGTGTGTGGGAGACCGTACGTGTGTGTGCGTGAGTGAGTACGTGTGTGTGTGTGTGGGAGACCGTACGTGTGTGTGCGTGAGTGAGTACATGTGTGTGTGTGGGAGACCGTACGTGTGTGTGCGTGAGTGAGTACGTGTGTGTGTGTGTGGGAGACCGTACGTGTGTGTGCGTGAGTGAGTACATGTGTGTGTGTGGGGGAGACCGTACGTGTGTGTGCGTGAGTACGTGTGTGTGTGGGAGACCGTACGTGTGTGTGCTTGAGTGAGTACATGTGTGTGTGTGTGGGAGACCGTACGTGTGTGTGCGTGAGTGAGTACGTGTGTGTGTATGTGTGTGTGTTTTCTGTCCGTCTGGTACAGCAGAGGTGTAGGAAATTCCAACAAGACCTACATCTTTGCTTTATTGACCTGGGCAAGGCCTATGATACCATCAGTAGGCCTGGGCTCTAGTTTGTTCTTTGTGCTTTCGGAGTCCCTGACCCTCTGCTCACGATCATTAAAGACCTTCATGATGGTGAGCGGGCCCGGGTAAAACTACGTGGCCGGGAGTCAGAACCATTCCCTGTACACCTTGGCGTGCGACAGGGATGTCCTCTGGCTCCCACATTATTTTACATCTATTTTGACCACGTAGTTCGTGAAGCCTTCAATAGCTGTACCGGAGGAATTTCCATTTGGTACAGATACAATGGGAGGCTGATCGATGCCCGGATGCGTTCAAGGGATGGCTCCCTATTGCTCAACCACGTTATGTATGCCGATGATTTGGTAATTGCTGCTCACTCAGAGGAGGAGTTGGAGGTGCTGCTACTGAGCCTGGAGCTTGTCACCAAGAGGTGGGGCCTTACCATCAACCCCACCAAAACTGCTTGGGTATTTTGTACCATCGGACACTCCACCCCACAACTCCCAATTGGTGATAGGGCAGTTGTGGAGAGAGTGGAGAGTTTCCCATACTTTGGCAGTCTGCTCATGACCGGCTCCGGTTGAACAGCAGAGGTTTCACTCCGAATCAGTCGAGCGGTATTATCTTTTCATCGGTTGCGTAACGCTGTGTGGAAGCTACCTGGTCTATCACTCTGCACGAAGCTTCAGGTCTTCTCGGCCACGGTTATTACCTCCCTTCTTTACGCTTGCGAAACGTGGACCCCCTTAATGGAACATCTTCGCCGGTTAGAAACATTTAGGCCGGCCTGCCTACGATCCATCCTGGGTTTTAACAGGCTGGATTGTGAGGAGCTCACAAATCCTTGAAAGATGTGGACAAAATCCCATCGGTGAGCTCCTCCGGCAGGCAAGGCTGCGTTGGCTGGGTCATGAAGTCTGCATGCCCAGCCACCGCATACATAAACAGCTTTTGTTTGGCCGGATCGAGGGGGCTAAACGGGCGCTAGAGAAGAGATGGAGTTATGTGATACAGGAGGATGTGGAGCTGAGTGGACTTGCCGATGACTGGTACCAGCGGTGTCAAGATCGGCCTAAGTGGAGGAGGCTCGTGAAGGACGCTACTGGACAGTTGGAGGCAGTCGCCCTCCAATAACAACAGAGGGCGGAGGAGTGACGCTCACAACAACGAGCAGAGCGCCAGGTGGCTAAAGCACAGCAAGTTGGCACAGTAGGGGGCACAGGTGGTGCATCAGCCAGTCATCTCAGTCAGTCGACCTGTGGCACCTGGGTCTGCCCCGTGACCTCCTGCCAGCGGGCGTTCGACACTTCACGTGGTCTCAAGGTGCACATAGTCTGGCACAAGCGGCGTGGTGAGGTCAACGCCACTTAGTGGCGAATGGCGGTTGTTGTTGCTGTGTATGTGTGGGTCTACCGTACGTGTGTGTCCGTGAGTACGTGTGCGTGTGTCCTTGTGTTCTAAAGCCTTGCTAACAGCACTTGCCCCAACCGCCTGTTACAGCCTATATGGAGGATCCTCGTCTTTGTGTGTGCGAGTATGTTTTCGAGTACTGTACGTGTGTGGTGTGTGTGCGTGGGTGCGCTTGAGTGAGTACGTGTGTGGGTGCTTGTGGGTGTGTGTCTGCGGGTGTGTGTGCGTGTGTGTGTGCCTGCGTGTGTGTCTGCGTGTGTGTGTGGAAGCGTTTGTGGGTGTGTACGCGTGTGCGTGTATGTGGGGGAGTGTGTGTGTAGTGTGTGTGTGTAGGTGTGTGTTTGCGTGCGTGTGTGCGTGTATGTGTCTGTGTGTGTGGGTGTGTGCGTGTGTGTGCGTGCGTGTGTGTGTCTGCGTGTGTGGGTGTGTGCGCGTGTGTGTGTCTGCGTGTGTGGGTGTATGTGCGTGTGTGTGTGCGTGCGTGTGTGTGTCTGCGTGTGTGGGTGTGTGTGCGTGTATGTGCGTGGGTGTGTCTACGTGGGTGTGTGCGTGTGGGTGGGTGTGTATGTGTGTGTGTGCGTGTGTCTGCGTGTGTGGGTGTGTGTGCGTGTATGTGCGTGGGTGTGTCTGCGTGTGTGTGTGCGTGTATGTGTGTGTGCGCGTGTGTGTGTATGCGTGTGTGTGTCTGCGTGGGTGTGTCTGCGTGTGTGTGTGTCTGCGTGTGTGTGCAAGGCAGCTGTAGAGCCGCGCTCTCTCCCACAGCGCTGTTTGCTTCAAGCCGTGCGTGACTGCTGAGCGTGGGGGGCAGCGCGCGCGTGCATGCGTGTCGTGTGTGGTGGTGGTGGTGTTGGTTGTGGTGATTGTGGTGGTTGTGGTGGTGGTGGTTGTGGTGGTGGTGAAGCTGAATGGGTGGTTACAGTGTGTGCGTGTCGTGTGTGGTGGTGGTGGTTGTGGTGGTGGTGTTGGTGGTGTTGGTTGTGGTGGTTGTGGTGGTCCAGCTGGATTGGTGGTTACAGTGTGTGCGTGTCGTGTGATGGTGTTAGTGGTGGTGGTTGTGGTGGTGGTGGTTGTGGTGGTGCTGGTGGTTGTGGTGGTGGTGGTTGTGGTAGTGGTGGTGGTTGTGGTGAAGCTGAATGGGTGGTTACAGTGTGTGCGTGTCGTGTGTGGTGGTGGTGGTGTTGGTTGTGGTGGTGGTGTTGGTTGTGGTGGTGGTGGTTGTGGTGGTGGTGGTTGAGGTGGTGGTGAAGCTGAATGGGTGGTTACAGTGTGTGCGTGTCGTGTGTGGTGGTGGTGGTTGTGGTGGTGGTGTTGGTGGTGTTGGTTGTGGTGGTTGTGGTGGTCCAGCTGGATTGGTGGTTACAGTGTGTGCGTGTCGTGTGATGGTGTTAGTGGTGGTTGTGGTGGTGGTGGTTGTGGTGGTGCTGGTGGTTGTGGTGGTGGTGGTTGTGGTGAAGCTGGATGGGTGGTTACAGTGTGTGCGTGTCGTGTGATGGTGTTAATGGTGGTGGTTGTGGTGGTGGTGGTTGTGGTGGTGCTGGTGGTTGTGGTAGTGGTGGTGGTTGTGGTGAAGCTGGATGGGTGGTTACAGTGTGTGCGTGTCGTGTGATGGTGTTAGTGGTGGTGGTTGTGGTGGTGGTGGTTGTGGTGGTGGTGGTTGTGGTGGTGGTGGTGGTTGTGGTAGTGGTGGTGGTTGTGGTGGTGGTGGTTGTGGTAGTGGTGGTGGTTGTGGTGGTGGTAAAACTGGATGGTGGTTACAGTGTGTGCGTGTCGTGTGATGGTGTTAGTGGTGGTGGTTGTGGTGGTGGTGGTGGTGGTTGTGGTGGTGCTGGTGGTTGTGGTGGTGGTGAAGCTGGATGGGTGGTTACAGTGAGTGCGTGTCGTGTGATGGTATTAGTGGTGGTGATTGTGGTGGTGGTGGTGGTTGTGGTGGTGGTGGTTGTGGTAGTGGTGGTGGTTGTGGTAGTGGTGGTGGTTGCGGTGGTGGTGAATCTGGATGGTGGTTCCAGTGTGTGCGTGTCGCTGTTTCCATGCATGTTAACGCTTCAGATCAACACAGTGCGTCCACCAAGAAACACATTAGCGTCGTCTGCACACACTCACACACCACTTAGTAACGATGGATTCTCATTTTGGGTCACAATTCCCCGTCTATTTTTTTGTTACATAATAAAAGTAACTGCTCATTAACAAATGAAAATACTCACATTGCAGCTGGGCTATCACGTGACGTCAGTAATTGATAACTCAGCCGATAACTGCTTCGATTACCCCACGAATAAGAAAACACAAAATAAAATAGATCTATTATCCGTAACGATGCACGGATAAGTGTGACGAGAGGGGAGGAGTTTGAGAAATGTGACGTCACATCAAAATGCGCAACTTTAAATAAATATAGAATTGTTATAACAACACAAATTGTTAGAACAATACTCCTACAACATCAGAGTGCAGCGCCACATTAAATACGCACTACAATGACAATAAATTAAAGCGATTTGAAGCATGTTTTATTTTCAAAATGTAAATATGGTTTGGGGGGGGGGGCAAAGCTTTGTGACGTCATATTTGAGGGGGGGGTCTGATTTTTTGTAACGCCGTGTGACGAAGGGGGGGGGGGTCAAAAATCGTCCAAAATCGCGTGACGTCATTTATGGACGGCTCCTTAGCATTTATAGGTGCTCGCTAACCACTCTTGCCCTAGCAGCCTGTACACTCATCATATACCCATGGGTTCTTTGTGTGTGCGCGTGTGTACGGGACCTCCTGTGTGTGTCGCGTGGTGTCAGTGGGTGGGGATGTGAAAGAAACCACGTGCGATGTGTGTGGGGGGGGAGCGGTGGCGCAGTGGTTAGCGCACAGCGCGACGAACCCCGCTCACGGCCAATCGATGTCGGTGAAGAATCTGTCAGCAGGTCCTAGGAGCCTCCCCCTATGTCGACTCAGCCTTAAACGAGCACCTGGTATGGACGCGTAAACTGCTGAATTGGTAGGGGGGAGGCGTCCCGCCCTTTATAGGTGCTCGCTAACAGCACTTTAACCCCACCAGCCTGTTGGAAAGCTGTACCGGGGGGAATCTTTGTCTTTGTGTGCGCGCGTGTGTGTGCGCGCGCGTGCGTGTGCATGAGCGCGTTGAGTTTATCCTCTTGAGGGTTGCGCGCATATGCGGCTCGCAGAGTGGGCCCCGGTCCCGTCAAACGTTGTCATCATATCTCTTGCCACGAGGCCCCTTTCATTGAGACACCCACGCAACACAACCCTGCATACTACACACGCCGTGCCGTGTGCGCGTGCGTGCGTGCAGCGTTGCAGTGAAGCGGACACCTTTAATTAACGTGACAGGCTTTCACATTTAAATCAGCAAACTTCACGTACGTGAACATTGGGGGTGATAGCGTTATTTTAGGATGCATAAAAAAAGACACGAATATTGTAATCATATGCCCCAGTGATCAAATCATGTTTGTTATTTGATGGCCATTTGCTGGATGAAGGCCTCCCCATGCTGTGTAAGTCATGGGGGATTGCTTGACCACGCTGGCGCGTAGTGGTTGGTGTAGGATGGGCTGCCAGCAATGGTTCATCGGGATTCAAACTCAGGTGGCTGGGTTCATGGTGCAGCGTCCTAACAGCCGCGCTGTCACCTCGCTCCGCTGCAGCGATGCCAGCGGTGACTATTTCACACCTCCGATTGGCACGGTTGGTGCGAAAGAAGTTCAACATATATTTATTGAAATAAACTGTCGATCCGTTGTGGTGTCGCTCGATATCTCTTGTGGGAACAACCCAAACTAAACTCTTGTTTTTTACCAGGTAACAAGGCCCACTGAGTTACGTAGCTTTTTTTCAGAAGCGACCTGGCCACAAACGATAGCCCAACGAAGTGGCTCATCACGTGGAAATTTATAGCAGCCAAATACTTTAAACGCGTGTTTTCTAAATGTGGAATGGAAAACCGGAAGACCCGGAGACAAATCCACGCGACCACTGGGAGAGAGACATTCGACGACCTCCTGTACACCAGGCGAGGGAGTTAACATCTCCTAGCCACCGTGGACACAGACAACATCTGCGTCCACCTGCCTCGCGTAATCTACGCGCGGCTTTACAAGACACACACACACACACATATGAAGGTATATCTGTATGGGGTTGACGAGAAATTTATGTTTACGCGATCTGACCCAAAAACCTATAACGGATAATATTGTTCGCAAAAGCCCACGTGTTCATATGAAGGCACATCGTGCTTTATTTACCCGTGAGATGCTGGGCTCAATCCCATTTGAGAAAAAAATCCATGCCTACGATGGGGGTGACAACTCAGAAGTACGTATTGATGGGCCAGTGACCCCTACTTGCTGGACCGTTATAACTCCTGTACCATTGTGCAGTGGGGTAATCTCCGTTGAGTTGGTCGCCAGTGGGTGGCAGTGTTGAGTGGCACCACTTTGCATGCGGTGGTGGTGGGACTTCTCTGAGTACTCTCGATTCCTCCCACAAGAAGCCAATACACCCATTAACAATGATCTGTATATATATTTTGTCGTAAGACCCCCCCCCCTCACCACGTGACATAGTCAAATAATAATAATCATTTATATTTGTAAGGGGTAATTCATCCGTAGATCCCAATGCGCCACCGTATATGTAAAGCAGGCAAATAACATAACCTGCTGGGTAAACGGCCAGAACTAGGAACTAGGGGTTAGAGGTCAGTTTAAAAAAGGGAGTTTATAAGACAGACTTAATTTATCACGCGATGTGCACGCGTCTAACGACGACGCGCCGACTGTGATCGTTTCAGCTCAATCACCGCGGGAGCTGAGCAAATCCCAGAGGCTGATTTAGCAGCAAATAGATAATGGGGCGACGTTTCGCTTGAAACTGCGCCAGGCATCTCCAGGACAATGTCCAGCAGAGTACAAATAATCCGGGCAGTCACGGTGACGTCCCAAGTCATATTATTGACCGCGAAAGCCGCTCGTGTTTTTACTCGATATCGGCCAAACACCACAATTTTCCCAGCACCCTTCTAAAGAGAAAAAGAAGAATCTCCAAACTCATCCGAGGTTTTTTTTTTCCTGGGTAAATAATTAGCGTTATTAATGTCGGGCAAGACTTGGCCCATGCCAGGAATACTCTGGTGATCATTTCACCAGCCGAGTTTAATATTTCACGGGAATTTAACGAGCAGAAATTCTTGCTCGTTCGGAAGCGGCGGCACATTAACCCGGAGTGTCCGGCATCGTGCGAGGCTTTGTGTGGCAGGGTGGGGGGTGGAGGGAGAATCGTGCAGAAGAGTTCATCTCTGGCAGAGGGAGTAGCAGCTCCTGCTGCCCCTGGATACGGCAGAAACGCACAGCGATTCGGTGTTTAGAAAACACCAGCACGAAGACATCCGACTCTGCCAGTGAATTTACGTGTCTCGTGTTAAGCCAGGAATTAAGCGCAGTACGTGTGCATGTTGGTTGTGTGTGGGGAGCCGTAGTGTAGCGGTTAGTATGCTGCGTTGTGAACCCGACGACTCGTGAGTTCGATTTCCGCTCACGATCAACAACAGAGACGATTATCTGAACCGGTCCTGGGCCTCCCGCTAGGTCGACTCAGCCTCAAATGAGTACCTGGTGCGGTGTGTAAACATCGCCACTAGGGAGACAAAGGGGGCCGGTCCTGGTGCTGGCCATCCGCCGCCTCGTGTGCCGTGTCGGCCCTCATCGGAGCAATTGCCCCAAAAGTCTGTTGAGGCTATATGGGGGGTCTTTGTCTTTATATATGTAGAAGCGGTGTTACAGAGGTTGGCACATTGCTCTACAAACTCAACAGCATGAGTCCAATTCCTGGCCACAGCTTCCCCTAGGGGGACTCAGCCTTAACTGATTACGTGGTGCAGTGTGTCAACGTCGGAATTATGGGTTCCGCGTTGGCGCTATTATGAATTGCATAAAGACAGCACTTGAGCTCACATCCAGTGATCAGGATTCGATCCACGGATTCATAAACGCCAGTGACAATAGGTGTTCTGCACCTGTCCTGGGGTTTCTGTAGGTCAATTCACTCTACAATCATTGTTAATATGTATTTATTCCAGGTGAGAACCCATTGAGACAGTTATTGAACACCGCGGTGGCGAGATGTTAACTACCTCGCCTGTTATGCACGTGGTCGTTGGTGCGACCCCGACTCTGACACCTGTACTTTGGACTTTGCGTGTCTCTCTCTTCGTGGTTGTATGTTTTTTTCTCCGGGTCCTCCGGTTTTCCCCTCCACATTTAGAATCAACGCCCGTTTAGTATATTTGGCTGCTAGAAATGTCAATATGATGAGCCACTTTATTGAGCCATCATTCTGAACAAGAGCGATGTAGCTCAGTGGGCCTTACCTGGTAAAAATGAAAAAAAAATCATCTTTATTTTAAAATTTGCAAGGGTGGTGTGAAAATGATTGCAGCGCACAGGATGGCAAACGGTTGAAACAAATTACTGGGGCTCGTTACCATTACAAAGTGCAAACGCATGTATTGTTGGCGAGGTGTTTCCGAGCGTAGGATTGTTCAGGACGTGAAGGCAGCGTCGCGTTTAAACCGGGCTGCGAACGGCTCGACCAATAACCGGAATCTGAAATCCGCACGAACGACGGCTCATTCATTTACCTTAGCAGCACACCGGCACCGCGGGGCGCTCACTTACGCACGAAAACGGTTTTATATGAAAAAAAAAACGGATTATCGTACACTGCGATCGCAATGTGAAGTCTCAAACGTGCCCCATCAGATCCTGCAGGAATTCAGCAATTTTGCGCGTAAGGTACGGGCGGGCCTCTACGCGAGCGATGGTCATACTGGCGCGCAATGCCACGCAGCGCGGAGCAGATGCATTTGCGGGGAGACAGCAAAGGGGATCTTTATCTGCTGCCTGCATTCAGGTCACCAGGGCTTAAGCGGAGGTGCGCATTACAATGTGGCCGACACGCGGCGCAGACGCCGGTGCGTTTCAGTGGGTGCTGTGGCAGTGGCGCAGCGCGGTTCGCATGGGCCCTGGTGCTAATGCATTAGACGACACCCCCCCCCCCCCCGTTCTATTTCCGCCCCCCCCCCCCCCCCCCACCTCTTCGTAGCTCGGTGCCTGGGGCCGGTGCAGTTCCACGACCTGCGCGCTCGATCGCCACGCCACTGAGGCCCGTGTCAGCCTGTGGGTCCTCATGCGAGTGTGGTTGCTTCTGTGTTAGTCTATGGCAGGGGTCTGGGAATTCGGTAAAAAAAAAACTCAATATTTCAAGAGCCGCAATGTCCACGGTGAATCCGAGACGGTGGTGATCCTTGATATAAATAACGTGACGAAGCAGTTTCCTTGAAGAGCCGCACGCGGCTCCGGAGATGAGTTTGTGGGTCTCTGTGTAGAGGGCCAGGGTCTCCATGTGAGTCCGTGGGTCTCTGGGTCCGCCTTCACAGCCTCGTCACTGTCGAACCGCATTCCACAAACGGCTTCTCTTGCCGAGGTCCGCACAGATCGTGCGCCTAAAGAGGCGTGCGGTTTGAGCTGTGTCAGCTGTTCCTGAACTTACCGTTCCAGAGTTTTCCCAAAACGTCCATCGTTGCTCGTGCGTCGTCGCGCTGAAACGCCACTCCGTTCTCAACAGTTCCTGGCGTTTCCAATCAACGTCAGGGTTCTTTTAAAAAGCGAAGCTCGCAACGCGGTTGTGCTGTATAGGTCTCGGATGTGTCTATGGGTTGTGCCGCGTGTTTGTTAGGCGTCGTGTATCCAACGTTTTTCACCTCGTGCTAGGAGCTTCTTTCAGGATGTCTAAAAAGCGACGTTTGAACCGTCAGACATCATCGTGCCCGAACAACCACGCGGAACAAACCGAAAATCTAACGGAGAGTTACGCGGGGAACATTGGCTGGTGTGATGGCCTATCAACTCCTGTCGGCATAAAGAGAAGTTTACGTAACGATCGCAGCCGCTCCACGCGTTCGTAAACATCTCAGCGATTCATGCGTTTTTTGCAACCACTTTGCGGGATCATTCTTCAATAAATCTCAATTGCCTCTGCACATTTAGAGAGACAAAACAAAGAATGGCTCGCTGCACTTCTGATGTGCAGTGGTGCAAGGGTTGCCGCCATCTTTGATCATGTGACACGTCTGTCACCTCGTGGCAAAACCATGATGGACATTTTTTTTTTATTTACCGGTCATTGCCACGCCGCAAATGATTCAAATCTCGCTGAGACAATGGATTTCCAAGAGGCATTAAAAGTCTCTAATGGTTTTTTGTTTAACAAGCCTAACATTCGTGAAAACATTAACCATGAGCTCGAACGCTTCTCGCATGTTACGGGGCCACGGGTAACCCAGTCTCAGGAGCAGTGAGCAAAACACAACAATACGTGGCACCTCGAGGGGCAATGTATGCACATTAAATTAACGAAACTCCGCGATCAAAAGCGAACAACTTTAAAACAAAGACAATCTAAAACACGTGCCTTTAAAAACAAAACAGGTTTCGCGTGAGCACATTTGGTAGCTGCTTAATACAGCAACACTTGAGTTACTTTTTTTTTTGTTTTAGCAAGAACACGTGGCTTTGGGAATTCAGAAAACTCCCGGGCAGACGACCGTTCGTTCTGGCTCCACAAGTTGGGTGTAGGTCGCTGAACTCGGTTGTTGTCACGCGTGGATTTAATGCGGTCGAGTCTGAACTCTGTGTGCGAACCTCACTCAATATATCAATCGTACTCGAAAATAAACACGCAAAATCATCGCAAAAAATGGAATGACATCTATCAAAAGAGTCAATTGGTTTAACGCACGCAGCAACGTGGTGAAGTGGTTCGACCACGTGGCTTGCAGAGACAGTGGGGAAGGTGAGTAGCATTGGGTGGGGGGCATCTGCCCAGCTCACGCCACCCAAAGACAATGGCTCAATAAAAAAAAAACATGTGGATTTATGTCGCGTCTAAATGTGACCACAACTCGCATTAGCGTTGCAGCCCCGGTGTGTGTCAGAACTTGCAGACTGTGTGTGTGTGGCTGCATGCAGTGCATGGCTCTGGGTATGTGTTTATGCTTGCCCGCCCGCTCGCCCGCCTGCTCCTAAGCTGCTTGTGAGGGGATCGTGGAGGCTGCTGAGAGGTTTGGGGTTGGTGGATGTAAGGGGGCGGGGTGGAGTGTGAGGTGGGTGAATTAAACTGGTGGTGGTGGTGGTGGGGGTAGGCTGGGCATAGGACCTGCACGTGATGTGAATGCGTGTGTGCGCAGTGGCTGGCCGCTCACAACTGGTGTGTGCTCAACGGATTTGGGGGGGGAGCGGTGGCGCAGCGGTTACCGCACTGCGCTACTGAGCCCAGTGACCCGAGTTCTAAACTATTAAACTAAACTATAGATATATATTTACCATAAATGACGTCACGCACCTGGGGGGGGGTCAGACATTTGTGACGAGGGGGGGGGGGTGAGAAATGTGACGTCACATCAAAATGCGCAACTTTAAATAAATATAGACAACACGTTCTACTTAATTAAATTGATTTTTTTATAAATCTTTTCTCCTTCAACATCAGAGTGCAGCGGCACATTAAATACGCACTACAATGACAACAATAGTTTAAAGCGATTTGAAGCATGTTTTATTTTTGAGGAGGGGAGGGGGGCGGAGCTTTGTGATGTCATATTTGAGGGGGGGGTCTGACTTTTTGTGACGCCGTGTGACGATGGGGGAGGGGGGGGGTCAAAAATCGTCCAAACTCGCGTGACGTCATTTATGGACGGCCCCTCTCCAGCACTTTGTCGGAAGCGACCTGGCCACGCAAATGATATATCGTCCCAAGTGGCTTATCGCGTGGACATCGACAGCGGCCAAACACTCTCAAACACTCTCAACGCACGGTTGGTTCCAATTGTGGAGGGGAAAAACCCGGAGGAGCCGGACAAAGATCCACGCGACGGTGTGTTCGATTCCGCGCTCACCACCAGGAAGGGATCAATATTTGAACAAATCCTGCGTCTCCCATGAGGGGTCGTCCATAAATGACGTCACGCGATTTTGGACGATTTTTGACCACCCCTCTCCCCCCCAGTCACACGGTGTCACAAAAAGTCAGACCCCCCCCTCAAATATGAAGTCACAAAGCTCTTGCCCCCCCCCCCAAACTAAATAAAACATGCTTCAAATCGCTTTAAACTATTGTCATTGTAGTGCGTATTTAATGTGGCGCTGCACTCTGATTTTTGTAGGAGAAAACATTTATTAAAAAGTCTACTTTATTAAGTAGAACGTGTTGTCTATATTTATTTAAAGTTGCGCATTTTGATGTGACGTCACATTTCTCAACCCCCCCCCCCCCCCCTCGTCACACTTGCCCCGACAGCCTTTTGAAGGCTATACGGGAGATCTTTGTCGTTATGCTAAAATGAAAATAAAATATGACTCGGTGCTAAATATCCGTGGTTAAATACTCTGCCCGCTTTGTTGTAAACACGCTGATGTCATGTTACACATTACTATTGTCACACACACACGATCTCATGTACCCATGGACACACTTGCATATTCGTGCACACACACAAGACCGCGGTTTATACTGGTAGGAACCACCTGGTTTCACCAGCCCACAGGGGATTATTGTGTCCGTCCGTCGTGCATCAAAAAATGGGAGGGGTCGGGCTGGGTGGAGAGGGGAAAGTGGGGAGGGGCTGGATGGGGAGGGTGGGGAGGGGCTGGGTGGGGAGGGTTGGGAGGGGAGGGTGGGGCTGGGTGGGGGGTGGGAGGGGTGGGGCTGGATGGGGAGGGGCTGGTCACCCCGTGGTGCCCTTATAAAACTCAACGTTTAACCTACTCACGCCGGCTTGTGCCCTCCCTCAAAGTCGGCCATATTTGCGGAATACACCACGCCGCCGTTGACCCTGGCCATTGACCGAGCAACCCAACGTTCCTACCAGCTCCCTCCGCAGGAATGTGTTCCTAGTAAACCAATCCACCAAATGCCAAAAATGAGCACCGACAAAAAGTCTCATACACCAGAACCCTGACCCCCCCTCCCAATGCCTTTTTATCTTCACTGCTGGGCCAGGAACTCATTTTAGACTGGACAGGGTTGAGGTTGTTGGATCGTACTCGGGATGGGTGTTTGTCACTGGACATCTGTTGGAAAAAATATCTTTATAGCTCACCGGACTATGATTCATCGGCTGTGGGGTTACGTGGTGGGTAGCAGAGTTGTGCTGTACTCCTGTACACCCACTGCTTTCAACCTGCACCGACCAGCGTGGTGATGTATGGTCGAATGACTCCCACGACAAACACGGTCTGGGGCGGGGAGGGTGTCTCTCATCCAGGAATTGATTGACCATTGGGCTGTACGCGTACGTGACCTATTTGAGGATCAGAGTAGTTCAGAGTCTAGTTGCCACTATGCAGTGCACGGAGAGTAGTCAGGAATTCAACCCTTAGCAGTCTGCTGCTGACCAGCACACAAAGACAAAGATACCCCGTGTAGCCTTCACAGACTGTAGGGGCAAGTGCTGTTAGCGAGCACCTATGAAGGCCGGCACGGCACACGAGGGGGTGAGTTGTCAGCATCACGCCCGGCCGCCTTTGTCTCCGAAGTGGCGATGTTTACACACCGCACCAGGTGCTCATTTGAGGCTGAGTCGACCTAGGGGAGGCCCCAGAACCGGTTCAGATAATCGTCACTGGGTGTTGGCCGTAGAGCGGGAATCGAACCCGGTTCGCCGGGTTCGTAGAGCAGTGCGCTAACCGCTACACTTCTGTCCCAGCACACACATACACACACGCATACACACACGCATACACACACACGCATACACACGCATACACACGCATACACACGCATACACACGCATATACACGCATATACACATACACACACATACACACACATACATACACACATACACGCACGCATACACACACATATACACATAGACACATACACACATAGACACATACACACACATATACACATAGACACATACACACATACATACACACACGCATACACACACACGCATACACACACACGCATACACACACATATACACACACACACGCATACACACACGCATACACACACGCATACACACACACATATACACACAGACACACATACACACAGACACATACACACACACGCACGCATGGTAAACCATATACCTACGTCGTTCGTATGAAACCTCAACCACCAGTGCCACCGTTGACTCGTGACCTCGGTAAATTTTGGGAGCCGGTTATAGCTCTGACCGCGTGTGAGCGTATGCACATGCGTGTGTGCACGTGTGTGCACGTGAGTGTGTGTGTACGTGTGTGCACGTGCGTGTGTGCACGTGTGTGCACGTGAGTGTGGGGAGCGGTAGTGTAGCGGTTAGCGCGCTGCGCTACGTACCTAGCGACCCGAGTTCGATTCCCGCTCACGGCCAACGCCATTGACGATTTTCTTAACCGGCCATGGGCCTCTCCTAGGTCGACTCAGCCTCAAATGAGTACCTGGTGCGGTGTGTAAACATCCCCACTGGGGAGACAAAGGCGGCCGGGCGTGGTGCTTGTCACCCACCCCCTCGTGTGCCGCTCCAGTCTTCACAGGTGCTCGCTAACAGCACTTGCCTCAACAGCCTCTTAAGGCTACACGGGTGATCTTTGTATGCATGTGTACGTATGTTCATGGCTGCACGTGTTCTCATATATTCATGGCTGCACGAAGTAAATATAGAATCTACATGGGCGTCCATCCCGTCAAAAATCACTTCACATGGATAAAAAAACAGATTCACAGTGGGGGCGCATGCGTCCACGCGCACGTGTTTCGCGCGCACGTGCGCGTGTGTGATGGGGGAGCGGTGGTGTAGTGGTTAGCGCTACGCTGCGCTACGAACCCGGCAGCCAGAGTTCGATTCCCGCTCACGGCCAACACCGGTGATGATTATGTATCTGTACCGGTCCTGGGCCTCCCCTCGAAATGCAAATGCGTACCTGGTGCGATGTGTAAGCATCGTCACTAGGGAGACAAAGGCGACCGGGCGTGGTGCTGGACACCCACCCCCTCGTGTGGCGTTCCGGCCTTTATAGGTGCTCGCTAACAGCACTTGCCCCTACAGACTGGGGGATCTTTGTCTTCGTTTGTAATGGGGTAACCCAAGTTCGATTTCCACTCACAGTATGTTTGAAGATGTACGGGGGATCTTGTTGTTTGTGAGTCACTTGACTGGCGCGTTTTTAAGTGCATTAGTGCAGCCTCTAAAAACAAGACAAAGATCCTCCGCATAGCAATAACAAACTTTTGGGGCAAGTACTATTAGCGAGCACTTATGAAGGCCGGAACGGCACACGAAGGGGTGGGAGGCTAACACCACGCCCGGCCGCCTTTGTCTTCTCAGTGGCGATGTTTACGCAACACACCAGGTACTCATTTGAGGCTGAGTCGACCTAGGGGAGGCCCACGACCGGTTCAGATAATCGTCACAGGATGTTGGAATCGACCTTGGGTTACGGATTCGTATCGCAGCGCGCTAACCGCTGCACTACCGCTATATACACATACAGACACACTTTGTGTACTCTGCACGCGGGCGCTGGTAGTGGGTTTGTGTGTATCTATTACGAGTCGGGTCGTACCATGAACAGAGCCCAGGCCCCTGCCAATGTTCCACGCTGTGATCCACGAGGGTTTAGTTAGGCCGACCAGAGCCCATCGATCAACGGAAGGGAGACCTTAATATCCATGCAGTTTCTATTTCAACATTGCCGTTGCAGGCATTTGTTATAATTGTTGTTGTTTTCTTGGTTCTTTCGGTAAAGTCACGTCGTGAGAATTGTTTTATTATGTTTTATTTTTATTAGTTTATTACTTCCCTTCTACGTGACTTTACCGAAAGAACCAAGAAGATGAATCCCTGCAGTCACGAAAGCTTTAAATCGAAATTGTTGTTGTTGTTGTCACATTTTGGATATGGATTGACATTCGGGTTGTGCGACTCGTACAGGGATACTATTTGGTTCCTAAGATTTTCCCATCGACAATGTCTGTAGAGGAATTGTGATACGTTCGTTGGGGGTGAGGTTTCCATGTTCTGTTTCGTTTTTTTGTCAAATGTGAATCGCATTCTACAGGGTCTGCCGAAGCAGATCCGTGCATCTCGGCTACGCATTGGCGCAGATAAGGATCGTGCTACACTCGGCCATCCAGCCACCACAGGCCTTGCCATCTTACCTATACATGCCATGCCAGAATCAGGGTAAAATCAGGCCTATTCCTGTGCACGCTCTAATATTAATCGTACTAATTGTTTTTAGATTTAGTGCCCTTTACTCCGGGGTATTTTAGAGCGCCTTACACGTGATAAGTGACTAAAACCTCATCTCAAGAAATTTGAATGGGCACCCCCAGTAACAGCTGTTCCTGTGGGCACAAGGTGACTCAGCTACACGCCTGCAATCGGGTAATCTGCGAGTAGAGCATGATTATTGCTGCTATGCGTAATACGAATTGAACAATTTGTGGATAGTTTATTGAATTTAGCAAATTTGAACCGTGATGCCAGCACACAAATGACACCACTGGATCTTGAACATTCACTGTTGGAGCATATGGCGTGTAGTTTTTTTTATGGTTCATTATGCATCGCAGTAATAACCCGGGTTGGCCTGCTGGATTAAAATCGCGGAACCTTTGCAACAAACGGCGGTCGAACGGCGTTACCACCGGGCCCGCGCTACGAGCCGTTGGCCACGTGTGTCAGGAGTGATTCTTGTCGATGCCGACCAGCTGGTGTCTGGGCCCAGGATTGCATCCGTCCAGTATCGATCAACATCACCGCTGAAACGTACGACGTGGGCATCGGCTGTACTGATGGCACTCACGCTATCGACGATGATAATATAATTGTGACTCCAAGCTAGGAATCTTTAGAATGTGTCCATCTCGAGTCGTGATTGTAGTGTCTGTCTCTAGTCCGTGGGGCGCCGTGGTGGTGAAATGTTAACTACCTTGCCTGGTATACAGAAGCTCGTGGGTACGACCCGACCCTGACAATGCCTGTATATTTGGAGTTTGCCTGTTTTCCCCTTGGTTGCGTGGCTTTTTCTCTGGGTTTTTCACTTGTTCCCTCGAAATTTATAAACATCCTTTGAGAGTATTTGGCTCTGATACGTTTCCACACGATAAGCCACTTCGTTAAGCTATCATTTGCGGCGAGGTCGCTTCTGAAAAAGAGCTACATGGCTCAGTGGGCCTTAAATGGTAGAATAAACATGGTTCGCTAGTACACAGTTGCCTAGCCCTGTGGATGATGCCATCGTAGAGTCTTCGACCATCGAGGTGGCGGCATCACCGCAGAGTAGAGAGCCACAGGACTGGAGTCCGAATGCGACGAAATTACAACAGCATCAAGACCTTGCTGGACGCCTTAAAGTATAATGAGTATGGCTGGGAGGTCATCAGAGACTTCAAAATGGTGGCATTCCTGATGGGTCTCCAAGGTGTTTTACCAGGTTACCCTGCTATCTTTGTCTTTGGGACAGCAGGGACACCAAGGCACACTACCACAGGCGGGACTGGCAACAGCGGACTGAGTTCTCTGTGGGGAGGAACAACGTCAAGTGGGAGCCACTGGTGGACCCCCGGAAGGTGCTGATGCCACCACTGCACATCAAATTGGGCCTCATGAAACAATTTGTCAGAGCTGTAGATAAGGAGTCGGCAGCTTCCAAGTACCTTCAAGACTTTTTCCCTACGCTGTCTGAGGCAAAGGTTAAAGCCGGTGTCTTCGTCGGACCACAGATAAAGAATATCCTGGAGTGCAATGAATTCCCCAAGAAGCTCACGAGTAAGGAGAAAGCGGCTTGGAACAGCTTTGAGCTGGTTGAGACTGGTGAAGAACTATGGCAAAATGGGCTGTAGGATGTCCCTCAAAGTCAATATCCTTGATGCTCATCTTGATAAATTCAAGAAGAACATGGGAGCGTACTCGGAGGAGCAAGGTGAGCGTTTGCACCAGGATATGCTAGACTTTGAACGCCACTACCAAGGACAGTATAACGAGAACATGACGGGAGACTACAGTTGGGGGCTGATTCGTGAAAGTGATTTACAGTATAATCGTAAATCTCAAAAAACTATTCACTTCTAAATCTTTTGTAGTCATTTTTGTATTACTTTAGTATAAATACATGTTAATTTTGATTCATATGTTGTTGTTTTCTGACTTTATGTGAACGAATTCGCCCGTTTTCTCATTGAAAATAGGTAAATTTCTAAATATCACTGTTCTGGTCACAAAAGCAAAGTTTGTGGGGAGTAATCGCCATTTTCTGTACTTTTTAGGCATAAGCAATTACGAAATAACACTTACTACCCAGGAAAAAAAATTTAGTTACATAGCGTTATATATGAGTACCAAATCCAATAAACAGCTACTGCCAAACAAATGAAACCCGTACTATCAAGCAAAAGAATAAAATAACAAAACGAATCACAATTAGAGAAATGAGTTTATCCGGTCTCACATCCCAGACCCGCAGTCCCAACTTGGAAATAGAACAAGGGCTCACGATCAACGACATCTCCAGGATTTCGCACATCCTCAGCCAGTGTGAAGGTACTTGTGTAATGAGGGAACACCATCCAGGGGATACCAGGGGGTAACGAGTACGGGCACGATGATGTCATCAATCCGAGAGGGGGGATATTATCGGGCCGGTGAGGCGTTCGGGAACCTTCGAGAAGGTTCCCCGAGGGGGCGTGGCCAGAGGTGGGGCTTAGCTCCGCCGTGGGGTCACGTGGCTGATCTTCCCTCGAAGCTCGCCGTCAGCCAGCGGCGAGGCCGGAGAGTGGAGTGAGCCTCGCGGGAACGCGGAGAGAGAGAGAGAGACGCCTCGTCCACGGGTTGGGGAGAGTGGAACCATCGAGAGGGAGAAGTGGAGCTGTGTTGTACCGTTCTGAATAAAGAAGCACCCAACAAGCTTCGTCGTAGAAATACTTTATTACACTTGTAATACTGGTAGGAACCTCCTGGTTAAACCAGCCCACAGGGGATTATTGTGTCCGTCCGTCCGTCGTGCATCCAAAAATGGGAGGGGTGGGGCTTTGTGGAGAGGGGAGGGTGGGGAGGGGAGGGGCTGGGTGGGGGGTGGGAGGGGTGGGGCTGGGTGGGGAGGGGCTGGTCACCCCGTGGTGCCCTTATAAAACTCAACGTTTAACCTCCTCACGCCGGCTTGTGCCCGCCATCACAGTCGGCCATATTTGCGGAATACACCACGCCGCCGTTGACCCTGGCCATTGACCGAGCAACCCAACGTTCCTACCAGCTCCCTCCGCAGGAATGTGTTATATTGGCAACACTTGTAATATATCCAACGGACAACCGATGCAGCCGCTGAGAGACCTTTGTGGCTGAAGCCGATATAAATGCACAAGTTGCCTTGATGCTGTTGTGGACTTTGACTTCATTGAGAGTTGTGGACAGACTAACACGGGGAGCAAGTGATAGTATTATCCTTGAACGATTAGACAAGAAAACCTGACAAATGTGGTACAGATGGTAACGGGTTCAGCTGTTCCTGACCGGGTGTGTGTAAGCACACCGTGCAGGG
Organism: Lethenteron reissneri; assembly: GCF_015708825.2. Taxonomy (NCBI): domain Eukaryota; kingdom Metazoa; phylum Chordata; class Hyperoartia; order Petromyzontiformes; family Petromyzontidae; genus Lethenteron; species Lethenteron reissneri. The sequence goes on along the minus strand of NC_083797.1, from coordinate 11,148,679 downwards.
TGCACATATATTGATAATAAACTCGGGATCAGAAAGTGAGATGGCCGTAAGCAGGCAATACAGCAAGCAGTGTGCCGTTCGAATGTACGTACGTATGTATGTTTAACTTCTTTCGCACCTTACGTAGGCAGCCGCGCTAATAGGAAGTGCGGATGTCACCCTGGATTCGCCTTGCATTGCAAAAAACAAATCTCAAGGAATTTGTTCGACTGTTCCAAGCAGGATCCTCATCAACATGAGTCTTGAGACTCCATTGGGGCTGCTCTGGATCAATCTCGAGAATGAATGCAGACCGGACCGAGACTCATCACTTTGATGCTCAGTGAGGAGTTTCTTGCCTTTGACGACGACAACCATCTAGATTATACGCGTAGGAACCTTCTGGTTACACCAGCCCACAGGGGATTATTGTGTCCGTCGTGCAGGGAGGGGCTGGGTGGGGAGGGAGGGGCTGGCTGGGGAGGGGAGGGTGGGGAGGGGCTGGGTGGGGAGGGTGGGGCTGAGTGGGGAGGGGAGGGTGGGGAGGTGCTGGGTGGGGAGAGGCAGGGTGGGGAGGGGCAGGGTGGGGAGGGGTGGGGCTGGGTGGGGAGGGGCTGGTCACCCCGTGGTGCCCTTATAAAACTCAATGCTTAACCTACTCACGCCGGCTTGTGCCCGCCCTCACAGTCGGGCATATTTGCGGAATACACCACACTGCCGTTGACCCTGGCTATTGACCGACCAACCCAACGTTCCTACCAGCTCCCTCCACAGGAATGTGTTTTTTTTGTGCTAGGGACGGCCAGAGTATTTGATATTACACTCTGCTGAAATATTGGTGCAATACTAATTTCACTGAGATTTTTAAGAACATGTCTTGCTGGGCGAAGACCCCGGGGCCGGCCCAGGACATCCCCCATAATCAAGCTGAGATGACTTGGCATGAGGTTGCCAAAATGAGTGAGAACAGCCAATTGCCACAAACAAATATTAGCTTCAGTGAAGCAAAAGCCTTAAGAGAATTGAGAGTAAATAAAGATATCCAAATTCTTGCTGCTGATAAGGGTCGATCAACTGTTGTGATCAACGAGACCCAACCAACACCTTGGAACGTAAAACAACGGCAATCATTACCAAGACATCAATTCCCAAGGATGAGCAATAGCTGATCAAATCAAAGGTATCAAAACCACCAAACGGGCTACCAAAGATTCACAAACCTGATGTCCCATTAATACCCATAGTTAATACATTAGGCTCTGCCACATAAAAATGGGCACAATACGTAATTAAACAAATACAGCCTTACATCGGTAGGACCTCTTCGTTAATCAAAAACTCTTAACATCTCGTAAACATGATTAAAGATATTAAGCTTAACCCCAATGATATTCTCATAAGTTTTGATTTGACTTCTCTATTCACGAGAAGTCAACGAGTCAATTAAATTACTCGACACTCTGGTAACAACCACAGATGTAGCTAAAGATATCCCGCGACCAGCTGAACACTGTCTAAAGAACACATTTATTGTGGAAATGTGACTTCTATAAACAAAAGGAAGCAGCAGCAATGGGCTCTCATTTGTCTCCTGTGTACATGGAATATTTTGAAACAAAAGCAATAGCTTCAAGCACACTAAAACCCTCTTCTTGGTTTATGTGGATGACACATTGGTAGCCTGGCCACATGGTAAAGATACACTTAACGAATTTCTAAATCATCTCAACTCGCAAAACCCATCCATCCAATTCACCATGGAAGTGGAAGCTGACAGAACTCGACCATTTCTGGATATTCTGCTCGGACTGGTCGAAATGGTAAAATAACCGAACAGCGTTTTCTAGTCAGATGTTTGGAAAAACAAAACCTCTGAGTCGGATTTGGCATGGTAAATAAAATACAGAAATTAATATCAGGTGCAAAAGATGTATTACCGAAGCTGTCAACAGAAGGTGTGTACAGGATTAATTCACTTGTGGCAAATGCTATGTTGGGTAAACAGGATGAAGGATCAGCACGAGACTAAAATAACACCAAAAAAATATTAAATACTCCCAAATACAACTGTCAGCAGTATCAGAACACACGTGCCAACAAAGACACTTAGTTGATTTTGATAATGTTGAAGTTCTGTGCAAAACTAGTCACTACTGGCCAAGACTAATTAGAGAATCTATCGAAATTGAAAGAAATGAAAATAATTTTAACCGTTCGGTTACCTACCGTCCAAGTGCTGCGTGGAAGCGAATAATCTAATAACACATTGTTTAAACGCATGCCTATACAGGCCACCATACTTCAATAGGGATTACAGTTGGTATTTTAGTACACACAATGGACAGGAAGGACAAGATCAATGGGCTCGCATAATGCAGGTGGACTTCTCTAGAAATCTGGCTGTTGCCTGATGAAGCTAGTTGTAATTACTGGCGAAACGTCGTACTCGTATACACGGGTGTGTTGGCAGGGCGGAACAACTGGGGCAAAGGCAATGGAGGGGCCCATCTTGAAGCCCCTGGATCCTGCTCGTGGGTTCGAGCAGGAAGGCGCGGCCAGGGCGGAGCCAGGTCACGTTGCTACGGTAACAGTGGCCGAGAGCGGGAGCTCGAGGCTGCCGGTTTGGGAATTGGATTGTCCCGTCGTTGCTGTCGTCTCGTCACCATCGCCGCTGCCATCTTCGCTCAACATTGCGCTGCTAGATAGCCTGTTAGCTGTCTCAGGCAGTGCCACCGCTAGGAGACAGCCCCGGATCGCCACGTGGCCACTGGTATTCTTAGGTTTTTTTGGTAAAGTCACGTAGGTAGAGTAAAGTCACGTAGGTAGAGAGCCGCTGGTGTTCCGAAGGCGCGAGACGTGGTCCCGCTTCCAAACTTTCCACACTGACCCCGAACCTCTCCCTGCTTCCCCTTATAACCCCTCCACGCGGAGCCAAGCCCCGCCTCTAGCCAAGCCCCGCCTCTAGCCAAGCCCATTCTAGAACCTTCCCGATGGTTCCCTGCGAGTACCCTTGAGCTCCGCCCTTGAACTGGGGCCCAGACACCCCCACTTCACCTGATTGGCTCATAGCAATACAGCGGAGCCTATCCAGCCGATCGGCGACCGACGGTGTGCTCTCTTATTACACATCTTTGACTGGATCTTTGAATAAATCTATGACTGGGTTTGGACAGTACTTGATTTTGAGCAAAACAATGAATGATGAAATCTGAACCTGGTATTGCATCATACATGATATTAATTGCATGATGTTATTCCTAGAAATCATCGATGATGCAATCATAACTAGGTTGACATCCCTCGACTGAACACATTTCCCTATATCAGCTCTGGAAATCATGCAGTGTCGTGCTCTCTTGTTTGTCAGTGTTTGATTTTGCAAAGGGGCACATTTCTGTTTAGCCAAAGTGAGCAGAGATGCCTCATCTAGATTTTTTCCCCACCGAACTGCGGGGCAGTGAGCGACGAGCATGGCGAGCGATGTCACCGGGACATTGCAACAATGGAGAAACGCTATCAGGGCAAATGGAGCCCATCAATGCTTGCAGACTATCGGTGGACAGTGACAAGAGATGCTCCATTTAATGAATACAAGAGACAAGCCAAGAAGCGCCGAGTAGACACCGAATAAGGACTAAACGATGTACTTTTTATACGTATTAGTTTTTTTCCTTTTGTTTCATAATATATTTTATTTATATAACCCTTTTGCTGATTTTTTTTTTAAGTTTTACATGAACAGAACAGGTGACATGTTTTCATGTAAGGCAACCATAAACACATGAAAAAAACCTAGGTTTACAATTTATGAGTAAAACGCAACTATCTACACAATATGCATAGACGTAAAATGTTAAAACTTAAATATCTTGGGAACAGTAGCCAATCATTTGTTTTAATTGTCACATTTGAATTCAGCACATCAAAATCCATAATAAACAGCACATTTCACCTCTGAAGCAGACGACGTCTAAAAAAGTGTAGACCAATGTTATTGTTAAATGACGAAATGTGCAGTGAACACCTACGGGCTCTCTGCCCATGGATCTTGATGACGTTGATGATTATGATGACGACGCTCGTTTATCTTCTTGGTTCTTTCGGTAAAGTCACGTAGAAGGGAAGTAATAAAATAATAAAAATAAAACATAATAAAATAATTCTCACGACGTTTCGGCCACAACGCAAGCAGCCGTCCTCAGGTGAAGACCAGGTATGTCGGGGAGACAGCGTCTGAATGAAACACCACCACGCTTGGAGCGTATATTTAAGCTGGGTTGGAAGGGGGGAAGGGCGCCTTGACAAAATAATTTGCATATCAAGAGGAATTTAGCATATTTATGACGCTCGTTTACCCGAGAAACCTTATCAACCGACTCTCAGTGCCCTTTTTCAGGAGGGTCTTACTGAGTTTTCACAGTAGATGGGTGGTGGGGGGGCTATGATTGCCATCTAAAATCCCAATTGAATCATTTGCGTGGCAATCTTTCACATTTGGACCGTGACGCTGGCGCACGGTGGCCTTACTCTTGCGCGGGACGTCACGGCGTCTCGAACGTTCGGCGTGAAACGGACGGCGTCAAGCTATGCTTGCGGTTCATACTGCCGCAGCATTGATCGGGAGCGGCCGTTGTTTTCGAACCGTGAACCTTTGCATTAAATTGGCGTAGCATGCAACCGTGAAGCCACATTACATTAATCTTTTAAGGGTATGTTTGCTACCAGATGTATATATCATAATAATCATCATCACGATTTAAAGCTTTCGTGACTGCAGGGATTGATCTTCTTGGTTCTTTCGGTAAAGTCACGTAGAAAGAAATTAATAAAATAATGAAAATAAAACATAATAAAATAATTTCTTTCTACGTGACTTTACCGAAAGAACCAAGAAGAATCATCATTACGATCCATGATTCAGATAGGCCGTCGGTGTCCACTGCACATTTTGTCATTTGGTTTCCGATTTCCTCTCTGTCTCGTGCCGATATGCTCAAGTAGTGACCACGTCTTTCTGGCACCAATCTCTCGTGTCGACTCTGTTCGGTCTTCCTCTCCTTCTGGTTCCTTCCAGTTGTCTGAACAAGAAACTTTTATCTGCTTGGGTTTTTCGGTAAAGTCACATAGAAGGGAAATAATAAAATAATAATAAAACATAATAAAATAATTCTCACGACGTTTCGGCCACAACGCAAACAGCATCTGAATGACGCTGTCTTTCCGACAGACCTATTCTTCACCTGAGGACGGCTGCTTGCGTTGTGGCCGAAACGTCGTGAGAATTGTTTTATTACGTTTTATTTTTATTATTTTATTACTTCCCTTCTACGTGACTTTACCGAAAAAACCAAGAAGATGAATCCCTGCAGTCACGAAAGCTTTAAATCGAAAATAAACTTTTAGTTTTCCTGCTGTTGTCCATCCTACTTGTGTGCCAAATAGTGCCAGTCTCCTTCTCACCACTGCCTGCAGCATCAGGTAGTCTTCTTCTCTGCGAAACCCTCTTTCCTACTTCTACGTTGGTCAATCTTTGGGTCATCTGAGATGCAGTGTCCTTCTGTGGCAATACATTTTGAGTGCCAGTATCTTATCTGTCTGTCAAGTCTTTCTCTGATGTCCAAGTCTCGCGATGTGCTATACATCTAAATTGTGAATACAAAATTTCGATTTTAAGCTTTCGTGACTGCAGGGATTCATATTCTTGGTTCTTTCGGTAAAGTCACGTAGAAGGGAGATAATAAAATAATACAAATTAGAATTGTATTATTATATTATGTCTTATGTGAATACAAAACTTCGAGTGAAAAAAACCCACATCTGTCTCAGGGCCCCTACAGTGTCAAAGTTCAATCTCCCACTCCAGGTTGCTGAATCTCTGGCCTCTCTCTGCTTTGACGCGTCAACGCGAGTGAACCGCTGCGGTGAGTTATTGAGTTTTGCGCGACACCTCTTGGAGATTCGAGCAAATATTTCGGCTCAAGATGACCATGAGAAACCGTAACGACCTTGATTGTGCACAGCGGCACGATGACCCAATTGGATGTATGCGGTGTATTAATAGAGACGCCTGTTATATCGAACGTAAAAATGAGTCTATGCATGATTTTAATAAGCCCGTTAAAAAAGAAAAAAATGTGTTGATGATTCGTGCTCAACTCAATTAGTCCCCCTCGTTTATGAGCCAGGCGAGAGCCCATTGAGACGGGAAGGTCTCCTCACGCCGTGTCAGTAACGGGCATCTTATTGACCATACTTCACCGCTCTGGTCATAAGTGCGGATTGGCGAAGTGGGTGCAACCCAGGACCGGTTCAGATATCACTCGCCACCCAAAATAAGCAAGAAATTCAATAAATATATGAACGTATGTACGTATATATGTTACCTCACTGATGACTTTATCCGTGGCTGTGAATTGAACTCGGATTGCTGGGTTCATAGTGCATTGCACTGACCACTACATCACCGCTCCACCCCCAACATACTAAATATACAGGTGAAATTTAAACATTACGGTGAGAAATCAAAGCCAAAGGGTCATGAGGGATCATGGGATTGCAAAACACATTCAAGCGTAGAGCAAGCAAAGTTATTCCCTGCTCAGAGGCGCATTGAGGCAATGCGAGGTGACGTTTCAGGCAATAACCCTTGCTCGGAGGTATGTCTTTGAATTATTTTAGGGTAGCGTTATTAATGAATGTGTTGAGTTTTGTTGTTGTTTTACTTATGCACTGCTTCCAATGCAATATCACAATACAAAATGTAATTTTTTTTGCAATATATTAATGTTTTAAAAGTAATCACCGCTTCAACGAGTCTCATCAAAACCGTTTTACCACCCTCATAATTAATTGGGGGAGTGGTCGCGCAGCAGTTAGAGCACCGCGACTTGAGATTGATTCCTGGCCACAGCTAACACCAGTGGCTGGGCATGATGATCACCATGATGATGATGAAGCACAGACTCAACTGTGCGCTAAATCTCAACTTCCTATCCCATCTAGCGTGTCATCAGAATGCAAATCAGTTGCTGCGCGGTTACAACGAGCTGCAATATCTGGCAACGGCCCATCTTCCGATCAGGATACAGGGAGAGCAGAGGCAGAAGACCTACGACTTAACATTTGGGGAAATGGCTTTTTGTACCGCCTGGCCATTCTCACGTCGTATTTCATCGGCGTGCGGCGGGAGTCACACAGACCCGCAGTGGCAGTGTGACGGTGGTCAGTTTGACGAGTTAAGTGGCACGGCCCACCGTAATCCTCGCTGTCTGGGCCCACCTCGCCGCATCGAATAGAAATCAGAGTAAAGTTGAGCAGGCACAGCGATAGACGACCCAGCACTCGCTAATTGACTCCAGTCACTCGCAGGCTCCCCGGCGGTCAAGACCTATCACTCGTCTGTCTCCTTGGCATGTGGACACAGCTCCTTGATGCCTCGGCCCACGTCGAGGACTCTCTCTCTCCATACCAGCCTTACGGGTTTGTCCTCGTCCGCGCTGTGTTCGATCACGACACCGTGGGCCACAACTCGCTCACCCAATCAATCACCCACATACACACTCACCTACCAACCCACCCAGCCACGTGTGTGATGCGCGTGTGTGCATGTGTGTGTGAGAGAGTGGGTCATGTAGCCCGCATGCCCAGCCACCGCATGCCTAAAAAGCTTTTGTTCGGCCGGATCGAGGGGGCTGGACGGGCACGGCGCGGGCTAGAAAGGAGATGGAGTGATGTGGGACAGGAGGACGTGGAGCTGAGTGGACTTGCCGATGACTGGTACCAGCGGTGTCAAGATCGGCCTCTGTGGAGGAAGCTCGTGAAGGACGCTACTGGGCAGTTGGAGGCAGTCGCCCTCCAACAACAACAGAGGGCGGAGGAGCGACGCTCACAACAACGAGCGGAGCGCCGGGTGGCTAAAGCACAGCAAGTTGGTACAGTAGAGGGCACAGGTGGTGCATCAGCCAGTCATCTCGGTCATCTCGGTCAGTCGACCCGTGGCACCTGGTTCTGCCCCGTGACCTCCTGCCAGCGGGCGTTTGACACTTCACGTGGCCTCAAGGTGCACATGACCTGGCACAAGCGTCGTGGTGACGTCACCGCCACTTAGTGGCGAATGTTGTTGTTGTTGAGAGAGTGGGGGGAGCGGTGGTGTTGCGGTTAGTGCCACGCTACGAACCCGGCGTCCAGAGTTCGATTCCCGCTCACAAACACCAGTGACGATAATTATCTGAACCGGTCCTGGGCCTCCCCTAGGTCGACTCAGCCTCAAATTAGTACTTGGTGCGATGTGTAAGCATCGTCACTAGGGAGACAAAGGCGGCCGGGCGTGGTACTGGCCACCCACCCCCTCGTGTGCCGTACCGGCCTTCATATGTGCAGCTAAACAGCATTTGCCCCTACAGTCTGTCAAGGCTATACGGGGGATCTTTGTATTTGTCTTTGTGAGAGAGACAGAGAGAGCGAGCGAGCGGCGTGATCGATGCGGAGGTTTGCATTTTGTGATTGCAGCTGGAAGCGACGGTGATTGACTCACGCCTAGAGTGGGTGGGGGGGGGGGAGGTTGGTGGATCACGCAGGGATGACACGCGCGTGGTGACACAAACCGCCCCACGGCACGAAGCGGGGTGGCGTACGGCAGTGTTGTGATGTAGCACAACAATTAGAATGCTGGCAAGATGCGCTGGAATCCTTCCACAGCATCATCATCATTATCAGCAGCGGCGACGACGGCGGCAGTGCCCGGCGTGCCCGTTCGTGAGTTCGGAGATGCTTCACTGCTGCTTGATATTACTGCGCCACTCAGTGCCAGCCCGATGCAAATTATTCGACCGCGTCCCTTTGCTGGATTGACAAACAACTAAAGTCAATTGCAAAGAGAAGCGCATCTCGTTAGTCTAACAGAGAGTTGTTGGTTTTTTTGCTAATTTTTTAAATGTATATTTTGGTATCGCCACGTGGGCATTTGTTGTGAGTGCGTGCAACAAGGGGAAGCGTCACTGGTCCACTGATGGCTGAGGCCGCTGGGCTGGACTGTAATGATTATGCGAAGCTTGGCAGAGACATTAATTCACGACGACGACGATGGTGTTTGGTGGTGGTTATGTATCTCCCTTAGGTCGGTTCGGCCTAAAATGAATGCCGTCAACAGTATGATCTCCATACACATTGGCGAGACAAATGCGACCAGGCGTGCGTGCGTGCGGTGTGTTGCTTGTCCCAGCAACAGGTTTGATGTCATGCCAACCTTAATGCGTGTTGAACTCCTTTCGCACCGTAGAGTAGCCAACCATGCTATGCTAATCGGAGGTGCGGGGGAAAAGACCACAAACTAAACGCAAAAATAAAAAATCTGGATGATTTAAAAGTGCACAGCTTCGGTGGCTTCCAAATATCGGAAGGAAGGAACGTTCCAGACGGCCGCATCTGAAAGCGACGCGCGATGCAGTGACCCCCTTTGTTCGATGGCTAGCCCAATAGGTGCTCGCTAACATCACTCGCTCTTGGCAGTCTCTTACAAGGCTAAAGGCGTCTCTTTTGGTCTCTCTCTCTCTATGTGTGTGCGCGCGGAGCGAATTCACTAAGCCGGGCGTCCACTCCATCTGTGGAGTTATTCCGTGGCGCGTGCTCACGTCGGCGTGCCTGCAGCTCACTCATGCACACTCTTTGGGGAATTGGGTGTTTGTGTGTTAGTACGTGTGTGTGTGTGTGTTAGTACGTGTGCGTGTGTGTCACTGTGTGTGTGTTTGGTCGCCCCAGCCTCAAATGAGTACCTGGTGCGCTGTGTAAACATCGCCACTGGGGAGACAAAGGAGGCCGGGCGTGGCGTTGGCCACTCACCCCCTCGTGTGCCGTGCTGGCCTTCATAGGTGCTCGCTTACAGCACTTGGTTAAAGGCATAACGGGGGAGATTTTAGTTTTTTTCTGTGTGTGTGCAGGTGTGTGTGTAGGTGTGTGTGTAGGTGTGTGTGTGTAGGTGTGTATAGGTGTGTGTGTAGGTGTGTGTGTGTGTAACGGGGAGCGGTGGCACAGCGGTTAACGCTGCGCTCTGAACCCGGCGACCCCGAGTTCGATTCGCGCTCACGGCCAACACCGGTGACAATGATCTGAACCGTTCCTGAACCCTCCCCCCCATAGGTAGCCTCAGCCTGTGCGTAAACATCGCCATTGGGGAGACAAAGGTGGCCCGGGCGTGGGGCCAGCCAACACAACGTGTGCCATGCTGCCCTCCGTAGGTTGCTCCTCGCTAACAGCACTTGCCCCGGCAACAGTAATGCCGTGGCTATCCGGGGCACCTTTGTCTTCGTGAGGGTTTGTGTTTTGTGTGTGATGATGTTTTCTGATTGTGTGTAATTGCGTGTGTGCATAATCGTGTGCATGCGATTGTGTAGATTGTGCGCGCATTGCGATTGCAATTGTGTGGCCGTGATTCTCTGTGTATGAGATGGTGTAATTGCACGTGTAATTACGTGATTATGTGTACAGTACTTATTGTGTGCTGCTGGCGCAATGGTGATTGTGGTGTGTGTGTGTATATAACCGAGCGCGTATGTGATTGCTAAACCTAAGGGGAGGCCCAGATCGACTTAAATAACGAGTGCCCTGGCGCGAAGCGAACCAAACATCAGCACCGGGGAGACAAAGACGGCCGGGCATGGATCTGACCACTCCACCCATCCCTCCCTCCCTCCCTCCCCCTCCCTCCCCCTCCCTCCCCCTCCCTCCCCCTCCCTCCCCCTCCCCTCGTGTGCCTTCTTTCCCGGTCTTCGTCGGTGCCACCCGTTCACAGCACTTGCCCCAACAGGCGGCGCAAGGCTACCCGGGGGATCTGTGCCTTTTCTGTGTGACTGTGTGTTACTGTGTGTAATTGTGTGATTGTGTGCGCGTGCGTGCGTGCGTGTGCGCGCGCGCCTTTGTGTGGGACGCATTTCGCCCTGCGCGTGCTTAATTGCACGCGCGTGAGTGCGCATGTGTTTGCCCTTTCCCCCCCACCCTCCTCAGCAGCACGCGTTCATTCCACAATCTCTCTCATCCCCCCCCCCCCCCGTACTCTCATTCCCTCCCATTCTCACCCCACTCTCATTCCACCCACCCTCCTTCCCCCCATCTCACCCCCCCCCCACTCTCACCCCCCCCCCCCCACTCTCACCCCCCCCCCACTCTCACCCCCCCCCCCCACTCTCACCCCCCCCCCACTCTCACCCCCCCCACTCTTATTCCACCCATCTCACCCCCCCCCCCCCACTCTCACCCCCCCCCCCACTCTCACCCCCCCCACTCTCACCCCCCCCCACTCTCACCCCCCCCCCCACTCTCACTCCCCCCCACTCTCACCCCCCCACTCTCACCCCCCCCCCCACTCTCACCCCCCCCACTCTCACCCCCCCCCCACTCTCACCCCCCCCACTCTCACCCCCCCCCCACTCTCACCCCCCCCCCCACTCTCACCCCCCCCCCACTCTCACCCCCCCACTCTCACCCCCCCCCCCCCCACTCTCACCCCCCGCCCCCACTCTTATTCCACCCACTCTCACTCATTCCTCCCACACTCTCATGCCACCCACACACCCTTCATTCCTACCACTGTGATCCTCTCACATCCCTCTCACCCCCCCCCCCCCCAACTTTCATTCCCCCCCCCCCCTCCCCACACACTCTCATTCCTCCTTCTCTCATTCCTGCCTCACGCACACCTCGTTCACCTCATAACCCGCACACACGAATATAATATCATCCTCTTTACACACAGACACACTCATTCCCTCCCTCCCATTTACTCATTCCCTCCCTCCCATTCACTCATTCCCTCCATCGCATTCACTCATTCCCTCCCTCCCATTTACTCATTCCCACCTTCCCTTTCACTCATTCCCTCCCTCCCATTCACTCATTCCCTCCCTCTCATTCACTCATTCCCTCCCATTCACTCATTCCCTCCCTCGAGCTCTCATTCCCGATCTCCTTAATGCACACACACAGTAATTTTCGCCCCCCACTCACACACTAATTTTCGCCCCCACTCACTCACACACACACTATCACCCCCTCACACACACAGTAATTTTCGCCCCCCACTTACACACTAATTTTCGCCCCCCACACACACACACACTAATTTTCGCCCCCCACTCTCAAATCACACACAGTAATTTTCGCCCCCCACACACACACACACTATCACCCCCTCACACACACACTAATTTTCGCCCCCACTCACACACACACACTATCACCCCTCACACACACACTCATTTTCGCCCCCACTCACACACACACACACTATCACCCCCTCACACACACGTACACACTAATTTCCACACTCGCCTTCACGCATGCTCATTCCGTATTTCATGCACTCCTTTATTCCCTCGCACGTTCCCGTGCACTCTCCCACACACTCACTTTAGTTCTCCCGAAACTCCTTCACGCAAGTGCCATTTCCTTCACTCTTTCATTCCTTCATATGTGTGTCTCATTTGCTCCCTATGAGGCACTCATGCTCCCATTTCCTTCCTCATCATAACTCATTCTCGAACTTCCATCCCCTCTCACACATTCATTCCATCTCTTTCTTCCTCATTCACTCTCTCCCCACATGCACGCTCATTCTCTCATTCCAGCCTCCACGCAGTTTCGTTCTCTCACCCCCTCCTTCACAATCAATCACTCACTCACTCACACTAATACCTATACAACTATAATACCTTTAAACTATTTTTTATTTTACCAGCTAAGGCCGCACTGAGCTATGTAGCTCTTTTTCAGAAGCGACGTGGCCACAAATAATAGCTCAACCAAGTGGCTTATCATGTGGAAATGTCTATCAGCCAAATACTCTCAACGCGTGTTTCTAATTGTGGAGGGAAAACCGGGAGGACCTGGAGAAAAATCCACGTAACTACGGGATGAGAGACACACGCAAACTCCCAATATACATCAGGCGTCAGGGTTGGGATCGAACCCACGACCTCCTCCATACCAGGCGAGGGAGTTAACATCTCTACTCTCACGCATTCATTCCATCCTACCAATTCGCATCTATCTAAGCCACAGACTCTCACTCCCTTCATTAAGCCACATTCTCAGCCTCTGATTCCCTCCCTCCCTCCCTCTCTCTCTCCGCGTGTCACTCGCTCAGACCCCCGTCACCTCCCCTATCTCCACACACCAAACCCCTCGCTCTCCCTTCCCATCCATACACACCACTCTCTCAACCTCAACGCGATTGTCTCTCGCACACGAGCGTACATACACAAGCACACCTCTGTAACTCTCCACACACACTCCGCCTCCCTCCCTCGATCTCTCATAAACACTAAGCCGCGCGCACACACGCACACACAACAAAGACAAAGATCCCCCGTGTAGCCTAAACAGACTGTTTGGGCAAGTGCTGTTAGCGAGCACCCATGAAGGCCGGCACGGCACACGAGGGGGGAGGGTAGACAGCACCAAGCCCGGCCACCTTTGTCTCCCCAGTGACGATGCTTAGACATCGCACAAGGTACTCATTTGAGGCTGAGTCGACCTAGGGGAGGCCCAGGCCCAGTTCAGATAATTGCCGTTGGTGTTGGTGGCCGTGAGCGGGAATCGAACGGCTCCCCACATTAGGCACGCGCCACGCACACCCACCACATCCCCTCCCCGCTCTCTCTCTCACGCACATTCTACGCTGACCTCCCTCCCCTGTGTCCCTCTCACACGCACGCACGCCTCGCTCGCTCGCTCTCACGCACAGTGCCGGATTATCCTCGCAGCAAAAGTAGCTACACATGCTACGGGCCCCGGACATTCAAGGGCTAAATGCTTTTAAGCCGGTTCAGTGATTCTGCACGTTGCTATATTACTATAGTACTACACTGCCTTCAACTTTTACGAACGACTGGGTGTTGAAGGTTAGCGATTTGTCGTATTATCTGGCTGTATAGCAAATGAAAAAATACAATTATTTTACTATGCAAGTTAAAAATGTGTGTTTTAATATTTAGGTGTTTTATTTTATTTAGGGCCCCTTTATAACATAATATGCTGCAGGCCCCGCAACTGCTCGCGCACACACGCACCCACCCCACATTCACACACCCAACCTCTTTCACATACACGCAAAGACACACCGCCAATCTCTCAAACACACTCCCCCTCCTCACACACGGTCTTCACATCTCATGCGTATACGCCTCTATTTCTCATGCAGACGCACGCTCGCCACCCCTTCTCTCTCTCTCTCTCTTTCCACCTCCCTCCCTCTGACACACACACACTCCACCACTCTCACCCACACACACTCCTCACCAACTCACACTCCCCCTCAACAACAACCGCCATTCGCCACGGCGCTTGTGCCATGCTAAGTGTACTTTAAGGCTAAGTGAAGTGTTGAACGCCCGCTGGCAGGAAGTCACGGGACAGACCCAGGTGCCGTAGATTAACTGACTGAGATGACTGATAGATGCACCACCTGTGTTCCCCACTGTGCTAACTCTCTGCGTTTTAGCCGCCCGGAACTCCGCTCGTTGTTGTGAGCGTCGCTCCTCTGTCCTCCGTTGTTGCTGGAGGGCGACTGCCTCCAACTGCGCAGCAGCAGCAGCATCCTTCACGAGCCTCCTCCACAGAGGCCGATCTTGACACCGCTGGTACCAGTCATCAGCAAGTCCACTCAACTCCACATCCTCCTGTACCACATCACTCCATCTCTTCTCTAGGCCGTGCCGCGCCCGTTTAGCCCCCTCTATCCAGCCAAACAAAGGCAGTGTGGGCATACGGTGGCTGAGCATGCGGGCTACATTACCCAGCCAATGCAGTCTTGCCTGCCGGAGGAGCTCAGCGATGGAATTGCATCCAGATCTTTCAAGGATTGTGAGCTCCTCACATAATCCAGCCTGGTTAAACCCAGATGAATCGTAGGCAGGCCAGCCTGAATATTTCTAACCGGTTAAGATTTTACATTGGGAGTGGGGGGGAGGTCCACGTTTCACAAGCATAGGGAAGGGAGGACATTACTGTGGCTGAGAAGACTCGAAGCTTTGAGTGGAGCGACAGACCAGGTAGCTTCCACACAGCGTTACGCAGCCGATGATAACATAATGTCGCTCGCCTGACCCCTCTGTTGTCAAGCCGGAGCTGGTTCTAAGCACATTTCCCAAGTACAGAAACCTCTCCACTCTCTCCACACACAAAATACCCAGGCAGGTTCTTGGTTTTGGAGGGGCTGATGGTAAGGCCCCCACCTCTAGGTAGTCTGCTCCAGGTCAAACAGCAGCACCTCTAACTCCTCTGAGTGGGTAGTAATCACCAGATCATCAGCATACGAAACATGGGTGACCAATAGGGAGCCATTCCCCGACCACACCCAGGCATCGATCAGCCTCCCTTTGTATCGGTACCAGATAGAGATTCCTCCGGTATAGCCATGAAAGGTTTCTCGAACGACACTGTCGACAAAAATGTTAAATACTGTAGGCTCCAGAGGACATCCCTGTCGCACCCCAACGTGAACAGAGAATGGCTCCGACTCCTGGCTACGCAACTTTACTCGGGGCCTGCCCACCATCATGAAAGTCCTTAATGATCGTGTGACCCCGAAATGGCATCTGATGGCATCATAGGCCTTGACCAGGTCAATAAAGCAGATATGTAGGTCCCTTTGAAATCCATTACACCTCTGCTGTGGCAGACGCACCGCCCTCACACACACACACAAAGATCCCCCGTGTAGTCTTAACAGACTGTAGGGGCAAGTGCTGTTAGCGAGCACCTATGGAGGCCGGCACGGCACACGAGGGGGTGGGTGGCCAGCACCACGCCCGACCGCATTTGTCTCCCCAGTAGCGATGTTTAGACACCCCCACCAGGTAATCATTTGTGGTGGAGTCGACCTAGGGGAGGCCCAGGACCGGTTAAATAATCGTCATTCGTGTTGTACGTGAGCGGGAATCGAACCCGGGTTGCCGGGTTCGTAGCGCAGTGAGCTAACCGCTACACCACCGCTCCCCACTCTCACATACCAACTTTCTCACCCACACACACACACCACCTGCCTCACTCACACACACACCATGCACACACTCCACCCCTCTCTCACACACACACACAACACCCCCAATCCCACTCCATCCCTCTCACGCACAGATACTCTCACCCCCCACACCCACACACCCCCACCTTCATCCCTCTCACGTCCACAACTCCCCCACTTTTTCACACACACACACTCCACCTCCCTCCCACCCACCCTCCCTCTCACGCACCCCCCCCCCCCCAACTCTCTGTCACACACACACGCTCTCCACCTCCCTCTCTCACACACACTCCACCACTCTCTCACACTACACACACTCGTCACCCTTCTCTCTCACACACACACACTCTCCAACACTCTCTCACACAAAACAAAGACGGAAAAAAATCCCCCGTATAGCCTTAACAGACTGTAGGGGCAAGTGCTGTTAGCGAGCACCTATGAAGGCCGGAACGGTACACGAGGGGGTGGGTGGCCAGCACCACGCCCAGCCGCCTTTGTTTCCCCAATGGCGATGTTTACACGTCGCACCAGGTACTCATCTGAGGCTGAGCCGACCTAGGGGAGGCCCAGGACCAGTTCAGATAATCGTCACTGGTGATGGACGTGAGCGGGAATTGAACCCGGGTCGCTGGGTTCATATCGCAGCGCGCTAACCACTACACCACCGCTCCCCACTCTCCACTACACACACACACTCTCCAACACACACGCTCTCCAACACACACACACACACCAACACACACACACACTGTCCAACACACACACACACTCTCCAACACACACACACACACTCTCCAACACACGCACTCTCCAACACACGCACTCTCCAACACACACACACTCTCCAACACACGCACACACTCTCCAACACACACACACTCTCCAAAACACGCACACACTCTCCAACACACACCTCCAACACACACACACTCTCCAAAACACGCACACACTCTCCAACACACACACACACACTCTCCAACACACACACACTCTCCAACACACACACACTCTCCAAAACACGCACACACTCTCCAACACACACACACTCTCCAACACACACTCTCCAACACACACTCTCCAACACACACACTCTCCAACACACACATGCACTGTCCATCACACACACACACTCTCCACCACAAACACACACACTCTCCAACACACACATGCGCACTCTCCACCACAAACACACACGCTCTGCACCTCCCTCCCACTCTCCACCCACCTCCGCCTCCCCTCTCACGCACACACACACACACATGCTCTCTCTACCCCCCCGTGTGTGTGTAGAATGTGGCTGGGGCTGTGTGTGTGTGCGTGTTATCTACTGTATGCTGTGTGTGTGTGCGTGTTATCTACTGTATGCTGGGTGTGTGCCCGTCACAAGAGTTCAGAGCTGCGTGCCTGTGCGTGCGTGTGTGTAATGAATGCGGGGGGAGCGGTGGCGCAGCGGTTAGCGCGCTGCACTACGAACCCGAAGACGATCCCCTTCAGATCGATGCCCGCTGACGGCCACCAACCCCACGGGGACGATTGTCTGAACCGGTCCTGGGCCTCCCCCTAGGTCGACTCAGCCTCAAACGAGTGCCACGGTGCGTAGTAAACATCGCCACCGGGGAGACAAAGGCGGCCGGGCGTGGTGCTGGCCACCCACCCCTCGTGTACCGTTCCGGCCTTCATAGGTGCTCGCTAACAGCACTTGCCCCTGCAGTCTGTCGAGACTGCACGGGGGATCTTTGTGTGTTATGAATGCGGGGGAGCGGTGGCGCAGCGGTTAGCGCGCTGCGCTACGAACCCGGAGACGATCCCCCCAAGATCGATGCCGGCTGACGGCCTCCATCACCACGGGGACGATTGTCTGAACCGGTCCTGGGCCTCCCCCTAGGTCGACTCAGCCTCAAACGAGTGCCGCGGTGCGTAGTAAACATCGCCACCGGGGAGACAAAGGCGGCCGGGCGGGGTGCTAAGCAGCACTTGCCCCCAAACTGCATGCTGGAGGCTATATGGGGTGGGGGGGGGGGGGCTTCTTAGCCCACTGCGCTCTTGAGTCCGCACCACCTGAGTTCTATTCCTGGCTGCGGCTGGCAGGCATCGGTGGCGATTATCTGAACCGATTCGTAGGGGGACCTCCCCTAGGTCGACTCAGCCTTGATGTGTTTGTGCGTCGAAACAATGAATCGGTAACATGTGTGTCTCGGCCTCGCTGTGCACTGCGTTGCACCGCTATCCGAGTAGTTAACCTCGCATCCAATAAACCCTCAGAGCCAGGGTGAACATCCGACTCCAAACGTAATTCATTGAATTGAACGAGGTAAAATTGATGGAAAAAATCAGCACAAATACAGCATATGTTAATACTTGGTGATATCAATACAATGAATGAACACTACATCATCATAACATTGCCTTAGATAACCTGAACTCAACAATAGATCCTGGATCGACCAGGCACCTACATTAGTACTGAATAGCTATACAAGAGAATAAACTACTGGGTTAAATAAAGGCACATGGTGTAATCATCACACTGCACCCCAGATGTACAGTACTATACGTAACACTAAATTGTGGATTATATATTTCGTCATCCTTGCTCTCAAGATCGCAATATAGTTACTTGGGTACAAGTTGGACTCGACTTATTTAATTACAAGTAACATTCACAATAACGAAAGTTGCAGGCTTCGTTGTTAACTAGGCCTCATATTTATCATAACAATTTAACAGCATTATAAAGGCATTTACAGCATTATAACGGTCATTCTAACATTATAACAGTATTCCCAGTATTACAAGAACATAAACGATCTTACAGACAATGCATCTTAAAGTCCCACAATGTACAATTACAGCTGGCTTCACTGGAACGTGATGTGTGCCGCCATCTTGCACTTTGCGTAATGGCGGACCCCCAGCCTCGTGGCTGAAAGGCTGTCAAATCGGAACTTCCTGTTCACGTGACAAAACTCAACCTCCAAACATGAAATTCCTGTGAACTCACACCCCCACTCCTCCCACGGAGCACAACACCTGCCGTCAGGCAGAACACTCCCCATCTGGTATCTAGGAGATACCACCATTTATTTCTATCTCATAAACAAATGTATAACAAACTTCGATGGGTCAGCTTATTTGTCCATATCTCTGCGAGAGAGAAGTAGTACTGTCTAGACTATGGGCCTGACGAAAGTTCTTGCGACACCTTGATTCGCAATCTTGACCTCGACCTTTCCAACTTTTCCATCGACACTTGGAATCGACTTGAGGATGCGGCCCATTGGCCACTCATTCCGTTTGGCTTGGTTGTCCTTCAGTAGGACCAGGTCACCTTCTTGGATGTCTGGTCTGTTCGACTGCCACTTGCTGCGCACTTGGAGTGTCGCAAGGTACTCGTTTTTCCGGCGACGCCAGAACACGTTGGCGAAGCTCTGCACTTGTCTCCATTGACGTCTGTAGAGGTCTGCAGTGCTGGCCTCCTCGGTAGGTGCTGTGAGCACGTCTGTCTTCTGGGTAAAAAGCGTAGCAAGAGTCAAGATGAATGGTGACTCCGGGTCGGTTGAGATGGGGATCAGGGGTCTGGAATGAATTATGGCTGAGACCTCGGCCATGAGAGTGGTCAAGAACTCGTGTGAGAGCCGTGTGGACCAGTCATCAAACAGCATGGAGTCGAGAATGCGTCGAGAAATCCCGATCATGCGTTCCCAGGCTCCACCCATATGCGAAGAGTGAGGAGGATTGAAGATCCATGTGCAGCCTTGGTCACAAAGGTATTTCCTGATAGAATCATCTTCACCATTCTCCGTATTGATTTTAAGCTCTTTACATGCTCCAGTGAAATTGGTTCCACAATTAGAACAGAGTTGCTTGGCTGGCCTTCTGATGGCGAAGAAACTCCAGAGTGCATGTATAAAACTTGACGAGTCCATGGACTCGATGACTTCGATGTGCACTGCTCGTGTACTCATACAGGTGAACAGCACTGCCCAACGTTTGCTGTTCGCGAGCCCTCCTCTGGCGCGGTGGGAGATGACTGTCCATGGTCCGAACATGTCGATCCCTACAGAGGTGAAGGGAGGTTCCACATTGAATCGATCGGCTCGGAGGTCTGCCATTTTCTGTTCTTCTAGTTTTCCACATATCTTGCGACACCTGATACACTTGTGGATTGTGCTGGTGATGCACCTCTTTGCTCCAACGATCCACAACCCTGCAGATCGGATTGCTCCTTCTGTGAAGTGCCGACCTTGGTGCTTGACCTTCTCGTGGTAGTAGCGCACAAGTAAAATTGCAATGTGGCTCTGGCTCGGGATTATGAGGGGGTTTCGTTCATTCTCATCTCATTTTGCATTGCCTAGCCGACCACCGAACCTGAGCAAGCCATATTTGTCCATCCTGGGGTTTAACTTCCTAAGGGTGCTGACCCTAGGAAGGTCTTCTTCCTTGTTGATGGCCTTGATCTCACTTGCATAAGCTGTCTGTTGCACACAGCGGAAGATTAATTTCCTTACTCTGGAAAGCTCATCTTAAGTGCGTGGCACTGTGCAGTGATGCCATCCATTGCAGCTACCAGTGGTGCCTCTCATCGGGCGGTGGAAGCAGTCTGCGATATGTGTTAAATGTGCTATCGCTCGCACGAGCGTCGTCCATTTCGAGAAATGTTCAAAATGGTGTGGACTCAGTGGACTTCTTGGTCGCACATTTGTTACGAAAGTTGTCACTTGAGGACGAATCTCCTTGTCTCTACGAGTCCAAAGGTCTCTTTGGTAGTACCTGGGTCACCATCATGTCGTAAGAGGAACGCTGGACCCGTCAGCCAGATGATTTGCTTCAGCAGAGATGCAGGGACGGACCTAGTTGCGAGATCTGCTGGATTCTGTTCAGTTGGAACGTAATTCCATTGCTTCAGCTGCGTTGATCTCCTGATGTGTTCCACCCTATTGCTAATGTCGGTGTAGAACCTTCTGGTTTGGTTGTTTATGTAGCCTAGTATTACCTTACTGTCTGTGTAGAACTTGACCACATCTAGTTTGATGTACAATTCGTCTAAGATCAGTTCCGCCACTTCTGTAGCTAGAACAGCTCCACACAGCTCGAGCCTTGGGATGGTATGTTCCGGTTGTGGGGCCACGCCGTGGAACTCCTTCCAGGATTCCCACTCGGACGACAGCTCTCGGTCTAGGAACAGAGAGGCTACGGTCGCAGCGACCATCGCCACGACCACCAGCAGAGCGACGAGCAGCAGCTTCATCTTTGTCTTCTTCCTGTCAGTCATGACTGGCTTGGAGAAACGTGGAGGAATAAAATCCAGCGAAGACGGTGGATGTACAAGCAAAGATGTTATTAACCATGCAAAAAAGATTTAACTCACATATTTTGACCATCTTATTTGACGGGCACTATTCTACTTTACCGAGTGTTGACATCCCCAGCGTTTAACAGCACTCTCCTTTTTTGTATTTGGATTGTCATCCAACATCGGGTAAAACATCAACAAGATGCACCTACTGTTCTCTTTTAGCCCCGCCCACCCCCCCAACACGTTCCACTCATTGGCTTCCACATTCAGATAACCCCCTCCCCCTTCCCTCCCCCCTTAAACTTGTATTTAAGAGCTTGACTCTTGGAATTTTGCCTCACTTGAGACAGTAAATCTAGCTGACGGTCCCACCTGATGACGGAGACTTGTGTTGCCTCCGAAACATCGTGATTTATTACTTTATTTCTATTATTATTTCTATTATTTATTATTATATTTTTTTACCTACGTGACTTTACTGAATAAACCTAAGAGTATAAAAGTCGTGGTGGTTTCTTCGTAAGTCTGCAGTGTACAGCCTTGACTTCTCTCTTCGGGTTTCTCTTTCATCGGGAAGTGGTTTTGGCACGGTTTGAAGAGCGACGTGCGTCCATTCGTGAGCACACTCGTTCTGAGTGTGCTAATGCAGTCTGGTTTATTTGTTCCATTGAGACAGACATCACCTACGATGACCCATCATAGGTCGAGTCTCTGGGCGTAGGGAGCGTCGTAAGGTCTGTTGCGTTGATCACGAACCTTGTGGACTCTCAGCATATCCCTGCCAAGCAAAAGTAAAATCTGTGCCCCGTGATCCAATGGCGAGATTAACTCTGCTATGGGGTTCAGGTGTGGGTGGTGACGTGCGACTTCGGGTGTGGGAATCTCACTCCTGTCGTCCGGTATCTCATTGCACTCTGTCACCGTAGGAAGGGCTAGCTTCATGGTGCTCTCCATGGTTTCCACCATGAGGCCGCTCGCCCTTCTTCCCGCTGTCTCCATCAGTCTTGAGCATGTTCTGAGCGTGTATGGAAAGGAATTCCCACATACGCTTAGCTGATCAAAGAACTCTGACCTTGCCAAAGACTTGTTGCTCTGGTCGTCTATTATGGCGTACATCCTTACTGCCCTTTCAGGACGTCCTTTGGGATACACTCGGACGAGGCATATCTTTGAGCAAGACTTTCCTTTGAAGCCTTCTCCACAGACTTCTGTGCATTTGGTTGTGATTGACGAAGTGAGTGCGGCAGTCTCGTCTTGCTCCCCGCCGTGCTCTGCTTCGGGATCGGAAGCCTTAGTGCCACCGGGTTTGGAGTAAAATGTGTGCAGAGCAGTTGCATGTTTGTCGCTGCCACATTCCTCGCACTTGATATCTGCCTTTCTATTCCTTGCAAGGTGGTTTGTAGAAACACAGCATTTGAAGCACACTCCAAATTCTTTCAGCAAATTCTTCTGCTCTTCCAATGGCTTCCTCCTGAACTCCCGGAATTTCTGGAGGGAGTAAGGTTTATCATGCAATGGGCATTGCTTCTCTGGATCCTCTATTTTTTTCTTTGTGGTGATTGCCTGGACGGAGTTTGCGAATGTCGTAGTAGAGACCTCAGTCTTGTGTACGGAAATTGGCACTCTCGCTGTTCCTCGTTTCGCCATTGCTCTTTCCATTTTTGGGAGATCTGGACTGGAAATCCCCGTGGTGTCAAACATGAAACTCGGGTCATTTCTGGTCTTAGCCAGGTTGCGGATACACTTTGAGAAAAAAGAGAATAGGGGGAATGCAACCTGATGCTCTAACTTGTATCTTGAACCTGCTGTTCTCCATTTTTCCTGCACGTCAAATGGCAATTTCTCTACGATGGGGTTCCACCATGGTAGGTATTCAAGAAAATAAGACCTGGTAAGTAGGGGCCAGCCTGGGCTGATTCAAGCTCCATGAAAAGATATCCAAGCTCTCATAACCTTTTATTGTCTCGAACCGAGATTTTTGGAAAGTTCTGCAACTTCTTGAAGAGAGCCTTCTCAATGGTTTTTGGGCTACCATAACACTCCTCGAGCCTCTCCCACACCGCATGCAGGCTTGAGGCAGGGTCGTCTATGTCTGCCGACCGGATCCTCTTTGCGTACTCTGCAAATTCGTTTCCTAACCATTTCACCAACAGGTCAAGTTCTTCACTTGCAGAGATGTCTGCATTTCGGATTGCATTCCTGAAGGTAGATCTCCAGGCTCGATAGTTCTCAGAGTGATCATCAAACGTAACGAGTCCTGTGTTGATTATTTCGCGGTGAGCCAGGTACCTAGCAACGTCCTTTAATCCTGCTGATCCAGGGTGTGTCCATACTGGCACATGTGAGGTGCCATTATTGGCTGTATTGCCTTGCACGCCGTCATTCGCGATGGCGTTAGATTGTGGGCCCAAAGGTTTTCGATCATGTTGGTTTGATCCCTTTATGTGACTGTCTGGAATGTGGGTCTGACGTGGTGCATCCATTTCTGATCCCACGTGTGCGACGCTGAGTCGGCGACTAACTGCCAAGGCAGGATATACATATCCACCATTCCCGTAGACAGTATTCACGTTCACTCGGTGTGGAGATGGCGATGCCTCAACGTCCAACCTTTGTTCAGTATCGTTTTGTGGAGGAGCATTGGTGAATTGTTCAGACCAGTCCAAAATATGTTTTCTGGTGAGTTGATCATGGTCCTTGACAGGCATCTGAGTGCCAAACTCACTCCAATTCTCTGATATCTGTGAGTGTGCTGAGCCTTTAGATCTTGTGGTAGACTTGGATGAGACAGAGTGCTGAGATTGTGTCTTTGTTAAGCCCTCTACACGATCCATTGTGTCTTGTATCACTGCCTGCACATTATCATCGAGCAGTTCAAGGAAGTGCTCTTGCGTGCGCACTCCCTCGATGCCCTCATCTGTTTTCACCTTCATCAGGAGGGAGATGTATTTATTTGCCAGCAGCTTGTAGCTTGAGCTGCTCACCTTCACTCGCTGGAGGCCACTGTGTCTGAGGAATTTTAAGCTTCAGATATATCTGCTTAAACCCGATCCCATGTCCTTTGTATCCTGGCATCAAGGTCCTGCTTCTCAGCATCATCGCTTTCCAAGGCCCGCTGTGTCAGCCTGGGGCCTTGAACTCCCGTGGTCCTCTTGAGGCAGGGTGGGAGGTCCTGGATTACTTAGATCACCTGATTCAGCATCTCTCCCTGCTGAACTGTGGCTTTCCATGCTGCGATGCTTGCAACACAATTTTAATGTAGACTCGTTGCAGAGCTGGTTGCTAGCTGCAGGGCTGACTGCTTGAGAGCCCCTTGTTTGCTGCAGGGCTGACTGCTTGAGAGATCTAAGCCTGAGAAGCTGGTTGGGAGCTCCAAGAAGAATGCCTTTTTATTTGCTGCAGAGCTGGTTGCAGAGCTGGTTGGGAACTTCAAGAAGAGTGTCTTTTTACTGTCTCGGCCTAGCTGTGCGCTGCGTTGCACCGCTATCCGAGTAGTTAACCTCGCATCCAATAAACCATCAGAGCCAGGGTGAACATCTGACTCCAAACGTAATTTATTGATTTTAACGAGGTAAAACTGATCGAAAAACACAGCACAAATACACCATATGTTAATACTTGGTGATATCAATACAATGAATGAACACTACATCATCATAGCATTGCCTTAAATAACCTGAACTCAAAAATAGATCCTGGATCGAATAGCTATACAAGAGAATAAGCTAATGTGTTAAATAAAGGCACATCGTGTAATCATCACACTGCACCCCAGATATACAGTACTACACATACCACTAAATTGTGGATGAGATATTTCGTCATCCTTGCTCTCAAGATCGCAATATAGTTACTTGGATACAAGTAACATTCACAATAAGGAAAGTTGCAGGCTTCGTTGTTAACTAGGCCTCATATTTATCATAACAATTTAACAGCATTATAAAGGCATTTGCAGCATTATAACGGTCATTATAACATTATAACAGCATTCCCAGTATTACAATAACATAAACGAACTTACAGACAATGCTTCTTAAAGTCCGACAATGTACAATTACAGCTGGCTTCACTGGGACGCGATGTGTGCCGCCATCTTGAACTCTGTGTAATGGCGGACCCCCAGCCTCGTGGCTGAAAGGCTGTCAAATCGGAACTTCCTGTTCACGTGACCAAACTCAACCTCCAAACAGGAAATTCCTGTGAACTCACACCCCCACTCCTCCCACGGAGCACAACACCTGCCGTGAGGCAGAACAATGGAGGTGGGGGGGGGGCGGTGTAGTGTGTGGTTCGTGTAACGTGGTTCCTGTAGAGTGTGGTTCGTGTAGTGTGTGGTTCGTGTAGTGTGTGGTTCGTGTAGTGTGTGGTTCGTGTAGTGTGTGGTTCGTGTAGTGTGTGGTTCGTGTAGTGTGTGGTTCCTGTAGTGTGTGGTTCGTGTCGTGTGTGGTTCGTGTAGTGTGTGGTTCGTGTAGTGTGTGGTTCGTGTAGTGTGTGGTTCCTGTAGTGTGTGGTTCGTGTCGTGTGTGGTTCGTGTAGTGTGTGGTTCCTGTAGTGTGTGGTTCGTGTAGTGTGTGGTTCGTGTAGTGTGTGGTTCCTGTAGTGTGTGGTTCGTGTAGTGTGTGGTTCGTGTAGTGTGTGGTTCCTGTAGTGTGTGGTTCGTGTAGTGTGTGGTTCGTGTAGTGTGAGGTTCGTGTAGTGTGTGGTTCGTGTAGTGTGTGGTTCGTGTAGTGCGTAGTTCCTGTAGTGTGTGGTTTGTGTAGTGTGTGGTTCGTGTAGTGTGTGGTTCCTGTAGTGTGTGGTTCGTGTAGTGTGTGGTTCCTGTAGTGTGTGGTTCGTGTAGTGTGTGGTTCGTGTCGTGTGTGGTTCGTGTAGTGTGTGGTTCGTGTAGTGTGTGGTTCGTGTAGTGTGTGGTTCGTGTAGTGTGTGGTTCGTGTAGTGTGTGGTTCCTGTAGTGTGAGGTTCGTGTAGTGTGTGGTTCGTGTAGTGTGTGGTTCCTGTAGTGTGTGGTTCGTGTAGTGTGTGGTTGTCGTGTGTGGTTCGTGTAGTGTGTGGTTCGTGTAGAGTGTGGTTTGTGTAGTGTGTGGTTCGTGTAGTGTGTGGTTCGTGTAGTGTGTGGTTCGTGTAGAGTGTGGTTCCTGTAGTGTGTGGTTCGTGTAGTGTGTGGTTCGTGTAGTGTGTGGTTCGTGTAGTGTGTGGTTCGTGTAGTGTGTGGTTCGTGTAGTGTGTGGTTCGTGTAGTGTGTGGTTCCTGTAGTGTGTGGTTCGTGTAGTGTGTGGTTCGTGTAGAGTGTGGTTCGTGTAGTGTGTGGTTCGTGTAGAGTGTGGTTCGTGTAGTGTGTGGTTCGTGTAGAGTGTGGTTCGTGTAGTGTGTGGTTCCTGTAGTGTGTGGTTCGTGTAGTGTGTGGTTCGTGTAGAGTGTGGTTCGTGTAGAGTGTGGTTCGTGTACTGTGTGGGTCGTGTACTGTGTGGTTCGTGTAGTGTGTGGTTCGTGTAGTGTGTGGTTCGTGTAGTGTGTGGTTCGTGTAGTGTGTGTGTGGTTCCTGTAGTGTGTGGTTCGTGTAGTGTGTGGTTCGTGTAGTGTGTGGTTCGTGTAGTGTGTGGTTCGTGTAGTGTGTGGTTCGTGTAGTGTGTGGTTCGTGTAGTGTGTGGTTCGTGTAGTGTGTGGTTCGTGTAGTGTGTGGTTCCTGTAGTGTGTGGTTCGTGTAGAGTGTGGTTCGTGTAGTGTGTGGTTCGTGTAGTGTGTGGTTCGTGTAGTGTGTGGTTCGTGTAGTGTGTGGTTCGTGTAGTGTGTGGTTCGTGTAGTGTGTGGTTCGTGTAGTGTGTGGTTCGTGTAGTGTGTGGTTCGTGTAGTGTGTGGTTCGTGTAGTGTGTGGTTCGTGTAGTGTGTGGTTCGTGTAGTGTGTGGTTCGTGTAGTGTGTGGTTCGTGTAGAGTGTGGTTCGTGTAGTGTGTGGTTCGTGTACTCTGTGGTTCGTGTAGTGTGTGGTTCCTGTGGTGTGTGGTTTGTGTAGTGTGTGGTTCGTGTAGTGTGTGGTTCGTGTGGTGTGTGGTTCGTGTAGTGTGTGGTTCGTGTAGTGTGTGGTTCGTGTAGTGTGTGGTTCGTGTAGTGTGTGGTTCGTGTAGTGTGTGGTTCGTGTAGTGTGTGGTTCGTGTAGTGTGTGGTTCGTGTAGTGTGTGTTTCGTGTAGTGTGTGGTTCGTGTACTCTGTGGTTCGTGTGGTGTGTGGTTCGTGTGGTGTGTGATTCGTGTAGTGTGTGGTTCGTGTAGTGTGTGGTTCGTGTAGTGTGTGGTTCGTGTAGTGTGTGGTTCGTGTAGTGTGTGGTTCGTGTAGTGTGTGGTTCGTGTAGTGTGTGGTTCGTGTAGTGTGTGGTTCGTGTAGTGTGTGGTTCGTGTAGTGTGTGGTTCGTGTAGTGTGTGGTTCGTGTAGTGTGTGGTTCGTGTAGTGTGTGGTTCCTGTAGTGTGTGGTTCCTGTAGTGTGTGGTTCGTGTAGTGTGTGGTTCCTGTACTCTGTGGTTCGTTGCCACTCAACGATGCTCGTCCCGAGAGACTGCGTCAGCTGGGCAGGAACACGTGTTTGTCACGAGGGTGTGTTTATGTAAAAATAATAAATGTGTGTACAGTTTGTGTTTGTTGTTGTTCTCGGCAGGTGTTGTGCGCGTAAGTGTTCGTGTGTGTGAGTGTAGTCCACTATCAGTGTGCGTGTGTGTGTGCACTACCAGTGTGTGTGTGTTCACTATCAGTGTGTGTGTAGCTCACTATCAGTGTGTGTGTGTGTTCACTATCAGTGTGTGTGTGTAGTTCAATATCAGTGTGTGTGTGTGTTCACTACCAGTGTGTGTGTGTGTTCACTACCAGTGTGTGTGTGTAGTTCACTATCAGTGTGTGTGTGTGTTCACTACCAGTGTGTGTGTGTGTTCACTACCAGTGTGTGTGTGTGTTCACTACCAGTGTGTGTGTGTAGTTCACTACCAGTGTGTGTGTGTGTTCACTACCAGTGTGTGTGTGTAGTTCACTACCAGTGTGTGTGTGTGTTCACTACCAGTGTGTGTGTGTGTTCACTATCAGTGTGTGTGTGTAGTTCACTATCAGTGTGTGTGTGTTCACTACCAGTGTGTGTGTGTGTTCACTATCAGTGTGTGTGTGTGTTCACTACCGGTGTGTGTGTAGTTCACTACCAGTGTGTGTGTAGTTCACTACCAGTGTGTGTGTGTGTTCACTACCAGTGTGTGTGTGTAGTTCACTACCACTGTGTGTGTGTAGTTCACTACCAGTGTGTGAGTGTAGTTCACTACTAGTGTGTGAGTGTAGTTCACTACCAGTGTGTGTGTGTGTTCACTACCAGTGTGTGTGTGTAGTTCACTACCAGTGTGTGTGTGTAGTTCACTACCAGTGTGTGAGTGTAGTTCACTACCAGTGTGTGAGTGTAGTTCACTACCAGTGTGTGTGTGTAGTTCACTACCAGTGTGTGAGTGTAGTTCACTACCAGTGTGTGAGTGTAGTTCACTACCAGTGTGTGTGTGTGTTCATTACCAGTGTGTGTGTGTAGTTCACTACCAGTGTGTGAGTGTAGTTCACTACCAGTGTGTGTGTGTGTTCATTACCAGTGTGTGTGTGTAGTTCACTACCAGTGTGTGTGTGTGTTCACTACCAGTGTGTGAGTGTAGTTCACTATCAGTGTGTGTGTGTAGTTCACTACCAGTGTGTGTGTGTAGTTCACTAACAGTGTGTGTGTGTAGTTCACTACCAGTGTGTGCTGTAGGTTCACTATCAGTGTGTGTGTAGTTCACTACCAGTGTGTGTGTGTAGTTCACTACCAGTGTGTGTGTGTAGTTCACTACCAGTGTGTGTGTGTAGTTCACTACCAGTGTGTGTGTGTAGTTCACTACCAGTGTGTGTGTGTAGTTCACTATCAGTGTGTGTGTAGTTCACTACCAGTGTGTGTGTGTAGTTCACTACCATTGTGTGTGTAGTGTCACTATCCAGTGTGTGTGTAGTTCACTACCAGTGTGTGTGTGTAGTTCACTACCAGTGGTGGTGTAGTTCACTACTCAGGTGTGTAGGTTCACTATCATGTGTGTGTAGTTCACTACCAGTGTGTGTGTGTAGTTCACTATCCAGTGTGTGTGTGTAGTTCACTACAGTGTGTGTGTGTAGTTCACTACCAGTGTGTGTGTGTAGTTCACTACCAGTGTGTGTGTGTAGTTCACTATCCAGTGTGTGTGTGTAGTTCACTATCAGTGTGTGTGTGTAGTTCACTACCAGTGTGTGTGTGTAGTTCACTACCAGTGTGTGTGTGTAGTTCACTATCAGTGTGTGGTGTGTAGTTCACTACCAGTGTGTGTGTGTAGTTCACTATCAGTGTGTGTGTGTAGTTCACTATCAGTGTGTGTGTATAGTTCACTACCAGTGTGTGTGTGTAGTTCACTACCAGTGTGTGTGTGTAGTTCACTATCAGTGTGTGTGTGTAGTTCACTACCAGTGTGTGTGTGTAGTTCACTATCAGTGTGTGTGTGTAGTTCACTACCAGTGTGTGTGTGTAGTTCACTACCAGTGTGTGTGTGTAGTTCACTACCAGTGTGTGTGTGTAGTTCACTATCACTATCAGTGTGTGTGTAGTTCACTATCAGTGTTGTGTATAGTTCACTACCAGTGTGTGTGTGTAGTTCACTACCAGTGTGTGTGTGTAGTTCACTACCAGTGTGTGTGTGTAGTTCACTATCAGTGTGTGTGTGTAGTTCACTATCAGTGTGTGTGTGTAGTTCACTACCAGTGTGTGTGTAGTTCACTACCAGTGTGTGTGTGTAGTTCACTACCAGTGTGTGTGTGTAGTTCACTACCAGTGTGTGTGTGTAGTTCACTATCAGTGTGTGTGTAGTTCACTACCAGTGTGTGTGTGTAGTTCACTATCAGTGTGTGTGTGTAGTTCACTATCAGTGTGTGTGTGTAGTTCACTACCAGTGTGTGTGTAGTTCACTATCAGTGTGTGTGTAGTTCACTACCAGTGTGTGTGTGTAGTTCACTACCAGTGTGTGTGTGTAGTTCACTACCAGTGTGTGTGTGTAGTTCACTATCAGTGTGTGTGTAGTTCACTACCAGTGTGTGTGTGTAGTTCACTACCAGTGTGTGTGTGTAGTTCACTATCAGTGTGTGTGTGTAGTTCACTACCAGTGTGTGTGTGTAGTTCACTACCAGTGTGTGTGTGTAGTTCACTACCAGTGTGTGTGTAGTTCACTATCAGTGTGTGTGTAGTTCACTACCAGTGTGTGTGTATAGTTCACTATCAGTGTGTGTGTGTAGTTCACTATCAGTGTGTGTGTGTAGTTCACTACCAGTGTGTGTGTGTAGTTCACTACCAGTGTGTGTGTGTAGTTCACTACCAGTGTGTGTAGTTCACTATCAGTGTGTGTGTGTAGTTCACTACCAGTGTGTGTGTGTAGTTCACTACCAGTGTGTGTGTGTAGTTCACTATCAGTGTGTGTGTGTAGTTCACTACCAGTGTGTGTGTGTAGTTCACTATCAGTGTGTGTGTGTAGTTCACTACCAGTGTGTGTGTGTAGTTCACTATCAGTGTGTGTGTATAGTTCACTACCAGTGTGTGTGTGTAGTTCACTACCAGTGTGTGTGTGTGTAGTTCACTATCAGTGTGTGTGTATAGTTCACTACCAGTGTGTGTGTGTAGTTCACTACCAGTGTGTGTGTGTAGTTCACTATCAGTGTGTGTGTATAGTTCACTACCAGTGTGTGTGTGTAGTTCACTACCAGTGTGTGTGTGTAGTTCACTATCAGTGTGTGTGTGTAGTTCACTACCAGTGTGTGTGTGTAGTTCACTACCAGTGTGTGTGTGTAGTTCACTATCAGTGTGTGTGTGTAGTTCACTATCAGTGTGTGTGTGTAGTTCACTATCAGTGTGTGTGTGTAGTTCACTACCAGTGTGTGTGTGTAGTTCACTACCAGTGTGTGTGTGTGTAGTTCACTATCAGTGTGTGTGTGTTCACTACCAGTGTGTGTGTGTGTTCACTATCAGTGTGTGTGTGTGTTCACTACCAGTGTGTGTGTGTGTTCACTACCAGTGTGTGTGTGTAGTTCACTACCAGTGTGTGTGTGTAGTTCACTATCAGTGTGTGTGTATAGTTCACTATCAGTGTGTGTGTGTAGTTCACTATCAGTGTGTGTGTATAGTTCACTACCAGTGTGTGTGTGTAGTTCACTATCAGTGTGTGTGTGTAGTTCACTATCAGTGTGTGTGTGTAGTTCACTACCAGTGTGTGTGTGTAGTTCACTATCAGTGTGTGTGTATAGTTCACTACCAGTGTGTGTGTGTAGTTCACTATCAGTGTGTGTGTATAGTTCACTACCAGTGTGTGTGTATAGTTCACTACCAGTGTGTGTGTGTAGTTCACTACCAGTGTGTGTGTGTAGTTCACTACCAGTGTGTGTGTGTCGTTCACTATCAGTGTGTGTGTATAGTTCACTATCAGTGTGTGTGTGTAGTTCACTATCAGTGTGTGTGTATAGTTCACTATCAGTGTGTGTGTGTAGTTCACTATCAGTGTGTGTGTATAGTTCACTACCAGTGTGTGTGTATAGTTCACTACCAGTGTGTGTGTGTAGTTCACTACCAGTGTGTGTGTGTAGTTCACTACCAGTGTGTGTGTGTAGTTCACTATCAGTGTGTGTGTATAGTTCACTACCAGTGTGTGTGTGTAGTTCACTATCAGTGTGTGTGTATAGTTCACTACCAGTGTGTGTGTATAGTTCACTACCAGTGTGTGTGTGTAGTTCACTATCAGTGTGTGTGTATAGTTCACTACCAGTGTGTGTGTATAGTTCACTACCAGTGTGTGTGTGTAGTTCACTACCAGTGTGTGTGTGTAGTTCACTACCAGTGTGTGTGTGTAGTTCACTACCAGTGTGTGTGTGTAGTTCACTATCAGTGTGTGTGTGTAGTTCACTACCAGTGTGTGTGTGTAGTTCACTACCAGTGTGTTTGTGTAGTTCACTATCAGTGTGTGTGTGTAGTTCACTACCAGTGTGTGTGTGTAGTTCACTACCAGTGTGTGTGTGTAGTTCACTACCAGTGTGTGTGTGTAGTTCACTATCAGTGTGTGTGTGTAGTTCACTACCAGTGTGTTTGTGTAGTTCACTACCAGTGTGTGTGTGTAGTTCACTATCAGTGTGTGTGTGTAGTTCACTACCAGTGTGTGTGTGTAGTTCACTACCAGTGTGTTTGTGTAGTTTACTACCAGTGTGTGTGTATAGTTCACTACCAGTGTGTGTGTGTAGTTCACTACCAGTGTGTGTGTGTAGTTCACTATCAGTGTGTGTGTAGTTCACTATCAGTGTGTGTGTAGTTCACTATCAGTGTGTGTGTGTAGTTCACTACCAGTGTGTGTGTGTAGTTCACTATCAGTGTGTGTGTATAGTTCACTACCAGTGTTTGTGTGTGTTCACTACCAGTGTGTGTGTGTAGTTCACTATCAGTGTGTGTGTAGTTCACTATCAGTGTGTGTGTAGTTTACTATCAGTGTGTGTGTGTAGTTCACTATCAGTGTGTGTGTGTAGTTCACTACCAGTGTGTGTGTATAGTTCACTACCAGTGTGTGTGTAGTTCACTATCAGTGTGTGTGTAGTTCACTATCAGTGTGTGTGTAGTTCACTACCAGTGTGTGTGTGTAGTTCACTACCAGTGTGTGTGTGTAGTTCACTATCAGTGTGTGTGTATAGTTCACTACCAGTGTTTGTGTGTGTTCACTACCAGTGTGTGTGTGTAGTTCACTATCAGTGTGTGTGTAGTTCACTATCAGTGTGTGTGTAGTTCACTATCAGTGTGTGTGTGTAGTTCACTACCAGTGTGTGTGTGTAGTTCACTATCAGTGTGTGTGTATAGTTCACTATCAGTGTGTGTGTGTAGTTCACTACCAGTGTGTGTGTATAGTTCACTACCAGTGTGTGTGTAGTTCACTATCAGTGTGTGTGTGTAGTTCACTACCAGTGTGTGTGTAGTTCACTATCAGTGTGTGTGTGTAGTTCACTATCAGTGTGTGTGTGTGTTCACTATCAGTGTGTGTGTGTGTTCACTATCAGTGTGTGTGTATAGTTCACTACCAGTGTGTGTGTGTAGTTCACTACCAGTGTGTGTGTATAGTTCACTACCAGTGTGTGTGTAGTTCACTATCAGTGTGTGTGTGTAGTTCACTATCAGTGTGTGTGTGTGTTCACTATCAGTGTGTGTGTGTGTTCACTATCAGTGTGTGTGTATAGTTCACTACCAGTGTGTGTGTGTAGTTCACTACCAGTGTGTGTGTATAGTTCACTACCAGTGTGTGTGTAGTTCACTATCAGTGTGTGTGTGTAGTTCACTATCAGTGTGTGTGTGTGTTCACTATCAGTGTGTGTGTTCACTACCAGTGTGTGTGTAGTTCACTATCAGTGTGTGTGTGTAGTTCACTACCAGTGTGTGTGTAGTTCACTATCAGTGTGTGTGTATAGTTCACTACCAGTGTGTGTGTGTAGTTCACTATCAGTGTGTGTGTGTAGTACACTATCAGTGTGTGTGTATAGTTCACTACCAGTGTGTGTGTAGTTCACTATCAGTGTGTGTGTGTAGTTCACTATCAGTGTGTGTGTGTGTTCACTATCAGTGTGTGTGTGTGTTCACTATCAGTGTGTGTGTATAGTTCACTACCAGTGTGTGTGTGTGTTCACTACCAGTGTGTGTGTATAGTTCACTACCAGTGTGTGTGTGTAGTTCACTATCAGTGTGTGTGTAGTTCACTACCAGTGTGTGTGTAGTTCACTACCAGTGTGTGTGTATAGTTCACTACCAGTGTGTGTGTAGTTCACTACCAGTGTGTGTGTGTAGTTCACTACCAGTGTGTGTGTGTGTTCACTACCAGTGTGTGTGTAGTTCACTACCAGTGTGTGTGTATAGTTCACTACCAGTGTGTGTGTGTAGTTCACTACCAGTGTGTGTGTGTAGTTCACTACCAGTGTGTGTGTGTAGTTCACTATCAGTGTGTATGTGTGTTCACTACCAGTGTGTGTGTAGTTCACTACCAGTGTGTGTGTGTAGTTCACTACCAGTGTGTGTGTGTAGTTCACTATCAGTGTGTGTGTGTAGTTCACTATCAGTGTGTGTGTATAGTTCACTACCAGTGTGTGTGTGTAGTTCACTACCAGTGTGTGTGTGTAGTTCACTATCAGTGTGTGTGTATAGTTCACTATCAGTGTGTGTGTGTAGTTCACTACCAGTGTGTGTGTATAGTTCACTACCAGTGTGTGTGTATAGTTCACTACCAGTGTGTGTGTATAGTTCACTACCAGTGTGTGTGTGTAGTTCACTATCAGTGTGTGTGTGTCGTTCACTATCAGTGTGTGTGTGTAGTTCACTATCAGTGTGTGTGTATAGTTCACTATCAGTGTGTGTGTGTAGTTCACTACCAGTGTGTGTGTATAGTTCACTATCAGTGTGTGTGTGTCGTTCACTATCAGTGTGTGTGTGTAGTTCACTATCAGTGTGTGTGTATAGTTCACTATCAGTGTGTGTGTGTAGTTCACTATCAGTGTGTGTGTGTCGTTCACTATCAGTGTGTGTGTGTAGTTCACTATCAGTGTGTGTGTATAGTTCACTATCAGTGTGTGTGTATAGTTCACTACCAGTGTGTGTGTATAGTTCACTACCAGTGTGTGTGTATAGTTCACTACCAGTGTGTGTGTGTCGTTCACTATCAGTGTGTGTGTGTAGTTCACTATCAGTGTGTGTGTATAGTTCACTATCAGTGTGTGTGTGTAGTTCACTACCAGTGTGTGTGTATAGTTCACTATCAGTGTGTGTGTATAGTTCACTACCAGTGTGTGTGTATAGTTCACTACCAGTGTGTGTGTGTAGTTCACTACCAGTGTGTGTGTGTAGTTCACTACCAGTGTGTGTGTGTAGTTCACTATCAGTGTGTGTGTGTAGTTCACTACCAGTGTGTGTGTATAGTTCACTACCAGTGTGTGTGTATAGTTCACTACCAGTGTGTGTGTGTAGTTCACTACCAGTGTGTGTGTGTTCACTACCAGTGTGTGTGTGTAGTTCACTATCAGTGTGTGTGTATAGTTCACTACCAGTGTGTGTGTATAGTTCACTATCAGTGTGTGTATAGTTCACTACCAGTGTGTGTGTGTAGTTCACTACCAGTGTGTGTGTGTAGTTCACTACCAGTGTGTGTGTGTAGTTCACTATCAGTGTGTGTGTGTAGTTCACTACCAGTGTGTGTGTGTAGTTCACTACCAGTGTGTGTGTGTAGTTCACTACCAGTGTGTGTGTAGTTCACTACCAGTGTGTGTGTGTAGTTCACTACAAGTGTGTGTGTGTAGTTCACTACCAGTGTGTGTGTGTAGTTCACTATCAGTGTGTGTGTATAGTTCACTATCAGTGTGTGTGTGTAGTTCACTATCAGTGTGTGTGTGTAGTTCACTACCAGTGTGTGTGTGTAGTTCACTACCAGTGTGTGTGTGTAGTTCACTATCAGTGTGTGTGTATAGTTCACTATCAGTGTGTGTGTGTAGTTCACTATCAGTGTGTGTGTGTAGTTCACTACCAGTGTGTGTGTGTAGTTCACTACCAGTGTGTGTGTAGTTCACTACCAGTGTGTGTGTGTAGTTCACTACCAGTGTTTGTGTGTAGTTCACTATCAGTGTGTGTGTATAGTTCACTATCAGTGTGTGTGTGTAGTTCACTACCAGTGTGTGTGTGTAGTTCACTACCAGTGTGTGTGTGTAGTTCACTACCAGTGTGTGTGTGTAGTTCACTATCAGTGTGTGTGTGTAGTTCACTATCAGTGTGTGTGTATAGTTCACTACCAGTGTGTGTGTGTAGTTCACTATCAGTGTGTGTGTGTAGTTCACTACCAGTGTGTGTGTGTAGTTCACTACCAGTGTGTGTGTGTAGTTCACTACCAGTGTGTGTGTGTAGTTCACTACCAGTGTGTGTGTGTAGTTCACTACCAGTGTGTGTGTGTAGTTCACTACCAGTGTGTGTGTGTAGTTCACTACCAGTGTGTGTGTGTAGTTCACTACCAGTGTGTGTGTGTAGTTCACTATCAGTGTGTGTGTATAGTTCACTACCAGTGTGTGTGTGTAGTTCACTATCAGTGTGTGTGTGTAGTTCACTATCAGTGTGTGTGTATAGTTCACTACCAGTGTGTGTGTGTAGTTCACTACCAGTGTGTGTGTGTAGTTCACTATCAGTGTGTGTGTGTAGTTCACTATCAGTGTGTGTATAGTTCACTACCAGTGTGTGTGTGTAGTTCACTACCAGTGTGTGTGTGTAGTTCACTATCAGTGTGTGTGTGTAGTTCACTACCAGTGTGTGTGTGTAGTTCACTACCAGTGTGTGTGTGTAGTTCACTACCAGTGTGTGTGTGTAGTTCACTACCAGTGTGTGTGTGTAGTTCACTACCAGTGTGTGTGTGTAGTTCACTACCAGTGTGTGTGTGTAGTTCACTATCAGTGTGTGTGTGTAGTTCACTACCAGTGTGTTTGTGTAGTTCACTACCAGTGTGTGTGTGTGTTCACTACCAGTGTGTGTGTGTAGTTCACTATCAGTGTGTGTGTGTAGTTCACTATCAGTGTGTGTGTGTAGTTCACTACCAGTGTGTGTGTGTAGTTCACTACCAGTGTGTGTGTGTAGTTCACTATCAGTGTGTGTGTATAGTTCACTATCAGTGTGTGTGTGTAGTTCACTATCAGTGTGTGTGTGTAGTTCACTACCAGTGTGTGTGTGTAGTTCACTACCAGTGTGTGTGTAGTTCACTACCAGTGTGTGTGTGTAGTTCACTATCAGTGTGTGTGTATAGTTCACTACCAGTGTGTGTGTATAGTTCACTATCAGTGTGTGTATAGTTCACTACCAGTGTGTGTGTGTAGTTCACTACCAGTGTGTGTGTGTAGTTCACTATCAGTGTGTGTGTGTAGTTCACTACCAGTGTGTGTGTGTAGTTCACTACCAGTGTGTGTGTGTAGTTCACTACCAGTGTGTGTGTGTAGTTCACTACCAGTGTGTGTGTGTAGTTCACTACCAGTGTGTGTGTGTAGTTCACTATCAGTGTGTGTGTGTAGTTCACTATCAGTGTGTGTGTGTAGTTCACTACCAGTGTGTGTGTGTAGTTCACTACCAGTGTGTGTGTGTAGTTCACTATCAGTGTGTGTGTATAGTTCACTATCAGTGTGTGTGTGTAGTTCACTATCAGTGTGTGTGTGTAGTTCACTACCAGTGTGTGTGTGTAGTTCACTACCAGTGTGTGTGTAGTTCACTACCAGTGTGTGTGTGTAGTTCACTACCAGTGTTTGTGTGTAGTTCACTATCAGTGTGTGTGTATAGTTCACTATCAGTGTGTGTGTGTAGTTTACTATCAGTGTGTGTGTGTAGTTCACTACCAGTGTGTGTGTGTAGTTCACTATCAGTGTGTGTGTGTAGTTCACTATCAGTGTGTGTGTGTAGTTCACTATCAGTGTGTGTGTGTAGTTCACTATCAGTGTGTGTGTGTAGTTCACTACCAGTGTGTGTGTGTAGTTCACTACCAGTGTGTAGTTCACTATCAGTGTGTGTGTGTAGTTCACTATCAGTGTGTGTGTGTAGTTCACTATCAGTGTGTGTGTGTAGTTCACTATCAGTGTGTGTGTGTAGTTCACTATCAGTGTGTGTGTATAGTTCACTATCAGTGTGTGTGTGTAGTTCACTACCAGTGTGTGTGTGTAGTTAACTACCAGTGTGTGTGTGTGTTCACTACCAGTGTGTGTGTGTAGTTCACTACCAGTGTGTGTGTATAGTTCACTACCAGTGTGTGTGTGTAGTTCACTACCAGTGTGTGTGTGTGTTCACTACCAGTGTGTGTGTGTAGTTCACTATCAGTGTGTGTGTGTGTTCACTATCAGTGTGTGTGTGTGTTCACTACCAGTGTGTGTGTTCACTATCAGTGTGTGTGTGTTCACTACCAGTGTGTGTGTTCACTATCAGTGTGTGTGTGTTCACTACCAGTGTGTGTGTGTGTTCACTACCAGTGTGTGTGTGTGTAGTTCACTATCAGTGTGTGTGTGTTCACTATCAGTGTGTGTGTGTAGTTCAATATCAGTGTGTGTGTGTGTTCACTACCAGTGTGTGTGTGTAGTTCACTACCAGTGTGTGTGTGTGTTCACTACCAGTGTGTGTGTGTAGTTCACTATCAGTGTGTGTGTGTGTTCACTACCAGTGTGTGTGTGTGTTCACTACCAGTGTGTGTGTGTAGTTCACTATCAGTGTGTGTGTGTGTGTTCTCTATCAGTGTGTGTGTGTGTGTTCACTACCAGTGTGTGTGTTCACTATCAGTGTGTGTGTGTTCACTACCAGTGTGTGTGTGTGTAGTTCACTATCAGTGTGTGTGTGTGTGTGTTCACTATCAGTGTGTGTGTGTTCACTACCAGTGTGTGTGTTCACTATCAGTGTGTGTGTGTTCACTACCAGTGTGTGTGTTCACTATCAGTGTGTGTGTGTGTTCACTATCAGTGTGTGTGTGTAGTTCACTACCAGTGTGTGTGTGTTCACTATCAGTGTGTGTGTGTTCACTACCAGTGTGTGTGTGTGTGTTCACTATCAGTGTGTGTGTGTAGTTCACTACCAGTGTGTGAGTGTGTTCACTATCAGTGTGTGTGTGTGTTCACTACCAGTGTGTGTGTGTGTGTTCACTATCAGTGTGTGTGTGTTCACTACCAGTGTGTGTGTGTGTTCACTACCAGTGTGTGTTCACTATCAGTGTGTGTGTGTTCACTATCAGTGTGTGTGTGTTAACTACCAGTGTGTGTGTGTGTTCACTACCAGTGTGTGTGTGTGTTTACTATCAGTGTGTGTGTGTGTGTTTACTATCAGTGTGTGTGTGTGTGTTCACTATCAGTGTGTGTTCACTATCAGTGTGTGTGAGTAGTTCACTACCAGTGTGTGTGTGTTCACTATCAGTGTGTGTGTGTTCACTACCAGTGTGTGTGTGTTCACTACCAGTGTGTGTGTGTGTTGTTCCTGTCAGTGTGTGTTGTCACAAGACAGTGTGTGTGTGTGTATGGTGCGTAATCGCGTGCGTGTGTCCATGCGTGTGTGTGGTCACGAGTTCGCACTAAGTGTATTTGAGCACGGGTTGTGTGTGTGTGTGTATTTTTACCCCGTGTGTGTTATTGCGTGCCAGTGTTTGGGTAGGTCCATGGGCACACACGCGTGTCTGTGTGCGTGTGTGTATGTGTGTCTGTGTGTGTGTCTGTGTGCGTGTGTGTCTGTGTGTGTGTCATAGTGGGGGAGCGGTGGTGTAGCGGTCAGCGCTGTGCTGCGCTATGAACCCGGCGACCCGGGTTCGATTCCCGCTCACGGCCAACACCAGTGACGATCATCTGAACCGGTCCCGGGCATCGCCTAGGTTGACTCAGCCTCAAATGAGGAAGTGGTGCGGTGTGTAAACATCGCCACTGGGGAGACAAAGGCGGTCGGGCATGGGGCTGGCCACCCACCCCCTCGTGTACCGTTCCGGCCTTCATAGGTGCTCGCTAACAGCACTTGCCCCAAGTGTCTGCTAAGGCTATACGTGCCATCTCTGTCTTTGTGTGTGTGTGTTTTTAATGTATATGTGTGTGTGTAATGTGTGTGTGTTGCCAATACAGTAGTGAGTGATTCGGTAAGGGTGTGTAAATTGTGTGTGTGCGCGTGTGTGCGCGTGTGTGCGTGGCAGTGTTTGTACGTAACGCATCCGTGCGCTTCGCTGTGTTCATAGGTGCTCGCTAACAGCACTTTGCCCCGACATCCTGTCACGTCTTTGTTGTGCCGGGGGCTTCATT
Source organism: Lethenteron reissneri (assembly GCF_015708825.2). Classification (NCBI taxonomy): domain Eukaryota; kingdom Metazoa; phylum Chordata; class Hyperoartia; order Petromyzontiformes; family Petromyzontidae; genus Lethenteron; species Lethenteron reissneri. The sequence goes on along the minus strand of NC_083797.1, from coordinate 11,108,547 downwards.
TCTCACTCAATATTCTCCGGCTCGCTGGGAGACTGGGAGCTGGGGTGGGGGGGACGTGATTCTTGTTCGTAGCCATAGCGAGAGGTCGGGGGGGGGGGTCAGGTCGACTGGATGTGGTGTGCCGGGTGCGTAATTTATTTTTCAAGTCTTCAATCCGGTGGGGGAAAATATACACGCGCAAATTTAAAAAAAAATCCTGGGTTACTGTATGTGTGCGTGTGCTTTTTGGTGTCTCAGCGGGTCCTGTAACCTCCCCCCATGGGTCGACATCGCGTTAAATGATTACCTGGGGGTGGAGGCTTTTGTACATCAGCACTGGGGAGACAAAGGCGGCTGAGCGGTGGCGGCTAACAGCGCCTTGCCCCAACAGTCGTGTGCTTGTGGCTACACGGGTCAACCCCGAGTCGCCTGTCACGAGAGTAGTATGCACAAGCGCGTGTTTTGTTAGGTGTGTGTTGTTGAGTGTGTATGTCGGTGAGTGTGTGTTGGAGTGTGTGTGTTGTAGAGTGTGTATGTCGGTGAGTGTGTATGTCTGTGAGTGTGTGTGTGTCGGTGAGTGTGTTGGTGTGTATGTGTTGGTGTGTGTGTTGTGTTGTAGAGTGTGTATGTCGGTGAGTGTGTTGTAGAGTGTGTATGTCGGTGAGTGTGTGTGTTGGTGTGTGTGTGTGTTGGTGTGTGTGTATATCGGTGAGGGTGTGTATGTCGGTGAGTGTGTGTGTTGTAGAGTGTGTATGTCGGTGTGTGTGTTGTAGAGTGTGTATGTCGGTGAGTGTGTTGTAGAGTGTGTATGTCGGTGTGTGTGTGTTGGTGTGTGTATGTGTTGTAGAGTGTGTGTGTCGGTGTGTGTGTTGTAGAGTGTGTATGTTGGTGAGTGTGTGTGTTGGTGTGTGTGTTGGTGTGTATGTGTTGGTGTGTGTGTATGTCGGTGAGTGTGTATGCATGTGAGTGTGTGTTGTGTCGGTGAGTGTGTTGGTGTGTGTGTGTTGTAGAGTGTGTATGTCGGTGAGTGTGTGTGTTGGTGTGTGTTGGTGTGTGTGTGTTGTAGAGTGTATATGTCGGTGGGTGAGAGTGTGTCGGTGAGTGTGTGTGTGTCGGTGAGTGTGTGTTGGTGTGTGTGTTGTAGTGTGTGTATGTCGGTGAGTGTGTGTGAGTCGGTGAGTGTGTGTGTGTCGGTGAGTGTGTGTTGTAGTGTGTGTATGTCGGTGAGTGTGTGTGAGTCGGTGAGTGTGTGTGTGTCGGTGAGTGTGTGTTGGTGTGTGTGTTGTAGTGTGTGTATGTCGATGAGTGTGTGTGTGCGTCGCGAGCGGTGGTGTAGTGGTTAGCGCGCTGCGCAACGAACCTGGCAACCCGGGTTCGATTCCCGCTCACGGCTAACTCCCAGTAACGATTTTTTGAACCGGTCCTGGGCCTCCCCTAGGTCGACTCAGCCTCAAATGAGTACTTGGTGCGATGTGTAAACATTGCCACTGGGGAGACAAAGGCGGCCGGGCGTGGTGCTGCCCCCTCCCCCCCACCGTGTGCCGTGTCGACCTTCATAGGTGCTCGCTAACAGCACTTGCCCCAGCAGTCTGTTGAGGCTACACGGGGGGGTAGCGTCTTTGTCTTGTTGTGTGTTCTACCCAGACAGCGTGTGTTTGGATAGGTGTGTGTGTGTGTAGTGTGTGTGTGTGTAGTGTGTGTGTGTGTAGTATGTGTGTGTGTGGTGTGTGTGGTGTGTAGTGTGTGTGTGTAGTGTGTGTGTGTAGTACTAGTGTGTGTGTGGTGTGTGTGTGTGTAGTGTGTGTGTGTAGTATGTGTGTGTGTGTAGTATGTGTGTGTGTGTAGTATGTGTGTGTGTGTAGTATGTGTGTGTGTAGTATTAGTGTGTGTGTAGTGTGTGTGTAGTGTGTGTAGGTGTAGTGTGTGTGTGGTGTGTGTGTGACGAGGGCGCGCTTTGTGCGTGTAACGTCAACGTGGGTGTGAAAAAAACCCCATAAGAACTGGGGAGACAAAGGCGGCCGGGTGTGGTGCTGGTCACCCACCCCTAGGCGCTCGCTAACAGCACTCGCCCCAACAGTCTATTAAAGGCGATACTGGGGGGTAGGGGAAGAGGGGGGGGGGATCTTTATCTTGTGTGTGTGAAGTGTGTGTGCACGTGTGTGCGCACAGGGTGTTTGGGGCAGCAGTGTGCGTGCGTGCGTGGCTGCGCGTGGGCGTTCGCACGCACGCGCGCGTGTGTGTGCGTGCGTGTCAGCGCGCGCGTGTGTGTGTCCGCGTGTGTATGTGTGTGTGTCCGCGCGTGTGTGTATGTGTGTGTGTGTCCGCGTGTGTGTGTATGTATGTGTCCGCGTGTGTGTGTATGTGTGTGTGTCCGCGTGTGTGTATGTGTCCGTGTGTGTGTGTGTCCGCGTGTGTGTCCGTGTGTGTGTGTGTTCGCGTGTGTGTCCGCGTGTGTGTGTCTGCGTGTGTGTCTGTGTATGTGTCCGCGTGTGTGTGTATGTGTGTACATGTATGTGTGTCCGCGTGTGTCCACGTGTGTCCGCGTGTGTGTCAGCGCTACGCGCGTGCGTGCGCGTGCGTCCGCGCGTGCGTATGTGCGTGTCCGCGTGTGTGTCCGCGTGCGTGCGCGTGCGTCCGCGCGTGCGTGTTTCCGCGCGTCCGCGCGTGCGTGATGTCTACGTGCGTGCGAGCGCGTCCGTGACTTCGCGTTGCACTTGTGCGGCACGTACTTAGTTCGTGTTACAAAGACAAAGAGACCGCCCCCACCGCCCCGCCCTGCAGACTGGGCACAGCGACGTTTCAGCAGCCACTGCACGCGAGGCCCGGGGTTGGTAGCCGACAACCACGCCCGGCCGCCTTTGTCTTTCTCTACCCATTTGGCGTTTTTGTTTTTTTACCGCACCGCGCAAAGTGCTCATTTAAGGCTGTGTCGACCTAGGGGAGGCCCAGGACCGGCTTACATTGTCGCTAGTTATTGTTCGTGACAAAGACCCCCCCCCCCCCCCCATAGCCTTATCGTACAAGTGTTGTTGTTAGCATGCACCTATGACGGCTGGCATGGCACACACGAGGGGGTCGGTGTGGCCAGAACCACCCCCCGACCGCCTTTGTCTCACCCTTGTACTCGCTTGAGGCTGAGTTGACCTAGGAGAGGCGTAGGACCGGTTCATCAGATAATTATGCGTACACACCAATTGTGTCCGTGCATTCACGATTACGGCAGTAGCAATTGTTTACAACTTGTGGCGCGTGTGAGCTCCGAGTTAAACAACAACAACAACACACCCATCTCGATGTGATCTCACGTGGTTAAATAAAGGATAATGGCCAACACGTGTTCACAGTGTGTTTGTGTTGACGCTTTTCCACGAGGTGCACTCGCCATTAGTCGATCGCCCTGTGCAGCGTGCAAAGAGAGACAAAGGCGGCCGGACGTGGGGGGGTACCCCCCCCCCCCACGCCCATTCATGCGCTGCTCCAGCCTTCATAGGTGGCTCGGTGCCATAGCACTTGTCCCAGGAGTGTGCTGTAGGCTACACGGGGGATCTTTGTCTTTGTTCACGCTTTACGAATGCGTAAATTCACGCAGACACACACGCGTGTGTGCGCGCACATCTGTCCGCATGGGTGGACGTGCAATGCACAGCGATCATCATTGCGTGCGTGTACACAGAAAACAAAGACCCCTCCGCCTCCCATATAGTATTTAACAGACTGTTGGGGCAAGTGCTGTTAGCGAGCTCCTACGAAGGCACACGCCAGGGTGGGTGGGTGGCCAGCACCACGCCCGACCGCCTTTGTCTCGCCGGTGCCGATGTTTTACACACCGCACCAGGTACTCATTTGAGAGGCTGAGTCGACCTAGGGGAGGCCCAGAACCGGTTCGAATAATCGTCCGGGAACGGTTCGGATTCGAAGCGCGCCGCTCTAACCGCTACGCTACCGCTCCCCCACACGTGTGCACACACACACACGCACATTCGTGTGTGTGTGTGTGTGTGCACACGCGTCAGTTTAAATGCATTGTTTGCACAACGTGTATGTGTGTGTGTGTTGACGGCTGGGTTGCTCATGCGTGCGTGTGAGCCGCATGCATGTGCCCGCGCGTGTGCGCACTATTGACCACACTGGGGGTGTGCGTGCATGCGTGCCTCAATAACTCAGCCACACAGTGGAAGGCCGATCGCCCCCCCCACACACACACCATCCCCTCCCATTTCCCTTCCCCGGTATAACCCACACACACTGCTCCCTCTCTCAGCCACCACCACCACCACCTCCTCCTCCCACTCTCACCCCCTTCCACCCCCCACCGCTCTCTCTCTCTCCATCCCTCTCGCTAAACCCCGCCACTCGAACCCCTTCCCCCCCATCACGCGCTGACGCACGCACACACGCCTCGACACACACACGCCTCGACACACACACGTAGACACACACACGTAGACACACAACAACAACCGCCGTTCACCACTTAAGAGGTGGTGACGTCACCACGGCGCTTGTGCCATGCTAGGTGCACTTTGAGGCTACGTGAAGTGTCGAAGGCCCGCTGGCAGGAGGCTACGGAACAAACCCAGGTTGACTGACTGAGATGACAGGCAGATGCACCAACTGTGCTCCCCACTGCCAACTTTCTGCGTTTTATCCGCCCGGCGCTCTACTCGTTGTTGTGAGCGTCGCTCCTCTGCCCACCGTAGTTGCTGGAGGGCGACTGCCTTCCAACTGCCCAGCAGCGTCCTTCACGAACCTCCACCACAGAGACCAATCTTGACAACTGCTGGTACCAGTTCATCGACAAGTCCACTCAGCTCCACATACTTCTGTACCACATCAGTCCAATTCTTCTCTAGCCCGTGCCGCGCCCATTTAGCCCCATCTATCCGACCAAACGGAAGCTGATTGGGCATGCGGTGGCTTGACATTCAGGCTACATAACCCAGCCAACGCAACCTCGCTTGTCGGAAGGAGCTCTCTGATGGTACTGGGTCAAGATCTTTTAAGGATCTGTGAACTCCTCACACAATCCAGTCTGGGTATACCCCGGATGGATCGTGGGCAGGCTTGCCTGAATGTTTCAAACCGGCTTAGATGTTCATTCAGAGAGTATCCACGTTTCGCAAGCATCGAAAGGGGAGGGCCTAACTGTGGCCTAGAAGACTTGGAGCTTTGTATGGAGGGACAGGCCAGGTAGCTTCCACAGAGGGTCACGCAGCTGATGAAAAGATAATGCCGCTCGACTGAATCAGAGTGAGACTTCGGCTGCCAAATTGAAGCTGGTCATAAACAGACTGCCCAGATACAGAAACTTCTCCATGTCGATGGTCAGTAGGAAAATCAGCTCCACGGTAGGTCCTGGTGTCAAGAACGTGGGCCCTATTTTCTGTTCCGTAAATATGTAGTCCATCAGATATTCTTGCTTGGACCCGGCGTGCATCCACGATGTTGTATGAATGTGCCAATGTCGGAACAGCATGCTGGTGATTACACGCCCATGGGCTGCTCAGAAATCTCGTAGCCTTCTATCTTTGTTATTGAGCTGATCGGGCCCATGCCTTCTAATCTATGACCGACTCGGGCATTAAGGTCACCCAAGCATATGCTATCTCGAGGGGCCACTTCGGCCAGCACCTGGAACATGAGGTCATGGAAAGCATCTGACTAATCAGCCATGCCTGCATCCCTCCACTGATGTTCATCTCCTGTGGGAGCATAAACCACCACCATCATGGTGATGGAGGCCCACAATAGTCTTGGACACACAGCTTCCCACACCTCACCTCCACGCTCCCATAGCCCCCTTCGTTCTGTTGTCCGAACGAAGTGCCACTCCCTGTTGTTTGCCAGTTTCTTGCCCCGAGTGGAGAACTGTCATGGTAACTGGAGAGAGAACCCGTCCACCGGACCTCCTGTATACCACAGAGGTTCACGTGGTACGGGTCCAGCTCCCGACAAAGGAGCGGAAGCCTCTCCTCCACAGTGAGTGTTCGGACATTCCACGTGGCCAACCTCAGTGGGCGGTAGAGTCTGGCTCCGCCCAAATGGGGTTTTGCCATGAGGCGTCTATGACGCCTCCCCACGGTAGCGTAGTGACCAATCACCGGTGACAATGATTTAAATCGATCCTGCACCTCCCCCTAGGGCGACTCAGCCTCAAATGAGTACCTGCTGCAGTGTGTTAAAATCGGTAGACAGAGGCGACCGGGCGTGGCGCTTGCCCACAAACTGCCTTCGTGTACCGTGCCGGCCTTCATAGGTGCTCGCTTACAGCACGTGCCCCAACAGTATGTTAATGCTCTACGGGGATCTGTGTCTTTGTACTGAGCGTGTGTGCTATGTGTGACACTTTTAGCAAGCATATGATTATGGTGACAAACCCGGTCAGCGGTCTTGTTGCGGTCGTGTTCAATCGTACTAATGGAGAGACAAAAGCGGCCGTATGTGGTGCTGGTCACACCACATATCCGTCGTAATAGGTGCTTGCTAACAGCACTTGCCCAAAAAGGTCTGTTGAGCCTACACTGGGACTCGTATCTTTGTTCACCATCTGCGTGTGTGTAGATGTGGACGTGCATTTGTATGCGTCAGTGCCTCGGAGGTTGAACGCGTGAGTGCAGTGTGAGTACAGAATTTGAGTAGGTATATGTACGAGTGTGTGTCTGTGTAATTGTGAGTTCACAATTGTAACTACCAGTTATGAGGAGGTCACGGTGGCGATATGTTAACTACCTCGCCTGGTATACAGGAGGTCGCGATGGGTTCGATCCCGACCCTGAAGCCTGCTGTATATTTGCTGTATATTTGGAGTTTGCGTGTCTCTCTCTTCCCGTGGTCGCGTGGATTTTTCTCCGGGTCCTCCGGGTTTTTCCATACATATTTGTAAACGTGCGTTTAGAGTATTTTACTATAAATTTTCACACGTGACAAGCCACTTCGTTGAGCTATCATTTGTGAGGCCAGGTCGCTTCTGAAAGAGAGTTACATAACTCAGTGGGCATTACCTGGTAAAATAAAAGTGTTTTTCTTCATTATATGTTAATACCCTGCTTGTGTGCTGTGTCTCAGTTACGAACAAACAGATCTCGATATGACCTCACATGGTTAAATAAAGGATAGTCTAATCGGTGTGTTGTGGTGGGCTGTAGTAACGCTTTCCCCTAGGGTCGACTCAGCCTTAGGGGCCGTCCATAAATGACGTCAGGCACCTGGGGGGGGGGGGGGTCAGACATTTGTGACGATGTGTGACGAGGGGGGGGGGGGGTGAGAAATGTGACCTCACATCAAAATGCGCAACTTTAAATAAACAATTAAAATTATTAAATAGACTTTTTAATAAATGTGTTGTCCTACAACATCAGAGTGCAGCGGCACATTAAATACGCACTACAATGACAATAATTTAAAGCGATTTGAAGCATATTTTATATTTTTTTTGGGGGGGGGGGGCAGAGCTTTGTGACGTCATATTTGAGGGGGTGGGTCTGAGGTGTGACGAGGAGGGGGGGGGGTAAAAAATCGTCCAAAATCGCGTGACGTCATTTATGGACGGCCCCTTAAACGCGTACCTCGTGTGGGGTGTATAAGGCGGATGGACAATGGAGCCGTCCGCCCTTACCACCACCACCACCACCATCATCACCACCACCCCGTGCTGTTGTATCGTTCTTAATAGATGCTCGCTAAAAGCACTTGCCCCCCCCGCCCCCCAACAGCCTGTTAAAGATTATACAGAAGATCTTTGTCTTGTGCACGTGTCTCATTAGAGTGTGTGTGCATGCGTCACGGGGTGAGTGTGAGCGAGCGAGAGAGGGTGTATGTTAGCGGAGCGGTGGCGCAGTGGTTAGCGGATGGCCTACGAACCTGGTGAACTCGAGTTCGATTCCCGCTCACGAACATTGCCAGTGGCGAATATTTGAACCGATCTTGGGCTTCCCCTAGGTTGACTCAACCTTGAATGACCATGTTTGTTTTTTGTAGTACGGAGTTAGACTGATGGCCTTAATCGAAGTTGTCGTGTGGTTGTTGTTGTTGTTACTCTTAGGTTTTTTTTCCGGTAAAGTCACGTAGGTAAAAAAGAAAAAGAAATAATAAAATTATATTAATATTAATAGAAATAATAAATAATCGATTATTTATATTATTTTTATTTATTTTTACCTACGTGACTTTACCGGACAAAAAACCTAAGCGTATGAATCTTTGCAGTCACAAAAGCTTCAAATTTAGAAGTTATTGTTGTTGTTTGACTTGCATCCCACTGGGATTTTTGCGCACAGCGTTGGTGTACGGTGCTTTTTCTGCAATATGTTGCTGTCTTTTCCTGGATTTTCTGTTTGAACTTAGTCACATAGTCACTTTAAGATGTTTTCTTGTTCATGTTTTTGTCTTTTGTTTGTTGCGGTTGCACCCGATTCAAGAGCCGAATGGCTCACAGGGCTACACCTAGTAAATGAAACTGAAAAACTGAAAACTGGCTACCGAGTGCGGTGTGTGCATATCAGCACTGATATGACAAAGGCGACCGAGGGTGGCGTTGGCCGTGCCCAACCTTAATAGGTGCTCGACAACAGCACTTGCTCCAACAGTCTGTTATGGGGCCGTCCATAAATGACGTCACGCACCTGGGGGGGGGGGGGTTAGACATTTGTGACGATGTGTGACGAGGGGAGGGGCGAGTCAAAAATCGTCCAAAATCGCGTGACGTCATTTATGGTCGACCCCTATGATCTGTACGTTTGTTTGTGTGTCAGGAGCGGTGGTGCAGTGGTTAGCGCTGTGCTGCTGCGCTACGAACCTGGAGTCCCGAGTTCGAATCCCGCTCACGTCCAACACCACGGTGACGATTATCTGAACCGGTCCTGGGCCTCCCCTAGGTCGACTTAGCCTCAAATAAGTACCTGGTTCGGGGTGTAAACATCGCCACTTAGGGAGACAAAGGCGGCCGGTCGTGGCGCTGGCCACTCCACCCCCTCGTGTACCGTGCCGACCTTCATAGGTGCTCGCGAACAGCACTTGCCCCAAAGAGTATGTTAAGGCTATAAGGGGCATCTTTGTCTTGGTGTACGTATGCGTGCGAGATGGAGTGCGTGTCTGTGGGTGTACGCGTGATAGACGATTTATCTGAGAACGATGCTGGGCCTCCCTTAGGTCAACTCAGATAAATGAGTACCAGGTGCGGTGTGTAAACATCGCCACTTGGGGAGACAAAGGTGGTCGGGCGTGGCGCTGGCCACCCACCCCCTCGCGTACCGCGCCGGCCTTCATAGGTGCTCGCTAACAGCACTTGCCCCAGCAGTCTGCTAAGGCTATGACGAGGGATATTTGTCTTTGTGTGCGATCGAGTGTGTCTGCGTTTATGTTCGAGAGGGTTGTGTTTGTGCGCATTAAACTGCATGCCAGTATTAAAGCGTACCTGAGAGATGGCGTCTATATGTTGTAAGTGTCCGTATGGATGAGTGATTAGCGCATACGTGTTCCTACCTGAGTATGCATGCGTGGAGTGTACGATCGTGTGCACTTGCAAACCTGAGTTCGATTCCAGGCCAGGGCTAGCATAGGTGGCGAGTAGTATCAGAATGTGTGCAGGGCCCTCCTCTAGGTTTACTCAGCCCGATGTCGTGCGTAAAAAAAAAGTTGGCACAGAGGAGGAAAAGTTGGCCGGGCGTGGTGCTGGCCACAGCATTTCGTGGCGCCGTGCCAGATTTAATATGTGCTCGCTAACAGCACTTGCCCCTTCTGTTAAGGCTATACGGGGGGTCTTTGTCTCTGTGTCTGTGTGCGCGCATGAGAGTTTGCGGATGATGAAGTATGCGTGTGTGCGTAAGAGTGTGTGCGTCTGTGTGCTGCGTGCGTGCTGGAATGTATGCGCATGTGTGTATGTATGTATGTGAAAGAGTGTGTATGTATGTATGTGAAAGAGTGTGTGTGTGTATGTATGTGGGGAGTGGTGGTGTCGCGGTTAGCACGCTGCGCTATGAACCCGGTGACCCGGGTTCGTGACGATTATCTGAACCGGTCCCCGGCCTCCCCTAGGTCGACTCAGCCTCAAATGAGTACCTGGTGCGGTGTGTGCATATCAGCACTGATATGACAAAGGCGACCGAGGGTGGCGTTGGCCACCCACCCCTTCGTGTGCCGTTCCGGCCTTCATAGGTGCTCGCTAACAGCACTTGCCCCTACAGTCTGTTAGGGCTACACGAGGGATCTTTGTCTTTGTTTATGTGTGCGTGGGCTTGCATCTGTGCGGGGAGCCGTGGTGCTCCGACCCCCGACCACCCGAGTTCGATTCCCGCTCACGGCCAACAGCAGTGAGGGGCCCCACCTAGATCTACTCAGCCTCAAACGAGTACCTGGGTGCGCTGTTTAAACATCGCCACTGGGGAGACAAAGGCGGCCGGGCGTGGTTGTGGCCACCCACCCGTGTGCCGTTCCAGCCTTCATATGTTCTCGCAACAGCACTTGCCCCAACCGCATGTTAAGCCTCGATAGGAATTTGTCTACTTTGGCCTTCAAATGAGTTCGATAGTCCGGCGTTAATATTATTCATCCTTGATCGTTTCTGCGTGAATTAAATATCGGCCGTTCTATAGGACGTACGCAGGAGTGGGGGGGGGGGGGTGTAAAACGTCCATACAGGGAGGGCGGGCGGGGTCAAGTTTTGACAGATTTTTGCGTACCTACTAAATGGATGGCCCCGCTTATGGGTTTGATCCTGACCCTGACGTCTGTATTGTTCCGTCGATTTTTCTCCGGTTCCTCCGGGGTTTCTCTCCACATGTAGAAACGTGCGTTTAGAGTATTTGGTTGCGATGCATGTCCACATGATGGGCCACTTTGTAGAGCTGTCATGTGTGGCCAAGTGGATTCTGAAAAAAAAAAGCTCAGTGGGCCTGACTTAGTAAAATAAAAACTAGTTTATGTATTGTGTGGATCGGTAGTGTGTCGATGTGTGTGTCTCTCTCTGTGTGTCTCTGTGTGTCTCTGTGTTGTCTCTCTCTCTGCCTGTGTGTCTGTCTGTGTATCTCCGTGTCTGCGTTTGGTCTCTTTCTCAAATTTAGCAATCTTTGGAAGAACGTAATCAACCAGGTAGGGTGTTGACTGTTGTGTTAGCCGACTCTGTGTTGTATTGCATTGTATTTCTAAGTTTACTAGGTTTAATTTAACACATAGGCTCGAATCACTGCACCAGATTGAAATAAATGATGACGTCACCCTGATGCTGCTCTATTTAAGACCGGAAGCAACAGGAGAGCTTCACCATTCTTGCCCGAGGAAGCTGATTGTAATTATCAGCGAAACGTCGTACTCAAATTTTTAAATGCTGTTGATTCTCTTTTCAACACACCTGTGGGCTAAATAAGTGAATTATTTTGTCCTTTGAAAAACGTGACACATGTTTTACTGTTTGGCCGTGTCGGGTGGTGGAGGGTTACGACACATTTATAAATAACGCGATCTGACCCAAAAACCTATATTATGAATTTACTAGGTTTGTTTTCTACCTGATGACTATTGATTCTGTTGCAATCGAAACGTCGTATTCTATTATTTAATTTATTTTCATTCTACGTGACTTTACCGAAAGAACCAAAGAGCGGTAGTGTAATGGTTAGCACGCTGTGCTATAAACTAGGCTAGCCGAGTTCGATTCTTGCTCTCAACCAATAACAGGGACACATTTTGAAATGGTTCTGGGTCTCTCCTAGGTCGGCTCAACCTCAACGGTGTAGTTTGCCGCTGCAGTGTGTGAACCTCAGCATTGACGAGACAAAGGCGGCTGGGCGTGGTATTGGTCACCCACCCCCTCGTGCCCTTTTCGCACCTTAGTAGGTGCTTACTAACCGCATCTGCCCCAAAGTTTGTTAAACAGCTTTAAGGGGCTATCTCTGTATGTACGTGTGTTGATGGTGTATGAATACATGTGTATGCATATACGTGTGCGTGTGTACAAGGTTGGACGAAGTAGCCACCCCTCCCCCAGTGAGTGGGCTGTCTGAAGTGGCATCTGCTGCAGAGGCGCGACAATTGAATCAGAACTTGAAAAACAGATCAAGTACAAGGCAAGGATGACCTCCCAAACAAGTTTCAGAGGTCGCAAGAGTATGCCGACTTACACCGCTTGGCCCACTGGATGGGCCCTTGCGTGATTGGAAAGATGCCCCAATGGTCCCCATTTTAAGAAGGGGGACCCGCAGTGATTGTGACAGCTACCAAGGCGTCTCCCTCCTCAACACTCCCAGAAAGGTCTTGCCAGCCACACGGAGAAGCTTGCAAAGCTGCAATTAGATGTAGACCAAGGGGCGTCTTGCACAAAATTTTGTCTGCTGCAACAGAGGTGTGTAGGCAATTTCAAGCCCACGTTTAATGCCCGAGTGAAGACTAAGATGCATAGGTTTGCATTGCTTTTTATGCTTTCTAGGTCCCTCACCCTAACTGCCCATTGATCACAAAAGGACCTTTATGATGGTGTCAGGCCTGGGTAAAGCTTCATTGCCAGTAGCCGGGGTCATTTCTTGCTCACCTTGGCGTGCGACGGGGATGTCTTATGGCCCCGACACTCTCGACCATATTTTTGAACGCGTACTTTAAGGGGGTCCTCTCCGAATGTACCAGTGTAATTTCCATTTGGTACAGATACGATGAGAGGCTGATTGAGGACCATGTGTGGTCCAGGGATTGCTCCCTACTAGTTAAGCATTGTATGTATGCTGATCACTTGCTGATTTCTGCTCACTCTGAGAAGTAGTTGGAGATATCTCTATGGAACCTGGAGTTATTCTGCTAAGATGTGAGGCCTATCAGCCACACCAGAACAAATCAGGGGACAGGTAGAGCCTTTCCATACAATGACGATGCGCTCGTGGCCTGTTGTTGTTTGACAGAGGAGGTCTCATACCTAATCCGCTGTGCAGCATTATCCATGCATCAGTTGTGTAACGATGTTGGGAAACTGCTTGGCCTGCCACTCCACATCACGCTCTGTGGCTTCTCACCATAATCATGTCCTCTCTTATCTGTGCTTGTGAAACGCGGACTCTTGGACAGGAAAATATGCACCAGCTTGAAATATTCACGCTTTCTCTGCCGACAATCCTATCTGGAAGGCTTAACAACATTTGAGTTGAGTGATGGGCTTATAGATTAATTGAAAGATCTGAACATAGTGCCATCAAATTTCGATTTAAAGCTTTCGAGACTGCAGGGAATCATCTTCTTGGTTCTTTCGTTGCGTTGTGGCCGAAACGTCGTGAGAATTATTTTATTATGTTTTATTTTTATTATTTTATTATTCCCCTTCTACGTGACTTTACCGAAAGAACCAAGAAGATAGTGCCATCAGTGAACTCCTCCATCAGCCAAGGCTGCAGCATGCCCAAACAGCTTCTTCTTAGGCCAGATAGATGGAGCTACGCAGGCATGGCATGGGCTCGAGCACAGATGACCCGTTGTGGCACAGGAGGACATGAAGCTGATTGCACTTGGCAATGAAGACGGAGGAGAAATGCTCAAAATAACGAACAGAGAACTGGGTGGCCATAACACACACAGCGAGTTCGCACAGTGGGAAGCGTTAGCAATGCATCTGCCAGTCATCTCGAGCAGTCGACGCATAACATCTGGATCTGTTCCACGACCCGCTGCCAGTGAGCCATCAACATTTCACGTGGCCTCTTCGTGCACCTAGCCTGGCACGAGCATCGTGGCGATATCACCACCACTTAGTGGCGCATGGCTTTGGATGAATAAGAGTGCGTCTGTGTATATACGAGTGTAGGTGTGTATGAGCTTATGTATGAATATGCATGGATACGTAGAAGTGTGTGTATGGGCGAGATTGTGTTTGTGTGCATGCATGAATGTGTCTATATGTATGAGCGTTTACAACTATGCATATGCATGAGTGTGTGTGTTTTTTTTTATCACGAACGTGTGTGTACACGTGAGCCTGTCCGTACGTGTATGGATAAGTCTGCGTATGTTGAGCGGTAGCACAGTGGTTACGAACCCGGCGACCCGAGTTCAACCGCGACTCACGATCAACATTCAGTGGCGAACAACTGATCCACAGTTCCAGGCCTTTCCCCCATGTCGACTCAAGAGTTGACTGTGCCTGGTGCGGAGTGTAAACATCGGCACAGGGGAGACAAAGGCGGCCGGGCGTGGTGTTGGCCACCCACCCCCTCGCAAGTATGTTTAGGCTATGGGGGGGGGATCTTTGTTTTTGTCTTTTGTATGCCTGTGTTCACGAGTCTACGTACGCATGCGTGATGGAATATGCATGATAGTGTGTATGTCTGTATGTATGTCTGTGCGTATGTATGAAAATATTGTGTTCGTATGCGTGAATGTGTATATGTACGGGTGCGTAAATGAATTGGTAATAATGACGTTGTGTGTGTACGTGTGCTTGTATGTATGTTTATATGTGCGTGTCTGTACATGCATGCATGAGCGTGTGCGTTTGAGCGATGTGCATTCATGAGTGTGTGTGTGCGCGTGTGTACTGTGCATATGCATGAGTGTGCGTACTATGCGTGATAGAGTGTGCTCTTCTTCTTTTCCCTCGAGGCCAGAGGTCGCAACCGGGTACCCGATACCCGTATCCTACCCGATACCCGGCTACCCGTACCCGGCCGGGTACGGGTAGCCGTTTGCGACCCTGGTGCGGCCGGGTACGGGTACGGGTAAGGAATCAAAACCCGTTTGCGACCTCTGCTCGAGGCACATGTGTGTGTGTGTGTGCCACCAACTCCGGCCTCTCACCCCTCTCTCACGATCACGCTGTCCCAGACACGAGACCGTCCCAGGCACGACCCTGTCCGTGATGAACCGTCGACTGAGACGAGTCCACTCCCAGAACCGTCATCCCGGAGCTCTCCGCCGCTTCTATTCCCCTCGGCCTCCCTTCTCGAAACTCACCACGGGGTTCCAGGGGGCCCTCCCCACGAGGTCTACCGGGGGCATTGCCCCAGTTCCTCCGCCCTGCCGGCACACACACACACGCAGCGCATGTGCGTGTTTGTGTGTGCCCAGCGGCGTGTGCGCTTCGTGTCCAGTGCAGTTGCTGCTGCTGTACAGCAGTCGGCGCTGTGTCACTACACATGCATCATACTCTTAGGGTTTTTTTCCGGTAAAGTCACGTAGGTAAAAAATAAAAAATAATAATAATAGAAATAATAATAGAAATAAAATAATAAAAATCACGACGTTTCGGAGGCAACACAAGTCTCCGTCATCAGGTGGGACCGTCAAGTGAGGCAAAATTCCAAGAGACAAGCTCTTAAATACAAGTTAAGGGGGAGGGGGGGAGGGGCTTGTCTGAATGTGGTAGCCAGTGAATGGAACGTGTTGGGGGGTGGGCGGGGCTAAAAAAGAACAATCGGTGTATCTCGACTTCGGGTTGTAACCGGTGTTGGCTGACAATCCAAATACAAATAAGTATAACCCGTAAAAACAAAGTTTTTCACTATAAATCCTTTATATGCGTGGCGGCTAGAGTCCTCTCGTCCTCTGGCTTGAGATGGCTGCCACCTATGGGTCAGATGATTGTCTGCCAGTATTAAGCAATTGGTAATTAAATATTTAATTTGTTTTCCCTAAACAGTGTAAAATTTTTGAAAAAATTTTTCACGAACATTAATTGTCATACACAACGAGTCTGTGTGGAAAATGTCAGCTCGATTGGATCACGGGAAGTGGGTTAAAAAACTAGCGAAAGATTTGCACGGTCGTAAGCAAGCAAGCAAGCACGCAAGCACGCAAGCAAGCAAGCGAACTTAATAAAGGATTTAAAAAGGCAGTACACATGCATCAGTTATGCGACTTTGCGTGTGCGGTAGTGTCGCGGTCAGCGCTGTGCTGCGCTATGAACCCGGCTACCCGAGTTAGATTCCCGGCCAACATCAGTGGCGATGATCTGAACCGGTCCTGGGCCTCCCCTAGGTCAACTCAGCCGCAAATGAGTACCTGGTACGATGTGTAAACATCGCCACTGGGGAGACAAAGGCGGCCGGGCGTGGTGTTGGCCACCCACCCCCCTCGTGTGCAGTACCGGCCTTCATAGGTGATCGCTAACAGCACTTGCCCCTACAGTCTGTTAAGGCTATACGGGGGATCTTTATCTTTGTGTGTACTATATTTGTGCACGAGATAGTGCACGTGCGTGCTGGAGTGCTTATTCATGAGTTGTGTGTGTGTGAGCCTCTCTATGTGTGTGTGAGCCTGTGTGTGTGTGTGAGCCTGTGTGTGTCTGTGTGTGAGCCTGTGTGTGAGCCTGTGTGTGTGTGCCTGTGTGTGTGAGCCTCTCTGTGTGTGTGTGTGAGCCTGTGTGTGTGTGAGCCTGTGTGTGTGTGAGCCTGTGTGTGTGGGCGTGTGTGTGAGTCTGTGTGTGTGTAAGCCTGTGTGTGAGTCTATGTGTGTGTGTGAGCCTGTGTGTGTGTGTGAGCGTGTGTGTGTGAGCGTGTGTATGTGTATGTGTGTGTATAGTGGGGAGCGGTAGTGTAGCAGTTAGCAGCGCTACGAACCCGGCTACCCGAGTTCGATTCCCGGCCCAACACCAGTGGCGATTATCTGAACCGGTCCTGGGCCTTCCCTAGGTCGACTCGGCCTCAAATGGATACCTGGTGCGGAGCGTAAACATCGCCACTGGGGAGACAAACGTGGTCGGGCGTGGCGTTGGCAACCCACCCCCTCGTGTGCCGTGCCGGCCTTCATAGGTGCTCGCTAACAGCACTTGCCCCTACAGTCTGTTAAAGGTTATACGGGGGATCTTAGTCTTTGTGTGTGTACGTGATGGAGCGTGTGTGTGTGTTCATGAGTTTGTGTGCGTGTGCGTGGGAGTGTGCGCGTGCACATGCGTGAGAGGGTGTACGTGCGTGATGGAGTGTGTGTTCATGAGTTTGTGTGCGTGTGGGTATGTAGGTGTGTGAGAGGGTGTACATGCGTGATGGAGCGTGTGTGTGTTCATGAGTTTGTGTACATGTGCGTGTGTGTGGGAGTGTGCGTGTGCACATGCGTGAGAGGGTGTACGTGCGTGATGGAGTGTGTGTGTGCTCATGAATTTGTGTATGTGTGCGTGTGTGTGGGAGTGTGCGTGTGTACATGCGTGAGAGGGTGTACGTGCGTGATGGAGTGTGTGTGCTCATGAGTTTGTGTATGTGTGCGTGTGTGTGGGAGTGTGCGTGTGCACATGCGTGAGAGGGTGTACGTGCGTGATGGAGTGTGTGTGCTCATGAGTTTGTGTATGTGTGCGTGTGTGTGGGAGTGTGCGTGTGTACATGCGTGAGAGGGTGTACGTGCGTGATGGAGTGTGTGTGTGCTCATGAGTTTTTGTGTGTGGGAGTGTGCGTGTGCACATGCGTGAGACGGTGTACGTGCGTGATGGAGTGTGTGCGTGCGTGTGTGTGCGTGTGTGTTCATGCGTGCGCGTGCGTGCTGGCACGCCACTCCAAGCCACGCTTGGCCGCATGCCCAGACCCGCAGTCCGCTCACACCGCCCCACTCCTCCCCCTCCTCCTCCACCTCCCTCTCTCCCCCCCGCTCTCTCCTCCCTCTCCCCTTGCCTCTCGTCCATCTCCCCTTGCCTCTCCCTCCCCTCTCCTCCTCCCCTCTCTCTTCTCCCGTCCCCAGTTGTCTCGAGGCTCCGCGTGCAATTGCGGGGAAGGGAAGGCGCGCGGCTGTCTTGAGAGAGATCACTCATCTCAGCCTCCAACATCTCCCCTCTTCCCGTGTGTGTGTGCGTGCGTGTGTGTGCGCGTGTGGGGTGCGTGAGTGCCGTGGGTCTCCGTGTCAGCCCAGACTGCCTCCGCCCCCGTCTGCGTGCGCGTGTTTGTAGGAGGGGAGTGCGTGCGTGCGTGCGAAGCTCATAGCAGCAGCGGTGGCGACGGAGGTAGCTACCCGTTCAGAGTGTTGTCGTTGTTATTGTTCCTGTTTTTGTTGTTGTTGTTCCAAAGCTCACTTGGATAGACATACTTTGCTGGCCTTTATGGAGCGGTGCGAGAGATCTTTTAAGGCTGTGATGAAACTGGTTTCTTTGTGAGTGCGGTTCGTCCGTCCGTCTATACGTGCGTGTGTGTGCGTATACACTTGCACACACACACTTGTGTGTGTGCGTATACACTCGCACGCACACGTACCCACGTGTACACTTGCACACGCACGCACGTGTGTGCGTTGTTTCTTTCCTGGCACGCGCTGTGCCCATCCATCGATGGAGTGCCACGTGAAAAAGACCAAAGACACGACGACTGGTGAGTTTCAAAGCACACACACACACCACATCACATCCCACGCTCGCAATCTGTCACAATGCCGTGTGTGTATACTCACAACGGGAGAGACAAAGGCGGTCGAGCGTGATGCTGGCCACCAAACCAACCTCATGTACCCCGCCGGTCTTCACATGTGCAATGCTCGCTTACAGCACTTGCCCCGAAAGTATGTCATTAAGACTACATATGATAGGGGGGTGAATGATTAATCTTTGTGTTCAAGCCACGTTGTTGGCACACTAAGACAAGCAGCAGCGGCTGGACCTTCTTTGCTGCTGGAGTCGTTCGCCGATGTCGACGGAGGTTGTTTTTGTGTGTGTTTCTGTCCCGGATCTCGTCTGGTTCGCGATGTTGATGATTCACATCGCGACCGTGTGTCCGTGCCGTGTAAGGGGGCCCCGTGGCGTGACAGGGATGCGAATGTGATGGATGGTGCGCGCGTGTGTGTGTGCGCTGCTTTTTTTTGTTTGTTTATTATGATGGCCGCATCATCAAAGGCAGAGAGATCATCCCCCCTCCGTTGTAGCCTTCAGACTGTTGGGGCGAGTGCTGTTAGCGGGCAGCACCTATGAAGGCCGGCCACGACACGGCCGCCTTTGTCTCCCCCGGTGGTGGAAGTTTACACGCCGCGCCAGGTACTCAGTTCAGGCTGAGTCGACCTAGGGGAGGCCCAGGACCGGTTCAGATAATATCATCGCCACTGGTGTTGGCCGTGAGCGTGAATCGAACTCGGGTAAGCGCAGTGCGCTGAACCGCTACGCTACCGCTCCCCCGCTTTTGATGGGCACGGCATCAAAGGCAAAGATCCCCCGTGTAGCCTCAACAGACTGCCGGGGCAAGTGCTGTTAGCGAGCACCTACGATGGGCGCAAGCATCTCACACACACAACGCACACGGAGCGTTCCACTTACACAGGGCCATCTGTGTACATGCCACAGTCCTTTGTGAATCCGACCCCTTGGATTAAAACCTCTTCGCCTCCGTCTGGGGGTTGTTTGACCATACTTCACCACGCTGGTCAGTGTGGCGTGATGAAGTGGGGTGGAAAGTATAGAGGGAGGGCCAAGGCCGGTTCAAATACTCGCCACTCACGCATGTCAGACGGAGGCAGTGTAGATTACTCAGGTCGTAAGGTTCACAGTGCAGTGCGCTAACCACTGCGCCACCGCTCCCCACAACATTGCCTTTTCCACATTGCTATGGCAGGGGGCACGTATTTCCACAAGACAACTGCCGTTATCTGACAGCCCTGCTTGTATTGACTGTTCGACCGAGTTGTGTACTGTAACGTACACAGTATTACTGTACGTATACAGTACCAGTAGCCGGAAGCAGACTTTGCCCGTTTTCTATCGGCTTTAGCGTCACACTTCACGGGAGGCGAATTACTCGGTCCACTGATCGTGGGGTTCTTCATTGCAAGGCCCGCGGGCCACTGACGGCCCCCTGGTGGCCTTTAATGGGGCCCTCGACAATAAATAAAATGTGAAAACAACCCCCATCATCATCATCGTGCTGCTGTTAAACCCCCCCATGGTTTCAAATGTGCGGCGGCCCCTCACACTGATGATGTCTTATCGGCGAAAATGCCCCCCGCCCCCTGAAGATGAGTGAAGAACACTGGTCTACAGACTCACCTGCTCTAGACTCACCTGGTCTACAGTGAAGATGAGTGAAGAACACTGGTCAACATACTCACCTGGGGCCCATAGACTCACCTGGTCTACAGTGAAAATGAGTGAAGAGCACTGGTCTACAGACTCACCTGGGGCCCATAGACTCACCTGGTCTACAGTGAAGATGAGTGAAGAGCACTGGTCTACAGACTCACCTGGGGCCCATAGACTCACCTGGTCTACAGTGAAGATGAGTGAAGAGCACTGGTCTACAGACTCACCTGGAGCCCATAGACTCACCTGATCTACAGTGAAGATGAGTGAAGAACACTGGTCTACAGACTCACCTGGGGCCCATAGACTGACCTGGTCTACTGTGAAGATGAGTGAAGAACACTGGTCTACAGACTCACCTGGGGCCCATAGACTCACCTGGTCTACAGTGAAGATGAGTGAAGAACACTGGTCTACATACTCACCTGGGGCCCATAGACTCACCTGGGCTACAGTGAAGATGAGTGAAGAACACTGGTCTACAGACTCACCTGGAGCCCATAGACTCACCTGATCTACAGTGAAGATGAGTGAAGAGCACTGGTCTACAGACTCACCTGGAGCCCATAGACTCACCTGATCTACAGTGAAGATGAGTGAAGACCACTGGTCTACAGACTCACCTGGAGCCCATAGACTCACCTGATCTACAGTGAAGATGAGTGAAGAGCACTGGTCTACAGACTCACTTGGTGCCCATTGACTCACCTAGGCTACAGTGAAGATGAGTGAAGAGCACTGGTCTACAGACTCACCTGGGGCCCATTGACTCACCTGGGCTACAGTGAAGATGAGTGAAGAGCACTGGTCTACAGACTCACCTGGGGCCCATAGACTCACCTGGTCTACAGACTCACCTGGTGCCTATTGACTCACCTGGTCTACAGTGAACATGAGTGAAGAACACTGGTCTACAGACTCACCTGGGGCTCATAGACTCACCTGGTCTGCAGTGAAGATGAGTGAAGAACACTGGTCTACAGACTCACCTGGGGCCCATAGACTCACCTGGTCTACAGTGAAGATGAGTGAAGAACACTGGTCTACAGACTCACCTGGGGCCCATAGACTCACCTGGTTTACAGTGAAGATGTAAGAACACTGGTCTGTCTATATGATGTTGCAAGTCTTTATCGCCAGACTGAAAGCATTGGAGAACCTTGTAGGCTTGACCCAGCTGCTCTCCGAGTGAAAACGAAGCAACAAGCCCAAATTGAACCATCGTTGATTTTCAGATTTCCCCCAGTTATGTCCACACGGCGCTCGGAATCTGGCCAACTGAGTTCGATTCCTGGCCAAGGCTAAAATCAGCGGTGAGTGATACCTGAACCGGTCATGCCACCCACCGCGTATAAAAAGTGGCCTTATAAATCATGACCGTCACCGTCATGCATACGCCTTTGGCGACATTTGTGCCAAGTTTCAGCTTTATAGCCCTTCAAGAACCATAATTGGAATTGACATTAGTCGGTCGCGGTCGTCTGTGATGGACGTGCCATGCTAAGTCAATCGAGTTTCTTGTTGTTGTTGTTGAGATCGGGATAATGAAGCCCATTGCATTGCCCATCATAGAGGTTTTTTTGTGTGGTTAGTTCGCGTACATCTATAAATGTGTCGTTAAAACCCGTCACCACCCGACACAGCCAACTAGTAAGGGTTGTCACGTAAACAGAACGTGGCCAATTCGTCACGAGCACAGCACACCGGTGTGTTGGAGAGCCATTGCGTTGCGTTAACACATCACGATGGTGGGTGACCGTCGTTCACCACGGGATATTGACTCACGTTAATTGGCTCAGAGGGCTCATTCGTTCGCGTGACCTGAATGAATGTCGCGGGTTCATGTCTCGTCTCTCCTTCAACACAGAAACGGCTCAAAAGGGGGAAATTGGCCATACATCTGAAGCAGCATCTCCTCCTGAGATCACGCATTGAGATTCAGCGATGGAAGCTTTCCTGCATAGGTTAACACAAAAAGCATCGCTTTCTGTATCACAATCGCACATTGCGGTGTTGATGGTACGTGTTTAAAGCAATGCATATGAGGCCTGTCCATGATAAGTCACTTGGTTGCGCCGTGCAACCCAAACTATTGACCATATAGTCTTATGCGAACCCAGAGACCTGAGTTCGACCCCCCCCCCCCAACAACAAGTGATATTTGAACCAATCCTGAGCCTCCCTCCTAGGTCAACTCGGCCTAAAATGAGTACGTGGAGCAGTGTGTAGACACCACCACTGGGCAAGCCAAAGGCGGCTGGACGTAGTCCTGGCCACCCACCCCCTCGTGTGCCATGCTGGCCGACTAGGTGCTTGCTATCAGTGCTTGCCCTCAACACTCTGCTAAGGCTACACGGGGGGTCTTTGCGCATGATTGAACGCTTGAATGATGTGCGTTCGTTTGAGCACATCTGTGTGGCACAGTGGGGAGCACCTGGTGGTGCATCTGCCAGTCAACTCTGTCACTTAAGCCATAGCACCTGGGCCTGTCCCGTGAACGCCTGCTCGCAGCCAGCTTCTCACACTTGGCTGAAAGTGCACCTAGCCCGGCACAAGCCCTGTGGTGACGTCACCGCCACTTCGTGTGCGAATAGCGGCTGCTGTTTTTACACCTTTGTTCGTGCACGTGTTTGTTGTTGTTGTTGTGTGTGTATGTCAGTGTGTGAGCGAGAGCGTGCGTGTACGTGTGCGTGTATAGAAGTATTAACGTGTTATTCAGTTGAGTGTACGTGTTTGTTTATGTACGTGTGCAAGTCTTTATTTATTGTGCTGAATGTGCATGTGTGTGTGCATGTGTGTGTGTGTGCGGTAGTGTGTATGTGTTTGAGAGTGGATGGTGTGAGTGTGTGCGTAAGTGTATATTTTGTGTGTGTTTGTGCGTACGTGTGTATGTCTTTGAGAGTGGATGGTGTGAGGGTGTGTGTGTATATATTGTGTGTGTGTGATTGTGCATGTGAGTGTGCATGTGTGTGTGTGCGTACGTGTGTATGTTTTTGAGAGTGAATGGTGTGAGGGTGTGTGTGTATATTTTGTGTGTGTGTGATTGTGCATGTGTGTCTTTCACAGGCAGAGTGCTACGCGAGGCGTTTGTGTGCACACGTGTGTGGGCGTGTGTTGGCTGAGTCCGTGTGTTGGCTGAGTGTGTGTGTGAGGCTGAGGGAGTGTGTGAGGCTGTGTGTGTGTGAGTCTGAGTGCGTGTGTAAGGCTGTGTGTGTGAGGCTGAGTGTGTGTGTGGCTGAGTGTGTGTGTGAGGCTGAGTGTGTGTGAGGCTGTGTGTGTGAGGCTGTGTGTGTGTGTGAGGCTGAGTGTGTGTGTGTGAGGCTTTGTGTGTGTGTGAGGCTGAGTGTGTGTGTGTGAGGCTGTGTGTGTGTGAGGCTGAGTGTGTGTGCGTGAGGCTGTGTGTGTGTGAGGCTGAGTGTGTGTGTGTGAGGTTGTGTGTGTGTGTGAGGCTGAGTGTGTGTGTGTGAGGCTGAGTGTGTGTGTGAGGCTGTGTGTGTGAGGCTCAGTGTGTGTGTGTGGTAATGGTGTGGGGGTGGGTACGAACCCGGCGACCCGAGTTCTATTTCCGCTCACGGCCAACACCATCAGTAACAATGAATCTGAACCGGTCATGGGCCTCCCCTAGGTCGACTCAGCCTCAAACGGGTACCTGGTTGCAGCATGTACACATCGCCACTAGGGAGACAAAGGCGGCCGGGCGTGGTGCTGGCCACACACTCCCTTCGTGTGCCGTTCCTGCCTTCATAGGTGCTACTCGCTAAGAACACTTGCCTCAATAGTTTGTGAAGGCTACACGATGGATCTTTGTCTTTGTGTGTGGTAATGGTATGTGCCTGTGCGTTCTGCGCGGTAAGGCGCTGTGTGTCCCACGTGTTCATTGTGTGCGTGTGTGTTGGGGTGCCGATGTTGTGTCCCCTAAAGTGGACTCAGCCTAAAAGGAGTACCTTTCCAGCTCATAACAAGTACTCATTGCAAGCACATTGCTGGGATTGTGGTTGGTATGATTGCAACATTTTATTTTAATCTTTGCAGCAGTGCGGTTTGCAGAGCGAAAGCATCCACAAGTAAACACATTCATGTGCGCCTGTGTGTGTGTGTGCTATATCTATCCACTGCTGGATGAGGACCTCTCCATGCTGTCCGTGTTATGGGAGTATTTGACCATACTTCACCAAGCTGGTCATTACGGGTTGGTGAAGGCAGGCAGCATAGCAGTGGGAGCGTAGAGAATGCAGTGCTTTGCAGCAATTGATTTTGGCCGTACTGCCCTCTGCTGCCCAACAAGTAGCCTCCAGTGACTATAACAGATAATTGTATATAATGTATGCACGGTGGTCGCCCATCCAAGGACTTTCCTGGCCCAAGCCCTGCTTAGCCTCCGAGATCCAACCACAGAACCCGCAGGGGCGAGTTCTTATCTCCCTCGGCTGGTATGCAGGAGGTCGTGGGTTTGATCCCGACCATGACTCTTGTATATGTGGAGTTTCCGTGCTCTCCCCGTGGTCGCGTGGATTTTTCTCCAGATTATTTTTGTTTTTCCCTCCACAATTTAGAAGCATCGTGCGTTTAGGGTATTTGTCTGCTCATGAATCCCCACGTGGTGAGCCACTTTGTTGAGCTATCATTTGTGGCCAGGTCGCTTCTGAAAACGAGCCATGCAGCTCAGTGAGCCTCAACTGGTAAATTAAAAATAGTTTTCGTTTTTTTAGTTGAGACGCATTCCGGATGATTTTCTCATAGGCCAACCACACGTACAGCCCCACTGCACACTAAATGTAACTAGGCTTACGTCTCAAAAGTTGGACCCTGCTGAAAAGAGACTATTGAGACTCAGGTTTCATGGATGGATAATCATACCAATAATAATGTAATGCCCTTTGTCAATCCACCATTCGATAAAGGGCCCCCTACATCGCGTTGATGATATGGGGGTTGTTTGACCATTGGACCGGTTCAAAAGTCACTTGCCACAGATGTTACGCGTGGGAAGGAATTGAACCCAGGGTGCTCGGCTTCATAGCGCCAGTGCGTTAACGGCTGCGCCAACACTCTTAAACATGCCATACGGTGCTGTGGTGATAAATGACACGCGCGTTATAATGCAATGTGAACAAGTTTTTAATCCACGTGTAAAAAAATTGGTCTTGTCCGATAGCATGCCAACGATTTTCTGTTGTCGCGTGAACCAAATGGTGAAATTCAAAGCAGTTAACTTTTATTTCACGTAGCTTTCCAAATCGCGGGGGATTATTTAATCCTTTAAACAGTTTGCTGGGAGCCTTGTCATGCAGAAAAGCAAATCCCCACCATCACTTAAGTGACTTTATTTATTTGGAGATAACGACGATGTTGCTGATTGACGTCTTCAGTCGTTATCTCTGTACATCTCCGTATCTGTGATCACGTTTGCCTGCCTCCAACATCGCGTGATTGCACTGCTACCGTTGTAACGTGCTCACGATGACCACCGCGACGTTTTCACACATCATAATTGTGAGCAGCGTGTGAGAGAGGCACATTTTCTTGAGATTATATAGTTGTGGATTATGTAGTTGTAGATTTTTGCAGTTGTGAGATAATTTAGTTGTAGATTATGTAGTTAAATTATCTAGTTGTGGGATTGTGTAGTTGTAGATTTGTGCAGGTGTGAGATGATTTAGTTGTAGATTATGTAGTTAAATTAAAAAGTTGTGAGACTATGTAGTCGTAGATTGTGTAGTTGTGAGATTATGTAGTGGTGAGATTATGCAGTTGTGAGATTATGTAGTAGTGAGATTAGGCAGTTGTAGAAGGCAAGCTGATATTTTAACCCATTTTAACGTAACCAACACATCACGTATTGATCACAAACACGATGGCGTTATCTCTGAATGATCCACTCACCCCACCCATTCAAGTGTCTGGATTACAAGAATATGATTACACAATACCTGGCCGTGCTGTTTGTTATTGGTATTATTGGCGGCGCCGCTGCAAAGGAACCCTCCTCGGGTGACGGTTGTCGTAAATGGCGATTGCCATCATGCCAATGCTTACACGGACCAGAAAGCGTGAAATTAAATGATGTATGGCCTCCAGTTTTTGTTTTATATATAAACCAGTTCCACGTTGAATTTCGGTGGCCGTGCGCGTCACCGTCCGCTCGTGGTGTGCCTGTCCCGACTTCGCTTGGACGGCGGTCCAAGTTGACTCGGCCCAAAAGCGAGCACAACTAGGGTGCGTGGTAGGGCTGAACGATGAATCGATTTAAAATCGAAATCGCAATTTGAAATAATGCGATAAGCAGATCGTAAAGGCTGCGATTTTTGGCGATTTGAAAAGTCCTATTACTTTCGTATTGGAATTGTTTCATATTTTATTATTATAACTTTATGTATTTAACTTAACAGTTGTTCTATGTTTGATTGTTTTAATAAAGACACGTTTGAAGCAATTCATATATTTTAAAGTTCTCATCCTTGCATTAGAATATATAGAGCAGTTCCTGTTTTTATGGTATCGTGTGGTAATGCTCCATCACGTGTTTAAATATATGACACAATAAATATTGAACTGAAGCTTGATTTAAAAAAATTTAATCGCAAATCAAATCGCAATATCTGTCAGAAAAATCACAATTAGATATTTTCCCCAAATCATCCATCCCTAGTGCGTGGGCGATGCACGTGGGTGCGCGGGCCACAGAGGTGAAGGAGTGAGCGACGTGACCCAAGCCGCATTGTCCACTCGGCCTTAATGGGCGCTGACCAACGGCACTGACCGGTCTAAGTGCTGCTCTTTGCTATAACGCATGGCCTATTGTACTGTATATGGGGACGTGGGTGTGGTGTGTGTGCGTGCCACTTACGCCATCACGTTCTATCGTGTGGGGAGTGGTGGTGTAGCGGTTAGCGCGCTGCGCTACGAACCCGGACACCCTGGTTCGATTCCTGCTCATGGCCACCACCAGTAACGATTATCTGAACCGGTCCTGGGCCTCCCCTAGGTCGACTCATCCTCAAATGAGTACCTGGTGCTGTGTGTAAACATCGCCACTAGGGAGATAAAGGTGGCCGGACGTGGTCCTGGCCACCCACCCCCTGGTATGCCGGGCCAGCCGTCATAGGTGCTCGCTAACAGTGCTTGCCCCGATATTCAGTTAAGGCTATATGGGAGATCTTTGTCACTTTTATTGTGTGGGGAGCGGTGGTGCAGTGGTTGGCGCACGGTGCCCTGGAGCTGGTGGTGAGCTTGGGTTCGATTCCCGGCCATGGCAAATATCAGTGGGGAGGAATGTAAGAATTTGTCTGGGCCCTCCCCTAAGCAGACTCGGCATTAAATAAGTACCTGTTAAGGTGTGTACTCCTCAGCACTAGAAGACAAAGGCTGTGGTGCTGGTCACACACAACCTTTGTGCACTGCACCCGCCCGAACAGGAATCTAAAGCCAGTACAGTTCTGAGCAGGTGGGCACGGCCGGTGCGAGGAAAGCGGCAGGGGAGTGGATATTCGTCGTCTGTGCGCGCAGCATTGTGCAAGGTTGTGTTTATTGCGCGTGCTTACTCATCGCGCGCGCGTGTGTGTTCCTCCCACGTGGTTCTGCGTGCGTGCAAGCAGGCCCCCCCACGGTGACCGCCAGCCCTGGGGAAGGAGCCACTTACGCCATCACGTGCGGGGAATGGAACGCGCGGCTCATCTGGTGCAAGTTCGTGTGCCCCGGCATCAACGTGAAATGCGTTCAGGCGAGTACGCGTGTGCGTGCGTGCGTGCGCTCGTGTGCGTGTGCGTGCGTGCTTGCGCGGTGCAACGGTGACGCAATGGCCCATGCGCTGCCTTTGCAATCCCGGCCACCTGGGTCTGATTCCTGGCCATGGATTTAGGAGTGTGTGTGTACGTTGCGCGAGTGAACGTGTGTGTATGTATTCAACCGGTGTGGATATGTGTGGGGAGTGGTCGTGTAGCGGTTAGCGTGCTGCGCTACTAACCCGGTGGACCTGAGTTCGGTCATGGGCCTCCCCTAGGTCGACTCTGCCTCAAATGAGTGCCCAATGCGGTGTGTAAGCATCGTCACTGGGGAGACAAAGGTGGCCAGACGTGGTGCTGGCCACTCGACCCCACCAAGCGTTGATGAACTATCGCTAACAGCACTTACCTCGACGGCAGACAAGAGTTGAAGGGGATATCTATCCTTGTGTGAGCCTGTGTGGGTATATATGGTCGGGAAATTAGTGACATGGTAGAACTACCAATCAGCTGCGTTCAATTCCTAGCTCCTCACCTGTTTCGCTGGCGACACTTGTTATCTAAACCTGGATTATGGGTCTCCCCCAAAGTTGATGCAGCCTTTAAGTAAGCACACGGCACACGGCACACGGCACACGGCACACGGCACACGGCACACGGCACACGGCACACGGCACACGGCACACGGCACAGCGTTGTCAACAGCGTTGTCGTGCGGAGACAAAAGGTGGCGGTTCCGGTGGGCAGCGGGACGGGGTGTGCGTCACAGCAGTGCCTTTGGCATACCGGCCTCAATAGACGTTCGCTCACGGCGCTTTGCCCCAACAATGCAATTGCATTCATGTGTTTTGCCAGGTACAACCCACTGAGCTACGTCGCACTTTTCCAGTAGCAACATGGCCACAAATGATATCTCCAACGAAGTCGCTCATCACGTGGAAATGTATCGCGGCCAAATGCTCTAAACGGATGTTTATAAATGCGGAGGGAAAAACTGGAGGACCCAGAGAAGAATCCACGCAACCAAGGGGAGAGAGACACGCAAACTCCAAATATACAGGCATCGCGAGGGTTTGGGGCTCAAACTCACGACCTCCTGCATACTGCCCCAATTCATACGTCTGGAAGGCGAACCCTCTGTGTGTTTGTCTCTGTGCGCGAGCGTCCATGTGCGCTTGTGAGAGAGGAAGGAACGCCGAATGGTGCTGGGCTGGAGAAACCCATTGAAGTGACTGCAAGAGTCATTGTGTCGTGGGTTGTCACCTGTCCTGGTTGTTTCCCAGGCTCGTCCCACTTGTTGAAGTTGCCGTGCAGGGAAGTCTGTAAGCCTTACCGGGATGTATAAAGTTTAGGGTTTTTTTTTGCATCCGTTGCGTAATGATACGACACTCAAGACCAGACAGTGCATTTATATGTAGTTTTCTCCTCTTTCGGAATTGTGAGATATCCTTCTTCTCATTATATGTCCTGGATTTATTTAGCTCACAGGTAGCAGCAGCCCTACACCTGAATCTCAAAGCAGGAGAATTCTAAGCAACGGATATTTTCTGGTGCACGGAGAGTGGCAGGAATTTGGAAAAAAAAATACCATCGCCATTGTTGCTGTAT
Source organism: Lethenteron reissneri (assembly GCF_015708825.2). Classification (NCBI taxonomy): domain Eukaryota; kingdom Metazoa; phylum Chordata; class Hyperoartia; order Petromyzontiformes; family Petromyzontidae; genus Lethenteron; species Lethenteron reissneri. The sequence continues at coordinate 11,079,300 of NC_083797.1, read as the reverse complement.
TATTGCAGTATTCCCTCGTTATTCACGCGGGATATGTCCCTGAGATGCTCATCATTTGTAATGAATTACCTTAAATAAATACATGAATAAATAATGCAACTCATCACTTTCTCTCTTATCACTTTATCTCATCACTTTCTTCTCGCATGGCTTGATCTGCATCACTTTCTCGCATCCCATTCTCTCTCATCACTTTATCTCGACACATTCTACTTCGTTTCTCTCTTTCTCTCTTGGTGCAGTCGTCGTGCGATCCGCAGATAGGCCAAAATCACGAATAGCAACCTATCACACTTAAGCATGGGTTCCGTCATTCGTAAACAATACGTGGAACAAGAGCATGAACAGTCTTCATCTGTTCACACGTGTGCATATGTTCTGTTGTATGTATTACAGTGTGTGCGTGTGTGTGTGGTGGGGTAGCGTGTATGTAGTGATTAACGCGCTGCGCTACGAACCCAGCCTCACCAAGGTTGACTCAGTCTCAAATGAGTACCTGGTGCGGTGTGTAAACATCGCCACTGGGGAGACAAAGGCGGCCGGGCGTGGTACCAGCCACCTTCCCCCTCGTGTGCCGTGCCAGTCTTCAAATGTGCTCACTAACAGCACTTGCCCAAATAGTCTGTTCAGGCTATATGAGGAATCTTTGTCTCTGTGGTGGGCGAGGTGACTAATCATATATCGATTGATGTATTTACCAATTAAAACAGGTAATCGAATAATTAGCAATGCATGCAAATGATGTGTAAATCGGTATGCAAATTCCAAGCTTACGGTACATTTTGCAGCAATTGAAACTGTGCACGTAAGACAATGAGGCAAGAAACAATGCAAATGAAACAATGCAAGTGAAACAATGCAAATGAAACAATGCAAATGAAACAATGGAAATGAAACATTACAAATGAAACAATGCAAATGATCAATACAAATTAAACAATGGAAATGAAACAATACAAATGAAACAATGCAAATGAAACAATGCAAATGAAACAATGCAAATGAAACAATGCAAATGAAACAATACAAATGAAACAATGCAAATGAAACAATGCAAATGAAGCAATGCAAATGATCAATACAAATGAAACAATACAAATTAAACAATGCAAATGAAACAATGCAAATGAAACAATGCAAATGAAACAATACAAATGAGATTTGAAAGAATGAGACGACAAAATATAAATTATTTAACCTTGACCCGGCTCAGTGGGTGGCGGCAATCGGTCAGGTGGGGCCCCAGTGCTTGATTTGTCTCGCACGGCCGCATCTGCGCTATCTTCTATCTATATATAAAAGGGGCATTTGTGAATATGTGTGTCTGTTCGAAATGTTTAGCATACTTCCCGACATGCAACAAACTTGAAATTTGCCATGTGGGTACTTTCCAAACTGTACACCATGCAAAAATTATAAAAATACACTTTTGTATTTTGGGGGATGGGGGGGGGCGCAATAATGGATATATTTTGCACGGCAAGTGAGCGGTGACGTCACATCTGTGATGTCACCCGCATGCGGCAGCGTCACGCAGTGTGCCTGCTGACGTCACGCATACACCCCCCCCCCCCCAACCCTCCGCCGTGTATTAATCCAAGACAAGAATCCAAGTATCGGGTGAAGCCAGGGTAGTAAAGCTCACATCATTACGTAGCTTTTATTCTTTTACACTGCTGTTGAACACAAATCTCACGGTGGTTGTCAAGGGGGCCCCAACTCGTAGCTTTGGCCACCAGGGGGTAGTGGGTGGGGGGGGGCAAGGTACCCCCCCCCTGTCCCCACGTTCGTTACGCTACTGCCTGAACCAGAATCGTGGTGGTGTTGGGGGGGAATTTTGGTCAAGCACGTGATCCCAGTCACCTGCGTTTACTTCCCAGCCACAAGCAATAATTATAGCCTGCCCCTGGCCCGAGCCTCACCTAGGTCGACTCAGCCTCAAATGAGTACCTGGTGCTGCGTCGGTCAACGTCAGCAATAGGGAGCTGAAGACGTCCTGAGCGCGTGTGGTGTCGGCCTCTAAACCACTGTGCCATCCTTAATAGGCGCTCGCTAACGTGCTGGTGTTTCTAGACTACTTGTTGTACAGCATGTTGAGGCCAATACTGGTGCGAAATGCATTGCAAACCGGCTGACCTGGGGCTCCTCCTAGTGGAAATCCCACTCAACCATAACGCTGCATTCTGAACACCCCAGGGTGCACGCGTGGCTTTGAAAAAGGTCGCCCCCTTTGCACGGTTGGCGCGTTTATGACTAGTGGCTCCGTCAAGCTGCACAGTTCTCGAGTTTGAGGTCGCTGTGCGCTCAGCACGCACGTGCTCAGATCAAGGCTCAAAACGCCAAGTAGCCAGCAACAAACAGCACTATCGAGGGCGCCATCGATGAAGAGCTACTGTAGTACGTTGCTTGGATACAGCAAAGGGAGGGAATTCCAAAGTGAGAGCTGTGAGAGGGAAAACGCAGAAAGAAAACATATTTTGGCGTGTAGCGTGGTGAGTGGATGAGTCAGTGAGTGAATGGGTGGGTCACTGAGTGGGTGAGTCAGTGTGTGTGAGTGGGGAGCGGTAGTGTAGTGGTTAGCGCGCTGCACTACAAACCCGGCCACCGAGTTTGATTTCTACGCTCACGGCCAACACCAGGCACGATTATCTGAACTGGTCATGGACCTCACCTAGGTCAACTCAGCCTCAAACGAGTACATGGTGTGCCATGCCGGCCTTCATAGGTTATCGCCAACAGCACTTGCTCCAACAGTCTGTTGAAACAATATGGGGGATCTTTGTATTGGGTGAGTGAGTGGGTGAGTCAGTGAGTGTGTGAGTGAGTGTGTGAGTCAGTGTGTGAGTGAGTGTGTGAGTCAGTGAGTGAGTGTGTGAGTGAGTTTGAGTGAGTGAGTGTGTGAGTGGATGGATGGTTGAGTGTGTTGCTGTAACCCCCAGTGTGGATGACACGAAACAGTCTGCTAGATCGAGTCCTCAATCAGGGTCGAGGAATCAATGAGTGAAGTTTTCATGGGAGCTGTAACCATAACAGCAGGGATAGTCGTGATACATTATTTGTAAGCATGAGGATACATGTCTCAATAACTCAGCAGATAATTTCAAAAGCATCTAGAACCGAGTTTTGTTTTTCTTCTTTTGCACAATTATATAATAACGCTCATACCATTAATCAATTGACATGCCATTCCAGCAGTAATCCCGTGTAATTGTGTGCGCGAGGAATTTAATATGAACATTCCCTGGCGACAGATTCACCTTCTGTGATAGCTCCCCCAGTGCTGTGGCTGTTTAACGCGCGGCATCAGCCGTCGAGTATTGTGCAAGCAGATAAAGCCAGGCACAGAATACGCAAACAAGCCCACAACCTTCTTGGTTCTTTCGGTAAAGTCACGTAGAATGGAAATTATAAAATAATAAAAATAAAACATAATAAAATAATTCTCACGACGTTTCGGCCACAACGCAAGCAGCCGTCCTCAGGTGGAGAACAGGTCTGTCGAGGAGACAGAGTCTGAAACGTCGTGAGAATTATTTTATTATGTTTTATTTTTATCATGTGACTTTACCGAAAGAACCAAGAAGATGGATCCCTGCAGTCACGAAAGCTTTAAATCGAAATTTAAGCCCACAACCGTTTAACTCTTCGAACGGCACGCGTGAAAATTTATAGTTTTCATTTTTCGTCATTTGTTTACCTTTTCTATACTTTGCACTCCTATCGGTTTTTTTTTTCTTACGCATCGTTTGTAGTTGTAGCGTTGCGACCCGCCCCCTACTGGACATCTGCGAGAAAATAGCTTCGCAGCTCATCGGGTTTCTCCAGGACAGCTCAAGATTCTGATCCTGAGTTCTACTTCACTCAACAAGAAACGCCGTGAAAGTTGAGTCGGCGATGGCCAATATTTGTACGATGGCTCCTGTGTCGTGCACTCGTGTATTCTTTGGGTGGGTTTTTGTTTTTGTTGTTGCTTAACGAGTAAAGGAGAAGGCACGCACAAAGTTCGACAAAGATCCCCCGTGTAGCCTTAACAGACTGTAGGGGCAAGTGCTGTTAGTGAGCACCTATGAAGGCCGGAACGGTACACGAGGGGGTGGGCGGCCAGCACCACGCCCGACCGCTTTTGTCTCCCCAGTGGCCATGTTTGCACACTGCACAAGGTACTCATTTGAGGCTGAGTCGACCTAGGGGAGGCCCGGGACCGGTTCAGATAATCGTCACTGGTGTTGGTCGTGAGTGGGAATCGAACCCGTGTCGCCGGGTTCATAGCGCAGCGCTAACCGCTGCACTAACGCACGCACACGCACGCGTTGGGACGATGTAACGCTTCCCAACTTGCGATCGTCCTCTGAAGGATGAATTAGTCGAGTGGGAGTTGATGCGAAGCTGTCGGTGCAAAGCTTTTTTGCACGTTTTGGCGACTGCAACTCCGTGGTTCCCTTTGGAATCAATGTTTTTTTTCGTCTTCCAAGCTCCCGTGCAACCGTCTCGATATATTTTCTAAACAGATGATTTGGTGGTGATGCTGTGACTGCTGCTTGCGTTGGCAGCGGTCCACAAACACAAGGGACACACGTGTGTCAATTATTCCGCGGCCTTGAAAGGAAAAAAAACTGGACATCTGCGAAAGCTTCTAGGAAATGGCCCTTCTTATTAGTTCATGAACAGAGAGGTGGAGTTGCAGAATGCACATTAAACCACGGGGTCTGATGAGAATCAAATAAAAAACAAGTCTCCTCATGAACAGTTATTCAATTTGCGTATGAATAGTTACCTGTTACAGTAGCTATTGAGTAACAGACAAAACCTTCAATGATCACAATTGTATCACGAAATAAATTTAATTTGTATTAAAAGTAAAATTGTAAAGTATTGCTGGCACAGGGCATTATGCGCCACGTTTCAAACGGACATGTCTCTATTAGCAACGCAAATGTGTCCTGAAAGTTTCATTCAAATTGGAATGCCTGTACGGTCCGTTAACAAACGGACTGAAAACTGATGAATATATGCCTTCACTCTTAGTTGAAATAGCATAAAATAATAGCTCACACCTAACACAATTTGATGGCCAGTGTGCATTGCATTTTAACAGATGGCGTTTTACTGGTAGGAACCTCCTGGTTACACCAGCCCACAGGGGATTATCATGTCCGTCCATCCGTCGTGTATCCAAAAATGGGAGGGGTGGGGCTGAGTGGAGAGGGGAGGGTGGGGAGGGGCTGGGTGGGGAGGGTGGGGAGGGGCTGGGTGGGGAGGGTGGGGAGGGGCTGGGTGGGGAGGGAGGGGTGGGGCTGGGTGGGGAGGGGCTGGTCACCCCGTGGTGCCCTTATAAAACTCAACGTTTAACCTACTCACGCCGGCTTGTGCCCGCCCTCACAGTCGGCCATATTTGCGGAATACACCACGCTGCCGTTGACCCTGCAGGCCATTGACCGAGCAACCCAACGTTCCTACCAGCTCCCTCCGCAGGAATGTGTTCCAATCGTTTATCACCCAATGAGCTGTTCATGCAGGGCAGCAATGCAGAGGGTTGACCGTGAATTGCTGTTTACATCAATAGGGTGGACAGCGTGGTGCAGCGGTAAGGTTCATTCCTCACAGCAAGAAGCCATTGGGTTGGACTCCTGATTTGGGCACCTTTCTGCGCGGAGTTTCTATGTTCTTCCCCTCTTAAACTATCGAACTATAAACTATTTTTTTAATTTAACCAGGAAAAGCCCACTGAGCTATGCAGCTCTTTTTCAGAAGTGACCTGGCCACAAATGACAGGCCAACGAAGTGGCTTATCGCGTGGTAATTTATAGCAGCCAAATACTCTGAACGCACGTTGACTTTAAATGTGGAAGGAACAACCGGAGGACCCGGAGAAAGATGACCACAATTCATCAACGTCTGGATCGAACCCACGACCTCCTGTATACCAGGCGAGGTAGTTGACATCTTGAGACCTGCACGGGTCTGCAAATTACTCGATTTGGATTCCACACGGCAGCATCGTTGCCCTCGACTGTGAAAACTTGGCCGGACTCAACTGATAAAAGAGGTTTGAGTCTTCTCTGAGACAAACAAGCGTAATAAAACGAAAGTAATAATTGCAGAAAATGCAATCGTATATGAATGCACTGTGGTGCTGGAACAATTCTAGTATTCGCTTCATCATCATTGCCATAAGCCGTGGTCGATCGACTGCTGGATGAAGGCCTGCCCCGAGCAACTGCTGATTGGGAAGGCCTCACATCGTGACGTATGATGAGGAACACTCTAATCACGTTGGTTGGGCAGCCTTTGCAACCTCGATTGTGAAATCAATAATCCCTTCGACCCGTATTCTTTCATCTACAGCGTCGGTTGTGGGAGAGCAAGCTTGTGTGTCTGTGTGTATGCATGTTAGGCTGTGTGTATACGTGTACGTGTGTGTGGAGCCGTAGTGTCGCGGTTAGCTGCGCTACGAACCCGGCGACTTGAGTTCGATTCCCGTTCACGGCTAACACCGGTGGTGATTATTTGAACCGGTCCTGGACCTCGCCTATGTCGACTCAGCCTCAAACGAGTACCTGGGAAGACAAAAGCGGCCGGGCATGGTGCTGGCCACCCACCCCCTCGTTTGCCGTGCCGGCCTTCATATGTGCGCGCTAACAGCACTTGCCCCAACAGTCTGTTAAGGCTACACGGGGATCTTTGCCTTGTGAGAATGTGTGTATACGTGTACGTGTGTTTACCCCACATATGATCAATTTACACATATTACCTCTCGCTGAAATCACACAAACACAGATTACATCGTGACGGGATTAAAACGCAACTTCAATCGCGCCACCAAAGTGTTTGAATCTTCACGTAAATCCATTGTTCAGAGTGGCAATTTATGCACGTTACTGACGCCTCGGCTGCGAGCACACTGCGCTGTGAACCTGGCGACCGAACATCGCGTCCAGCGTCAGTGGCGAGCGATGTTAGCTCGCACTGGCCAGCACGGTGAAGCGTGGTCACACAACCGCCATGAGCGACCCACTGTGGAGAGGCCTATTCCAGGCAGTGGATTGACAAAGGGCCGTCTTTATATGTCAGTATATATGGCAGTGTATTATACAATATTAACAATGATATTGCTTTGGGCGAATCACCATGAATCTGCCACAATGCAATGTTGCCAATGGTGTGGGAAGGGTTAGCGCAGTGGTTTTAGCGCACAGCACAATGAACCCAGTGACCTCAGAAATTCCTTCTTCTTCTCGGGGAAGCAGCTTGTAGTTTGATGTCGAGGTTAGCGATGCATTCAACGGCTTCTGGTTGAGAGCAGAGTGAATGGGGTCGCGACGCCACCGGGAACGGATCCCTCTCAGTCGCAGGAGTTCGGTGGTTCCTATTGGGGCGATCGTCCGACTTGGGTCGGGGGGCGGGGGGGGGCGGCCACAGTCACATTGAGGGGCCGCTCCCTCTCACGCTCCACTTGTGCAGGAGCGAGTGGCTGCGTCTTCTTCCCGGGCCTTGTCTTCGAGCGGTCGAGGGGTTGTCCCAAGTTTTCCGTGGAAGGTTGGAACCCTGGGGGACTTCAACGCCCCGGGGGGGGGGGGGGGGTGTGGGGGGTCAGTTACCGCCGAATTGCCATCGGTGACGTTTGTAGCCGACCAGGAGTTGCGGCCATCGAGAGGCAGGGCTGACATCGGTGTGTCGTGTTTGAGGTGTATTCCAACAGGGGCTGCGGGAGTTTCAGTTGAACCACCCGCCCCACCCCCCCGTGCCCTCTTCACCAAGCCACACTGACCAGAGTGGTGAAGTACGATCAGACAACTCCTCTCACCGATATGGCCTCAATTAACCCAATATCGGGTGGTGGGTTCATTGAGGCCGCTGCACGCTCTATGGAAGGTGGTCACCGCGATCTTTAATCATGAGGGATGTGCCACTGTAGCAGGTCGTGGAGTACGGGAGTCTGCTGTATGCCATGGGCTCGTTCGATTACCACCCATGGCTGCTACATTTTCGAAAATATTCGATTCTTGAATCACAGCGCATCCCTAAAAAATAATGGTAATTTGTTTAATCACTTTGGGGGCGGGGTAGGGACGGGGTGGGGGGTAAGGTGGCCAAGTATCCCCAGGCAGGACTCTCCTCCTCGAAAAGAGTCTTGAGGCTCAGTCTTTTAGCTCTCCTTGGGTGAGCACCCGGCTGCCGCTGTGTAATGTGTCACTGTACGGTGCGGCACAAGACTTTTCACTGCCATCGCGATCATGACGATCATCATCAGCGCGACGGTAGTTTTCGGTAACTGTTTCATCATTATTGTCGTGCTTCGATGTGAATTGCTGACAAGTCTTTTGACTGCAGTTCACTCAGCGTAACCCCGACATGACGAGTCATCGCCACTTTACAATCTGTACCGCTTGTAGTGCGTACGCCGTCAGAAAATTACGATGCCATAAAACCGCGGTGCCCTCGATTGTATCCGGGAAAACACTTTACAAAGCAAGCACACACATTTTAAGGGTTATACAGTAGCTGTCGCTTTTTTTGTTACTCGAAATGTCATTGTAAAATATAATTATCGTTCTTTCAGAAATATATTTTTCAAGGTAATAAAGTGTTTCATGAATATGAAACCAACAACGATAATCACGGTAATCCATATTTTTTTTTTATCCAGGCCACGTGGTAATTTTTATGCCACATTTCTTGCCGTTAAACCATCCACCACCTGTAAGGATTGTCACATTTTCAAATACATTACCATTATCATTATTGTCTGTGCCAATATATCTGACCAAGAATTTTCAGGATTTCATGAGAATTTCCACGACTGAATCCAACAACATCAACGGATGACGACGTTTCACTCCGACTGCCCGGAGCTTCAGAGCTGTTGCAGCCTTCTGCCCCCCTCCCCCCCCGTCAGGATTGGCACAGAATTGACACTTATGATCAATGCATTTGCACTTATGTATGTACGTACGTACGTTGAACTTATTTCGCACCGTACGTAACCAACCGTGCTCGTTGGAGGTGCGAAATAAATGACAATGATGTTAACATCTTCGTCAAACGTGACAATCTAGTCGAGCGGGGGACAGTTCACGACGACAACTTTGGTTTTGGACTCTCTGCTTGCTCACCCACCGCCGCCCTCAGTCTGCGCAGAGGGCCGCCTCTGTGCTCACAACAAAGGCGCAGGGGAAGGAAGCCGAGGCCGTGTTTCCGGCCATGATGCTGCGGTTGTGGCTGGGAAGAACGGGGAGCTGAACCACGGAGGGGGAAGGAGGGGAGGCATGGCGGGGTTTGGGGGGGGGCACGGGAGGTGTGGTTGTCTGGTGAGTGAGCCACGCACAATGCTAGGCGGGTTTTGCAGCCTGTGTGGAAGCGTCCGTTATTATGTTATGATCGTGAATTCTGATAGCATCGCACCCGCGGACCAGCCGTGCCGCGTGACTTTTTTACGTAGACTCAGCAGAGGGCACGTCGGTTCAAAACGGACCGCATCATCATCATCCCTGCACAGGAAGTCCCCGTTGAACGCGGTAGTAGTAGATGTGTTCCTGAAAAGTGCCGTGTTGAGCGACAAATGCGTTGAATGAAAAAGAAGTCCCCATAAATAATAACGCACCGAACAAGTTTGGCGAGAAACGATGAACGACGCGCACACGTCAAGGCGGCGCGACAGATAGCCGAGGGTATGCTGCCGCGTTTCTGTATCATCCCGCGTACTGTACTCCCTCAACGACCACTCAGAAGCCGCGTTGTATTAACGGGCGCGTTACGCGTTGTAACGGCGGCGCGCATTCCGCATTGTCCGAAAAGCATTCCCCAATGGAGGAACCGCGTTATAGTGTGAACGCCGCGCGATAAGCAAGGACTCACCGTACGGTCAAAGTTTCAAAGGGGGGCTGAGCCTTCAGCAGGGTTGGGGGTGGGGCTCAGATTCCTTCAGCTTGGGGCCCCCACTCCTCAATGCTGCGGAACGGCCACGTTGAGTCGGTGGCGCAGCGGATCGCACACGGCCACTCCGATCCGGGCGGTGTGTGTTCCGTGGACGTGAGTGGACGAGCGCTTTCTGGACCCCTCCCTGGGCCAATGGTTGACTCCAGCCTCCCGATTGAGCATGAAACCTGGCGCAGTTTGTAAAACATCAGCGCTGGTGAGACAGAGTCGGCCAGGCTTGCTCATGGTACACACTCTGGCATGCCGGCTTTAATAGGCACTCTCTAACAGCAATGACAAGAGTGTTTAAGGCTAAATAGGGGACCTTTGGCTATGATTGGGTTCCATGGTTGTGAGATGTTAACTATCTCGCCTGGTATGTTGGAGGGCATGGGTTCGATCCCAACCCTGATGCCTGCATATTAGGAGTTTGCATGTTCTCTCTCTCCCTGTGGTTGTGTGGATTTTTCTCTGGGTCCACTGATTATTCCCTCTAAATTTAGAAATATTCATATTTGGCTACTATAAGTTTTCATGTGATAAGCCACTTCGTTGAGCTATCATTTGTGGCCAAGGCACTTCTGAAAACGAGCTATATAGCTCTATAGCTCAGTGGGCCTTACCTGGTAAAATAAAAATAGTTTATAGTTTTATAGATTGGCGGTATCAAAGCCACTGCTCCTACATAAATGAACAAATACTTACAATTGCAGTTCCATTGGTACCAGGTTGATCGTCATAAAGTTATAGGACAATGAAACGTAATTCAACCTTTGAACTTCAAGGCCCAACATTTAATGTCAATCCACTGGTGGATGAAGGCCTGTCCACGCCATGCCGGTCATGACGGTAGTTTGGCTGACTGTGCTTCACCCCCGCTGATCAGTGCAGGTTAGTGAAGGATTAGCCGTGGCCACGAATTGAACTCAGGTTGCCGAATTGTGCAGAGTAGTGCGCCAATTACCATGCCACCACTACGCAGCAAGGAGCCAATATTATCGTGTTAAACTGTAGAGTTTAACCAACTTCATATGCACGTTGTGACATTCATAGTCACTGTTTTAAGTTAATTAACAGGAAAACATTTCTCGGTTATTAACTAATTGGGTTCCATTAAAGCTGAATTGTTCTTGGGTCGATTCACGCTCCCCACGATGTCAAGACTTTTTTACGGTTTTGAGGTTGGCAATTTGACTCCATAATTCATTATTCTTTTCTCTATTGTGGTGAATATAGTGGTGGCTGGTGTCACATGAACCCATTGCAGACCATGCAACATATCTACGAGCTGAAAATAATTGTTTCCTACACGCACGGTTCGATGCATGCCCTGTGTTCAACCACAGCACTGCCGATCACAACAACACGCTCACTCAACCACTCACTCAACCACTCACTCACTCGGCTACCACACTGCAGATCACAACAACACACCCACTCACTCACTCAACCACTCACCCACTCACTCAACCACTCACTCACTAACTCACTCACTCACCCACTCACTCACTCGGCTACCACACTGCAGGTCACAACAACACACTCACTCATCCACTCACTAACCCACTCCCCCACTCACCCACCCACTCACCACACTGCAGGTCACAACAACACACTCATTCATCCACTCATTAATCCACTCCCCCATTCACCCACTCACTCACCCACTCACCACACTGCAGGTCACAACACACACACTCACTCACCCACTCATCCACTCACTAATTCACTCCCCCACTCACCCACTCACTCAACCACTCACCACACTGCAGGTCACAACACACACACTCACTCATCCACTCATCAATCTACTCACCCACTCACCCACCCACTCACCCACCCACCCACTTACTAACCCACTCACCCACCCACCCACTCACTCACCCACCCACCCACTCACCACACTGCAGGTCACAACGCCTCTCTTTCTGCTTCTTCCCTCGTTCTGCTCCACTTTAAAATTCCCTCTCCCATCCTCTCTTTTCCCGAACCTCTTCTAACAACACTAACCTTGCTCTATTCAAGAAGCACATACCACGCTCTTTATCTATTACAGCTTTGAAAGTTGCTGTTTGCTGCTGGCCACTCGGTGTTGTGGACCTTTGGGCCTTGTGCTCAGCGACTGTGTTTAGAACAGCAAAACCACGCACACATCGCTGACGGCCAACTTAGAACCGACGGCCAACTTAGAACTGCCGCGCTCTCGCGATCATTACACGAACGTTCGTTTTGCCGAATTTTCAGCGTCTGGCGCAAACAATCGTGAAAAGAATGTTGTGCAGTGTTGTCGTTTTTATTTCTTCCAGCGGATTTACAACACCGTCTGATCAAATGCCAGGGCGGATATTTCAGAGGCACGATGCGGAGTGGAGGTGCCATCTGCCGCGTGCCGCGGAGGGTTTGATATTTCAGTGTTTGTGGCACGCAGGAAGATGACACCTGAAACACAAACATCTCCAATCTTCCCATGCGTGCAAAGACAGCAAGCTAAAAGGATAATAAAATGAATCATTTACGTTTTATAGAGAGTCACTCATGCTCATTGCATCTCACAATGCCGCGCGACAATCATATGCATAATTACATTCAGGGCTACATTCTATGTATGGCAATTATTCATTCAATTAAACCCTCAGAAAATAAACATGAATAAACGAGTCAAGAAATGGTAGAATAACAAAAGGTACATACACCAACAAAAATTTACCACATCAGAGATTAACAAAGTACAACATCGCACATCTGACCATCGCAAATCTGGCCATCACCAATCAACCGGCTTCGCCCAGAGCGGTACAGAGCAGTACGTGTGCAGCCGTCGTTTCCTACGAGACGTTCACACGTGTCTGACCTTTTCACATCTCCGCCCTGTACCTCAGTCCCCATCGACTCGGACGCGCGACGTTGTACCGCAACGAGCAGTGCTCGTATGCAATTGCTTTCCTTCGATGGCTTCTGTGGCGACTGAGGCCTGCCGTGCCACGGCGCGGAGATGTATCACAACGGATGGCGCACTGACGATGATGACCACCATCTCATAGACGTTAGCAGCTCCGATCCTCTGGATGTGTGCCTAAGATGCTGTATCATGGGGTGTCCAGCATGAGTTTAGAAAATCAGGAACAATCACTGCAAAGATAGAGCCCTTACTTACCGTGTGGAAATAATATTGATGCTTTCTCAAGGCTGTACGTGAGAACGTGACGAAGATTCAAACTTACGTCAAGACAAGCCCGGGACACACGGCCTGGGTCGTGGGGTTGGCGAGAAGCACCGTTTAATCGATCGAAACTGGATTCTGATGCATCGATTCGTGCAGGTTCAGAACTGCTTAAACACAATCAGAATATGTATGTGTACTGGACCAATCCGATCAGCTATGAAGATCTTTTTCACAGATGTCTGGTAGGGGGCGGGTTCAGAAAGTTACAACCACAAACAATGCAAAAAATACGACAGTGCAGGAAAGGTGATGGATGCAGATTGATATGCAAATCACACGCTGACGTGACACGCTCGCCCAAAACGGTAGACAAGCCTGACCTGTACGGACGAGTCTCAACAAGCCAGGAACGATGCGAATGGGGGCCGTTCAAAAACGATACCGAACAACGCGAGGTCCCCCACAAAGCCAGGGTAGCATGGGGCCCTACACCTCGTCTACCACCCCATCTACCACCCCATCTACCACCCCATCTACCACCCCCCCCCCCTTCTTTTCGCGCGGGTCCCATCACCGAGATCTCTTTCGGCGTGTTGTATGGGGCTCGCGTTTGTTGTTGTGGTAAAAAAAAAAACTATCAGATTCTGAAATCGAATCGCCCCCCCCCCTTTCCCAACCTTCCCAAAATTGTGACGGCTTTTGCCAATCTGTGCGGGGGGCGAGGGAGCATTGGCGTATCGCTACGACGTCACGGCTCGCGCACGGTGGTGGTGGTGGTGATGGTGGTGGGGGGGGGGGGGTGACAGCAAGGAGGCGTCGCGCCGTCTTGCGTCTTCGGTGGCGTCCCTCTTTTTGGAGAGCGACGCGGGTTCACGACGCAGACCCCCCCCACCCCCTAACCCCCCACACTCCAACCGTGTTTTGTCTGCGCAGGTTAAGGAGGAGCTCATCACCCCCAAGGAGTTCGTGTGTCTGGCCGGGCGCGCGAGCCTCAAGGACTGGAAGAGGGCCATCCGCCTCGGAGGGGTCATGCTCAGGTCGGCGAGCCAAGCTCTTCGCTTTGTTGTTGTTGTTTTGCTGCGGGTTTTTTTTGTCGGTCAATTTTTTTTCTGCTCGTGTCCAACTGCTCTCTATTTCTAGATTTGAATATTTCGTGACTGCAAGGATTCATACTCTTAGGTTTGTTCGGTAAAGTCACGTAGGTAAAAAATAATAAAAGTAAAATAATAATAAATGAAAGTAAGTAAATAAAATCACAATAAATCAATTAAATTGATTTATTTTCATTTATTATTATTTTACTTTTATTATTTTTTTACCTACGTGACTTTGCTCTCTATTTGTTAATTTTTTTCACTCGTGCGTTCGTAACTATTAGGACACACTCATAGGTATTTGTTTGCTCTTTTAGCGATGCGTTAATAAATAGGTCCGTGCCCTCCTGGGTGAAAATTGGTGAATCGCCTTTGCCCAATCCTGGCCAGCCTGGCTCAACATTGTATAAATGGATTGAATGAAGACACTCAGCTCAGAAATCAGTCACGCCCTCTCCCAGCAAACGATCCTACGAATCGTTGTAATTCGGGGTTGCGATTCGATTCTCTTTTTAGTTACCGTCCCATTTCCATTCATTCTTGGCTTCTGTGTATGTTTTGTACAGACTTGTTTGCTCCCGTGGTCTAAATGTAATGTTAGCATTGTCGTCATCATCATCAACGTTGGCCATGGTCTATCCACTGCTGGATGAAGGTCGCCCGCGCCTTCACCGTCTCTCTTATTTGTCAATTTTTTTAGTTTTTTTTGCATTCACTTAAATGTAACATTTAGACTCATTCATCCACCTTCATGCAAAACGTGGCAACTCATTGTTTCTCACGCGCAGGGATTTGACAGGTGTACCGCAGGCAATTTAACACGTAGGTTTATTGCGATTAATATTACCCATGAGACCGAAACAGGACGGGGCAATGTCTCCACAACTTTGGCTGCCGCCTGAAGAGAGCTACCGGCGAAACGTCGCGGTACTCGAATTGTAAATGTTGCGGCACCTTCTGTTTGCGCGACAAACCTTACTAATTGGCCGTGTCGGGTGGTGGCGGGTTTAGCGACACATTTATAAATTTACGTGATATAATAAAAAAAAAAAACGCATTACATTTCGTGGGCGTAGAAGTTAACTGGATTGCGTGACTAGACGCCATGACTCGACACCATGGCCCAGCCGATTATGGAGGTTGGCAAGACTCGGTGATCCTCCAGCCCTTGCCTCCATAGTGATGGATCACAGGCACGCGCCACCATGCCAGGCAAACCTGCTGGACATCTGTGAAAAATAAATGTGTCGCTCATCGGATCCCTCCAGTATATAAATATATATTCTGATTCTGGTTCTGAAACCTACAGCGCACCCTGCCACCAGAAACAAACACCAAGAACCTCGCAAGGTGGCACTGGTTACGGCGCCTGCATTTTAACATCGTGGGTTCAACTCCTCTTCAAGAAGGGATTTAGACAAGAGATATAGACGTAGCGAGATGACTTAGATGCAGACACAATATAGATGAGGTGACGTGAGAGACGATAGTTCGGAACAAGATAGCGATCAGAAATATTTGATTATCCAGGGGGTGGTGGCTGTGCATGTGGCCTGTAATCGAGCGGTGTAGACGCAGCGAGGGGTGGTGGATCACACAGACGTTGCGAAACTACCTCCCTGTGGTGGGAGTCGAGGAGATTCCGTGCCCTTACTCACCGGGAGAATGCGACGTGGACTCATATCACCTGTCTGTATGGGATAGAGTGTTGCCCCCTCGCATGTGTACGTTTTATGCAGGCGCTCCGGTTTGCTCTCACAAGTATAATAGACGCTCCCTAATTGGCTGCAGAGCAATTATTGTCACCGGCTCTCTACCCGGCAGCATTCCAGCTTGGTCTGTGTACTCAGCGATTGTGAGATGCAATTTTTATAAACGACACTATATTAAAGCATTAGATGTATTTTATTTGTATTTTTTTTGCTCATTAGCTCGTTACATGAACGCAACGGTAATTTGAGCCGTCATTTGAATCACCCCCTATTTTTATCGATAATCCGGGTGAGTTGCTATAGCTGCTTGCCTGGCACACAGGAGGTCGTGGGTTCGATCCTGACCCTGTCGGCTGAATACTTGGAGTTTGCGTGTTCTCCCCATAGTCTTGCACATTTTTTTCCTCCGGATCCTCCGGTTTTCCACTCCACATTTAGAAAATCAACGCGATGCGCTCAGAGTAGTTGACCTACCATTTGTGGTGGCCGGGTCGCTTCTCAAAAAAGAGCGATATAGCTCAGCGGGCCTTACCTGGTAAACTAAAAATTGTTTTTGTTTAATCTTTATAATAGTTTTGCGCTTTTGCTCGCTCACGCCTGGCTGCCGGCCGCTGGCCCCCCTCGTGCACCCCGCTCGTCCCTCAGGAAGGTGATGGATGCCGGACGGCTGGACTTCTACCAGCACGACACCGCCTGCTCCTCCAGCTGCCGCAGCACCAAGCACGAGCCCCGTGGCCTGGGCGGCCCCGGGGGGGGCGCCGCCACCGCTGCCGCCGCCGCGTCCCTGTGGCCCGGTGGAGGGCGGCCCTCCGGCTGGCCGGGCAGCTTCTTGAAGGGCGACCGCCGCTACGTCGTGAGCGGCTGCGGGCAGCACCAGCGCAGGGGCGTCATCAAGCAGCGCGCGAGCAAAGCGGGCGAGGACGCTACAGCCCTCAACGTCGGTGGCCACAAGCAGCAACAGCAGCAGCAGCAGCAACAGCAGCTGCAGCAGCTGCAGCAGCTGCAGCAGCAGCATCAGGAGCAGCAGCAGGCGGGTGCGGCGCAGCGGCTGGCGTACAGCAACGGGCACGGCAGCCTGAGCGACGCCGTGAAGCGCGAGTGGTCGGAGGAGAGCAGGCGAGCGAACGCGATGGGCGAGGGAGCGGGCCGGGCGGCCGGGCGGCCGGGGCACGACGGCTCGCTGAGGGCGAGGGAGGCCGTCAAACGGAGCGGGGAGGCCTTGGTGGGTGGTGGCGGCAACAAAAGGGGACGCTTCGGCGTGGGTACGGCGACGGCCGCGGCCGCGATGATGAACGGGCAAGCGGCGGGGATGCACGCCGGGGAGGAGCGGGCACAGAAGCTCACGATGGCCACCAGAGCGGACCGGGCCGACCAGAGCTGCTCCCCCGAATCCGAACAGGACAGCGACTTGCCAGGTAGCGGCACCGCACGGTTTGTCGAGCGTTCATCGTCACCTGCTACCGCGTCGACTTTTGCTTGCGGCCTGGTCGAGGCGTTTGCCGGGTGAAAAGATAGCACGGCAAGTCGCTGCTGTGCTGTGTCTCATGGTGTCGCAACGGCCCCTGTGCTGTGTCGGCGTGATGCAATTCAGGAATCTGAATATGGCTACGTCTCGAGACTCTTTGTGCAAACATGGGAGACATTACATGTCTCGTGTTTGTGTCCAGAGGAGGGGGGGGGGCGCTTTTATGAGAGCGGAGAAAGAGGGATAGAGACTGTTGGTGGTGTTGACGTCAGTGTGCTTTTGACCTCTTTGAATATTTGTATTGTTTTAAAATGTTACAATCATCTATATCTCGAGTGTCCTGGCTGGCTGTTGACTGTGCTCCTCTCCACCCCAACAGTTGTTAGCAGCTGCGGGCCGTTGCCACCGAAACTAACTGGGTAACTGGCTAAACGGGATTTTCCATGTAACGTATAAACATTGAATTGAAAGTTCTAAAGTCAATGGATAGCGACACTGAAGAGGTGGTAGTAATGAATACAGAAGACTCACACGGTTCATTTAAAATTGTTGTTGTTTTACCCTTTTATCTGACAACAAAACTGACACCTTTTACGTGTGCCTTTTGGCGTCATCTGGTCCAACACCATGTGAGACTATTCTCGAAGAAAAGCTGTCTCGTGTGTGGACCAATCAATTTCAAGGACAGTGCATACATTATCAGAGTTGTGTTTTTTGTTTGCATTCCGACCGCAGGTATTGTGGTCAATGCAAACATGACTCCTTGTAAAAAAGGTGTCAGTTTTGTTGCCAGATAAAAGGGTAAAAAACCAATTATCATTGTTGTTGTTGTTCGTGGCTGCAGGCCTATTGTCACCGAACTAGCTGGGTTGCTGGCTAAATGGTATTTTCTGTGTAACAAATACACACCGAATTGAATTGAAATGGCAGAAGAGAAAGTCCCGAAGACGCTTAATAATAACGCTAATAGCTAGCGACAGAGGGAGCTATGAAGAGCCACTGTGGGGGATATTTGGCCTACTCTTCTACACTGACACACATCTTCCGCCCAGCCGTGGCATGAGCAAGCAGTCTCAGCGCTGCGCCTGAACATTTTGAAAGGTCTGACTAGGCCTCGGCAAGGAAAGGTAATTTACCCTTTTTACCGGGTAAAAGGGTAAAGGTGAAGGGTAAAGATGTCGACATGCCAAGGGGTAAGGTAAAGGGTAGGGTAAAAATAGGCTCGTTGTTTTTACCTTTTAACTTTTACCTTGCCTTGCCGAGGCCTAGGCCTGCCGATGGCGTGCGTTGCCTAACGGAGGCGTCCCCCCGCGTGCCGCTGCCCCTAGACCACGTGCTGCGGTTCTGGCGAGGCGTGGCGAGGGCCGGGCTGCTCGGCGAGGTGGTGGGCGCCGTCCAGAGGGAGCTGCAGGCCCGGCTCACCGGACTGTGCCGACTCGCTCAGACACCCGCCCTGCAGATGGCTGGTGAGCAGGGCCACACAGAGAGACAGCGAGGGGACACCGGACAACACCACAGAGACAACGACACAGAGACAACGCCACAGAGACTGCAACACAGAGACAACGAGGGGACACAAACAGACGTGAGACATCATCTGCGAGGCAAACAGAGCGCATGGGCGGTGAAGAGGCCGTCTTAGCGGTTGTGGCTGTTGTTTTTGAGCCATTCCGCGCATGTCCGACGTTTCACCCCACGTGCTGGGAGCTTCTCCAGGAACCGAACTGAGCAGCTCATTGTACAGCAGCGGCGGCCGCCACTGGCCTCGACGGTTCTTGACGCCAACCAGCTCAGACGTCTGACGTAGGCCGGTCGATGTTTATTCGCTTCATCCCGGAAGCCGCCAGGCACGACTAAGTGGAGAGCGAACAGAACTGAGCATGACTAACCGGACGTCGGCGGCAAGCGACGTCCGAGCTCGCTTCCCTCGCCCACACGGACCGGTGCGGTGACGTGTGGCCAAACAAATCCCGACGGCAGACCGGGCTTCATCTAGCAGTGGTTACACTTCAGAGGTGTCTACCGCTGGTTAGCAGGCACGTGTAGTCGATGATGCTCGGGAATTTCATGGAGGGATATAGTGAGCTCGGTTGTCACCACTTTTTTTTTATATTCACACCTTTTGGCCAAGAACGATTTAACATATATAGAGGATCGCAGAGCTTGGGAAAATATTGGTGCCGGCTTATCCAGCAGCTGCTGCCTTCCCGCGTGTCTGTGGTTGCTCGTGCCTCTGGGTCATTCTCTCTCTACGAGAGTGAGCGGATGTTGTCTCGCGGTGCATTAAAACTTGAAAAGATTATTTTTGCATTATTGCTGCTATTGTTTCTGCTGTTCCTACTGTTCTGCTGCTGTTGACACTGCTGTTACTGCTGGCATTGCTGCTACTGCTGCTGACATTGCTGCTACTGCTGCTGACATTGCTGATACTGCTGCAACTACTGCTGTTACTGCACTGCTACTGCTGACACTGCTGCTGCTGCTGCTGACACTGCTGCTGCTGCTACTACTGCTGCTGACACTGCTGCTGCTGACACTGCTGTTCTGATGCTGACACTGCTGCTACTGCTGCTGACACTGCTGTTCTGTTCCTGACACTGCTGCTACTGCTGACACTGCTACTGCTGCTGACACTGCTACTACTGCTGCTGACACCGCTGTTCTGT
This sequence comes from Lethenteron reissneri, assembly GCF_015708825.2. Lineage (NCBI taxonomy): Eukaryota > Metazoa > Chordata > Hyperoartia > Petromyzontiformes > Petromyzontidae > Lethenteron > Lethenteron reissneri. The sequence continues at coordinate 11,059,285 of NC_083797.1, read as the reverse complement.
TCCTGACACTGCTGCTACTACCCCTGCTGCTACTGCTGCTACTGCTGCTGACACTGCTGCTACTGCTGCTGACACTGCTGCTGCTGCTCACACTGCTGCTACTGCTGCTGACACTGCTGCTGCTGCTGCTCACACTGCTGCTGACACTGCTGTTACTGACACTGCTGTTGTGCCGCAGACGCCGCCCTCCTGCACGGCACGGTCCAGAGCCTCGGCCTCTCGGGCCAGGTGGACCGGATGCTGGCGATCAACACGCACGGGGCGACCACGGCTCGCCGCGCGGACGTCACGACGCACGGACACGGCGCGGGTGAGCCGCTGTGGCGACGCCGGTTAGCGCAGTGAGCCCGGCCCGCCTGAGTTCGATTCAGCTGCTGCCACCTCATCCCACACACACACATTGACCTGCTCGGTGAAGTACGGTCAATCGGCCAGTCGCGGGGAGGCCTTCACCGGGCAGCGGTTTGACGACGATCGTCAAACCAAGCAAATCGTTGGGCTCAAGGAATCAGCGACGGCCCTCGTTGCTTTTGAGCCGCGCGCGTCGCGGCCTCGATCCGGTGTGGCTGGGAAAGCGAGGCACCGTACCCCCCCTCCACCCCGCCGCACGACAGACGCCCCCAGAGTCTCCCTGAACGCGTCGAGAGCCGAGCGAAGCGGCACGAAAGCTCGCGCACTCCTGGCGAGGGGAGGACGGCTCCCGAGGAACCGAGGAATGCGCCACGGTGGGATGGGGGGTGCGGCGGCGGACGTGGCGGTGGTGGTGGGAGGGGGACTCTCCGGTGACGTTTTGAAAGCCGAGCCGTCGTCGCACGCAGGCACCAGCGGCGTAGTCACGGCATCGTCAGCTCGGTCAAATCAAACACCGAGGCCCCAGTGTTTGATTTGTCTCCCAAGGTGGTGATCGTGGGGCTGGGGGGGGGGTGGCCCAACTCGGAACTTTGGTCACCAGGCGGGGGGGGGGGCTAGGTACCCCCTGTCCCCATGCTAGTTACGCTACTGGCAAAAGACAAAGATCCCCCGTATAGCTTTCACAGACTGTAGGGGCAAGTGCTGTTAGCGAGCACCTATTAAGGTCGGCAAGGCGAACGAGGGGGTGGGTGGCCAACACCACGCCTGGCCGCCTTTGTCTCCACAGTGGCGATGTTTACACATCGCAGTCGACCTAGGGGAGGCCCGGGACCGGTTCAGATACCCGTCACCGGTGTTGGCCGTGAGCGGGAATTGAACCCGGGTCGCTGAGTTCGTAACGCAGCACAGCGCTAACCGTTACACCACCGCTCCCCATGCGAGTTACGCTACTGGCAAGTGTTCAGTTAGCGAGCACCTATTAAGGCCGGCAAGGTGAACGAGGTGGTGGGTGGCCAGCGCCACTCTGTTTGTCTCCCCAGTGCTGAAGTCCGCTGCTCCGCTCGTTGCTCATTGAAGGCCGAGTTGATGATCACCATTTAATGTTGAGTCGACTTTATTTTGTTTACACGAACGCAGTTGCTGAGTCATCGACCCAGAGGCACGAAACGCCAAACGGCCAGCAACGTGCAGCACTATCGAAGGTGTAATGGACAAGGGTGAATACATTTGAGCAAGGTTGTAAGGACTTAGGTGATGGGAAGGAATTTTTAAGTGGATCAGTGCAAGGGAAGAAGCCGTAGAGAAGTGTATTGACCTGCAGTAGAGTGAGTGGGTGAGTGGGAGAGTGGGTGAGTGGGTGGGTGAGTGAGTGAGTGTATGTATGCACGAGTGAGTGTGTGAGTGAGTGTGTGAGTGAGTGGGTGAGTGAGTGGGTGAGTGTGTGTGTGAGTGAGTGTGTTGGTGAGTGAGTGAGTGGGTGGGTGAGTGAGTGGGTGAGTGTGTGTGTGAGTGTGTTGGTGAGTGAGTGGGTGAGTGAGTGGGTGAGTGTGTGGGTGAGTGAGTGAGTGGGTGAGTGTGTGGGTGAGTGAGTGTGTGGGTGAGTGGGAGAGTGACTGTGTGTATGTAGGAGTGAGTGAGTGTGTGAGTGTGTGAGTGGGAGAGTGGGAGAGTGACTGTGTGTATGTAGGAGTGAGTGGGTGTGACTAGTTGAGCAGTAGTGCAGTGGTTAGTGCACTGTGCTACAAACCCGATTATCTGAACCGGTCTTGGGCCTCCCCTAGGTCGACTCAGCTTCAAATGAGTCCTTGGCGAGGTGTCTAAACATCGCCATAAGGAAGGGAAGACAAAGGCAGCCGGGCGTGTTGCTGGCCACCCACCCCCTCGTGTGCCGTGCCAGCCTTCATGAGTGTTCCCTAACAGCACTTGCCCTAAAACAAGTCGGTCCAAGGCTATAGGGGGTGATCTTTGCGTGTGTGGGTGGTTGAGTGTGCAGGACGGGACGAAACAGGTCAGCGTCCAGTCGAGCGTCACCGCTGGTTGAGGAATCAACGAGTGAAGCTCATGGGGCGAGCAAACCGTGGCGGTCGCGTTAGAAAAGTAATCGGGGAAGGGTCCCCAGCCGCATTCGGCTCTTTAAGGACTGCTTCGTGACGTTAGTTATTAAGGTCCACCGTCTCGTATTCACGCGCAATGGCGGCTCTTGAAATATCGAGGGGCTTTTTTGTTTGTTTCCTACCGAATTCGAACCCCTGGGCACGTGGGAGTTCACCCGTAGCGTCAGTGTCCACCGCCACGCAGTGCGCAGCGCCGACCCGAACAGGCATTGCTCAAGTTGGCTGTCGTGACACCCAACCCCGGTGCAAACTGTCGTCTTCACGCGTGTCTGCATAGGTGTGTGCGCGTGTGGGAGTGTGCGCGCGCGTGAGTGCTAACGCTGTGTTTGTGCGGCTGCCCGCGGGTGAAAATGAGAAACGTAATTGGTGCTAAACCAACTCTGCGAAAGTAGCAGCGGCGTGCCGCCCGACGCCCAACCTGCTCGAGTTGGCGTTTTGGAATTATCACACGGTGGGAGGGGAGGTGGTGAGGGATGGGGTTTGTGAGACAGCGGGCGGGGGGGGGGGGGTACCTTGCCGAGGTTTGCACGAAGCGGAGGGGAGCGGAGACGGATTTAAACGTGACACTCCGCGCGCCAATCGCGTACTCGCGACCGTGGCCCCGTACGGTCATCGCGACGTGCGCTGACCCACGCCGCGCTCGCAGTGACGTCATCACCGCCACCAGCCGTGTTCAGTCCACTGCGGGATGAAAGCCTCCCCAAGCTGCCACCTCTCACGGTCCTGTGACGACGTAACGAGTCATCGAGCACCTGCACAGGAACTCATCTCATCGCTCTGCCGCTTGCCCAAGCGCCATTACGTTTTCGTTTCATTTCGTCGTGTTGGGAGATTATTTTTAATTAATATTACTTATTTTACGATAACAATCATTATTGTGCTTGTTAACACCCAAGATGTTTTTGTTCTGAGTTGTCCTGCCATTTCACAGTAGGGAGGGGAGGCGATGTGGCAATTCGTAATCCCAATTGAGTCGTTTGCAGGCAATTTTTGGGGGACGTTTGGCCAATACCAGTTACCATGGAGGAAACTCCATGCAGAACAGGTGGCTAACATACAAACTCCACTCACTCACTCTCTAACTCACAATCGCACTTTACATAACAGGTGGGGGGGGGGGGGGGAGACACACATACTCCACGTAGAAAGGTGCTCAAGTCGGTCATCGAACCCAGGGCCCTTCGGGCTGCGAGACAAGAGTGTCACCACCGCGCCGCTGCCCTGTGCAACGTGCCCAACGTTGCCGTGGTAACGATGCTCATGCCCAACGTTGCCGTGGTAGGGATGCTCATGTCCAACGTTGCCGTGGTAGCGATGCTCATGCCCAACGTTGCCGTGGTAGCGATGCTCATGCCCAACGTTGCCGTGGTAGCGATGCTTATGCCCAACGTTGCCGTGGTAACGATGCTCATGTCCAACATTGCCGTGGTAGCGATGCTCATGCCCAACGTTGCCGTGGTAGCGATGCTCATGTCCAACGTTGTCGTGGTAACGATGCTCATGCCCAACGTTGCCGTGGTAGCGATGCTCATGCCCAACGTTGCCGTGGTAGCGATGCTCATGCCCAACGCTGCCGTGGTAACGATGCTCATGTCCAACATTGCCGTGGTAGCGATGCTCATGCCCAACGTTGCCGTGGTAGCGATGCTCATGCCCAACGCTGCCGTGGTAGCGATGCTCACGCCCAACGTTGCCGTGGTAACGATGCTCATGCCCAACGTTGCCGTGGTAGCGATGCTCATGCCCAACGTTGCCGTGGTAACGATGCTCATGTCCAACATTGCCGTGGTAGCGATGCTCACGCCCAACGTTGCCGTGGTAGCGATGCTCATGCCCAACGCTGCCGTGGTAGCGATGCTCACGCCCAACGTTGCCGTGGTAACGATGCTCACGCCCAACGTTGCCGTGGTAGCGATGCTCATGCCCAACGCTGCCGTGGTAGCGATGCTCACGCCCAATGTTGCCATGGTAGCGATGCTCATGTCCAACGTTGTCATGGTAACGATGCTCATGCCCAACGTTGCCGTGGTAGCGATGCTCACGCCCAACGTTTCCGTGGTAGCGATGCTCACGCCCAACGTTGCCGTGGTAGCGATGCTCACGCCCAACGTTGCCATGGTAGCGATGCTCACGCCCAACGTTGCCATGGTAGCGATGCTCACGCCCAACGTTGCCGTGGTAGCGATGCTCATGTCGTGCCGCTGTTGCTTTGCCCTCAGCCGACGGTGTGACGTCGTGCGAGAAGCTGGAGGGGGCGGTGGCCGACACCAACGCCGCCGCGTCGGCAACCGCCGGGCGGCACGGAGCGGCAGCGAACGCGGCGCTCGCGACGCGACTCTTCACTCAGCCAGTGTGACTCCCCCACCACTCCCATCACTCTGTGATCCACCGACCCTCCGCCGCCGGGTGGCACGGAGCGGCAGCGAACACGGCGCTCGCGACGCGACTCTTCACTCGGCCAGTGTGACTCCCCCACCACTCCCAACCATCAATCCGTGCTCCACCAACGTTGGTGAATCGTGAACCCCACACAACAGGGCGTCTCGCTCGCGTTCGCTCGCCCACTGACCCATCCACCTATCGGCTCCTCCAGCTGCCTCCACCAGTCCAGCTGTCAGAGCACGGGACGAGCATCTGACTCCACAATGAGTAAAAGCAAAAACAGTCGAAGTGGTTTGCTGATTAAATTAGAAGCGGATATAACGATTCACGGATCTTTACGCTCACAATACTGGCATCAAATAGCGTGGGTAATAAGCGATTTTTTTCCAATTCATCATACACGTTCATTGTGTCCATCAGGATCAGAATCTTTATTTATCCTGGAGGAATCCGATGAGCTATGAAGCTATTTTTCACATGTCCAGTCTATTCCGCGACAGAGGAAATAGATTCACGCACCTTCACATTTACACTGTGAACTCGAATCGCGTCGTGATCCTGAATCGGAACAATCAATTTCATTGTGGAAAGGGTTTATCGCTACATCCGTATCATCTCCCCTTCACAACACTGCGGCAGTTGCGGAAATTCCACCCTCCTATGGCAGGCACTCGGTGGACCTTTACGACAACCGCTTTGCGACGGCTCACATAGTCGCACTTCGTTCGCTCACCTTGGTCGGTCGCATCGGACCGAGTTCATCTCCAACCAAGATTGTGAGTTGCGCGCTCTAAACCACCATGGGAGGAGCCGCGTGAGCCAGAACGGGTGAGAGAGTGCACGCCCCTGGGGGAATTAACCTGGGTTCGCATTCCGGGTTTGCCAGCCCAGGTTGAACTTGTTTTGCCGAACTCGAGTGTATGGCCTCAGCTGCGCCGTGGGACTCTTTTCTTGAGTGTGAATATATTTTTTGGTTTTTAAACAATCTCAAATGTAGTCTAACCCCAGCTCTGAGAGCTACGTTTGTAAAACACGTATGTACATAGCGAGACGGAGCGTTCGAAAAACCCCCTCGAATCTTTCGTGGATAGCGGTTGTGCGATGGCGGTGTAGAGATGTCCGCAAGAGATGTTACCGGGAGTGTGGGAGAGTGTGCGCGCGCGTGTTCACGTGCGTGCGTGCGTGTCTACGTGCATGTAGACTGGTACAAATACACTGTGTACAAAATGACAAAATATATATACGTATTTACTTTGGCGCACGTATCCTCTCAAAAGAACGCCCCTCTTTTCAAGATATGCAATTTACCTGTTGACCAAACCGCTGCAGCGCAATAATCGCCCTTAACGCACCTGTCGGAAGGACATGAGGTGGGGCGAGGCAATGGGAAGTGTCAAGAGGAGAATGGGCAAGACAGAGCTACATCCGTGCTGATAATTGCTTTTTTACCCGTTTATCTGGCAACAAAACTGACACCTTTTTTACAAGGAGTCATGTTTGCATTGACCACAATACCTGCGGTCGGAATGCAAACAAAAAACAGAACTCTGATAATGTATGCACTGTCTTTGATTGGTCCACACCAGAGACAGCTTTTCTTAGAGCCTAGTCTCACGTGGTGTTGGACCAGATGAAAGCACATCCGTGCTTTCACTTGATTTGGCGTCATCCACCTGCGAAACGCTGCAAAGTCGGTTTGCCGTGCCGCGGACGCCAATTGCAGGACATACGTAAGGTGCGCTAGCAGGCCTCTGTGTCGAGGCCCTTCTCAACACTATGAGGGTTCTAAACGAGAATGGTTGCCTCGTGATGTGATTCCAGTAACACGAGGGAAAGCTCAATAGACATTAAACAAATCATATTGGATGTTCTTTGTGTAAGGGTTCCGCAGAAATCACGCCCAGGTATGAGTCAATTCGTGCCGAATAAGCGTGACAATGCAGTGATTCGTGGATCGTTATGGATTCTTATGCTCGCATTAATTCGTCAACTCTGTGCTCGCGAGACCTGAACATTTACAATGAATTCAAATCGTATGCCAATGTCACGCTTGAGCCTATGGGCCCGACCAAGCGCCGTTAAAAATGGGTAACAAAGGGAGAAACGTTACAAAGGAGGCAGTAAAAGTAAGAAAACAATATATCACATCGTTGAATTGCATCGTGATCCCGCATCATTTACAGTCACTTTGCTTCGGGAAGTCACCTGTTACACGCCTAGTGATAGATCGTAATTATGTTGAATAACTCTTCTTGGTTCTTTCGGTAAAGTCACGTAGAAGGGAAATAATAAAATAATAAAAATAAAACATAATAAAATAATTCTCACGACGTTTCGGCCACAACGCAAGCAGCCGTCCTCAGGTGAAGAACAGGTCTGTCGAAAAGACAGCGTCATTCAGACGCTATTTTTCCGACAGACCTGTTCTTCAGACCTTCACATCTGAAGAAGAACAGGTCTGAAGAAGAACAGGTCTGTCGGAAAGACAGCGTCTGAATGATGCTGTCTTTCCGACAGACCTGTTCTTTACCTGAGGACGGCTGCTTGCGTTGTTATTTTATTATTTCCCTTCTACGTGACTTTACCGAAAGAACCAAGAAGATGAATCCCTGCAGTCACGAAAGCTTTAAATCGAAATGTGTTGAATACATTAACACGTAACAAAGACGTGTGTGTATCTTGACTTGAAGCTTTCGTCACTGCAGGAGTCTAAACTCTTTGGTTCTTTCGGTAAAGTCACGTGGGTAGAAATAAGATAAAATAAATCACGTTTCGATTCATCAGGTGTGACAATCAATTGTCTTGCTGTGGTCACACCTGATGAAGATTGCTTGTGTTGCAATCGAAACGTCGTGATTTATTTCATTTTATTTCCAACTACGTGACTTTACCGAAAGAACCAAAGAGTACGTGTGTGTGCATGTGCATCAAAATATGAGCACACGTTTGTGTGCCCGTGTACATTCGAGGGTGGCCATGCGATCGTGGTTTGTGGACTGCGCTACAATCCTGGCAACCCGAGTTCAATTCCTGGCGACGATGCAGCAAAGCAAGTGGCGTTTGGTTTACTTTACCTTGGTCCGGGCCTCCCCTAGGTTGACTCAGCCTGCGAGGAACCAGTTGCAATGTCATTACGATATTCACAACTTCGCGAGGTGCTGGTCACACCACCTTTTCACACGTGCGCCATGCTCGCCTTAATAGGTGCTCGCTAACATAGAACATGCCCCGACAGTTGTGGGCAGACAAGCGGGCGTGACAGGGTAGCGTGTTTCTTTGGGTATGGCATCTCGATATGCAATTCTCAAAACGTTCTGATCTTCCCACATATCTTACGAGGGCTAAACACTATTTTGGTTAAGTTATCATTCATTGTTCCAACCCAATCGCATTGGAGCGCTGGCAAAAAATGGTTACCGGCTATAGGCTTTGTATATAAACCACTCCCTGTGTTATATAATTTCGTTACATCCTGTGTATATGTGTAGAGAGAGGCAAGGATACGTTTTGCACATAGGATATAGAGAACTTTGGCGTCAAGAGCATTTGTATAGACCGATCTCTTCCCATTGGCGCGACCTGTTATATCAAGGCGTGTGTATGTCAGTCCTACATAAGCAGAGCACAATCAGTGTACAGAATCTGAAAGGTTACAACCGCCGTAGCTTGACCTCATCATCCAATTAATATGAATTGTAAGTAATATTAACGATAGTGAAAGTTTAACAACAACACAATTTAGTCGTCGAATGTTTATTTTATGACGCGCGCGTGTGTGTCCGTGTACATATTTGTAGACGCCTGTTAAACGTGCCGTTAGTTGTTGATTTCTTTTTTTTTACCGTGAGTTGAAAATAAACGAGAGCGATGCGTCGATTTCCTCTCTTTGCTCAAAGCCGACGTCTCTGGTTGCTTCGTCGAAAGAAAAACAACAACAAATACATGGTGTTGATGTGTACAAAAATACACACACGAGAGGTTGCGGTTAAACAAAAAATGACTCCAGCAAAGCCTTACTGAGCCGATTGTATGCACGGTACGTTGAACTTCTTTCGCACCGCACGGAGCCAACCGCACTCATCGGAGGTGCGGGGGGAAAGGTGGCAACAAACGAAACACAAAAAACAATCCCAAAGAAATGAGTTTCCAACGTAGGTGATTTAAACGTGCAAAGCTCCCAGTTGCTGCCTAACATCGGAAGAACGTTCCAGACGGCCGCGGAAGCGCATCTGAAAGGTGACCGCCGTTTTTGTTCGATGGCCAGCAGAGCAACATCCGCGAGGATGAGCGGAGTTGTTCGCGTGGCGGTGCATGGCGAGGCAACGTGGGTTCATTTGTTGAGACCAGCGGTCGGGAACCTATGGCTCGCGAGCCATATATGGCTCTTCCAGTGACGGCATATGGCTCCCAGACAATTTTGAGTTGAAAAAAATAATAAAAAAAAATCAGTTTGGAACTGATTTTAAAATACTTGTAATATTGCTTAATAATACTGTGTCATTTTAAAGTAAACAGAAATTAGTTTTGAAGATAAATTTCACGGGTCACGCCTGCATGAAGCTCAATCTCACCACGTATGAACCAGACTACAAGGCCATCAGCAAAACCATGCAGCACCAGAAGTCGCATTAAAAGTAAGACATATTTAATTTATTATACGTTAAAAATACTATATGGCTCTCAATGAAATATATTTAGAAATATTAGGCTTTTATGGCACTCTCAGTCAAAAAGGTTCCCGACCCCTGGTTTAGACGCTGCGCTGTCGAAACCGTTCCGGCGTTTTTCGCCCGTCGTGAAACAATGCTGCTGAAATGATGATGCGCTCCCGAATCGGAAGGCTGTGGCGGCTGATGGATTGTGCAATACAAAAACATATGTATATGTGCTCTTACGTGAAGGGACAGACTTGTGAAGGCGACACGTCGCCTATTTATTTAGTTAAACGCCTTCAAGTCAGTTCAGTGGGGGTAGCAGTGGGTGGCATGGGAGCAGTGGTACAACGAATTAAATGGGGGGGGGGGGATATACCAGAGCAGCACTGGTGTTGGCCAGCCGTGAGCCAGTGGTGGGGGATTCATCATCACCATGGCATGGACGGGTTTGGTTGCTTCAAAGAGAATTGGGTTGTGTTTGTTTTTTTTCTTGCAGTTTTTTTCTTCTGTGCAGAAAGGCACGCGCGTTTAAATTATCTCATTGTTTCAGGGCTCGCCTCTGTTTGGCTCGTGTTTGAAGCCTTCGACGGGCCGGTGTTTGTTTTTCAGACTAGTCAGGTACTACGACAGACAGGGCGCCTGCCGTAGTCAGGACAAACTGGTTTGACGGGAGACCACGGGGACAGTGTGGAGATGTGGACCCCTCCCAAGATCGGCCCCTGTGGAGGAGGCTCGTGAAGGATGCTGCTGCTGCTGGGCAATTGGAGGCAGTCGCCCTCCAGCAACAACGGAGGGCAGTGGAGCGACGCTCACAACAACGAGCGGAGCGCCCCGGGGGGGTTAAAATACAGCAAGTTGGCACAGTAGGGGCGACAGCTGGTGGTGCATCTACCGTTCATCTCAGCCAACCCATGGCACCTGCTGGGTCTGTCCCGAGACCTCCTGCCAGCAGCGAGCCTTCGACACGTCACGTGGCCTCAAAGTGCACCTGGCCTGGCACGGGCGCCGTGGGGACGTCACCGTAACTTCGCGGCGAATTTGCGAGGTATTGGCATTGGACCCACCTGGTTCAGTAATTGTAATTATTAATTGGAACCTAGGCATGGTGGGGGGGTCCTTAAAAAATATGTGTCCGAGATTCAAGCAAACCTGACTGCTGATGAAACAGCCAGTTCAGAGTTTGCACTCTGCTGAATCAATGCGGCTGAAGTTAGAAAATTGCTGGGAGGCATTTGGGCCGATGGGTTGTTTTTTAAGAATACTCTTTAGTCCTCACGGTAAAGTCACCTGAAGACGGTCGAAACGTCGTGATCTATTCATAATTTGTCTACCTACGTGACTTTACCGAAAGAACCAAAGAGTATGGATTCCGTGCAGTCACGAAAGCTTCAAATCAAGATTGTGTCAAGAATACTTCGACCTATTTTTCCCATTTTTACGTCGAGGGACGCCGCGTGTATATATAAAGGAGACGTATTGTCTGCTTTATCTGGCAATTTATGGGCCGTATGCGATTGGGCAAATGCCAGAGAAGGGCGGTTTATATAAAGGCGGCGACACCCAGTCGAGACCACCGGTCTTCTGCGAGCCAGCCAGGATGGAGTCGACCGAGGAGAGCAGAGAGCCGACGGCTACGGGAGGCAGATATTTGTGCTGTAAATACTCCCTCTCTCTGTCACTGTAAACAACATTCCACGTGGAGAGTTATGGTGGCAATCGTGAGATAAGGATGATATGGAAGCGCCTCCTCTCCCCGCGGGGATTCCCAAACCCCCATTCTCATCGGCGTGTGCTGTGAAGCTCATCACTAGGAATGCACCCGATCCCAACAGATCCCATCAGATCCCAACAGATCCCATCAGATCCCAACAGATCCCATCAGATCCCAACAGATCCCATCAGATCTCAGAAGCCAAGCAGGCCTCCAGCCTGGCTAATGTTTGGATGGGTGACCACTTCGTGCGCAGAAAGCAGGAGGCACTGTGAACAGCAGAGGGCAGTGCAGAATTGTTGTTTTCACCCCCCCCGCCTCTCCTCAATTATTGGCATACTGCAATGACCAGAATGGTGAAGTATGGTCGAATAACCCTTACAAGGTCACACGGCATGCCTTGTATACCACGGGATGTGCATGTAGACACGTGCCCCCCCCCCTACCCGTATGATCAGTTACCCCAGTGAACGTTGAGCCCTCGAGGTTATGATACATCGCATAGATTCTTAAAATAGCCGCGGGGAGGGAGGGAGGGAGCGGTGGCGCCGCAGTTCGCGCGCTGCGCCACCCAACTCGGTTCATCCCGGGTTCACGGTTGACCACCAGTGACAGCGATTATCTGAACCGGTACTGGGCATCCCTTAGATCGACTCAGCCTCAAATGCAACCGTAAATGAGTGGGACCTTTGAAAGCCTGCGCTGTGGGCACGTTCTCGCCAGCTTACGGAGCGGGGTTTGAGTCAATAAAAAAAATCGACCCGAGATGGCTGCGTCGCGTGTGCGTGCGCGAGTGTTGGTAGGAGGGAGTGTTGGAGAGCGGTGGTGCAGTGGTTAGCGCTGTGCTGCTCGAGGAAGCCAGCCACCCGAGTTCGATTCACGCTCACGGCTAACACCAGTGATGATTATTTGAACCGCTCGCAGGCCTCCCCTAGGTCGGCTCAGCCTCAAATTCGTACCTGTGTTATGCATAAACATCGCCACGAGGGAGACAAAGGCGGCCGGGCGTGGTGCTGGCTATCCACCCCCTCGTGTGCCGCGCCGGCCTTCATATACGCTCGCTAAGGGCCCGTCCATAAATTACGTCACGCACCTAGGGGGGAAAGGGGGTCAGACATTTGTGACGATGTGTGACGAGGGGGGGGGGGGTTTGAGAAATGTGACATCACATCAAAATGCGCAACTTTAAATAAATATAAACAACACGTTCCAACTTAATTAAATAGAATTGTTATAACAACACACATTTTGATTAATTTCATGATTAACTATTTTATTATTTTAATTTACTAAGGTCACCTTTTATTTATTCCATGAAGGAGCATTTTGCTTCGCCATGGGAGAATGGAGAAGCATACATTTTTCAAAAATTGTTAATGATTGTTAGTCAACATTTTGATTTTAATGATTCTACCAGGGCTTTTCATTCTGTGGAATGAAATACGTGATTATTATTATTATACTCTCCATTTTGCTTTGTTCTACTACAAAGTTTCAAGTATTTTTGTCATAGTCATAATTACTTTAAATATTTTGTAATTATAAGAGAATTTCAATATAATATTCTGAACATCTGCAGTTTTATTTAAACGTTGAATATTTTCAAGTGAATTTTATGATAAATTTCAGCTTTCCAGCGCCTTCTTAATAAATGTTTACTCCTACAACATCAGAGTGCAGCGCCACATTAAATACGCACTGCAATGACAATAGTTTAAAGCGATTTGAAGCATGTTTTATTTTCAAAATGGAAATATGGTTTTGGGGGGGGGGGCAGAGCTTTGTGACGTCATATTTGAGGGGGGTCTGGCTATTTGTGACGCCGTGTGACGAAGGGGGGGGGGGAGGTAAAAAATCGGCCATAATCGCGTGACGTCATTTATGGACGGCCCCTAACAGCACTTGCCCCAACAGCCTGTTATGGCTATATGGGGGATCGTTGTCTTTGTAGAGGAGTGTGAACAGGGTTCCTTGTTCTTTGGAAGCCCACACAACACACGGGATCCTCCGCAGCATCGCTCTTCACTGCAAGGCCCGCGGGCCACTAACGGCCCCCTGGTGGAAAGCATTGTCTGCTGCAGCAGACCATGCTTTCAATTTTAATATAAAACTGTAATCAACTTAACTAACACTGATTTAACCAGCGACATGATAGCGCTAGACAGCTACAGGCTTAGTGCGGCCTGGAAGCGTATTATTAAGTAATGCATCTTATAACTGAAATTACTTATAGAGGAAACACAAACTAATTAACTGATTACTAATCTATTATATAATTACAATACCCACCCCTCCTCCGCCACTGATCTCTGCACCTGATGGGTTCAGTGATGATGACGTCATCCTGTTCTATTTAAGACCGGAAGCAGGTGGATTGCTCCGCTAATCTGGCAAATCGCCCGATGATGCTGGATGATGTAATTACCAGCGAAACGTCGTCCTACTCAAATTGTAAATGTTGTGGATTTCCTTTCCAACACACCGGTGGGCTGAAGTCGTAATTACTTTGGCGCGTTAGTTTACGTGACAAACCTTACTGGCTGTGTTGGGTGGTGGAGGGTTACGACACATTTATACTTCCGCGATCTAACCCAAAACACCTCTATTGTGAATAACACCGGTCTCCATTGGCAGGTGAAGGTCCACGCTCGGGGTTTAAATCATCGCTTGATATATTCCTTTGGTTCTTTCGGTAAAGTCACGTAGTTAGAAATAAAATAAAACAAAATAAAAAACTAAAGAGTATGGATTCCTGCAGTCACGAAAGCTTCAAATCCTCGCTGGATATATTCCTTAACGCTGCTCGGCTTGGCTTGGAGTCGGGGTTGTTGGCATAAGGCACTAGCACTAGAATACAAGGTAGGCCTATCCTTAATTATAATCATTTATTGTACCCTATATTCCAACAATCCTATGAGGATAAAATACGTAACATGAGGACAAAATAAGGAGAGTTTGATGTAGCATGCCAACTAATGCCTTCGGGGCCGTCCATAAGTGACGTTACGCACCTAGGTGGGGGGGGGGGGGGGATTAGACATTTGTGACGATGTGTGACGAGGGGGGGGGGGGTTGAGAAATGTGACGTCACATCAAAATGCGCAACTTTAAATAAATATAGAATTGTTATAACAACACTAATTGTTATAGCAACACTCCTACAACATCAGAGTGCAGCGCCACATTAAATACGCACTACAATGACAAAGCGATTTGAAGCATGTTTTATTTTCAAAATGTAAATATGGTTTTGGGGGGAGGGGGGGCAGAGCTTTGTGACGTCATATTTGAGGGGGGGGAGGTCTGATTTTTTGTGACGCCGTGTGACGAGGGGGGGGGGGGGTCAAAAAATCGTTCAAAATCGCGTGACGTCATTTATGGACGGCCCCTTTGCGAACGGTGTTCTGGACTGAACTGGACCCTGTCCAGGCACGGATGTGAGCAGCAGCGCATGTTGCTTGCTCGACAGGTCTCTGCTGCGATTTGGTTTGTGAAGTTCTTTACATTTTTCTATTTTGGTTGCTTCTTGCTTTGACCATCAGGTGGTGCTTTCCTCACATTTTCCTACCGACAATAACTGAAACTCGTTAAACGTTTTGTGCAATGAACCCTGGCTATTATTTTGATTTGCGTGCTCGTTCACGTTTTGTTAAGTGATTGCTCATGGTAATGTGGGGGGAAATTTGGAAAGTAATGAGATTGGTTTTCAAGATGATGATGAGGTTGTTTATGTTGTCATGAATTATCACGTTGATAGTTACGTTGATGTTGGTGGTAGTAATTGCGGCCAGGATCTGTCTGTGCTGAGAAGACAATCTTGTCTTGATTTGATTTGAGACAAAAGCAGCACCGTTACTCGGGGCCTGCATTTCTCACTCAATTAATTTCCAGAACGCTGCTTGGCTGGATTAGATTCTATTGCCATAAGGCATGCTCACTCCAGTACAAAGTATGCCTATCCATAATAATCCGATATTATTGTTACCCTTTATGGAAATAATCCTACGAACAGATTTGTAAATGTGAGAAAACAAATCAGACGCATAGATATACCGGTATAATTATAGGAAGATTCGGAACGGTATTCTGGATCGTTCTGACTGAAATTATGACATTTTGTTACTTGAGCTGGAAGGCAATTTTGTTGAGAACTTTCCAGTCATAACCTTTCATTCAAAGTTGTCTGTCATTCCGTTTCACATATTTAAACGTAAGTTCAACTAAACTATGAACTATTTTACCAGATAAAGCCCACTGAGCTACACAGCTCTTTTTCAGATTATATCTCAATTAAGTGGCTTATCACGCGGACATTTATAGCAGCCAAACACTATGAACGCATGTGAATTTTAAATGTGGTGGGACAAAGCAGAGGACACGGAGACAAATCCACGCGACCACGGGGAGAACGTGCAAACTTCCAAACTGGCAGGCGTCATGGTCAGGATCGAACCCACAACCTACTGCGTACCAGGCGAGGTAGTTCACATCTCGCCACCCTGGCGCTCTTAAATAGAAATATATTTCCACATACAAGCAGGAGGATTCTTATTTAAAACGTGACCATGCAACACGGTGAACAATCAAATAGCAGCAGAGACCTCGTGCGATATAGCCTTCTTCATGAATAAATCATTTGAAGCTCAGGGTAGTTAAACATGTTCTGCCATGACTCCAACGACTTGGAATAGTAATTCACGAGTTAAACAAGAATAAAGTGGCGGGCTCTTAGTTTTAAAAGTGGATTCCCAAACGCCAGTAATTTAATGTGTTTGAAGTCGTACATTCATGGTGCGGCCTAAGCTGATTTAACAAAACATTAACACATTCCTGCGGGGAGAGCTGGTAGGAACGTTGGGTTGCTCGGTCAATGGCCAGGGTCAACAGCGGCGTGGTGTATTCCGCAAATATGCCCGACTGTGAGGGCAGTCACATGCCGGCGTGAGTAGGTTAAACGTTGAGTTTTATAAGGGCACCGCGGGGTGACCAGTCCCTCCCCACCCAGCCCCACCCCTCCCACCCCCCACCCAGCCCCACCCTCCGCACCCAGCCCCTCTCCACCCTCCCCACCCTCCCCTCCCCACCCAGCCCCTCCCCACTCAGCCCCTCCCTACCCTCCCCTCTCCACCCAGCCCCACCCCTCCCATTTTTGGATGCACGACGAACGGACGGACACAATAATCCCCTGTGGGCTGGTGGAACCAGGTGGTTCCTACCAGTAAAAAGAAACATGACTTCCTTCGTCTTCACTACAGGGTGGCCGCAAACTCTGAGAATGCTCTTCCATTGCAACAGCTTCCACCTTCCTCCCCTCCACTCTCGGCCCACGGCTGGGTTCGTGCCCAAGTCCTCCTCCACAGATTCCTCCCCAAGCGGGCGATGGCTGCGCGCCGTACAAGCGGCCACGCACAACTATTTTGGAGCTCCTCAATACATTGGCAGTCAATCTTTATCGACGTCAAGTATTCTCGGACCTGACAACATTTAAAACGTGTCATTGTCAGGTCTGGGCTTTTTGGGGTGCGGCCACAACATATCCGACCGTCTCACAATCCAACAGCCACTGCGTTCCTGATTCAAAAATTATTCCAGAATTGCGACGGAGTCGTGCGCCGGAGCCCCCCATCATGCTAAGGGACCTTGCCATTCATGCTTCGGGTGGAACGATCGCACTTGATATGCTTGGGACAGCCGGTTTAATCCTGGCCGTGAACCTCGATTTAAAAACGGCATCTCCACTTGCGTATCTAGCGTTTTAAAAGTCAAAATAATTGCCGGTGTAATCTAGACCTGTAAATACAAACAATGGTGCTAAATAATTCAGCGGTATAATTCATCACACATCAAATTAACAGTCGTGTTTTGCAGCGCGAGGGGATTTGCTTTGCAAGGAACAATCTAGATAAAAAAAAAATCTGATGTGTATGCGCATGGCTGTGTGCTGTTTTGGTGAGAGGTCTATTTAAGCAGGGACATCAATGATTGAAGTAAATTTTGTGCAATCGTAATCCAACGAATAACAAGTACCTATTGTAATTCATATTATTATATTATTACATTAACTATCACCCCTCACCCCTCCCCGGTCGTGGCACCTGATTGGCTCAAAGAGACTGACGTCACATTTATCCCCCCCCCCACCCCCCTATTTAAGACCGAAACAGGAGGAGGGTTTCTCCACAACTCTGACCGTCACCTGATGATGCCGGTTGTTGTAATTACCGGCGAAACGTCACGCTACTCCAATTGTAAATGTTGTAGTGGGTTTCCTCTCCAACACACAACCGGTGTACTGAACTCGTAACGAATTGTCACGTTTTGTGAACGTGACAGACCTTACTAATTTGGCGTGTTTTGGACGGTGGCCGGTTTAACGACGTATTTTTATTTATGCGATCTAACCCAAAAACAACCTGTTATGGATGATGTGAAGGCTCAGCAGACTTGTCTCACCAGTCTAACACGAGTGAGGCAAGGCGATTAAAAAAGCTGTCTCTGGTATAAGCCAATCAGTTTAAAGGACAATGTATATATATACAATTATCAGAGCATGTTTGTTTGAATGTTTTACTACAAGTATGTGCCGTTAATGCAGACTTGATGCCTTGCAAAAGGTATCACTTTGGTGTTTGAACATCTTAACACCTGTTTAATTGCCAGTAAGGGTAAAACCTTTTCGTATTTTTATCATTTTGGATACTGTTAAAAATGTCCCATAGAGAGAAGGACACGAGTGCGGGTATTTATTTTCGTCACGACATAACGCCAGGAGCACAATGTAGAAATAATGGCGTTGGGAAAGAAAAAAAAATGAACACCACCAAAAGTATGGATTCCTGCAGCCACGAAAGCTTCAAATCAAGATTGAACCACCAAAAGTGGCTGGAGTGGCTTTGGGGTCAGAGCTGCGGGCGCGCACCAAAGGGAGCTTGCGGTGCAACTGCCTGCAATTGAATTGGGGTTCTTCAAGTGCATTGCATTAATTGCGTTGGCCGTGTCCGTCAGCTACGGCAGTGCCGGATTATCCTAGTAGCAAAAGTAGCTACATACAGTATGCCAGAGGTCGCAACCGGGTACCCGATACCCGTACCCTACCCGATACCCGGCTACCCGTACCCGGCCGGGTACGGGTACGGGTAGCCGTTTGCGACCCTGGTGCGGCCGGGTACGGGTAGGCCGTGAGTCACTGATGAGTAACCGTTAGTCACTCATTTCGGGTAGGGTACGGGTAGGGAATCAAAACCCGTTTGCGACCTCTGCAGTATGCTACTCGGCCCTGCACTTTCAAGGGCCCCGCGCTAAATGCGTTTCAGCTATTAATTCCGGTTCAGTGATTCTGCACTTGCTCTATTATTATAGTACAATACTGCCTTCAACTTTTATGCACGACTGGGTGTTTAAGGTTAGCGATTTGTCGTATTATCTAGCCGTATAACAAATGAAAAAATACAATTACTTAACTATGCAAATAAAAAAAATGTGTGATTTCATATTTCCGTGTTTTTTGTATTTGACGCCCCTTCATAACTTATGCTGCAGGCCCCGTACTAGCTTAATCCGGCACTGACCTGCGGCCGGACAAAAACCTCCTCCCGTCATCATGTTACATCTTGCTTGGTCGCCTAATTTGGCCACACATCACTCAATTCCAGCTCGGAGCCACAAAACGATCAGTTTGGCTGTCGTGCAACGAGCGCTTCTACTGCGGCAACACGCGGCGTCCCTGAGCGTTCGTAGAATTGGTTCTGCGATGTCTTTCGGCGCACAGTCTCTACCAGGTGGGGTGATGCACTGCTCTAAAGGGAGTTCCAAAAGGGTGCTTTGCTTCAATGCTTGACACCCCCGAGCGCCACAAGTGGAAAACATTCGGCTGACAAGTGTAACGTCGCCGTTGTTACTGTCGCCGGCCTCTTAACTTCTCACTGCTGGGCCAAAGGCCTCTTCCCGTTTTCTGCCGTTCGCTCTTTTGCCAAGTTGCTCTCATCCAGCAGTCGCCTCCGATGTTTGTCTTGACATCTCTTCTGCTGTGGGGTGGAGCAGTGGTTAGCGCACTGCGCCACGGACCTGGCCACCCGAGTTCAATTCCAGAAACGGTGGCGAATATTTAAACTGGTTCTGGGCCTTCCCTAGGTCGACTCAGCCTGAAAATTAGCCACCTGGAGCGGTGTGTAAACGTCAGCACTGGGGAGACAAAGGCGGTCGGCGTGGTGCTGGCCACCCACCCCCTCGTGTGCCATGCTGGCCTTCATAGGTGCATGCTCGCTAACACCACTTACCCCGAAAATACGATACGTCACTAAGGCTATATGGGGGGGGAGGTGGGGAGATCTTTGTCTTTTATTAAAGCCACGTTATCGTACACGACTTGATATTAGCAGCTCAGAGGTGCTCACTGACAGGACTTGCTCCAAAGGTCGATGATCAGGCTATACGGGGATCTTTGTCTGTTGACTTCTTTCGATTGAATTTCAATTTGAACACTGCATGGGCAGAGTACAGTGCAGTAATTTATAGTATTATTTGGTTTCATACCAAGTTGGATATTTTAATAATGGTATACATAAGCGCAATGTTTTTTTAACTCAGTATTTTTACAGGAGTACAATGTATACTGAGCTTCCAATTTGGAGAATAAATCAATTCACAAAGGCAGGTTAAAAAACAAATCCTCATTCACTGCGTCCTAAATTCATGAATTAATAAAACAAGTACACGCGCATGTACGGGGTTCCTTGGCCTTCAGCTGGAAACATTTTTAAGGTGTGTATATATATATACATTAGAAGGATTGATTTTAAAATATATATTCTTTCTCAAATCAACAGCACTGACGTGAGAGCCAAAAACAAAATCAAACTGTAATTCCCGGCGATTGTCGTCGAGTCATTGATTGTCAATCTGTATCCCTCACATTCAACCTGACCTTTGAATTCTGCCCTGCTCTGCAGACAAGCGAGCGCAGGTGGCTGGGGGCTGTGACGAACGTTTTCCGAACGCGTCTAAAGTATACACGTGTGCGCCCAGCGCCACCGACACGAGAGGAGGTGACCCCGGGTGGCCGTGGAACGCCTGTGGAGTCCTGCTCCAGTTCCAATTGATTTTGGTGAACCAGGTGAGAACTCCGGGGACCAGGCCAGTAGTCTCATTTGCAAGAGTGACCTGGGTTGCCAAAACGCCAAAGGCAAAACTAAACAAAAAACTATTTCAGAAATATAAAAAACAGAGTTCAAATGAGCATGAGTCAGTGTTTATTTCCCGCTTACGGTCATAAACCAGTGGAGGAATTCCACGTTCCCATGGTGGGGAATATTATCGAGTCATCTGTATGACGTCCACCCTCTAGTGCCAACCCCCAGGATCCCTCCTGGCTGACTACTGCCAGCTGCTGCTGCGTCGACAGCAGAGGATGCACCCTTGCCAGAAGCACTCGTTATATTGGGGCCTGTCATAAAAGGCTGTGCAACCAAGCCTGGCCTGTGCCGAGCCAGCCCAGTACGGGTCAGGATGCTCCAGGTTGTTTTTCCACTGCAGAAGCCGAGGCACGCTGATCATGTCGCACGCAATTAATGCATCATTAACCATGTCCCTGGCCCTGATCCGGATTCAAATGTCTTCTTGTGAGGCCAGAGTTATGACAGTTTGGTTCCGGCTAGGATTGTCAAATGGCTAGTGGGATACTAACCTTACCGTGAAGGCCCCCCCACCGACTTGGCTCGGATACGCCAGTGGAAAAACGGGTGCTATATTCACCAGGGGTTTGACGGAGATGAGCATTGCCGGGATGGTGCCGCGGAGTTGTTCGCCTTTCGGTCCCCGCTGTGTTCCGTGCCCGGCTTTTCGGCTCTCCCAGTGGGCGCCTGGAAATGCTCTCTCGCCAGTGGCGGTCATCATGGGATGGTCCAATGAACGGGGAAATGTTAGCGCGGTTGTTGGAAGGTGAACCGGTGAGAGTAGGGTGCAGCACTGTGCGTGAACCACTGCGGCACCACTCTCCGCACGTGAGAGATCGTTCAGACGAACTAACTGTTTAACACACATTAGGCTTTCGCGACCAATATCCATAATAGAGGATGGTTGAGTTAGATCGCGTCAATATAAATGTGTTGTTGAACCCGCCACCACCCGCCACAGCCAATTAGTCAGTCCTGATGAGGCTGGTTGTAACTATTGGTGAAGCGTCGCGATTGAATTGTAAATGTTGTGGTTTTACTCGCGAACACGCCGGTGTGCCGAATTAGAAACGAATTGGCACGTTTTGTTTATGCGACAAACCTTACTAAATGTCTGTGTCGGCTGGTGGCGGGTTTAATCACACATTTATATTTACACGATCTAAACCCAAAAAAACCCTCTATTGTAGATAACTAACTATAGATTAACTAACTATAGTAAATATGGAATACGTGTGTTACTGCCACCCAAGTCAACATATGCAGAATGATCACTGCCATTTAAACATCTGTAAAATAATCCACATTGCTGAATAGTGAGAGTTTTTTCTTGGCATATTTTAGACAGCTTTTTTTGTGAGATGAATTGTCATTGGAAAATAAACACAATTTATAAGCAGGTAACAGCCTACAACTATACTTCATGAAGATAAAAAAACACTCTTGTACGCATTTGGCCAAATATCCCAGCGCAGGACTCTCCTCAAAATAGAGCACTGAGGTTCGAGCGAGGCTTGCCTCGATAAATGCACAACACTGTCTCTTCTGCAAGGCGAGATTGCGGAGGAAAAGCGGCAACTTGAATGTGAAGCACCTGGAGAAAACCCCCAAAAGCCCACGGACACAAGGGAATGGATAATGAGCGCGTCCTATCACTGCCGCTCTGAATCAAACGCAATTATGGACCAATGTCCTAACGCAGGTGGCAAATGAACCGAAATTGGAGCAATAAAAAAACCAGGGAAAGTTACATTGCAGAACAACCACTGTTATTCTCCATCCACTGGCAAATTAAGGTTGCCCCACACTGACGAAATTGCCTCCAGTCAAGTGTAACTACCAACCAACCGTTCCGTGCCTGCACGGATGCAAATTTTGGTTTACCTCCCCTGAGGGAGACACCGCTCTCTTTCTCGGGCGCTGCCCCGTCGCGATTCATGTCCTCTGGTTGACAACGTTACATGTGACCTGTCTTTGCGCAAGGCTCACAAACTACCGCAGGCCTCTTTGGAATGAGCCAATTGTTGCAAAGTTTTGCGACCGTTTCACGCGGTTGCCCGCACCGAGGGAGCCCGCCCGCCCTCGCCATTGCTCTCTCCGCTCCTGGATTCGGTGATTCCACGCGGCAAACGCTGCGGGAAAGCACGAGAGACAGGTTCACCGTTCCCTCTCCTGGGCAGGATTCGAAGGCTTCGCTGAGTTCGTGGAAAGGGTCTCAATTGCGGCGACGAGTCCAGCATCGGAATGATAAAAAAAAATAAGAATAGCCTTCACCTTTTCTGGAAATAAAACAGGAGGTGTGAAGATTTCAAACCACCAAATATATACCTATTGCAAGGCATCAAGTCTGCATGAACCACACATACTTGTGGCAAAACATACAAACAAACATGCTCTGATTATAATATATGCATTGTCCTTGAAACTTACAGAATTCTTCATGGCCTTGTCTCACCACCAGTGTTGGACCACACAGACGTCAAACATATTAACACCTATTGTATCGAAAGGGAAAAGCCAATTTTTTTTCTTCATCATTTTGACACTGGAATCATGAAGGGTCCCACAGTCCTGCATCGGGTCCGGTACCCATGGGTGACCGGCAGAGCGGGTCAGTGCTAGGTCGGATTGTGGTGCCGGTCGGGTCATGTTTCATGGCTGGTCCCCCAAGAGTCACCCACTAATGGACCACCATCACCTCCTCCTGTTTTTTTAAATACTTTATATTAAGTTCACTTGCTTGCTTGCGCGCTTACGACCGTGCAAATCTTTTGGTCGTTTATTAACCCACTTCCCGTGATCCAATCGAGCTGACATTTTGCACACAGACTCGTTGTGCGTGACAATTTAATTTCGTGAAATTTTTTTCAAAAATGTTCTACTTTTTAGGAATTTTTTTTTTATATTTAATTTCAAATACCAATGTGATAAAAAAATGAAACTCTTACTCAAGAAAAACCGAAATGAATAATAAAATAAAACCGATGCCACGCATATAAAGGATTTATAGTGAAAAACTTTGTTTTTACGGGTTAATTTTTTTTCTTCACTCGATCGGAACAAAATGGCGCGAGAATAACGTGGCACTCAAACAGAGGTGGGATGTTTTTCGGAAATACATATGTTGGGACACAGACAGAATACGGGACCCGAGGCTTCGTACTTGTCTTTAGCTTGTAACCTTCCTTTGAACGTCTCCACTCGTCGTGCTCTCCCCTTTATTACTCCTCGAGCCCCCTTTCTGGAACCTTCTGTCACTGTGTTTTTCCTTAATCAATCCCGGTCCTTCCCCTCTAGCGGATCCTCTCTGTTTTCTGCCTAATCTCGTTCAAATTTCATTCCTCCAGTCCCTTTAAAAGTCCGCCTCCCAACCAATCATCGTGGAGGTCTCCTTCTACCAATCGTAGACCTTTGTTTATTTTCGAAACAGCCGTTAGGCTGCACTATAGATTGGGGACATTTTTCGGTCATTACACAGACATACTTCAACGTGGCCTCAGAGTGCACCTAGCCTGGTAAAATCTCTGCGAGGACTTCGCCGTCGAACAAGTGGCGAATGGCGGCTGTTGTTGTTCTCCCACATCGTGGAGCGAGCGCCGATTTCAACAAATCATCATTTTGACACTGGAACCATGAAGGGTCCCGATTTCAACGAATCGGCGCTCGTTCATCGTCGCGTGAGATCGGTTCAACAAATCATCGTCAGGCGCGCGCGGCAGCATGCAAACGACTCGCCGCGTTGAAAGCGGAGGTTTAACCGGAGCGGTCGGTGAGACGCTCGCGAGTAGCGGAGCGAGAGAAACGCCGAGGCGCTCCGATCACATCGCGGCGTTGATGCCGCTTTCATCCCCACCTTTAACGAGCCTGACACGACGCCCTCCGAGACCGTTTGCTGAACGCGCGTAAGCCTAATTTGTGGCGTTGATTGAGCGTTTCGCGCGTTTGCAGCTGATTTCCTTGACATGTGACTGGCGAGCGAAATTAGAATTTTCTCTCTCCTCTGCATTGCGCCGTTAATGAGCGTGCGCTGCCAAAAAGGGATTCGAACCGACGGGTTGTTATTCCGGAGCGCGTTGCTTCGTAAACAAATGCCCGGCATCTTCTTGGTTCTTTCGGTAAAGTCACGTAGAAGGGAAATAATAAAATAATAAAAGTAAAACATAATAAAATAATTCTCACGACGTTTCGGCCACAACGCAAGCAGCGTTGTGGCCGAAACGTCGTGAGAATTATTTTATTATGTTTTATTATTTTATTATTTCCCTTCTACGTGACTTTACCGAAAGAACCAAGAAGATGAATCCCTGCAGTCACGAAAGCTTTAAATCGAAAAATGGCCGGCAAATATGATTTGTTTTTCAGCTCTACTTTCAGAAGAAGAAAAAAATCAACATTGATGCTGCTTCTGAAACCAATGATGGCATCCGTTCAATAATAATAATGATGATAATAGTGCTCAAGATAGAGGGGTGGGGGAGGGGGACGCTGCTGTAACCGCACTCGCAAGACACAGGTCACCGGTTCTAACCCCGGGCACAAAGCGGTTGAAATAAAGTCAATCAAATTCCACCCACCACCACCGCCTCCATCCACCAAGCGCACCCTGACATCTGGCCAGCATGGAGGAGTAGGCCAAGTACCATCTCGAGGGGGGAAGGGGGGCGGTATTTGGGGCTCCCTCCCGTGGAGGCCCCTTCTGCGAGCAGTGGCGCGCAAACAATTGCAGGGCTGCACCTTTACATTTTATTTTCTTGCACTTTTCATTATACAACAGCCTTACGTAACCACTGCATGTTGATCATACGCGTGAGATGTCGGTTCAGATTTATTACATTTTCTCCAGGTGTTTCTTCCTTGCCACTGAGCCATAAGCACGCCAATATATTTGGGAAAGAATGTACATCTCCCATTGTAATACATTATTACATTGTAATACTTGACTTAAAGCTTTTGTGACTGCAGGAATTCATATTGTTTGGGTCTTTCGGTAAAGTCACGTAGATAGGTTCAAAGAAAATGACAAAAAAACTACGACGTTGAGATCGCAACACAAGCGTTCGTCATCATTGTGTTGTGATCGAAACGTCGTAGTTTTTTTTATTTTCTTTGAACCTATCTACGTGACTTTACCGAAAAACCCAAAAGAATATACATTTTAATACCTTATTACATTGTAATACCTTATTATATTGTACTTTTATTACATTGTAATACGTTATTACATTGTAATAGTTATTAAATAGGTAACCAAATGAACAATTCCACGTCTCACGGACCCAACCAAGAGTCCACCGGGGTTCGAAATGTCACCTGCACCACGGCTATTCGAGGATGAAACACGTTAACGGTTGTTCATCGCCAGCGACCCCACTGATTTCTAAATGGCCCTCTCTTCGTGACCAAGGCGGGTGTGATCGTCGTCACCTCGTCGATGACATCACACCCACCGAATGAAGGCCCAAGACTGGAGGACGTTTTCACAATTTCCGCCATCTGCCTGACGATGCTGGCTGGCAACGACCGGCGAAAAGTCCGCACCCAATTGGCAAACGTCGCGTGGGTCCCTCTGCAACGTGACCGGTGCCACCGAAGCGGCGATAAATTGGCTCGTTTGTTCATCGTGTGGCAATTTTTATGAAACTCGGCTGTGTCGGGTGGAGGAGGGTGTATGACACACGTTTTACTCGATCCGACCCAATTAAACCACGCACACGTCAATACACGCGTTGAGACTGGTGGGAGACGTGAAACAGAGGTTTCTCAGATCTTCGGATTTCTCTACCATAAATAACGATTCTGATTCTGGTGATTTTGTAGAGGCGTTGCATTAAAATGTTCGCTTCTGCTTTAATTTCTCCTCCTTTTGTGCGGTGTCAAGAAATGTATCAGCCTGAATGAAAACGAAAAGTGCATCATTTGTTCCGCGTGATAGAATGTCTACCGAGACTCAAATGTATATACTGTATCTAACTTTGCGCCCCTGTGTTTTGGCTCATTGGGATGGAAAAAAAAATCCGCGCGATCCGTTTTGCTCTCACCAAAGAGCAAACCCTGGAGGTGAGGATTTTCGAGAAAACCGCTCGGACCTCGCGTGCAGCAGGGGCTGGTTCTGTCCGTCGGGAATTCAAGTCGCGTGAATTATTCACAAACGAGGACGAGTCCACTAAATTGGGGCTCTAAGCCAGACATAATGTCTCCTGGAGTAATAAAATAGCAGCAGGGTTATATATTTTTTTCTCCGTAGTGAATAATTAAATGCTAGCAGTATGCGGTAAATTCTGTCGCAGTGAGAAATGTGAATTATTTATATGATTAGAGTTTTTATTTTAGGTCTTTTTATATTTGTATTATCTCCCTCCTGTGGAATGGATTTGTATGCACATGAGTGCTTATACGTGTGTGTCTGTGTTTGTAAGGTCGATTCAGCCTCAAATGAGTACCTGGTGCAATGTGTAGACATCGCCATTGGGGAGACAAAGGCGGCTGGACGTGGTGCTGGCCACCCACCTCCTCGTGTGCTGTGCCGGCCTTCATAGGTGCTCGCTAACAGCACTTTCCCCAACAGTCTGTTGAGGCTATACGGGGGATCTTTTGTCCTTTTGTGTGTGCAAGAATTGTATTGAGCAGTAGTGTCATGGTTAGTGCACCGTGCTACGAATCCGGCAACCTGAGTTCGATCCCTGGCTATGGCCGATATCAGTGGCGAATATCTGAACTGGTTCTGGTCCTCCCCTAGATTGACTCAGTATGAAACGGGTAACTGGTAGTGTGATGTGCAAGCATCCGAACTATGGAAATAAAGGTGGTTCTTTCCACACTACCCACTCGTGTACCGTGTCAGCTTCAATAGGTGCTCACCAACAGCACTTGCCCCAACAGTCTATTAAAATGGGGGGGTGTTTGTATGTGTAAAGAGTAGTTGTGTAAACGTTTCTGCACTGCACGGTTAACTCAAATATTTGTGCGTAAAATTCTTGGCCATGGGCAACATCAGCAGCATGTGATGCTTGAAGACCTCCTGGCCCTCTCTTCGGTTGACTCAGCCTAAATTGACTGTCTATTACAGTCTTTAGAAAATAGCACTGGAAAGACCAAGGCAGACAGATATTAGTACTGATTACACCAGCTCCCTCATGTGTCATACTGGACTTAATAGGTGCTCACTAACAGCACCTATTCGTGTGTGCGTCAACTGTGTATGTGGTTGCAGTTCGTACACTGTGCACTGGAGTGCCAGTGGTCTGGGTCTAACTCCTCGCTACGATGTAGACTACCAGTCGCAATGGGTAACTAAATCCGATGATGCTCTCCCTTAGCTCCGCATAGACTAAAATTGGTACTGGGCTTGGTGAGCAGTCATCATCAGTAAGGAGACAAGGGTACCCGACGTTTGTGATGTCGGATTTATTCTCTCCTCATGGCCCCTGACGGTGATGAAGGGTGATTCTCAATCCACTGGCAAATGAAGGCCTCCTCAACAGCGTCAACCGTAGAGATCGTTTGACCATATTTTAACCGCGCCGGTTATTCCGCGTCGTTGAAGATGCGGGAGCTCAGAAACCAGTGCAGATATTACTCGCCACTGATGTTCGCATGGGATCGAACTCTGGTCGACGGGTTCATAGTGCAGTGCACGAATCATTGATCCACCCGTACGCCCAGCGAAATGCGGGCCTTGATAGGCGCACGCTCACAGCGCTTGAACCCCAACAATCCAAATGGCTGTCTGAAGCGTTTTCCCTTGTTTCGTATGTACTACATGTATGCAGTATATATAACTAAATATAAAATATTATTGCATTTTTTATCTCTATTTGAGAGCACATGCCCAGACACCCTGACCGGCAATATTCCACGACGCCGCTTCACGCGGACGCCACCCACATTTGCCAGAAGCGCAGCCGATGATCCGTCAAGAGCGCAGTGGGAGTCGGGTGTTGTGTGTACGGCCGCGATGATGAATGTCTCGTCGTCGACGGACGCGGCTCGCTGCGAGCGAAGAGGTGAGGGTGTTGCTTTGCCGTCAGATTGAGCCCATTTGCACAGAAGGGTGCCCACCGTGCAATCGGGGCCCTACGAGCCCTACAATATATCTTCGCTTCATCCTGTACACTTCGTTACTGATGTTCTGGAAGGGCCATACGTGCGTAATACGGATAGGACTGGCTTTTTTTCCCTACAGTCTGTTGTCGCTCCCCCGCACTTTCGATCAGTGCGGCTGGCTGCGCGCGGTGCGAAAGTAGTTCAACGTAGAAACAAATGGTAAATTAAAAAGTCTGGGTTCATGGCACACAGTGTCATCGCACAGCAACGTGACACCACGGCGAGTGATATTTCTCCTGGGCAACCCCTTCATCAACCCACGCTGACCAGCGTGGTGAAGTATGGTAACATAATCACCATCACTGACACTGTGTGGGGAGGACTTCATCCAGCAGAGATGTTAACTACCTCGCCTGGTAAACAGGTCGTGGGTTCGATTCCAACCCTGGCAATGCCTATATATTTGGAGTTTTCATGTTCTCCCCCGTAGTCGTGCCGATTTTTCTCCGGGTCCTTCGGTTTTTACCCTCCACATTTAGAATCAATGTGCATTTAAGAGTATTTGGCTGCTATACATGTCAACATGATAAGCCACTTCGATAGGCTATCACTTGTGGTCAGGTCGCTTTGGAAAAATATATATATAGCTCGGTGGGCCTTACCTAATAAAATTAATCATAGTAATAGGACCATCTGAAAAAGTCTCAAGACTCAGTGATGAGGCTTCAATGGGTAAATAATTTAAAAAAAGTTTTAAGTAACATTCAGCAGCTCACACCTTCAGAGACAAAAAACGGATAGCATCATGCCTGTTCAAAACGGCATGGCCGAAAGTGTAAACTTGTACGAGCTTCGACTTGAATAATAACTCATCGGAGAAAAGTGTTTTCAATATCAAGTGCGATCTGAGCAAATTTGTCCCAAGCAGACAGTTCATAATGCGTCGTTTAGACCCGATAACTCGGGGTTACCAATGTACGAAAACACAACTCACTGAGAAAACATTGTCTCAGACTGTGCAAGTTGGTACGCTGATTTAATTTAGTTGTTTTCATAAAAAAAAATTTCCTACGTGACTTTACCAAAAAAAAGTTTGATACGCTCTGTGTGTAATACAGACAAAGATCCCCCATGTAGCCTTCAACAGGCTGCTGGGGCAAGTGCTGTGAGCGAGCACCTAAGAAGGCCACCACAGCACACGAGTGGATAGTGTGACCGGCACCACGCTGGGCCGCCTATGTCTCTCCATTGCGTTATACACAAGGTACTCAATTAAGGCTGAGTCGATCGAGGGCAGGACCAGAAACGCCTAAAAAAATGTGCCACTCTTGTTAGCTGTGATTGGCATTCAAACTATGGTCGCCGGACAGCAGTGCAATGCCCTAACTGCTATGCCACCGCTCCCTATTGTGTAAGACACAAAAAACAAATATCCACCTTATAGCCCAAATAGGCTTTTGGGGCCAGTGTTTTTTAGCAAGCAAATACGAAGGCCAGCACAGCAGGGGGTGAGTGGCCAACACCACGATCACGCCCAGCCGCTTTTGTCTCCCTAGTGGTATTGTTTTTTTATACACTGCACCAGAGAATCATTAGAGGCTGAGTCAACCTAGAGGAGGCCCAGGACCAGTTTAGTATAATCATCACTGCTGTTGACCGTGAGCAGGAATCGAGAACTCGGGTCACCGGGTTTGTAGCGCAGTGCGCTAACCGCTGCACCACCGCTCCCCACACGCTCACATACACATGCACACACACATACACGTAGTTTCGGCAACTCTGGGCATTCTATCTGGGGCGCTGGAGAATCATGTTTTACCATTCTGGTATTTGCGTTAGAGCTGAGATTTTATACTGCGAAGCTGTGATCCAAAAATGGAGCCGTTTTTACGCAGAGTGGAGCAGTTTTGAGAAAACTGAGCACGCTTCTGAAAAATCTGCCATGGCAATATTTGAGGCCTAGCTCAATCGGCATGAATGCGCTCAATCGGCATGAATGCGCTCATTCGCTCATTCTCTTCAAGCCATCAAAATGCCGTTTTGCCATTTAGCCAAACGGTCATCCAAGCACCCAAATTTATTTAATAATTTTTAAGTCAAAATATGTTGTCGCTTTAACAAGTATGGGTCAGACCACAGAATGGTGCTCATGTCCTAGAAATTATACATTCCTATGCTCAGGGGCAAGTCCAGTCATAAGGGATCCACGGTTGAATTCTCACAAAAGTATTACTTGTTTTATTAACCCCATTGAGTGTTACCGTGAACGAGATTTGCACTGTTCTCTCACCACTGCCATGCAGCCGGAAGTTTATAATTACTTCTACTGCATGTATTTAAATATGCATTACATTTTGGCAATATTTTAATAATGTTGCTATGTGTTTAATTCGCATTGTTTATGAATATGTGCTGTCTCAGCCTCGCTGTGCGCTGCGTTGCACCACTATCCGAGTAGTTAACCTCGCATTCAATAAACCTTCAAAGCCAGGGTGAACATCTGACTCCAACGTATTTAATGAATAGAACGAGGTAAAACTGAGGGATAAACACAACACAAAATACAGCATCTGTTAATACTTGCAATATAAATACAATGAATGAAAACTGCAGCATCATAACATTGTCTTAGATAGCATGTATCTCAACAATAGGTCCTGGACGGACCAGGCACCTACATTAGCACTGAATAGCTATACAACAAGAGAATAAGCTACTGTGTTTAATAAGGTCACTTTGTGTAATCACCATACTGCAGCCTAAATGTGCAGTGCTGCATATAACACTGAACTGTGAATGAGATACTTCTTCATCCTTGCTCTCAAGATCACATTAATGTTACATGGGCACAATTCTGGCTCGACTTATCCAACTACAAATAACATTCACATTAATGCAAGTGACAGGCTTCGTTGTTAACTAGGCCTCATATTTATCATAACAATTGAACAGCATTATAAAGGCATTTACAGCATTATAATGGCAATCCTAACATTATAACAGCATTCCCAGTATTCTCAGAATATAAACGAACTTACAGACAATGTTTCTTAAAGTCTCGGAATTAACAGATGCACTCGTCTTCACTGAGACGTTAGTTGTGCCTCCATTTTGTACTCTGTGTAATGGCTGACACCCCTGCCTGGCCTCGTAACTTCAAGATCCTTAACTTATAACTACCTGATTACGTGACCAAACTCAACATCATCATATTATGAAGTTCCTCTGTAAGCACACCCCCATATCTGCTGTAGGGCAGAACATGTGCACTACAGCAGTGGTACAGCGGTTAGCGCACTGCGCGACGAACCTCGCAATCCAAGGTGGATTCCCGTTCAGGACCAATAACTGGTCCAGGGCCTGGTCGACCCCTTCTTGTGCCGTGTCGGCCTTCATAACTGTTCACTAACAGCACTTTCCCTGACAGTCTGTTAAAGGCTATACAGGGGATCTTTGTTTTTTTTTTCCCCTGTGCATTAAAACAAGGTGAGCTCTTATGAGAACACAATCTTTGTCACAGGAAATCTTCGAATATGTTACAAGGCAAAGAGGTTCCAAAAAATAAATAAAACGATTTCCAAACAAAACAATACTTATGCATAATAAAAAAAAAATCCTTAGCCAAAAGCAATTATATATGGTACGAGATTAGTGCACAAAGCAATTATTTTTCAAATGTCAGTAAACACAAGCATATTTAGCTCATTAACATAATATCACATAGCAAAATGGCATGAATCTTTGTCAAGGTCTGGAATTTATCCGGGCCAATGTCATTGGTGCCACCACCATCACCCTGTTCTGCTGCTTGTGTGCATGACGTTACATTTACAAAGCGCTGTTTTGCAAACGCCCAGTTTGTGAATGTAATTTTAATGAAAAAAAGAAAAATCTATATTTACTGTACATAGTAGACAGATATTTCAGGCGATGCCCCTTTCTTCAAGGCAGAGAGAGAGAGAGGGAGAACAGAGAGATTGAGTGGCTTTATGGCTGGAGATCACGCTGTGGCGCTCTGAGGAAGCTGGGACAGCTTTCTTAGAGCGTATGTGACTCAACACGTGAGCAGTTTTCTATCCTTATAAAAAAACAACTGTCGAGTTCTCTCAGCGTCAAAGGGGAGATAAATGGATGCGATCTCCAAGTTCCAAACGATGACAATCCCTCGGCCTAGTCGCTCTCTTGGCTTGCTTAGCTTTTTTTGTCTTTTGTGACGACTCAGGTTACTCTCGCTAATGGGACTGGTTCCTTGTCTCTGGACTCCTCAACTGGTTCAACGGAAATCAACGGAACTAACTGCTCTCCGCAGAATGCCAGAACAAATCGGCGTGTTGCAACTTACAGTTTTGGGCAGTGCTGGTACAGCACAATGGGTAGCGCACTGCACTGATCATTCAGTTTCCGTTATCTCTTGCCCTGACCCATATAAATAGTGGGCGCCCAAATTAACCCTTGAATGTTGTCACTCGGAACCGAATTCATGCTTTATGAATGGATACGGAGGGACGGAACGTATTTGGGCCAATCTGGGCTGAAGCAAAATGAACACGGCTCATTGGCAGTGACTGCTAATTGGGTGCACTTTGCCTCCACACCTTCGACACCCTCGAGCTGACAAAGGCGCAACAAAAATTGTGCATTTGAATAAAAATATGTTTTTTACAAATATATATAAATAGGTCTGCAAATGAAAAACGAAATTAAATATTCAACGGATGCGGGCACACTCTACGGCTAATTGGTCTCGAATAGTCGCTGTAGCACCACGCACGCAATGTATGATTCATTGCAAGAAAGTAATTTTAGTTGCTTCTCCTGGGACTTGTTGGTTCGATGTATTTATTTATTCATGCCCAGAGATCCGTGGCCCCATTGCTCCTTGTGCTGCATCTGTGAACGGGGTGTCTTGAGACTCGCATTACCTGGAACCAGTGCCGGATGAAGCTAGTGCGGGGCCTGTAGCATATGTTATAAAGGGGCCCTAAATAAAATAAAAACATACATATTAAAAGACAATTTTTGTTACTTGCATAGTAAAGTAATGGTATTTTTTCATTTGTTATACAGGCCAGATAATACGACAAATCGCTAACCTTAAACACCCAGTCGTTCGTAAAAGTTGAAGGCGGTATAGTACTATAGTAATAGAGCAAGTACAGAATCACTGAACCAGAATCGATAGCTTGAAAGCATTTAGCGCAGGGCCCTTGAAAGTGCGGGGCCCGTAGCATATGTAGCTACTTTTGTTACTTGGATAATCCGGCACTGCCTGGAACCTACAGGGAAGCGAGGTCAGAAAGGATTGAGGCTCAAGGAGGTCAGGTACCTCGGGGAAATTACAATCGAAGCGCACATTGTATGAGCGCAGAACTTAATATAAGCAACATGTGAGAAAACAATTTAAGGAGCGGTCCGTGTTAAGCCGCTGAGGTCACGACGGGTTTCTTTATTCATTCCTGTTCCTCTGTTCCCGTTGCTCCGTTCCCCTGTGCCGTTGCCGTTCTGCTGTGACGTACACTGATGCCTGCTTTATTGACAGGAGATATTGGCGCATAAAAATAAAGATTGCCGATCGGAAAAAAAACGCGATGAAAGTAGCGCTGCAAGACGCCTCTGCAGTGGAGAACGCCGGGCCGTAGGTGAGAAAAGATGGCAAGAAATGCTCTACTCGTTTCGGACAGGGGCCAAACCCAGGCTTATCTGTCCTTTTGTCAGGAGCTGGAGGGTCTCAGCTCCGGACGAAGGACAGAGAAACTCTTCCTATCTTTTCTCACCCTCCGGCCAGCGTTCGCCACAAGCAGCGTATCCTTACACGACCCTCGGGTAGTGTGGGGGGAAGGGTTAAGAGGTCAACTTCTAATACAGGCACATTCTCGGCTATAAACACAGCTGGGCCCTGCTCCCAAGGGGTGGGCATATCTTTTGCTTTCGGGTGGCAGGGTGGCGGCACAGAGGTAACCCGTGTTCCCCACGGCAAGAAATGCCTGGGTTTGATGCCCGACTCGGGTGCCGTTCTGTATGCGGAGTTTGTATGTTTTCTCCCCCGTGTTCTGCTTCGACTTTTCTCCCACTTCCTCCATCACCGACATGACGTTCGATTGGCCACTGCGACCACGCCACTGACTGGCTTCTCCTTCTTCTGGCCGATGTCGATGCAGGAGGAGGAGCAGCAAGCTGGAATTTTACATCGAGGCGGTTGATGAGCCAGGAAACTGTGCCGGGAGTGGCGGAGTGTAGGGCTGAACGATTAATCGATTTCAAATCGAAACCGCAATTTGGAAACAATGTTATTAGCAAATTGCAAAGGCTGCAATTTTTTGCGATTTGAAAAGTCCAATTACTTTCTTATTTGAATTGCTTTATTTTGTATTATTATAACTTTATTTATTAACTTAGCAATTGTTCTATGTTAGATTGTTATATTTCAATTAAAACAATTTAATAAATACATTAGACTATATAGAGCAGTTCATATTTTGATGATATCATGTGGTAATGCTCCATTACATGTTTTAAATCTATTACACGGTGAATATTGAACTGAAGCTTGACTTTAAAAAGTGTAATCGAAAATAAAATTGAAATTTCAATATCTGTCAGTAAAATCGCAATTAGATATTTCCCCCAAATCGTTCAGCCCTAGCGCAGTGGTGCATCACCGTGATGATGCCTCCTCAGTTGCATTTGTTAATCGGACTGACTAATCGGCGTACTCCTTCACCGCAGCGTCAATTCAGTCGCCGGGGTTAATTTTCCCTGCAGCATGCTTAGTTCCCAATCTGTACAGTCAAACACATTGCCTTGACCTTTGCCAGGAGAAGGGCACTGACAGTGTGGTATTTATAGAGAGGGCCAATACAAATTCTTCCTCTGTTCAAATTCCGATGGTGCTCGCTGCTCCTTCATTTGTGAAAGGCTGCCCTGATATTATTGTCGCGGTTCCGCATTGGGAAAGAATGTGTGTTGCGATAAGGTTCTCATCGTCTTGCGTGAGCAGTCTGTGCGCCCTCTGGGCAATTGGATTGAATGCAAAGATTGTGAATTGCCCCGTGGCGCCGTTTGAATGGGGCCAAGTCCACCCCATTCAAACGGAGATATATGTGCGCACAAAGAGTTTAAATGAAACTATTAAGTTTAATCTAACAGAAAATATATACACATTATAGACCCCCCCCCCCAGCTGAAATTGGCATAACTTGGTGAAAAGTCAAAGTGATTTCCTGTTCAAATGAGCATTACACTAAAAACTAAACTATGTTTTTTATTTTACCAGATAAGGCCCACTGAGCTATGTAGCTCTTTTACGTAAGCGACCTGGACACGAGTGATAGCTCAATGAGGTGGCTTATTACGTGGAAATGTAT
This sequence comes from Lethenteron reissneri, assembly GCF_015708825.2. Classification (NCBI taxonomy): domain Eukaryota; kingdom Metazoa; phylum Chordata; class Hyperoartia; order Petromyzontiformes; family Petromyzontidae; genus Lethenteron; species Lethenteron reissneri. The sequence goes on along the minus strand of NC_083797.1, from coordinate 11,023,495 downwards.
AACAGCCAAACACTCTAAAGAGTGTTGTACAACACTCGCGGACACACCATGGCAATACCCAGTGTCACTCGCTACTTCCATGTGCATATAGAACCTAAGGGTTTGCGATACAAAACGAGTCCTGAGTGGCACTCGTGGTCTAATACTTGGGGCACAGATGAAGCATCGATTCGTGCAATTGTAATTGATCTGCAGACTCGCGATCATAGCATTGGTTAATGCTATCCCATTAATCAATAAACGATTAACCAAATGCTTTACCGATAATCGGTCTGACAATTGACTAATGGGATGACATCCTGCTTCCTGAAGGCGGGAAACCTCCTATAAGCCACGCCCAAATGCGACGTGAGTGATTATGTTGATGACGTCATGAAGCCCCACCCATCACCTACCCCTCCCCCGCCCACACAACTATTTTTCTGCATTTGAAGATTTCGTGACTGACGAAATCCATACTCTTTGGCTCTTTCGGCAAAGTCGGTAAAGTCATGTGACTTTTCCGAAAGAACCAAAGAGTATTTTTCTGTAATCTAATTTCATCGAGAAATCGAACCAAATAATCTTTGGAAGGAGTCAATTATTCAAATAATTAATCTGATGACCCAGCTCCCGGCTCTAGTGCAGGGCGTCAGATGCTCTGCGCTGACCCGGCCAGGGGCCGAGGCTTCAGCCACCAAGAGGCAGTGGCTGCCAGGAGGTGCAATGGACTCAGGGGTTGACAGCTCGCACTGCAGAGAGGACAGCCGACAAGCCTGGCGGCGGCGCATGACGCAGACGCGCGTTGACGTGCGCGACTGTAAAAGTACAAACTTCAAAAAAGTTCTTCTTGGTTCTTTCGGTAAAGTCACGTAGAAGGGAAATCATAAAATAATAAAAATAAAACATAATGAAATACAATTATTCTTTTCTTATTTCCCTTCTACGTGACTTTACCGAAAGAACCAGGAGGATGAATCCCTGCAGTCACGAAAGCTTTAAATCGAAATTCAGGAAAGTTGTCGTTTTTCTCTTTTCCATGCCACCGTGGGGTTATTTTTTGTCTCTGCATTCGGGCGGCCGCTCCCGGCCGGACGGCCCCAAGCGGTTAAAGCGATTGGCTCACACGTCAAAAGGTTGCGAGTTTAAATCCTGGTAGGGCAGGGGTCGGGAACCTTTTTGACTGGGAGAGCCATAAAAGCCAAATATTTCTAAATATATTTCATTGAGAGCCATATAGTATTTTTAACGTAAAATAAATTAAATGTCTTACTTTTAATGCGACTTCTGGTCACGGGATCCGTGACCCGAGAAATTTTATCTTCAAAACTAATTTCTGTTTACTTATAAATAACACAGTATTATTAAGCAAAATCACAAGTATTTTAAAATCAGTTCCAAACTGATTTTATTTTTATTTTTTTATTATTATTTTTTTCAACTCAAAATTGTCTGGGAGCCATATGCCGTCACCAGAAGAGCCATATATGGCTCGCGAGCCATAGGTTCCCGACCGCTGTGGTAGGGGGTTGACATATCCCATCATCATCGTGGTCGTCCTAGTGTATTTTTTTGTTAAATGTATTTATTTAATTCACATGAAACATTTACTTACCCAGGAACACTTCACCCAGGTCTCAAGAACGAACTTAACTATTTTTTTTTATTTTACCAGGAAAGGCCCACTGATCGATGCAGCTCTTTTTCAGAAGCGACCTGCCCATAAATGATAGCTCAACGAAGTTGCTTATCACGCGGACATTTATAGCAGCCAAATGCTATAAATGCACGTTTACAAATGTGGAAGGGAAAACCGGAGGACCCGGAGAAAAAGTCCACGCGACCATGGGATGAGCATGCAACCTCCAAATGAACAGCAGTCGTGACGGTGGGGCATCAAACTGGCAACGTCCCGCCCACCACCCCCACGTTCCATTCCCTGGTTACCACATTCAGATAAGCCCCTCCCCCCTTAACTTGTATTTAAGGGCTGGTCTTTTGGAATTTTCCTCACTTGATGCAGTAATTTTAGCTGTGACGGTCCCACCTGATGACGGAGACTTGTGTTGCCTTCGAAACGTCGTGATTTATTATTTTATTTTATTTCCATTATTACTTTTATTAACTTTTAATTTTATTTTTTACCTACGTGACTTTACCGAAAAAAAACCCTAAGAGTGTGGCAACGTCCTGGCATACGAGGCGAGGGAGACATCGTCTCACCACGGCAGCGCCCCAACTCTCAATCGACAACACTGGTCAACACACTTTTTCTGGCATAAGGTATTTCAACGGTTTTAAGGAAATTTTGGGGTGCTGATTCCAAATTTGGCATCAGTTTTTGAGATATCAAATATTGCATTTTCAATAAAAATAAAAACTGCAGAAGAAAAATATTAAATAAATGTGGGTATCTACATAAAATGATATTCTAAACACACTATCCTAAAAATACAGCACCATATTTTAACACTAAAGCAGTCACTGACTCGCAACAACTTGCAATCATAAGTGACAGAGTTAATTTCGGGTAAAATCAATGAAAATGGGGTATGCCGATAGCATAAAAATTATGTGATAGAGCAAATCTGAGATCAGATTTGGAATCAGCACCCTGAAATTAGTCTAAAACAGCTGCAAAAGTCCAGGCCAGAAAAATAAAATTTTGTTGACCAGTGTAAGTTTCACAACAGGGGGCGCTATTGCTGCGATCTATAGTTGAGTAATTTTGAAGAGGTCATTTTAAAAAAATGGTAATTCGGGAGCGTGATGCCGACACAAACGGTCTACCGATGAGTGCCACTTTGTGGGAAGTAAACAGTGGTTGGTAGACATTGAAGAGCGTACTGAACCACACACATGAGAAGGAGACATCACAGCGATACACTCCGATGCCCCTGACGAAGCTGTCTTGCTGGACCACCTCAATGTGAAATTGCAGCCGTTGCTCTGCATATCCATCGGCCGTACGATGGAAGAAAGTGGTGGATAGTGATAGGTTTTAACCTTTTCAACTGGTACAAAAACGGACACCTTTATACAAGGCATCATGTTTGCAATAACCACAACACAAGCAGTCAAAATGCAAACAAACAGAAACAACTCTGATGATGATAATGATATGCACTGTCCTTGAAGTTGATTGGTCCACATCCGAGACAGCATTTCTTAGAGCCTAGTCTCCATTGGTGTTGGACCAGATGACGCCAAAAGGCGTACAACTCAAAGAACTCATAGTGTAAATGCTTACCCCGAGCTCTCAATACTCTGATAGTGCGCTGTCTTTGAGTTGTACGCCTTTTGGCGTCATCTGGTCCAACACCAATGGAGACTAGGCTCTAAGAAATGCTGTCTCGGATGTGGACCAATCAAATTCAAAGACAGTGCATATCATTATCATCATCAGAGTTGTTTCTTTTTGTTTGCATTTTGACTGCTTGTGTTGTGGTTATTGCAAACATGATGCCTTGTATAAAGGTGTCAGTTTTTGTACCAGTTAAAAGGGTAAAAACCTATTACTATATTTTGCCACTGGTAAAGGAGGTCTCATAGTGTAAAGTGGTGGATATCTGGAGAGACTGGCCCCCACCGTGGGAATATCTGATGTCCACTGCTGATCCCATGTCACACACTGAGACGAGCAATGCCCCGTGCTTGCTTGAGCAGAGATGTATTCACTTTGACTTGGATTGGTTACTAGTAGAAACCCAGAGAGTTGAGGGGCTGTGCCCAATTTAAACATTCCATTCTTACAATTTGAACAAAGCCGCATAAAGAGTGTCTATAGGTTTGACCTGAAATGCACGCAGGTCTGCCCTATGTTACCATACAACACATTAGTTCCACAGTGGTGAGATGTTAACGACCTCGCCTATTACACGCCTGCTGAATAGTTGGAGTTTGCATGTTCCCTCCGTGGTCGCTGGTCGCATGGATTTTCCTCCGGGTCCTCCGGTTTTTCCCTCCAAATTTAGAAACGTGCGTTTTGAGCATTTGGCTGCAATACATTTCCACGTGATAAGCCACTTCCGTTGAGCTATGATTTGTGGCCAGGCGGCTTCTGAAAAAGAGCTCACATAGCTCAGTGGATCTTGTTACCTGGTATAATACGAAATTATTTAGTTGATAGTTTCAGAATTGCAAGTGTTACACCTCCTCTGCGCCGTTACTTCCACCTGCAGGCTCTGGTTTAATCTGGCAGAGGCATCGGCTTGCCCTTCCCTTCTCACCCCGTCCATCCTTCTCGAATGCCCCCTCCCACCCAACGAAGAAGTTCGTGCGCATGCGACGGGGGAGGCGGTAGCGCTGTGCAGTACTCACGTATGGGTTGGCAGGGTTGCCCCCATGAGCACGAGCGGTGGACTTTCTCCGGGTGCTCCGGCTTCCTCGCAGACGAAACAAAGCAACGTCGGCCGGCCCTGCCTTTCAGACGGCTGCGCCAATCGGCATCAGGTACCAGGCAACGCCAGCGGCGGCTGGCTACCGCTCTATCATCGAGGGGAGTCCCGTGAGCCACTGCTAATGCCTCGGGTCGTTCAAATTCGCGGAAGCTCCCAGCAACGCCGCGGCGAAGAGCTTCGCAGGGCAATCGTTGCCGAACAAATTGTATTTGCAACGACGCGAGGACGCGTCGGAGGGCCGCGCTGCACGACGCAAACCGCGACAACGTCACGTGACACAGCTGCTGCTGCCCCTCTCACAGCAGCAATCCAGCTTCTGTGAGTTCTCTCCAAATGTAATGACACCTCGAGAGCAACCTTGCACGGGGCTGTGAACATGATGAGCGTGTGAAACTGGCGTCGGAAGTTTTTACCAACTAAAGGTGTTTTTTTTTTAACACCATGCCGTGCCAAATGAAGCAAAATTGAAAGTGCGTTGATATATACAAGCAGGAAGAGCAAGCCGTCGGCAATTCATGTAAAAGGTTGCTGATTTACACAGCGGTTCGTTTGGAATGTCACGGTTGCGATGTTTGATTTAGAGTGCTGTGTTTATTCTTGGCTCTCGGTCACTGAAATTAAGAATCCCTCAAACGGTGAGTTGAGTCTCCTCGTGAGTATCGGCTATTGCTCCACAAACGAATAATCATAATAATTAATTATTTGATTTATTAATTATTTAAGAGGAACCGGACGAATTCGGCTGAGCTAGCACTGCTCTGGGATCGTGGATTAAAACTCAAGCAGCAGCTCGTTATTAAACTGAGTTCTCAAGTGCGTTTGAGTCGATGGTCTCAGCCCAGTTATCAATGAAGTCACAAAAAACGCCTTCATTACATTCATATCTATGGGACTTTTTTGGCAGTATCAAAATGATGAAAGAAAAAAAACATGCTTCGCCCTTCCTGGAAAGACATTATTACATTCAACCAAAAATGTTCCACTTAATTTGGGCAAAATGTCCAGTTCTGAAAATTAAAAACATCAGTTTGATCTCTCTGGAGCAGGCCAGGTGAGAAAGTGCAGGCCTCTATTGTGGCTAAGAAGTCACTTTGAAGACATCTCAGAAGCAGTTCAGTAATATCTCCTTCTGCGGACCGTTCTCTAACATGGGAAAGGGGTTGTCCCTGCATTGCAAGAGTTGCCATGCAATGTTATTTTGTCTGGTTATGTGATGCCGAGAGAACACGAAAAGATAAAATCGGAGAAAGTGGCAGGCAGCTCAGGATCAGAGCATTGAGCCAGCAACGCTGACATCATGGGTTCATATCCGAGTTTCAGCTGCTCGTGATTCATCAGGTTCTCAGGTTTAGCGAGTTGATGATCTCAGCCCGTTCGCCAAGAATGACTCCACGAAAAAATATCACGTTAAATTATTTTTTTTCGTGCTTAGTTTGAAAAGAATGCGAACATTTTTTATGTTTTTCGCCGTCGTGCAGCAACAGCATTTCCCAACGAAGAGTTTTGTGGAAAGTGCTCCCCGGCGTGACGGATCAAACATCTCACTCGAAGACATCTCAAAATAAGTAATATTTAAAAATACTTTTTTTAAACACGCTTTAATGAAATGTACCGTACTAGTAATGGAAGAACTCCATGACTCCAGGAAGTGGCCCCGAAGCTTGCCATAACGTAAGGGACCGTGATGATTTACAGCCAACGTTAGTTGAGCGTGGACAATGTGACCCAAGCCTAAACATAACATATAAAAATTAATGTTTAAAAATAAATATTTTTTATTTGTAATGATAGAATATAGTATTGTCATCAGTATGACATAAGTATACCAAGTTTGCAGTCGATACCACATTGGGAAGTGGGTAAAAATTGAGTTACAAGATTTGAGGAGTTAATAAAAAAAAAAGCGTGTAATAATAAGTTATGTTCGGAACTCTTCTTTCGAGGGCCCGTTCTCGCACCTTCTCTGCGAGTCTTCCATGCCGCGACACTACCAGTAGGGTGATTGGACTAACGGTGGGATGGCGTTGTTTTTAAATCCTTTATATTAAGTTCACTTGCTTGCTTGCTTGCGCGCTTACGACCGTGCAAATCTTTCGGTCGTTTTTTAACCCACTTCCCGTGATCCAATCGAGCTGACATTTTCCACACAGACTCGTTGTGCGTGACAATTAATCTTCGTGAAATTTTTTTTCCAAAATTTTACACTTTTTAGGACAAAAAGATTATATTTAATTACGAATTGCTTAATGGTGGCAGGCAATCATCTGACCCATAGGTGGCAGCCATCTCAAGCCAGAGGACTAGAGGACTCTAGCCGCCACGCATATAAAGGATTTATAGTGAAAAACTTTGTTTTTACGGGTTATACTTGTTATTGTCACGGACGAGGTTATCCCGCGAGGTTTCTTTGCAACGCCCGGCTATGCGGCCGGGGTAGGAGGTGGCAGAGATTAAATTGTTCTGTCGCGCGAGTGTCTATCTGCTCGCCGGGACGTCGGGGAAAAAAAACCCTGCGTTTTTGGCAGCTGCTGTTGCTGCTGCTTACGATGACCATTAAGTAATACGCTGGCAAGCCGGAGCAGTGCTTTGGATTTGCTTGCATCTGACAAGCCGCGAGACGGCGCGTGTTGTGCGAAAAGATGGTGTGTATCTAAGCGTGGCGTCTTCGCAAATGAAGCTTAAAATTACTTTGAACTAAAACGAAAACTATTCATACTTTACCAGGTAATGGCCCCACTGAGCTGCGTAGTTCTTTTTCCGAAGCGACCTGGCCACAAATGATAGCTCGAGGAAGTGGCTTATCACGTGGAGATGTACAGCAGCAGCCAAACACTCTCAACGCGTGTTGGGGTCGAAATGTGGAGGGGAAAACCGGAGGACCCGGAGAAAAATCCACGCGACCACAGGGAGAGAGAGAGACACGCAAACTCCAAATATTCAACAGGCGTCGGGGTTGGGCTTAAACCCATGACCTCTGTATACCCGACGAGGTAGAATATTATCTTGCCATTATATTGCGTGAACAAGCAGATCACTTTTAGTACGAACAGGATTGTGGGAAGAGTATGGCAATGGTAGCAGCGTCTTATATTCCGATGCAGAGAAACGGGATCTCTCCTCGTGCAGATACAATCATCTACACCGGGGGGGGGGGGGGGTCATCCAGGGGTTGACCGTACCGCTCCCAGATCCGCCCAACCTAAAATAAACACTTGACGTGGGTGTCGGCATGTCATTCAGGGGAGGGGGGAGAGACAAAGGTGGTGGTGTGAGCAGTGGCGTAGCCCACAGAAGCCACTGTTCGTGTGCCGCGCTGGGCACCATCGTCGCTAGCTATCGTCACCTCCATGCAAACACAACAGCCTACGATGATGACAGCGTAAATATAGATTCGTACGCTCTACTGTACGTTACGTGTCACTCCCCCCCTCCTCCCCAAAACTCCCTCCGCGCCTGCAGCGCTTCAAAGGGCGACGGGATCGTGTTCCTTAGACCCGTTACGAAGTCGCACGGAGGCTCGCTCCAACAGCTTGGCTTGGCGGCTTGCTGCTCACAGAAAATAGCACGAACATCGAAAGGCATCGCCGAATGTGTTTTTGTGACACCGGGTGGCTCAAAACAAAAAAAAATTACCATAGACACGGGGACTTTGGGGAGACTACGAAATCGCCCGGGACGCTGATCCATGAAAAACAACAACAACAAAAACCCCGACTGCTTCGTGGTGATCGTGTCGCTGTCCCACTGTGTCCGGGTACTCATCGTGCCCCACTCATTTCGCGCTCCCCCAGGAAGGGCGAGCGAGCGAGTGGGCGGACGTGCCGCACGAAGCGGGGACAACTCGTGGCGCTCCTCCTGCCACGCCGGGGGCGGATACCGTGCGGCCGTTCTTTGTGCCCCAGAGGTCGCAAACGGGTTTTGATTCCTTACCCGTACCCGTACCCGGCCGCACCAGGGTCGCAAACGGGTACCCGTACCCTACCCGATACCCGGCTACCCGTACCCGGCCGGGTATCGGGTAGGGTACGGGTACCCGATTGCGACCTCTGGGATGAAGCCATGTTGCAGGCGCGGGTGGGTTGATTCTAGGAACTTGAATTGTGAGAAGAGACAAGACGTTGGGAAATGAGTGACAAACAGTTACTCACCAGTGACTCACGGCCTACCCGTACCCGTACCTGGCCGCACCGGGGTCGCAAACGGGTACCCATACCCGGCCGGGTACGGGTAGCCGGGTATCGGGTAGGGTACGGGTATCGGGTACTCGGTTGCGACCTCTGTTAATGTGCCCCCAGGGGTTCAGCGAGACTCGTGGGGCCCTTCAAGCAACCGCGCGCGTGGGCGCCGAGCTCGGCTGCGTGTGAACACACTGAAGACACATTCCTGTTTGAACGTTTATCAGTGTCTCTCGCTCGCTCGCTCATGCACAGCTCCCGAAAGCTTCGGGGGAGCCACGGTGCCGAGGTGTTAACTGCCTCGCCTGGTATACAGGAGGTCGTGGGTTCGATCCCGACCCTGATGAGATGTTAACTGCCTCGCCTGGTATGCAGGAGTCGTGGGTTCGATCTCGACCTTGATGAGGTGTTAACTGCCTCGCCTGCTATGCAGGAGGTCGTGGGTTCGATCCCGACCCTGATGAGATGTTAACTACCTCGCCTGGTATGGAGGAGGTCGTGGGTTCGATCCCGACCCTGATGAGATGTTAACTGCCTCGCCTGGTATACAGGAGATCGTGGGTTCGATCCCGACCCTGATGAGATGTTAACTACCTCGCCTGGTATGCAGGAGGTCGTGGATTCGATCCCGACCCTGATGAGATGTTAACTACCTCGCCTGGTATGCAGGAGGCCGTGGATTCGATCCCGACCATGATGAGATGTTAACTGCCTCGCCTGGTATACAGGTGGTCGTAGTTTCGATCCCGACCATGATGAGATGTTAACTACCTCACCTGGTATGCAAGAGGTCGTGGGTTCGATCCCGACCCTGATGACATGTTAACTGCCTCGCCTGGTATGCAGGAGGTCGTGGTTTCGATCCCGACCCTGATGCAATGTTAACTACCTCGCCTGGTATGCAGGAGGTCGTGGATTCCATCCCGTCCCTGACGCCTGCTGTGCACGTGACAAGCCACCTCGTTGAGCTATCATTTGTGATCGCCAGGTCGCTTCTCAAAAAGAGCTACGTAGCTCAGTGGGTCTTACCTGCTAAAATAGAATATAGTTTTTTTCAGGATGTTCTTGAGAATGGAAGCCGCTGGCCATGTAATGAATCTTCGCCCACTCGCGTTATTTCACGACGTGTCGTGATTTAAGGCCACGTTTGTTCGTGCCATCTCATTTGTGTTGTCTGTCTGCTTCTTTTGTGTTATTTGTATCGAACGTCTCATTCTGGCTTCATTCTTTTCATGTAACTGTAACATTTGCATCTGAATTTCGTATAATTTACACAAATCATAAACAATTTGTACTTGCTACTTTTATTTTATTTTACCAGGTAAGGCCCACTGAGCTGTGTAGCTCTTTTTTCAGAAGCGGAAAGCCACAAATGAGAGCTCAACGAAGTGGCTTATCACCACGTGGAAATGTAGAGCAGACAAACATTCTCAACGCACGTTGATTCTAAATGTGGAGGGAAAAACCGGAGGACCCGGTGAAAAATGCACACGACCACGGAGACAGAGACATGCAAACTCCAAATATGCAGCAGGCGTCAGGGTAGGGATCGAACCTACGACCTCCTGTATACCACGCGATGTAGTTAACATCTCGCCGCCGTGGCGTATCACGTGATGGATTAGTCGTGAGCTCGAGAATAGATACTAATCGGTGACATGAATCGTTACATCCCTCATACCAAAATGTTCCCCCCCCCCCCCCCCCCAATATATTGCTATAAAATAGATTTCTGTTTATATTGTTGTGGTTATGGTTGTACTTTTAATCCCTAATCTCTGCCATTGCATACAATGAAACAAGAAAAGGTAAAAAATAAAAAACAGAGCAATGTACTGTAATACAATACACTATTAGACATTATTGTAAAAAATAAATAAAAAGTCCATCCTATGTGTTACTGAATTTTTAATATTTCAGGCAGAAAACGGCAGGAAATTCATTTCTAATTTAGATTTTTTTTCTGGGGGGGGGGGGACGCCCAGACCCCCAGGAAGATTTGGTCCCCCCCAATGTTGACTCCATGGCTACGGCCTTGCCTCATACCCAATGACTACAGACGGCAGCGTAAATGAGTTTGCGAGGTAGCTCGTTAACGACAGGTTTTCTCTTCTTGCGTGTGACGGCACCAATGTGTTCAGGAGCTACATGCCAATGTCGACGTCTGCTCATAATCAACGTTTTTGGGTTTAGATCGCGTTATTTATAAATGTGTCGTAACCCTCCACCACCCGACACGGCCAATCAGTAAAAAAGTGTCACGTTGACAAAAGACAAATAGTTCACTGCTTTAGCCCACCGGTGTGTTGAAGCCACAACATTTACAATTTGAGTGGCTTCAACACACCGGTGGGCTAAAGCAGTGAACTATTTGTCTTTTGTCAACGTGCCACTTTTTTGCTGATTGGCCTGTCGGGTGGTGGAGGGTTACGACATATTTATAAATAACGCGATCTAAACCCAAAAACGTTGATTATGAATAACATTGGTCGCGAAAGCCTACGTGTTAAATCGACGTCTGCTGTTGACTACGACGAGAGGGCTTCAGGAGAGAAAGGGGTTGTGTAGTTTTGCTATAGCCCCTCCGTTGGAAGAGCACAGATTAGAGTGTTTTATTATACTGTCCACAGTTTGGGTTGCATGCCCACAATTGCACTCATGTGGCTTGTGGCTTTAAATTTCCATTGATTTGATTGACATTAAAGTTTTGAACCTAAAGCATTTCATGAGTACTGTTCACATCCTAGGTTCTACTCTAGACAACTCTCTGTGGGTGACTCTGCAATGTGTGCTCAGCTTGTACCACACATTATGACAGAGACGAACTATACAGAAAGACCCCAAAAATCAACTCGGTGAGTAGTGGTGAGCGAGTAGTGGTGAGTGAGTGTTGTGGCTATTAAAGAGGTGAGTATCTCCGAGTGAGTTTTGTGTAATTACTTCAGAATTATTTTTTGGAGGAAATAAAATATTTAAGAAATATGAAACGAACAACGATAATCACGGTTATCCACATATATTTTGTTCAGGCTACATATTTTTATGCCAAATGTCTGGCCATAAACCCATCCACCACCTGGCAATATTATCACGATGACCATTGTATATTACCATTGTTATTATTTATCTGTGCCAATATATCTGACCGAGGATTTTCATAATTTTTGAGAATTTCCACGACGGAATCCAACACCAACGAATGGTGACGTTTCGCTCCGACTGCCCGGAGCTTCAGGGCAATTGGAGCCTCACGCCCTCCGTCAGAATTGGCGCAGAAATGACACTTCTGATCAATGCCTTAGCTCGTACGTATGTTGAACTTCTTTAGCACCATACGTAGCCGACCGTGCTGAAGAGGTGCATAGTTGTGAGTGAGTGAGTTGTTTTTTATAACGGCGATGACTCAGCGGCAGTGGCATTCGTTTGAATGTGTCATTCCCATCACCGCCTTGAGGTGGTTGACCCAGATGAACAGCGGCCCCTGCGCACTTGAGTAGCGAGTCCATTTGACTTTGACTCTTTAAATGCAGCTGTGTAGCTCGGGGAGGTGGGGGGGACAATGCCAATATTAGGGTCACCGAGCCAGCACCTCCGAGACCCCCGGGGTTAAGGCTCTGGTTTGACCCCGAGGCTAAAATAAGCCCCGACTGCGCAAAAGAGCAAACGTCCCTGCGGAATTGCCATTTGGCCTTGATTCCACTGCATCCAGGTCTGAACAACAAGAGCGGCTGTTTGAATTGCCGGCGTGGGTGGAGGAAGGGCTTCACAGTTGGGGAGCACGTGGCCAGTGGCTTTATACCCAGAGCTTTTACCCAACACCAGGTGTCAGCGCCGACAGCAAATTTATATCATCTGCTGGCAGGGGAATTCAGAAATATCACACCACCGTGGCTCAGAGTAGCACCGGCTGAACCCTGAAATAACCCAAAAAATGTTGAACAAAATTCCAAGAATGTTACGATGCTGATGTGGGCGTCCTCGCTGCTGCTGCTGCTGCCCGCGTCGGAGGTTCCTCGCAGCTGCGACGCGACGCGGGGGTGTCCCCCGTCGATCAGGTTCCCTCCGTCGCGTTTGGCGAGAGAACCCCCCCCCCCCCCCCGCCCGCCTCCTCGCAAAAGCGCCGATGCTGTCGACTCTCCGCTCGATTCGCGTGAGATGTCCCGCCGACGGTCGGGAGGGGTGGCAGCAAAGGGAGCTTGCTGCTGCTGCTGCTGGCTGGCTGGGAGCAAGTTCCCTTTGGAACGGGTCCAGGCGGCGTTCCTTTTGCATGTGCGCTCAGCTCCACTCGCGAGGCCCCTTGCATTCACTGTGCTCCGTGTTTGTGTTGCGCGAGCCGCGGTGGATATGGCCCCAGGGGGCGACGGGCTGGGCTGGGCATCCGTGCCGCGCCACGCCGCGAACCACATGGGCAGTGTTTCAAGTTTAAAGTTTTCAAGTTTCATTTATTAGGTATAGCCCTGTGAGCCATTCGGCTCTTGAATCGAGTGCAACCGCAACAACAAAAAACAAAAACATGAACAAAAAAACATTTTAAAGTGAATATGTGACTGAGTGCAAACAGAAATCCAAGAAAAGACAGCAAAATATTGCAGAAAAAGCACCGTACACCAACGCTGTGTGCAAAAATCCCAGTGGGATGCAAGTCAAACAACAACAACAACAACCACAAGACAACTTAGATTAAGGCCATCAGTCTAACTCCGTACTACAACAAACAAACATGTTTCAAGGCGAGGTTGACAGCACCCCCTCGTCTTGTGAAGCTCTCTCTCTCTCGGTGTCTGTCTCCTCTCGGATGTGTTCAGCGGGGTTGTAACGTGTGTCACCGAAGATGTAAAACGATAACTAAGCTTGACCCTTTCCAGCAATAATACCGGCGGTGTTTTTAGATGCTCAGACACCAAGTAGACACCTTTTGTAAGGCACCGAGTCTGAATGAAACACGCATGCTTGTGGTAAAACATACGAACAAATGTGCCTATCATAATCTATTAATTGGCTTTGAAACTGATTGGCCCACACTGAAGACAACCTCCTGTAGGCCCTTGTCTCAGCGGTATTAGACCAAATGACGCCAAAAGGCGAACAGCACAGAGGCGATGCAAACATCGACGCACGGATCGATTCGGGTTGACCAAAACGGTCCCATAGATACGCGACTGAAGATAGGAAACTGAATCATCCCTGAAGAAGCTTCCAGCACATGGAGCGAAACGTCGGACATCGTGCCAAAAAAAACGTGGCACGACCTAAAACACGTCAACAACAACAACCGCCATTCGCCACTCTAAGTGGCGGTAATGTCACCAAGGCGCTTGTGCCAGGCTAGGTGCACCTTGAGGCCAGCTGAGGAGCGGCACACCTGTGAAAACCTCCACGGTTCGCGTCGTCTTGTGGAAATTATGCGCAAAGACAATAATTATTCTATGCAGTCCCTTTTGCCAAATTCACTGAGGGATTAGGAGCCTCGTCCATGCCACGTCGGTCACGTGGTTTTCTCGACCATACTTACCGCACTGGTCAGTGTAGGTTTTTGCAAAGGGGTAGGGGTTACCAACACCAGTTCAGATGTATCTCGCCACTCACGTTAGTCACGGTCGAGAGAGAAGTGTGCATCCTTCCAACAAATAACTCCTACTCACAACACGACCAAAACATTGTATACGTTCTTCATATTAGGGGCCGTCCATAAATGACGTCACGCGATTTTTGACGATTTTTTACCCCCCCCCCCCTCGTCACACGGCGTCACAAAAAGTCAGACCCCCCCCCTGAAATATGACGTCACAAAGCTCTGCCCCCCCCCCCCAAAAAAAAACATTTCCATTTTGAAAATAAAACATGCTTCAAATCGCTTTAAACTATTGACATTGTAGTGCGTATTTAATGTGGCGCTGCACTCTGATGTCGTAGGAGTGTTGTTATAACAATTAGTGTTGTTATAACAATTCTATATTTATTTAAAGTTGCGCATTTTGATATGACGTCACATTTCTCAAACCCCCCTCCCCCTCGTCACACATCGTCACAAATGTCTGACCCCCCCCCCACCACCTAGGTACGTGACGTCATTTATGGACGGCCCCTTACCAAAGAAAACCAAGACATTGTGGACAGAGTAAACGAGAAGATGAAATATGCAGCTGCACGTGACACATTCCATCGAATCGCAGGCAATTATTAATCGGGCAGCCAACTGTGAACGTGACGTATCAATCACGACCGGTGGACACCGGTCAGGCGTGAAGGAACACAATTCTGTTGAGTAAAAGAAAAAACACCAAGGAAGGTTATTTAACATCACGTGAAAAATAACAAACACGGCACATTTCATTTAAATAAGCGGAATGATTTATCTTGTGTGTGTGACAGGCTGTCTGTCTGCACAGGCCACGATGACTTGTGAATCTCCTTTTTCCGGAGCTACTGCTGAACAGAAGCAACCACCAACGCAGTATCCACAGCAAAGTCAAAGCACAATGTACGGATAACGCGGTGCCATTTAAACGTGAGAGTCATTTATCTAAGGGAACTTTTTGCCGCCATGAAAATTATGAAAAAAGAGTAAGAAAAGGTTGTATCCGTCCTAGCAATAAAACAAGTGTTAAGACGTTCAAACACCCACTAGTTACCTATATCAAGGCATCAAGTGTGCATTAACCACTCATAATCGTGGCAAAACATGCAAACAAACACGGTTAATGAAGACTTGATTCCTTGAAATAGTTATCTATTTTCATTATTTGGGTCTTTCGGTAAAGTCACGTAGATAGGTTCAAAGAAAATAACGAAAAAAACATTTTTTTTGTTTTCTTTGAATCTATCTAAGTCACTTGACCGAAAGACCCAAAAATATGAATTCCTGCAGTCACGAAAGCTTTAAGTCAAGATTTAGGTATCTATTTTGTGTTTGGACATCTTAACACCTGTTTTATTGCCAGGAAAGGTAAAACCTTTTCTTATGTTTTCGTGAAAATCATTATTAAGTCCATTGCGTAAACACGGACCTGCATTCGTTCTCGAACGTAAACATTTGTTTGCAGCATAGCAATACGTACTTTGAGAAGTTCTTAACGTTCTCAGGGTATGAATCGTATCGCTCACTCCCAACAATCCGTTCTTAGTTATTGATTTCTGGATCGCCCGATGAACTGATCCATGGGACAACGCGTTGAACAGACGATTGCTGTATAAATCACTCTTCAGGGTCACTCCTGAAAACGCTCGTTTTTAAAACGTAGTTTCCTGCTGCAAGGCAGCGTTTGCCAATGACAGAGTCAGTGAATTATGTGCAACGTGACATGATAATGTAGGTGGCGATATGTTAAGTACCTTGCCTGGTATGCAGGAGGTCATAGGTTCGATCCCAACCCTGATGCCTCTATTTCTGGAGTTTGCATGTATTTCCCATGTTCATGTAGATTCTTCTCCGGGTCCTCCCCACATTTAGAACACTGTGTAAAAAAAAATGTTTGTTCCTGTGTAGTGTTTTATCATAATTGCTTATGCCTCAAAAGAACATAAAATGGCTTTTATTCCCCACAAACTTTGTTTTTGTGACCAGGACAGTGATATTTAGAAATTTACCTATTTTCCAGAACATTCCAGATAGATGCAGTGCTGAGTAAACTTGGAGTAACTTCTAGAATATTCTAGAACTTTCTAGTAATATAAATAGTAGTATAAATACAGGGGCCTTAAGCCCACCAGTTCAGTTTAGTTCCAGCAGCCTAAGTAGATACATATCTGCATTTCTCTGAGATGGCATCAAGAGGCTGCAAGCATCCGGCAGACGCATTTTGCTATGTCTGCGGCCAATTTATCAAGACAAGAGCGAAAAAGTAGCATCTGCTAAGATGTGTGAGGCCTACAAGGTATATTTCGGCATGATTGTCGAGGATCAAGACAAATCCTGGGCACCTCATTTCACCTGCGAGCAATGCAAAACAACTCTGCAAGGTAAGATGTACAATTGTTGCTCGGAATTTTATTTAAAAAATTGTTACAATGTTTAAAATTTTAAAAGTTTTTAATTTTAAATGTTTTACGATTTTCATTGTTATTGAAAAAATGTATCATACATGAAAAATGTTGCGAGAATCTCTTACACATTAGTCATGGGTGAAATAAATGTATTTTTGTGGAATGGTACAGAGGGGAAAAGAGATCCATGAAGTTCGCTATCACAAAAATTTGGCGGGAACCCACTGACCACTCAAGCAACTGCTACTTCTGCATGGTGGACCCTTGCAAACGTTGGACTGGCAAGAATGCACCTGCTATCACGTATCCGGACCTTCCTTCATCCATCGCCCCGGTGCACACTGCCATGAGCTCCCCGTACCCACGCCTCCGGTGAGAGAGCAGCCATCTTTAGAAGAGAGCAGCAAGTCAGAGAGCGAGGAAGACGAAGATCCAGATGACAATTGCAGAGGTGGACCTGAGGAGAGAAACCCAGACTTCCCCAACCAAAAAGACTTCAACGACTTGATCAGAGATCTTGGTCTCACCAAGTCCAATGCCGCGCTTTTGACATCTAGGCTCAAGCAGTGGAACTTGTTGGATGAAAGTGTGCAAGTCGCAGATCAGAGGAGGCATCACCAACCTTTTTGCAGCTTCTTCACGTGTCAAGATGGGTTCTGCTTCTGCCACAATGTGACCAGTCTGTTCGAGGTAATCGGAATCGCCTGTAACCAGAACGAGTGGCGCCTCTTCATTGACAGCTCATCCAGGAGCCTCAAAGCCGTGCTGTTGCATAATGGTAACAAGTACCAGTCTCTTCCCCTGGCTCACTCGGTGCACCTCAAAGAGGATTATAACAGCATCAAGGCCTTGCTGGACGCCTTGAAGTATGATGAGTACGGCTGGGAGGTCATCGGAGACTTAAAAATGGTGGTATTCCTGATGGGTCTCCAAGGCGGTTTTACCAAGTTTCCCTGCTAGCTTTGGCTTTGGGACAGCAGGGACACCAAGACGCACTGCCACAGGGGGGACTGGCCACAGCGGACCGAGTTCTCTGTGAGAGGAACAATGTCAAGTGGGAGCCACTGGTGGACCCCCGGAAGGTGCTGATGCCACCACTGCACATCAAATTGGGCCTCATGAAACAATTCGTCAGAGCTGTAGATAAGGAGTCGGCAGCTTCCAAGTACCTTTAAGACTTTTTCCCTAAGCTGTCTGAGGCAAAGGTCAAAGCCGCTGTCTTCGTCGGACCACATAAAGAATATCCTGGAGTGCAATGAATTCTCCAAGAAGCTCACGAGTAAGGAGAAAGCGGCTTGGAACAGCTTTGTCACAGTGGTTCGTGGCTTCCTGGGCAATCACAAGGTCGAAAACTATGTGGAGCTGGTTGAGACTCTGGTGAAGAACTACGGCACAATGGGCTGTTGGATGTCCCTCAAAGTCCATGTCCTTGATGCTCATCTTGATAAATTCAAGGAAAACATAGGAGCGCACTCGGAGGAGCAAGGCGAGCGCTTCCACCAGGATATACTGGACTTTGAACGCCGCTACCAAGAACAGTATGACGAGAACATGATGGAAGACTACATTTGGGGTCTAATTCGTGAAAGTGATATACAGTATAATTGTAAATCTCGAAAAACTGCTAACTTCTAAATCTTTTGTTATAATTGTTGTATTAATTTAGTATAAATACATGTTAATTTTGATTCATATGTTGTTTTCTCCCGTCTTCTCATTGAAAATTGGTAAATTTGTAAATATGACTGTCCTGGTCACAAAAGCAAAGTCTATGCCGAATAATAGCCATTTTCTATACTTTTTAGGCATAAGCAATTACGAAATAATACTTACAATCCAGGAACAAAAATTGTGTTACATAGTGGAATCAACATTTGTTTAGAGTATTTGGTTGCTGCTATACATTTCCACGTGATAAGCCACTTCTTTGAGCTATCATCTATAGCCCGGTCGCTTCTGAAGAAGAGATATGTAGCTCAGTGGGCCTTACCTGGTAACATTAAAATAGTTTTATCGTTTATTTTAGTTTGGTAATGACAGTGGCGGTGAATTGTATGCAATCTGACATGACATTGTATATTCATCGCGCCCGAGTGTCATTGCTCCATCCCCTCTTTAGTCAGCCTGTCTGCCTACCTTAAACACCAACTCATCGCGGCTTTCGTTCCGCAAGATGATAACCCTTCCAATGACAAAACCCGTCAACTTGTGCTCCATTTTTTTCTCAAATTTTCTATTAAAAAGTGATTCCGATGGACGCTGCTTTTAGAATTCGCGGGGACAAAATACGATAACGGGAAATGAATTCAACCGACACCAGCTGAAAAGATGTCACGGTGATGCTATGAGAAATCCCACAATGCACCGCTGCCTACTAATCCTCGGTGTTTAGAGGATGTCCTTGAAGTGACATTCAGAAGTGCAACCTTTCATGCAGGACTTTTGCAAAGTTAACACATCGCATAATTATTTTCTCTGCAACAGTCTTCCCGCTGAATTCCGCCAAAAATAAAACCTGTTCGTGAGGATAACACCGTTGTGGCTTAAATCCACATACATATGGGCTGTGTGTTTGCGTTTACTACTATTACTGCCATAATCATCGGCAATATACAGAATTGCAGGAAATCAGGAAAACGTAATTAGAAAGCTGAATCAAAATAATAATAATACAAAAAAATCTCTCGAATCAGTCGCTGTCACACGGCATTGCATTTCTCATTACGAGCTAAATGCCCGGGCGCAGCTATACGAGCATTGTGAGCCCCTGCCAGACCTCACCCCGTGATCGTGGTTGCCTGCAATTTCATTTTACTCATGAGCCCATTTGTCAGTGCTTTAATGAACACGAGCGGGTGTCGTCAAAGCCATTAATGCCATCTCGAATGGCGAGCGCGCCCGTTGCGATTTGTCCACGCCGGCTTCTCCTAATGACCGTGTGCGCGTACGCTCACCCCCCTCGCCCCCCGTGCGTTGTGTTGCCTTTCATTGCACTGCGTTCGCAATGGGTGGTCAGAAGGATTTGAGGAGGTGCAGGCGCGAGGTGGACCATTCCATTGCAGGATCTCACTTGAGTGGTGGTGGTTGTGGCAGTGGCTGCGGCTTGGGGAGGGCCTTCATCCAGCAGTGAATCGAACATGGTCAATGATGAGGATGTAAAAGCAGTAGGGGGGTTTTACTAAGTCAAGTCAAAGGGCCTTTTCGCCTCGCCCAAACAAATATTGAGTTTATACATCTCCTTTTGCGGGCATGATAAACAACCTCGCTTAATTGTTGTTGTCCACAGAGAGCTGATAGGCTGACTAATCCCTTTGAGCTGGTAAGGAAGACCCGGGATGTGGAAAAATATGTGCTGTCAAACTCAGGGGTTCATTTTCTTGGTTCTTTCGGTAAAGTCACGTAGAAGGGAAGTAATAAAATAATAAAAATAAAACATAATAAAATAATATAATATTATTATGTTTTATTTTTATTATTTTATTACTTCCCTTCTACGTGACTTTACCGAAAGAACCAAGAAGATGAATCCCTGCAGTCACGAAAGCTTTAAATCGAAATCAGGGGTTCATTCTCCGAGTTATCGGTCTGCCTTCTAAAGGAAAAATAGAGCTTTCTGTAAGGACGTTTTTTTCTTCTTCTTGGAAGTCACGAGTCAATCAGGCTGCTGATGTAATAAATATTAATTACAGCTGCTTTGCTCTCCACCAAATTAAAGTTGCATTTGGTAATATATTCCTGTATAAATAAACTTAACTCATGGGCCCTTAATCACATTCCTGTTTTCTGAGCTATTTTTTATTAATTGCGCCCATAAATATAGTGCCGTTAGCCAATGCACTACATTTCCTACATATGAATAATTTTTTGCATCAATTAATTTCCCATTAACGTTAAAATAGTTTTGAAGTTCGATGAGACCCTATGGCTTTGTGTGAGGTGGATGACACTCATGGGTTAATCCTGACTTTGGTGCGTGCATCATGGAGAGCCAGCATTTCCATCTCCCACAGGTTTTCAAAATTCCCCCCAGCGTGTGGCCTAATAAAGGTAACTTAAGCTGGGCCATTACATTCATGTACCCACAATGCATCTGTCGGCCGCACGAGGTGCAGGCGAATGAATACATTTACCCATCGCCGGATACTCAATGGTTGGCTAATTGGGGGGGGGGGGAATCTAAGATTATAGTATCTTTGGATGGCAGTCATCTCAATTGGTAAAATGTCTCTTATTAGTATTATAAGACGATAAATATTTTCTTTCACGTTTGTATTTTTTGCAGCAGACAGCGTGGCTTGGCCAATGTGGTATGACAGGGTTTCTCAACAGACGGCCCGTGGGTCCGGTTTAGGCCCTTGGGAGTCTAGGAGTTGTACACCCCTAGCTGCCAGTGCTATTCAGTGGCCTAAAATAAAATGTTTCGCTCCGGATGATCGCTGCAAAGTATGACCTGTGTTTTGATTTAGTGTGCTGATCTTAAAGGTGCATTGAAAAATTATAATACTCCGATTGATGCTCCTGCTGTTGTGGAGTGACTCATGCAGCCAGCTATGGCTGTGGGGTTTTGGTAGTACGTGTTGTTTGTAGTTTATTGTGAAAATTACGTCAGTTACTATGATCACTGTTTTATTGCTTTATTTTGGTGATTTCTAAAAGTTTACTGGTTTGGCCATGTTTGTTTGTTGTAGTACGGAGTAAGACTGATGGCCTTAATCTAAGTTGTCTTGTGGTTGTTGTTGTTGTTGTTTGACTTGCATCCCACTAGGATTTTTGCACACAGCGTTGGTGTACGGTGTTTTTTCTGCAATATTTTGCTGTCTTTTCTTGGATTTCCTTGCACTTAGTCACATATTCACTTTAAGATGTTTTCTTGTTCATGTTTTTTTTTGTTGCGGTTGCACCCGATTCAAGAGCCGAATGGCTCACAGGACTATACCTAATAAATTAACTTGAACTTGAACTTCCGAACTCAGGCCCGCCAAGAGATGCAACTCACCGAGACTTCGGTTCCAGTGCAAGCGCTGGGTGGATCGTTAACATAGCAGGAGCTGCAGAGGTGGCAGCAGCTTGGGGAGGCATTTGTCCAGCGGTGGATTGTTCATGGCTGATGACGAAGATGATGACGACGATGATGACGAGACTTAAATAGATTCTACTGGTGAGATGAAAGTGAAATGAACAAGAGAGATGAGAGACCTGGGGATGAGAAGCATACAATAGGGAGCCCATGATGTCACATGGTCCACCAGCACAAGCTAAGTTAACTTTTTGACCTGGCAGATAATATCGTTGAAGAATCCTCTTCTACAGTATTACCAGTCAATTGTTGCTGTGAGACACATCAAATCCCAGCAAAATGGCTCAGCGGAAATGATAAGATTTTGGCTGTTCAGCTGACAATTCGAAGCATGTCTCATTCGTGCGATGGTGTCGTGACTTGAATTCAAGGTGTGGTGGCAGTTGTGTGCACTGCAATGGCGTGTATGTATTTCAGTGTGCTGGAAACACGAATGCTAAAGAATATCCCAAGCACGACCTTCATTATAAAATATTTTAAATACATATAATCAGCAATTAAATTGAGATACACAAAAATACATGAACAACCATGCTCGCTTGTTAAGGCAGAGAACCCTGCTCTTGATCTTTGAGGCCTCCCTTATTGAATCTAAACTAAAACGAAACATTTTTTTTTATTTTACCAGGTAAGCCCAGCTGGGCTATGTAGCTCTTTTTAAGAAGCGACCTGGCCACAAATGATAGCTCATTGAAGTGGATTGCCATGTGGAAATATATCGTAGCAGCCAAAACACACCAAACGCAAATTCCTAAATGTGTAGGGAATAACTGGAGAACCCCTGTAAAGATCTATGCAACCACAAGGAGAAGGAGACATGCAAACTCCACATATACAACAGGCGTCAGGGTCTGTATCGAACCCACGACCTCCTGCATACCACGCGATGTAGCTAACATCTCGCCACGACGGCAGCCCAACCAACTGGAGGTTGGCAACACTTATTTGTGGATAAACATGTAAAAGTGCTGCCCCGCAATTTCTTTCTCATGCCACTGCTGGCAGAAGGGCATCCACTAGAGGGAGCTCAAGGAAATCACTCCAGTCTATAGGGTATTTAGCCTACTCTTCCACGCTAGACACAGATCTTGGAAGAGGTGGTAGTTACCACACTTTACTCTACCATGACAGGCAACCAGCCAATTGCTAAACCTGCCCCGACTGGACACCTGTGGAAAAATAGCTTCATAGCTCATCAGATTTTTCCAGTCTAGATAACGATTCTGATAAAGATTCTGTCAAGCTACGGTGTGTCCATTGTCTTTATCAAAGCCACTGTCCACGGTGGTCAGATGTTAACTACCTCGCCATGGTATACAGGAGGTTGTGGGTTCGACCCTGATGCCTGTATATTTGGAGTTTGTGTGTTTCTCTCCCTGTTGTTGTGTGGATTTTTCTCCAGGTCCTCCGTTTTTTCACTCTGCATTTTTCACTCTGCATTTCGAAACATGCGTTTAATTTGTGGAAACCCACCGCCATCGCGGTCGCAGCCCATCACTTACATTAACATTAGCTGCCCCACCCATGCTGCTGACACTTGGGTTTTGCCCATTTCAAACCTTTATTAAGAGTTTGCCTTTAGAAGTTAACCCCCTTTTCCTGATGACCACCGCTTGTGTTGCGAACGAAACGTCGTAGTTTTTTATTTTTTTATTTGAACTTATCTACGTAATCTTCTTGGTTCTTTCGGTAAAGTCACGTAGAAGGGAAGTAATAAAATAATAAAAATGAAACATAATAAAACAATTTTCACGACGTTTCGGCCACAACGCAAGTAGCCGTCCTCAGGTGAAAACCAGGTCTGTCGAGGCGACAGCGTCTGAATGAAACAGCACATGTGCTTGGAGCATGTAGACTAAAAATACATGTTCCAAGCACGTGTGCTGTTTCATTCAGACGCTGTCGCCTCGACAGACCTGGTTTTCACCTAAGGACGGCTACTTGCGTTGTGGCCGAAACGTCGTGAAAATTGTTTTATTATGTTTTATTTTTATTATTTTATTACTTCCCTTCTACGTGACTTTACCGAAAGAACCAAGAAGATGACTCCCTGCAGTCACGAAAGCTTTAAATCGAAATTTATCTACGTAACTTTACCGAAAGACCCAAAGAATATGCGTTTAGAGTATTTGGCTGCTATAAATTTCCACTTGAGCCACTTCGTTCAGTTATCATTTGTGGCCAGGTCGCTTCTGAAAAAGAGCGATTTGGCTCAGTGGGCCTCACCTGGTAGACTAAAAATAGTCGTTCAGTTTTAGTCCACAGGAGCCCGCTTTATAATTTACCTTCAGCAATTCCCGCAGCCCATTGACAATGCCGGGTGGACTGAGGTCAGGAGACTTTAAGATACCTGCACCATGGCTTCAACTGCCGCGCCCAGAGATGGTATCGAACCAGTTGACCTCCAGATTGCAGGCCCAGTGTGATGTTTACCTTGATGCCACCGCAGCAGCTCCCCATATCCGAATGGATTCAATTAAATGTTTTATTTGTTATCGTTCGCTCGGTGTTATTATAACAATAAAAATACTAATCAGGTTTTCTCCAATAATGGTCGCCTGAACAATCCGCGGGCCCGGTGTGGTTTTTGTTGACAAAGGTTTCACCGTTATTGGCTCTGGCTCTATGTTTTTCCGTCCGCGTGTTTTTTTTAAAGCGACCCTCCCGGTTGAGGCCTTGTTGACGAACGCGACGTGTCAGCTCACTGAGGTGCCACCTGCTTTGATCCCTTGGGGTTTTTTTTTGCCCCCCCCCTCCCCCAAGACACAAAAGCGACGATGAAAAAGGGTGGGGGGGGGGTATGTGGGGCGCGGGGTGAATGTCATCTCTTCAATATATTTTCACGTGAATGCCGGTTTGATGTCTCGGAACGTTTCGCCGGAATCGGCGCAAATAAAGACCGACCCCCCCTCCCCCCCGCGCTCGATATTTCACCGCGAACGCCGCTTTGCAATGACGGGGGCTGCGGTGCGCGCGGCGAGCGGACAAATAATCCGAAACTGCAGCTCGTGTTGGCCCAGCGCTGGGGAATGTCCCTGTGCTATAGGCGTTGATTTTGTTTATATATATGTAAAGCAAAATTTATATCTCAAATGCTCCACAGCTTAATTGTGTACAATACAGTTGTTTGGTTGGTTTGCGTTAAAAAGTGTATGTTGGACTTCTTTCGCACCGTACCTAGCCAGTCGTGCTAATCAGAGGTGCGGGACAATGCCCCACAGTTTAGAGAGAGTGCTATTGCCAGTAACGTCCGGCAAACTCAGCAGTATTTGTTGAATAAGCCGGACTTGTGCTGATGAGACCCAGCAGGTCAAAACGATCAAGAGTTTTCTCTCTTAAACAAATGCTGCTTGATATTGGGTGAAACGTTTGTTTTTATTGTATTGGAGAGAAATGATGGAGTTGCCCCGATCACATTTTTGTAACATTGGAATATTTTGTGCTTGTTTACAAGGTCCCTATTTTCTATCAGTTTCAACAGTACATGTATGTACATGGGTGGTCAATATTGGTTCCGGCCAGTAGGTGGCTGGGCGGGGTTCTTGAGTAATCATTGGATGCACAAGAATCACGCGGCGAATAACGGACAGGCTTTCAGTGTAAGTTCTATATTTTAGCATTTTACAGGGATTTCAAAATCCATGTGGTGCCATCGATCTGGAGCGCTCATATCCTCATTTCAAGTGTGCAACATTTTGCTTTTGAAGGTATCGGGCTTACAACGACCAGAAAATGGCCAGTCTCTTCTCAGTGCCATAAGCCATCCGCGTGTAGTGGAAGGGGGGCCCCACAAAATCTTGGCACTATGGCCCATGCCAACCACGTCCTTCGTGATTGTGCCCACCTCGGCATTGTGGTCAGAGTGAACGTCAACAGGAGGTGAGGCAGCGGCAGGAGCCACTGCCGTGCCGATGCACGATGTGAGCTTGCCTTGCGGGGGCGTGAGGACGGTGGGGCAAATTGGACATGGCAGGGTTCTGCAGACTGCGAGACTTTGTCGTCTGCATCTTTGGAATCTTTGCTAAGTAAATGTGCGTACATGTACAGCACCTCCGACTAACACGGTTGGCTACGTACGGTGCGAAATAAGTTCACCATACATACATTCAGTCACTCCACTGCTGGATGAGGGCCTTTCCTACGCCGCGTGGACTGTGGGGGATATTTGACCATACTTCACCACGCCGGTCAGTGCAAGTCAATGAGGGTGGGGAGCATAGACGTTGGAGCAGAGTGCAGTGCGAGAATGGATATTGCCGTTAGAGATGGGGCAACAAGCGAGAGGTGTGCATTGTATGTACAAATAAAGAGCTTTCTGCATATTCAATGGACACCTGTGGTGTGTGTGTGTTGTTAGCTCTTTGTGTTTCCGGCGTGCGTTTGTCTATCCCTTTGCCATGTGTTTCCTCGTCCTTTACGAGATGTGAATTGCACTCCCCTCTGCTGAGAAGCGTAGCCGCACAGCAGACGACAACGCCTATCCAACCACTGGCCAGACCCAAACCTGCTTAGCTTCCGAGATCTGATGAGATCAGGTGGATTCTGGAGTGATTAGTTCATAGGCAAATACATGCAGAGCGTGTTATTATATATTTGCTGCAGAGAAAGCACTGCCCTCAATTCAGTGAGGAAACTTAGCCTGGGCTCAAGCATCGACTGCCCAAGCACTGGTTCGAGTAGTGGTAGTCATCCAAACCACGAGTTACAATCGAAGTGAAAAACTGTATGATTTATCAATTGACAAGTCCACCTGCTCAACACCAAACTGGGGCCATTCTTATCTCCATTAGCTGCACTGAACCAGTGGTGGAAGCTGCACATCCCAGTGAAAGGGAGCAATCACTGTTTTTAGCGATGGGAGGAAACTGCAGAATGCGGAGGAAACCTACGCAAGCAGCATGAACCATCACGCGAATTCCGGTCATGCTCGCGGCGGCTTATTGCTGACCATCCGACAAAGGCGGTCGCCACATCGCGCGTCGGTTTTAGATGCGCTTCTGGGGCCTTCTGGAACTCTCTTCCTCCCGATATTAGGAAGCCCTTGGAGCTAAGCACTTTTACATCTACATTGAAACTCATTTCTAAATGCTGCTTTTTTTGTGTGTTAGTTTGTTGCCCTGCCATCGCACCTTACGATGAGCACGGTTGGCTACGTACGGTGCGAAAGAAGTTCAGCATACATACAACAGGGTGAGTTAATGCAAACCCCACACAAGAGGCCACCCGAGTAGAGAATCGAACCCGGGAGCTTTTTGCTGTGAGGCACGAGCGTTACCGCTCGGCCACCCGACGTTTCGCTCCACGTGCGGGGTGAGCTTCTCTATGACTTGCCTGAAGAAGGTCCAAACACGTGGAGCGAAACGTCAGACATCGTGCTGAACGACAACGCGGTCGAGCATGAAGGTGCATCGGACAGCGATGGGTACACTTTGACATGTGACTTTCGATCAAATCACGGAGTTTGGTCGTCATAATAATGATTTAACAAAAAAATACTGCAACTTTATATGCGATAAAAACACAAAACAGCTTTTTTGTGTTTAGTTTGTTACCCTTCTCCCCCGAACCTCCGATTGTCACGGTTGGCTACGTACGGTGCGAAAGAAGTTCAACATACATACACATACAAATTAGCCTCAGAGGAAACTCAAACTTTTTTTTATTTGCGGTGAGCAGTTGTTTGGAGCGAGACGCTCTGCGCACTCTC
Source organism: Lethenteron reissneri (assembly GCF_015708825.2). Taxonomy (NCBI): domain Eukaryota; kingdom Metazoa; phylum Chordata; class Hyperoartia; order Petromyzontiformes; family Petromyzontidae; genus Lethenteron; species Lethenteron reissneri. Next base: position 10,996,174 of record NC_083797.1, on the reverse strand, counting down.
GCGCAGGACAATCCAACCGAGAAGCGAGCGGCCTGCCGATCCTCGCCCAGTCAGAGATCACTTGCGAAACACCCAGAGAGACGGGATGCAATTTGACCGTCAATTTGAGAACGAAAACAGCGGCTCTGGCATTCGCCGCCGCGGTGGCCGCTCGTGGCAGTGAGCGATCGGTAAACCGTGTAATTTAGCGGAAATTGCACATTTCACATTACGGTTGACAACGTTTTTTTTTTTTCCCTCCGGCTAATGGCTTAATTTCATGCAATTTGGAACAGGAGACATTGATTTTATTTAATATTGTAGGTTATTTAGATGATAAATTATTTTATGAAGACACTTTACGATAATCTGCCACGTATAATTATGGCATTCGCGATGGTATTCTGTCATTTAATTTCCTCAGATTTGATTTATCACTCGTACAATCTGTGCAATTCAATAACCTGCGACGATGTATATGCAATTTGGAGTTGTTTGCTGTATTGTGTGCGAGCACTTTACCCCTGTGTGTGTGTGGGAGTTGTGTGGGGAGCAGTCGTATAACGGTTAGAGTGCTGCCCTATGAACCTGGGGACTCGAGTTCGATTCCTGCTCACGACGAATACCAGTGACCATTATCAGAACCGATCCTGGTCCTGCCCTAGGCTGACACAGCTTCAAATGAGTATCCGGTGCGGTGTGTAAACATCGTCACTGGGGAGACAAAGGCGGCCGGGCGTGGTGCTGGCTACCCACCCCTTTGTGTGCCTTCTGACCTTCATAGCAGTGATGTGCGGTGAAGTCAATGGCTGAGGAGGCACTGGCTCGTGTCAGAGCCAGATTCACACACTGAGGGGGGCGTGTCCTCACGGAGGGGGCGTGTCCTCACTGAGGGGGCGTGTCCTCACGGAGGGGGCGTGTCCTCACTGAGGGGGCGTGTCCTCACGGAGGGGGGCGTGTCTAACACGCCCCCCTCAGTGAGGCAGATGTGATAGCTGCCTCCCCTGGTGCTTTTTCATTGCAGTTTCATGACGAGACCAGCGAGCCTAAATATCTTTATACACATACGTGAAATAAGTTACCTGGAGTATGGAAGGCGAGGACATGAAATGAAGGGGTCTACAAACATTACATTGGTGACATATTGAGATAGTAACAGGCACGCGCTTATTGCCCGGGCTCCATCCAGTTACTGAGGCGTTGCGCAATCAGAGGGGAGGCCGAGCTCGTCGCTGCCTCACCTCTCGTCTCTTCCTGTATTTGTAGCGGAGCTCCGCAAATTTGGCGATTTTGACTATAAAAATGATTGGAATCGTACAGAAATTACATTTATAACATAGATAAGTGGGACAATCTTATTATTTATTTGATTATTCTTTTCTTTTTTACTTTTCGTGACAGCTATTTTCATTGGAGTATGACAGCTGAGGCTCTGCCTCCCCTGCCTCCCCTGACCGCACGTCCCTGCTTCATAGGTGCTCGCTGACAGCACTTGCCCCGACAGGCTGTTAGAGGCTACACGGGGCATAATTTGTCTTTGTTTTGCACATGAGCGCACATCTCACACTGTCGGTAATTGTTGTTGCAGTGCTGAGAACGCCACGGAGATGCCCGCTGTTGCATTGAAATACAGAGGCGATCGCCAGGGAATTTGTGCCGATTTCTAAACGAGTCGATGGCGCGAGTTCGATGTCACAAACTTTACTTCTCTGTAGCAGGGCGGCTGGAAAGAAAACAGTTCGCGTAAGAAGTCAACGTATGAAATACAATTCAGAAGCGAATTTTTTTGCGACGCCGTTTGTCCAACAATGTGTTGTTGTGTGTCCCCCATCCCTCCATGCACGGCCACGTACGAGATGGAGCGACAAGCGAGACGTGCGCGTTGAATGTGTAATGTCATTGAAGATGGCACTGTAGTGTAGCGACTTGTAGCGTGTGAGTGGGAGAGGAACACGTGATGTGGGTCCTGAACCCTCGCGAAGGATCTGGAAAAGGGGCGTGGCCAAGGGCGGGGCCTGACCACGCCGCGGGTATAAAAGCCGAGCCCCGGGAGGGAGGGAGGATAGCCAGGGTTGGTCCTGGCTGGGAATAAACCTTAGTGATATTCTTAGGTTTTTTCGGTAAAGTCACGTAGGTAAAAAATTAAAATTAATGAAAGTAAAACAAAATAAAAATCACGACGTTTCGGAGGCAACACAAGCTTCCGTCTTCAGGTGGAACCGTCACAGCACGCTTGCTGTATCCTCTCACTTGATACAGCAAGCGTGCTGTGACGGTTCCACCTGAAGACGGAAGCTTGTGTTGCCTCCGAAACGTCGTGATTTTTATTTTATTTTATTTTTATTAATTTTTATTTTTTACCTACGTGACTTTGCCGAAAAAACTTAAGAATATGAATCCTTGCAGTCACGAAAGCTTCAAATCTAGAACCTTCGTGGTCTTCGTTCTCCGGGCGTCGCACACGTGGACCAGGCAGCGTGTTGGCTGTCCAGGTCCGATTGAGTAGTTGTCCCATCGAGAGTGTGTATAGCCATCTCCGTCAAGTGTATATAGCTAAGTATAGGAAAGGTGGGTTACCACCCTATGTCGTTATCCCGTGAGTGTTAAGAGTTTATGCGATGTTAATTAAACGTGTTGCCTCCAAGTTCTAGTGTGCGCCTCGATTGAAACCATTACGTGTGTACAAAGAAAGAGCTTTCTGTATATTTAATGGACACGTGTGTGTGTTGTTAGCTCTTTGTGTTTCAGGCGTGCGTTTGTCTATCCTTGTGCGATGGGTTTCCTCGTCCTTTACAGATGCGGTGCAATCCAAGTACAAATTGGGTGAAAAAGACAAACACAAAACAAAGAACCGCCAAATGATGTCGTGTGCCTCAACGTCGACGCTGGGAAGACGGAGACGGGCGTGCGCGGTTCTTCTGGCCACACCACCCACCCTCTTCGTCGTCATTCAAGCCCCTAACAGGGGCAGCCCAACAACAGCCTAAATATTTCTATTTACGCGATCTAACCCCCCAAAAAAAAACCTCTTATGGAAGCCTGTATGGCTACACGGGGTCATTTTATGAAATGCAAAAACCTTGACATCAATGTACCCTTCGGAGCCTTTTTCACTTTGTCTTCATTAATCTGTTGAATCCTCATTTATGATGATTATTATTATTTTTTTTTCTACACCGCTGTTCCCACAGGTCGTATAACTAACTGGCTGGCGAGCGATGCGTCACATTGTACATCCCCACGTGCGTTACATTGTACATCCCCACGTGCGTTACATTGTACATCCCCACGTGCGTTACATTGTACATCCCCACGTGCGTTACATTGTACATCCCCACGTGCGTTACATTGTACATCCCCACGTGCGTTACATTGTACATCCCCACGTGCGTTACATTGTACATCCCCACGTGCGTTACATTGTACATCCCCACGTGCGTTACATTGTACATCCCCACGTGCGTTACATTGTACATCCCCACGTGCGTTACATTGTACATCCCCACGTGCGTTACATTGTACATCCCCACGTGCGTTACATTGTACATCCCCACGTGCGTTACATTGTACATACCCACGTGCCCTCATCTGATTTGCAATAAAACAGTTAATTCATCCTTTCAGTCATTTGCTTCCTGTCCCTCCTGCCTGCCCAGGATTCTGCACGCAACTCCATATAAATGAAGTGCTTAACCCGTCCGATGCATAGCTTCTGGCAGGTTACGTAATTACCTGCCAGATCTGAGCGTCCTATTTATGCATTTTTATCTACAGCCCGGTGTACGGATCTTTAAGCATTGGCCGTGTCGTTTTAAAAGAACGCCTTCACAATCCCAGGTCTCCTCCACTAGAACATTCTTTTCGAGATTGTGGTGAAATTAATCATCTAGAATACTGCATTATATGCAGTGGGGTAACGGCGATCACAATGTGAACTTACAATCTGGAGGTCGCCCGTCCGATTCGATCTCCCGCCGATGGACCAAGTTTCTAAAATCCTCCCCGCCGCAACCTCAGCTCACCCAGGCAGTGGCTCGGCAAGGTCGCGTGTGGTGGAGTAAAATGTGGGTCGCTTCCACCTCGTACAAGGCGTCTGTCCTGCATGGAAGAGTAGGCCTAATAAATACCCTTCATAGCGGGGCCCTCTCGGGTTCCCTCTCGCAGAGGCCATTTTGCTAAACAAACACAGCACGATAATTGGGCCTCTTCAATCTGAATAACGGATGCATTGTCGGCTCTGGGTGGGTGTCAGAGGGCGTCGCGCTCGGAGGCTGTCAGCAGCTCTCAAATCCTCTGGGTGGCTGCGAGTTCGAATCCACCTCGGGCGTAGAGTCCAGCGTTGGGGAAACACAGATCTGCTGCGGGCACTTGGCGGCACAGTCTTTGTAGCTTTGGCCTAAGACGAGTACGGCACAGTACACTATTGCGTTTGCTTCTGTTAAGTTATTGCGGCGCTGTCCATGTATTTCCACTGTGTTTCCCCATATCTTGAATCGCATTTTTTCCCGGTCGTTTCTCTGTTTTAAGTAATTTACTCAAGAGCTTAATGCGTCCTTTTTCTGTTAAAATACTTCTCTGACTTTTGCCCTGTTGCTTATTGATTCTCTCATTCATCCTCGACAGACTCGAGTGGAGGAGACATCTGCAGGCGATATACGAAGCAGAGCATAATCCCCAAGGAGGCTTGATGCTTTGGCAAATGTTTTCTTCATATATTTGCAAGTGCACAAATATATGAGAGCGGCTGGCAAAAAAAGCGCGCTGAGACCACAACCTCCCAAAAATATATACGAACCCGATGTGAAAATTATTTGAAGTCAGTTGTCGAGGTTCGTGCTACCCTCGGAGGCGCAAGACACGCCACGAAGAGCCATGCATCGACGGGGTGGGGGGGGGGGAGGAAATGAATTCGTACAACCGAGTGAAGCACACATTTCAAAGTGTGTGTTTGGATGAACGATGAAATTCACGAGACACATAACACGTTTCTGGGGCGCTCTGCGGTCGCGTTCGAACAATCCAAGCGTACCCATGAAACCCATTTGATGTGTCCCATGCACCATAAAATATGCCTTTATACTTAATATTTTTTTTTATTCCAACCCCCCCCCCCCCCCCCTTTATCTCAACATTATTTTTTATTCACAACTTGTCAGAAAGTCAGGATATCTGACACAGTTGTGAATGGCGTGCAGAGCATTCGCCGATTCAGCAATAAAGCAGCGGCAAACCACTGCCATATGATAATGATTATAACATTATTACATAACACTTGTTTACTCAAGCAAGCCTCAGTGAGTCTCAATCATTTTTTGGAGGGTCTTGCGAAGTGTTTTGCAGTAGGGGACGTGGGTTGCTATACTTAAACTCAATCGAGTCAGTTGCAGTGTAATTATATGTATTCAGCTTTGCGATGTTAGTTATTGTGTATATATTTTATTTTGGGAGGTAACCAGTGCACCCGGACGAAATCCACACAGAACAGGGTGCGGGGAACAAACAACTACATACGGAAAGGCACCCGAGTCGGGAATTGAACCCAGGGATTTCTTGCCGCGAGAGGCAGTGTGTTAACCACTGCGCCACCCTGCTGCCCAAAGTGTCCGAATTGCGGAAAGAAAACCAGTAGCGCCGACACAGCACCGGGTACTGTTTTCTTGCCTATCTTCATTGGGGTTAATTCAATCTCTCCTCTCGCAACCCGGCTGATAGAACTCCGGTGCATTGGGAGCGCGACAGTTACGAGGAGCTGGGTGTGTGGGGGCCGTTGGCCCCCGGGGTCCCTCCCGCCTGCATCCCCTATTCCGTTTACGTTACCCCACCTCCCTATTACCCGCTACGGTTTCGCCGGCATTCGAACGCGACGCCCCTACTATTACAGCCTCGCGCCGCGCTCCCACGCTGCGAGCATACGTGCGCACATCATCATCAATCAAACGCCGTGCTCGCAGTATAGCCCTGTGCGGCACGTTACCAATGCGCATCCGTATCCGACACGTAACGAACGTATGCGCACTCCCACACACAGCTCTGCGCGGCACTCACTCAACACTGACCACCCACGTTAGGATCGCGCACCTGTATTATACACGTCGTGAACGTGCGCGCACACACATACAGCTCCACACGTGATACCCACTCTTGCACCGCTCTGCGCCGCGCTGGCCGCTCACGTTATGATCGCGCACCTGGGGTACGCCGATTACGCACGCCGAGAGCTTACGCATACACCGTGCCACACGCGTTCACACTTATAACACGAGATCACACGAGGCCACGATCAGCTATTAATGATTTATTATCCGCTACCTGGAACTAGATGTTAAATCAGTGAGTCGACGAGGCTGGCCTATGCTGATACCTCTATACCTATTCCCGATTTATCTGCTATGATTCTAATTCACCTTCTTACTCACTGTTAAGTGTCCACGGCGGTCCGCTGATCCTTGTGCTAACCGCGTGCCTCGGTGCGTCGCACGGACGTCCGGGTCGCTGGCTCGAGCTGCGTCTGGTCGCCTGGCGCTGGAGTAAGAGAGCGATTTCCCCTCTGCGCCCCTCTATTTATCCTCCCTACCTCAAAGGGGATGCTGCGCTGAACAATGGGCTCGCGCACCTCGAGTGCGCGCACGGCGGTTCCGGGCGCTTTTGATATGCTAATCCGTGAGCGGCGTTGGCGGCGTACATCCTAATTAATCCCTTACCCTCCCTAACAATGGGGCCTGCGCGCTCAAGCGTAATTATCCCAACCCTCCATGACTATACGCAACAGCTCCTGCGGTCCCGCTATTCATGCTGTCCCGTCCCTCCCCTGCTTGCCCCGTCGACCCGTGGGGGTGTGTGTGGGGGGAAATGCGCCTCAACCGCGGTGGCCGAATGCCCCACGCCGCGACCAAACCATATTAAGGGCGGTCGCAGCGCCGCGGCGCAATGTAGCACGGGGGAGGTCATCCAATTCCCTGATCGCCGGAAACCGTGAGAGTTAATCCCGATAAGGATTTCTCGGATAAAAACCGGTCGGCCAGGTGACCTCCCCTCGGAGCTCTATGGGGGGGGGGGGGGGGGAAATGTGTGCGGGTGTGTTCATGTGAGGTGAGGTGAGGGGGACAAGGGGTTGGCTCTGTTGCTTGGTGGTGGCGAGGTCAGGGATGGGGCGCCTGCCGAACGGCTTCGTGGCGGCGGCATCACATAGCCCCCCGAGGTGCCAGTCCCCGTCCCGGGTTGACTGGAGCACCTCGCTAGGGCCGCGCCCACGAGGAAACGTTGCGGGGTCCGGGGGATCCGTCCGGACCTGGTGGCTGGCCTCGGGGCGGGTGGTTCTGTCCTCTGCAGCTCCTGCGGCGGCCTCCTCCTCCACTCCAGCGGCTCTCCCCGTCCTCCGGCACCTGTGGGCTGGGGCACAAACTCGGCAGCGGAAGGGTCTAGGGCCCGTCGTCCGCGCCGTCTCTGGACTGGATCGGGGCCTCTCGGGGGTCCGGCGGGGCCCATGTAGTGTGCGAGGCCCCCCAACACGAGGGGTGCGGGTACTCCGGGATTTCGGGGCCTTCGGGTGACGGGGTTCTCTCTCGCCGGGGCCGCTTTCCACGGTTTTAAGCGGCGGACATTGACCACCGTCTCTCGACGCCCCTCCCCGCCATAAATTAGTACCGTCCAGGGGGATATCTGCCGCACCACGGTCCAGGGTCCCCGCCAGTAGGTCGTCAGTTTCCCCACCTGCCCGGCCCCGACGCGAGGAGTGTGTAGCCACACCTTAGCGCCTGTCAGGAATAAGGGGGGTTCCATGCGGGGTCGGGTGCCCTGTTCCTGCCGCCGATGCGCGGCTTCCCCTTGCGGGTATGCTCGGCCTCGGGCTTCTCGCAGGGTCTCCAACAGGTGTTCCACGGGGCGGCTTCCCTCCTCCGGCTGGGGGGAAGGGACGCCGAATAGCAGATCTGCGGGTAAACGAGACTCACGGCCGAACATCATTAAAAACGGGGTTTGTCTCGTCGACGTGTGTACGGTGGTGGCGTAGGCGAAAAGGGCGTAGGGGAGGTGTTCGTCCCAATTCCGTTGATTTGCAGCCGCCATACGTTTGAGTTTCCCCGCTAGGGTCTGATTCATGCGTTCTACCATACCATTCGCCTGGGGGTGGTACGCTGTGGTTCGGTCCTTCTGGATTCTGAATTCTCGGCACAGTGCCTGGAACAGCTCGGCCTCGAACTCGCTACCCTGTTCGGTGAGGACTCGTTCTGGGATCCCGTGCTTCAGTACGTAATGTTCCACAAATGCCCGGGCCACCACCAAGGCCGTTTTATCAGGGATGGCCACTGCCACGGGGTAGCGGGTGAAATACTCTACTGCGACCAGGATATACCAGTTGCCTCGATGGGATCGCGGGAATGGCCCCTGTAGGTCGATCCCGACCAGCTTATTCGTGCGGCTGACGCGGAACGGCCTTAGGGGTACCTGGTATCGTGCCGGTTTCGGCCCGCACTGCTGACAGGCGCGGCAGCCCTGTACCCAGGCCGCCACGTCTTGTGCCAATTTGGGCCAGAGATACTGGCGACGCAGGGTCTCTCACGTGCGTCGTTCCCCATCGTGGCCCCCGAGTGGGTGGTCATGCACCAGCCGCAGCAGCTGGGGTCGCACCTGGGCAGGAACACAGATCCACCCCGGCTGGCCGGCCTCGGTTAACTCCCGTACCACTCTGTTCTGCATACACAACCGGGCATACAAACCGCTCCAGGGTCCTGGTAGGGCTGCTCTTTTCCTCCCGCAGTGCCGCCTCCACGGCCGCCAGATCCGGATCTCGCTGCTAGGATCTGTCTCAGCTGCTCATCGTTCAGGCCCGGGAAGGCACAGCCGACGTCCTCCTGGATCCGTCCGATCGGGTCCCGAGCCGCGGGTCCCGCGCTTGCCGGGCGGTCGACGGGATCCTCGGTGCCACCTGTGAGGGTCTCCGTGGTGCACACTGCACTCTCTCTCGCTGGGGGGGGGGGGGGTCAGTGGCCGCGGCCTCTCGGGGGTCCGTTGCCTGCCGGCAGCGTCCCCCCATGAAACACGGGCAGGCCTCCTCCGCCCTTGTCTCAGTGTACACCGTGGGCCGCCTCGACAAGGCGTCCGCGTTTGCATGCGTCCGGCCAGCCCGATACTCGATTTGCAGGTTGTACTCCTGCAACTGCGCCAACCAACGGGCCATCTGCTCCCGCGGCTCCTTGAATGTAAGAAGGAACTGAAGAGCATAATGGTCAGTGCGTACGTGACATCTCCGGCCGTACAAATACGGCCGGAACTGTTTACATGCGAAAATCACGGCGTACAACTCTTGGCGGGTCACGCAATAGTTAAGCTCGGCCCCACTCAAGGTCCGGCTGGCGTACGCGATGACTCGTTCCGTCCCATCCTGTACCTGTGACAACACCGCGCCCAGCCCGCTGCTGCAGGCGTCGGTGTCCAAAATAAAATCGGTGGTAAAATCGGGGAAAGCGAGGGTGGGGGCGTGGGTGAGGTGATCTTTGAGAGTGGATGAAGGCCGTCTGGCAGGCCCCCGTCCACTGGTAGGGGTGCTTAGGGGAGGTGAGTTGGGTGAGAGGGCGTGCAATCTCGCTGAATCCCTTTACAAATCGACGATAATAGGTGGCGAGCCCCAAAAATGATCTGATCTCCGTCAGATTCCTTGGCCGTGGCCACTCCACTACGGCGCATACCTTCTCCGGATCGGTGCGCACGCCTGCCTCGCTGACGCGATGCCCGAGGTACCCCACCTCGCGTTGTGCGATGTAACACTTACGTGGCTTGAGCTTGAGATGAGCCGCTCGCAGTCGCTGGAACACCTCTCGTAGCCTGGACCAATGCTCAGACAAAGATCTACAGAACACGATCACATCGTCCAAGTAAATCAGGCACTGTTCCCATTGCAAACCCCGCATCACCAACTCCATCAGCCGCTGGAACGTCGCGGGCGCATTGGTGAGTCCGAACGGGAGTACTCGAAACTCGAATAGTCCCATCGGGGTGGTGAAGGCGGTTTTCAGCCGATCCTCCTCCGCCATCTCCACCTGCCAGTACCCGAACGCGAGATCGAGGCTGTCAAAAGTGTCGTCGATGCGGGGTATGGGGAAGGCGTCGCCGAGCGTGACTGCGTTCAATTTACGGTAATCGACGCAGAACCGGGTTGACCCATCCTTTTTCGTTACTAGTACCACCGGGGCTGACCAGGGGCTCGCCGAGGGCTGAATTATGTTATCGCGAAGCATGTCCCCAACCGCCTCTTTGATCTGGGTGCGTTCGGGTGCGCCCACTCGGTACGCAGGGAGTTTGATGGGTCGGGCTGCACCGGTGTCAATATGGTGCTTAACAAGGTCGGTCCGACCCACGTCCGAGTCGTGTTCACTGAACACGTCGGCATACTCCCGCAGTAACTCGCGCAGCCGATCGGCCTCTCCCTTAGGTAAATCCGCCCATGGTACATGTAATGCGTCGAGCAGGGGAGACGACCTCGGCTCGGGGAGTCGGGCCGACTCGCCAGGCCAGGTCCTGGTCACCCTCTGAACGACCGGGGTCCTCAGCCCAGAGTGCGAACACCGATTCGTCAGAGTGGCGTGCGTGCAGGGGGTGTACTGTGGCTATCGGGGTGCGCCGTCGCAGTATCGCTGGGGTATTGTGGGGGTTAAACATCCGCATAAACAATCGGTCCCCATCTGCGTTTACCAACGTGGTGGATCCCACAACCCCATACCGTTTTGCCAACTCCGGGTGAGTAGTTAGCATTACCTCCCCTGATGGTCGGAGCGCGGGGTCGGTGGGGGATGTTGCTACCGGCACCAGCATCTCGGTGAGCGGGCCGATGGTGACTGCCGTCGCCAGGATAGCGGCCACAGGTGCAAAGCGGAGGCGCATTGGTTTTCGTCCCAGGAACGGTATCCGCTCGCCGTTGCTCTCCATGGTGGCGCATCGCTGGCGGGGTTGCACGTTGAGTCCCAACCGTTCTAGGAGGTCGGTGCATGCGATACACTCGTGACACAACGCACTCGACACGTAGAACTCCTGCGTGCACACCTGGCTGCCTATGCGGATCTCTAGGGTGGCTCTCCCCAGCAGCCCCATTCCGGCTCCGCTCGTAGTGTGCAGCGCGCGGTCCGGGGCCTGCAGGTGACGCACGTCGACCCCGATCGCGCTGCAGTGCGCTGCGCTCACGAGCGAGGCCACCGCCCCCGTGTCCAGCAGGATTCGGGTACGCACTCCGTTAACCTCCCCTTCCACCAGCGACGTGGCCCCCGTGATCCCCGCCACCAGCTCCCGTAGCCAGTCGCCAGGAGTCACCGTTTCTGTGGGCGTTGTTGCTGGAACCTGTGTGGAGATCACTCGCTCGCCATTATTCTCACAGCTTGTTTGTGTCGGGGCTACGTCGATTTCACCCCCCGGTGGTCCCCTCTCTAGGGGGGCCTTAGTGTTTGACCTTAGCTCTTGTCTAGCTCGGGCGACCTGAGGACAGTCCCTCCTGAGATGCCCTCGCCGATCGCACACATAACACGCCCGGGGAGGGGTGGCGGCTCCGTAGTGGGCTCTCTGCCCACTCCCTCCTCCCCCAGTGCGCTGCTGCTCATATTCTGCTTCTAGAAGCGCTATCCTTCCAGTTAGCCCTCCTACCGTGGAGTCTAGTTCCCCCATCTCGGATCGGATGGTCTCAACGGAGGATTGCAGTTTGGTCATATTTTTATTCGTTTCCTCGTGTACCTGGGTTACCCTTTCACCTACTTGGGTTATCATATCTCCCATGCCGGCCTGTAACCCGGCTACCCACCCCGGGGTCGTCTCGCTGGGTCTCTGTGGCTCTCTTTCCCGGCCCCTTACCGTCCTCGTGAGCTCCTGTTCCTCCTCCTCGTCTTCCGAGAGCAGGCTCGCAATGGCGCGCTCTCGTCCCAGCCCTCGGAGCTGCGCGCGTTCGCTGTGAATTCTTTCACACTTACGTGCGCGCTTGACAAGGGCGTTAAAGGGAAGACGTGGGCAGCTCACGTCTGGCTGCCACCACGCCGTGCGAGACAGGTACCGCTGGATTTTCTCGGCGGCCAGTTCCTCAATAACATCAGTTGCGTACCCCGGGCGTGCGATCTTTGTTAACTCGCGCACATCCTCGGCGTAATCACGTAGATCTTCGCCAGGTTGGCGACGGCGCGCCTCTAAGGCCGATTTTGCTTCCTCCTCGTCACGCGTGCCAAAACGCTGATCGAGTCGGCGCATCAGCTCCTCTAGCTGTGTCTGTGCGCTCGCGGGTAACGCTTCTACAAAATCGGCTGCCCGCCCATCAAGATTCATATTAAGTTGGCGTACTGCCTGCGCGTCCGTCCATCCATTAATTTCCTTGGCCCCTAAGAGATTGCGGGCGAATGCCTTCCACGAAGGGGCCCCCCGGCCGGTAAATATTAGTCTTATTTTAGCGTGAGGTAACGCGGGGGTCCGTACCGCTTCTGACACCAATTTGCGGGGGCCGTTGGCCCCCGGGGTCCCTCCCGCCTGCATCCCCTATTCCGTTTACGTTACCCCACCTCCCTATTACCCGCTACGGTTTCGCCGGCATTCGAACGCGACGCCCCTACTATTACAGCCTCGCGCCGCGCTCCCACGCTGCGAGCATACGTGCGCACATCATCATCAATCAAACGCCGTGCTCGCAGTATAGCCCTGTGCGGCATGTTACCAATGCGCATCCGTATCCGACACGTAACGAACGTATGCGCACTCCCACACACAGCTCTGCGCGGCACTCACTCAACACTGACCACCCACGTTAGGATCGCGCACCTGTATTATACACGTCGTGAACGTGCGCGCACACACATACAGCTCCACACGCGATACCCACTCTTGCACCGCTCTGCGCCGCGCTGGCCGCTCACGTTATGATCGCGCACCTGGGGTACGCCGATTACGCACGCCGAGAGCTTACGCATACACCGTGCCACACGCGTTCACACTTATAACACGAGATCACACGAAGCCACGATCAGCTATTAATGATTTATTATCCGCTACCTGGAACTAGATGTTAAATCAGTGAGTCGACGAGGCTGGCCTACGCTGATACCTCTATACCTATTCCCGATTTATCTGCTATGATTCTAATTCACCTTCTTACTCACTGTTAAGTGTCCACGGCGGTCTGCTGATCCTTGTGCTAACCACGTGCCTCGGTGCGTCGCACGGACGTCCGGGTCGCTGGCTCGAGCTGCGTCTGGTCGCCTGGCGCTGGAGTAAGAGAGCGATTTCCCCTCTGCGCCCCTCTATTTATCCTCCCTACCTCAAAGGGGATGCTGCGCTGAACAATGGGCTCGCGCACCTCGAGTGCGCACACGGCGGTTCCGGGCGCTTTTGATATGCTAATCCGTGAGCGGCGTTGGCGGCGTACATCCTAATTAATCCCTTACCCTCCCTAACAATGGGGCCTGCACGCTCAAGCGTAATTATCCCAACCCTCCATGACTATACGCAACAGCTCCTGCGGTCCCGCTATTCATGCTGTCCCGTCCCTCCCCTGCTTGCCCCGTCGACCCGTGGGGGTGTGTATGGGGGGAAATGCGCCTCAACCGCGGTGGCCGAATGCCCCACGCCGCGACCACACGATATTAAGGGCGGTCGCAGCGCCGCGGCGCAATGTAGCACGGGGGAGGTCATCCAATTCCCTGATCGCCGGAAACCGTGAGAGTTAATCCCGATAAGGATTTCTCGGATAAAAACCGGTCGGCCAGGTGACCTCCCCTCGGAGCTCTATGTGGGGGGGGGAGGGAAATGCGTGCGGGTGTGTTCATGTGAGGTGAGGTGAGGGGGACAAGGGGCTTGGTGGTGGCGAGGTCGGGGATGGGGCGCCTGCCGAACGGCTTCGTGGCGGCGGCATCACAGGTGACACAGCCACGAGGCGAGTGCGGAGGGAGCCTTGTGTCTTCACCGCCTTGCCGCTTGGTTGCCTGATGCCTGCACGTGCCTGCAACGAATCGTTGCTTGCCACGGGACGCAGTTCTTTTGCGTATACCAGGTGATGGTATCTTCTTGGTTCTTTCGGTAAAGTCACGTAGAATGGAAATAATAAAATAATACAAATAAAACATAATAAAATATTATATTATTATTGTTTATATTATATTATTTTATTATGTTTTATTTCTATTATTTAATTATTTCCATTCTACGTGACTTTACCGAAAGAACCAAGAAGATGAATACCTGCAGTAACGAAAGCTTTAAATCGAAAAATCAGGTGATGGTAGTTAAAATCTCGCCACCATGGCGCGCCCTGTTATATTTGAGGATGCTGCCGTGGTATAATGTTTATGCAAGTGGGGGAATTAATAGTCACGTTGCTTGAATAAATATTTCGGCAAACATTCCGCGCGGTACGAGCTCGCCGATGGGTTTGTTGTGGGTTTGCAGCGTGTGCTGTGTGGCACGGTTCCCAGCCGTTCACTCCACGGGCTGGGTGGGGGCTTCTGAACCGACGCGCAGGAAATGAAAGTTCCCAGCACATTGAGCGATGCGCCGGAAACCGTTTTGAACAACCCCCGGCTTTTACACCATTGGTACCTCATTTGCCAGTAAAAAATATGATAATTGTTTTTTTACCCTTCTATCTGGCAACAAAACTGACACCTTTTTTTTACAAGGAGTCATGTTTGCATAGACCACAATACCTGCAGCCATAAGGTGTCAGTTTTGTTGCCGGATAGAAGGGTAAAAAACCAATTATCATATTCTTTACTGGCAAATGAGGTACCAATGGTGTAAATGCTTACCTCGAGCTCTCATACTCTGATGGTGCATTGTCTTTGAGTTTTGCGCCTTTTGGCGTCATCTGGTCCAACCCATGTGAGACTAGGTTCTAAGGAAAGCTGTCTCGGGTGTGGACCAATCAACTTCAAGGACAGTGCATATATTATCAGAGTTATGTTTTTTGTTTGCATTATGGCTGCAGGTATTGTGGTCTATGCAAACATGACTCCTTGTAAAAAAGGTGTCAGTTTTGTTGCCAGATAGAAGGGTGAAAAAACAATTATCAACCCCCGGCTTCTCGCCGCAGTGGCGAGATGTAAACTACCTCGCCTGGTGTACAGGAGGCACGTGGGTTCGATCCCAACCCTGACGCCTGCTGCTTTATATTTGGAGTTTGCATTTTCTCTCTCCCCGTGGCCTCGTGGATTTTTTCTCCGGGTCATCCGGTTTTTCCCTCCAACATTTAGAATCAACGTTGCGTTTAGAGCATTTGGCTGCTATAAATGTCCACGCGTTAAGCCACTTCGTTGAGATATAATGTTTAGCTCAGTGGGGCCTTACCTGATAAAATAACATTTTGCGGAGCTTCACAGCATAACGTAAAAAACCTGTGCATTGCCACTGCTACAATCATGCTGGATTGTGCAGAATAGACTCTAACAGAGTCTGTAGAAGGCTTCTGCCCGAACAGCATAATTTTGTCTAACAGGCCTCTGTATGACCGGTGTGTGTGTGTGGCCACAACACCCAGCTCGTGGTGCTTATTGTGGACATGCATTTTGTCACGTGTGCACGTGCCTCGAGCGGAACCGGCGCAAAACAAAAAAACAGCAGTCTATAACTACGTTGAGGTTCATCTAATTCGATTGTGTGAAGGGAAGTCGTCGTTGCGCATACTTCAGTTTGAGGATTGAGGGGTTGCATCCCTCGGGCAGCGAGAAGAGTTCAATGAATACAGAGAGAGAGAGAGTCTCATTGTGACAAGTTTTAGCGCCCGTGCCCTCCTGGCGCCTCTGATTAAACAGAGGCGCTGTTGGCTCGTTAGAGTGACTTCAAAAAAGTGACGTGTTTTTCGGAGCGATTGTTTCTTGTATATGGGGTGGCATGTTAATTTGCCTACCCCCCCCCCCCTGTATAAACAAATGCGTGTTTAAGTGCAGTAATTGGTGCCGTATTAAATGTGTGACTCCAGTGTGTATAAATGATGTGACCCGTGTTGAAAGCCATACGATATTCATAACTACAGAGCAAGGCCGAAATTATAATATATATTTGGAGACACCCTCCCCCAATATTCAAATATGCTCAAAATGCCCCCCCCCCCAAATATATTGCTCTAAAATAGATTTCTGTTTATATGATTGTGGCTATAGTTGCACTCTATTAATCCCTAATCTCTGCCATTGCATACAATGAAACAAGAAAAGGTAATACAATAAAAAAACAGCAATGTAATACAATACACCATTAGACATTGTAAAAATAAAATCCATCGTGTTAGTGAATTCTTAGGTGGCAGGAAATTCGTTTAAAAATAAAAAAAAATTCTGGGGGGGGGGGACCCCCAGACCCTCTGGAAGATTTGGTCCCCCCCAATGTTGACTCCATGGCTACGGGCTTGCTACAGAGCCAATGGGTACCTGACGCCGTGCTAACTGGGTGTGGCTCTTTGTTGCACATTATTCACCCCTGACACGTAGGGGTTTTTTTGCGGGCAATATTTTGATTCATAATTGATTTTAGAGTTACGTGGTCTAACCCCCCAAAAATATATTATGAATCACGATCCACTCCATTTTTAGCATGAGCTCGACGTTTTTTTTATTCCTGCTTTGATATTGCTTTCAATTTCGGCATACCGTGGATGTGCCTTGCTATGGGCACGTAGGTCACTTCACCCTGCTTCACCCTGCCCGCCAAGTTCTCTGCGCGAGTGAACCTCGTGGGTGGAGGAGGAGACCAAGGGGGTCGTGGTTGCATCACATCGACCGTCGCCATTGAGACTTGGGGATAGGAAGGGGGCCCGCTTGGGGAGCTTTTCCAGACGGGCAACCACCCCCCCCCCCCCTTGGGGTTTGTGCCGGAGGGCGGGTGCTGCCACGCGCTGGATCGACGGATGCTCCCGCACTTGAATATGTGAAAAAGGAGCTTTATCGCTTATCGGATTCCTCCAGTATACGTAAATATCCTGATTCTGATTGAATTGGCTTTGACGGGAGGAGATGAGCAAATTCCACATTTTATTCATACGACGCAAGTCCACGTGGGTTGGGGGGAGTGGCAGTTGACAGTTTGCTCCCTCCGTAGGCTTTAGTGGGGAATATTTTAGGAAAATGAAGAGTTGTCTCTCCACAACAGCTGTGCTAAAGGTTGAGAGGGGTGGGTGAGGGGGGGGGGCAGGTCTCCCGAGGCACACACATCGACTGGTGGACTCTCTTGCCTCTTGGGGGCGAGGGTTCGAGTGCGTTGGGGTTTTGGTTTGGGGGGGTTTTCAAAGGGATTTGACTTGATCAAGGATGACCATTTGAATGCAATTAGTTGGCGTACCACGCAGATGGGGAGATGTTTGGTTGATTCGATACTGTTTCGTACGTCTACCGTGTCACCGTTCGGCACGTAACGAATGCTCGCTTGAAGTTACGCATGTTCGTGTGGCTCTAACGTCTGCCTTGTAAATCCCGTACACGTAACTCGATCCAATGTGGCGAGGGAGTTAACATCTCCCCACCGTAGCGCCCCATTATGTTTGGGGATTCTCCCGTGGTGTAATGGTGACTGACCACACTGGACTTGCAATGCAGAGGTTGCCGGTTCGATGCAATCTCGTGCCACGGAAATTGAGACAATGGAGCAAGTTTCAAAAAATCCCTCACCCCCTCCTCCTCTGTCCGCCCAGCAGCACAAATGGGTACGGCACACTCGGTCGATCGGTTGTTCACGTGTGGTGGGGTAAAGTGTGGGTACCCCCCATCTCTTCCAGAATATTATTGGAAGATGTGGAAGAGTAGGCCAAAAACACCTACTAGAGGGGGGGGCCTCTAGAACCCCCTTGAGTGGAGGCCCTTCTACCAGCAGTGGAACGAGCGAGCGATTGGAGAGATGCATATTTCACAAAGTTCACTCTTGTCTCTCTCAATGCGAAGTGCAGGTCACTTCGCATTGAGAGAGAAAAGAGTGAAACATTGACGTCAGCATTTGTTTATTGTTGTTGCCGGATAACCCGAAAAGAATCAAACAAGAACGCTCACTTCTCATGTTGCATTTTCATTAAACTACGCTGAGGTTTGCCACTAATGGTAACGAATAAATGCCACTGCAAATGTATGCATCATAAATATCATGAATGTCTCTCCCCAACGCGTATGACTATTTTAGTGGCATTTTGAATTTCCACGTGTATTTTTACTCACATTATCTACAAATACAGGCGGTCTCCTGTTTACGACGGTCTGATTGACAACGACCCGCATTTACGACGCGTATATAATGCCACCATGGATCGATATAAGAAGCATCTTCCGACACGACTCCGGACACATTAGAACAGAGTGGGGCTGGTTTCCGATCTGACTTTGCCGTGGAGCTTTGATTATTCTCAGGTGTTTTTGTGGATTTTTACCTCTTAAACCCCGTTAGATGTGAAAAATACATCGGCAAGTCCGATTTACGATGGGGTATCCAGGAACGGATTACGTCATAAAAGCGGAAACTGTCTTTATTCATAAATTCATGGGACGCTTTTTTACTAGAATCAAAATGATAATGGGCTTTGCCCCTTTTAGGCTTTGCCCTTTCTGGCAATAAAACGGGAGGTGTTCAGATGTTGAACCACCAAATAGATATACTCATTTCAAGGCATCGGGTCTGTATTAACCACATATAACTGTGGTAAAACATGAAAACAAACGCGCTTTGATAACGTGTGCATCGTCTTTGAGACTGATTGGACCTGTCTCGAAAGCAGCAGAGAACACCAAAAGGCGAACAACACAAATGCGATGCAAAATATTTAAACATCAAGAGCTCGGGTTGAGCAGCTACATCTACTGGACCGTTTTGTTCCGTTATCGTTTCGATAGCCTTTTATCTTTTCATAATTTGTTATTTGATTTTACGATTACGCTTGTTGACCCAGGAATGCCTCACCAAGTCGCAAGGCTATTTTTCAGGACGATTGCGATGTGTCATTCCAAGTCCATGGAAGTGTTATAACAAGGGTCCCCTCCATTTACCTGACACAGGGAAAGATCCCCCCCACACCCATTTAGCTTCATAGACTGCGGGGGGAAGGTGCTTCTTGCGAGCACCTTTTTCACGTCAGCATAGCACGTGGGAGGATGTAGGACTTCGAGTCCATGAGCCAAGAGCGTTTGGTCGGTGCCACCTGCGGTGACGAATGCTACCAGTAGCCACTGTGAGAAGTGGCCACCGTGGGCATTAATCTTAGGGCATGTTACCCGGCTGTTTTATGGTCAAGCTGCCCATTTTATTTTCATGTTCTGTGGATGTACAGTGAGGAAAAAAAGTATTTGATCCCCTGCTGATTTTGTACGTTTGCCCACTGACAAATAAATGATCAGTCTTTAATTTTAATGGTAGGTTTATTTGAACAGTGAGAGACAGAATAACAACAACAAAATCCAGAAAAACGCATGTCAAAAATGTTATTACTTGATTTGCATTTTAATGAGGGAAATATACTGATAATTTCTTTGTCAGTTGGCAAACGTACAAAGTCAGCAGGGGATCAAATATTTTTTTCCCTCACTGTATCATATCACAAACAATATTTTTTCAAAAGCTTTTTGTTTATCAAGCGTACTCTGGTGCCGTTATTTAATGACATTTTTCTCACGAAACGGTACCACGGTGACCTTGCTATTAAACTTACGTGCGATCTCGGTATACATGGATATGTATATCTGATTCTGATTCTGACATGTATTTGTACAATAATTTGCCACACAGGGTGGTACCGATAAGCCCTTCTTATGCCAATGATTCAAGGACCATTGCTTTTCACTCCATATCACACATGGCACTCATATAAGGCTTAGTTAACCTAGGGGAGGCCATGGACAAGAAACGAAGAAAACAAGGCAACATGTATGCATGTTGAACTTCTTTAGCACTGTACATTGCCAACCGTGCTTATTGGAAGTCCGTTGGAAGGACAACGCACTGAAGGCAAATACGCAGTTAGAAAGAAATTAGTTTTAAATGTCGATGTGTGCATATGCAGGTGTGTGTAACAACAGTTAGTGTGTGCACGCATGTGTTCATAACCACATTCCTGCGGAGGGAGCTGGTAAGAACGTTAGGTTGCTCGGTCAATGGCCAGGGTCAACGGCGGCGTGGTGTATTCCGCAAATATGGCCGACTGTGAGGGCGGGCACAAGCCAGCGTGAGTAGGTTAAACGTTGAGTTTTATAAGGGCACCATGGGGTGACCAGCCCCTCCTCACCCAGCCCCACCCCTCCCACCCCCACCCAGCCCCACCCTCCCCACCCAGCCCCTCCCGTCCCCACCCAGCCCCTCCCTCCCCACCCAGCCCCTCCCTCCCCACCCAGCCCCTCCCTGCACGATGGACGGAGGGACACAATAATCCCCTGTGGGCTTGTGGAACCAGGTGGTTCCTACCAGTAACATACCACTTGCCACTGCTATTATTCATGCCTTGAACTCAAACCTGACTCTTTTATTTCCTGAAGAAGATTCCAGCCCCGGGGGGAGCGAAACGTCGGTGCACCGTGCGGACACCAGCCGACAGCACGCGAGATGGCTGTTGCCGGTTCACTGCCATGCATGAGGACAGGTGGGCAAGGAAATTACTCGCGCCACGTTTCGGCCTCTTCCCCGTTCACATTCTGGCCTTGGCTCAAGCTGTAAAAGCTCGGCCCAACACGCCCTAGCCATCTGCGCGCAACAGATTTCGGTCGCGTGCGGCCAATACATTACGGATGTCTCGGTCTGAGTCCCAGCTGCGGGGATGTCTGTCGGGAAGAATTTCCCTGCACTGCCAGCAAATAGTTTATATTGCCAATGGTCACGTCGAGGCAATGGCCTGATTTCTGCCTGAACATATCTCACAATCTATGTTGGCCCGATTGTCAAAGGACATATCGGCTACAACGGCTCTGTGCGCGAGTGGCGGCGTAGAACTACTTGAGGAGCGGAGGCACAGCGGTTAGCGCGCTGCGCTACGAACTCGGCCGCTCAAGTTCGATTGCCGCTCATGTCGCCAACACCGGTGACGATTATCTGAAGCGGCCGTGGGCCTCCTCTAGGTCGACTCAGCCTCAAATGAGTACCTGTTTCGGTGTGTAAAGATCGCCACGAGGGAGACAAAGGTGGTCTGACATGGTGCTGGCCACCCATCACACTGTGTGTCATGCCGGCCTTCATAGGTGCTTCATAACAGGACATGCCCCAAAAGTCTGGTAAGGCTATATGGGGGATAATTTGTCTTTTCGTATCCGGCTTAGATTCAATTTGCTCAATTAACTGGACAGCATTGACCTTAGTTAGTACTTGGGAAGGTGAGCAGCCAGGGCTTGACAGGAGTTGTAGGCATGCCAACAACCCGGGAAATACAGGTGCCTCCTGAAAACGTCTTGAACACTCGGGGAAGCTTCCCTGGCTTAATAACATTCACATCAATTATCATAATTTCCAGCAATGGATCACTTCAGTGTCTAAACTTGTCCAGGCATTCCTCACGTTCAAGTCGACCTTAAATGAGTGCCTGGTACCAGTGCCGTCCATGGGGGGGGGGGGGGGGTGAGACCCGGGGCAAATCCCACCGTGTGGGGCCCCCGATGCCTTCAAACGAAACCGGTGTACACCATTGGAACCTCATTTGCCAGTAGAAAAATATGATAATTGTTTTTATACCCTTTTATCTGGCAACAAAACTGACACCTTTTTTTACAAGGAGTCATGTTTGCATATACCACAATTCCTGCAGTCGAAATGCAAACAAAAAACACAACTCTGATAATGTATGCACTGTCCTTGAAGTTGATTGGTCCACACCCGAGACAGCTTTCTGGTCCAACACCATGTGAGACTAGGCTCTAAAGAAAACTGTTTTTTGTTTGCATTTCGACTGCAGGTATTGTGGTCTATGCAAACATGACTCCTTATAAAAAAGGTGTCAGTTTTGTTACCAGATAAAAGGGTAAAAAAACAATTATCGAAACCTGATGTATTACAACTCACACCGTGATGTCGAAGCGCGGGGTCCCCTTAAAGCGCGGGGCCCGGGGCAGTCGCCCCGATTTGCTGTACCCTAGGGACGGCTCTGCCTAGTACAGAGGGGGCAGATACGAGCACTGGGGAGGCAAAGGCAGCCACACAGAGTGCCGCTCACACCAATGCTCTGTGTGCCGTGCCTGCTCTAACCGGCGCCCGTTAATAGCACGTGCACCTCCAGCCTATGAAGCTACGCAGGAAACGTTTCTTGTACAGTATTTGTTTTGTTGTGGGTGTGTGTAAGAGAGAAACCTCTGTGGTTAGTACTCATCTCTGTTAAAGACCCTGCTTGATCCATCAATGGAAATTCCACATTGCTACTGGACTACCCTTTCACGGTTGCGGTGCGTTGCGTGGCTCTGCAGTGCGTTTTCGGTTGCGCGGCGTGTTGCTTGCACGACGTCCAAGATTTCGTTCGGCGTGCAACTAGATAAGGTGGGTCCCTGAGAGGGACCGGGGTCTCTTCGTTCTGCAAGCTGGAAGCTCCACGTCTACAACCTGGACGCTCCACGTCTACAAGCTGGAAGCTCTACGTCTACAAACTGGAAGCTCCCCGTCTACAAGCTGGAAGCTCCCCGTCTACAAGATGGAAGCTCTACGTCTACAAGCTGGAAGCTCTACGTCGACAAGCTGGAAGCTCAACATCTACAAGCTGGAAGCTCTACGTCTACAAGCTGGAAGCTCTACGTCTACAAGCTGGAAGCTCAACGTCTACAAGCTGGAAGCTCCACGTCTACAAGCTGGAAGCTCTACGTCTACAAGTTGGAAGCTCTACGTCTACAAGCTGGAAGCTTTACGTCTACAAGCTGAAGCTCTATGTCTACAAGCTGGAAGCTCCACGTCTACAAGCCGGAAGCTCTACGTCTACAAGCCGGAAGCTCCACGTCTACAAGCTGGAAGCTCCACGTCTACAAGCTGGAAGCTCCCCGTCTACAAGCTGGAAGCTCAACATCTACAAGCTGGAAGCTCCACGTCTACAAGCTGGAAGCTCTATGTCTACAAGCTGGAAGCTCCACGTCTACAAGCTGGAAGCTCAACATCTACAAGCTGGAAGCTCTACGTCTACAAGCTGGAAGCTCTACGTCTACAAGCTGGAAGCTCAACGTCTACAAGCTGGAAGCTCTACGTCCTACGAGGCATCAACACGTGGCCGGGGACCCGAGTGAGGGTCCGACCCTTCGTAGCTGTAACTCCTACATATAGTGTAGTTAGCTGGGTGGTCACCACCCCAGGCTGTATCTGGTAACAATAAATGTGTTGCCTCCATAGAATAACGTCTGCGACCCAGCTGGACTCACTACACCTGTATATTTGGAGTTTGCATGCCTCTCTCCCCGTGGTCTCGTGTATTTTAGTCCGGTTTCCCTCCACATTTAGAAACACGCGTTCAGATTGTTTGGCTGCCAGAAATGTCCACGCGATAAGCCACTTGGTTGAGCTGTCACTTGCGGCCAGTTCACTTCTGGAAATGATCTCGAGAGCTCAGCGGGCCTTACCTGGTAAATATATATTTTTTATACGTTGTATAGGTATTCGTGTAAACACGTGTGTGCATGGGGCGAGCGTGGGTGTGCGTGTGCACGTAGAGTTTATTGATTATCTTGTAATAAATCGATAAAGGTGCTGCCCTGCAATTGCCGGCTCATGCCACTGCTTGCAGATGGGCCTCCACGAGAGGGAAATTGAGACAGCCTTTTCTCCGGGGTATTTTGGCCAACTCTTACACACTGAGCGGACGTCTTTCGGAAAAAGGTGGGAGTTACCGACGCTTTACCCCCCCACTGCTGATCATCTGATAATTATTAAGAGGGATGCCCATTAATCGTACAAGGAAGTGCGCTGAGTCTCAAGACCTTCACAGGAGGATGCTGCATCGACATGTTTAGCATGAGAGAGGAAAACAGAGTAGTCAGAGCAAACCCAATAACAACTACTAAAAGCTCCACACAAATAGATTCGAGAATCCATTACTGTCATGCCAACTTCTGACCACCTTGCAGTCCAATCCTACCACGCCTGGTATTCCTATTGCAGTATTAACCAGGCGTAAAAAGCCTGCTTCGCATTTGAGATCAATTGAGATTGAGGTGCATTCTGGTTGATTTGATCATATGTAAATAAAAAAAACACATATTGGTAAGATGCGCACATGCTGTATAACTGATGTGCATTTGTCCATGTGGCTGTATGCAAGTTTCCCAATAGTAACCACCAAATATTCACGAATGTGTAAGTGAAATACTAAAGACTCGTCGCAGGATCGCGAGAGGTGGCGGTGGATTGGTGGGTCGTTCATCCGGCAGTTGAAAGGCCACGGCTGCTGCTGCTGATGATGATGATGATCCTGGAAACTATTTTTGAAAGGACCCTTAACAGGGCAGCTTTGATGACATGATACTCTATGCCATTGGCCCATTAGTTCTGAGTGCTCCGTTGTTAATGTGTCGGCTGTGGACGGTGCACTTCTGAATGCTTTGCCCACCTGAGGCGCATTGCCTCGATGGTCTGTGACGGTGCAACCAGGTGTGAAGAAGCGCCATCCACCCCGGGGGAATTTCATCATTTCCGTAAGAATATTAAATACGCCGTGAAACCCCGTGTTGGATTGCACCGTCTCCTGACCTGGAGTGCTGGCAATTCCCCGGGTGAGATTGGAACATGTTTGTGACTTTCAGACTGGAAAAGATTGACTGTGAGGCACCGCGTTGCCTGCCAAGTCCCTTTAGACACGATTTTAGTTTGTGGTTATTTATTTATTTAAAGTAATTTATTAACTTTTATGACACTTTACATTTTCCGGTCCACTTATTGCAAGAGCAGTGGTGCCACTGCCTCTGGACTGGGAACGACGGTTTCCTCATTTAAGGAACACCCCTTTGCCAAGGCAAGGAAACACACCCTAGCAGGGAACAGCCCTGGTTTGATCTGATTTACCATCATTGACCAGGGTCTATCCACTGCTAGTTCAAGGACCGTCCACTCCGTCGCCGTTTTGAATGTGATACCATCGGATCCAGCTCCTGCGAGTGAACGGATTTCATCGCTCCATCTCCTGGTGGGCCCTCCTATTGGTGGCATTCCGTCCTGTGGCTGTCACTCCGTTGTTAGCCTCGCTCACCAGCGATCGTCTCTAGCAGCAAGCAAGTCCTTGCCAAGTCCATTTACTTTTCTTCATGGTCATTCCGATGTATTTTGTTTGGTTTTGTTTTATATGTGTAATGACATGATGACACCTGCTGGCTGGAAAAGGAAGCACAGGTATGGGCACCGCTAAAGGCAACATCCAATCTGAAGTAGAGAAGTATCTGGGGCAAAGGTAATGGGGGGGGGGGGGGTTGGCGAGACGCTCCGGGAACCTGCTCGAAGGTTCCACGATGGGGCATGGCCAGAGGCGAAGCCTAGCTGCATCTGGGAGGATATAAGCAGGGCCGGACCGGGTCTCGGGGTTCGTGTGTGGAGTCTTGGGTACGGACTGCGACGCTGCTCGCCGTCAACTCTCTCCGTCGTCCGGCTAAGTGGAAGATCTCCTGTGGGCTTCCATCACCATCCTCGTCATGACGCTAGCCAGCGGCATAGCGGAGAGTGGACGGTGGAACCACGCCGAGTGATCGGCCGTGTGGGAGTAGCCAGTAGAGACGCTAATATCTAAGTGTTGTACTCAGAGTGAGAAAGATAAGGTTGGCCTGTGTTGTGCCCGTATATGAATAAAATAAGAAGTACCCTCTACACGAAGTGTCTCGGAAGTCACTAATTAGATATGTTTATAAAAGGTATACGTATACTGATTTCCTGGGCAAACAAAAACAAAATGTGTTAAATAACTACACCACCTAAAGCCGTGAATTATGTTCGATTATAGTTTACAAGAGGAACAGCCTATCCAACGGATTGGGTGATGCGATCCTGACACTTGACCCTCACCAGATACTCGCCAAATACTCACCGGACGCTCATCGCTCACCTGGCATCGCTCACTAATCACCACTCATCACTTACGTGACACTCACAAATCACGAGACACGTGCCACTCATCACTCACCTCACACCTGAGACATTCACCTGAGTGGTATGTGTGGTGTGGCGGGCATCAATCGCATTCAGGGTGAAGACGACTTCTTCATCTACGCCTTGGCAGAGTCATCATCAACATCAACACCAATTGCCGAGGATTGTCATGCAGCAGTTTATTCCAGAGATGATTTCTTCCGAGGGCAGCTCATCAGAGCAGTAACATCGCCGTGCTTTCAGAAAAATAGCAATTTCACGCTTCCCAAGATGAACCAAATCAACGCCGCTTCATCCCTATTAAAGTCAAATTAGCACTTGCTGTACATTCACAAATATGTGAGAGCTCATAAGCAATAACATAAAACAATATTACGATTTTTCCAACCTAATATTAGGCTAATTTGGTGCAACAATTGTGTTTTAAAGGTCCTACAATATAGGCTATTGGGTTAGGGACATCTTAGGCTTGTAATGATTCGTCATTTGAAACACAAGCAGATTCTTACAGTCGCAAGACTTGCCGCAAATTGTGTCACACCTCGGTGGTTTTAAATTCGTAGATAAATGTTGCACATTCACCAGAATGGCAAAGGACGAATAAAACCCGCGAATTGCGACAATTCGCCGAATCACGAGCGAGGTGAATCGATGCATGCCTCGTACAATATGTGACATCAGGAGAACGGTTCAGACATCGCTCGCCACCCGTGTTGGCCATAGCTTGGCACGGAACTCGATGTCACACTGCGCCAAGCACTTGCGCCACCGCTCCGCGATGATCACTCGCACATTAACAAGCTCCTTATTATTCTCACGCTGACAAACACCTGCATGGCGTAGGCGGTGAAGATGAGACGTGTGTTTTCATTATATATATAAAACACACACGCGCGCGCGTATACACATTCCGTCTCGTGTATCGTAAGTCAGTCGCTCCTCTAAGGAACAGTAAAAATGTAAATTGCGTTTTTTTCTTCCTTTATGGTGCCGGGGAATCTCAGGCGCGTCCCGTGGCAGCCTCGATGCGACACAAACGTCAAGCGAATCCCACCCCCCACCCCCAGCCGCATCTGCAGCACCGACTAACAAAAATTGTGTTTTTGTTCCTAGGTAGTAAGTGTTATTTTCTAATTGCTTATGCCTCAAAAGTACTGAAAATGGATATTATTCCCCACAAACTTTGCTTTTGTGACCAGGACACAAAAGCAACATGTTCTTGGTTCTTTAGGTAAAGTCACGTAGAATGGAAATAATAAAATAAAATAAAAATTTTATATAAAATTATCTTTTTTTATTTCCATTCTACGTGACTTTACCGAAATAACCAAGAAGATGAATCCCTGCAGTCACGAAAGCTTTAAATCGAAATTTAAAAGCAACGTTCATAATCCACTCCATTAATAAGAATGTGTAACAAATGTATTTATGTTTTGTTCCTGGGTAGTAAGTGTTATTTTCTTAATTGCGTATGCCTCAAAAGTACAGAAAATGGCTATTACTCCCCACAAATGCATATGCTACGGGCCCCGCACTTTCAAGGGCCCCGCGCTAAAAGCTATCAATTCCGTTTCAGTGATTCTGCACTTGCTCTATTACTATAGTACTAAACCGCCTTCAACTTTTATAAACGACTGGTTGTTTAAGGTTAGCGATTTATCGTATTATCTGGGCTGTATTGCGAATGAAAAAATACAATTACTTTACTATGCAAGTTAACAAATTGTCTTTAAATTGTTTTTATTTAGGGCCTCTTTATAACAAATGCTACAGGCCCCGCACGAGCTTAATCCGGCACTGATAATGATATAAAAACATATAAGAATCAAAACAGTTTTTTTCCGGATTTGTTTTCATGTTATTGAGCCAATGGATTTTTTTTTATCAGATGGTAAAACCTCTAAACTAATGTAACAGAATTAACACTTTAAAACGTAGGGTCTATTTTCTCTGTGCGCTATTAATATTGATTGAAACATTCCCAGTGTCCTTGCAGAGCAATTTGTCCTATTTTAAGGTCAGTTATGCTGCTAACATTCATTGAATTGCCTAATGTTTCCAGACATCCAGCGTGCACAGGGCGGTTGCTAAATGTCATAGACTCATTCAGGTAAGGGGATTTCGATGTGACCGAAGGTGATATTGACCTTTGATGGTATTTTAGCTGGCATTAACATCACAGCTTTTTACGGAATAAAGTTCCTGGATATTCATTTATCATAACCCAGAGCGTAAGGGCTCATGGATTAAACACATTCCTGCGGAGGGAGCTGGTAGGAACGTTGGGTTGCTCGTTCAATGGCCAGGGTCAACGGCGGCGTGGTGTATTCCGCAATATGGCCGACTGTGAGGGCGGGCACAAGCCGGCATGAGTAGGTTAAACGTTGAGTTTTATAAGGGCACCACGGGGTGACCAGCCCCTCCCCACCCAGCCCTGCCCCTCCCACCCCCCACCCAGCCCCACCCTCCCTCCCCACCCAGCCCCTCCCCACCCTCCCCAGCCAGCCCCTCCCCACCCTCCCCTCTCCACCCAGCCCCACCACTCCCATTTATGGATGCACGACGGACGGACGGACGGACGGACACAATAATCCCCTGTGGGCTGGTGTAACCAGGAGGTTCCTACCAGTAACATCTCATAATCGTGGTGATGCCTCTCAAGGCTCGGACATCGGACTACTGCTATGACTCAGGGACGAGAGGATGACCGCTAAATGAGCCAACAACAGCATTTTCTGATCGCCCATCCAAAAACTGACCAAGCCTGACTGATCAACTACATAGATGGAAGCTGCAGGGTTGTTACTCGTGGCCAAAACACGTCCGTTGGTTTTTCCCACGCCATTTTAAAAGGTGTCGGTTACCTTTATTCCCGGTTGAAAATCACTCTTGATAAATATTACAACTGATCCGGTCCGGTGCGCGGCTTGGAGGCGAGCGTTTGTGGATTGCGCAGATTCTATGAAATTCTCAAAGTTGTACGCTTAGCTGTGAGGTGGCCATGAGCTCGCAGTAAAGCAGGTGAGTTCATAAACCCTTGAAAAAAACTAACATAATTTCAGCTTTTAATACCCACGGTATTCGCTCACTCTCAGAGAGAGAGAGCAATTCAGACGCGCGAAAAAACACAGACAAGGAAGAAGGCAGCCGCGCTGGTGAATTGGCACAAACAATTGGCCAAGTTCTGCGGTCCTCTCTATGTTAAGGTGTTATTGGCCAATTAATAAGCACCCAGACAAAACCAACAGGTGCAAGGGGGCGACACCAGACGGACGGAACAGGTGGTTGTCCACATTTTTGTTGTACGACCTTCTCCTGGCGAGCCACAGCTATGGCTCATGCACAACGCCCGCGGGAAAGGAGTTTCACAACAGGCCACGTGATTGGGTTTTACTGGTAGGAACCTCCTGGTTACACCAGCCCACAGGGGATTATTATGTCCGTCGTGCAGGGAGGGGCTGGGTGGGGAGGCAGGGGCTGGGTGGGGAGGGGGGGGCTGGGTGGGGAGGGGAGGGTGGGGAGGGGCTGGGTGGGGAGGGGCTGGGTGGGGAGAGTGGGGCTGGGTGGGGAGGGGAGGGTGGGGAGGGGCTGGGTGGGGTGGGAGGGGTGGGGCGGGTGGGGAGAGGCTGGTCACCCCGTGGTGCCCTTTTAAGACTCAACGTTTAACCTACTCACGCCGGCTTGTGCCCGCCCTCACAGGCGGGCATATTTGCGGAATACACCACGCCGCCGTTGACCCTGGCCATTGACCGAGCAACCCAACGTTCCTACCAGCTCCCTCCGCAGGAATGTGTTCTCTGGGCACTTTGATATTCCTCGCACACACGCGCAACACTTTACAAAGGAACTGGCCAAGCCACATAACCCGATGCACGGTCCACATCTGAGGGGATTAAAACGCTCTCTTATAGGGCTTTGCTGGAGAAATAAATTGCATTTCATTTTCCTCAAATAAATCACGGTACGTGTTGGTAACACACGGATGATGCGGGGTGTTTGAAATGTCTTTTGATGTGCTCGCGCTGCAGTAAAGATGCTAAATGACTTAAGTGGTTGTGGGATGCCTCTGACACGAAAAGTCTCCCAAGAGACATCAACAAATGGTCGGTTGCAGCAAGCCCCCGTCTAATATTCCAGTGTGCGTACACTAAATATAGACGAGAATTTCTCAATGCCAAAGCGTCGGCAGTGTTTTTTTTACGTGGTGCAGACATGGCACGGCCAAAATTGCATAACTGGTCAAGATGAGAGGAGAGAGAAGAGGGGAGAGAACACTGGAACAGCCATTTTATGAAGGAAGAATAATTTTTTAATGTTTGTGCCTAAGTGCAAACATAAGTACGCTTAGGTTTTTTCGGTAAAGTCACGTAGGGAAAAATAAATAATGAAAATAAATAATAAAATGATAGAAATAATAATATAACTCAACTTATTATTTATTTTTTTTTTTTACCTACGTGACTTTACCCGAAAAAACTAAGAGTATGAATGCTTGCAGTCACGAAAGCTTCAATTCTAGAACAAACATAAATAGTTTAATGTACTTGCAGTATTTGTAATAAGAAATGTATTATTGCGTAAATAATGCAGAGAAAGTGGGGGGGGGGAACTGGCTTGACATGAAACTGTTAAAGCGAACATCTGCACAGATAATCGTACAGTATATTTACTGCATTGTAATATGTGCTGCATACTTGTGTACACTTGTATAAACCGACTAAATGTTGACTACGATTTAAAATATTTTCGCAAGGGAAACATGGATATTTTGGGCGAAAATTGTTCCTGAGGAGTAGTTACGTTCACGTGTTAAGATGTTGATTCTCTCTGAAAGAGTTTACCGTCAGATATTGAGGGCAGAATTGGAGAAAGTAGTGTGGCAATATCAGCACCCCCGATTATACACGGTTGGCTACTTACGGTGCGAAAGAAGTTCAACAGACATGCAATACAGCATCATTGCGCCAGACGAATGTTGGTGGGCGTAATGGGTCTCTGTACAAGGATCCATACTCTGGGTTTTTTCGATAAAGTCACATAGGTAAATAATTTAAATAAAGTAAATCGCTACGTTGTCCCCACCTGAAGAAGGACGCTTGTGTTGCGCCCGAAACGTCGTAATTTAATTTATTTAATTTTTTTACCGACGTGACTTTACCGGAAAAAATCAAAGAGTATGAATCCTTGCAGTCACGAAAACTTCAAATCTAGAATCTGTACAAGGACCTTAAGTTACGGTAAACTGTGAGTGAGTGACGCAGTGGTGTGCTCATTGTCACAGCCACGCCATGTGACGCAGTAGCCAATGATAGGTCGATGAGGTGGTGACGATGAGGTGGTAACGATGAGGTGGTGACTCTGCTGAGAGTGTCATCAGGGGCCTTGTGGTAGCGCAAGAGGATTTCAAGAGTGCCTGCCCTACCAACGGGGACTTCACGATCTTCTACGGGATGCCCAAAACACCCATTACCACTTCTGCCAATGCGGCTCTGATGTAGCAGCTGCGTCCCGTGATGCCTCAAGGGAGTTGGGTCGCCATGGTGGCGAGATGTTAACTACCTCGCCAGGAATACAACAGGGTCGGGGGTTCGATCCCAACCCTGACAGCTTGCTGTATATTTGGAGTTTGCTTGTCTCTCTCCTTTGGTCACCGGGTTCTCCGGTTTTTCCCTCCACATTTAGAAACGTGCATTCAAGAGTATTCAGCTGCCATGAATTACCACGTGATAAGCCACTTCGTTGAGCTATCATTTGTGGCCTGGTCGCTTATGAATAAGATCTACACAGCTCAGTGGGCATTACCTGGCTAAATAAATAAATAAACATAGTTTTTAAATCTTTTAAATCGTGTCACTGCCATTATGTGTGGACTCGCAGCCGAACAACGAAGTGCCCGAAACGAGAGTGTTGTTCGTACCGTCTCGTGCAGACGGGCTTTTATCTTACATTGTTGTCTCATGGTCGATTGCTGTTGTTTATGTTTTTTTATTATATCATATCAAAGGTTATTGGTGTTGCGTCCACCCTCCTCACCCACCAGACCCTCGCACTGAGCTGCAAATTAAACATCCCTTTTTCCACAGTGCATGGATACAGAAGCCGGGAAGAGTTCAACTCGGATTCACTCTCTCTCTCTCTCAACTTTATTCACATGCTATGAAGAATGGCCGTTGCTCAACCCATTGCATTTTCATATATTTTTCTTTTTAAGGCCACGGTGGCCATGACCAATGTGTTGAATCTTCCGTAGTTAACGAAATAATAAATCCTGGGACATGACGCCACAGAACTACTTGTAGACACAAGACGATTCCAGCTTCGCGACAAGGCTCTGTTAAGCAAATATTGTACGAAACTTATTGCGTGCTGATTGCGGAACATCCTGGATGATAAACTTAATACAGGTAGGAACAACAGGTTCCACACTGATAATTGTTTTTTTGCCCTTTTATCTGGCAACAAAACTGACACCTTTTTTTTACAAGGAGCCATGTTTGCATAGACCACAATACCTGCAGTTATAATGCAAACAAAAAACATAACTCTGATAATGTATGCACTGTCCTTGAAGTTGAAGTCAGGTATATGCAAACATGACTCCTTGTAAAAAAGGTGTCAGTTTTGTTGCCAGATAGAAGGGTAAACAACCAATTATCATATTTTTTACTGGCAAGTGAGGTTCCAATGGTGTAAAGTTTCCACACTGCCCACCAGGGATTATTTGTCTGTCTGTCGGTCGTACATACACGGAATTGCGCCCCCCCATGCCCCTCCCCACCAAACACCAAGCTACGCCGCGATTGGTTGACGATGTTAGGGAGGGTGGGGGGGAAGGGTCAACATGCCCACTCATCCAACTGCCACTTATTGGCCCTCTGGACGTGTCAATCAGTTTATGGAAGCAAATTGTGGATCACATTTTGACCTGAGGACGTCATTAGCACAGCCAGGCTCGTTACAAACGCCGATTCGTTTCATTTGTTCACCAAACGATGAATCGATTTTTTTTATCGAATTACGATGCTAGTTTCCGACAATCGATCACATTTCCGTGGTCGGGGAATGTGGTGGAGAGGGGGGGGTCATTCCACTTCTCCTGCGCAGACCCCAACACGTGTACATCCCCAGTGTACGTCACTGATGGCCGCGTGCACGAGACGACGGGCGATGAAGACACTTTGGCAAGTGGGGAAGTGCCCCTCCGTATATACCGCGAACACTAACACCCAGAGTTAATTGAACGCGAAGTGGACCTTTTATAAATGTGTCTTTTTTTACGTTTATTCCGTTGAAATAACAACGGCCTGACGACCGGCGGGAGCTGAATGTATTGCACATGGGAAGATACGCGATTAATTAACAAAGTGCCAAGTTCAATAAATGCAATTAACTTTTATCGGCTATTACCATGGCCCCGCTCTGTTTCAAATTTCCGCAGTAGCTGCGATTTTTTTTGCTGTTGTTTGGTGATGGACGACTCCCAATGGGAAAGGGTAATTTTGCGTTGCAAGTATTCATTTTTAACTGTTACGCTCGGCAAACAAAAATAAAACAAGCAGAAATGAGTTAACATTATACAGAACGTGTGAACAAAACATGTCTTTATCTGAGG
Source organism: Lethenteron reissneri (assembly GCF_015708825.2). Lineage (NCBI taxonomy): Eukaryota > Metazoa > Chordata > Hyperoartia > Petromyzontiformes > Petromyzontidae > Lethenteron > Lethenteron reissneri. The sequence continues at coordinate 10,962,588 of NC_083797.1, read as the reverse complement.
ATGTGGGGATGACGGATGGGAGGGCTGACACAGGAATTGACGCGTTGCCTTCGGGTGTCACCTGTCCTAGTTTTCCCAGGATAGTTCTCTCCTTTGACGTAGCCGTTCTGTGAAATACAGTATAGTCTTAAGTCTTCCCTCCCGGATCATTAAAAGTCCACGTTTTTTGTCAGTTTCATAATAATAATGATGCTACACCACTTGCGACAACGTAGTTCTCCCCTCCTATGGCATTGCGAGATATTCTGCCCAGCGTGATACGTCGCAGCTGTTATTTGTCTTCACCACACAGAGCTGGCCACCCCAGGCGGAGTTACGAACTCGCAGACTTGGGTGTTAATTCATGGCCAAGGCTAACATGAGTGAGTGCTATCTGAATTGCATTCTTGCGTGTGGCAACCTGTTAAGGAGCTAAATGCCAATATCGAGGTGTGCTCACCGCGAGAAGGTTTCAGGAAAGGGTTCATGTAGTGTTACTATTCTGCCACTGAAAGAGTGCAGACTATAGGAGCTTCCTATATGGTCCGTAGTCTATCGATATCTGAGTAGATATTTTATATTGTTTGAATCTACAAAGCGCTGAATGAAGAATGAACTCTTTGTGGCAGCAGAATAGTGTGATGAGATGAGATGAGTTGATGAGGATGGTAGTCCACGATGAATGTGACGATGCGTGAAATAAACGATGATGAGAATGACAGTGAGTGGTTTATGACAATAATGAGTGTGATGGATGGGTAGGAAAGTTGGGAAGAGGGATGGAGTTAATGATGGAGGGATGGGGACAGGGGGTTTTGGGTAAACGAGCGATATTAAGTGATATTCTTAGGTTTTTTCGGTAAAGTCACGTAGGTAAAACATTAAAATTAATAAAAGTAAAATAAAATAAAAATCACGACGTTTCGGAGGCAACACAAGTCTCCGTCATCAGGTGGGACCGTCACAGCCAGATTTGCTGCATCAACTTGCTTTTAAGGGATTACATCTTGAATCATTGCCTCACTTGATGCAGCAAATCTGGCTGTGACGGTCCCACCTGATGACGGAGACTTGTGTTGGCCTCCGAAACGTCGTGATTTTTATTTTATTTTACTTTTATTAATTTTAATGTTTTACCTACGTGACTTTACCGAAAAAACCTAAGAATATGAATCCTTGCAGTCACGAAAGCTTCAAATCTAGGATAATAAGTGAGTTGTAAGCGTAGAACGAAAAAATACAGTATGTTGAACTTCGTTTGTATGTAGCCAACCACTCATCTTCACCAATCCACACTGACCAGCATGGTGAAGTACAGTCAAACAAACCTCCATGGCCGAGACTGCGTGGTGGAGACGTCCATGCACGAGTGGAATCACAAAGGGCTGCGAGAAAATGCGTAAGGTATAGAAATTGTGTAATGATGCTGATCACGACTACATTCTATATATCAGCTGAATGCTATAGTTTTTTTTTATACTGGTAGGAACCACCTGGTTCTACCAGCCCACAGGGGATTATTGTGTCCGGCCGTCCGTCGTGCATCCAAAAATGGGAGGGGTGGGGAGGGGCTGGGTGGAGAGGGGAGGGGTGGGTGGGGAGGGTGGGGCTGGGTGGGGGGGTGGGAGGGGTGGGGCTGGGTGGGGAGGGGCTGGTCACCCCGTGGTGCTCTTATAAAACTCAACGTTTAACCTTCTCACGCCGGCTTGTGCCCGCCCTCACAGTCGGCCATATTTGCGGAATACACCACGCCGCCGTTGATCCTGGCCATTGACCGAGAAACCCAACGTTCCTACCAGCTCCTTCCGCAGGAATGTGTTATATATACTGTCATTATATTTTAAAACAACGTAGATGTTTTTGTTGTGTGTCTTACTACAGTAGCTAGAAATACTTTTTTAAAATACAGTCTACCACCTGGCTTAATTGTATAAGTTAAAAGTGTTAATTATCTTAGATCAATTAATGCATCTGACACTTTGATTTGCTTCAAAAATATACCATCTCCGAGTCGTGACAATGTCATTAATGGCATACAAATGCATGCTGTTTGTGTAACTGGAAAATGTACCAATATGTGACATTTAAAATGTAATTTGTTTTGTTGTTTTTATTCACAGCGAATAATAATGGGGAGAATATCGCCACGCACGCTGCCTCTGATGCTCAAGTTAAATGTTACACGAGGCTCTCCGCGCAGTCGTTGCAAAATCACGTGGGTGCGAGAGAACAAACAAAACGCGTCGTTTTAATCGAATCACGTCACATCCGTTAGCCCTACAGCATCAACAAGCATGATTAATAATGCTGCAAATAACTTAATTGTGAAAGAGAAAAAAAAATTTTGACAGCTGAATCGGAAAGAAAAGAAAGCGTCGCTGCATGTGTTTTCTCGGGTTGTACAACCGGTTGTTAAACCTGTTGCACGCCCTGAGAAAACTGAGAAGACACAGGAGAGCGATACAGAACTACAAAACCGGAGGCAGTTGTAAAAACCTTTTTTTTCCATAAATACAGACACATCATTTATTTTTGGCTGCGTAACGCGGAGGGATTCTCCCGGGTCACGGGGTCAAAACGAGGGATGGGAGTCCATTCAACCAATCGTCATCCCTCCAAGAGCTGAACAGTGAGTATTTACTTTCTCGGCAGTCGTGGGTGTCCGTCACGTGGAGAAACGTGAACATTTAATTTTTAACAAATACAGTATAGTCCGATCTCTCGTAACGCTGCGCGTTTTCATAATTGTATAAAACGCGACGAATCTATTCGTGACCACGTTTAAAAAATATATATATAACGCGTGTGCGTATTAGATACAACGCGACTGAGTGAACAGAACTGCGTCGCGCCAGTAGAAATAAGCAGCTGCGCGTCTGCCTCGGCGTAGCATCGCACAAGGCGGCGGGGATGCTGCTGGATGCTTTCCAGATGCTTATCCACGCGCCTCGGTCTTTGTTTTGAGCCTACGTACGCATCTCACGCGTTATCGCGCCCCGTGCTCATTATAACGCGAATTTGTATCCCCATAACGCGGCTTTCTTCAGGAACGCAACTACCACCGCATTATCGGAGAACGGGCCTGTGTCCGCGTATTTGTTGAGTGCGTTGGAACGGCGGCACGGCGGATAACGAGCCTGTGAGCCCGGCGATGACTCGGATGAGCGGCAAGCGATATCTGAACCCAGTCCTGGGTCTCCTCCCTCCCTGCCAACCTGCAACGACCGTCAAGGTGAAGCATGGTCAAACATCCCCCCCATGACTGACAAAGTGTAACGAGCCCTTCGTCATCCAGTATTGAACATCCGTAAAAAAGAGCTTCATAGCCAGTTGGATTCCTCCTCCAGTATAAATACATATTCTGAGTCTGAGTAGCAGCTTGTTGAATAATGATAGTTATTATTATTATGCATTTCTACAATCTCTTTTGCATCACTTTTATATCTATTTGTTCTGATTAAGCCTCAATGTATGCACGGCAGTGTGTGCATTCACACATCCCACTCCCCTCCCACGCGCACGTCGATGAATCATTATCCAGAACCTCCCCACCAAAATCCTGAGACAATCTCCCCTCTGGAAACCAAACCCGTCTCCACGCAACAATATCACGCGGTGACAAGACGTTAACTCCACAACTTGACACGGGTCTAATAGTTGCATCAGCAGGGCAACGGGGATAGATGTCATACAAGCGTGGTGAGGTGTCCCAAGTTGAGCAAATGTTCACCACGGTGGCGAGATGATGAGACTCCCCGAGTTGGGCAATTTCTGCAAGATGCGTACGGAAACAGATGTCAAATATCTTCTTGGTTCTTTCGGTAAAGTCACGTAGAAGGGAGATAATAAAATAATAAAAATAAAACAATATTTTTATTAAAATAATAAAAATTAAACAATATTTTTATTATTTTATTATTTCCCTTCTACGTGACTTTACCGAAAGAACCAAGAAGATGAATCCCTGCAGTCACGAAAGCTTTAAATCGAAAAAGATGTCAAATACCTCGCCTGATGCACAGGAGGTCGTGAGTTCGATCCCGACCCTGACGCCTGTACGTTTGGAGTTTGCATGTTCTCCCCGCGGTCGTGTGGATTTTTCTCTGGGATCTCCGGTTTTCCCCTCGACATTCAGTTACGTGTGTTTAGAGTATTTAGTTGCTGTACATTTTCACGTGAAAAGCCACTTCGTTGGCCAGGTCGCTTCTGAAATAAGTATAACCCGTAAAAACAAAGTTTTTCACTCTAAATCCTTTATATGCGTGGTGGCTAGAGTCCTCTCGTCCTCTGGCTTGAGATGGCTGCCACCTATGGGTCAGATGATTGTCTGCAGTATTAAACAATTGGTAATTAAAGATTTAATTTGTTTTCCCTAAACAGTGTAAAATTTTGGAAAAAAAATTTCACGAACAGTAATTGTCTCGCGCAACGAGTCTGTGTGCAAAATGTCAGCTCGATTGGATCACAGGAAGTGGGTTAAAAAACGACCGAAAGGTTTGCACGGTCGTAAGCAAGCAAGCACGCAAGCAAGCGAACTTAATATAAAGGATTTAAAAAGAGCTTTATAGCTCGGTGGACCTTAGCTGGTAAAATGTTTATTGTTTCGTTTTATATTCTTGGTTCTTTCGGTAAAGTCACGTAGAAGGGAAATTATAAAATAATAATAATAATAAAATATTTTATAAAACAATAAAAATTCTCACGACATTTCGACTGATGTGGATTTCACACCTGATGACGATTGCTTGTGTTGCAGTCGAAACGTCGTGATATAGTTTTTTGTTTTATATATTTTATTATTATTATTTTATTATTTCCCTTCTACGTGACTTTACCGATAGAACCAAGAATTTGAATCCCTGCAGTCACGAAAGCTTTAAATCTAATTGTTTAGTTTTAGTTTAACAGGGAGGCTCACGGAGGCTGACGGCCGGCTCATGCTTAACCCACAGCGAGCATCTCACAGGCAAATAGACTCCTCATTGACTTTGAAATATCTCTCACGGCATCGTTGCCTGAAATCCATTCTCATGGCCCGAGTATAAACTCTTAATAGTCGCACAGCTGTGGTTGCAGAGAACTGCCAGCCCTCTTCATGGCCCCCAGGGAGCTCAAGTTTCATGGGTTTTGTTTTCCCTGTGGGCAGATGCCTCACGATTTGAAGCTTTCGTGACTGCAAGGATTCATACTCTTAGGTTTTTTCGGTAAAGTCACGTAGGTAAAAAAGAAATAATAAAAATTAAAATAGTTAGAAATAAAATTAGAAATTATTATAAATCAATAATTTTATTTCTATTATTATTTATATTATTTAATGTATTATTATTATTAATGTTTTACCTACGTGACTTTACAAAAAAAAACTAAGAGTATAGATGCCTCACCATCGACCATTGCCGAATGTGCATTCGAGATGAAGACGCTCGGAAACGTGCGATGCTGGTCACAGGCGCTTTTGAGGAACTGGACGGTGGCCCGCAGCTGTGATGCTGTGCTCTGGACGCGAGAGTTGGTGGTGTGCCACACTGATCTGTTAAGTTCCCACAGACTCGATGAGCCCCAATGTGATTATGATGTAGCCAATTGGTTGATTCGTTAACCCATCTGGGTGGCCCTGTGAATCTTGGCTCGTTGTGTGTGAGCTGTAGGAGTTTGGGTTTCTCCCACGTGCAACGCTCATTAACTAGTATGCTGGTTCCTCCTGAAAGAGAGTCTTGAGGCTTGGCTAGACCCTTATGGGGTAAATGGTGGCGGCGGTAGCAATGGCGCTGTGAACTCGGCAAACCTGAGTTTGATTTCTGGCCTCAAGCAACATCACTGGCGAGAGTTTATGTATCGACACCTCATTCACAATGTGCTGATAGTTTGCATGCTTCGAGTGGCATTGCAAACACGAGACCGTCGCTGCTCTGCCGCTGATGAGATTGGACCCACGACGGCGCACCGCAGGAAAGCAGAACCCGTAGAACAATGTCCCATGAACATTGTTCTGTGAACAATGTCCCGTGAAAATGTCTTGTGAACAATGCCCCATGAACAATGCCCCATGAACAATGTCCCATGGACAATGCCCCATGAACAACGTCCCATGGACAATGTCCCATGAACAATGTCCTGTGAACAATGTCCTGTGAACAATGTCCTGTGGACAATGTCCCATGAACAATGCCCCATGAACAATGTCCTGTGAACAATGCTCCATGAACAATGTCCCATGAACAATGCCCCATGAACAATGTCCTGTGAACAATGCTCCATGAACAATGTCCCATGAACAATGTCTTGTGGGCAATGTCCAATGAACAATGCCCCATGAACAATGTTCTGTGAACAATGTCCCATGAATAATGTCTACGAACAATGTCCCGTGAACAATGTCCTGTGAGCAATGTCCCGTGAACAATGCCCCGTGACCAATGTCCTGTGAACAATGTCCCGTGAACAATGCCCCGTGAACAATGCCCCGTGAACAATGCCCCGTGAATAATGTCCTGTGAACAATGTCCAATGAACAATGCCCCATGGACAATGTCCCATTAACAATATCCCGAAGCGACGCTCTGTAAGCGTGGAAATCACATCGACTAAAACCCTTTAAGAAAACATGTTTTCCGTCGGTTATGAAAAATATGCGTGCTCCAGTCTGATAATTGACCTGGTCAGAACCTAACCCATCTCGTTCCTGTTACATAAACACATGGCCTGTTCGGTTAGGCTGTTGGTAAATCATCTCTGCCCACCATGTCTTGTCTGTGACAAGATCGCCTGGAGTGTGACTGACCTCGTCAGATCTATGCAGGGTAGAGGCACTACAATGCTTGGATGGACAACCACCGCACGAAAAGAAGGCTTTGCAGGACTATGCGGTGGGCAGTGCACCAACATCCATTGTTGTACTGTGCTTCTATGCTACCACGGCTACGCACCCCGCTGTCACCAGCCACACTGTTGAACGTGGTGAAGTATGGTCAAATAACCCTCGCGACCCCGGACACGTGTGGGCTTGTAATATGCATGCGCATTGTTGCTTACTACGAACATTGAAAATCGGGGGAAAATGAGAAAAAAAAACTCCTCACTATCATTAACACAGCCTCAAAGCAGGCCTACGGTATTGTGAAAACTGACGTGGTAAGCTGACATTTAAGGCAATGGCCCTTTTGTCAGAGCAGGGAGTAGCAAGTGTGACTGACAGCGCGGTGGATTGACAACAGTGGTAAATCTGCAGAAAGCTGGCGTGCGAACAGGCGTGAACTGACATATCCGTGACGAGATAATGAGCAGTGTAAATAAAAGGCTTGAATGAGCAATGCCACTGCACCTGTACGGTGGCAGCCCGGGCTACATCAGCGGCTCTGAAGAAAGTTCCTCGAATGGACGTATAGCTCATTACGCAACTTTGAGCGATGACGCCAGGTGTGATCGCAGGACTGCAGCGACTCCACCTCCAGCCATCCGCCTCCCGACCCCCTTGTGATTTGATGTATCGTGGTTATTAAGGGGGTCACGATTCAATTCCAGAATCGATTTGTTTGTTTTACTTTACAGCGAGGTATATGCAGTGACCTCTGACGCCCACTGGCGTCACGGTCACCACCGTTATACAGAGGGTACATGATCGGATAATCGTCATTTAGTTTTTTTACGAGGATGCACACGAGCAATTAATACATGTGACGCGAGCTTAAATAGTCAATTGATGCATCAGCGCATTGTAAGGCCATAGAGATTGTGATGATACATTTTTGTTGTGCGTGTGTAGTGTAATAGTGCCGGCTGGTGGACAGAAGCAGCAACTGTGGTGGACAGACAGCGCACGCGCCTGTGAGGCTGTGCACGGTGTGTTGGCAGAGCGGAGGAACTGGGGCAAGGGTCACGGAGGACCCCATCTGGAGGCTCCTGGAACCTGCTGGCAGGTTCGAGAAGGGAGGGGCGGTCAGGGTGGAGCCAGGCTGCGCTGGGAGCATAAAAGGAGTCGAGAGCGGGAGCTCGAGGCTGCCGGTTCTGGGAGTGGACTCGTCTCGTCGTTGCTGTCGTCTCGTCGCCATCGTCGCTAAATGTCTCGGCTAGATATTGCACTGCGAAGGAAAGTAGTTGGCTATCTCAGCACAGCGCCGTCAGTGTTAGACGGCCAGTGTTGTGTACATGCGAGGCTGAGCTACTGTGGAGAGTGTGCAGACGAGACCGTGAAAGTTGATGATAAAGAAAGTGCCTCCTAGAAACTCTGTCTCTGAATCGTTGACACTGCACGTGTATGCCACTACCAGCACAATAGAGTACAGGATAACTCCTCTGTTCCACGGTGATGTGGGGGGCCAATATCACAGATCCTATTTGTGATTTTACAAATATAAAGAATAGGGCCACGGATAATAGGAGTTTTCTTAGGTCCTACATCTCCCATGCAATAATACGAATCGTGGTCAATGAGAGCGCAGATAATATTAATTATCCTCTGTTTCAACCGTCATTGTTTTATTATTTGATTCTGATTCTGCAGTCTTTGAATGTTCATAAAAGGCTTCGATTGAAAAAGTGTGCAAAGCGCACACGGCTGCCCGGGCCACACGCGAGATATTGCTGCTTTCACTTGCCACGCTGGATGTGTCTCGCTCACACAACAAGACAACACTTTATGCGTGGCCCGTGCCCGGCATGCTAAAGTGGTGGCCTGATTTGATTTGACAAGTGTGGGTGACGCCGCGCGAACAAAATTGATTCGTGCCTCCTGACGCCGTGGATATGAAAAAGCGGGCGGTCATTAGTACTCCGCTCACAATCATGTGCCATCGCCGCCCACCCAAGGACAAGTAGGTGACCTTCCCGAAACGACGTATCATCGCAAGGCATCTTCAACCCCACCCTCCACCCCCCGTGAAAAGCGGCGCCCTGCCAGAGAGCCACACTGTTCCGGTAATGATCTTGTAATTGTTTTGCCTGAAGGCCGCGGGACAGAGACTCGTCTCAAAGTGGAACGGGTATTTATAGGCCCGTGCGTTACGTCCGTCCAAGAATGCTGTGGCTGTGCGCCACATAGTTGTGCTTACTATTTTGACGAACGTTTCCGAGTAAGCAACTCATCTGTTTCAGGGATTTGTAAAAAAAAAAGTAAGATCGCATGTAAAGGTCGTACCAGGATAGTGTTAACTAATTGACAGTTCAACGAGAAGATTAAAACGTGAAGTCACTGGCTTCCTGCTCAACTGGTGGGGCAGTGCTCTTCACATGATGTTTATGCCTTTTATTGTGAAAATTCCGTCACAGTTCCTATGCTCATTGTTTCATTGGTTTCATGGCTTTATTTTGGTGATTTCGAAAAGTGTATTGGTTTAGCCATGTTTGTTTGTTGTAGTACAGAGTTAGACTGATGGCCTTAATCTAAGTTGTCTTGTGGTTGTTGTTGGTTGTTTGACTTGCATCCCACTGGGATTTTTGCACACAGCGTTGGTATACGATGTTTTTATCTGCAATATTTTGCTGTCTTTCCTTGGATTTTCTGTTTTCACTCAGTCACATATTCACTTTAAGATGTTTTTTTGTTCATGTTTTAGTTTTTTGTTTGTTGCGGTTGCACCCGATTCAAGAGCCGAATGGCTCACAGGGCTATACCTAATAAATGAACTTGAACTTTAACCTGTTGAGCCAATGGTGTAACTTCCAAATTCCCATACCAGTGCCACGAGTATCCATAGCACCATCACTGGTGACCTTCCACAAGTGGTTATGATTTTATTAACCTTGAGCTGAGTCATTCCCTGAGCAGGATTTGATTTCAAGACCTGATTGTTAATTGACAGCTCGGTGAAACGCGGCTCAGCGGTAGCGTGTTCGCCGCTTCTCTTAGAGGTTCACGGTTCACATCACCGGCCGCCCTGGTTATTGCTTCAGGTTGATTACCAACAACGGTAAAATATTTTTCACAGTCCATAATGTAAGCCATTGTGTGCCGGCACCAGGGTCAAACTTAGCCAATATAAAAAATAATAATAAAATTGGTCAAATAACGAATGTCAGTTCAAATTTTAAAATGTTTATTTCTAAGCTGTTTTATGAGGACCGGTGTCCATCATAGAGGTGTTTTGGGTTAGACAAATATATCAATGTGTCATTAAAACCCGCCACCACCCGACACAGCCAACAAATGCTGTGGATTCACTCTTCAACACACCCGTGGGCTAAAGTAGTGAACTATTTGTCTTTTGTCAACGTGACACTTTTTTACTGATTTGCCGTGTCGGGTGGTGGAGGGTTACGACACATTTATAAATAACGCGATCTAACCCAAAAACGTTGATTATGAATAATATTGGTCGCGAAAGCCTACGTGTTAAACAGCCAACTAGTAATTCTAGATTTGAAGCTTTCGTGACTGCAAGGATTCATACTCTTTGGTTTTTTCGGTAAAGTCGCGTTGGTAAAAAATTAAATTAAATAAAAGCCAACCAGTAAGGATTGTCACGTAAACAGAAGATGCCAATTCGACACTAGTACAGAACATCGGTGTGTTGGAGAGCCAAGCCACAACATTTACAATCTGAGTACTGTGTGGCTTGGCTCTCCAACACACTGGTGTGCTGTACTAGCGACGAATTGGCCACGTTCTGTTTACGTGACAACCCTTACTAGTTGGCTGTGTCGGGTGGTGGCGGGTTTTAACGACACATTTATACATTTACGCGATCTAACCCAAAAACCCCTATTATGAATGATATTGGTCGCGAAAAGCTGCTACGTGTTCAACTGAGGACCGGTGTGTTATGCTGCACTGGTGTACCGGTGTATTGTGCCGCCAATACCTCCATCTGTACCCTTGTCACATTGTGTTCACGGAGGGCAGTTTGTTGTGGTGCCTTCACCTCCGCACATCTCTTTAAGCTCCTGTGCGTTTCATTTAAACAATTCCAGTTCGAACTGCCCTTTGTTGCAGCTGCATGCCGTGTCACGCAAGTGTGTCAAAAAAAGGTTCTCTTTTACGAACGGAATGCAGAAAATCCAGTTATGCCATTTTGATTATTACCCAAAACAAGAAAGATCACGTTCACATGTTGTTTTCCTTCTGCCTCATAAACACACTGTTTTCTTGAGGTGTTGTTGAACGCGTGCGAATGACAACTGATTGCAATTCTGTAGCAGAAGCGCATCTGATAGCGAGTGCTGCAATGTCTACAACTCTTGCATATGGACACACCCCTCTGAATGCACCCCTCTCGTCACATCGTGGAAGCTAAGCAGGGTTTAGCCTGGTTAATACGTGGGGACGTGAGACTGCCGGGAAACGCCAGGTGCAGAAGCCTTGAGCTGTGAGGTGTGGCCAGGAGTTTGCAGCACAGCAATGCATTCTCGAATATATCGGTGCAGAAGCTTTAAATGTGGATCTCCCCATACGTGTGTGTTATCTTTTCATTTCAGCATTTCAGATTTCTTACACATGAAGGCAAACACTCATTAATGGAAATGACCAACCATCTCAATGTAGAACCCCCGTAAAAAATAGTGTTCCGACTCAGGTAGACTCCTTGGATCATCAAAACGACAATTATTAAACAGATGAAGCCACCTCTGCTTAGAAAAGGTTGGATGGTCAATTTAAAGGCCTTTGTCTTACTTAGAACGTCAATTCTGCAACGATGTTACTCACGAACATAGGGCTCACAATTCTGTGCCACACAAACACTCATTAATTGGAAGAAAATATCCTAATATGTAGAGGACCGCAGAGCTTAGACACTTGTTGGTACAGGTTCACTGTCTGGCTGCTGCCCTCCAGCTTGTCTGTGGTTCCTCACGGCTCTCATTCGTTCTCTGTATTCGAGAGTGGGTCGAATATTGTGCGCATTGTAAGGTAACATTATTATGATTATCTATCAACCCACCAATTATGTTCAAATCGGTTCTGCATTTCTTATAACTCGCATACCACGAACGCTTAATGTGTGGCTTGTAGGTGGGTGTGGTTGGGCGTTTTTATTTTCAAATCGCATCGCTAACAAACAGAAGCACTTTCGGGCGCTTTTCAAACAATCCCCCTATACGTAGAGCATGATGCCTTCTGGTGCCATTTTCATGGGCGGAGATTTCACGAATACGTGCCAAAAAAAACCCCCACTTCGCATTATAAGCACTGTCACAGCCGAATGCAACGGTCTATTGCTCAGGCCGGTTGCGAGGGCAGACCCAAGGGGGAAGCTGTTGGCTTCACAATGGCAACGCCTTGCGCCAGGAGCGATACACGTTTCGCTGTCAAATTGTAGCGTTTGGACAGCAGCGGGCAGGAGGCAAACAGGTGCAGCAGTGGGCAGAATTGTTTTGGTCGCGAAAGCCTTCGTGGTAAACTGTAACGACCGACTTGTACGTGACAACCGAGACGTGCTCGAACCCTCCACGAAACCCCTCTGAGATCCCGAAAAAAACGGGTGCGGGATCGCGCGAGACAATGTGGACGAAGCGGGGGGTGGGGGGGGTCAACTGAAGACCGCAATGTGGACGAAGCGGGGGGTGGGGGGGGACGGGGTCAACTGAAGACCGCAATGTGGACGAAGCGGAGGCGGGTCAACTGAAGACCGCAATGTGGACGAAGCGGGGGGTGGGGGGGGGGGGTCAACTGAAGACCACAATGTGGACGAAGCGGGGGGTGGGGGGGGGGTCAACTGAAGACCACAATGTGGACGAAGCTGGGGGGGGGGGTCAACTGAAGACCGCAAGGTGAACGTTGTGGAGTTCTGCTGAGGTCCCTCGTAAAAGCCCCATCGAGTGCCTGACCACTGCTCAGCGCGGTTTCGTTCTGCTATTAAAACGGCTCCATCATCGACCGCTTCGGACAAGCGACCCCCGCCGCTGCGCTCGCCTCTCCCACAAATTGGAAATTGTCTTTTCCGAGACCAAGGTTCTCTGCAAACCTCCCGGCTACCATCAAAGGTTTGTACACGAAGCCATACAAATATGCAAACACAGACATAATTTCAACCGTGATGATGGGTACAAACTTAGTAATCATTGGAAATATTCTTTGGTTCTTTCGGTAAAGTCACGTATAAAGATAAAATAATAAATTAAATAATAGCATACGACGTTTCGATTGCAACACAAGCAATCATCATCAGGTATAATGAAATAGCGACACAGAATCTAACCAGAAAACTATAGACAGACATGTAAGCAGACAGATATCACCAAGATACATAGAGAGAGCAACCCAGGAACAGAGAGGGGTGATCGTCTCTGTGGGGTGGCCTTAAATATACAGAGGGGGGGCGGAGGCAGAGAGAGGGAGGGGGTAGGGAAAATTTTTTACATGTCAATGAGTACGACGGGAGGGCAAGTAAGGTAAGCAGGCTTAGAGGGAGACAGAACACACTGAATTAAATAACCTAGCAAAGTATCGAAATGTTATGTAAAACGACACAGAGAGTCGGTCAACACACAATTAACGCATAGCCTGGTCGAATACGTATTTCAAAGATTGCTAAGTTAGCATTTAAGTGTGAAAATTCCAAAGAAAGACAAAACATAAAAACAAGAGGAACGGAGACACACATACAGAGCAGAACCTAAGAACGATAAAAAACGAGTGTAGACAGAAAAAATTACATTCAGAACGCTTAATTCAGGAATTAAAATGTAGTTAACTCAATGTAACTTTTACTATGGTATGCATGCTTTATTATGCACGTAGAAGTTGAGCTGAGATATCCGATTATTTAAGTAATTGATTTCATGACAAATTATCGGTTTGATAACTCGACTGATTTCATAAACTTAAAAGAATTGGGAGTAAAAGACTCAACTATTCCCACTTGTGCCGCTGGACGGGAGGTGACATGAGACTTGATTACACCTTCAGCAGCATCATCAGCTGCGTCACACTTGACATGGTTTGTAGGGGGTTTCCAGCCTTCATGAGGAAGGATGTCGGGAAGGTCGCCATTTTTAAAGGGGCTCGAGTTATCCATCACAATAAATTAGTCAGTTACAACATTTAGCAAATCAACTAATCAACCCAGCTCTATAACTGGCCATGGGCCCGACTGATTGTTAAAAAGTAGTCAAATCTCTCAGGCCATCTGCAATGATTGAAATGACCATTTTCCATCAAGAATGTGTAATAAACGACTCGGTCAGGCTTTATTGGTCTCCGTTGTGTCGTTTATTGGGTTCTTCGTACCGCACCCCTCCGCGCACGCTCTGTGTGGGCCGCACTCGCTGGTGGCCACTCCGCTCTCTCCGTGTGCCCCGCACACGCCGCCAGCCACACCGCTCGCTCCGTGTGCCCCGCACACCCCGCTAGTCACTCACTAGCCACGTGTGCCCCGCACACCCCGCTAGTCACTCACTAGCCACGTGTGCCCCGCACACTCCGCTAGTCACTCACTAGCCACGGGTGCCCCGCACACTCTGCTAGCCCCGTCTACCCCACGCACACCACGTGGCAGATGGCGCCGCTCCACCACGTGGCAGATGATGTCGCTGCTCCCGTTCTGCCCAGCGTGGCTTCCCCCCTATTCTCACTCCGTTCCAACTCCCGATCTCTTCCCGGCTTTCCCCTTATATCCTTCCCATCACGTGACCCCTGACTCCTCCTTCCCGTACTGCCCCCGTCTCCCATTGGAGCCGAGATGAGCAGTGGCTCCTCCCACACGCTCCGTCGACCTGGCTACGCCCCCCTAATGCTCCGGCCCGCGTGATTGGCGCGGAGGCCAACAACCACCCTGTTTATGCTCGCATTACAAATAGAACATATGAAGTACAGTCCAGATTCTGCTTCAATACTTTTCCAGACGGTCACAGAATCCGAGAGAGTCTCCTCCAAAATCTACCAAATCCGAAGAGTGTGAGCAGCCCTGACATGTGACAACACAGCGCGAGCAGCACCACAAGTGCCGACACGGTGGGATGAGTATTGAGCTCGAGGCTCCGCTCATTGACATGTGGAGCAGCGGTGCACGATGAGCAGTGCATCTTGAACATGTGGCACATTTAACCGCAGCTGTGTTGACTGACAATTTAAATTATGAACACGTTGTTGAACCACAGTTGCAAATTCAAAATGCTAATGCGGGTCAAAACTCGTATGCAGATGAAAACGCTGACTCGCGGTATTATATGTTTAAATTAGTAGCTATTTTAATAAAAAGTTAAACTTAGAAAAAAAGTATTTCAAGCATGCAACCCTAGCCCACAAACTAGAGTGGTGGGAAATCCCTTAAGCATATCTGGGCTTTGAGTTAAATTGGAATGTTTAATCAAATTGCCCGGACGTGTTCAAATGTGAAATCCACCTTTTGAAGTATAATGTGGGGCTCCCTTCTGATTAGGAAAATGTTGAAGTCTCTGAACCCTGGTAGGGCGCTTATCACCAACTCTATTTTTCAAATGGAAAACCATTGGGCATATTTGGTGCTCCAAATAACTTGTGTTCGCAAATCCAGTATCAAAACTTAACCCGCAAGAGATCAATGAGCAAGGCTCACGCACACGTAGACTCGTAATGTACTCATTGCGCTGGGGTATTGTTCAAGGTTGAGTCAACCGCTGCAACATGAGGTTACGGTGAGAGTTTGGTGACGTGACTGGCATCATCGTCACTCTGAGCATAGCTTCTAGAGGTTTGCCTGCCTTTTAGGCAGACGATATTTTTTTTCTTTCAAAAAGGGGCCTGAGTAATCACCACAAGAACAGTACGTAGTCGATTTCAATAAATTGAATCGTGCCAAGGAGCGATCAATAGCAAATTGGTGTTGTTCTTTAACTGGGTGATGTCCTGTTAATGAATATGTACTTAAAGTGACACTACCACGAGGGCCCAATAGTGTATAGTGCCGTCTTCAACTTTGTGTTCAATCAGCCTCTCTGGCTTCTGTCTGCTAAGAAGAAGAGCCATTGTCAAGAAATATCACCCTTTATATTTATCCTATGTAAGGTAATGTGTCGTGTTTATTTGCGGTTGTGCACCACTGCCAATGCGGTTAAGAACGTGACGAAGAACATACTTTGGGATTGGCTTTTGCGGTTTGTGCTTCATTAATTCATAAAGACGCCTTGGAATCACATATGGCGTGTTTCCAATATCGGACCGTATACATATGGAACCCGAAGTCCATAGCGAAAACTTCCCTGCGGTGGACACCGCAAGGGGAAAAGACCACGGGGCAGGCCGTAGGCCAGCCTGGCGACGCACCGTTCAAGAACAAACGAAAGGCCACGGGGCCTTGTCTTGGGGTGAAGCGGAGAAAGCTGATAATGGACCGTCCGGCACGGCCGTGGGGCTCGTTGCGGCCTTATGCTCCACAGGGAGCAACGCGTAGGAGTAAGGAAGTATAATGTGCAGTAACACTTCCTCGGACGTGTGCCTTCCCAAGAAAACATCGCCGAGTCACAGCGTACATTTTCAGGAGGGTTGTCCAAGGTATGTTTAACTATTTCCTAACCCGAGTGCTGTATTTCTAGTTCATGTAGGACGTTATAAGACTGTCCAGAGAACAACACACCAAGGACAACACACTAAATTGAATTACATTCTTTTTTGTTACCAGGTAAAGGTCCATTGAGCTAGAAAAATATTTCTTCAGAAGTGGCCTAGTCACAAATGATAGCTCAACGAAGTGGCTTATCGCGTGGACATCTATAGCAGCCAAATACTCTTAACGTGTGTTTCTAAATGTGGAATGGAAAAGCCGGAGATTACCCAGAGAAAAATCCACGCGAACCACTGTGAGAACATGCCAACTCCAAATATACAACAGGCAGTCAGGGCCGGGATGAAACCCACGACCTCCTGCATACCAGGCGAGGTAGTTAACATCTCCTGCCGTAGCCTATTAGATACCTGCATGCTGTACTGACTGCAGGCAGATGGTGTCTCTAAAGGCAGCTGGGCATGGAACTAGCCACACCACGCCCTCGTGTGTAAATGCAGTTCTTAATAGCTACTCACATCACTCGCCACCAGCAGCCTATAAGGGAAAGTGGGACACATTTGCCTACGTATGCTTGTTTTCATGGTTTTTTTTATGAAAAGAAAGCAAAAGATTTATGTATGGTGCCATTATTTAAATGTGAGGCAAACACGCGGACGATTTGTTGAGACAGAAGGACAATGACCAGATGTCCTTAAAAAAACTCCGGAATTCATAGAGGTGTGTCTTGACATATAATGACAAGGACACATTATCAATGAGCTCTGTGATGAATCAAAGCAGACGCCACTTAGTGTGATAATTTGAAGGGAATGGCTCTGCTGGGAGAGGTGTTCTCGTGTTTTCGGGATGCCAAGAGGAGGCCTCTCCAAGGTCAAACGTGACAGCAAAGCGCAGCGATGGAATTTTTTATTTACGCATTTATTGAACACGGTGGAGCTCTATTAAGCTGCCCACCACTCAATTATGATGATGATGTACCACTTCAGCCTCTCGGGGATAGCTTTAACACTGCTGAGTGTTTCTTCATGTGGTACACAATGACGTAATCATGGCAAGATGGCCCCGAGGGGGCCAAGGAGGTTGGTTGGTAGCACCTTGGCTGGCAAATGCTACGGATCTGTACCATTGGCAGCATCCATCATGGGCAGACAGTTTCGCGTACAAACTGTTTTATGAACACACGAATTATTTTCTAATTTCTGGGATGTTTCAAATCACAGTCGAATTTTTGTTCCCAAAACGCAATTGTATATCATTCTACAGTACGCATATTTGTTAGTTTTTATCATACAAAGCTGCCGCGATGAACATGCTATCATACATATTTATAAATTTCGAGATGTAATACTTATAGAAATTTTTTGTTTGCATTTGCTACCATAAGTGGTACCAATTGGCCATTCTTGGGCAAACTGCTCAAGGACTCAGAGGTTCTCAGTGATGTTTGGAATAAAATGTATTTTTACATTACCGATAATCATAAAAAACACAGTAAATAAGCAGTGACGACGTTGCCACACACATTAAAACATCTAGTATATTAATATTTTGAAGTAAGAAAGGAAGGGAGCTGCCATGGCGTAGTGTTATTGCACTGGAATTGCAAGTAAAAAAACATCGCCGATTTGATTCCGTCTCCCAGGTTTGCAGTTAAAACAATTATGCAAATTTTAATTCGTGTATGAATTGCTAAAATTCCACTGGAATCAGGCAACCAGTAACTGACCTTCCGAACCGGTTATCAATTCTGAAATCAATTATTAGATTCTGAAATAATTGAATGTGGCACATTGGAAATGGACCACTCTTTTAATAAGTCCTTATGTGCTGTGCAGTCCATCAATGCACGTGTGTACACCAGCATGTGATGACTGAGTTGGGCCTGTTGGGGGGGGGGGGGGCTGGCAGAGTTAATGATTAACCGGACGTGTACACCAGTCACGTGGTTAATGGCGACTCGGTGAAGATTGCTGCGTGTGACACACGTGCTGTTGCATTATACAGATTAACCACAATAAATGTGTTTGCCCTCGATTTGGAGCACGTGCCCACGTCCTTCATGTCGCGTGTGCAACATTAACAACCCGAGTTAGGGTTGGTGGGGAAGGAGTTTGATCAGCAGAGAGAGGGTGAGAGAGGTGTAAAAAATTATTCGTTAAACAAACAGAAGTTTGACCACTTTTTCTTCATACAATTACCCAGCATGCATGGCAAAAAGTAAACCCTCTTTGAGTTAAATTATGACGTCACCCTGCTGCTGCTGCTTTATTTAAGACCGGGAGCAAGAGCAGAGCCTCACCATTCTGCCGAATTGCCCGATGATGCTGGATACAATTACCAGCGAAACGTCGTACTCAAAAATTGTAAATGTTGTGGATTCACTCTTCAACACACCGGTGGGCTAAAGTAGTGACCTATTTGTCTTTTTGTGAACGTCACACTTTTTTGCTGATTGGCCGTGTCGGGTGGTGGAGGGTTACGACACATTTATAAATAATGCGATCTAACCCAAAAACTTTATTATGAATAAACCCTCTCTACAAAAATAAATAACAATACCTCTTTTAATAATGGCAAGGTGCTCAAAAGTAGTGTGAGTAGGTCGCAATCAGATTCTCGTGAATTCAAGTCTTCTTCTTGGTTCTTTCGGTAAAGTCACGTAGAAGGGAAATAATAAAATAATAAAAATTAAACATAATAAAATACAATTCTCACGACGTTTCGGCCACAACGCAAGCAGCCGTCCTCAGGTGAAGAACAGGTCTGTCAGAAAAGACAGCGTCTGAATGAACACCACCAAGCTTGGCAGCGTATATTTAAGCTGGGTTAGAGGAGGAGGGCGCCTTGACAAAAGAATTTGCATATCTGTTGATATGCAAATTCCTTTGTCAAGGCAGTCACGAAAGCTTTAAATCGAAAAAAATATTCAAGTCTTGGTTTGGGGGTTGACTCAGACTTATCCCTCTCGGGGTCAATAAAAGAAGTATCACTTCGTGGGGGAAGTCAACAGTGGTTGGCATATGGATGGACGTATCCCCGCCATAGGAACGTGGAATATCCGCCACTGCTTTCTCTGTCACTATTGACTTGTATCACTTTACATGGCAGCTACAACATCCGGCGTCAAAAGTTATTCGGATGAAACATTTTTAAATCGCGTCCCTTAAGCACAGCATAATTGTTTCTCGTTGAACGGGTTTGAGATGAAATTGAATGACGTGCGATGAGGCGCTTGCTTCTGGCAGGCTGCCACCCATTATTACGCGTTGTCTCCAGGAAACCAAAGCTTCAGTGAAATGATGACAATAACACTTGAGGCAATTTATTTAAGCCAATAATTTCAAACTCTCATTTGAATTCCATTCTGCTTTCACCTTTAAACGCAGCTTTCATCTCAGATAAAATAATAATGATAATTATTATTCAATCTTGATCTGAAGCTTTCGTGACTGCAGGAATCCATACTCTTTGGTTCTTTCGGTAAAGTCACCTGATGACGGACGCTTGTGTTTCACCCCTGAAAGTCGTGATTTATTTTATTTTATACCTACGTGACTTTACCGAAAGAACCAAAGAGTAATTAGAATTATTCTTTAATTAATAATTATAATAATTAATCATGATTAACTTTACAAAGAAACATTGCCCTCCAGACAGGAAAATAATTATTTAATTTAACAAATTACCGTTTTTTTATCTTCCATCATCACAGCCAATATGATTTCACTCCTCAGTGATTATATATCCACTGAGGCTTTTGCATTATATCTCTTCTCTTTTTAGCCTCAAATGCAAATACTAACAAAAAAGTGCCTTTCAGATATGCACATGAAAGCAATTATCTCATTCTAGTGTAAGGAGACTCAATGTAACATCTTGACATCAGTCACGTATTTTAACCGATGGTGCAAGATCATATAATATCACACAGCTGCTAACAAAAATAGCACGTGTAGGATATCAACTAATTCGCATAATCATCATCGTTGTAAAATTGTATTCGTGAACACCCAACGCATCGTGGATTCTGTTCCCAATAAAATACAACAGGCTTATATAATCGCGTGCAAATGCGTTTGCGGGCATTGTGCAATATGTATTGACGGCACAACCTTAAAACTTCCCACCAGAACAACACCTGGCTTTACCTATACCCAACACTGCAATGTATGAACTTAAATTAATCTAGATTTGAAGTTTTCGTGACTTTAAGGGTCCATACTTATTGTTTTTTTCGGTAAAGTCACGTAAGTAAAAAAGAGAAAATAAATAAAATCACGACGTTTCGGAAGCAACACAAGCAACCGTCATCAGGTGTTAACTGCTCCGGCAAAATTACTGAGGTGTGTGAAGAGAGTTATTATTTTTTACCTACGTGACTTTACCGAAAAAACCAAAGAGTATTAAATTAATCTCTTTTTTTTCATTACGTTCAGCCAGGATCATTCTACTGCTGAATGATGGCCTCCTTCAAACTGCCACCCTGAAATGCAACACTCCACCTGGCACCAATTGCTCATGAGTTGTGCGGGTCTTGTATGTTGAACTTCTTTCACACCGTACGTGGCCAACCGTGCTCATCGCAAGTGTGGGGGAAAGGACAACGAACTAAACAAAGATCCCCCGTGTAGCCTTAACAGACTGTAGGGGCAAGTGCTTTTAGCAAGCACCTATGAAGGCCGGAACGGTACACGAGGGGGTGGGTGGCCAGCACCACGCCCGACCGCCTTTGTCTCCCCAGTGGCGATGTTTACACACCGCACCAGGTACTCATTTCAGGCTGAGTCGAGCTAGAGGAGGTCCAGGACCGGTTCAGATAATCGTCACTGGTGTTTGCCGTGAGCGGGAATCGAACCCGGGTCGCCAGGTTCATAGCGCAGCGCACTAACCGCTACACTACCGGAACTAAACAAACACACACACAAGCAATTATTAAGAAATACATTGTCAACCTAAGAGTTTTCAGTCGAAGCTGATTTCATTCGCTCCATTTCCTTGTAGACGTCCTCTCGGATACCTTCCATTTCCGTGGCTGCCACTCCCATCATCATAATTATTCAACAATGTCCACCCCCGTGGGTCATTAAACCGGCACGGGAGGTGTTGCGCTGCTCTGCAAGGGATCCCAATTCGTGACACGATGCCTCGAGTGCAATTGGGATACAATTTGGGGGTTATACAGGAAGGAACAACAAGTTCCACACTTCCCACCAGGGATGATTTGTCTGTCGTGCATAGCCCCTCCCAAACATGTAGGCTCCCGGATTGGTTGAATTGCGTCACGTGACCGCGAGTTTTCTGTCGTGTACGAATGCGCTGTCCAACCAAGTTCCTACCTTTACATAACAAAAGGCTCAGTCCCATTTACACGCACCTTTACATCATCCGCACCTAGTTTACACAACAAAGGCTCATTCCTAACAGCGTGTTTCAGCCGCACCGAACCTCACAAATATAATATCCAGGGCCTACCTTGGCTCCTCCCACCCTCAACCAGTATATATACAAGGACTGTTCTCTTGGAATTTCTCTTACTTGATACAGCTATCGTGCTGTGACGGTTCCACCTGAAGACGGAAGCTTGTGTAGCCTCCGAAACGTCGTTATTTTTATTTTATTTTTTATTTTACTTTTATTCATTTTTATTTTTTACCTACGTGACTTTACCGAAAACAACTAAGAATAAGTTCCTACCTGCCCACCCCGAAGAAACGTGTTTTTTGTTTGCAACAGAAATGCGTCACGAATATGAGATGTATGCACTACCAATTACAATGTGAACAGTGGCCCTAATCACCGCGCAACTCTTTATGAAATCTTCGTGCATGCACAAGTAGTTTGCTTCGTAAATACCGCCGTGTTCCAGTGTCAATAACAAATATCTCCCCTCTAGTCTTTAACCGACTGTTTGGGGAAAGTGCTGTTAGCAAGCACCTATAAAGTGCGGTTTCGGCACACGAGGGGGTGGGTGGCCAGCACCACACCCAGCCGCCTTTGTATCCCTATTAGCGATGTTTACACATCGCACTAGGTATTAATTTAAGGCTGAGTCGACCTAGGGAAGGCCCAGGACCGGTTTAAATAATCGTTGCTGGGTGTTGGCCGTGAGCGGGAATCGAACTCGGGACGCCGGGTTCGGAGCGCAGCGCGCTAACCCCTACACTACCGCTCCCCCTCATGTCAAACACATTCCTGCGGAGGGAGCTGGTAGGAACGTTGGGTTGCTCGGTCAACGGCCAGGATCAACGGCGGCGTGGTGTATTCCGCAAATATGCCCGACTGTGAGGGCGGGCACAAGCCGGCGTGAGTAGGTTAAACGTTGAGTTTTATAAGGGCACCACGGGGTGACCAGCCCCTCCCCACCCAGCCCGACCCCTCCCACCCCCCACCCAGTCCCACCCTCCCCACCCAGCCCCTTCCCACCTTCCCCTCTCCACCCAGCCCCACCCCTCCCATTTTTGGATTCACGACGGACGGACGGACACAATAATCCCCTGTGGGCTGGTGTAACCAGGAGGTTCCTACCAGTATAACCGACACACACCCAGGTGCCCTGCAGTGTAATACATATTGACCAACGGTTCTTAATCATCCGTTCCGCTGCTTAGCTCATTATTGTCAGTGCTTTCTCTACTCCGCAATTCAGTACGAAAAAAGTAAGCCGGCTGGAATTTAACTTTTATTTTTTTGCGAGACATTGAAATTGATTATGCAATTATGTCTTTATTTCCTTTGGCTGCAGCCAGATACTGCATTCCCATAAACGAATAGGACATAAAAACTAATTATCTTGGGTGGAGGAGGAGGATCAAAACAACTTTGTTATCAACGTATTTTATTCTCATCGCAAGTCGCGTGCCGTGCACGACGACACCGGCCGTTAAAACCTGCACATGCCTGCACGTGTACTAATTACCGCAGTAATTTATGCCACCGTGTGATTTACGGTGGCGCCGTGCCGTGTAATTTACTATGCAAAGTGCCGCAAATCGAGCTGTCCCTGCTGTCTCGACGATGACTGGGTGTTTCACGGTTCATGTTTTCACGTTTGCCATAATCGCCAGATTTATGAGATATTCTCTGCTTAATTCATACTTTGACGACGATGAAAGTACAGATTAGCAAGAGAATGGCCCATTCGGCTCGTGTGCACGCTATAGTTTGTAAACCAACCATACATTTTCTTAAAACAATAAGAAATGTTGAGAATTGGTTTTTTACCCTTCTATCTGGCAACAAAACTGACACCTTTTTACAAGGAGTCATTTTTGCATAGACCACAATACCTGCAGTCATAATACAAACAAAAGAACATAACTCTGATAATGTGCACTGTCCTTGAAGTTGTGGACCAATCAACTTCAAGGACAGTGCACATTATCAGAGTTATGTTCTTTTGTTTGTATTTTGGCTGCAGGTATTGCGGTCTATGCAAAAATGACTCCTTGTAAAAAGGTGTCAGTTTTGTTGCCAGATAGAAGGGTAAAAAAACAATTCTCATATTTTTACTGGCAAATGAGGTTCCCATAGAATAAGAAATGTTATTAAGTCATGTTATTTCATAAAAGCAAGTTCATGATCCCAGGCAGGTTAAGCCAACATACAAAACATTAGTATATATCATAGTTTTCTTAATAAAATTGACAAAACGTTTCAATTGTTTTCACTAAGGATAGCCTTACGAGTTCCGATTTACTCATTGTATTAGAATATTTATTTATTTTTGAATAATAATATTTTTATACTGGAGGAATTTATTTCCACAGATATCTGGTAGGGGCGGGTAAGAACGTTACAACAACAAACAATAAAAAAAAAACATTGCAATAGTGCAATGTACAAGAAATGTAAACAAATCACCCAAACACATACAAAAAAACTAAACCATCCCCATCCTCATCCTGCCAGGCAAAGCACACTGAGATATTGACTTCTTTTTCAGAAGCGACCTGGCCACAAATGTGGCCCATGACTTTGACATTTATAGCAGCAAAATTCTCTAAATAATCTGAATTGCGTGTTTCTAAATGTGGAGGGAAAAAGCGGACCCCAAGAAAAAACATCCACGCGACCACGAGGTAAACATGCAAACTCCACATATACAGCAAGCATCAGGGTCGGGATCGAACCCATTACCTCCTGCAGCAAACGGTTATTTAGGATCACAGGAGATCATCGCCTGGTGTTGGGTGATCATCATCATCATCATCATTATCTCGATCCATGAGCAGATAGCCCCATATGTGTTCACTGCACATTCGTCATTAATTTCCACTTTCCTCTCTGTCTTGCTAAAGTAGTGGCCACATCTTTCTGCCACCAATCTCTTATGTCGTTGTCAAGCCGTTCTCTGTGAGTTCATCCTCGATCTCCGGTTCCTTCCATGTCATCCGAACAACAATACTTTTAATGTTCCTGTTGCTGTCCATCCTACAGATGTGTCCAAATAGTGCCAGTTTCCCAGTGCTGGATGAAGGTAGTGCGGGGCCTATAGCACATGTTATAAAGGGGCCCTAAATAAAATAAAAACTTAAATATTAAAACACATAAATTTTTTACTTTCATAGTAAAGTAATTGTACTTTTTCATTTGCTATACAGCCAGATAATAGAGAAATCTCTAACCTTAAACATCCAGGCGTTCATAAAATTTGAAGGCAGTATAGTACTATAGTAATAGAGCAAGTGCAGAATCACTGAACCGGAATTGATAGCTTGAAACCATTTAGCGCGGGGCCCTTGAAAGTGTGGGGCCCGTAGCATTATCTAGCTACTTTTGCTGCTAGGATAATCCGGCACTGCAGTTTCCTTCTCATCACTGCCTGCATCATCAGGTCTGCTTCTACGTGCAATTATTTTTTCCATGTGCAACCGTGTCGGTTGATACAGGCTTATTGAAGTAAATTCAGATGTAGTTCTGCGCTGTTATTATTCCAAGCCCATGCTTTGGCGATTGGGAATTCTTGAGGGATTATTCTTCACCTCGGGGCATGCAGCTAATGAGCAAAACTAAAGGAAAACGTGTATTTTTTTTTAAGATAAATAAAACCTTACACATGCAGTCAACACTCATAAGTAAGCATGCAATTCAAAGGTAAAGACAAATCAAATGCAATTTGCACAAGCATACGGACATATGTACAGGGTGGTCCAGATGTATTGTGACCCGCAACCAATTTACCCTGAACATTTTTTGTTCCTTTGCGTATTTATTTCTCTGTTAAATACACCTTACTTTAAAAATATACGTTTTTAGAAGATTAAATGGAGGTCACGTGACATCTGGACCACCGTGTACATTTAAAATGTTTGCTGTAAAATTCCTTTGGTCGTGACGTTCAAATTCCACGCTGCATTAGACCCTGTAAGTCGACATGGCTTAACATAACAACAAAAATCAGTGTTCATGCTAAAGCAACATAAAAATACTCGCGTGTGTGATGCCTTCGCTATCGGCGTGTGATGTCGTGTTTACTCTGCTGTGCCATGTTTTACAAGACGCGCACACTGAACATGGCAGGTGTTTGTTGCCTGTCATAGAATTTAACCTGCAGGTGTTTAAACATACTGAAAATAAATATACCACATTCGGCAACGTTGGGAAACGCTGATATTTTCAATGTTAGTGACGCTGGCAAACTTATAATACGCAATATTCAACATATAGTAGTAGGTTTTTACCCTTTAAACTGGTACAAAACTGACACCTTTATACAAGGCATCATGTTTGCAATAACCACAACACAAGTAGTCAAAATGCAAACAAAAAGAAACAACTCTGATAATGATAATAATATGCACTGTCCTTGAAGTTGATTGGTCCACACCCGAGACAGCTTTCCTTAGAGCCTAGTCTCCATTGGTGTTGGACCAGATGACACCAGAAGGCGTACAACTCAAAAACAGTGCACTATCAGAGTATTGAGAGCTCGGGGTAAGCATTTACTTACCCCTCGGGTGTGGACCAATCAACTTCAAGGGCAGTGCATATTATTATCATTATCAGAGTTGTTTCTTTTTGTTTGCATTTTGACTACTTGTGTTGTGGTTATTGCAAACATGATGCCTTGTAAAAAGGTGTCAGTTTTGTACCAGTTTAAAGGGTAAAAACCTACTGCTATATTTTGCCACTGGTAAAGGAGGTCTCATAATGTTCACATATATTCCATTGGTCCGTATGCGTGTTAAACTTATTTCGCAAGGTACATAAACAACCGTGCTGATCGTTGGTGCGGGGGGAGAATAACAAACTGAACACAAAGTGCAGTTTTAAATAAAACTGTGATTAGAGGCTGCATCTCTTGTATTTTTGTACTGGTGATTATTATTAACCAGTGGCATGAGTTTATTTCATGGCTTTATGTTTAAGTTTGCTGATTAAAAAACACATGCACACATTATATATAATTAAAAAAGTATGTTGCAGAAGATAAAGGGTAACATTTTGACGTTTGCTCTGCTACGAATCATGAAAATGCATTGACTCTGCAAAACTACGAATCGTCACAGCCTCTAAAATATACACAGTTGTTCAGCGCATTGAATAGATGGCATTACTAAGACTTCCGAAAGAATTGGTTGATTATTTTCAGTATACTAAACTTCACTTGAGTGGAGTGTATTAATGCAAAAATATTGTATTCATAAATACTGTATTGTATGTGTTGTATGCGTGTGCCTGTGAACGATATTCCTGTGAACTTAATTTACAATTTACAATCATCCTCGGTTGTCGCAGGTGAAATAGAAAATCTAAATAATGTGAAAGAATATTTGATCTGTATCATCAGTGGTGTGGACTCGAGTCATGTGACTTGGACTCGAGTCAGACTCGAGTCATGAATTTGATGACTTTAGACTCGACTTGGACTTGCATAACAATGACTTTGTCCCACCTCTGAGGTGTGGACTCGAGTCATGTGACTTGGACTCGAGTCAGACTCGAGTCATGAATTTGATGACTTCAGACTCGACTTGGACTTGCATAACAATGACTTTGTCCCACCTCTGAGGTGTGGACTCGAGTCATGTGACTTGGACTCGAGTCAGACTCGAGTCATGAATTTGATGACTTCAGACTCGACTTGGACTTGCATAACAATGACTTTGTCCCACCTCTGATCATCACATTATCACTATTTTGACGAGGGCTGTGTAAATTACATTCCTGTATATTTGCCACTATGAGTCTTTTAAAAGAAACAATATACGCGGTGTACTTATTCATATTGCTATTTGAACACCATTTTTTTAAATCCAGAAATAGCCATTTCAGAAAACTAGTAATTTGCAAGAAAATGAGGCACATTAGTGTAAAGTGGGACACTATTTTCATCTGTTCACTGAATTAATTCATCCTCAGCTGCACAAGTCATGAAATGTGGTAATAAAATATGGAAAACATCGATATGAAGTTATAAAGCAGTCAGAAGTGGCGAAATCAATAGCATGGTGATTTCTAATAATAAAGGGTGCAGAATCATTTCGCGTAGAAGACCGGTCAAAGACAAGACAGCCATTTAATGAATATGGATCTAAATAGATTAGCATAGAGAGAGTTACGTTGGAAGGAGTTGGCTTAGATTGCTGACTGGGGCTTGAATGCTCCCGTGGGAGATTGCCAGAACTGGCTTTCGAGAAGCCTATATTCAAAAAAGACGCTGTATGAGAAATATACAAAGAAACTGACATATCGGCAAGTCTCATTTTATGCATCTATTAGCTATTCACAAATCTGACTCTTCACCATATTTTTCACTGAACGGTGATATATCTGCGTATAAATATAAAATATGGAAATGTACGTCCTTATTTCAATCAACTGCTGGATGAAGGCCTCTCCGCGGTCGTGCCGGTCATGGGGGTTATTTGACCAAAATTCACCACGCTGATCAGCATGTGCTGATGAAGGTGCAGAGCCAAGACCAATTCAGATATTACTCCTCTATTACTCCTCGCTGACGTTAGCCTCGGCCCGGAATCAAACTCAGGTCACTATGTTCAAATCACAAACTACCATATATATAATAAAATCTCCCTCCCATTGACCCACTGCCACTGTTCAAAGCCCAAGCTTTATATTCTCTGAATATGGATCACCACCTCTGGTCTTCATAAAAAAAAATAGCACTGTATACACCTTTTCCCCCATGAAGCACTGTCCCAATGTTTTTGCACATCTCCCTTGAGACGTGTTGCATTCAGACTCTCCCATAAATCCACATTGTTATTGTGTTGTATTGAGATGCAAGCATCATCTCATATTTTAAATTACATCATGTTTTTCTTTTGCTGTAAAATGTAATCTACACAATTCGTTATATCAAGCTTCCATCATTTACGGCATTGACACGCCTGTGTGCCCGCGTGCATGCAAATGAATTTACTAACATTAGACGGTCGTCTTTCAACTATTCCGAAGTAGATGTCATCTTCCTCCTGTTCGCAAAGCACCCCCCCCCCCCGGGATATGTGGGACTGAGGTTTCTTTTTCCTGTTCTTTTTGTCGGCCGGTATATTCCCACTGCTAGGCAAAAGGTCTCTGTCATGTTATCTCTCATCCCCCCTCTTGTTGACACTTGTTCCATGTCCAGGAGCAGCGGGTTCCAAACTCTTGTAAATGTCACGTGGTCTTGTGGAGCCCTTTCTCTTTATTCGAGAAAAATAACTCAGGGTGCAATTAAGAGTACGGTATATTCATTCTGCTCAAAGGCCAATAATAATTAATTGGATGCTAACTCGTGAACTTTGCTGTAGCCGTGTAATTGATGAGTTTTTTTTTGTGTCCAATTGCTTTACGTCATCGTTGTACTTTTGTCTATTTTGCTTTTGTAATGTTGGTAACCCGTGTCACTCTTGCAAATGAGACTCGTCCTGGCATCTGAAGTTCTCACCTTGTTAGATAAAATAAACTAAAATGTCTTTGTAGGGTTTCCCCCAATTATCATAGTACACAAATTTGTTTCCGAACGTTTTAATTATTTTACTGCGCGGTGTATGAACGTACACATGCATTGGTGCTTCTACAGTTTCAGTCCAAATTGCAGTCAAGGGTTCACTCCATCCATCATCCCTCCACGTTCAACAAAACGAAGACCACTTTGATACAAACTCAAACGAGGTTACCTTACATTATGACTTCCATCCACAAGTAGTGACTAATCCCATATCTGCATTTCCCATAAATATGCTAAATTCCTCTTGATATGCAAATTATTTTGTCAAGGCGCTCTTCCTTCTCCAACCCAGCTTAAATATACGCTGCCAAGCCTGGTGGTGTTCATTCAGACGCTGTCTTTCCGACAGACCTGTTCTTCACCTGAGGACGGCTGCTTGCGTTGTGGCCGAAACGTCGTGAGAATTATTTTCTGTTTTATTTTTAATATTTTATTATTTCCCTTCTACGTGACGTTACCGAAAGAACCAAGAAGAAGTTTGAGTCGTCAATCCCTTCTCATTACACTTCTACTACCACCCAGTTGCCAAACACACCGTTGCCATTTACCTCTGTTATTTCAGTTCCAATTTCAATGAAAACGGAATTATATACCTGTACGTTCATTTGCGTGCATACCCGGTTACAACACACGTGGTGAAGCCATGGCTTTAATGACCCAACTAGGGTGCCTAAAGGACCTCTGAAAGTGCTACTATGCAGTATTGTGTTTCAACTATTAAACTGTATCTATATATATATGTTTTGGCGAGAAGGGGGGGTCAAAATACGAGGCCCTGGGATGCGGCTCCTAAAACCTCTGCATTATTCAGACTTTGCCTGCCATAGTAACGTAGAACGTATACCACCGCCAAAGGTCCATCAACAAAAAATCCGCCCTAAATACTTGAGCTTTGGGACATTTTGACTTGAATACAATAATTTTGATACATCACTTTTTCCCTCCTTGCCTGTTACCTTCAAACCAAGGACTCAGACCATCCGAATTATATTTTTTTCTTTCAACCTTTGGCCTGCGGCTTTCGTGGAGTTCATTGGCAATGCGAGTACCGTTCAGCAAATGAAGCTAGGGCGCGTACGCCAGAGACAGCGATGAGAAAGCATTGAGGACCCCCCCCCCCCCCATCCACACGGATTTCGCACTCAACTCGCACGGTGGTTCAGCTCGCCCAACGCCTAGAGGTGTGTTTCGTTGATTCCTTAAGAAGATCTGCCAACACCTTAATTTCCATTTACAGCGATAATTGATCCTCTCGTGAACAGCCTCCGCACTGTGTGTGGATGAATCCTTTTTCGCGTTATGTCACTGTAATTTCCTCCAGCGGGCATCTGCAATTTATAAACAAGGCTGGGCGGTGTATAGGGAGAGAGGGGGTGATACAAGAGGTCTCGTTCGCATTACTCTTGTTGACAGGGTTTAAGGTGCATAGTTCACACGTGCCAGAGTGGCAGTATATGAAACGTGTTAATTACATGACATTTATACCGTCACCTTTCCACTCGTGCAGTGCATTGAGAAGGCTCTTCATTCACAAACATGTCTTAATAACGTAGAGAATATGTTTTTCTTAAACAACACGCAATCGGGTGCACGTGGCTTCGTCATGTCAGTGCATGGGAGAAATGTAATTGATCGTTACTACGAATGCTGCCAAGAATAATAATTTAGAGCCCTTTGCTAATCAACTGCTGGACGGTATTTCTATTTTCATTCGATCGTTCCGTTTGACCGTACTTTAACTACGCTGGTCAGTGGAGGTTAGGGGAGTTGGGGAGGCAGGTCTGTCTTCTTGGTTCTTTCGGTAAAGTCACGTAAAAGGGAAATAATAAAATAATAAAAATAAAACATAATAAAATAATTCTCACGACGTTTCGGCTACAACGCAAGCAGCCGTCCTCAGACGCTGTCTCCCCGACAGACCTGGTCTTCACATGAGGACGGCTGCTTGCGTTGTGGCCGAAACGTCGTGAGAATTATTTTATTATTTAAATTTTTTGTCATTTCCTTTCTACGTGACTTTACCGAAAGAACCAAGAAGATGAATCCCTGCAGTCACGAAAGCTTTAAATCGAAATTTGAGGCAGGTCTGGTTCAGATATCATCTTCCACCGATGTCAGACGGGTTCACAGTGCAGTGCGCCAAATACTCCGGCACCCCTGCCACTCCCGGTATTGCTTTTATTCCCAATGAAATTGGAGTGTAACTGGGCTGTTGTTGTATGTGCACTGTCAAATGTCACTTTGTTGACGTCGTTCAGGAGGAGGCTGATACCATGTCAAAGCAACTGAGACGGGCATGCCTGAAATCTTAGATTAATATCCTGGCCAGCTTCCCATTATTTACTGGGTTCTCAAGTTGCGCCTGTTGATGGTCTCAGCCCAGTCACGAAGGACTACACCGCATTTTTGTTACATTAAATGTGGTTTGTCATCTGTCATACTCCAGCTCTGAGTGCTAAACATTTGTATTAATAGATTTGCACGTGATGAACAGCAGGGCATGTGTGAGGATGAACCCAGGGCTGCCCTGTGCGGTGGCGTGGTTTGGGGGAGGTGGGGGCAAAGGGGGAATATTCTCAGGGCCACACACAAGAGGGCCTCGCAACGGGCCTAGTTTTTTTTCTGTTGTCGCTAATTAATAAGGGGGCTCCACGTGACATTCTCGAAATCTGAATATGAATTTATACTGCAGGAGGAATCCGATGAGCTATTAAGCTCTTTTTTTTTACAGATGTCTGGTAGGGGCAAGCCAGAACGTTGCAACAACAAACCATATTTAAAAAAAACACGATTGGAGTGCAAAGTATAGGAAAGGTACTATGAGACCTCCTTCACCAGTGGCAAAATATAGTGATAGGTTTTTACCCTTTAAACTGGTACAGAAACTGACACCTTTATACAAGGCATCATGTTGATTGGTCCACATTCGAGACAGCTTTTCTAAGAAAAGCTGTCTCGAGTGTGGACCAATCAACTTCAAGGACAGTGAATATCATCATCATCAGAGTTGATTCTTTTTGTTTGCATTTTGACTGCTTGTGTTGTGGTTATTGCAAACATGATGCCTTGTATAAAGGTGTCAGTTTTTGTTCCAGTTGAAAGGGTTAAAACCTATCACTATATAGGAAAGGTAAACAAATCACTGAAAAAAATACGAATAAAATTTTACAATTTTAATAGAGACCTTCAGTCCTTGGCAACCAGGAAACCTCTGGTGGCCCTGAGTACACAATTTAGTGAGGCTTTCTGAATACATGACATTATATATTTAAAAAAAAACATTACTCTGATATATATTCTTGTTAGGGTATAAAAATGCATCTATTCATCAATTAATATTGATTATTCAGAGTCGCAATGTGAGCCAAATCACATGTTGAAGAATTCATGTTTTTCGGCCATGCAAATGAGATGCGAATGTCACATTTAGGCTAATCGGGTGAACGCAGCTGTACAAATAAGATGGACCCAGAATGGGAAACAAAACAAACGAGACAGTAAAAACAGGACCAACACTGCCTGTATTCACAACAATTCATTTTAATCAGCACGAAGTCTCTCGTTTCAGTTCAGTATAGAAGCGCACAGCTCATTCGAGCGAAACGTCGGACAGCATGGCGAATAACGCGCAATCAAACCCCGAAAACACATCAGAGAGCAATTACAGTAATTGAATTGCTAAATTGAGGGGCGAGAACTGGGGATTTGCGAATCGTTACCATCGAGTTTATACCCACTACCGTCACCAACATTGATAGTATAGGGCCTGCATTTTGAATGCACGCTTGACTTGTGGTAGAACAATCTTGATTTGAAGCTTTCGTGACTGCAGGAATCCATACTCTTTGGTTCTTTCGGTAAAGTCAAGTGCTATCAACGTGGGTTTCCTAGTTCTCTGATTTACGGTCGTGAATGCGTCGTCGTTCGCCCGGAGTGTCCGGCATTTCTTTCCACGTGGCGGAGGGACTGAAACGAGCGGTCCACTTTCTCCCTCGATACTATATCGCCTCGCTGGCAAGCTTTGCGTGCCTCTGGTTCCGTCTCTGAAGCGGCGCCGTCACACACGTGGAGCCACAACGCTGGGACGTGACGCCAAACAAAACACGCGACAGTTATGCGTCGGGAAGGCTCCCGGCTCCTCGAGTTTGCACGTGAAAGCTTTGTGAGCAAATGGGGTAGTCGGAATTTAGGGGGCCGAGGAATATCCGGCAGGCACACGCGCACAACATTGGGACCTTTCTAGATTTGAAGTTTTCGTGACTGCAAGGATTCGTAATCTGAATAACAATTTCTGCTCTCTCAATAATATCACACAGCTGCTAACAAAAACAGCACGTGTAGGATATCAACTAATTCGCATCATCATCATCGTTGTAAAATTGTATTCGTGAACACCCAACGCATCGTGGATTTTGTTCCCAGTAAAATACACCAGGCTTATATAATCGCGTGCAAATGCATTTGCGAGCATTGTGCAATATTTATTGACAGCACAACCTTAAAACTTCCCACCAGAACAACACCCGGCTTTACCTATACCAAACACTGCAATGTATGAACTTAAATTAATCTAGATTTTAAGTTTTCGTGACTGCAAGGATTCATACTCTTTGTTTTTTTTCCGGTAAAGTCACGTAGGTTAAACAATAAAATAAATTAAATCACGACGTTTCGGAGGCAACACAAGCTTCAGTCTTCTTGTGTTGCCTCCGAAACGTCGTGATTTATTTATTTTTTTTACCTACGTGACTTTACCGAAAAAACCACAGAGTATTGGGATCCTTTCTTGACAGTATTAAAATAGAAGCGCACGCGCGCGCGCACGTTCCTAAATTGACAGCCGTGATGAGCGTGCAGTGAGCGGCGCCCCATCCGATCATCCGTGAGTGCATCACCTGCAGCAAGGGAGTGGTTGCAAACGAGCCAGACGAGCATCGGCGGGGAGGGGTCGGGGGGGGGCATCGCCGCAGCACGATTTGTGGACTCGTGTCGCAAATAACGCAGGCAAGCCACCGCCCCATCCCATGCGAATACTGATTTATTTATAGACGAGCTCCTAATGCTCGTGGTGGGAGGCGACTGTTATTTACAACGTGCAAGCAAGCAGGCAGCATGTTTAAGGCCCAGACTTTTGGCCTCATTAATGCAGGTTAGCCGCCAAAATTCGTTACGTACGGTAATGTAATTGCACCGCAAGCTGGTTATGTTTTAGTGAGATATAAAAAAAACAGCGACAATTTTAAAGGTATACTGTACTTAACTGCGGCGCGTTGCGGACAGATTGTACTCGAAAGAGATTCAGGTTGAGATGATGCAATTGAATCAGGAATTAAGAGCAATGCAGATTGCAGGGATCAGGAATTGTGTCTCCAATGCGGTACAATTCACTTCAAGAACACCAGAATTCATTACTTCTTCTTACCTCGTTAGACTTATTTTTAAAGATGTTGTGGCATCCATGTTCAATTGTAAATTAAATTTCATGTTTGAAATCAATAAAAAACGACATACTGTAATTGCCCCAAAACATAACGGTTGTGAACATTACTTAATTTTCATTGTAAAAGCATTCGATGTCAGTGTCAATAAAAAAAATCGACGTCACATGATCTCGAGCGCCCATAATGCGGTGCAGCAAGCGAGATGTGTTCGTGAGAAAACGGACGCAGTGGTGCATTTATTTCTTTTTCAACAACACCCATGAGCCAGTTTTTGCCCTGGAGGGATATCGAAGAGCTTCTGAAAGCTCAACCCTGCGGTGTACAGTTCCCAATAGCATTCAGGCAGGTGAAATATAATAAGTGTGTAATACGAAAATGGACAATTCACCAAATTGTTCACATAACAGCCGGTGAGGTCATACTATAGTTTAGTGAAAAGTTTTGGTTTCCATGCATATCACGGGGAGAGGTTGGATTATAAACGCTGAAACTGAATTCAGCTTCAGTGTTTAAAGGACTACGAAACACAAGGTGGCTCAATTAATTACATTCGTGTTTAATAATTTTGAATGCATATCCCTAACACGTTTATATATATGTATACTCATTGCATTGTCAAATTGAATGGAGAAAATTCTCATAACCAATCTGCATGACCACAGGGGCACGAGATAGTTTCATATGTTGGTGATCCATTGCGAAGATGGGCACCTCAAAAAAAGATTTATAATGAAATACGTACATAAAATATAAATACAGTACACTTGACGTATCTTTTCCACATGGGTAGAGTGGTGATGCAGTGGTCAACACACTGTTATGAACTCGGTGAGCTAAGTCTATTTCCCAATCATCGGCCCTTGTTTCACCAAGCCACATTCACCAGCGAGGAAAAATATAGTCAAACTTAACCAAAGTAGTGGACGGATAAAGGGTCATTAAGGGAATATAATATATTTTTTACATATGAAATACAGATGTGGGAATTTAAATGTACCCAATGATTTTGCACCAACAAACATAATACATGAAACATTGTGATCATGCACCGAACCCATTTTCATAATCATAATCTTTATTTATCCTGGATTCTTACAGGATGAAGTCAGAGGCAATGATGATGAAGACATAGGAATAATATTTCAGTCACCTTAACCGAAAATGAAAACTAAGCAGCGCAAAACGCTTTAAAATAGTGTTGATTCATAAACTATAAAAGTGTGACCAAACTTCAACATTTTGTACAGAGTGGGAAGGGTTGGGAACATATGCATTTCGAGTTTGACGAAAAGGTAGGGGGATGTTGAACAAGTAATGAGGGATAAAATGCTGCAGGCCAGACAGAAGTTGAAACATTGATAGAAGTACAAATGAAGACACTTTATATTCAGCTGAAGACAGAAGAAAAGTTTTGAGTCTGGACTTCAGAAATAGAAGGGTCTCAGGAGTGCAGACGGCCAGAGGAAGGGAATTCCAGACAACTGGGACAACAGCAGATCCTCCCAATTTTTTTTAAACAGCTCTTGGTTGCTGGAGTGAAGGGAATAATGAATGGGGGCTAAGATGGTCGGGGTGAGGTGGGTGAGGCGAGTTCATGGAGGATTTTGAAGACAATGATATTGAAGTTGACAGGACTGGAGGATTCGGAGGGGGCAGGGGTGGTCATGTTTACAGGTTGAAGGTGAGTAATTCCAGGTCATAGAAAAGTTATAATATTGCAGTTGAGTATACAGTAGATGTAATGAAGGCATGAATAATGATCTCAGTAGCAGAATAGGCAAATACGGTAAAGATGCGTACACGTCGAGGATACGAGAGTGGATGGAAAATTATCGACACATGCGGTACACAGGGGATGAAGTTTTGAAGATTTAAAAAGAATATGATTATGGCGGTGATGTTGCGGTTCATTGGGCAGGGATATTATTCAGCAGAGATGGGAGGTGAACAAAGGGCTTAACACGAGAGGGATGGTCAGACTGAGATTCTGTTGCAGATTTTTAGAGAAATAGCAGGCAAGATATTCACATCATTGATGAGCTAATGGACGTTTGTTGGGTTAGGTGGTTGGAGGAAATCTTAACTCCAAGGGTTCCAAACTAAGGGACCTCAACACCTCATGTCCGCCTTACATTATTACCTGGTGCATGCAAGTTTCAACTAAACCAATTTTCAGTCGATTAATATTGGTAAATGTGGATAGCAGTATGGCGAGACTTTGACGATTGTATATAAAGCGGTACTCTACTTTGCATAAAACCATATGTGTAACGTGTCCATAATGAATTTATATCCTCCAGGCTTAGTACGTAGAGCTCAATCACTCTCCACCAACACCACTAGCTAAGGCGGTCAAACATTAATCAGCTCCAAAGCAGCCAGCCACATCCTTCACGACTGAAGCAAAGCCCTTGTTAACCTTTATGTATTTTTTTCAATGCATGCTATTACTATATATTCTATTACCATGCCATTAAAATGGCAAACTCTTGATATATTGTGACTATATTTTATTCTGGCCAAGATATATATGGAAGTCTACACGTATAAAAACATATTGTCCATAATGCATAGTGCATACTGAATACAGTATTGACAGCTGGACTGTATATAGTTATTGCAACGTACTGTGCAATATAATTTCGTAACATTGAGGACAAAGTGCATTACGAAGTACCGTCTTTATCAATGTCTGAAAATTTTGCATGCCGTTTTTGTTGTTGTTTCTATTGTAGATATACCTTGTTAAGACTTGTCTCCAAGGTCTCTCGCTTCTCGTTTATGCGTGAAAGTACTGCACCTGTGCAGTGGTCGGTAAGAGAGCATGGTTTGTTGTATGTCGTACGCAGTTCACAGCCGCTTGCAGTATTCACTGACGCATCCAATTGGATTGAAGCCAAGTGAAATCACTCGGAGCCTGTTACATCATTCAAAATGCAATGCAGGACCAAACATTTCCAGCCCTGTTGTGAATCTACTGCTGGACCAGACCTCGCCACCGTTACTTAATCATACTTCACCACACCTTACAGCCCTGAGCCAGTGGTGGAAATTATACATTTCTGTGGCGGGGACAGGAATATCCGTATGATCATCAATTTACTGAAAGGAAACCGCACGCGCTGGCGTTATCGAAAGTGACGCTTGAATTTAATGTTGGCAGCCAATTCAGGTTTCGCTAAGCGTTGCGTGTACATTAAAAAAAGAAGACACGTGACTCAATAATAGCATTAGCAATTCGTTGTGTACGTTGCATCTGAGGATATCTGAAAGACGACTGAGAGTTTATATTCTTGGTTCTTTCGGTAAAGTCACGTAGACAGAAAAATAATAAAATAACATTAAAAGAAATTGAAAAAAGCAAAAACCCGCAATAAAAATAGCAACATAAAATATAAAATAAATTGAAAATAATAAAAGCCAAATACCCCACGTTTCGATCGCAACACAAGCGATGAAGACCGCTTGTGTTGCAATCGAAACGTCGTGGGTTTTTTGCGTTTATTCTTTTCAATTTATACTTTTTTAAAATTTCAATTAAATTTTACTATTTTAATCGTGGGTTTTTGGCTTTTAATTTTTTCAATTTATTATTTTAATTGTAAATTTAAATGTTATTAAATCCTTTATATTAAGTTCGCTTGCTTGCTTGCTTAGGACCGGGCAAATCTTTCGGTCGTTTTTTAACCCACTTCCCGTGATCCAATCGAGCTGACATTTTGCACACAGACTCGTTGTGCGTGACAATGCATTTTCGTGAAAAAAGAATTCCAAAATTGTACACTGTTTAGGCAATTTTTAAAAAATATTTAATTACCAATTGTTTAATGCTGCCAGACAATCATCTGACCCATAGGTGGCAGCCATCTCAAGCCAGAGGACGAGAGGACTCTAGCCGCCCCGATGCCACGCATATAAAGGATTTAGAGTGAAAAACTTTGTTTTTACGGGTTAATTTTTTTTAATTATTTTTGTTTTCTATCTACGTGACTTTACCGAAAGACCCAAAGAATATGAATTCCTGCAGTCACGAAAGCTTTAAGTCAAGATTCAAGACTAACAGTTTATTTTAAAGTTCACAGTGATTGATTTTAATCTTTTGTGACTGCAGGAATCCATACTCTTTGGTTCTTTCGGTAAAGTCACCTGACTTTACCGAAATAACCAAAACGTATTCAGTGATTACAAAACTTGTTTTTATTCGGACAGCTAAGACCTCTTCCAGCACAGCTCACATCATTATAGCCTCGTGGCTCGCCTGCCTGGTCTGACATCGCGTCTTATCTGGTCAGATAGGAAAAAATAGTTTAGTTTTAGTTACTTGATACAGCTGTCGTGGCTGTGACGGTTCCACCTGAAGACGGAGGCTTGTGTTGCTTCCGAAACGTCGTGATTTTTATTTTGTTTTATTTTACTTTTATTAATTTAAACATTTTTACCTATGTGACTTTACCGAAAAAACCTAAGAATATGAATCCTTGCAGTCACGAAAGCTTCAAATCTAGAATCATAAGTGATTTGTTTAGTTTTCCTATACTTTGCACTCCTATCATGTTGTTGGGCTCATCGGATTCGTCAATCGTAAAACACATTCCTGCGGAGGGAGCTGGTAGGAACGTCGGGTTGCTCGGTCAATGGCCAGGGTCAACGGCGGCGTGGTGTATTCCGCAAATATGCCCGACTGTGAGGGCGGGCACAAGCCGGCGTGAGTAGGTTAAACGTTGAGTTTTATAAGGGCACCACGGGGTGAGCAGCCCCTCCCCACCCAGCCCCTCCCCACCCCCCCACCCAGCCCCTCCCCACCTAGCCCCACCCCTCCCACCCAGCCCCACCTTCCCCACCCCACCCAGCCCCTCCCCACACACCCCACCCAGTCCCTCCCCACCTAGCCCCACCCCTCCCACCCCCCCACCCAGCCCCTCCCCACCTAGCCCCACCCCTCCCACCCAGCCCCACCTTCCCCACCCCACCCAGCCCCTCCCCACACTCCTCACCCAGTCCCTCCCCACCTAGCCCCACCCCTCCCACCCCCAACCCAGCCCCACCCTCCCCACCCAGCCCCTCCCCACCCCTCCCACCCCCACTCTCCCCACCTAGCCCCTACACTCTCCACCCAGCCCCACCCCTTCATTTTTGATGCACGACGGACGGACACAATAATCCCTGTGGGCTGGTGGTACCAGGTGGTTCCTACCAGTATAAACAAAATGTATCATTATGACGTTTCCACCGCGGCGCCTTCTGATTCGTCGATCCGTGCCCCCCTCCCCCCGTACGCGGCCTGTGATTGGCCAACTTGGGTAACGTTGCCCAGTGGCGACGCAGCGAATACTCATCCGCGTTATGAAATACAACGGTGAGGCGGTTACGGGCCTTCTGGAGAACTCCCCTCTCACAACTTGATAAATGCCTCAACAAGTTCGTCAACAACAACCTACATCATCGCCACCGTGAAAGTAAAATAGAATACTGTTAAAAAGGCGACGTTTCGGGGAGCGATCCCTCTTGAATTGCACGTAATTACGGCGGAGACATTGTTGATAAGAGTTGGAGACTGCACTTTTACACCCCATTTTTTTTTTTTTCCAAATGAAATTGTATATTTTTGTGGGAGGGGGGATTGACGCAAATATTATAATCCGCGCTTCCGTACGTAAATGACCGGAAAACTGATTTTTTTTTTTTCCCACTGAACATTCGTACTCGAAAAAAGAAGTGCGCTCTGAGGTCTGCGATCGCCATCTTGGGAAGGGGGTGGTGGTGCATTGTGGCCAGTGCGGTGACGTCACCAACGGTCGACGCGCACCAACCCCTACCCACCCCACCCACCCAACGGCCGCGACAATTGCCCTTACTCAAGATGGCTGCCGTGGATTCTAGTGTCCGTTGAACGATGACGCGGTAGGGCTGGAGGAGGTGTGAGGGGGGGGGGCTGTGATCGTTAATAAAGTGGAGCTCGGCAGCCTTCGCCGCTCAGTCCGCGCCCGGGAGAGCGCGGAGCAAGGGAGCGGAGCGCACGTTACCTTCGCCTGTCATCGTCGTCAATCAATCATCGTCGCGCCTACCGAGGTCAGTTCCCTCAAAACGATCGCAACAACTTTGCTAATTTCACTTTAAGCAACTGTTAGAGCGCTTTTCGTGGCGGTGGTTCGTTTGGGCTCGTAACGCCGCCGTGTGTCTGATCGTCTCCTGTGTGTGTGCGTCTGTGTTTTAGTCGCAGAGGGGCTGGCGTGACGCGAGATGTAGCTGTGGATGTGTTGTTGACGATTTAAAACGTCTTTTTTTTGAATAACAACGACGACGACGACTTTATAAACAACAACAACACGAATATGGGATAGAGCTTAGATGCTTTAATGTTGAATGGAAACCACAAAAAAACAAAGTAGCTGCTGGTTTGATTAGAATTAAAGTGTTTGGGCTGAATTTACCTTGTAACTGTCACGAACATCAACACTTTGTTTTTTTTACTTTTGCTTGATTTGTATAATGTATACAAGTGACTAGTGCCTCGTCATGCTGCTGTTGGCGATTTGTAGCGTGTTCAGTGTAAGACAGCTGGCTTTGTGCCACTCTGTGGATGTATGGCACGGCTTGTCAACGACGCAGATAACCTCACTTCAGCTTATTTTGTGATGAGTTTTCTTCATAAATTGTTACATTTACCAGGCGTTCTACATGTAATACTTAAACGTTTTGAAAGCATTGATTAACTGCACATTCTAATAATCTGTTTCGATATAAATCTTGACTTAAAGGAATTCATATTCTTGGGTCTTTCGGTAAGTCTCGTCGATATTCTTTGTTATTTTCTTTGAACCCATCTACGTGACCTTTACCGAAAGACCCAATAATACGTTTCGATATACATGTCAATTATCATTGTTGATATCATAATTTGACTAACTTGCGTTATTGTTGGGAGCGTTATTGTAGCTCAATTCTTAAGAGCAGCAACATCATCGCGAGCCAATGGTTTGGGGGAGGGAGCCCTTCAATCCAGCAGTGGGTTGATCATGGCTGATGACAAAGATGGTTAGAGCAGCAGGCGATGAGACCCAAAGTGCAAATTCCTTTGCAGGCTTTACTCAACTCCATCATCCTCGTCATCATACCCAGTCTAAGGGGCAATAAAATTGGCACCATATACTATATGGGACAGCAGTCATCGTTTGTCGTGTGGGTGATAATAATAACGATGATACTATTAAACTCGGGTTTCTATAGCGCAATTTGCAAATGAGCTTTGCATAAAGGTTAGTTTTAAGACGCGATTTCAAAAATCGACTCGTGGACCGAGGAAGGGAATTTCACAATCACAGAGCCTGACTGCAAAAAAGCTCCCTAGTTCATAGAACAAAGTCTGGTCTTAGGAAATAATGAATAGACCAGGATCGGCAGGTGTAAGTTTTCATAGTGGAATATAAAACGTTAGCAGATCGGGGAGATATTTTAGGAGCCAGCTCATTCAAGGCCTTAAACGTGAGAAGAAGAATCTTGAAATCTATTGTACACTACAGGGGGAAACCAGCGCAGGGAGGAAAATAATTGGAGTAATAGATCTGATTTAAAACCCGGGCAGCCGAATTTGTTATATATTGTAGTCTCGATTTAAAGCTTTCGTGGCTGCAGGGATTCATCTTCTTGGTTCTTTCGGTAAAGTCACGTAGAAGGGAAATAATAGCCTGGTGGCGTTTCATTCAGACGCTGTCTTACCGACAGACCTGTTCTTCATCTGAGGACGGCTGCTTGCGTTGTGGCCGAAACGTCGTGATGATTATTTTATTATGTTTTATTTTTATTATTTTATTATTTCCCTTCTACGTGACTTTACCGAAAGAACCAAGAAGATATTGTAGTCTATTTAATTTTTTTTTTGATATTCCAGCAAGCAAGGCATTGTAATAATTCTTCAACCTTTATGAAATAAAGGCACGCACCAGCCTCTCAGAGTCAGGATGGGACGGCATATGTTTAAGTCGAGCAGCTATGTTACTTAAGTGGAAAAACGAGATTTTGGTCATCTCATGCGTGTGGGCCTCAAAGGAATGAGACCAGGACCTGTCACAAGAATGTGCAATTTCCCACGATTGTGAATGACCATTTTTGAAGATTAGCTTCGTGGAGCACGGTAATACATTTTCAACACTTTGTTGTTATTGTACTACCCTTGTAATTGCTGAAAATGGAATAAACCGTGAGCAACGCATCTGCGCCACCCACCTCGCTGACCCAGCGTGGTTACGGTGCGGTCAAATTAACACCACGACGTTGACGACTCGCTTATCCAGAATTTTTACTACGATTAAACTGTAAGGCTGTACAACAATGTTTATTTCTGTGTAAACCGATGTATGTGAATAAGCTCCACTGAGTTTTAATTCCACATCAGCAAGTACAGCCCCATGGAGACCTATTAGACATTAACAAGCGTGGCCTTATGAAGTCAGTCGTATTGAATATTAAAAGCCCAGCCTTTACTGTCACCGTCACGTGTATGTACATTGAATGAAGACAAATAAGGGCAGGTCACCTCGGCGTGCAATTGGCGCATGCACATATTAGAGTGCAATCGGATTCAAATAAACCCAGCGTTTCCAAGAGGCAAGTCAATCGCTGTGGGGTATTCATTGCAGTCGTAAATTTGTGCTTCACAGCGCCACCCACAGCCTGGCTTGTTGCCCTGGCTCCTATGTGTGGCCTTGTGTGTGCGGGAATTTGATGTGTCTGTGGTCAATGTCCGGAGAGTAATTGTTTTCACGTCTGACCACGCGCGTCCCTACCCTCGTGTGTGTTGCTCTCGACATCGCTATGTCAGTGTAGTAATACTCATCAAATTTGGAGGTTACTTTTGTTCTTGGAGTGGGAGCAGCGGCGCACGTATCCACACGCACTACGCTGTGAACTCGTTAAGCACTGAGTTTTATGTCGTTACCATGGCTAACTAACATCAGTGGCGAGTAATATCTGAATTGTTTCTGAGCCCCCCT
Source organism: Lethenteron reissneri (assembly GCF_015708825.2). NCBI lineage: Eukaryota > Metazoa > Chordata > Hyperoartia > Petromyzontiformes > Petromyzontidae > Lethenteron > Lethenteron reissneri. The sequence continues at coordinate 10,918,808 of NC_083797.1, read as the reverse complement.
TCCACTTTACAAACTGGGAAGTGACCACTGTGGTGAAGTATGGTCATACAACCCCACCCACCAGTGGATTGACGTAGAACTGAAAATGTTATTTTCCTGGGATGTCTGCACGTCTGTTCTCCGTTCATTGTTTTCCAACAAAGATGTGTAGAGCAAATGTAACGTACTGTGCGTGACTGTATGCAGCCTTTGGGTGTTCTCCACAGAGCATAGATGTATTGATTAGGTGAAATGTAATGGTTCAAGAATACCTTGCATTTGTGGTTTTGGGTGGGATGAGTTGTCAATACATTTGTTATGCTTACTTAAAGGTCTATTTAAAATATGTTTAGATATTCAGACAAAGGTTTACCCTTTAAATCTTTCACCTAAATTGGAAGATTTTTAAAAAAGATAAAATCGTATTTAAAATGCCTTAGTATAATTACAAATAGACCCGTCCATCCTAATGCTTTTTACGTGCGTTGACCTTTAAAGAATAAATAATTATTTTGGATCATTTATCACAGATGCTCATCTGTGATATGCCTTTCATAACCTTCAGTTGGTTATTGCATTTTTAAAAGAAAATCCTTTCACCAGGTGGCTTCACATAACACTTGTTACATTATGGCATGTTGCATTTTTGAAGTATAATTCTTCAATCAAATATGTCTAATAGTTTCCATACAGAAACAAGGAATGGGGAAGTGCTCATCAATTTTATGACAGGGGCCAGACGTGTTAATTTAATTCCACATTTTTATTGAATTCCTATGACCGGGACCAGATTTTTTTTTAAGGGCCCAAACACTGTCAACTCCCAAGTACAGTCGTCAATGTCAAACTCTCGCCTGTAAAAGTGGGCATTAGTTTTTTTGATACATGTATGAGGACTCGTAAACGTGATATCGTATGTGAGTCAGAGCAAATGTGTTGTGGGCTTAGATTGTCAGCCTCGATGGACATGGCCTTGGGGCTCCTGTCGACAAGGGAAGGGATTTCATCGGCACCGCCGCCCTCTGCAACCAACCCCGATGCAGAAAATAACTTTCTACCACACTGCACCAGTGCATGTTTATTGCCCGCTTGCTTAATTGGTTGATTCCCAGGGGTGAATGAGTGGAAATTGGTCCCTACTTAGTGTTTCTGCCAGTTGTATGTCTTCCCACTCATGGTGTCGGCCTGTGCTTTATGGTTTTTTGTGCCATTTATATTTTTAAGTCGGCATAATGAGGGTGTGTGCCTGTTTGTGTGTGTGTGAGAGGAGTGGTGTAGTAGCTATTGCACTGTGCTACGAACCCGATCTCCTGTGTTCAATTCCCAGCCAAGGCTAATATTAATGAAGAGTGGTAACTACGACTGGGCCTCCCCTAGGTTTGCTTGGCTTTTAATAAGTAGGGTGAGGATACATTGGCACTGGGGAAATGAAAGTGGTCATGAGTGATGCTGACCACAGTGAACGAATGATTATGCCGATTAGATGCACTCATGTCTGATATGGCTATTGTTCACAATTGCATCCAATAAAAAAAAACTCTCCCTTGTGCGCTTTGTCTGACTTGATAGATACTTGCAAACAGCACTTGCTTTAACAGCCTGTGTGGCTCTATGGAGAGTCGTTGTCTTTCCTCGTACATGTCAAAGTGTTGGAATAGTAGGGAGCGCACTGCATTATAAACCTGACAACTTGGGTTCAATTCAAAACCACACTAATTATAATGGCTTTGAACCTGACCAGGGCCTCCCCTAAATTAGCTGCACCTACATCAGAATCTGACATGGTGCTTTTATCATCAGCACTAGAGAGACAGTCATGCGTAGCGCTGGTTTCACCAGACCGTCATATTCTGTGCCGTCCTTTGAGCTGCTTGCTCACGGCACTTATCTCCATATTTAATATGGATGAATGTGCGCTGTTTTGAGAAGACTCATTTCATGTCAGAAGTGCCACTATGTAAAAATTGGCAGTGCAATTTGGTTATTTCGCAAAATGCCTTTGGTGTGAGCTTATGTAAAAAGGATGTTCATAATTGTTAATTAGTATTATTACCGAAATACTATTCAGCGAACATTGTTTTCTACCCAACATGCAATTTCCTTCCCGTCTCATTTAGCCTCAGCTTCACACCACACTTTGGTTGGGCACAGTGCACGAGTCTTATGCCTGTGTGTTTCCACACTTATAAAATCGATTTGCCTGGGAGGGAGGATGTGCTGTGTCTGTGTATATGTGCACGCATGAGTGTACGTTGCTGGCACGTGAGTGTCTTCATCACGTGCTTTACCGTGTGTCAAACTATAAACACCCATCAATCCACCGGTGTTTCAGGCTTTGGAAAATTGAGACGGGACTCACTAATACCTAAGAAAATTACATTTCATTTGTGCCAATTTCATATGGTGGATAATGCGTACGAAAAAATGGTGCTGCTTTATTGTTTAAACATGAATTAGCATAGAAGTAAACTTGGGAAATATTGGATATTAAAGGCATGTCGACTTATTGCTCGTTCGTTTCTCAATCCGCTTGTCCTGGTGAGGGTCGCGGCTGATGTTTTCTATTAGGCTTTAGCGTACAGTAAAAAAAAATTCATCCCGTATAAAAAAAAAAATGCCACCAACTTAAAGAGCACTCCACTAATGACTAAGGGTGCTTGGGGTTCAATGTCACGGGCAGCAATTGAGCACTGCATTGCTGAACAAAAACACGGCACAGTACAGGAGCAGCTCTTGGCCTTGTATAGCATCGCACGGTTCAGCACCACAATTATTCACACGGCAAGGTGCAGAGTCAAGACGCCCTGGCGCAAACACCCACTCGAGGCACATGGGTCTGGTTTTGTGTATCTAATATAATCTTTGGTCTTAATCGGTCCATCTCTCGCTGTTCTACAATGTCACAATCACCCAAGTACCTGCACATGAGCCGATTTCATCGCTTCACTTTGTCAGTGGACGACCTTTGAGTCGTGTTCTATTCTTCGGTAACACTCTGTCACTTGTTTTTGCCCATTGGCTGTCATCCCTTTTAGCTGCTTGTCGTGCCCTATATTAAAGTGGAGATAAGAGAAGTCCAAATGGCGAATTTGGTTACGAGATTTAAATGACTTTATTCGAACAGACAACCCCCAGCTCGACATACATCTGTCCTCAACAAATTCAAAACAGGAAGTTCTCATTTACTATGAAGCCTCACTAAGTGTGGTGAAGGTTCTGCATTGGGATGTTTGGCAATTTACATGTATGAGTGTTTGGCCCATGTGGAAGAAACCAGAGTATACCTGGAAAAAAACCCATGCATGCTATGGGAAAGAGAAAAAAAACACTTTAGAAGCGCTCCAGAAAATATATTTGAGAATCCTTTGCAGTTTCCTGACTACCTTGCAGCTCAAGCCTACCGCAGGTGGTATTCTTAGGCACTCTCTCATCCGAGTACTAACCAGTGCCCCAATTCAGATACCAATGGTAAACCTGCTTGGCTTCCAAGATATGCTTTGATTGAGCACATCACGGGTAATTTGTTTGATTTGGCCATCTTATTTTAAGGATTCTTGGGGCTAGTGCTGATACGTTCAATTAATTCCGGACAATTTATTTGGCTCGCTTTCAAACATCTTGTGAAAGCTGCTAAAGTGTCTTGTGTGATCTCTATAGCTTTGACAAACAACACAGCTGGGTTCTCATTGCTGGGCGATTCATAATGTCAACATGCATCACATGAATTATGTTGGGCTGGTCACTCCTGTAATCCAGCGGATTTTGAGGAGAGGTTGTTTAACCATGAAAAGATAATCGCTTGCATGAGGCTACTGTTTGTAGGGCTCTAAGGCCTGTAGAACAAGAGCAAATAGGATGCTGACCTACCTTTGCCCATTTATGTTATGTAATTGTCCAAAACATTTGTAAACAGGATCCTCCTGAAAAAACACATTGATGCCAAGTCTAGGCATTGTTGGCTAAAAGATCCATTGCAACAAAAAGTAACTACTTTTCATTAGCTTTGCCTTACGACGGACCACGAGAGAATGATAAAGCTTTTGGCAATGGCGCTCCTTGCGAGCTAAAATATGGAGTAACGGTTGACTGAGTTATTATAGTTGTTACATGAAAACACTGGGCTGTGCAGTTCCCATTTTTTTTCACGTGTACATTTCAAAGGGGTATTTGAAATAAATATTTCACACCACCATCACCAGGGAAGTCATTTGTTTATTTGTTTAAGTGACTGGTATTATTCTAAATTCATCTTGTGGATTTCTTGTTTTTCAAAAGCTTGCATCGCATTATTCTCTGCCGTGTCACTCACGTCCTACACTGGGGACAAGCTGTGTAATGTCCTCGTATCATAATCACGCATCTATCGCGAGCGATGTGGAAGACGGAGTCGCGGCGGTGTAATCACATTGTTATCGCACCTGACCTATACACACGCTACGTTTCACCAGCGAATTTGTAGGCACATATATATAACGTCCGCTCGGTAAGCACCATAACAGTAATTTGTTTTCCAGGAAAGCCTCAATGAGTTTCGGTACTCTCTTTTTCTGGAGAATCCTGAATTTGAGATAGTTGACCAATACTTGAGAAAATCTGAAAATCCAGAGAAAACCCAATGCATACGAAGGGGTGACATTCAAAACTGCCATCTCCTGGGTTACACTTCGCAGCCCGACCCTGGCGATGCCTTAGCAAGCCCTTTGGTCACCCGTTCAAGTATCAACCAGGCTCAGCCATACTTAGCGAGTGATGTCTGATGACATTGAGCACATTTTTGGGAATTTATCTTTTTTAATGCCAAACTCCTCATCGCGTCGTCATATTAATAGTTCGTGCATTCATAATGCTTTTTTTATCATGGGTTGTGCATGTTGAGCAAAGATGATGGAATCGGGCAGAGCTCATCTTCCTCATTAGTTAAGCCAAGCAAGGCTGAAATTAAGTTTTGCCTGCTACTGTCTGGCTGTTTTTAGTTTGTTTATTTTAAGTTTTGCACAAAAATCTAGAATAAGGCATTTATGCAAAGCCATTGAGTAAAGCTTTAGAAAAAAAATCACGCAGCATTTTGCAATTAAATAAACGTATGGGTTATCCTCACAACCATTGCATTACTGTAGAGCCTTTCATATTATAGTTGTGATGAATTAATGTGTTAAGCAGCTGAGTTATGGAAGCGAGCTAGAAAAAAGCACTTCATGCTTTCGTCCCAGTAGAATGAAAACATCACAAGATGCACTGGATTATTAATGCTTTGTGATCATATCGTATACAATGTTTGGTATTTTCAATAATACAACTGTGCATTGTGGAAAGCTTAAACCTCAGCGTGGAAGGTGGATCCCTGCTGAATGTTGTGAAAGTTGTGGGAGTCTGAATTATACATGCTAGTGTGGCTTCCAGTTTCATTCCAGTGGTGTTCGTGAAATTTCATTTATGCAGACTTTGTTCTCTGCGAGTGGCATTGCCCAAGCAGCCAATCTGTTCCACATTGAGGAAACGTTTCCATGAAACTTGTCCATGTGCACGTGTTCTCCACTATAGCGCTCTAGGAAAATTCCCTTCCTGCGTGAGCTAAATGTAGCCAACAATTTTCCCATTGGCAGATGACAAAGTAAGTAAAATAGGTCACCATCGAATCAAGAAATGTCTGAAATATCAGGACAAAATTACTTTGAAAAAAGCAATGATTGTATGCTATGAGCAACTATAATAATGGTGGACAAGCCGATTGGCAGCCCTAAACTGCATCTGCACAAACCATGTGTATACGAGATGCACAAATGGAAAATTAAAAACTCTACGGTGTGCGACCGTGGTGACCCAGAACAGACCATGGAATGTATAACAACTCAATGCCCTATTCACAAATATGATGGAGGCATCAAAGTGATGGACTCCAGGACTCTTGATGCTATTATCTGGCTCATTTACTTCAGTGTAACATTATAGTTGTTGCTTCACATTGACGTCAGAAGAAGAAGATGATGATAGTGATTTGTGTCTGATATAGCACCTTATACGCCGAGGCATCTTGATGAATTCCTGCAGTAACGAAAGCTTTAAGTCAAGATCAAATCTCATCTTTATAATGTTGAAAGGGCACCCGCAATGGCAGCTGTCCCCTTTGGGCAGAAGGTAACTTAGCACCTGGCCTGCAAACGAACATTAGTCTCCTAGTTGGGGGGCATTGATTGGTACTTATAATACCAATTGAGGACTGTTTAAAAAATATTGTAAATCTGACGTCAACAGCTATTCTTGCTGCAGACAATTGGTCATCTTACATTTGGAAACGGTAAGCAAAAATAGAATTATCTGTTAGCATGTTAATCATGATCTTCAACACCATCCTGTGTCTGGCTTGGCCCCCTGAAGTCTAAAACAATGCTCACAATTCATACAGGAGTGCCCAATTGTAGCCTCAAATTTACAAGTTCTGGGGTCCTGGTAGCACATCCTGGCATGTCACTCTCATGCGGGACTCCCCATTGCTCTTAACTTTTAGGACCCGATGGGTGGCAGCATCTTCAACTACTGCCAACAATTTCAAACAAACTTATCTAATTCTAAGAGCAGTGTATATAATTGATTGTTCATTGATCTATTAAAATCGATCATTATGCTCGCGCTATAATTGTGTTTTTTGTGAATCAAATATTTACGATTGATGCCAATTCTCTATGGAGTCGTTCTGCACATTTGCGGTGTAAACGAATGCTACGCACTGGATGAGACTGAACAAAAGAGATTTCATTATTTAATTGATTTTCCTGGAGAAACGTCTCAATTTGGCTTGAGCGAGTCCCTTTATTTTACCCCATGCCCTGGCTGCTCCCGTTTAGTCTGAATGAGAAACTGCAGTGTCGCTATCACTATGATGCTTTCAGAAACCTATACCGCTTCTCCTTGCGTCCTATCCGGGGACACCCATGTGTAAGCAAGATCAATTGCATCTGGTTACAGCTTTCCTTGGCGGAGCTTTCACAAATACTGTACCTGGGTTGACTCTGAAGCCCTTTCGAGCTGGCTTTTCCATAATAGTTGGTGATTACAGCAATGCTGTACGGTAGCTTTCAAAATCAGTTTTTCTGTTTTGGATGGGTGCGACACTTTAATGGCAAATAAGAGGGAACAGATTTGAGTGAGTGTAGTGGAGTGTCTCTTAAGTGCTTTGTTCACAGCATCACACTTGTGCAACTTGTGAAACGAGGAGCACATTCTGAGCCTGCTTGCCTTTGGATGCTAAATAAAATATAGGAACGTCCCTTCCCGGTCTAAGTGCTTTCTGACAAATAATAATGATGTTAATAATTCTTATTCACCTGGGAATGCTTCGCTATGAATTTAAAACCTCTTTTCACGAGGGGCTTACGTCAGATATTGGGTCCGTGAATTAAAAATAATGTGGAGGAAAGCAGTCGCCCCGAGAAAACTGCCACTTACGAGGAAATAACTCAATCTCCTATTATATTGGTTATAACAACTACTTGCCATGCTGCCTCCTACACAACCCCAATCGATGTTTTAACGTCCCGTGAGGTAGCATTAAATGCTGTTTACGTCGATTCTCATAGCATCCCTGTTCCGCATACCGTACCGTTATGCCAGCGCCATGCTGTGAGATAGAATCGACCCGGTAGGTATTGCACCGTATTGCCCTAAATGAGGTTGAACCAACATTCGGACACTGCACCGTCATGGCCATTAAGTGCCCTGCCGACCCTTTGCATGCACGCATGCGTAACCGTTCCCCTGTGTAAAATTAAGCAGTCAATCTGCTAATCAATGAACCATCACGAATCTTGAGGCCGACAGGAAAAATGGCGCAGTCAACCGCTTGCGCTCCATGACGGTTATGTAACCTATCGTGCTGCTGTTAGACCCATCTCGGCAGATGGTACTAGAGCATGCTGCTCTCTCCTATCTGCCGCCACTCTGCATTTTTGGAGATATCTCTTGAGTCCCTTTTCACCTTCATCTGTGGCAATATCTATCAGTGAGCAGATTCGCATTGTGATACGTTTACACGCATTGCGATGCTTGTGTTTTAAAATCTCCCCCCCCCTCCTCCTCCTCCCCGGTTACTGATCCCAGCCCCTTCTGTATTATCTCTCTCGCTGCCTTAAAAATATTATGCTGTATGGAACATTAAGTTTACACAGCCTCCGAGACCTAATAATCGGCCCACTCAAGTTAGCGTTTTCAAAATGAAGTGGCTACCATCTTCGCTAAATGGCTTTTTGTCAGCGGAAGCGCTACGCTTGGCGGTGGTGTGCGAAGGAAAAATCTCGTTCAATTGTGGACAAGATTGGCTATTTGTCTCCATGAGCCATTTATCAACAGATGGTGATATTTATAATGCATTTTAAACTTTCAGACTCGATGGGATTTAAAAATGCTGTGCATTCTAATGTGAATTTTAGGGGGAGTAGGTAAAGGAATCAAATGAGGAACAGGCAGGGAAGCAGGTGGTGGAATTCTACATAGATCATCAGCAATAGATTGTAAATAAAATCCAGACTTTTTTGCAAATACTCTGTAATAAACGCCACAGGCCCTGATTGCAAGCACTTTACATATTGTTTATATGTTATCTGGAAAAAACAGCAGTTATAAATGTTTGGCAGCATGCAGTAGATCTTAATCCAGCAGAACAAAATGTGTCCATTGCATGTTTCTTTACCCTATACTATTCCTTGCAGTGGTTGGTTAATTCAGCTCATTTGTATTTTATGAATCTTACCTGATTACGCAGATGCTTGCAAACCTGATGAGCACTTTGTGTAAAGTATGGGTAGATTGAAGTATCGTTTCAACTCTTAATAGTGACTCTTCAACTCTTAATTCAAGCATCCTATCATGCGCGTAAGAGTGAATACACTTCGATGCCTAGATTTACGCTACCAAGATGCTACCGTTCACCGCAATGTTGAAAAATAATATTGGAAGCCTGAATTGCGAGAATTCATTGTTCCAGCTCGGGCATCAATGTCACACCCAGACACGTGGCTCGTCGTCGTCACGGTGTGTAGTCTATGCTGGAAGTCCCACAGGGTTCAGATGCCAGTATGGTGTAACTTGTCTTTGGTTTCCTTGTGTTACAATTTTTGACGGGTTTTTTTGCAGAAGTCCTATAAATAAGTTAATATATAGTATTGACGGGGGGGGGGGTGGGGGGAGAGAAAACAATTGGCGACTGAATTCATTGCACAAATCTATTTCCACTTAGCTCTTATCAATGAGCATTGATCTGAAAACCTATTTCTAAATTTGAAATAAATGTTTTTTCAATTGGGATCGATTACTGTCTTGAGCTTTTTAACTCGAAGGCGAGACAATTGAAGCGTGACAAGGCCTGGTCCTTTGCTCGGCATTAAAACAAAGTAAATTTGTGCAATTCCTGAACAACCAATTTTCTTCCAAAGTATTTTAGAAGAGTGTCAAGCGCCATCAGTAAAACACCCAGGGCTTATAAACGTTGCCCTCTGCTCTTTTGAGCGTTTTGTTTGCTTTTCAAGTTAACTGCTCCGAAAACATTTTTGTAATGCGAACGGATGATGAAGAGTGTAGAGCAATTGTTGCTGCACTCGTATAGATTTTTTCCCTCTTCCACTGCTTGACACGTATGATGTATTATTTTGACGAATTTCAGTTGCGCTACACAGCTGTGCATGTGAGGAAGAGACCCAATGCAGCAAGTTCCATTCGCCATAAATGACCAAAACGTGTGGTGGATAAAAGCCGGCGTAAATCAACTTTGTTTCTGTGCTATATTTGCGCGCCGTGTGTATTCATCAAAAGTCGTCCTCTTCATGTCTGTCTCTGTGCGGAACAGTGTGCACATCATCGTGTCTCACATCTCCATTATGCCTGTCACATGGAGAGAGTCCATACCAGGTGGCGGAGGTGAGGTGAGCAGGTGGCGGTGTCACTACCTGTACACACCATTACATTTTTTTAAATACTAAAAATAATCAGGCAGCAGTGGGCCACGCCAGATGTGTGTGCCTGTTGTGTGGGTAGCTTTTAACTGGACGATTGCTGTAATCCGGTGCTGTCATTAACTCGTGCCACATTGTCATTAATGTTTGAGGTGGAGAAGGGGATATTTGATAATTGTTTTTTTACCCTTCTATCTGGCAACAAAACTGACACCTTTTTTACAAGGAGTCATGTTTGCATAGACCACAATACCTGCAGTCATAATGCAAACAAAAAACATAACTCTGATAATGTGCACTGTCCTTGAAGTTTATTGGTCCACACCCGATACAGCTTTCCTTAGAGCCTAGTCTCACACGGGTTGGACCAGATGACGCCAAAAGGCGCCAGATAGAAGGGTAAAAAAAAACAATTATATTTTTTTACTGGCAAATGAGGTTCCAATGGTGTAAGGGGACATTTGTTTAACATTTTGTATAAAGATTGTACTCAGTATTAACCCTCTGATGTTCAGGGGGTCAGGGGTTATAAACTCTGACCCATCCAACCTTGTTCTGTATTTGAGATGATTATATTTGTGATAAGGTATGCTCTTCCCCGCTTCCAAAAATTGCACTCTCCTAAAATAGTCGCCATGCAAAGTATATCTGCGTTGACAGCACATTCGTGATATGTGCGTTGTCCCGTACTGCGAGTGCTTGGTGGGACACCCATCTTGCTATTGAGCATGCTGTATATTGATCCCAGTGACCCACCCAGGTTCGATTCGTGGTCAGTGCACAATTATATGTTTCTAGATTTGAAGTTTTCGTGACTGCAAGGGTCCATACTCTTTGGTTTTTTCGGTAAAGTCACATAGGTGAAAAAAGGAAAATACATTTTGCTGTGACGGTTATACTTGAAGACGGAAGCTTGTGTAGCCTCCGAAACGTCGTGATTTAATTTATTTTCCTTTTTTTACCTACGTGACTTTACCGATAAAATCAAAGAGTATACACAACTGTATGGTATGAGTTATCTGAAACTAGGTTGACTCAACCTAAAATTGGTACCTGAAGCAGTGGGTGTGGGGGGGTGTTACTGGTCCCACTATTCAAAATGTACCATTCCAGGTTTAATAGGCAATTGCCAACAGGTTTTGCTCCAAAGCTTTGTATGGCTTGATTGTATATTTGTTATATGGTAACAGTAATATAATGATGAGGTGTATCTGCAAAATGTTTGGTTAAGAAGTGGACTTGGAAAAACATATCCACCACTTTTATCCCGTTCATTATTATTCATTGACATCATTGTAAAAAAAAGATTGTCTGCTTTATCCTTTCCCAGTTGGTTAGCATCAGTGCTCACCATAGCGTCATCACAGTATTGCAAATGAGCAACGCACGTTGTGAACGAAGACTTTTAAAAATGCTTCCATCTCTACTGTACGCGGTCACGCGGCACTGATTGAACGACCTACAGGCTGTAAGTAACCACGGCCGTGCCGTGGGGTCACGGCGCTCTTAATGACCTTGTCATCAAAAGCGTGGCTTTTTGTTTCAAGGGTTCCATTTATCGCAGCTCGGGGGGGGCGGGGTGGGGGCAATCTGTTGTGGGTCCAACCGACCCCAGCGGGCGCTAAAAATTGCAGCAAGGGGGCACTCGGATCGCCGCACGTCAGGAGGTGAAATAAAATGCTGGCAGTGTGAACCGTAAAGTAGACCAACGAGCGAAGCGAAGCTTTGGTGAGCATCGCCCATTGCGTGTTGTGCAGCCATAAAATTTGGGCGCGTGGGTGTTGGTGTGCATCACGCTACCATGGAAACTGTAGTTCAAGGGGTTAACGAAAGCTGATTTAGCGATTTTCTTTTTTAACAGTAAATATGGTTCTACAAAAAAACATACTTTTAAACTTGTGCCAAGTTTAGCAACGTTTGGCCACGTACGGTGCGAAAGAAGTTCAACATAGAAATGCAAATTGTGATGTTAAAATGTCACAACCATGTTACCCATGTTATGTTCTGTAACTCCCCAGCATTGTGTAAAATTGCCAAAAAATGTCGTGCGTTCGTGGAAAAATTCCCGCAAGTCAAACGTTATTTTATCAAGAAGCTGCACTTATGTTTCCTTATTTTGAACCAGTGGGAACGGTGCCTGAGCGGTTAGCGCACTGCGCTATGAAACCGATGACCTGATTCAGATTCCTTTCCATAAGAGTATGTGGAGGTGAAGACCTCCATCAGTGGATTGATAAAAAGCTGTGATCTATTAACGATGAGTATCTTAAATATATATTATCGGCTAGTTTGACGGGTCTTCTGACAAGGCAGCTTGCATGGCAGATTTAATGACAATTGGCTAGGTGCCAATGCCAATCAGACCATGCACATGATTGTACATGACAACTGCGTCGAGTCTGAGTGTTCTCACGTCATGTTGTGTGGGTTTTTTGCCCCCAGAGTCTCCAGCTTTTTCATGCCCTACATACATAAATTAGAAAAACAGTTCAAGAATGCAAGGGTCAAACATTACCAAGAAGGGTCCTCCTGAAAATGAACTGAGGGTTCAGCAAGGCTATATAATGAGTCAATATTTTGAATGTTAACTATTTCCTTGTTCTCTCTCTCTCACATTCGGCATATGTCTTTGCCTATTCCTTCATTTGGCTGCTGGGTTCATATGAGCGTTACTCGGTGGGTGCCATCCTTGAAACTACCGAGGTAAATCGAGGGAAAGAAAAGGCACATTATACATTGTTAATACTATACATTGGGGGGGGGGGGGGGTGGTAAGAGCTGGCGTTGCTATGGCTCGGAAATCACTTGATGTTAGTGTTGCTAGGGTTAAATAAATGTGGCATTTCTTTGAGGTCATCCATAATAGATAGGGCCCAGCCAGATGTGTGGTGCGTTTTGTACCCAGCATGTGCCCATATGCAGCTTTCAGCCAATTAATGTATTGCACTGCCCGTTTCGTTCCTAACAGCGCCGTGTGTTGTGTTATGTTCAATATTGTTTTTTTTCTCTTATATTGAATGATGATTGAATGTCATCAGCAATAATCTGCCCACTGCTGGATGAATGCCTCCAAAAGCTGTTGCCTTCTCATGCTTCCGCGAAACAGCAGTCCACCGATGTCCTGCACACGAGCTCATGTTCACTGCTCCATCTCCACAGTGGACATGTTATCAAGCTTCAGATTTCGATTTGAAGCTTTCGTGACTGGAGGGATTCATCTTCTTGGTTCTTTCGGTGAAGTCACGTAGAAGGGAAATAATACAATTAAAATAAAACATTATAAAATACAATTCTCACGACGTTTCGGCCACAACGCAAGCAGCCGTCCTCAGGTGAAGAACAGGTCTGTCGAGACTCTGTCTTGTCGACAGACCTGTTCTTAACCTGAGGACGGCTGCTTGCGTTGTGGCCGAAACGTCGTGAGAATTGTATTTTATGTTTCATTTTTATTATTTTATTATTTCCCTTCTACGTGACTTTACCCAAAGAACCAAGAAGATCAAGCTTCAGATGTCACTTGCCACTGATGTTGTTTGTAGCAAGGATAACACTGGTCAACAAAAAAAAGTTTTTTTTTCTGGCCTGGACTTTTGCAGCTGTTTTAGACTAATTTCAGGGTGCTGATTCCAAATCTGATCTCAGATTTGCTCTATCACATCTCATTTTTATGCTATCGGCATACCCCATTATCATTGATTTTACCCGAAATTAACTCTTGTCACTTATGATTGCAAGTTGTTGCGAGTCAGTGACTGCTTTAGTGTTGAAATATGGTGCTGTATTTTTAGGATAGTGTGTTTATAATATCATTTTATGTAGATATCCACATTTATTTTATATTTTTCTTCTGCAGTTTTTATTGAAAATGCAATATTTGATATCTAAAAAACTGATGCCAGATTTGGAATCGGCACCCCAAAATTACATTAAAACCGTTGGAATACCTTATGCCATAAAAAGTGTGACCAGTGTTATACAAGTGTGCAAATCACTACACCGCCACACACACAGGCATACCTCCTACACTGCTGCACAGATATGCACTGTACCGCCATACACACACACACTCTTGCATCTAAGCAACAGACTAGTATCACTACAATGTCATCTCCGTTGAGGGGACATTGTTTAACCTGAAAATTGGATAGGCCGGGAAGTCTGTGTGCCATACATCACCGTAATAGCACTCTAGCCCTGGCGAGACTTGCTTGTGTGGTGGAGATTGGCTTGGGTAATCTTCATAACGGCATTGTTTTTCAGTGGAATTCTAGATAATATAGAAGCCGCAATGGAAAATTGTTCATCGGCAATTTGTTTTTTCGTGCATATGGGGAGAAACAAAATACGGTGTGTGTGTAATGTGTGTGTGTGCTTGCAACGTGTAAGTATATATTTCTAAAATTTACAGTCGGTATGCTTAGGAAATAAGTCCTCCAGGATATGACCCTCTCCTGCCCTGAATTACAGCGGCGAGGTGGCAGAGATTGCGGCTCTGCTTTTGAGTTAATCTTTACCATCGATTTCCGCTGCAGGCTCCTCTGTGCCTCCGTGCCAGTGTGCAGAATGCGGGATAAGCATCTGATGCAGTCGTACGCTGTGGTCAAAACGTTAGCGTAGCGGTAGCCTGCTCATACCCATATACACACCCACGCACAGTACATGCACAGGTCATGTGGCCACGTGACCTTTTGGTTCATGAATGTTTTTTCCACCCATGCAGTTTTTCAGGTTTAATAGTTGAAGTCTCACTGATGCCCCATAAAGGTTTTAGGGCATTATGACCTAATGGAAAATAGGTAATTAAGGTGACACTGAAATTGGCCAAAGTGTTAGGTTCCTTCCTTGTCTTGTTCAGCCTTTCTGCTGAGTAAGACAGCTTTTTTTTTCGATTTAAAGCTTTCGTGACTGCAGGGCTTCATCTTCTTGGTTCTTTCGGTAAAGTCACGTAAAATGGAAATAATAAAATAATAAAAATAAAACATAATTAAATAATTCTCACGACGTTTCTGCCACAACGCAAGCAGCCGTCCTCAGGTGGAGAGAGCAGGTTTGTCGAGGAGACAGAGTCTGAATTATTTTATTATGTTTTATTTTTATTAAGACAGCTTTTCTCTCTCACTCGCTGCATCTTAATTGTTTGCATTAAATTTAAATGTTTGAAGTGTGGGGTGGTGGTGACAGCCCCACCGGGTTTGCGATTTTCACGTATGTGCGGTCCACCAACTGGTGTCTCCAAAACGCTGCGTTACTACCACACCACCGTCGGTGATAACGGCCTCTTGAACCTCAAAATGCGTATCATCAGCAGTTTGCTTGCTGGCATCAGGAATGTGCACATGTTGTGATGATGTGCACACGGCAGTGCTTTACAGCACGGGCTATTAAGGCATTTCCGGGGGAGGTAAAGTCTGTTATGAGATTTTGGCTGTGTGGTCATGAAAACGGAGGCATTGTTGCACTCGTGACGTTAATGCTTACTGGGCAAACCTTAGCTCTTGCTCAAAGCATGCTTATGCTTACATTGCACACACTTTATCTCCCCTGCTCAGAATCGTCAGCAATATTGCAATTTCGTGTGTAGAATTGAGCTCGTCCTTCTGTGCACTGCACTTTAAAATGCAATGAAATGTTGTTAAGTTTTAGTCGGTGTCAGTGTTACAGTAAATCTGTATTTTATTATGTTTTATTTTTATTATTTTATTATTTCCATTCTACGTGACTTTACCGAAAGAACCAAGAAGAAGAGTAAATCTGTAGTTGATGTTTCCCTAAGTTTTGTAGGTTAACAAAGGTAATTTGTAATGTTAAGTCATTGTCATAATCCGCATTGGTCTCGTTGTCTACGCGTTTCCTGGGCGAGTTGCCAGACAATCTCATCTCGCTTTCCTATCTCCCCATCTTTTCTCTGCCTAAGTCACTGTCCAGTCCTCTCCTGCCAACATTTTTTCAGCTCTTGTTTGTCCGCTGCCTGTTGGTGTTCGTCCTCCCATCCCCCAATTCAATTGGCCATCTATTTTCTTCCATACACCGCATGTGTTCGTACCACCTTGGGTCCTGCCTCTTTCATGGTGGCGAGATGAAAAACCACCTCGCCTGGTATGGAGGAGGTCGTGGATTCGATCCAGATCATGGACGCCTGCTGTACATTTGGAGTTTGCATGTTCTCCCCCTGGTCATGTGGATTTCCCTCCAGTTTTTTCCCTCCACATACATTTAGAAACCATGCGTTTAATGTATTTGGCTGCTATACATTTTCAGATGATAAGCAACTTTGTTGAGCTATCATTTTGTCCATGTTGCTTCTGAAAATATAGTGTTCTCGCTTAGTGGGCCTTATCTGGAAAAGAATAGTTTAGTTTATCGTTTTTATCTCTGAGTAGTTCTTCCAAGTCCATGTTTTTTTTTCATTATTCACCCTGTTTTGTGTAAATTTTGTCCCTTCCAAGAAATGCTTTTGAAGATCTGAAAAATATATCCATGTACATGGTACAGACCTTTGTCAGGCCACTGATGGATTAGGGCCTCCCCACACCTTGCACGCCGTGGGAGTTATTTGACCATGCTTGGTAATGTTGGTGGTCAGTGAGGGTTGATAAATGGTTGGGCCCAGAACTGTTTCGTATATTTCTAAGTATTGATTTCAGCCATTCCTGACAGGAAAACTCGAGTTTCTGAGTTTAGAGCGTAGTAGTTAGCATCCTACACACTGTGCGCGCTCATGCCAATACTTATGACCATACATGTAACAACCATTCATTAACTGCAGTGTCAACAGCTTGATATCCCAATGGAGAGACTGGTCCCCACCAATGATTGTGGAATTTTCAACCCCAATGTGGATGAGCATCGAAACAACAACGCTTATTTGAGCAGGGGCAAAATGTACACTCTTGACAGTTTGAGCTGTTGTGTATAAATACGAGGTAAAGTGATCGGTCAAGGCAATATCACATATCCATTCCATTTGAAATAGCACCTGGGTTTTGCCTGCCGAAGGCAATGCTAAACAATGTACAAAACTGTACTCGTTCCTCACGTGATGCTTTACGGCATTGTCACAAACCTGCCAAGCTCGTTGTTTGCATTTATTTAGAGAAGTGATGTCACCGTTGGGTAAGAAACGAGGTTTGTAATGTGTTAACTGGTAAACCGATAGTGATTTTCAGAGTCGATCACTGGTTTCAAAATTAATTGGCCGGTAATTGTTTCCAGTTGAATGTTCGTTATGAATGCACTGAGTGCGCATGCACGAACGTACACATTTCCCTGGCGCATGCAATTTTCACTCAACAGGTGAAGGTGCAGCGCAGCAATTGCTTGCTCAGGCCACTGTTGACAGAAGGACCTCCACTCGAGGGAGCTCTAGAGTATATTTTATCCACTCTTCCTTGTTGAACACATGTGCTGGAGACGTGAACAAACCCATGCTTTACCCTATCACATGCGAGCTCCCGATCAAATTACTTTTAAATTGTTTGCTGGACGGATGCGATGTGGGAGGTGGTGGCGATTTTAAGAAACTTGCCCAATTATTTTCCACTGCCGCACCGGGAGATATAATCAGACCGGCAACTTTTTTCTGCATTGTAGTTTATTGTGCTCACCATCGCACCACTGCAGCTCCTATCATCCCTGAGTTTAAAAGGTGAACATGTTTTGTTCATTCAATGTGTGGCAAACCGATAATAGTTTTTTTTTAACCGATTTTGCATGTGTTACCGGTCATGTAATAAAAGAGATTTTAACAGCCTTAATAGATGGGAGGGTCCCACTCGTTACAGATGCGAACCCAGCCGCTGCTGCTTATTGAGTGTATTTTGGCGATGCTTGAGAAAGAGGGCACAGGGCAACTCAGTGGGAACTGACATTTGCAAATATCCCATTAGATTGGATTGAGTGGCTTTAATTGCCCCACACGTGCATACATTTTTCGCCAATGTGTTCTGGTCGGTGTGAGTTTCACACAGTATCATAGCCACTGGAACAGTAAGCAGAGCCCTGCTTAAAAATTGACCGAACTCACAAATCTTCCTCCCAAGCTCGGAAAGAATTTGCTATAAAGGTATCTCCAGAATTAATGCACAGTCTGTGGTTAATGCATTACCGTGATTAAAATTACAGCTGCGTGGTAGTAATAACAGGTCGTCGCTAGTTTATGGGGGTACTGCTTATCATGGAAAGAAATATGCACTTTGCATAAGGAGTGCACTTAATACAATTTTACTGCTGCTGGCTTAATGTATGTTATTAAACAGGACTTTTTAACTCCCAGTGTGTTTAAATGCATAAAAAGTTACGCTGATAAATCGGTGCTTCCTTATTAGTGTAAAAAGGTGTAATGATTTTAAGAACTCTTCAAACTCGTTGTTTGTTGCGTGGGCTCACGTGCGTTTGTTACTTGTAAAAAAAACATTCTTCACGTACCCATCCTTCGTAGGGTATTGCAATGAAAAACTTAATTCTGTACGTTGCCTCTTTCGTGCTATTGTTGTGTTATGCTTTTGGCTTGCATGGGACAAGTCCGTTATCCCCGCTTGATGATGTGTGTGCACGTGTATATAATGATACAGTATTTATTGTGCGAGCGGCAGTGTAGTGGTTAGCGCGCTGCGCTACGAACCCGGGGACCCGAGCTCGATTCCTGCTCATGGCCAACATCGGTGACGATTATCTGAACCTGTCCTGGGCCTCCCCTAGGTCGACTCGGCCTCAAAAGAGTACCTAGTGCGGTGTGTAAACCTCGCCACTGGTGAGACAAAGGCGGCCGGGGTGGTGCTGGCCATCCACCCACCCCCCCCTTGTGTGCTGTGCCTGCCTTCATAGGTTCTCGCTAACAGCACTTTCTCCTACAGTCTCTGAAGGCTATACGGGGGTCTTGGTCTTTGTGTGTGTGTGTGTGGGCGGTGAAGATGCTGGAGGAGAATTGAATGAGTGATGGGCAAAGATGTGTCCTTGATGTACAGTACAGCAATACGTCTGGCGCATTGATTGCAGGTTTTACGCGTTCCAAAAAAGACATTTCCCGTCAAAGAAGACGTATCGAAATTTGTTTCACCTTGAACACTTAAATAAACTCGCATTTATTAAATTATGTGTGTGGGGGGGGGGGGTACAGTAATGTGCACGCCGCTGCGAAAATGAACCTCTAGACGTTGTCCATTGCTGGCAACGGCTCGCGTCCGTGGCGAGTGATGTCTCAATCTGTGCTGGACCCCACACACTTTAACCCAGGGGTCGGGAACCTTTTTGACTGGGAGAGCCATAAAAGCCCAATTTTTCTTAATATATTTCATTGAGAGCCATATAGTATTTTTAACGTATAATAAATTAAATATGTCTTACTTTTAATGCGACTTCTGGTCACGGGACCCGTGACCCGAGAAATTTTATCTTCAAAACTAATTTCTGTTTACTTTAAAATGACACAGTATTATTAAGCAATATCAGAAGTATTTTAAAATCAGTTCCAAACTCATTTTATTTTTATTTTATTATTATTTTTTTCAACTCAAATTTGTCTGGGAGCCATATGCCGTCACCGGAAGAGCCATATATGGCTCGCGAGCCATAGGTTCCCGACCGCTGCTTTAACCCATTCAGTCATACCAGCGCTGCGGTGAAGTATAGTCAAAAAAACTTGCGACTAAAATAAAGTCCTTATTATTTTCATATATGAAATGTTTGGCTATGTATGTATGTTGAACTTCTTCTTTCGCACGTACTTGGCCAATCGTGCTAATCGGAGGTATGCTGGAGCATTTAGATTACGACTTGTTTGATTTTTTTAAATCGGGTAAAAATGGAAGCGTGGGGAAATTTAGCCGTGCGTGTTTTTACGAGAAGGAGATAATTTCAACAATAGTTTTTTTTCTTGGCTCCCTTCAATAAAATTCCGTAAAACGATGCGAAGAAGGAAGACGCTTGCCAATTGCCACTACGCACACCGCAGAGGCTGCGAAATATCAGCAAAAGCCCACGGCTTGGCTGAAAGTGTAAATAAAATGTAGTTTAGAGCCACTTTTGACCGCATGAATTCCTGTTATTGCAGACTTTCAAAGTGGCTATTGTTATTAACATGGACATTTGATTAACAGAATACAAACAAAATACCCCCCCCCCCTTTTCTCTTGGCGGTCACGGGTGAAACCATCTGCCAAAACGGGACACGTGATTGGTGCTTTTTTCTGGCCATTAGTTTGAATCAATGCACCGACTACAAGTTGAGTATTCATATCACTTACATGTCAGAATTAATGTTAAGTGCACACTGCATATTGATTCGTGCACTTTAAATATTTATACAACCATAAATCCATGGCACTTACGGAATATTTTTTTTAAATATCCTAATCCAGTTTACGTTTGATAACAGCACAAGGATACACAGTGGCGCACAGCTCACCCTCAATGTGATATGCTTAGTGTTGTGGTTTGCTTTGTAATAGCTAAACCTCCGAGATGATATAGCATTTGTGACCAAAATCGCCCCATAATGCAAAGTCACATACTCATCTGTAAGACATTAAAAGATATATGTTTAGCCTTTGCATTTGCACAACAAAGATGAGTTAAATGTTACATAAAAAATGTGTTGCTCATTGACAATAAAAATCGATCATGACGACGTTCTATGGCTTTAACCCATCAAGGTTATGAGTAGCATTGATGAAAATTATAACCACGTGTGAAATCATTCATTATTCAACTACCAAGAACCCCATTTAGACTAACATTTTAATGAATAGCGACCGAGGGTTGCATAAGCAGGGTTATTAAGAGTGCAAGTTAAATTCATCTCTTGTTTTAAATCCGGTAAGCGCATAAAAACAATCAGCTAATCACTTGCAAAAAAAGCATTGACAAAGCATAACACGAGTTATAATCAAATGAGGTAGATGCAACGATCGGAAGCACTCAGATTTTCTAAGCAAAGTATCCAGTTCAGGGGAGATGGAGAGGAGACGTTCCGGTCTCTCGCCAAGTCGCACTCGGCTCACGTTCTAATTTAGATGCCACAATGGTTCGGGTTGGAACAAATGGCTCTGCGTGTCGTGCCGGGCAATTCCTGCAGGAATCGTATTCCGAGCGGATGATTTCACCAGGAATCGCGTAGTCTTAAGATCAGTTTAACACGTAGGCTTTCGCGACCAATGCTATTCATAATCAACGTTTTTGGGTTTAGATCGCGTTATTTATAAATGTGTCGTAACCCTCCACCACCCGACACGGCCAATCAGTAAAAAAGTGTCACGTTTACAAAAGACAAATAGTTCACTGCTTTAGCCCACCGGTGTGTTGAAGCCACAACATTTACAATTTGAGTGGCTTCAACACACCGGTGGGCTAAAGCAGTGAACTAATTGTCTTTTGTCAACGTGACACTTTTTTACTGATTGGCCGTGTCGGGTGGTGGAGGGTTACGACACATTTATAAATAACGCGATCTAAACCCAAAAACGTTGATTATGAGTCTTAAGATCGTTTGCTGCCTCCGACGTTAAAATCTTGCATTCACTTCAGTGGCACACTAACATGGGTAGCATCCCATCTAGTGGTGATCCTCAGAATCGCCACTAGAATTCTGTTGATTTGAATTAATGGCAAATTACGTGGATGGTTTTCTTGGTGATGAAAATAGGGGTCACGCCCACTTCAATGGTGAATTCTGCAGCATCATTGAAATGAATGGCATACTTTTGACAGTCAAAAAATATTATCCAATAGAATCCTATTAATTTGAATGGAACGTCTGACATCCATCAGTCTTACTTTAACCCCCATTGATTAGTATGGCACTTCCCTGATATACATTCACTGCAAGTTGCTTCTGGATAAAAAAACTTCAAGAGGGGGTGGCCAAGTAATGTTATTCGTGTGTCAAAGCTGCTCAAGAAAGTAAGCTGAAGTGATTCCATCCTGTTGTACATGCATAAGCAGTATTCCACAGTGTTACAGCAATGACATGTATATGTTAATGACCTCAACATTTAAGCATATTTAATCAAGTCCTTTTTACAATGAAAATGAAACTGGCTTGTCACGATGAGTTTTGAATACATTACTGGCGAGTTCTATTTAAGTTCGCAGAGTTTTGAAGAGAGACTTTCGTGCTATAATACGCTGCGTTCTATTCCGGCTCAGCCTGTCCATGATGCTAACAAAAAGCCATGGGTATGTAAACAAAATAGTTGGTTAAGTTTTTTGTTTTTACATATAGCCTAGTTATAACTGTCTTTATTACCTGGTAGATGTAAATACTGTCCTGCTAAGTTGTACGTAGGTAGTCGTATGCTACTTGCAATCGGAAGTTTGCGAGTTCAAAGCCTGGTCAGGGGTTGACTCGGCACTTCATTCCTCTGGAGATGGTAAACTGAGTACGGTTAATTTTGATATAACACGAAGGCTTTCACGACTAATATCATCCATAATACAGGGTTTTTTTGGTTAGATCGCGTAAATATATAAATGTGTCGTTAAACCCGCCACCACCTGACACAGCTAATTAGTAAGGTTTGTCACGTAAACAGAACATGCCAATTCGTTACTAGTACAGCACACCGGTGTGTTGGAGAGCAAAGTCCCTACTTAGTGCAAGAAGAGCTTACAAGTGATGTCATCACATCTACCCCTCTACTTAAGGAACAAAACAGGAGGGATTTCTCCACAAATCTGGCTGTCGCCTGATGAAGCTAAATTTTGTGGCTTTGCTCCCCAACACACTGGTGTGCTGTACTTGTAAAAACATTGACATGTTCTGTTTACGTGACAAACCTCGCTAATTGGCTGTGTAGGGTGGTGGCGGGTTTAATGACACATTTATGTATCACTCGATCTAACCCAAAAAAAACCTGTCTTATGGAAGGTTAATTTGTTTGTGATGTCAGGAATCTCATGCAACAAAAAAATAAGTTTACTAACCTCAACCAAGTGGCACTGTCCAGTGTAGAAGTGGGCTTCGATAGAGAAGTCAACGGAGGATCATCCTTATGGACAAGACTCGGGACAGAATGGCCACCAAATGAAGAACACACCGTAGAGGATGACCACCAGTGGCATCGAAGGACAGTGAGGCATCCGCGGTCACATTTACGATCATGTCTGCTTCCCGTACCAATGATCCAAGCTTGTGTCTTTCCTGACGATGCTCGTCATTTCGAAAATGTGCCTGCTTTGAAAGGGCTCTCGCTGACGGTGTTGCCCTCGCTTACACGTGTGCCGCAGGGGCCTTTATCAGGCATGGCTAGCGGGGTTGGGGCCGGCGCCAGCACGGGCGAGGAAGCCGCTTTCGACAAGAAGGCGCCCGAGATGGCAGACGGCGCAGCGCCCAGCCCGGCACACTCCAACGCCACCGGAAACGGCAAGGAGGAGAAGGTGGGTGTTTCACGCTGTCTTGCACCTTTTTTTAAAGAACGTCTTAAATATTGCCGTTTGTTGCCCACCACTTGGCATTTTGGGGCTTTGCTCAGAAATAAATTCAAACAACAAAACGCTCTTTTTGTGTATGTGTGTGTGTGTTGGCGCACCAAGGCAGTATCCCGAGCTATCTGTCTGACATGCGTTTTAAGCTTCATTAATGATTAAACCTACTTTGAAAGGGCTTCCAGGACAAACCGTGTTACCACTAGTGATAGTGACATATCTTACAGTGACATATAAACCATTACGCAAGATGTGCAACAGTGGCTTCACTAGAGCATGCCTTAAATGCACTTTCAACTATTTTTCTTATTAATGAAGCTTCAAGCTCATGTCAAGACAACCCAGGACATAGAGAGTATAGGCACCTGCTAGGTACAAGCTGGCTTTTTGGGGCTGTATCTTACGTTAAATAATGTAATGTACCTAATAAGGTAAGACAAACGTCGGTGTCTCCATTCTTGCAATCGCAGCATGGTCATCATTTCTCTTGGTTGCCCCAAGTTAATAGCGGACACTTCACAAATTTACGTGGGGGGCCGAGTCTACTTCTTCTTTCGTATGGCAGTTTTGGGGATTACAACAGATTACAAATTGACGTCGAGATTTGATATCCATTCGACTGCTTCAGGAGTAGCCGCGTGGATTTGTTTCAGATCGCCGTTGAATGATCCGTTTGGGAGAGTTGTTGACGATATGTCGCACGGTCTGAGATGTCGGCACCACAGTCCCACTATCTTCCATGGAGGGTCCGGATCCTATTTAAAGGAGGGACCAGATCTTCCTCTGATAGATCAGATTCTGGTTGGAGGATTGTGGGGTCGCTGACAATGAATTTCTGCAGCAGGTCGGTTTTCTGCAGCAGGGCTTAGTCTCTCCATCTGACAACTTTCCTTAACTTCCCACAGGGTAGTGCTCACTGAGGGATGATGGGCTAAGTGAGCCACATAATGGAGTTTCAACTTGACATTTTCAGGCTGTCATTGGCAGTCTTAACCATTGCACTTAATCGATTATGTAAAGATGTCCAATTAAAGCTTCCTGTGAGCATAAATATTATGTAACGGTAAGACAAGTTGGCAGGGGTCGTCTGTGACGGAGCTGTCGATTGCTGCAGAGTGCCCAAGAGATGCCATTCACAGTGTAGCTGTCATTAAAACAACACTTGGTACACCTATTTTTGGGTCTTAATGTCGCTGGGAACCCACTGAGCTCCATGCTTGTAAATACAAGAGCATGTTATTCGAATGGTCCACTAATTTCTTAGATAATTTGAGAGATTTGAACCTTATTTGAAAATAATGTTTTTGTCTTCAGTCTCTTTAGCAAGGACGATGGACACGGGTAATGGCACTATGGTTATTATCCTGTCATGCTTCCAGTGAGAAACATTCGAAAAGCCCTCTCGTATTTTACCGTATGTACATGACATTTAACGCGAAACAAAACCTGCCAGCTTCAAACATTACTGCAGCATTACAGCGTCTACATGTTTTGGGACAGTGGGCCCCATTCAAAGCAGGGCCGTTAATCAGATTTAGCCATCCGTATATATATTTTTTTGCTCCAAGGCATTTTTAATCATTTTAATGATGATGATTCAGTTTTTTTTCACGTGCTTTTTCAACATTGATAAACACAGTTCTTAAATTTTAAGTCAACGCAGCAAATGGCTTGTATTTTCCGCCTTTGCCACTCTGCAGAGTGTTTGTCACAGTTGGCGAGGCGTTCTAATTAATCCTTGCTTGGCTTCACATATTTAACGGTGTTCTGTCATCGGCACAGTGTTTCGCCGAGGGACGACGCGAGCTTGGAAATCTGCCCTCTACAAGGTTTTCAAGGCGGCTGCTGCACTAAGCACTCTTGCATCATAGGCACACACTGTTAGTGTCATGGATTTATGCACCCGCGGGAGTTTTTGGTAGTTTTTTGGTGCGACCTGCGGGGACGCATGCCTGGAAAGCGCCGTGGAGGTGGCGTATGTTTGGAGGCGATTTGTCGTGTGGCCGTGCTCTCCTTTTAGCCCCCCTTGGCTTCTGTTTTGCATTGTTGTTGCGAAGAGCCAAATCGCTCGCATTCTTCTCTGTGTAAGCCTCGCCCGAAGAAGGCAGGCTGCATGGCGCACAATGCTATTTCTGTTTGCAGCGACATAGTTGTGTGTTGACTTCAGGCATGGGAGCTTTTGTTTTTATGAGAATGCTTTTTCTCGTACAAATCTAAAGGCATTTCTGCAGTCACACGCAGATAAATATTTGAAGCGTGAAAGAATCGTCGAGTGAAGCGATTCTTTTGTATTGAAGTTTATTTTTTTATTTGTGGGGCTCAACATCGTTTTTTGTCGTTGCCAAAAAAACATTACAGCTGGCTGGTTAAAGCCAAAGCTTAATTGTAACAATTCCTCACTTTGACCAAACCAGGTTTGCTTATGTTCTAAAAAAGAAATCGATTGTTCGCTCCAATTCCCATGTAATGTTGATTCATTATTGAAAACCTTGCAGCCACATGATATTTCACATGCACTTAATAATCAATTCTACAAATCATGAAAGACGTCAATTGTTTCATCCATAGGTATCGAGACGATAATTATAATCGCTTTAATTACAATAAATGTTGGGTAACTTTAAAAGAGCCAGACTGAAGCATCTGCAAGATTACAGTATTATGTTTCAATATTAATGGTTGCAATTGATTTATTTCACTTTCCATTCCCACTCTAATACATGCTTAGTTTTTTTACAAATCATTGTAATTCAAAACACGGTGTATTCTGCAACTGTCGGCGATGGCTGTGTGAGAGAGCAGGTGCTGGACGGGGAGAGGCTGTCAAAGGGAGACCAGGGATCGGCCAAGAGCACCCCGAGCAAGGGCGGCAAGTCCCCGGCACGCGGCTCGCGCAAGCAGCGCACGGTGCCCTGCTCTGTCAGCCTGCTTGACGGATCTGTGTTCCCATGCGACGTCGACGTAAGGATTTGCGACGGCGGTGTCACCCCCTGGCCCTCCGCGTGGCTCAGCGCTGTAAATGTCAATAGTGGGTCAGCTGTGGGGTCGTAAGCGGCGTCTGGCTGCTCGAGTCGTTTTTGAGTTTTGCCGCGTAGGAGTTTAATGGCACCATTCTTGTCGATAACCCTCCAACATCCTTCCCCCGCACCTCTGATTAGCACGGTTAGCTACGTAGTTTGCTAAATAAGTTGTACATACATCTATATGTTGACAAAGATTATTATTTGTGTATGCCAATATGTTGATCAAGTTTTGACCAATAAAGCACCTCTCCGAACTGTTCATAACTGACTTGAACATCGGCTTGCGACATTTCGCTCAAATTGCTATGAGCGTTATAAGGTAGAGTTCTTGAAAATCCATTTTTGCTTGACATGTGTTTTAGTTAGTAGCTGCAGCTCATTGTTCTTTCCTGGCTTGGAGTCGGTGGTGAACATTTTACGGCATACATTGTGTCCTCAATACCAGGATAAATTCAGGGGTGGGGCGTACCCCTGTATATTCCATTATAAAATGAACCTATCGTTTCTTTGTTCTTTTGGAATATTGTTTTTTTAAATTAATTTCATTAAAAGCCGCAGTCTCCCTGAAAAAAACCAAAACAGGGCGGTGATCATCTCTAATGATGGCTCTGAGCCATTGGTGAAAGTTCCCCACCGCAGTTGATTGATGATCATTGTAATTATTCATGTTGGTACCACTGTATTTATCTGGTCGTGCATGTTCCTTCCGTGCCATAGCTTATAGCTGGTGATTTTTCAATGTAATGAGTTCTAATATGTCAAATGTAATCTGGTCTGTAAGGCAATATGATAGCACTTTTCGATTTTCCTGTGGGTGGTGGTTGTTCTTTTTAGCTTCAGCCGGTGTGCGTTCTGTTTCGCTGTCCTTATTTTTGTGGAAAAAAAAGCAGTGGGGAAAGATAGATATAAAGTACAGTATAGATATGAAGGTTCGTGTTCTGATAACCATTGCATCAGCATTTCAAGTGGAACCACAAAATATATACAAGTTTGTAAACGTAAACATGTCCATTTGCACATTATTAATAAACAAATAAAACTGGAATTTGCAGTCGGTAGCATGTTTGGCCACTTTGCTGACCACGCGTGTATTTAATGGTTTCATACATTTGTTTTTCAAGTGGCGTGGTGACGCACTGCTATGAATGAGATTAACCGAGTTTGTTTACCAACATGGCTAACGTTTGAGGTGAATTATATCTGCATCGGTCCTGACTCCGCAATGACAAGCCTGGTGAAGTATCGTCAAAACGGCAACAGTGACCAACATGGCATGGGGGGGGGGGGGGGGGGGAGGCCTTACATTTAGCAGTGGATAGACGAAGAGCTGTAAATTGTAATTACAATTTGTAAGAATGAGGCTCAAAATAATCTTTATGCACAACACTATCTCGCAATTCAGAAATGTGTCGCTCGTAGTTTGAGGTGGACATTCGTAATATGATTTTGTGTCTTATCCTGCTGGTTAATATTTTAAGCACGGTATTTTTTGTGAAGCATGCAGACTAGCGTTTTGATTTTTGTAAGCCATGTTTCAGCAATTGGGTGTAGTGTGCATTGTACACTTTCCATTTATCTTTATCTGTGGAAAAATAAATTCGTTGTGGTTGCCGTACAATTAAATAGATTTTCGAATGTTGAAAAGCCACAAGATTAGTGTGTGGTTTAAGAAATGAATTGGGTATTGTGAAGCCACGCTCCCTTGATAAGCCATGAAATCGCTCACAATACTGACCTTTGTATTCCCCAGTCTTGAGCGAATAAATTATTTAAAAATGCGAATGAATTGTCAATTACAGTAGCTCTTCTAAAGCCTCTTTTTAGCCACTAGTGCCTACCTTCTGGATATGGAAAAACACATCTTGGTCTCTGTGTATATTGCAGATGGGATTCGATGCAGGCAAATAGAACTAATAAAATAAATCGGACTAAACCATAGCTCCCTGTGAATTTGCAATTGCTGGAGAGGCCTTATTTATATTTAAAGGCCTTCCTTTTTGATGCCCTTTATGGAAATTGGCCACGCCGACCATAACTCTCAACTCGATCACAATTCTGTGCGGAGGGAAATATTGTCAAAGGGGTGTTGAAAATGCGTGAGTTACTGCACTTGTGTTTTAAAGTGCAAACTGTGCCTTTCGAAGCTGTGGCCGGCTGTGCTGTGGCACCTGTCGCTTTGCTGCTTTCCAGGTTTATTTGTAAAACTTTATAAACCGTTATTATAAATGTAAATAAGCCTTTGTTGTTTTAGTTGGTGTGAAGTATTTGGCTGCTATAAATTTCCACTGTAAGCCACTTAATCAAGCTATCATTTGTGGCCAGATCACTTCTGAAAAAGGGCTATATAGCACAAGTGGGCCTTACCTGGTAAAAAAAAATTAAGTTTAGTTCAGCTACTTTGCCAGCTGCTTATGTAAGTGGCCACTTGGCTAGCATTGAACAGGTCACGTCTTATTTTAGCCAATGACCATATGTTTCCATGATAACCATTTTTTTACACGTGTGTTTTTGGGACAGCTATGATTTAAGGAGTGATGGGAATTTTAATTTCACCACGTGTCATTAAACATTGTAGACAGCTTCATATGATGATGAGAATGAAATGATGTAAGTTTCATCTTCTTGGTTCTTTCGGTAAAGTCACGTAGAATGGAAATAATAACATAATAAAAATAAAACATAATAAAATAATTATCACGACGTTTCGGCCACAACGCAAGCAGTCGTCCTCAGGTGAAGAACAGGTCTGTCGATAAGACAGAGTCTGAATGACACGTCCTGGGCTTGGAGCGTCTATTTAAGCTGGGAGGGAGGAGGAAGAGGGCCTTGACAAAGTAATTTGCATATTCAAATCGAAATGTGATGTAAGTTTGTTGTTGATGATTATGTGGATATATTTTGTTCCACAGAAACAAGCGAAAGGGCAGGTCCTATTTGACCTTGTGTGCGAGCACCTCAACCTGCTGGAAAAGGATTACTTTGGACTCAACTACCGTGACAATACAGAGCAAAAGGTACGGGACAGTGGGCATAGTAGCCTTGGAGTGTATTTTCTAACGCTGATTCGTCATCCTCCATTGTTTTTCATGTTTGCACTAATTGTAATAAGCATAGCAATTGGAAAGTTGTCGGTCCATCAGAGGGTGCCGTGGTGCTGAGATGTTAACTACCTTGCCTGGTATACAGGAGGTCGTGGATTCGATCCCGACCCTGATACATGTTTATTTGGAGTTTGCATGTCCTCCCTGTGGTCACGTGGATTTTTATCCGGGTTTTCCGGTTTTTCTTTCCACATTCAAAAACATGCGTTTTAGAGTTTGGCTGCTAGAATTTTACATACGTGAAGCCATTTTATTGAGCTATCATTGGCGGCCAGGTCGCGTCTGAAAAAGAGCTCAATGGGCTTACTTTGTAAAATAAAAATTGTTTAGTTTTTAAATACATTTTTTTTAGTTAGAATCAATACTCAATCAATGTTACTTATTAACCAATCTGAGTCCATTGAGACTGCTATGAAGAATGGTCAATGCCTGAAACGGTATCTATTTGGTATATTCCTTTTAAGGCCACAGTCTTATGAATGCGAGTTTTTTGTTGGTTGTTTGTGCTTATGCACCACTGCCAATGCAGCATAACCAAATATATATTTTTTTACATTAGACTACAGGTTATTTGTAAAGGAGACCTTTTTTTTACTCTTCAGCATCAAATGCCATGATCAGTCCACTGCTGGCAGAAGGCCTCCATGAGCATTAACATCCTCTCACAGTCCTGTAATGTAACAAAGTGGTGGTTGTAGTATTGCACGTATAATATTAGCATAGTATTTGTGTCTGCTGGCATTTGGCCTTGGTCCTGCAGTACTTATCTGATCAATATTTTCACTATTTAGCATAGCATTGCAGTAATCGTTGTGGCGGTTGTAATTTCAGAGATGATATAACCAACGCCGCATGTCTGTGTTAGCAGTTTCATGAGTGGTTGTTTGTGGAAGCTTTAAATTGCACAGAACTGTGACTGGCTGTATTGGCATTCAGGATGTTTGTAATTGTATACATTTGGCTAAGAGTAGAATCCCTGCCGCTTAACAATTCGAAGTTAGAGCCTTCTCTGGGAATGAGTGTCGCTGACCAATTAATGCCCTCATCCTTGAGCCCGGTGTTTCACAGCCCTGGGTTCACCGTTAATGTTCACCGTTTGTGTTTACTGTTCGTGTTCAGCACGACTTGTTATTCATATCCATCAGTGTTCTTGCACGTGACCTTGCTTGGCTCACACCCACAAGAGGAAACGGAGCCTCTCCGTTTGTGTAGGAGGGGGGAAATAACGATCTTGCAGGAGGGGGAAGCTGCCACCCGCGTAGTTGGGTTTTTGCGACAACTTTGCTGCGGTTTGCATTCAGGCCATCTGCAATCTAAAAAAAACTCCTCCTTCACTTCCTGGAAAATTTTGATTTCTAAAGTTTCGCAGCCCATGTCGGTTTCTATATGCTAGAGTGTTTGGAAACAATATTTGCTGATTATGAACAAAACCCTCATTGTTTTGGAAAAAAATTGCTTGCGTTATATTATTAATTTCAACGCGTATCACGCACAGTATTTGGTCCATGAGCTTGCTTTTTTAATAGCCCTTATTAGGCAATGGTGTAATGTTGAACATATGCCATCGTGGCATTTGTATTTTGTTCCTTTTAAAGATGTTTGGGCAAGTGCATGCATGTTGTGATCTTTTGAAAAAGTAAAAATAAAGCATCGTCAAATCTGATTTGGCAGTTGATGTTACATTTTAAATTGGGTTTGTGATCTCGCTTTTGACAGATTATTAAATGAATAGGTGATCCATGACATCCTTTTGTCAATCCACTGCTGGATGAAGGTGTCCCCATGCCATGTTGGTCAATGGGGTTTTTGACAAGTTCACGTTAGCCAATGCTGGTTTGTGAAATCTGAGGCCCATACTTGGTACAGATATCACTTGTCACTGCTATGTATGTCGGAAAATCTAATTTGGGTTATGGGTTTATGATGCAGTGCGCTAACCACTGCACCACCACTCTGCCATTATTGTGGGGGAGATGTTAACTACCTCGCCTGGTGTACAGGAGGTTGTGGGTTCGATCCCGACTTTGACGCTTGTATATTTGGAGTTTGCATGTTCTCCCCCGTGGTCGCATGGATTTTTCTCCAGGTCCTCCGGTTTTTCCCACCACATTTAGACTCAACACCACGCGTTTAGAGTATTTGACTGCTATACATTTCCACATGATAAGCCATTTCGTTGAGCGATCATTTGTGGCCAGATCACTTCTAAAAAACGATATAGAGGTCAGTGGGCCTCATCTGGTAAAAAAAATCATTGTACTAGGATAATTTGTAGACCTTTGTTTAATTTGTTTCGTTGGCGCGATTCTAACATGTCTGTGGTTTCATTTGTAACTCATTAGGAGGGACCCTGTCTTGTGATATTTCAGAATTGGCTGGATCCAAACAAGGAGATTAAAAGGCAGGTGCGAGGTAAGTGGATAATATGGACGCACATTTTTGCTTGTGAGAGAATCAACCCATTAACTTATTTCAGCCACACTCCCGTCTAATCGTCCAAAAATGCCAGAATTTCCACAATACCCACATCTCGGTGTGCCGAACAAGTGCAGCTTAATTGCACCGCTATGTCACCTGTAAATAAATAGGTAATTGACGTGCGAATATTACCAGGCAGATGGGTGGAATTGTAAGCAACCAAACGCCTTTGAACTTCGATTAACTGAACATTTTAACAATGCAATGGTCTTGAGACCCTACATTAATGTAATTGCTTCAGCCTTGTGCTGCCACTTTATAAAATGTCTTCGCTGCTGCAGTTGTCTAATTACGAAATTAATTCGGGTTAATGATAGTGTTTCTTCATTGTTATTTGCCACTTTTGTTAGGAACATCACATATTAAGGCTTGTCCCGTTTGAATTATCCTTCGTGGGTAAAGCATTGCGCTTATTGTAAATAAAATATATAGAATTGCTAATATGCGCGTGAGTGACAGCCGTTTTGAAGCGAATATTGTAAGCAGTAGGAAAGGTTTTGTGGCTCATTCACAGTCAGGGCGACTGTGACGTCAACTCGGACATAAACAAGTTAATTTAAAATGAGAGGTGATCATTTCCAATCCAAAGCAAGTCTCCTATTTCTGGTCCAATCATTCTAAACTTCAGGTCAGCATAAAGCATCTTGGTGGTGAAGGTCATGCAGGCCTCGCCATGCCTTCACCATCCCTCATGAACCTGGATGTTGTGATCCACGTGATTTTATCGCTCCATACCCAGAGTATTCAGTTGTTAAAACTAGTGCTGAAACAATGCATCAATTAATTCGATTTAATATCTGTTCCTAAGCTTGTGATACAAACGTTGAATCGCTGATGTAAGTCCATGTGACCCCTCCAGCCGCTAGAGGTTGCTACATTCCCAACAATGTTTAAATTAGTTTTTTTTTTTCAAATTAAATTGCAACCTTAAATCGCGACAATTAATTTCCTAACGAGTAGGGTGAATCGTGACACTAAAACAGTGGTGGTGTTTGAGTAGCTTGCCATTATGTTTCTAAAAGGACATAATTTGAGTAAAATGGGGCAAATGTGG
The DNA here is from genome assembly GCF_015708825.2 of Lethenteron reissneri. Lineage (NCBI taxonomy): Eukaryota > Metazoa > Chordata > Hyperoartia > Petromyzontiformes > Petromyzontidae > Lethenteron > Lethenteron reissneri. The sequence continues at coordinate 10,885,813 of NC_083797.1, read as the reverse complement.
ATTATTCGCGTACGTGTGAAGTGTGAATTGGAATGAGCTTCTTACAAAGGCAACAATTTCCATATCCAATGTAAATGTGTTTTCGTAACAGTGTAGACATGAAGTGTTTGCAAACCAGACGTCTTGACTCACTCACTCGCACGGTGTCGTGTTAAAATAATGTCGCTTGTACGTGTCCTGTAATGCATTATTATCTTTCATTTCCCACTGTTTCCCAAATGGGGTTTCATTTCTCCTAGCTGCAGGCTCCAGACTCTGGCATAATTTTTTTTCAAATTTACAATTTCTCAATAATGCAATCGCGTAAGAACACGCTCTCATGAGAGGTGAATTTGTTTTTACTGTGGCGGTTTCGTGAGCCGTAGTGAGGTTTTTGGTAATTGAGTTTTGTGTTATGTGCACAGCACCTTTTGCGGCATTGCTGAAAACGGTGTTAATAAATGTCAGTCGGGGAAACGACTAACAAATAGTACGGCTGTCCATTTTGGTTAATTGCTTTAATTAAGCTTAGACATTTATCTATGTTTTATTGTGATAATCGGTGAACATTTTTAATTATTAAATTGCTCATGTGCTGTAAACACAATGTGAGAAGTGATTTCAAAAAAATTAAAAGCCTGTTTTTGGCATTAGTGAGAGAGCGGCACAGCGTTAGGTGTGGAGATCACTCGCCGACCAGACTCTAGCCCTACCTATGGCGAAACCAGCCGACAAGACTGTTTCCTTAATCATCTCGCAACATCACAAATCATCAATGTCACACTTATGCGAGAGCAAATGAGACAAAAGTCAAACATAATCATTCAATTTGGCCTACCAGACCTTTTACACGAGCAGTGTCTCCTCGCCTTGACCATGCGAGCCTTACTCCCGACTCTAACTCCCGACTCTAACTCCCGACTCTAACTCCCGACTCTAACTCCCGACTCTAACTCCCGACTCTAACTCCCGACTCTAACTCCCGACTCTAACTCCCGACTCTAACTCCCGACTCTAACTCCCGACTCTAACTCCCGACTCTAACTCCCGACTCTAACTCCCGACTCTAACTCCCGACTCTAACTCCCGACTCTAACTCCCGACTCTAACTCCCGACTCTAACTCCCGACTCTAACTCCCGACTCTAACTCCCGACTCTAACTCCCGACTCTAACTCCCGACTCTAACTCCCGACTCTAACTCCCGACTCTAACTCCCGACTCTAACTCCCGACTCTAACTCCCGACTCTAACTCCCGACTCTAACTCCCGACTCTAACTCCCGACTCTAACTCCCGACTCTAACTCCCGACTCTAACTCCCGACTCTAACTCCCGACTCTAGCTGAATGAGCCAGTCAGGTTCGCTAGTGTAAGCTCTGCACCCGATTTTAGTTTTGTCATCCGAACAACAATAGCGAGACCGCTCTGAGCACAGATGCCCACCACTCACCCTTTCCCTTGCCATAACCAAACGAGCCAATCGGTGCCTAGATGGCTCAAACTTTCAAGGTGCATATTGCCCTATGACTTCGCTGGATGGAGGACCGAGAGCTGTGAGCACCGCAGACGAAGATGCTGTCTGTGGTTTTGCTTGGCCAAGTATGCATACTGTAGAAGGGGCCAGGGTACCAGCACCTTGAGTACTATCCCAAACCATAATCCACCCTTGCTGCTGAGCCCAACCACCGTTAATTTGTTTGCTTTTCACTGTGTTGGTGCTTTTAGCACCATATCGGAATTGTCAATGATAGTTTGACATGCAGTCGGTTACGGTTGTGACTCTGATGCTTTGCACCACAGCAGGAGCCTGGACGTTCATCTTTAACACCAAGTTCTACCCTCCAGACCCTGCACAGCTGACTGAGGATATCACCAGGTAAGCTCACATGCTCATCAGTGCCGAGTGAAATGCCACCGCAGTGGATGAATGGGAACCGGTCACAAAAGATTAACATTTGTAAGGCTCTACTCTGAATCGTAAGCAAAATTATTGTAAGGCTCACAAATGTGTTCCTATGCCCCTGCTTTGACATGGCTATCTGGTATACAGGCAGTGTAAATGCACTGGGGCCCACGGGTCAGAGGGGCTAGGGCAAGGAAGAGTGGTGGGGATGGCATACGAGGCAGGGGTTCTCCATTTATTTCCTTTCATCTGGGTCCATGCCAGCCAACGATGCTATGCCTCTGTTCCCACACATGTGTTTGACGTGTACTTAGCCTGTGAAATGTCATCCGCCCACCCCCTCCTCCCCCAGGTACTATATTTGCCTGCAGTTGCGCGAGGACGTGGCGAGCGGGCGGCTGCCCTGCTCGTTCGTCACGCACGCCGTGCTGGGCTCGTACGCGCTGCAGGCGGAGCTGGGCGACCACGAGCCGGACGAGCACGGCCCCGGCTACGCGTCCGAGTTCCGCTTCGCGCCCAACCAGACGCCCGAGCTGGAGGACAAGGTCGTGGAGCTGCACAAGACGCACAGGTGTGTTGCCGGCGCGTCTACATGCCCGCTGTCGTAGCAGAAGCTCTGGTGGCGGTAGCATGAACGGTCGAGTTGGCAGCAGAAGCGGCATCAGCTGTTATCGGCAGTAGGGGCAGCAGCAGCACTTGTAGTCGTTGCAAAAGCAGGAGTGTGGTAACAACGGTACCAGTGTGCCAACATCTCCGCTACGATCACTATGCACCAAATCGTCAAGGTTTTTGTGTTGGCCATTTTATCAATTTAAGAACCTAGGCTTATTGCCATAAAGTGTACAACTGTCAACACGATCCCTACCTTTGCAGTCTGTTATCATCAGCCATGATCAATCCTCTGGTGCATGAAGACCTCCATAAGCCATCGCCATCTCTAATGTCACCGCCATCATCTGATTTTCCCCTCTGCTGTGTGTCACAGGAACATGACTCCTGCAGAAGCTGACCAGCACTTTCTGGAGAATGCTAAGAAGCTGTCTATGTATGGGGTGGATCTGCACCATGCCCGGGTGAGTGAGCAGCTCCTGTGAAGTCTGCTTCATTGGGAATGGTGTCCCTGCTTATTGTTGTAATGATCCCTTTGTGCTGCATATACATCGGACGTTGTTGTTGTTGCCAATGAAGCCATCAGATGGCCATCTTGACAAGTTCACCTTGGAGGTGAGAGCATTGAAATGTTTTTTAAAGGCTCGTCAGTAAAAATCAACAGAGATTCAACACCAAATGCGGAACACTCAGGAACTCGTGATATTTTTTATAGTAGGCTACTTTGTGTTGGCTTCCTGTTTCAAATGCCAAATTTAGAAATTGCCCACCACTAAACTAAGAAGTTAAATTCATACTTGCGTAGTTCCGTAGACATTTCATAGACAATGGTTATTGTACTCCATCTGATCGGCACTTGTGTAAATAGAGAACATTTACTTGTTAAATACTGCACGGTTGTGAGTCAGAGTATGGTTTTTCAATGAGTCCTCAATTTAACAATGCAATATGGTCAGCAATAGCACCGCAAACTAGCCATGCACGCCACAACTCAAATGCATCCCAGTGCCAGGAGAGTGTTGGTAACCAGTTGTTTGATTGGGTCATTTCTGTTGGAGTTTAGCAAAGGATTTTACTCAATAAAATGGATGTTTGACTCAAGAGAATGAAAGCATTGGGTGACGGGCATGCCCCAAGTTTCACATCACCAACAAATGAATTGCCCAACACGTTGTACGTGACAGTGTTGGTTTGTCAGCATTGACATGTGAAGGAAGCTGCTGTCTGCTGGGCTTGTGCATCATCCGCTGTGGCTCATGCATTCCGCAAGATCCATTCAGTAGACTATGGCGATGATTATCCATTTATTGCATAGGTCAAATTATCTTGTTCTGCCCAGGAATGTTGGTGGCCTGTTAAGTTATGTTCAGTATATATGCTTGCTTACTGATTATGACATCAAAAGCCCTCCCAATGAGACCAATTAAGTGTGTATATATATTTGAATTGACCAGACAATAACTCTACTAGATGAATCAATTGTGTAAACAAAACAATTGTTGGAGCCACAGTCAATCTCCTGGATGCTATATTTTGGCTCGGCGAGTTTTGGAATGTCTAAAGCTACGTTTTACTCACAATATCGTTGTGACTTGGAGAAGCTGGGAATTTTTGTTTTATCCCCTTTAGCAGAATGCTTTTTTTAATGAAGTCTTTGTTAGGTTGATTGATTGCCTTGGAATGCATTAGGCATTAATTGTGATAGATGTTTACATGCATTTCCATGAGAATGGAGTGGGTTGTGCATTAACCAGACAGGGTGTCGTTAATGAAAGCAAAACAAAACCCTAAGCCTGCGGGATATTTAATGATGGTTGTAAATTGCATGCGCAATGTGTTCAGTGGCTCTGCATCATTGAGCATTGTGGTAATTAAGCGGAGCCCAGAGGAGGAAGTCGGGGGCAGGGTGCTTTGTTTTCCCATGCCATCCTTATCGAGTTTTGTTTGGCTTGTACAGTAAACACAAGTACATTTGTAGGGAATTAACGCGTATTATTATTGACATACGCCTTTCAATAGTGTAATTAGTTTGAGTCCAATTATGCGAATAGTCCCAACTCGGTGTTTGTTAAGAAGAGCAGTGATTTTTATCAAGCGTTATTAACTTCATCAGCTTTTCTCATTTCCCACTGCTGAAATAAACAAATTCAAATCCGTAAACTGCGAGCGAGCCCATCGCAACAGAAACATTGGCGCAGGCCGGAAAAACGAAGAGTTTCACCAACACGACAACGTGCACTGCGTGTGCACAATAACACACGGCCGCAATAATTGATGCACAGCCACCAGTTCCACCAAGGGAAAGGATTACAAAGCAGTTCTTCAGTAACTGGTGGTTTTGCGTTTGTTGGAACTTTGAGCTAAATGAGTGCTCCTCGACCACAGCGCGAGCGGCTCGCGTTTCAGGCAGTGGAGAGCAATATGTACAGGCAACTGTTTTTGAACAATGGCCCTTCTGCACAACCACTTTGAACGAAGTCTTTTAATATTTTATCCTTGGAACAGCCACTTTTGAGTTCCCACCGGGTTGTGGTCATGTCATCTAACCTATAAATGATACTGCTGATGACGGTGATGCTGTTGATGATGCCGCTTATTAGCATTATAATGACATGTGATTTCATTTTCCATTTTTCTGCCCTAAATGCGGATTCCGCAACGAGTAATTAACGACCAGATGCCTACATTTACCACCGTGTGCGACAGGACTCGGAGGGTTTGGACATCATGCTGGGCGTTTGCGCCAACGGGCTGCTCATCTACCGGGACCGCCTGCGCATAAACCGCTTTGCCTGGCCCAAGATCCTCAAGATCTCGTACAAACGCACCAACTTCTACATCAAGATCCGGCCGGGCGAGGTGCGACCAATATTATTCATAATAATTGGCTGTGTCGGGTAGTTGTGGTGGGTTAACCGACACTGATATTTACACGATTCGACCCAAAAGGAAACGTAATTATGGGTGTAGCCGCTGCATCTCTCTTTTTGTTGCTGCTGCTGCTGCGTAAATCCATGTTAATATTGAAACAAATTATAGGTAATGAAAGTTCTCGCCTCGAAGATTCTTTCTCCAATCATATTAATTTTATCCTTTGACATTGCGACCAGCAAATCCCCAGTCCTTTAAATGCCTGCCAGGCCACATCCCAATTCCTGAGGTTAACTCCTCAGGAGTGCTTGAACATGCACGTCCAGAGAAAAGAAGTTTGGTTGGCACTCTGCCTTTTTATAGCAGTGAAATGACGATGGTTGGAGAAGCATCTTCTTTGCGAGATCTTTCCTTACCCGTAATTGTTTACATATTCAGTCTAAATCCCAACGGCCATTATCGATGCAAAATTCAAATGCAGCCAGAGGGGGGCTTAAATAGCTATTTCGGATGTAACAGATTTCTCTGCGATTAAGTTTATTTTTCAATTACGTGATTTCTTTTTTTTCTCGAGGGCTGAGCAGTGGCATAGTGATTAGCACACTGCACGAGTAACCTGCCTGGCTAACAGCAGTAGCCAGTAATATCCAAACATTTTCCTGGCTTCCCCACTTTTACCCACCGGCACTGACCAGCCCGATCAAGTATGGCCAAACAACCCCCATGACGGACACTGCATGGGGGGAGGCCTTCTTCCAGTCTTGGTTTGCCAATGGACTAAACGTCCACATTTCGTTTGTACATTCACAAACGCTTTGGCATGACATTCGTACATTGGGTTGCAAATGTTATACACGGCAAGTATACTATGGATAGTGTTTAATATTGCAATACTTAAGTATATTCGTTTTTTCACCCTATGTCACCCGACTCCCTTACATCAATGTTGACATATTTGTTGAATTTACATGATGTGTTCCTTCAATGTGTAATTGTACGTGTTTCATGCAGTGTTTAAAAAACATACATTGCACGTCAACCGTCGTTCAGATATGTAAGAATATTCTGTTAAATTTTACTTTGCCGAAATGATGCACAAGGCACTTTACTAAAGTATTTTTCAATGTAATTAAAGTCTTAATTAGATTACATCTCTCATTAAAGTGTAATAGGTGAAGTCAATGCGAGCAGTCCCCCGTGAGACGTGTGCCAAGTGAGATGAATGATTTAAAACAAAGATTTAAATCTAGATTGAAAGCGAATTTTTCTAGATTTGCTTTTTGTTTTTAGTTTGTTTGTCCTTCCCCTGCACCTCCGATTAGCACGGTTGGCTGCGTACAGTGCGAAAGAAGTTAAACATAATTAACATTTTGGGAAGTGACAGATCTTTAGAGCAGAAAGGGCAGGTGTAAAGATTTACGTTGCTCATCGATGAAGTTGCTGAGTTTATCTTCTTGGTTCTTTCGGTAAAGTCACGTAGAATGGAAATAATAAAATAATAAAAATTAAACATAATAAAATAATTCTCACGACGTTTCGGCCCACAACGCAAGCAGCCGTCCTCAGGTGAAGAACGGACCTGTTCTTCACCTAAGGACGGCTGCTTGCGTTTTGGCCGAAACGTCGTGAGAATTATTTTATTATGTTTTATTTTTATTATTTCCAGAACAGGCCTGTTATTCACCTGAGGACGGCTGCTTGCGTTGTGGCCGAAACGTCGTGAGAATTATTTTATTGTTTTATTTTTATTATTTTATTATTTCCATTCTACGTTACTTTACCAAAAGAACCAAGAAGATGAATCCCTGCAGTCACGAAAGCTTTAAAACGAAAATTGCTGAGTTTATTTGTGCATGTACAACACTGCCGACGCATCGCCTTAACACTTGAATGGATTGGTGCCGTTTGTCATTCAGTTTGAACAGTTTGAGAGCACCATCGGATTTAAACTCCCAACGCACAGAGCTGCTAAACGGTTGTGGAAGACCTGCATTGAGCACCACGCTTTCTTCCGGTAAGAAGGAACACCAAAGTATTGCGTCAGGGAGCAGCTAATTTAGTGGTGAACAAATTGTTTCAATACATTTTGCATTGATTAACTCAGCAACTGCCCAATTGGGGTTGTAATCTTTTTTTACAAAACAACACATTTGTCAACACCGCTGTCTTCAAAGTAAAACTATGTGATTGGCAAAAATATAAAATATATTATTTTGCCGATTTATAAGTGTTCCTAAGAAAGGCAATGTTCTTGACAAACGTGGGTTTGTTGTTTATGCTTGTTCATTACTGCCAACGCAGTTTCGCCAACTAATTTGTGGTACTTATTTTAATGACCCCAATGAAATTAGGGAGCAAATGGGACACAATGCAAACAGACGCAAGAAAAACGTTACAAGCAAGAAGAAAAATAATAGATACAAATTTTATTTCAGCCCCCCGAATCATGACAATGAAGAGCAGCGGTGGAGTCCTAACGTGGTCAGTGGTCGGACACAAGCGCAGGGGGGTGGGGGGGGTGTAGTGAGCAATCGCTGGCATAGCTTGTGTTGAGATGGATCGCCAGCGGTTGCTCTCACGGGTCGTGTTGGACAGCGCCTGCCAACGTGTCTGATCAGTGCCCCTACTGCTGCTTCTGTTGCTGTGCGTCGCGCCCCCGGGCAGGTTGGTGTCGGCCGACCCCCAGCCCAAGTCGCGCATCTTCACGCTGGGCTCGCGCTTCCGCTACAGCGGCCGCACGCAGGCCGAGACGCGGCAGATGAGCGCCGCCATTGACCGCCCCGCGCCCGCGTTCCAGCGCTCGTCGAGCAAACGAAAGACGAGCACGCGCAGCCTGGACCGCGGTACGTATGTATGTTGAACTTCTTTAGCATCGTACGTAGCCAACCGTGCTAATCGGAGGTGCGGGGGAAGGCTCTCCTTTCCCTCGCGGCCGCCACTCGATTGGCATTCGTCATCTTCGTCGTCGCCGTTTTCTATCTGCTGCTGAATGAAAGCTGCTAATTATGTACCACCTCAAGTCGGCTAGCGACCTGGAAAATTGGGAAATGAAAAGAACGTGTGTGTTTATTTTGATGCAGCTAGTTAAAATTGTTTTTTTGTTGTTTATCGCTATGTCTTGTCAACCATCCCACTGGCACCACCTAGCGTGCGAGTCGCATGCGGTGACAAACGAACGGAAGAAAGAGCGCTATTATTGGAGGTGTCACTGTGTCGATGGTCGTGTTTCCACAGCACCCATGGTGAGCGACCACGAAAAGGTGTCACTGGACGGCGCAGCCGCTCGCGATGTGCAGCCGCCCTCCGTAGACTCCAACGGTGCCGCGAAGGTGGAGGCCGTCCCCAAGGCCTCTGCGGAACCCCACGAGGCCCCCCCCTCCGCCGTCGACAAACAGCGGCGGCAAGGTGATGACGGGGCGAGGGCCGCTAAGGTTCCCAGCGGCAGCAGCAAGGGGGGCGGCTTGGTGGCTATGGCAACACCCGAGGATGGAACCACGCCCAACGACCAGACGAGCACGGAGGGGGAGGGGGAGAAAGCCGGCAGCAGCCAGACGCCCCCCACGGGGAGAGAGGTGTGTGGAAAGCTACTGGGGTTGCTCCAACCCGCATCACACACCGTTTGCCCTGCTGCATTTGTTCTTTGTGTTGTGATTTTTATTTATTGTTCGAGAGTGATTTTTACGCTCTGTTGATTGCAACATTGTAGTTGTCATGATTGTGCTCTTTTCTTTTTTGTAATAATGATGACATATCTTAATAGTAATCAAGGTCAAGAGGTCATTATGGCGAATGATGCGATCTCACCACATCTTGCCATCACTTGTTTTTTTCTGCTTTATTTTATCCATTTTTGCCAAGTGTTATGTTCGAGGATAACCTTGTGGGGCCATAAGAATGTGGAATTTCCACCACTGCCTCAAGGCTGTACATATGACAAATATCACCCCGAAATTGTGTGAACAGGCTAAACGCATTGTCTTTTTAAATATATATATAATTTATGTTATGACAAGATTCATATCACCCTGTACAAAAAAACAATTTGAATCCTAACCTCGTTAGCGGGTTCTAACCTAGTTAGAAATGTAGACTATAACTGCTTGGCTGTGATGGACTCGAAACTAAAGAAATAATTATTTATTTTCTTTTAAATGATAATATCCATCATCATGTCTCCCGTCCAACCTAATAATAATGATGGACTGCTACAATGTTGATCGCCAGTAGTTTATTCACAACTCGTACGTCCTTCATTGGCAGTTACAATGCATATTTGGTTAGCCTGCAACCATCTTTACACGAAGAGATACACTGGATGGTCTAAAACCAACAGAGACTTAATGACTAAACTCGCCTAATGTTAATTGACAAGTCGAGTAATAGTCTATCTGGCCATTCTATCTGGCCTCTTTTAATGGTCGCTAGAGTGAGCTGAAAATGACAGTTCTCAAACACTTAGCAGTCACACTTTAAACAGTGGGAGCCACACCATTGAATAATGAATTGCTCACGTGGTGATGGTCTTGAGATGCGGTTGCTCTCATGTCATTTTCAATAACGTCAATGGACTGTAGCTGATGGGGATTTAAAAGCGAAGGAATTGCTAATTTACTGTGTGTTTGAGCAGAATAATAGTTTGATTGACTTCAGCGTTTAAGTTCTGACATTCTCTCCACTCTGCAAAGCATTTGGTTGGCAGGATTAGACCCCAAGCTGAAACGAGCACTAAGAATGCTGCACACACTCGCGGTTACTTTTCATTCTTTGGTGCGGCCCTGGGACCTTTTTATAATGCGATTTGCACGTCTGTTTACACTCCATATTTATTTGCAGATTGTTATCCTTCAGAAATGTTTTAAGTGGCCGAGGTGGATTTGGAGCACTGATGCATGTGTCAGGTTACTGAGCCTGTGCCTCAGATCGCAGAGTTAAAACTTAGCAGGGGGGGGGGGGGGGGGGGGGGGGGGGGGGGGGCAAAAACAAACCTCGTGCTCGTGGGCATCGACTTTCATGACCACCTTGGCCCGCACCGCAATCGGCGGTATGTCCAGCTAGCATGGCACACGGCAGTGCAGTCCATCACCATTTCCCAACCATAACCACCGCCCTCAATAAAAGAACACCACCGCCATTAACACAATCAACAACGTCACCACCGGTGGCACAACTGTTGTTAATTAATGGAAAAGGCGCACGCATACAAACACTATTAACACCATCACCAGCACGGTCACAACCAACCGGCACCATTACACTGAGTTTGTAGTTGCGCAATACTGCAGGGAAATTGCACAATCACAGTTTGGTGATGCCTGAAACCGCATGGTCTGGTGAGCCATGTATATTGATGTTTAGCTATGCCCCTGATACAATGACAAGTGCCCATAATAACAACATACTTAATTGTTTTACCCCGTTCTGAGTCGACAGCAAGTAGCATCATGCAAAAGTGGAGGTGTACAATTTTAGATGTTGATCTCCAGATTAGGCAAGAGTCGATAATGTTGATTGAGGCACTGGAAGAGCCTTGTGCTATTGGTTTCTGGAGCTGTTTCTTATTAGCTTGTGTCGATGGTTTCTCCTGAAACTTTATCTTGAGATTCGCTTGCTATGTAAGTGTGTGACTGATGACATTTGGCAAGTACGTAATTCTAAAAAAGCAATTGGCTGTTATCTTGTAGACAATGTACCTAGGCTGTGTGCCATGCATGCACATTCAGCACGAGTTTGACGTTTTGATAAGGAGGAAAAATACTTTAAAGTCAAGGCCTGGTACCCCTCTGATGACGTAAACTGCAGCTCCACGCTTTTGCGTTTTTAGTGCAGTGTGTCCGCAGTCATGTAACTTGCGCTCCTGCCTGACCTTTAAAGTCTTTTGTTCTTATGAACGAAGATTCACACTCCCTTTGGCCAGCCCGTGACACACAGCCTAGGTTTGCATCTGATTTTTCAAAGCAGTTTGCGGTTATTTTATTTTCATGAACTGTGTCTCATCCCAGAACCATCCCAGCAGAAGAGTGGCAGGTGAAAATGTGTTTGTTAGGCATAGCAGGCTCATGCTGGAGGTCTGTACGCAGCACCTTGTGCCGACGCTTTCCTCGTGTATCTGCATGCTGCCCTAACACTCTAACCCTGTGGGTCCCAACCTGTTGCCTGACGACCCTCCAAGGCAACCCCCCCTCCGTGTCGCCTTAACAGACGATTGAAGCAAGTGCTGTTAGTGAGCACCTATGAAGGCCGACACTGCACACGAGGGGGTGGGTGGCCAGCACCACTTCTGGATGTCCTTTGTCTTCCTAGTGGCAATGTTTACACACTGCACTAGGTACTCATTTAAGGCTGAGTCGACCTACGGGAGGCCCAGAACCGGTTCAGATATTCGTCACCGATGTTGTCCGCGAGCGGGAATCGAACTTGCGTCGCCGGGTTCGGCGTGCAGCCCGCGAACCGCTACGCCACCGTTCGCCACAGGACCAGCAGTGCTCGCACACGAACACACGCACGCACTTGCAGTCCCCTTACTGTGTCCACACAAGCGGTCACTTGTTCGCACATAACTGACTTCATCCTGGACGTTTTGACATCGCCTATCATGAGTGCCTAAGAGCGCACTCGCTGGCAATTACGTTTCATTATTTCGCGCTGCCCTCGGCCGTTAACATAGAGTGCACGTCTGTGTCCACGCCGCCCTGCCCTTACAGTGATCACACCGCTAATGCTTGAAATACCGCACTTGTACAAGCGCACGAAATCGTACTCGTGTACACAATGACACACCGCTTGATTGGCATAACCTCCCACACTTAGTGGAGTCTTTGTTGGCAACGAATCGAACAGTTGTTGGTTCTGGTCAGTTTGCTATTACTCTGCTTACATGTGTGCAAGCGTAAGGTTGGGAGCCACTGCTTGTTTAACCCGTTGCCGTGTGAAGTGATTCAGTGGAGTCGTGGTTCTCTGATTGCGTGGCTCTGAATGAAAGTGAGTTATAGCCCAAGCTGGCCGAGAAATGCCTGTTAAGTGGGCCTTTTTAATAATTAAGCGGTGTTGTCAGCGAGCTTCCACATAAAAGGTTCCCCAGTGTTAAAAGCTATTGCCCTGTGGCCTTCAACAAATGGGCCGTTCCACCTGTTCCAGTGTTCACCTGCAGGTGGTAACGATAGTGGTCATGGTAACCGCATTGCTGTGCATCATTGGTAATGATTGGACAAGAGCCCCTTTGCCCAAATCAGCATAATGGGCATGGGGATAAATATGCATCGAAGGAGCGCGTTTGGATGCAATGCTGCTTACATACGTATTACGGTGCCGTGAATACCCTCCTACTCGTATTAGCAAATGCAGCAGTGAATTATCATTATTATAAGCCAGTAAACACGTATGCCAATTATCCGAAGGTGATGTTAGCGATGATAGTCAAGCGTCTCTAACATATACCATCCGGTAATGATTTACCCATGTTGTGTGTAAAAAAAAAGTTCAGTTTTTTCAACTGCAAAGTTAAAACGGGTAAAGTCTTTGCAGAAAATATGTTTTGTTAAGCACGGCAATGCACAATTATTTAAATAACTAATTGTACACAGGCCGACAGCTTAATTAAACCAATTAATGTTAAGCAATATAAATGTGCTAAAAAGGCAACCACCTCTTCACTTATTGAGTCGCTTTGCTGTTGTGCTTTGTCTGTCCAGCTTTTTTGCCCCCATTTTTTTTTATCCGAATCCGCATTGGTATTTATTCCAATCACAGGGTCTTTCTAAATGTAGCTGATTATTGTTACGAATATAAATGCCTGAAGTGTTTAATCAAGCCTGATGTGCTTCTGTACGTCAGCCACTCGTCATTCTGGCTTGGGGTCAATTATGTCAGCGCTTCTAAGTGTCCCTCCTGTAATTGTTTATTAGCGACGAATAATAATGACCCAGATCACTGTTATAATTCAGTGGGCTCACATGACATTGATTTATCCAAGACAGAGGTTCTTTGCAAGCCATCTGGCTACCATGAGAGGTTCGTTCATGAGGCTATTCACATATACAAACACAGAGACAATTTCAACCGAGAAGATGGATTCTGGCTTAGCAATCATTGGAAGGATTTGATTAACCATTTCGGGTCTTAATTGATTGTGTTCACGCTTACGGTGACTTTCAGACCGCATTCCAACTGCCAAATCGCTGTCTGTGGTGCTGACGTTAGGACAAACCGCCACTTTTTTCAAATTTTCTTGCTGTGGATTTCACACCTCATGATGATTGCTTGTGTTGCAGTCGAAACGTCGTGAGAATTTTTATTGTTTTATATTTGTATTCTTTTATTATTTCCCTTCTACGTGACTTTACCAAAAGAACCAAGAATAGTGACCCAGTCGAGTGCTGGAGGGCACTGTGACATGAGGCTCTTCAACAGGACATCGTACCAAAGATCGGAATACTCTTGTGGACATTATGGATTGTATGTCAGTCTTCTGTGAAGTGGACACATGTTTTATGAAGCCCAACGTCAAACAGAAACTTTATTCCATTGCATCACAGTTAATATCAGTAATGTGAGTTGTAATCAAATTAGTATTATTTCCTGAGTTTGCAGGATCGCAAGTTATTATTAATCCTGATTTGAAGCTTTCGTGACTGCAGGAATCCATACTCTTTGGTTCTTTCGGTAAAGTCACGTAGGTAGAAATAAAATAAATTGCGACGTTTCGGTGCTTGTGTTGCGTTCGAAACGTCGTGATTTATTTTGTTCTACCTTCGTGACTTTACCGAAAGAACCAAAGAGTAAGTTATTATTATCCAAAGGCTGTTAACAAAATTTGGCATTGACATGTGAACTTCGTGTATAGATTATATGGGTATAATGATTGATTACTTCATGGGACCTCCTTTGCCAGTACCAAAATATGAGAAGATGTTTTCCCCTTTTTTCTGGCAACAAAACAGGTGTTGAGATGTTAAAACACCAAACTGAAAACTTTTACGATGAATCATGTCTGCATTAACCACAATACTTGTGGTTAGAATGCAAACAAAAAACATACTCTGATAGTATATGCATTGTCCTTGAAACTGATTGGTCCACACCAGAGACAGCTTTATTTTGAGCCTCGTCTCAAACGGTGTTAGACCAGAGGACGCCAAAATGCGTACGTGATTGATTACTATTGATACTAAACCTTACGACACGTGCATACATTTTCATTGGGAAAAATCGCATTTGGAAAAATCGATGTTTTTCTATTTGCGTACATGGTGTGAAGTTTCCAGTTGTATCCCTCTCAACATTTGTTTTCAGATGCTTAAAACGTCTACATATATCTGCTTATTCCTGTCTCATATATATACGGAGGGCAGTTATTGAAGGTGAATTGCGATAAAAATGATGTAATGAAGATGTAGAACAAGAAGAGCCGGGGGGGGGTAGGGGTGCTTAGGTGGCCTTTATCCAGCAGTGGATAGATAATGGTTGATGATGATTTATAATATGGGTTAAAATAGTTTTAAGGTTGCCATATTCACAACAACATGAATAAATAAAACATCTTCAATGGAATTACGACAACATCGCAAACGTGCATTGAATTATTAGGCGTGCAAGTGCACACCGTGAAGGCGTAAAACAGGTAGAGTTATTAAAAGGTTACATTTGTTATTAGATTTTTTGAAAGACCCTGCAGGTACTTGCCATGTTACAAGTCTGACACCTTTATACAAGGGATCGTGTTTGCAATAACCACAACACAAGCAGTCAAAATGCAAACAAAAAGAAACAACGCTGATAATGATAATGATATGCACTGTCCTTGAAGTTGATTGGTCCACACCCGAGACAGCGTTTCTTAGAGCCTAGTCTCCATTGGTGTTGGACCAGATGACGCCAAAAGGCGTACAACTCAAAAAACAGCGCACTATCAGAGTATTGAGAGCTCGGGGTAAGCATTTACACTGTGTGGACCAATCAACTTCAAGGACAGTGCATATCAGTATCAGAGTTGTTTCTTTTTGTTTGCATTTTGACTGCTTGTGTTGTGGTTATTGCAAACATGATCCCTTGTATAAAGGTGTCAGTTTTGTACTAGTTGAAAGGGTAAAAACCTACTACTATATTTTGCCACTGGTAAAGGAGGTCTCATAATGTTACAAGTCATTAAAGGTACGCTATGCTGCTCGGTGTTGACGCAGCAAGCTTAAGCAACTAATTTGGTATTTAAAAAAAAATGCATAAAATGCTTCATCGGGGCATTCGATCATTTCCTAACAGAAACGTTTCACGTGTCCAGAGCGGCTGTGCTATTAACTCTGCTACTTGTTGAACTTGCGGTGATGTGGATTTTGTTGAATATTAATGGTGTGCTTAGCGTGTGGAACAAATAGCTTCAAGGGTATAAGGTGGTGCCCCTGTGGCGACGTTAACTACTTCACCTGGTGTACAGGAGGTCGTGGGTTCAATCCCGACCCTGGCACCTGTATATTTGGAGTTTGCGTGTTCTCCCCGTGATCGTGTGGATTTTTCCCATGGTCCTCCAGTTTTTCCTTCCACAGTTATAATCAACATGCATTTAGAGTATTTGGCTGCTATAAATTACAACGTGATAAGCCACTTTGTTGAGCTATCATTTGTGGCCAGGTCGCTTCTGAAAAATAGCAATATAGCTCCGTGGGCCTTACCTGGTAAAATAAAAAAATTGTTTAGTTTGTATTGCGAAAAGGCATGTGTTTGTTGCTGCTAATTGTGAACTCTCCCACCATTCTCCCCTCACACACACATACACTACTTCTAAATGTCTGCCTCCTTATGTGCGCACACAAACCCTGTACACACACTCATCGTGTCCACACTTTTATCCACTCAATCTTGTGTACATTACACGGAACGTCATGCTCCTCACACACACTATCCGGCGAACATTGATTGTCCTGCATACACGTGTACGCATTCACTCCCTCCTGTATGACACACTCGTGTACATGCATGGATGCTTCCTCCTGTATAACACACTCATCCCACACACACGTGAACATGCATGCACCCTCCTTCCTGCATAACACACACCCATCATCCCGCGCACACATGTGTACACGCATACGCTCTCCGTCCTACATAACGCACGCACCCACAAGGGCCTCGACGAGAAGCCGGAGCACGCCGTGCGGCACCAGGCCAACCTGGCGGAGCTCAAGCGCTCTTTCCTGGGCGCCCCGCAGACTGCGGACGCCGACTGGAACAAGCGATTCTCCGGCGAGGGCGGAGTCCCCGCCACGGCTGGCCCAGCCGCCAAACAGTCCAACGCTGACACCGCACCACCGGGTGGGGGTCCGCTCGCCAACGGCACTGAGGACAAGCCGGAGCAGGTGGGCGTTGCTCTTGCGTGGCGCGTTTCACTGATGGCGCCGTCCCAGTGTGGTGTCCCCCCCCTCGCCTTTGCCCCGATTTACGTACCTCAAGCATCTTGGTCGGAGACGTGTGAGTTTGCCATTCGTAGCAGAGTTTTTGCGGATTGAGCCTAGCTGCTGCCTTTGTTAATTCTTTCGCGTTCTGATTTTTTTCTTCCAATTCCTTTTCGATACGTGTACATCATCAAAAAAAAAACTAATTTTATCAGTACCGAGACTCCCACATGGCCACGTGGGAGTGCGTGTGGTACAGTTTGGCGCCAGCTATGGTAGTTGCGGTCCTGTCGCTACAGTTCTCTGCGGTGAGTGCAATGTCTTTTAAAAACAATGGCGCTACGCCTCTAAATAAAATTTACCCTAACCAATTGTGGGTTCCGAGATTCAGAGGTGAACGGGACCCACCCTGCAACTTGCAGACGTCTCTGAACTGAAAAGGGTTAACTCTGCAGGTGTATCAACCACGCACTGGACCTTAAGGAGTGTGTGATGTCATGAGCAAGAGCAGGCCGTCGTGCACCGTTGTCTCGGTCCAAAGTTGCCATATTCTCAAAATTACTCAATTGGAACTTACATAGCAATCATTGCCCTCTCCTGTGAAAACTTGGTAGTACCCTACTCTTTGGTTCTTTCGGTAAAGTCACGTAGGTATAAAAATAAAATAAATCACGACGTTTCGGGTGCAACACAAGCGTCCGTCATCAGGTGGGAAAGCATGGCCTGCTGCTGATGCAGACTGTTTTAAAGGTTTGAAATGGGTGTAGCCCATGGGTGTAGCCCATGCCTACGTGACTTTACCGAAATAACCAAAGAGTGGATTCCTGCAGTCACGAAAGCTTCAAATCAAGATTGGTAGTACTCTCTTTAAAAAGTCTCGAGACTCGGTGAGGCCTTGCTTGGTAAATGAGTGTAATAAGATAATATGCTATTACAGAATTAATGTGCTTTCTTTTTTCAGAAATTGCCCTTAAAGTCTCTTACGCTTAATGTTTGTATCTATATGTGTCCACGCATTGTGTTTGTGGGTGTGCATGTGGCTGTGTGTGTGTTTCTAAGGTCCTATCTGTTTGAGGAGTTCACACATCCTTTAAAAATCTGGACACATTCCCATCAGTGAGCTCCACTGGTGGGCAAGGCTGCGTTGGCTCGGTCATGTAGCACGCATGCCCAGCCACCGCATGCCCAAGCAGCTTCTATTTGGCCAGATATAGGAAGCTAAATAGGCATGGCATGGGCTGGAGAAGATATGGACTGATGCAATATTCGAGTATGTGGAGCTGGTGCCCAAGACCAGTGGTGTCAAGAAAGGCCTCTATGAGAGGGGTATTGTGAAGGACGCCACTGGGCAGTTGGAGGCAGTCTCCCTCCAACAGCAGCAGGAGGGCAGAGTAGCGACGCTCACAACAAAGAGTGGAGCATCGGGCAGCTGAAATGCAGCAAGTTGGCTCAGTTGGGGGCACAGGTTGTGCATCTGCCAGTCATCTGTCAACCCATGGCCATCTGGGTTTGTCCCGTGACCTGTCAGCTAGCCTTCGACACTTCACATGGCCTCGGAGTGTACCTGGCCTGAAACAAGCGCCGTGGTGATGTCACCAGCACTGAGTGACGAATGGCGGCTGTTTTTGTTGTTTGTCTGCGTACGTGCATGTGGTGGGTAGCGGTAGTGCAGCGATTAGCGTGCTGCGCAACAAACCTGGCGACCCAAGTTGGATTCTCGCTCACGGTCAACACCAGTGACGATTATCTCAAGCGGTCCTGGGCTTCCCCTTGGTCATTTCGGCCTCAAATGAGTACCTGGTGCGATTTGTAACTATCGGCACGAGGGAGACAAAGGCGGACAGGTGTGGTGCTGTCCACCCACCCCCTTCGTGTGCAGTGCCGGCTTTCATGTGCTCACTAAATGCACTTTCCCCGACATTCTGTTTAAGCTTTACCGGGGGGTGGGGGGGGTCTTTGTGCGTGCACTCACACCCATTCCCACGTTTGTTGCACGCAGCCGCCTGTGGTTCAGACTGAGACCATGAGCTTCAACTCGGCCTCCCCGGCCTCCGGTACGGAGATTACCACCCGCCATGTGCCGATTGTCGCCACGGAAACGAAGACTATCACCTACGAGGCTCCACAGGTACCTGCTCGCACCATCTTATCACCTACCCTCCTCGTACCCATCCTTGCGCAGTTACCTGCTCACACCTTCCACCATCTGTCCTCGTACCCATCCTGCACCCCCACCACAAACAGTGAGGATTTGTTAGAGCCGCCGCTCTTGATCAACCGCTATTTTGGTTGAAAGGTTCCACGCTGCAGCGATAAGTGCGATGCCTGCACGCGTTGTCATGTCGTGTTTATAATAGCGGCACAGACACCGATGCTCTGTCTCATGACTACATGTGCTCGGTATATTGAGAAATGGTTTATCTTTGAAGTGCAGGAATATCCCCCACTTTTATATGTGAGGGATGCGTTCCTGGGAAATGCTACTGAACTCGAAATTGCCAAAAGAGAACTCTAATTTTACATAGACATAATGTTCCTAGCTGACATTTATGGGAAAAAATGCGAGGCTAAATGTCATGAAGTGTACAAAAATGCATTTTATATTACAGAGTGGTCCGTTTTCGGCACGTGCATTCCTCGTTTAAGAATATTCTTTGGGTCTTTCGGTAAAGTCACGTAGATAGGTTCAAAGAAAATAACAAAAAAACTACGACATTTCGATCACAACACAAGCGATGCCTCCTGATGACGATCCCTTCTGTTGTAATCGAAACATCGTAGTTTTCTTTTTTCTTTTCTTTGAACCTATCTGCTTGACTTTACCGAAAGA
Source organism: Lethenteron reissneri (assembly GCF_015708825.2). Lineage (NCBI taxonomy): Eukaryota > Metazoa > Chordata > Hyperoartia > Petromyzontiformes > Petromyzontidae > Lethenteron > Lethenteron reissneri. The sequence continues at coordinate 10,866,239 of NC_083797.1, read as the reverse complement.
CCCAGAGAATATGAATTCCTGCAGTCACGAAAGCTTTAAGTCGAGATTTAGTTTAAGAATGCCGCATATATCTGTAAAAGAACGATTGTGTGTAATATCACACTTGTAAGAATTTTTTTCCTAATTAATCGGCAATGTATATAAAAAATAACGCATAACGTGGCACCTTATAGCGGTGGATTCCTGCTTTTGATTGGCTGATGCGATACATACTCGGCCTCCAGAGGTGGTGCAAGGTCGGTCATCATCTGCTCTACTTTCACAGCACTCCTTAGTGTGCCGATGTAATATCCAAATCTATAACCAGTATTGAGGTGAATGGTTTGTTCCCATAATGCAAAATTTACATGGGATTCACATTAAGAAATGGGAAGATTAGTTGATTATTCAACTCAAGTCCTCTCCGATTTTCTCAAGAGGGGGAAGAAAAGAGCAAGAAACTAATTACAGATTGTCTGCAAGGTCAATGCGATGTTTATAGTGGATGTATGCATAATAAATGTCAGAAATTCCCACGTCTGCAGTATCGCATCAGGGGTACAAATGCTGGCACGTGATTATGTGTATGTTCGTGCATCTGTGATTTGTGAGGAACGGTAGTGTCGCGGTTAGCGCGCTGCGCTACGAACTCAGCGATCCGAGTTCGATTCCCGCTCACGGCCAACACCGGTGACGATTATCTGGACCGGTTCTGGGCCTCCCCTGGGTCGATTCAGCCTCAAATGAGTACCTGGTGCGATTGTCTACCATGTGTAAACATCGCCACTCGGGAGACAAATATTTGTGATGTTGCCTGGCCACCCCCTCGTGTGTCATGCCGGCCTTCATAGGTGCTCGCGAACAGCACTTTCCCGAAAAGTCTGTTAAAGCTACAGGGGGGGGGGGATCTATCTGTCTCTTTTGTGCGCAGGATATTGTTGAAAATGATGGGAAGCCAGGGCTGCTGATGAGTGCACAGACCATCACGTCCGAGACCTCCAGCTCCACAATGACTACACACATCACCAAGGTAGGGGTGTCTGATATCCATTCGCAAAGGCTATGGGAACTTGATTTCAACAACAGTTTCGATTTAAAGCTTTCGTGACTGCAGGGATTCATCTTCTTGGTTCTTTCGGTAAAGTCGCGTAGAAGGGAAGTAATAAAATAATAAAAATAAAGCATAATAAAATAATTCTCACGACGTTTCGGCCACAACGCAAGCAGCCGTCCTCTTCACCTGAGGACGGCTGCTTGCGTTGTGGTCGAAACGTCGTGAGAATTATTTTATTATGTTTTATTTTTATTATTTTATTACTTCCCTTCTACGTGAATTTACCGAAAGAACCAAGCAGATTCAACAACAGTCGTTTAAAATACTCCATCGGTATTTATTTTAAGCGAAGACAACATGTTTGGTACACTCTTCAAACACTGTAAATGTTTGCTACGTGCCATGTGCTGTTACCTCCGGGTAACAATAACACGAGTTGTTAGTCTTTGGCTGCTTGGAACCGTGCTACATGGGCCGATATGAAATACTGTATTCTGCTCCCCTAAAACGTAAAGTAAGATCCAGTTCGTGAAATAAATTGCTTGCGTAGGTACGACCTGCGATGTGTGGCTGACGCAGTATTTGAAAACCTTGTTAATGAGCTTTTTAAAGCTCCACTCAGGTGGGCCGTCATAGTGATGACGATGTGACAGCACTCGTACATATTAATACTTTGACCCAGTGGTGATGTCACGAGAGCCATTGCGAGAGCTTGCTGGTGACATTGCAGTGGTGTCACAGTTAATTTTAGTTTCAATATCACGACAATCACGTTACTTGCGCTCCTGCCCGGCTGAAAGTCAGTTTTTCCCCGTTTCACAAGGTTTTGGACTCTTGTTAGACAGCCTAGGGTACACAATGCAAGTACAAATATACAACATAAGAGATATTTGATTAAAGTTTGTGACCCGCCCCTTCTAGACATCTGTGAAAAAGAGTTTTTTCGCTCCAGGATATAATATAAAGATTATGATTCGAAACTAAAATTTTCTCAATCTTCCCATAGCAGAAGCCTCTGATCATTTATCCACCGGTCCCCTGCCTTATATTCTAGATTTGAAGCTTTCGTGACTGCAAGGATTCATATTCTTAGGTTTTTTCGGTAAAGTCACGCAGGTAAAAAATTAAAATTTATAAAAAATAAAATAAAAATCACTACGTTTCGGAGGCAACACAAGCTTCCGCCTTCAGGTGGAACCGTCACAGCACGATAGCTGTATCAAGTGAGATACAGCTATTTTACTTTTATTAATTTAAATTTTTGTACCTACGTGACTTTACCGAAAAAAACCTAAGAATATGAATCCCTGCCTTATATTTCCCCCAGTCTACAAAACACATTCCCACCAATGGCTCTCGCACAGAACCGCTCCCCGTAACCGGGACGAGATGGTCCATGTATATTGTTGGGTGAATTCAGGGAGATAGAAACATACTCTGAGCCTGTCGACAGAGCTGCCCCCCGTGGTGGTGCCGTGCACAGTGCATTGGCTAAGCGACACACAACCACCTGAGGGCGCTGTTGCACCGGCGGTGACAGCTTACTTTGATCTTCTTGGTTCTTTCGGTAAAGTCACGTAGAAGGGAAATAATAAAATAATAAAAATAAAACATAATAAAATAATTCTCACGACGTTTCGGCCACAACGCAAGCAGCCGTCCTCGGGTCATTCAGATGCTGTCTCCCCGACAGACCTGTTCTTCACCTGAGGACGGCTGCTTGCGTTGTGGCCGAAACGTCGTGAGAATTTTTTATAATGTTTTATTTTTATTATTTTATTATTTCCCTTCTACGTGACTTTACCGAAAGAACCAAGAAGATGAATCCATGCAGTCACGAAAGCTTTAAATCGAAGCTTAATTTGACATAACAGAACTGCACTGCGATTATATGCATTGAAATATTGTATTTTGCAATTAATGGCTTTACAAACTGGTGTAACAAAACAAAAAATCTACAATATTTGTTCTTAAAAACACGACGCTGCGCGTTGCAATGCCTTTGTACGTCTGCAAAGGTGTCTGCTCGGCGGGTAGCAATTCGCCTCGCTGAAATTATTGGACGAATTGTCATGGCTCAAGGTCTCAATTCAATAATGGGTGTTTTGCCGTTGTTTGTTCCATGTGGCATTTCTAGTGGCTGCAGGGTGAACGTGGGCCAATGACACATGATGGACACGTTGCAAATAAAACAAAATTCGCCTCCTTGTTGCGGCATGAATTAACCCGTCCTGTGGAATTAATGTGCGTCCATCCTATCGCCTATCTGTGCCTTCTCCCAATTGCTTGTCCTGTTGTTTCTTCATCCCTCTGTTATTTTGGCCACGCTGACTGTGTGTCTTACTCTTTTCACTATTACGTGTAAAGTTTTATCAACCTTCCCACCCTCTTAGTGTTCCGTTGAATTCACCTGGCTACACTTGAGTGTCAAGTGGCCACCTATGGCAGGGCATTTGACTCGCAATCGGAAAAGCGGCGATTTAAATCCATGCTCGTTCCACCTGGCCGATTAAGAACTCCAGCATCGGGCATAAAATAAAGAACCAACGTGTGAGAAGCTAGTCAGTACCGTCGTGTATAAACCGACTCCCGCCATGCGAATGTGGAATTTCCCACCGCTTGCAGGAGAGAACCACGTTGCCAAGGCTTGCTCGAGCAGGGAGACTTTGACTTGGCGTACGATCAACGATTCGCACATTTATTAAATTTCAAACCCATAGCAACATCGCCCCCCTACCTGCAGACAAATGCCCGTTTCAGAATAGTACCACGTTTTTCACCTTATGTTGCACAGCAACGTCTGTCACTGGGGGTCCCATTGGTGAGACTAGCAGGGCATTGACGCGGTTGAGACGATGGTGCCTTTTTATCAATCAAAGCCTTATCCCTAAGTGCATTGTGTTTGTGCTCACAAGAACGCGTGTGTCGGTACGGACAGCTTCGGTGTCCAAAGCGTTGATGCGCCGCCGTGTGCCCGTGCAGACTGTGAAAGACGGCATCTCAGAGACGCGCATCGAGAAGAGAATTGTGATCAGCGGCGACTCGGACCTTGACCACGACCAGGTAACATGCCATTTGAACTTGAGATACCAAGGTGGCTGGGCTGAGTGCTGGTTTTGCTGCCTTTTAATGGACTTAATAACTTGTTTCTAACAGCAATTGTTTTTGTGTCTAGAGGTTGTTATTGCCATGTGTTTATACTCGCAGCATTTGACCCCATTGTCCGTAAGGCTAACTGGTGAATCTTTGCCTTTGTGTGTGGCCTTGGGGAATAGGCCTTAGCCCAAGCAATCAAGGAGGCCAAAGAGCAGCATCCAGACATGGCAGTGACTCGCGTCGTCGTGCACAAAGAGACGGAGGTTCTGGCCACCGCTGACCACGAGTGAACCACACCGGACACGTACGAACCATCGTACGTTGTGCATGTGAACACCACCCACCGTCTCACCCTGTGAACCGCGCATGCCCCGCTACGCCGAATACTTGCACACATCCGTGCGATGGTGCACGCAACCACGATGTGTGATGCACGCTCCGAAACGCCACGCCATTCCTCAAACTCGGCATTCATTGGATGAGATCGATTCTTGCGCTCGCAATGCATGCGTGCGATTGGTTGCGCAAGTAAAACTTTTTTTTTAGCTCTGGAAATGTTTACTTATGCATCGTGGAATGAATGAAATGGAACAAAACAAAAATTGCAATGAGGGACAAGGTGGAGAGAAGTAACAGATGAAACCAGACTACACATGAATGAAATGCCCCCTTATGCCTCGGATTTCAAGACGAGGAAAATGTATTTGAATTGGTCAAACATTTTTGCAGCCTTCCAAACTCTTACAAACTGATGCCTAAATAAAAAAAGATTTAGAAATCATGAAAGCCATATACCAAAATGTTATAGCTACTCAAATTACATGAGGAAAGCAACACCTTAAATAGGCCTCTTTAACCCACCTAGAACCACATGCCCAGGAGAAACCACACACACACACACAATCCCTGCCCCACATGGCAAAAGCCACTCATTCCAATATTTCGCTGTATATCTCAAACAAAAACAGCACATCCTAACATTGCCGTGAACCACATAGGCCAGGGGTCGGCAACCTACGGCTCCGGAGCCGCATGCGGCTCTTTACGGGCTGCTTCTTGACGATATGTACGTATGTACAGTATGTACTCAGATGCATTGCGGCTCTTGAAATACTGAATTTTGTACCGAATTGGAAAGAAATGGCTCTTCTTGTTATTTTGGTTGCCGACCCCTGACATAGGCCATCCTTGAATTACAGTCAATTCACGCGCTTAAATTGGATGGTTCATTACACCACATCCACGTTCGCTGGTTATTGTACACACGTGAAAAGTGATTTCTTCTTCTTGTGTCCACAGGCAGACATGGGAAAGTGTGGCTTGTACTGAACAAACCTCGCTCGTCTGCAGCTTGCAGAGGTGCTTGAGGAGCGTACAGAACAAACCCGGATGGGTTGTCCTTTTTTTTATTCCTTAATATATTACATCGTCATGATCCCGCCACCGATAGTGACAGCCACGGGGGAGGGGATAAGCACCTTGTGAACGCAAAGCCAAGAGAGCAACAACTCCGATGCAAGCTTGCACACGCAGTCAGCCAGGGGCATAACTTACTCGGTGATTCAGGTGAAAACACCCGCCCATGTAAAGTCGACGGAACGTTTTTTACTCTCAGATTAATGTGCACTTAACGTTGAAAAATTTGGACACGTTTGAAGTTAAACGTAAACAGTTATTGGGGGACAAATGGCACTTGCAATATCTTTGTGTAAACTTGACAGACTCCCTTGACTGGATTTTCCATTTTGGAGACATATTTAAGTTAAATATATGGGTGTCGCACAGTGCGAGTCTCCGTGCCGAAAATGGAAAATGCTTCGAGGCAAATTTCAGTAAGTGAACACAGATCTGTGAATTTCGAGGAAAGTTGTCCAAAAAAACACCAGAGGCAGGCCTATATGAGGACTCTCAATCAGTTTGTTTTCGATAATGAACAAGGTCACAAAATCTGTCAGTGGCCCAACTAAATCACTAAACTCTGTTAAAGTTTGTGACCTTTACAGTTTCCCACATCCTGGATAATTCGCCATCCCTACAAGTCTCAAGTATGAGCTTCAGCGGGGGGGGGGGGGTGGTGGTGGTGGGGGCGTTCCAGCATTAAATGTTTTCAGTCGTTTATTCCCGGAACGTTTCGATTATTTTCGCGTAGACGCAAGTCCACCATGTTACCAAGTGTGGTAGTTTACTGCAGTTAACTTCCCCCCCCCCCCTCCAGCCTTCTTCAGTAATGGATGGAAAAACTTTCATTTTAACCCCGCGCACACATCTGTTTTATGTCGGTAGTGCCAATAGCATGGGAAGCGCACTAGAGATGTTATGATGACTAGTTTTTTTTTTATAACACATTCTGAAGTGCATTTCCTTCGTGAATTTGCACTCATTCTGTCTTGGTTTTTTTTGTGCTACCTATTTATGTCTAAGTTGGTAAATGTTTTTTTAAAACTGCACATTTTAAACCTGTGATGAAGACTAACTTACTTTCGTTGTACAACTTATGTATTTTTCTTTTTGTACTTTGTGTTTTCTCTTGAGACGTGAACAAAGACTGTTCCTTTCACCAGAATTGACAATTCCCACAGTAGCATCGGTGTGTCTTGCCAGACTCTGACATCTTGTGAAGTTGAATCTTATACATGTAAAATGTTACAGCTGCAAGCCAGGAATTTGCACCTGTTAAAAAGAATAAAAGCGGAATTTAAAAAAAACATTCAGTTGTGTTCATGCGTGTGAACTTTCATTACATGTCTTATTGCATATCTGCATGTCATTTTCTAAATCATCGATTCGTTTTCTTGGTTCTTTCGGTAAAGTCACGTAGAAGGAAAATAATAAAAGAATAAAAATAAAACAATAAATAATTCTCACGACGTTTCGGCCACAACGCAAGCAGCCGTCTTCAGGTGGAGAACAGGTCTGTCGAGAAGGCAGAGTCTGAATGGCACGCCCCAGGCTTGGAGCGACTATTTATGCTGGGATGGAGGGGCGAAGAGCGTCGATTCGTTGTCATCAACTAGCTTTATATTCCTTAAAGAAACAATGAAAAGTGATGGGTGGACTGACCTCGCTTAAGTGTTGTGCTGCTGAGGGATACTACAGTATCAAACAAATGTGTGACGCATGAGATGTTAGGTAAATGCACAAAGACCACCATTAATGAAAGACGTTTGGAGGACCTGTTTTAAATTTGTATTTTCACAACTGCTTTAATCGGTTACGGTATATACTTTCTTGGGCCCTCTTTCATCATTGACGGATTATTCTGGTTAACATTGCAACATTGCTTCCACTTGAAGCACGTGTGTGTGTGTGCACTTGCAGCCACACAGTGCTTTGTGCACCGCAACGCATTGCCGGTCAAATCTCGTTTCAAACTTTCTGGCCTTGCACCAACACCGCTGGCAGTCGGTGTCTGATCCTGGCCCGAGTCGCCTCGAGGTCTGCTCTGCTTAAAATGAATACCTAGTGGGGTGGGAGGGTGGGAGGGTGTGTGAACATTAGCACTGGAGAGACAGGTGGCCGGTCATAACCACAATACACTACATTATCGCCTCGAGTAGTACCATGCTGGCTTCAATTGGTGCTCGCTAACAGCCCTTGTCCCAATGGTCTACAATGATGAATAGGTAGGATCTGTGTATGGGCATTGGCAATGCAGCAAGCGTACAAGATTAATTATTATGGAACGCAACCATTTTATATTGGTATAACTCCTCCAAAGGCCAAAACTTCCTTCCCCACTTGTACAACTCAATACGCCTCTGCGCTCCGTATAACATTTCTGAAGCCCTGCTGCTGCTGCTGCTTAATACACCGCTCCGCAGTGATAACGTCCACACTTGTTGCTGTCGGTCAGTTACATTTAATGGGGGGGGGGGACTTTGGACTGCTATTGTTTTTCCACATGCGTTGATTTATTTGGAGCGGCTGGATGGGCTCGTGGCCCTTGAGCCAGTGGGGTATGGGTTTGGTTCCACTTAGTCCTGGCACAATGATGTGTTGTGCGTGGGTTATTAGATATCCCAGAGCAATATCGCTGAAGTTTTAAACGTCAAAACATTTCATTTTTACATTTAGAAGATTTTTTCAACATCCGGTTTATTTCTGCGAACCGCAGAATGTGTGTCCTTAACAAGTTGTGAAATGTGGGATCCATTTCCGGCTTCACAATTATCAAATGGGGGGGAAATGTTAACTCTTAGAATTTATACATGTCTGTTTACACATTGCCAAAATACGAATTTTAAGTTGTATGTAAAATGTGTTCAAGGCCAGCAATGTTTTTTTTTTGCACTTAAAACCCCTCGCATGCACTCTCATTTGCGTCAGATATTTCATGAAAAGGGGCAAAAACAACTGTGTTTCCGCCAGACTTTTCAAAAGTATGTAGCAATGTTCAGCATTCAAGTGCATATTATTCAGCAGCTGCGTGTGGATGTAGGCAAGCCCAAGATATCTCTCAAGTTAATGTTGTGCACATCGTGCAGAGTGTGTATGGGAACAGGAAAGCATCGAGTGTTCCCTGAATGATGACACATGTTTCCGAATGTTTGGGTATTCGTTATTTGCTCAGTTTTTTTGGTACTATGCTTGCTACGCACTTTATTTAGTCTCATTTCTCTGCGTACGTGTATAGGAATGGGGTTGTCTGTCTATGGGCTGGTATACTTAATTCTCCTTCACCCTCGCACGCACACAATTGGTACATCGATTTGACTAGAATCACATTTTTCACACGCGTAACATTTTGCGGACATATATGACGTTACTCTTGAGGTGCATGGAGCCAGGAGATGGAGGTGGGCATTGAAGAAAGAATTGGTCAATTTAAGAATGGTGAACAATAATAAAAAAAAAGAGGTGGGCCCTTTAAGAACGAGGTGGGGTCTTTAAGTGTCTCTTATAAGCCAGTGTGGACTGAATGCGGCTGCTGCTGCTGTGAATTTTGCTGCAGTTGCAGCGGTGGTGGTGGTGGCCGCGTTCCAGACGGCGGGAGCTGTCAACGTCGAGACGACGCCCGGCCAGTGGCCATGGTCTCCTGCTCCTCGGTGTAGAGAACAGCAGCAGCAGGAGGAGGAGGAGGAAGAGGTTGCGAGTGTGGAGTTTGTTTTCTTTCCGTGAGCTGCTGCAGAGCGGGGTGACGAAAGCATTTGTAGAGCATTTTGCTGTCGTTTTTGAGACAATCCGACCCAAAATTGCGTGGTTTTTTTTTCGTTTCAAAATTCAGCCCGATAGATTTGCCAACTTGTTTATTTGGGTCTCGATGAAAGCGGTTTTATTTTTATAGGCGTAACCCCACGATTAGCACGGTTGGCTTCGTACGGAGCGAAATAAGTTAAACATACTGTGAACATGCTATTGGTGGTAGTTGTGTCAGCATCTGTGCTTTAGCCATGAAAAAAAAACGAGCAGTTTGAGAGGTGGGGTTTCCGCCTATAAAAATGAAACGTGTTTGGCTAAGAAATCTAGACCGATGGAGGCGGTGTTGACGGTTCGATTTGAATAAACTCTGCAACAACATTTCTTCGTGTATTTAAAAATATGTTTTCCCATAAATGTTTGACGACTACAACCAGAACAGACCAGAACAGCGCTGCGCTGCAATGTGGCTTCATCTCGTGTCTTATGCAACCGCATTTCAAGACGCTGTACAGAATGGCATGTTTTGGGCATCTGGGGGACATGAGGCTTTCTTTTAATAAAGACGGAGACGCTCGTAGGCAGAGGAGAAGATGGAGATTTCGAATGTGAAATTCAACAGTGTTGATGCTTTTGGTGTCTTTTTCAATAATAACGCGATTACATGCGAGTGCGTGTACCTAACGTTCAGTCACTTAGTGACCGCGTCTCGTGGGTATGCACGTACAATACATGGATGTATAAATCATCCGAGTGTTAATGTGTGTTTGGGCTGTAATTGTATCCCACTAAACACAAGCGATGTGGTGTAAACTATGAAGTGGAGGTGGCGTCAGATGTACAGTTTATTCCAAGTGTGGAAAATAATGGACCTAATGGCACGCAGTGGAATACCCGTGTCCCGCAGGGAGCGTTTCCCCTCTCCCTAATGAGTATTGGAAGTTGCTCCTGAAACGCTGATGTTTCATCGGCACATGTGGCAGCATAAATCGGCACGCTGATCCCGGGCTATCGAGTTTCCTCCCGCACGAGATGGGAGCCCGCGTTGCCACGTCCGCGCACACTTTCACCTCGTGTGTGTTTTTTTTTTCATCTTACAACTCGATCCTTCATGGGGCCAATTCCCGTGTTAGTGGAGAGACCGCTTTCGTCTGAATTTTTTTTGGTTCGATAATGGCCAAGTTGCTGTTACTTTTTTGTGCCAATTTTGCAGATTACAGTAAAACAACCTTGATTTGCGAGCATAATTCGTTCCGGAAACGTGTTTGTAATCCAAAGCAATCGTATATCAAAGCACTCGTATATCAGTTGTGATCACGTGACGCTCGGCAGACAAAGCGTATACGTACTACTCGTATTGCAAAACCTCGCTCGTTTATCAAATTAATATTTATTTAAAAAAATTGCTCGTCTTGCAAAACACTCGCAGACCAAGTTACTCGCAATCCAAGGTTTTACTGTATTTCACTGAACATTGACGAAGTGGGGGGGGGGGGGGGATAAAACATTGACGGCTACGTAGTTTGAAGGCAGTGAGTGGGTGGGTGTATCCTGCGATTCGGACAAAATGCAGTTGAATGGCAAAATCGCTTACAGTTGAATCTCTAATAATTGCTCTTCCGGGGCCGTACAAATCAAAATAAATGTCTAAGTTTTTTTTTGCCAATTCATATATTCATCAGCTGAGGGCCCATTGAGATGGACAGTCTCCAATCGTAAGAGATATTTGGGATCACAAAACGGTGCACTGCGCTTGTGAACTAGGGTACGGGTCGTGTTGGCAGTCGAGAGGAGTGAGGGAGGGCAAGGTGCGGAGGCGAGGTAACGGGAGGCAAGAGAGCCAGAAGATATAATTGAGTGTTCCTGAAAGAGTTGAACAGGTGAATGCGAAGTGTGGCTCGGACTAATTCTACTTTGGTCTCGTTCAAGATGCGTGTCGCGCTTTGAACTTGAACCAAAAGTCGCACAAGGATGACCAATTAACCTGGCTTTTATACGAATTTTTTTATTTTATTTATAGTGGTTAGGACCCACCAAGATTTTTGCTCAAAGTGATTTCTGTTTTATTTTCACCAGGACATTGTTGGTTCCTTTATTTTTGCCCCAGACCAGTTAATTCTGACCTTCATAGAAATCAAATGGCAGGGTTTTTTGTGCAAAATAATTCAAATCTGCTAGTCCAGTAATAACCGTTATTACGGCAACGTAAACATACATCGTTATATTTATTGTATCATAAATAACTAACAATTATGCTTATAATTGGGGTGAAGATTAAAGCATCATTTTTTTGTCCCAATTTTTTTTGTTTATTCCTGATATGTTAACTTATTGTAAACACTGATGCCATCAAAGCTGTACAATACAAATTGCTTACAATTAACGTTTTTGGCTATGCCTTCAGTGGTTTTTCATAAAACAATGCAAATATCATTATCTGAGTTTTTTTTTTTTTACTGGGTGAAATGTTAACGCTTGGGTTCACCTAAAATAAAAGCTTGGAGAGGCCATTCCAAATACGTTCTAATTGTTAGGGCTAACATCGTGAAGATGCTGCGTCTGGAGTTGGCCTGTATCTCGCTGAAGATAGAAATTGTAGAGACCAGACGAACGTTCTGCACAAGTAAAACATGCGACTGTAGGTTGTTTTGTTGTGATTCTAGCTGCATAGCTTCTCAATATTGCTTCCTGAAAACGCGATTGTCATGAGATTGTGATGGCTTGGGGGAGGCCTTCATCTGGCAGGGGATTGTCTAGGAAAATCATATCATGAAATGTTATGCTCCATGCATGTTTCGTAGAGTTACAATGATTTGCACAAATCATTCGCACATGTGTTGGGCCTGAATTTGTGCAAAGCAGAGGTTAATGCCTTTCTTGGTAAAGCAGTGAACCACCCATTATATAAAATAAACCTTCAATTGGCTTATAATTGGTGGGTTTTAGTGGCAATTTGAGTAACTCTGTAAAATACTTTGTGAAAATGGCCTCTCGACTTTTCTATGTCCTCGTGGTGTGGTGGCGGCTACTGTGGCGAGGTGAGCGTCGGTGGCAGGTTGAACTATGGTGGAAAGGGCGCAGGGAGGAAACAAAGCTGAAAATGCTGCTTCGTGTTTGCCCATTTAGTGCCAGGTGGCAACGAATTGGATGTCATTTGGCTTTAAAAGTCTCAAACATCAAAGCACATCTACTCAGCCCAGCAATGCGGTGGTGATCATCAAGGAAACTCCCCAAATCCTGCATTTAGCATAATGATAAAACAATAAACCATTATGTATGGTTGGATAATTATTTTTATATGAACCCAGTGACCCGAGTTCCATACCTGGTCATGCTTTCTTTGGTTGGGGCAGCCTTCATCCAGCCGGGTGGTGGGGGAAATGCAAGAGGCCTGTAATCCAGCCTCCAGCGCTGGAGGGTCCAAATGTTGTGAAACTCCTCTTCCCGTGAGGGTGTCAAGGTGACCCATACCTTGACTTGCCATGAGAAAGCGGTGCAGTGAGTGCAGGACTCCCTCTGTTCCGCCTGTATGGGATCGAGTGTTGCCCCCTCGCACGCGTGGGGTTTTCTTCTTCTTTTGTTCTTCCCCCCAGAGTGATCCGGTTTACATTCCATTCATCTTTGCACACAGCGGTGTGCTTTGAAATTAGTTTCCGCTGTGTGCGAGGATGAGCAATGAAAACCGCGTTCACAGGCACAGAACCTTACTTTTCTCCGACGTTTCAAGGAGTTGGTCAAACATCACAATGTATTGCCACAGCTGAGCCAGTGGTTGGCGCCGGATCTGGATGCCTTCCTGCACGCTCATCCATCGTTTCCTGCGCACTCTGAATCTATGAAAAATGCACGTTACGAATCTGTATGTGTAGTTCTGCACCGTTTAAAGGGCTGTGAATTGCCACCGTTACAGTATATACAGTTAAACCTCACCAGCTCGCAGTAACAATTGCAGTGAAGTATGGTGAAATAGCTTCCATGGCCGGCAGGGGAGGGGGGGTCTTAATCCAGCAGTGGATTAATAACGGGCTGTATTCCTACGCGATCATGCAGTTGTGTACACGTTATGGGGAAGACATGACGGCAAAAACAAAAAGATTGCACGATTGCAGTAAAACCCATCCGTGTGCTCCGAAGCGATCCGCACACCTTCCTGTTTATTGTCAGTGCACGACGTTCTTCCTCTTCTACGAGCCATGCATTTTGGCTACGTACGGCGTGAAAGAAGTTCAGCGTAATGCGCACGCATACGTGCGCGGATGAGAGGGAAGAGCGTTTGTGCATCCCGCGCGCTGCACGCGCCAGCGATGACACCCCTCTCGATGTGCCTCTGGCGGGGGGAGGTCCTTCTGCCAGTCGTGGCGAGAGCAAAGCAATGTCGGGGTTGCCTCCCTTGACTTTTTGTTTACCTGTGCGCACACAGGAAGCAGTCGAGTAAGTGGTTGGCACCACTGCACCACTGCAGCCACGGTTCGAGTCCCAACACACGTGACACTCCCCGGTATTCGAGGCGGTGTGTAATACCAAGGTCGCACTCAATGTGCACAAAGTCAACCACAACACCTTCCCGATCTCGTAGAGGAGCATGAGCCGTCACGCGAACTCCGGTCATCCTCGCAGCGGCTTTTTTGGCTCGCCATCGAACAAAGGCGGCCACCGCATCGCGCGCTTTCAGATGCGCGTCTGCGGCCGTCTGAAACGCTCTTCCTTCCGACATTGGGAAGCCACTGGAGCTGTGCACTGTTAGATCTAGATTGAAAACGAATGTATTTAGAACTGATTTTTGCGATTAGTTTCTCCTTTCCACGCACCTCCGATGAACACGGTTGGCTACATACGGTGCGAAAGAAGTTCAACATACTCCCCTTTATACGGAGTGCACCTACGGTGAGTGGGGGGGGGGGTGCGAACAAGTGCAGTGAAACGTGGAACCATAATAAGCTTTGCCGCGCGGCTGGCTGGCGTTCAACTTAACCAGAGACAATCGGTGCCGTTTCTCCAGCCAAGGGTGATAATCCCACATCGGAGCACCACCCATTCCGAGCGTGGATTTTCCCCGTTCAAAATTCCCACGAAGCTTGCACAAATAATCTCGCATTGCCCCCCCCCCGCCGCCGTGTGCGAGAAGTCAACGTGTAACGCAGCCACACGCCGCGGCATCGAGCGAAGTGACGTGCCTGAACTAGTGCAGGTAGCGAATTTGGTAACGTTTTATTGTTGATGGGTTCTTAATTAAGCCGGTAATATATCTCGCTTTGTGATTTATGATCTCATTTTCAAGGCAGAGCCGAGCAATTTAGCCACTTATGGACGGATTTCATAGTTGTGTAATAATAGTAATGGTGTTTTTATGCAGCAGCAGCAGAATTCATGCAAGTGGTATCTCACAATCTGCAACACACCGATGTTCCAATACAGTGGGTCATTTTCAGCCAAATGAATGCGTTTTTTTAATTATTTTGGAGGAAATCGGAGCACCTCGAGAAAATCCACGCATGCGAGGGAACAACGCTGTATCCCACACCGATGGGACCGATGGTATCAGTCTGCGCGGGAGTGGAGGATGGCAGCCTTCACGTGGCCCACTCTGTTAAGCGAGAAAATCGCGTCGAATGCTATCAACGTGACGAGCGAACATCGATCATCGATTTCCCGGTCTCCAGAGCAACGACACGGTCTCGTTGTATCCGATTTATCCTGGCCAGTCGCGGTATGGCAACCTGAATGCCCACGGAAGGGAGTGTGTGATCCTCCATGCCACGCCTCCACAGTGCTGGATTATACACCACGTGCACCGCGTATCTATTAAAGTATTGTGGTGAAGGGGTAGTGAGTCGTGGTTCGTATGTTGTCATATGAACCTAAGTGACCTGTGTTCAATTCCTGCTCGCGGGAATTGAACTGTCATCAGTCTGATCCACGTTAGCTTGTGTCCGTGTCAGTATAATTCTAGTGTACTTGCAATATGAAACGACAATCGCATAAACGTTCCGATACATCGGGACATCGATCCAGTGCCGCCTGTTCGCCGAAACCACCTCGCCCCTTCTGGATCGCAGCAGCCTCGCTCCACGCCGCGAATTAAATTGACGGCGAGGGATGGTGGTGAGTCTGGACTACGCCCGACATCAAACATAAACATCTCGTGCAGGGAGGGATCCTACCGTCAAACCTCCCGCTTTCGAAACCTTCCACGCCGCCAGTGGTCGACCGTCAACCGAATCGGGACTGGTGCATTGCCGATGCGGCCACCTGACGATGCAAACAAGTATAACCAGTAAAAACAAAGTTTTTCACTATAAATCCTTTAGATGCGTGGCGGCTAGAGTCCTCTCGTCCTCTGGCTTGAGATGGCTGCCACCTATGGGTCAGATGATTGTCTGCCAGTATTAAGCAATTGGTAATTAAATATTTAATTTGTTTTCCCTAAACAGTGTAACATTTTGGAAAAAAAAATTCACGAACATTAATTGTCTCGCACAACGAGTCTGTGTACAAAATGTCAGCTCGATTGGATCACGGGAAGTGGGTTAAAAAACGACCGAAAGATTTGCACGGTCGTAAGCAAGAAAGCAAGCACGCAAGCAAGCAAGCGAACTTAATATAAAGGATTTAAAAAACGGCGCATCAAAGATTTGGCGTCCTACAAGTGCGGCCACTAATCCCCCCAAACGAATCGACCTCATTGTGAACAGGAGGAACAGACGAGATTCCACTGTGCGTCTGAACAGACAATTGAGCGGATAACAAAAAAAAATCTAAAAATACATCTTTAATCTGCTGCTATGAATCCGTACGAAAGAAGAATAATGTAATAAAGTAGGCTTAAAAGTTTGGCTCAAGTAAAAAATAACGACTAAAAACTATGTTTCATTTACCAGGTAAGGCCCACTGAGCTTTACAGCTCTTTTCAGAAGCGACCTGGCCACAAATGATAGCTCACAAAAGTGGATCATCGCGTGGAAATGTACAGCGGACAAATACTTTAAACGCATGTTTATTCTAAATGTGGAGGATATTCAAACTCCAAATATACATTCTAGATTTGAAGCTTTCGTGACTGCAAAGATTCATACTCTTAGGTTTTTTTTCGGTAAAGTCACGTAGGTAAAAATAAAAAATACTAGAAATAATAATAAATCACGACGTTTCGGAGGCAACACAAGTCTCCGTCATCAGGTGGGACCGTCACAGCTAAATTTACTGTATCAAGTGACTTTACCGAAAAAAAGAGTCCAAATATACAGGCAGCTTCAGGGTCGGGATAGAATCCACGACCTCCTGCATAACAGGAGAGGGAGCTAACATCTCGCCACGCGGCACCCCTGTTAAATATGAGCAAAACGCAAATCAAGTGCAAGACGTTCACTAAATGATTGAATATCTGTTTTGAGGGACAACTGGAAAAAAAACACATCGTAGTAAATCTACCTAGAGCAGTTAATGAAGGCATAATGAGACGAACATGATTTAAGAAAGAGTTTGATAAGAGGAGCTTGGAGTCCTTTTAGAAACGCAACTTTAGTGAATTACATTGCAATATACCTCAAGAAGAAAGTTCGTAACAAGGACGTGTATCACCTTCTGTTCCTGTATACGAGTCATAAACACGAACAAAGAACATCGAACAAAAGCTGAAACGTGCGCAAATAAGCATAAAGAGGCTAATCCTTTTTTTATTTTTATTTTTTTACTATTAGTTTTGTGAAATTTAAGTATTTGGTTTTTGACTCCGCTGGTCTTCGCTTTAAAACTGTTATTGTCCACTTCATAACCGACGTCACACTTGGGGAAGTTAGTGCGTCAGCTATGCGAACGGCTGGCGTGGTGGGTGTCCTCACTTGGGTGTTGTGTGCGTGTATGCGTGTGTTTAGGTGTTTGTGTTTATGTCTGTGTGTATGTGTGCGTGTATGTGTGTTTACGTGTGTGTGTATGTGTGCGTGTATGTGTGTGTGTATGCGTGTGTGTATGTGTGCGTTATGTGTGTGTTTATGTGTTTGTGTTTATGTGTGTGTATTTGTTTGTGTATGTGTGTGCGTGTATGTGCGTGTATGTGTGTGTATGTGTGCGTGTATGTGTGTTTACGTGTGTGTGTATGTGTGCGTATATGTGTGTGTGTATGCGTGTGTGTATGTGTGCGTGTATGTGTGTGTTTATGTGTGCGTGTATGTGCGTGTTTAGGTGTTTACGGTCGTTTGTTGTGCTTCCCCCGGCACCTCCGATTAGCACGGTTATCTACGTACGGTCCGTGAAACGTGCAACATGTATGTTGAACTTCTGGATTCAACGTGTACGTTGAACTTCTTTCGCGCCGTACGTTGGCAACCGTGCTAATCGAAGGTGCCGGGGAGCATTCCCCCACAGGACTCCTCGGCCGCACAATCCACATCGCTAATGAATGGCGTCAATTGCCTTAACCCCCAACCCATATGTGATCGTTCCGGACGAATGAGTAAATCGTGGAACTGCAGTGAGACGAAACTCTGGGTGCGTTGTGTTTGAAGCCGTAGGGTCAGGTCAAGGGCGACGTGCAGGTTCACACCTCGTGCCTCGCCACTGCTCTGAGTCACGCGTCTCTAATGACCATCACCCATCACATGCTCGTCCTTACCCCCCCCCCCCCACCATGTGCCAACGAGAATGGTCTCGCTCAGGCTTTGCCGTGCCGCTTAACAGCTGGGGGGGGGGGGCATTGGCGTTGTGCCCCTTAACTTGGGAAAGAGTTTGTGCTCCGTGGTTGTCGTGTTTGTTAACTACAATGATTGATGTACTAAATCACGGTTCTTTGTGAATCGCCTGCTGGATAAAGGGCTCCCACCTACTCCCCCCCACCTCATACACGCACAGTACACACACAGTAAATACACACAGTATACACAGTACACACACAGTAAATACACACACTACACACACAGTACACACAGTACACACACACACTACACACACACACTACACACACACTACACACACGCACAGTACACACACTACACACACACAGTACACACACTCTCACGATGGTGCCCCACGTCCGAACACACAACCGCTTTCGAGTGAATTCAACCCGCATAGTAAATCGAATTTAGCGTTTACAAAATATATAGGTGAGTTTAACACGTAGGCTTTCGCGACAAATAGCATCCATAATAGAGTTTATTTTGAGGGTTAGATCGCGTAAATATCAATGTGTCTCGATTTAAAGCTTTCGTGACTGCAGGGATTCATCTTCTTGGTTCTTTCGGTAAAGTCACGTAGAAGGGAAATAATAAAATAATAAAAATAAAACATAATAAAATAATTCTCACGACGTTTCGGCCACAACGCAAGCAGTCGTCTTCAGGTGAAGACCAGGTCTGTCGGAAAGACAGCGTCATTCAGCGTAATTCAGACGCTGTCTTTCCGACAGCCCTGTTCTTCACCTGAGGACGGCTGCTTGCGTTGTGGCCGAAACGTCGTGAGAATTATGTTATTATGTTTTATTTTATTTCCCTTCTACGTGACTTCACCGAAAGAACCAAGAAGATATCAATGTGTCTTTGAACCCGCCTCCACCCGACACAGCCAATTATTAAGGCGTGTCACCTAAACAGAACGTGCCAATTCGTTCCAAGCACAGCACTAACCGGTTGTGTGTTGGAGAGAAAATCCGCAACGTCTACAATCCTAGCACGACGTTTCGCCGGTAATTGCAACATGCAGGTCAGTCGCTTTTACCGCACGAAATCGCACAAACCGAAGAACTCCCGCCGCATAGAGCGAGGGAGGGGAAAGCGTTTATTGTAAAGTGGCAGTGGAGGCATTGCGTGCCATCTGAAAGCCACGTGCCCCCCTCCCCCCCGTGCTGTGTAATTATAAACACCCCGACTCGGCATCACCCCCGCCCCCCAGTCGAGGTCGGAGTAGCCCCACAAACGCAGGGCTCTGTGTGTGTGTGTTGGGTCCACGACGCCACAGCACCGATACAGCTCAACAACAACAACAATAGCAGCAGCAGCGTCATCCGACGTCCACCACGGAACGGCGGTTAACATCACCGCGGCGCTTGTACACCATGCCACGTGCACTTCGAGGCCACGTGGGAGGCTCCTCCGGGTTTTGTAGAGTTGTCAGTTTTGGGAAAGAAAAGTTGGGTGTCCAACAACCACGCCCGGCCGCCTTTGTCTCCCCCGTGCTGATGATTAAATACCAGATGCAGAACCGATTGAAATATTCGTGACTGGTTGTTTGTGGGAATGGCACTCGGGGTCGTCGGGTTTGTGCCACGGTGCGCTGAGCTAAATACCACCACTCCCCACCCACTCGCACGCACGCCTTCATTTATATCGTACTAGCAGCTAAGACCCGGCGTTACCCGGGTATTTGCGGCTCTGATTTGTGAATGTAGAGTGGCTCAATCACTGTATTCAGAAGGAGGTGGGGGGGGGGGTTTATTGGTGTTACAGCAACTGTTAAGATTTTGCTGTGGCATGGGGCCCTTGATGCATGTAATATAATAACGTGCCCCACACTGGGGTACGAAACGATCTAGCGAAGCTTTTACTGACGCGTGAGTGATGCCACGGATGAACGAAGGAGCGTTCTCACGGGGGTTCACCGTTTATTGGAATCACCAACGGTGTTTTGGGTGATTCAATGAATGGCAATTGTTCGATTAACTTTATGAGGAGGAACCGTTAGATGTGCGCTTGGGGGGCTCTGCCCCCTCCCCCCTATATTAAATATCGGCTCGCCATGTAGCTAAGGACCGCGGGGGTTTAAAAGGCAACTCTGCCAATTTTGGTGGCGGTAGCTTTAACGGTGTTGATTTTTATTTGGAACAGGACAGACTTTCATTTATGTTATATAAATATTACAATAGTAATGGACACATCGATGGTTTGTGACTGGCCGAGTGACTGGTAAAACTTATAATGAATTGATTCTTAAGGGCAAGAAATTTTAAATGTTGACACTCATGTAGCAAAGTCTATGCTTATAACTTCTGTATAAAAATAATAATCTGAAAATACAAACGATTGAATGTTGGCCCACACAAATGCTCGCCTCTAGATTGACTGGTCTCCCTCGAGGCAGGGTCAAACTACCGTTTTAAGTCGATGTACATCTCAACAAAATAATGACGAATATTTGATTTGTCATCTGTTGATGTTCTGTTGTTGTTCTTGAACCAGGTAACATGATTTAGATTCCTGGCCACGGCTCACATCAGTGGGAAGTGAACCCGTATCTGGCCCTGGGTCCCAATGCTTCAACTGACTGCACTCCCCAACTTGGGGAAGTATGATCAAACAATCTCTGTGATCGACACGACAACGGGATGTCCTCCCTCCATCCAGCAGCAGATTGACAGAGCACTCTACATTATGACCGTGTTTTTAATTTTCTATTGCACACATTTTAAAAAAATGTATGTAAAAAGCAACTCTTAAATGACTTGCCGTGTGTGAAACTTACGCGAAATGTGAATCGAAATTCATAGACGTTGCATTTGTGCTTTCAATAAACGATCATTCGTTTTGGTTTACAAACTGTCACTGTTTACACGCCTGGTTTATTTTCTGAAATATTAAACCACCGCTGAGAAGGCCGCGCTGAGTCTTCGCTTCCTAGAAATCCCCAGCAGACAGACACGTGACGGCACGAATCTGGCACAAGTTGCTCAGAGCCAGCGTTGTGTGTGTGCCTGTGCACTGCGCTGAGCAGCCAGACAGGGAATGCGAATTTTCAACGGAGCAACGGAAAATAAAATATCGAATGACAATACGACGAATGCAGAGATGTCATTCGCAGGTTAAAAAAGTTACGCGTTTGTTTATTTACCGAGTGCTTTGTCATTTCATGAAAGTTATGCTGTGCACAGCATGTATGCATTTAAGTTATCGTTGCTGAGCAGAGAGGCACAGAGGCGTAAAACACTCGGCGGCCAGCCACCGACAGCACTAATGGAAGTTGTGACCGATGTGAGTTAATGCGTTTCCTGAATTGCGCGAGGTTATACGCACTTGGGAGAAGAGATGATGGGAGAGAACACGGAATAAATGATCATCGACGAAATGGGTCATTCTCGTATATTAAATGGTAATGACTCTGAGGGATAGAGCAGTTGATTGTGGATGAGAGATTCCATAACTTTATAAAGTGATGAAGTAGGGTAGAGGAAACCTGATTCATTTAACCTCGATGCCAGAAAACAATGGGAAATGGTCTTCTGGATATATGTTAAACGTTGTTTATGGTCGTGATGAATGGAAATTTACGTTGTTTATAGTGCCCAGTTTAAAGTTCGGAAGCCAGAAATGAAGGTCTCAAAGCAATTACAATTGAACAAAATATATGGGTAAATACGAATGATTATTGATGGTGTATTATTTGTGTCTTTCGGTAAAGTCACGTAGATAGGTTCAAAGAAAATAACAAAAAAACTACGACGTTTCGATCAGAACACAAGCGATCGTCATCAGGAGGAAAAAAGAGGGGGAAAGCTGCTGAGGCAGACACTAAAAATAGGGGGAGAGCTTTTTTATTATAATTATTTTTGATGACGATCGCTTGTGTTGTGATCGAAACGTCGTAGTTTTTTTTGTTATTTTTACTATTGTTTTCTTTGAACCTATCTACGTGATTTGACCTAAAGACCCAAAGAATATTAATTCCTGCAGTCATGAAAGCTTGAAGTCAAGATCTTGTGATGGTATGTTTAATTAACATCTGTAAAGATTCTCAAACTTTTTGGCATGGAGACAATAACACATCTCAGATGTTGCATGGTGAGTAAAGTCCCTGGTGTTTTGAGAGCTGGCATCGCATACCAACATCACCCAGAGGTTTATACAATTTGGAATTCCAAGGCAGACATGCATCAACTCGACGAAAACTCACCCAGAATTGTTTTTGAGGATTGTGGGTAACAGAAACAAAGTATCAACTTATTTTAAAAATTCTTTTTTCTATCTACGTGGCTTTACCGAAAGACCCAAAGAATATTAATTCCTGCAGTCACGAAAGCTTTAAGTCAATATTCATCAACCTACCTTCTGTATTTTCACATACAAATTTAATAATGTTTAAGACAATCAGCCTATTGACACTGCAGAACAATATTTGTATGCTTCATCAGGCCCATGAAGGTCAGACCTGATAAGGACCCTTGAAGTCAAGATGTGTATTTCAAATAGTTTAAATAATAAGATAACTGGCATTGTATTGGACAGTGCACTGGAGGTGTGAGCAAAGTAAACAGAAAGAAAGTTTGCTGAAACCACAAAAAAAACCACGATCGTCTTCCTTTTAAAAAAATGGAGACGACTCATTTGAAGACCTTCTATATATCTCAACTAGCTGTACTACCCGGCTTCGCCCGGGACTTGTATCCACCACGGCCGGCCGCCTTTGTCTCCCCAGTGGCGATGTTAATACGCCACACCAGTTACTCGTTTGAGGTTGAGTCGACCTAGGGGAGGTTCAAATAATCGTCACCGGTGGTGGCCGTGAGCGGGAATCGAACTCGGTTCGCCGGGTTTGTAGCGCAGGGTAGCGTTAAGCACTACACCCACCACTCCTCACACACCACACACGCACAGACACACACACACAGACACACACACACAGACACAGACAGCACGCTAAGCACTACACTACCGTTCCCCCTACACAACACACGCGCGCGCGTCCATAGGTACACATACACGCGCTTGCTGCAGACACACACGACTTTCAGGGTGCGTACGGCAGTAACCGACTGAAATAATAAAGCGGCAATGCTGCGCGAGGAACGCCTTAGACCTGCAAGACATTTGTGTAATGCGAGCGTAAACGGACAAACACATACAAACACATACACACACATACACACAAACACAAACACATACACACACATACATACACACAGACACACACAAACACACACATACATACACACAAACACATACACAATACACACACATACATGCAGACACACAGACAGACACATAACACACATACATACACATACATACACAGAAACACATACACACACATACATAGACACACACATACATACACACACATACATAGACACACACATACATACACACAAACACATGCACACACGTACATACACACATACATACAGACACGCAGACATACACATAAAGACATAGAAAAAAACCCACATACATACACACACACAAACACATACACACACATACATACACACAGACATACACACAAACACACACATACATACACACAAACACATACATACACACACACATACATATACACAAACACATACACACACGTACATACACACATACATACAGACACGCAGACATACACATAAACACATACACACATACACATGACCCGGCTTCGCCCGGGATTTGGATCCACGATGCCCGGCCGCCTTTGTCTCCCCAGTGACGATGTTCACACACGACAGCAGTTACGCGTTTGAGGCTGAGTGGACCTAGGGGAGGGCCAGGTCCGTTTCAAATAATCGTCAGCGGTGGTGGGCGTGAGTTGGAATCGAACTGGGGTCGCTCAACCAGCTTAATGACTATTTGTACAAAGAACATATAAATAATGGATTAGAATAAGCAGGCTACAGTCGACATTATAGACTGCCAGTACACGCAGTCAGCTTCATAAGCAGGCTAGAGTGTACATGATAGAGTGGCAGTACGCTCACCGAGCTTAATAAGCAGGCTACAGTCTACATGCTAGACTGGCAGTACGCTGACCCAGCTTAATGACTATTTGTACAGTGAACATTTAAGTAATCGATTGTTGGCGCGTTGGGTTTAAAAGTAATATTAATTGCACACATTGTGGTGGGGGTGGAGTGAACAGTAGGAAAAACTTTGATGAATTTA
The DNA here is from genome assembly GCF_015708825.2 of Lethenteron reissneri. NCBI lineage: Eukaryota > Metazoa > Chordata > Hyperoartia > Petromyzontiformes > Petromyzontidae > Lethenteron > Lethenteron reissneri. The sequence goes on along the minus strand of NC_083797.1, from coordinate 10,842,128 downwards.
CCTCAGAGTGGCGTGGTGGGTGTCGAGGCCTAGTAGCGTGCAGAGCCTGCGGCCTCGCCAAAATTGTCCACCCGGCAGAGGCAGGGTACGGGTGGCGTGCCTTCCCCCCCCCCCCTCAGCGCTCCAACAATACTGTGTAATGGCTATTATTTAATTATTTACGGAGCCTATGAAAGTGGCGAAGGCGTGGCTAGCCCTTGGCAGGGGCAACCGCCGTCCAATGAAACTGCAGCCCTTGGCGAAGGCGTCCCTAGCCGTTGCCAGGTCCAATGAAAGCGGCGAAGGCGTCGCTAGCCGTTGCCAGGGGCAACCGCCGTCCAATGAAAGTGCGTATGGTCCGAAATCCACACACAGACAGACAGACATCCACGATTTTATATATATAGATAATATATACATTTTGATTTAAAGCTTTCGTGACTGTAGGGATTCATATTCTTGGCTCTTTCGGTAAAGTCACGTAGAAGGGAAATTATAAAATAATAACATTATAAAACAATAACATTCTCACGACATTTCGACTGCAACACAAGCAATCATCATCAATTTTTCTTGCTGTTGATTTCACACCTGATGATGATTGCTTGTGTTGCAGTCGAAGCGCCGTGAGAATTATATTGTTTTATATTTGTATTATTTTATTATTTCCCTTAAACGTGACTTTACCGAAAGAACCAAGAATATAATATAAACATTGTTTACGAAGATTCCAGATATTTTAATAAGTCCATTTAGAGGCCAACCATCCATGAGTGCAAGTTGGATTTTGGAGTCTACGATTGTCCCCCATATTTCCAAGAATCAGATTCTATCACGGCCAAATCACTATCATAAAAAATACATTTCGATTTAAAGCTTTCGTGACTGCAGAGATTCATCTTCTTAGTTCTTTCGGTAAAGTCACGTAGAAGGGAAGTAATAAAATAATAAAAATTAAACATAATAAAATAAAATAATTCTCACGACGTTTCGGCTACAACGCAAGCAGCCGTCTTCAGGTGAAGAATGAGACAATGCCAAGCTAGGAGCTTATATATAAGCTGCGTTGGAGGTGGAGGAAAGAGCGCCTTAACAAAAGAATGTGCATATGAAGAGGAATTTAGCATATTCATGGAAAATGCGTATGAGGTGGGCGGGGGGGTTTCAAAGTCATATTATGCCCATGCATTATGCAGGATCAACAGCACCAAGGGGGGGTGCAGGGATTAGCAGTAACAAAGGAAAGGAATGTTAATGATATGTAGCTGCAGTTACTCAACCACCACGTAGAAAACTAAAGTATAAACTACATAAAAAACTAAAGTATAAATAGCATAGCACCATCAGTATACTTACTATACTCTACACTAAGCTGAGTTACTAACAGCAAGTAATACATTACAATTCTACGTCGTAAAAATTATATAATATGCTTCCATCTAAACTTTATTCTATTGCATCACACGAGCATATACCGTACTATATACTGCCAACATTAAATTATATACTGTATTGCTGTAAACCAACCTATATCTTATACATTTAATATAACACTATGTATTATTCTACCCACCCTAATGTGTGTCGAAATGGTTTATTACGTCCTTCCAATGATTGCTAAGCCAGAATCCATCTTCTCGGTTAAAATTGTCTCTGTGTTTGTATATGTGGATCGCCTCATGAACGAATCTCTCATGATAGCCAGATGGCTTGCAGAGAACCTCTGTCTTGGAGAAGTCAATATCATGTGAGCCCACTGAGTTGTAACAGTGATCTGCCACGGCTGAGGTGTTTGTCCTACCGTGTTTCAGGTCAGCTTTATGTTCACGAATGCGGTCCGAGACATGTCGTTTGGTTTCCCCAATGTAACTGCTACCACAGAGGCAACTTAGTTTGTAGACGCCAGGGTACTGTATGTCTGGAACCACATCTTTTACAGACGGTACCAGATCACGGATTTTATGTACTGTGTTGAATCGGACCTGGATCTTGTGTTTAATCAGGATTTTGGAGATCTTTTTTGTGACCCCAGCAATGTAGGGTAAGGTGATGGTCTTGAAAGGCTCCTCAACAGGATCCTTCTTGATGGTTGGAGTGATGGCTTTGCGGATTGTGTAGTCGGAGTCACCATTAACCTTAAGAGCTTGGCGTACGTGTTTGAGTTCACTGGCAATGTGTTCATGGTCGGAGATGCATTGGGCTCTATGATATAGAGTCTTGATGAGGGAATTCTTCTGGGATGGATGGTGGTGGGAATCCGGTTTTAGATAAGCATCCGTATGGGTGGCTTTCCTGTAGACAGAGTGGCTCATTGAACCATCAGGTCTCCTTTTGATTAGGACATCCAAAAAGGGTAGCTTGCCATCTTTTTCGACTTCCATGGTGAATCTGATGGCTGGGTGTATGGAGTTGATGTGGTCGAGAAATTGGTCTAGAGCAGCACGGCCATGTGGCCAGATGACAAAAGTGTCGTCTACGTACCTCTTCCATCCAGACTGCCACTCTACGCCCGACCTTATGGAAGAGGTACGTAGACGACACTTTTGTCATCTGGCCACATGGCCGTGCTGCTCTAGACCAATTTCTCGACCACATCAACTCCATACACCCAGCCATCAGATTCACCATGGAAGTCGAAAAAGATGGCAAGCTACCCTTTTTGGATGTCCTAATCAAAAGGAGACCTGATGGTTCAATGAGCCACTCTGTCTACAGGAAAGCCACCCATACGGATGCTTATCTAAAACCGGATTCCCACCACCATCCATCCCAGAAGAATTCCCTCATCAAAACTCTATATCATAGAGCCCAATGCATCTCCGACCATGAACACATTGCCAGTGAACTCAAACACGTACGCCAAGCTCTTAAGGTTAATGGTTACTCCGACTACACAATCCGCAAAGCCATCACTCCAACCATCAAGAAGGATCCTGTTGAGGAGCCTTTCAAGACCATCACCTTACCCTACATTGCTGGGGTCACAAAAAAGATCTCCAAAATCCTGATTAAACACAAGATCCAGGTCCGATTCAACACAGTACATAAAATCCGTGATCTGGTACCGTCTGTAAAAGATGTGGTCCCAGACATACAGTACCCTGGCGTCTACAAACTAAGTTGCTTCTGTGGTAGCAGTTACATTGGGGAAACCAAACGACATGTCTCGGACCGCATCCGTGAACATAAAGCTGACCTGAAACACGGTAGGACAAACACCTCAGCCGTGGCAGATCACTGTTACAACTCAGTGGGCTCACATGATATTGACTTCTCCAAGACAGAGGTTCTCTGCAAGCCATCTGGCTATCATGAGAGATTCGTTCATGAGGCGATCCACATATACAAACACAGAGACAATTTTAACCGAGAAGATGGATTCTGGCTTAGCAATCATTGGAAGGACGTAATAAACCATTTCGACACACATTAGGGTGGGTAGAATAATACATAGTGTTATATTAAATGTATAAGATATAGGTTGGTTTACAGCAATACAGTATATAATTTAATGTTGGCAGTATATAGTACGGTATATGCTCGTGTGATGCAATAGAATAAAGTTTAGATGGAAGCATATTATATAATTTTTACGACGTAGAATTGTAATGTATTACTTGCTGTTAGTAACTCAGCTTAGTGTAGAGTATAGTAAGTATACTGATGGTGCTATGCTATTTATACTTTAGTTTTTTATGTAGTTTATACTTTAGTTTTCTACGTGGTGGTTGAGTAACTGCAGCTACATATCATTAACATTCCTTTCCTTTGTTACTGCTAATCCCTGCACCCCCCCTTGGTGCTGTTGATCCTGCATAATGCATGGGCATAATATGACTTTGAACCCCCCCCGCCCACCTCATACGCATTTTCCATGAATATGCTAAATTCCTCTTCATATGCACATTCTTTTGTTAAGGCGCTCTTTCCTCCACCTCCAACGCAGCTTATATATAAGCTCCTAGCTTGGCATTGTCTCATTCTTCACCTGAAGACGGCTGCTTGCGTTGTAGCCGAAACGTCGTGAGAATTATTTTATTTTATTATGTTTTATTTTTATTATTTTATTACTTCCCTTCTACGTGACTTTACCGAAAGAACTAAGAAGAAAAAATACATTCTGCCTGGCTCTTAGAGACGAAGAAAAAAAAGAGGGCAGTTGAATCATGGGAAACTAACGTTGTCATCTGAGCTCTCACAACAGATGAACGTGAACAAACCAACCCTTTCGTTTGGAGACAGCCAGAAAACACAAGCGAGTGTGTGTGTGACTGTTTTATTGAAGGACGGGGATTAATGTAATTTAATTAGAGGCGAGCAAAGAGCCTGCAGGGCATAGTTCCTTTTGGAAATGAGAATTTGATTCTGAAAAAAAGAGATCTAATGTTTCCAGAGAGGAGAGAGGTCTGAGTTAGCGTTTGTTGCCTGCTGCGGCATAGAAATCGGAAACACGCAACACCGATTAAACAAAAACGAATTTCAATAAAAAAAAACACCTGAAATATATGCAGCTAATTATGGATGCAGATGCACGCTGGGGATTGCAACGCGAGGCGCAGATATGAACGGGAGGTTTAGGAAATAAACGAGAAATAAATAAAACAGCCATCATCATATTGGCGGTGACCGTGGAGCTGAGAGCAGTGCGCATTGCGAGACGGGAAGACGCTCGCTCCATGGACGGGACTCGTGGTGGAACGGCGACCAAGAGGGCCACACGCACGACGGGAGGACGGCCGTGGAGTCTGAGATCAGCTCGTGCGGAGACGCGAGACGGAGCACGGACACGTTAGGAGCGGCAATGTGGCGGGGGTGGCCTTCGTCCAGCAGTGGACAGATCACGGCTGACGATTAAACAAATGTCTGTCTAGCCCGTGGGATGCTGGACTGAATGTTTATGGGGTTTTTTTACTTTTATGTGAAGATTCAAACTCGAGAGGTGAATTAGGTACGCGTACTTTATTTCAATATCGACACTAAGAGGTCTCAGCACGTAACAACAACCGCTATTCGCCACTAATTGGCGGTGACGTCAGCACGATGTTTCTGCCAGGACATGTGCACCTTGAGGCCACGTGAAGTGTCGAACGCCCGCTGGCAGGAGGACACGGGGCAGACCCAGGTGCCACGGGTCGACTGACTGAGATGACCGAGATGACTGTGCCCCCTACTCTGCTAACTTGCTGTGCTTTAGCCACCCGGCGCTCCGCTCGTTGTTTTGAGCGTTGCTCCTCCGCCCTCTGTTGTTGTTGGAGGGCGACTGCCCTCACACACACACATCTATTCCAAACACTCAGAGGAGTATGTCTTAGCATATTGTAAACATGGATCATAACGCGATGTCAAAACGCGAGGGAGCTGCCTCTCCATGTCCACCCTTCGTTCGCCTCCTCCACTCCCACCCATAAACAAACTCTCCGGCTGTCGGAATCCCTCTCTGAAAGTGTTTTTTTTTAACAAACCCAGAGCGCGCGTTGTTTTTATCAGCGCGTGAGAGAAAGTGAGAGGAGGGGAGAAAGAGTGGAGAGAGTGAGGGCGGGCGAGCGGGCGGGTGCGATGTCGTGAGCGAAACGGCGCGTCTGTCAGCGGAAGCAACACCCTGGGAACTGCAGTCGAGGCGTCGCGAGCCACGCACGCGAAGCGAACCCCGCGGCACCGCGCGCGATGACTTTGTTAGCGGGACCACCGGCCATGGGGGTTCCATCCCACCCACCCACCACACGCGCGCGCGCGTCCACCGTGGCCAATGTTTGAGATCGCTGCTTGGTGATGGAGCGCTGTGGGGTGGGATGGGGTAGGGTGGGATGGGGTGGGGTGGGATGGGGTAGGGTGGGATGGGGTGGGGTGGGATGGGGTGGTGTGGGATGGGGTGGGGTGGTGTGGGATGGGGTGGGATGGGGTGGGATGGGGTGGTGTGGGATGGGATGGGGTGGGGTAGGATGGGGTGGGGTGGGATGGGGTGGGATGGGGTGGGATGGGGTGGGGTAGGATGGGGTGGGATGGGGTGGGATGGGGTGGGATGGGATGGGGTGGGGTGGGGTGGGATGGGGTGGGATGGGGTGGGATGGGGTGGGGTGGGATGGGGTGGTGTGGGATGGGGTGGGGTGGGATGGGGTGGGATGGGGTGGGGTGGGATGGGGTGGGATGGGGTGGGGTGGGATGGGGTGGGGTGGGGTGGGGTGGGATGGGGTGGGGTGGGATGGGGTGGGGTGGGATGGGGTGGGATGGGGTGGGGTGGGATGGGATGGGGTGGGGTGGGATGGGGTGGGGTGGGATGGGATGGGGTGGGATGGGGTGGGGTGGGATGGGGTGGGGTGGGGTGGGGTGGGATGGGATGGGGTGGGATGGGGTGGGGTGGGATGGGGTGGGATGGGGTGGGGTGGGATGGGGTGGGGTGGGATGGGATGGGGTGGGATGGGGTGGGGTAGGATGGGGTGGGGTGGGATGGGGTGGGATGGGGTGGGATGGGATGGGGTGGGGTGGGATGGGGTGGGATGGGGTGGGATGGGGTGGGATGGGGTGGGGTGGGATGGGGTGGGGTGGGATGGGGTGGGATGGGGTGGGGTGGGATGGGGTGGGATGGGGTGGGATGGGGTGGGGTGGGATGGGGTGGGGTGGGGTGGGGTGGGATGGGGTGGGATGGGGTGGGGTGGGATGGGGTGGGATGGGGTGGGGTGGGATGGGGTGGGGTGGGATGGGATGGGGTGGGGTGGGATGGGGTGGGGTGGGATGGGGTGGGGTGGGATGGGATGGGGTGGGATGGGGTGGGGTGGGATGGGGTGGGATGGGGTGGGGTGGGGTGGGATGGGATGGGGTGGGATGGGGTGGGATGGGGTGGGGTGGGATGGGGTGGGGTGGGATGGGGATGGGGTGGGATGGAGTGGGGTGGGATGGGTGGATGGGGTGGGATGGGGTGGGATGGGTGGGATGGGGTGGGGTGGGATGGGATGGGGTGGGATGGGGTGGGGTGGGGTGGGGTGGGGTGGGATGGGGTGGAGGGCAAGCGGTCGTGTAGCGGTTAGCGCACTGCGCTGCGAGGCCAGTCGACCCGAGTTCGAATCCCGCTCACGTCCGCCAACAGCAGATGAGGATTATACTGGTCAACACACCTTTTCTGGCATAAGGTATTCCAACAGTTGTAATGTAATTTTGGGGTGCTGATTCCAAATCTGGCATCAGTTTTTGTCTATCACATCAGGTTTTTGAGATATCAAATATTGCATTTTCAATAAAAAACTGCAGAAGAAAAATATTAAATAAATGTGGATATCTACATAAAATTATATTATAAACACACTATCCTAAAAATACAGCACTATATTTTAACACTAAAGCAGTCACTGACTCGTAACAACTTGGAATCATAAGTGCCAGAGTTAATTTCGGGTAAAATCAATGAAAATGGGGAATGCCGATAGCATAAAAATGAGATGTGATAGAGCAAATCTGAGATCAGATTTGGAATCAGCACCCTGAAATTAGTCTAAGACAGCTGCAAAAGTCCAGGGCAGAATTTTTTTTTTGTTGACCAGTTAATTATCTGAACCGAGCCCTGGCCACAGCCTCAAACGAGTACGTGTGTGCGTTGTATAGTAAATGTCGTCACGAGGGAGAGACAAAGGCGGCCGGGCGTGGTTGCTGGCTACCCCCCCCTCGCCACTTTTACGCCGTGCCGCCCTTGATCGGTGCTACTCGCTCACAGCACTTTGCCCAAAAGCGTGTTAAGGCTATACGGGGGAGCTTTGTCTTTAGTGGGGGCGACGGATCCCGCGCGCGTGGAGGCTGCTGCGCCCATCGCTCTCCGTGGCTCGCGCCGCGTGTTGCTTCGGCCACGGTGTCCGACGGTTTGCTCCACACCCTCCTGAGAGCTTCTTCAGACGCTGCAGCCCCGGTGGACGCGGCTGGCGCGTTGCGGTTGCCGCTCCCGACATCCGATGATGTTTTTTTGTTGAGATCTTAATCCGTTTTTTTTATTGTTTCATCAACTTTCTCTTTTGATTAATTGACTTTGTTCTTTTCATTATCCTTTTGCTTCACGCCTTATTGTTATTATCATAATCACATTTTATGATGCGCCCTTGCATCTCATGTAACGTCTATCGGAAGGGGGGAGCTTTGTGTAGTCAGCTCCGTTTTTGTCGATTTCCCTTCCTCACTCCGTCCATTCGGGAAGCTGAGTCTGTTACACGCTTTTTAAAAATATCGTCTTAAAAATCACCTCTTTATTTTTTCTACTTCAGGCTTTCTCCGTAACGTTAACTTTCAGAGCTTATAGACATTGTGCTACAGAAAACTTTACTTCATTTATTTAACCAGGTAAGGCCCACTACTGAGCTCTAGATCTCTTTCTCAGAAGCGACCCGGCCATAACATGATAGTTCAACTCAGTAGCTTATCATCGCTTGGAAAATTATAGCAGCCAAATACTCTAAGCGAATGTTTCTAAATGTGGAGGGGAAAATCGGGAGAATCTGGAAAAAAAAATCCAGGCCACCACAGCGAGAACATGCAAACTCCAAATATACAACAGGCGCCAGGTCGGGATCGAACCCACGACCTCCCATATACCAGGCGAGGTAGTTAACATCTCATCAGGGTCGGGATCAAACCCACAACCTCCTATATACCAGGCGAGGTAGTTAACGTCTCATCAGGGTCGGGATCGATTGGGCATGCCGTGATTGGCTGGGCATGTCAACGCGCGCACACGCACACAGGCTCGCGCTATCACTAGGGCTGAACGATTACTCGATTTCAAATCTAAATCGCAATTTGAAACAATGCGATTAGCAAATCGCAAAGGCTGCGATTTTTAAATCCTTTATATTAAGTTCACTTGCTTGCTTGCTTGCGCGCTTACGACCGTGGAAATCTTTCGGTCGTTTTTTAACCCACTTCCCGTGATCCAATCGAGCTGACATTTTCCACACAGACTCGTTGTGCGTGACAATTAATGTTCGTGCAATTTTTTTTCCAAAATTTTACACTTTTTAGGACAAAAATATTATATTTAATTACCAATTGCTTAATGCTGCCATGCAATTATCTGACCCATAGGTGGCAGCCATCTCAAGCCAGAGGACGAGAGGACTCTAGCCGCCACGCATATAAAGGATTTATAGTGAAAAACTTTTTTTTACGGGTTATACTTGTTAGGATTTGAAAGTCCTATTACTTTCTGCTATTTCTTTTATACCTGATGATGATTGCTTGTGTTGCAATCGAAACGTCGTAGTATGATATTATTTAATTTATTATTTTATCTTTATACGTGACTTTACCGAAAGAACCAAAGAAGAATAGATATTTTCCCCAAATCGTTCAGCCCTAGCGTACACTCACGAGTGTGAATATTATGCGGAGACTCCAATTTCAGGTCGGCAGTGAGGTTTGCTTTGGGGTTTGTAAATTGCTGCTGACACGAGCAGGTGTTTAATCAACGAATCAGATGACAATCAGGACACATGTGATGATCAACGTGCCACTGGATGGTGATGTTGGCCTGGCGCCAGACCTGTTCTCCTAAGAGGCCGTCTGGATCTTCCTGGCTTGCAAATCTGAGGTGGCACTCGCTGTCTCTGTGGACTATAATCATGGGGCGTCTCTGTTTTTTTTTTTTAATAAAGACTATAGACCATTTCCTGTCTTGTCATCAGAGACATCAAGCCAAATTGAGTTCGTAAAAAGTCACAGACGCCTAATAAAAAATATATATAGGGAGCACAAAGATCGCTGGCTACAATCTTCAGCAATGTTTCCGGACCAGAACCCTAAATCCACGCCTACTGCACAAACCATTTCAGATGCGGAAACTTGACGCACAAATGGGGAAATTAAAAACTCCGCTGTGCGACTATGGTCAACATCCCGAACAGAACCATGGGGCATATGACGACTCAATGCCCGCTTCACAAATACGAAGGAGGTATCATCACAGTGCGACACTACACTACTGATGCAATTATCTGGCTCGTTTGCCTCAACGTAAAATTACGGTTGTAGCTCTGCACCCTACGTCAGCCACACTAAGAATGTTTCAATAATACAGGTAGGAACAACAGTTCCACACTGCCCACCAGGGAGTATTTGTCTGTCGTGCATAGCCCCTCCCAAACGTGTACGCTCCCGGATTGGTTGAAGTGCGTCACGTGACCGCGAGCTTTCTGTCGTGCACGAATGCGCTGTCCAACCAAGTACCTACCTGCCCACTCCGAAGGAACGTGTTTCATTAAACGAGGAATAATGTAATTTGCCTGTAAGCGATCACTTTGTGTGCATTGTTTGCACCACGTCTTTTTTTATGGACGCGCCGTGTGGTTTTTTTCCTCACCATAATTCCATCGTGTTTGAGGCTGTATCTTCATTATAATTACTATGGCAGATTTAAATAAGTATTTTTGTTAGAGATGCGGCTTGCTATTTGATGATAATCTATATTGAACTTAATTTTTCTTTAAAAAAAGATACTTTTATATTGCGATTATGATTCGCTCGCAAATTTTTATTTCTCTTATCTGTTATTATTTATTGTTGATTTATTTGAATGTGACTTGTTGTTTTTGTTGAGGAGAAAAAAACCCGATTGAAGAGCTTCTTGGCTTAGGCCTTAGAGGGTACTTCAAAATACACCGAAAAAAGATTAAACATCGTTGTATGTTTTCTCAATAGCGAAAACTCCAATAAGAATAATTTACTTTCCAAGAGATCATCTTGAGCCAAATGATGCAATGCGTCCGGAGGATGCCGATCAGATGATATGTTGCAATGCAATCAGCTCGTGTGCATGTGCTGGGTAGATTATTTACCCTGCTAGATGGAAAGAGACGGCGGTGGTCGGGGAGAAATCCCATCCAGCAGTGGATTGACCATGGCCAACGACTACGACGATGATGCAATTATGTGTAACAACTGCACACCCGATCATAGGTTGAATAATGTGCCTTTAAAACAATCGAGGCACCACATCAACAAGCCACTTACAAGAATGTGCTCGCTGCGATGAATCCACACCACTCGCATGACCGCTGTGCATTGGGACTCTCCCATAAACGAGAGTTCCCCCCCCCCTCCTCCTCTTCGCTTCAAACTCAAACAACATTTCACAGGACGCCGCGACTTCCCTCCCTGTTCCTCCGTGAACCCCACGCAAAGCAGCGAGCGCATCGTGGACTCTGTTAGCATTCCAGCGACCCAACTCTTAGCTCTCTCTCTCTCTCCCCTTTCACTCTGCGGGCACACAGGCACGCGACATTCTTGTCGTGATGTGTGCGAGTCGCGCTTGCGTGTCAAAGCCTGGGGTGGTGGTGCTAGTGGTGGCGGTGATGATGGTGGTGGTGGTGGCTATGATAATAGTAGTGGTGGTGGCGGTGATGATAGCGGTGGTGGTGGTGGTGGTGATGATGGTGGTGGTGGCGGTGATGATAGCGGTGGTGGTGGCGGTGATGATGGTGGTGATGATGGTGGTGATGGTGGTGATGGCGATGATAATAGTAGTAGTGGTGGCGGCGATGTTGGTGGCGATGGTGGTGGTGGTGGCGATGGTGGCGGTGGCGATGGTGGCGGTGGTGGCGGTGGTGGCGATGGTGGTGGTGGCGATGGTGGTGGCGATGATGATAGTGGTGGTGGCGATGAGGATAGTGGTGGTGGTGGTGGCGCGCCTCTGCAATGTCCCGGCCTGTATCGTTCCAACGAGCGGGTTGCCGCGTGCGGCTCTCACGCACCAAGTCACAACAAAGCGATCTCTTAGTTTTCGTTGCCACGCGCAATCGATTTTAATGAATGACTACTTCCACCACATTATTATTATTGCTGCGTGTTCAAATGCGTCCTCGTACAATGAACCGTGACGGCATCGACGTGCAATAAGTGATCAGCATCAACAGGTCGCTGCGTGCATCTCGTTCATGGATTGAAACATTAAAGACGAGCCACTGCAGTGCGATGTTGGCCGTGCAAACACAAACTGTGGATCGTATCGTAAATCCATAGCGATACATTGAGACGCACAGAGATACATAAAGACGCATTAAATACAGGTCACGGTGCGATTGTGTCCATGCAACCCAAGCTGTAGACCGTATCGTAAAGCAGTGTCGTCTGCGCTCCTTTAGTGGAGGAGGAACAGCAACACTACACGAGCCCCCTCTCATTGGCATTTAGCTACTGAACACATTTCCATCTCACGCAATAATTACACCGATCAACAACAAAAAAAAATTCTGGCCTGGACTTTTGCAGCTGTTTTAGACTTAATTTCAGGGTGCTGATTCCAAATCTGATCTCAGATTTGCTCTATCACATCTCATTTGTATGCTATCGGCATACCCCATTTTCATTGATTTTACCCGAAATTAACTCTGTCACTTATGATTGCAAGTTGTGGCGAGTCAGTGACTGCTTTAGTGTTAAAATATGGTGCTGTATTTTTAGGATAATGTGTTTATAATATCATTTTATGTAGATATCCACATTTATTTAATATTTTTCTTCTGCAGTTTTTATTGAAAATGCAATATTTGATATCTCAAAAACCTGATGTGATAGACAAAAACTGATGCCAGATTTGGAATCAGCACCCCAAAATTACCTTAAGACCGTTGGAATACCTTATGCCAGAAAAAGTGTGTTGACCAGTGTAATAGAAGTCGTGTTCACTTTGCATTGCATTAGAGCGCCAACAAAATTACATGCATCGCTTCATTTCTCACTTTGACGTCTTCCGTAACGCTGCTGGAGACCGACTTTGAGTCGGGATTATCCGTGTAAGGCACTACGAGTAGAGTTACAAGATACGCCTGTCCATAATAATGCAGGATAATAATACGATGTTATTTTCTACATTCCTACAAATGATATGAACAGGTCGAGCGCAATATGATGTGAGATGGATGTGGTGGCGTGCCAAATGAATTCCCAGGACAACGTTCTGGACTGTTCGGGCTGAATTTAAGTGGCTGTGCGTGGGGAATTGATGGAGTTTAGTTGAACCAAATCGTGATTGCCCTCCCCCCCAGCTGTGTTTAACGAGCATTGAACACTGCAAATTCACAATGGGTGATCCTGAGCTCCGAATGGAAACTACATTTTTGTGGTTGAGAACCGGGATTGCCAGGTGAAGTCGATGAACCGTGTGATTGGAGCAGCTGTTTTGTTGTAATCGTCATGCATTGGTCAGTTCGTGCAACATTTTACCCAGTGAAATGTGTTCAATATTAATGATGTTTTACTTGTGTATATGTGGCGCGCGAATTTTTATACCGATCAAGAGGCAAAGCGAGGGCCAATTTGTAGAGCGCCTGTGGGAATCCGAACTTGATCGTGAAAAACAACGCGCTGATGGGCACAGAGAGGAAAGTTCTCCCACGCACTGCCGGCGATGACACGGATCAGAAACGCGGATATCGACGAAGGAAATGGAACAAATGCTAGAATGTGCGCACAGAAGCATGGGAAGGCGCATCTCTGGAATTATATTTAGTGGGCAGACGGCATGGATGAGAGACCACACGTGGTTTTGACATCAGTGTGACTGTGAAGAAGAGTTCGTAGACTCGGACAGCAAAACGCGTTGGAGTTGGACATCAGAACGCGTTGGACTCGGACAGGAGGACGCGTTGTTGGAAGGGAAACTAAAGCCGCTGCTCGCGATTAATAACTTGGAGGTGGCCAAGGTAGATACTGATCTGCAGAGAATTTCCATGGAGCTAGTGACTAGGTGGAACCAGGTGGACAGTTACAGTAGAAAAAAAACATTCTTACTCAAATTGGAATTGGCAGCCTGGAGCCAGTGTTGGAAATTCCACATTCGTATGACAGGACTGATCTAGCGATAAAACAACAGAAACGGCACGGCGCGCGCACACGTGCATAGTAAAACATCTTCACGGCGTTGCTTGCCACGGAGTGTTATGCGCAGACATCGTTTGAAACGTTTGCTCCAAGTAGACCCATAAAGTTTGCTCTGAGACCTCCCTATGATTAGAACATCGCGAGCGCGTTACACAAGAGACTTTTGACTTTTAAACAACTTTTATTGCCGCCAGCAGCAACAGCACTGGAGGCGATTTCGATTCGAAATACACAATCACGATCAAACAAATTAAAATAAACGCTACAAATCCACGGAGAGAGCGTGCTGCCTCTGAGCCGTCGCTCGCGACGCCAGTTGCACGTGGCGGGCAACGATCATCATCATCATCATCGAGAGAGAGAGCGAGAGAGAGCAATCCTTATTCTTAGGTTTTTTTCGGTAAAGTCACGTAGGTAAAAAAATAAAATTAATAAAAGTAAAATACCTACGTGACTTTACCGACAAAAACCTAAGAATATGAATTCTTGCAGTCACGAAAGCTTCAAATCTAGAGAACGATCCCCCTATCCTCGATCCCCTTCTCGTTGCTGGGCGCACGTGCAGCGCCTAACTAACACTGCACCTCGGAACGTATTTGGCCGGGCCGGAGAGTGTCCGTCGAGACAAGGGGGGGGGGGGGCACTCTCTGAGCGCGGGAGGGAGGGGATGAGGCAAGTTCTAAGCGTGGGGGGGCATCCTCTGAGCGTGGGTGGGGGGTGATCTCTGAGCGTGGGGGGCTCTCTAATCGTGGGGGGCACCCCCTGACAGCGCGGGGTGCTGCGTGCACACAATCGTCAACAGAAGGCGCCTGTGTAAGAAGCCAGCACATCCTTTGTGTGAGCCGTGCCTCGCATCCCACACCCGCTCCTCTTGCCTCTCGCACAGCATCACGCGTACAGACACAGCAGTGGCTCTACACCTGGGCTGGGGGGGGGGGGGAGGTGCGAGACGTGCCACAACTTTTTTTTTTAGAGGGGCAGATCATCGAAAACGCAATTTAAGTACGGGCACGTCAGTACAACTACTAAGTTTCATCAAACCTATCGCACTTTTTCGGGTTTAAAAAACATTAACCAAATGACTCTGAATGTCTTCTTGGTTCTTTCGGTAAAGTCACGTAGAAGGGAAATAATAAAATAAGAAAAATAAAGCATTATATTTTATCTATTTAATGTTTTTTTTATTTAATTATTTCCCTTCTACTTGACTTTACCGAAAGAACCAAGAAGATGAATTCCTGCAGTCACGAAAGCTTTAAATCGAAATTTGGCTCTTAATGTCACTGAATAATACCCAGAAAGACCCTACGTACATGCAACCTACTCGCTGTACTGTATCTTATCTTTTTATCTTGTGAGTGAGTGTATTTATCACATCCACTTGCATAGAGCAACCAAGACATTGTTTGGTCCATTTAGCTGCAAATTCAAACCTGATTCTCAACTGCCCATTATTAAGCAAGGGCATTTGAAAATAATTATGTTCACACGACAGTAAAAATAATAACATTCATGTCCCACGGTCGAATATCACAACAATCGAAATGCATTCGTTGGAAGCTCAGGACGAATTTGCTCTGTTTGGCACAAATTCACGTGAGCCTCAAATGTAATAGAAGTATTACTTTTGCAAATAAATACTCAGCCGACCCGAAGGACAGCACACTGATGATTGTGAATCACCGTGCCCGGTCAGCAGACTGCGTTGGTTCCTTTGTTTGCGAAGCTGCAAGTAATTTCGAATGTAATTGGAGCCTACATTAATAATTTAGAATTTAGCGAGTTAAATGCCATTGCTTTTTTAAAAATAAAGTCCCTCTGCAAAAATATTATTCGGGTGGTAGGGCTGCAGTTGGAAACGCATCATCATCATCATCATCACCGGCAGCCATGGTCAATCCACTGCTGGATGAAGGCCTTCTCAAGGCACCACCTCTAACCATCCTGCGATGTAACATCCACCCGGCACATGCACAGGGACTCATTTGTAACCAATCGCTCCATCTCCTCCTTGGACCCGTTCCATTCCTTTGCTGCCAAAAACACACGAATTGTATGCGTGCGTTCGCACTGTAGGCTGGCTCCCCTGTCATTACCTCCCGTGGTCACTAGTCCCTTCGCACTCACAGCTGACTCCCCTGTCATTACCTCCCGTGGCCACCAGTCCCTTCACACTCACAGCTGACTCCCCTGTCATTACCTCCCGTGGTCACTAGTCCCTTCGCACTCACAGCGGACTCCCCTGTCATTACCTCCCGTGGCCACCAGTCCCTTCACACTCACAGCTGACTCCCCTGTCGTTACCTCCCGTGGCCACCAGTCCCTTCATACTCACAGCTGACTCCCCTGTCATTACCTCCCGTGGTCACTAGTCCCTTCGTACTCACAGCTGACTCCCCTGTCATTACCTCCCGTGGCCACCAGTCCCTTCGTACTCACAGCTGACTCCCCTGTCATTACCTCCCGTGGCCACCAGTCCCTTCGTACTCACAGCTGACTCCCCTGTCATTACCTCCCGTGGCCACCAGTCCCTTCGTACTCACAACTGACTCCCCTGTCATTACCTCCCGTGGCCACTAGTCCCCTCACTCCGCATGCAGGCTCTATTGTCATTACAGGTGTATATACATGTATGTTGAACTTCTTTCGCACCGTCCGTAGCCAACCGTGCTAATCGGAGGCGCAATGTGCGCCCGGGTGGCGCTGCGTGACGCCCGCTGCCTCACAGCGAGAGGCTTCTGGGTGCGATTCCCGACTCGGGTGCCTTTCTGCGTGGAGTTTGCCTTTCTCTCCCCCTGTTCTGCATAGGGTTTTCTCCGGGTTCTCCGGGTCCCCCCCCCCCATAGCTAAAACAGCAACAACAAACCCACACACAATATAACTGGTATTGACCAAACATCCCGATGCTTAAAATAATTATCTGCAAATTACTCAAGTGACTTTACACACACCAGCAACATTGTCCCACGACTGCGAAAACTTGGCAGGACCCTGCTGACAAAAAAAGAGTCTGAAAATTCAGGGAAGCTTTACTGGCGACACAGCACCAATAATAATAATAATCACAATATAAATTAAATCGTTCTGCCTCACAGTGCGCAAACTTGGTCAGATTCCGCGAGCAAATGAACGTCAAAGCGAATCGCTGGCTGCGAGCCACCGTTTCGTGGATCTAACGAACGCGCGTAGGGCGTCGCGTTTACGTTTCCGCGCAATTAAAACCAAAGTGCTAAATAGGGGGTGGGGGGGGGGGTGATAAAAGCGGAGAGCATCGTTTTCAGTCGCCGTCTCTCGGCTTTCTCAAACGCTCCCCGCTGCGCACAAACAATCCGAGCTGATATTTCAAGATGCCGCGTTCGGGTCGAGTTCCGCTCGCCCGCCCGCCCTCGTTGGCTCAATTGAGGGGGGCAAACGGTGCGCCGCCGGGTGCATTCAACTGGCTCGGAGTCGCGGTTTTAAGAGCGCCGACGTGTTTGGACGCAACGCGCTCCTGCC
Organism: Lethenteron reissneri; assembly: GCF_015708825.2. Lineage (NCBI taxonomy): Eukaryota > Metazoa > Chordata > Hyperoartia > Petromyzontiformes > Petromyzontidae > Lethenteron > Lethenteron reissneri. The sequence goes on along the minus strand of NC_083797.1, from coordinate 10,824,806 downwards.
CCCGTGAATTAATTTTTTGCGCGGTCGATGTAAAACCGCGCCGAGCCCGCCCGGTCGCTCGCTCGCTCGCCAATCTACCCCCCGCTTTCGTTTCAAACCACGGAACGGTGATGGATTGCGAAATGCTGGGCTCGTGGTGGCTGTAAACCTTCAGCGTTAATGCTGACTAATGCCTGCCTCGTGTGGGTAAATAGGCGAGGAATAAATCCTTCACCCTCCCCCTCTCTCTCCCATGGCTCAGTGACCTTGGATAGGTCAATATTTACCCGTTAAAATTTGTTGTGATGGTTGGACACACAGCGGACTTCTAATTGCTCGTTCGGCCCTGTGGCGGGGGGCATTGCTAGAACACCTGTGCCGATTATTTATCTCTCAGATTTTTCTTTAAGCAGCAAAATTTGTTTTTCTGTTGGCAATTTTAAAACGCCTGTTTATGTACGAGTGCAATTTCATGACGCTGCTGTTCTAAGTATGTTAATGCTTCATAATTTGCAGCCCGTTGCCAATAAAGTGTTGGATGAAAGCCTTTCAGTCATGGGGGTTATTTGACCGTATTTCAACTTTGCTAATCTGTGTGAGTTGATGAAGTGTATATGTGGGGGGAGGAGGTGTTAGGTGGGGGGGGGTTCCGGACTGTGGAAGTAGATATCACAGTGCTACTTCTTGTGAGATATCTTCAAATTATCTCTGAGCCACGCGATGGGTACTGCTGTACTTTGACACTTACCCTGGTATAAAGATGGAGTTGTTTCCGCTTTGGTTGAAAAGAAACCCCCTAAAATCTAATGTAATGGATGTGTTTCGTATGATAATTGATGACCCAGCTGGCAATATGTTCAGGAGATAAATGCCCAGGTCTGCTAGCCACCAGACGGCTTCGGGAGAGAGTTCGTGTAGTGTCGCAAGCCCTCTGTTGAGGAAGCACAGACTACAGTGCCTTCAATCGGTCACTTGACGAGTGTCTGTCACTCGTCAATTGACAGTAAAGCGTCCGAATAATAATAATTATAATTTCAACTTATAATGAACACGCCAACTGCTCAAGCTTGAAGAGAAAGAACGACTCAGAGACACGAGGAACACGTACAAGTGGGAAAGGCTGCCAGGTGGCGAGCCAGTACCAAATAGCACCCAAGGTCTGCGGTCCTCTGTATATGAAGGTGTTGTCGGCCGATTGATGAGCGTTTAAATGTGGGAGGAAACCGTAGCAACTGGAGAAAACCCACGCGTGCGAGGGGGAAACACTCTATCCCATACTGATGACACGGGCTGAGTCCAGATCTGCGTTTTCCTGGCTTGCCAACGTATGCCACCTCCTCAAGTTCAAGTTCATTTATTAGGTATAGCCCTGTGAGCCATTCGGCTCTTGAATCGGGTGCAACCGCAACAAACAGAAAACAAACACATGAACAAGAAAACATCTTAAAGTGACTATGTGACTATGTGCAAACAGAAAATCCAAGAAAAGACAGCAAAATATTGCAGAAAAAGCACCGTACACCAACACTGTGTGCAAAAATCCCAGTGGGATGCAAGTCAAACAACAACAACCACAAGACAACTTAGATTAAGGCAATCAGTCTACCTCTGTACTACAACAAACAAACATGGCCAAACCAAAAAACTTTTCGAAAATCGCCATAAAAGCTATGAAACAGTGATCATAGGAACTGTGACCGAATTTTCACAATAAACGACGTAAGAACATGTACTACCAAACTCTGCAGCCATAGCTGTCTGCATTAGTCACTCCACAACAGCAGGAGCATCAGTCCTCGACGCCCGTGGGAAGGGCGTTTCGCAACGATTGTGCGCGCGGTGATTCACCAACCCTCGCTGCTTCCACAGCGCTGGGTCACGGGCCACGTGCCTAGCCAGCACCGCCGCCCGTCTTCCACGCTCACGTGCGGACAGTGATGGGACACCCACGCACGGACAAACGGGGCGCAGCAAGGCACCTGCTGCGAGTTACATCTCCTCCCTGCACCGTCCTCCCCCCCGCCAGCCGATTACAAGGCTCCACTTAAAATTCACCAAATGGAGCTGCCATTTAAGTAAATTGCGTGGAAGTAAATTGTGTAATGGCTACAGACAATTTGCGTGGGGGAGTGGACAAAAGGGGTGTGTGGACCATTAGTGCGTGTTTGTGTGTGTGTGTTGAACTTCGTTTACACCGTACGTAGCCAACAGTGCTAATTGGTGGTGCGGGGGGAAGGACAGCAAACTAAACACACAAAGTAGTTCTAAAAAAAATTCGTTTTCAATCTAGATTGTAAAGTGCATAGCTCCAGTGGCTTCCTAATATCCGAAGGAAGAGCGTTCCAGACGGCCTCAGGAGCGCGTCTGAAAGCGCGCGATGCGGTGACCGCCTTCTCTGTTCGACGATTAGCCAAAAGCCGCCGCTGCTGTGAGAATGACCAGAGTGCGCGCAATGGTTTTGCGCTTCTTGACGAAATCGTCAAGGTTCATCGCGGTTCACCTGCGGACAGCACTCCCTGTGTTGTGACGCGTGCGAGTTGGACAAAAGTAGCGAACCGATGCCCTTCGCCAATAGCAGCAGCAGCGGCAGCAGCAGCAGCAACTGCGGTGGTGCTCATCGCTCGTGCTTGGTCTCGGGCCCATCTCCGCATGGGGCAGCGCTGCAGACACCGTGATGAAAGTGTGAGCGTCCGCAGGCAATGGCGTTTCGTGGCACGTGAGGGAGTGTGAGGAGGTAGAGAGAGGAAGAGACGAAGACGATAGGAGCAGGGAGAGAGTGAAAGGGCGTGAAACGGAGAGAGAGAAAACGGAACGAGGAGAGCGAGGGAACGTGACAAACAGCGGGAGAGTGGATTATGCAGAAGTGTGAGATATTCAGACGGGAAATGAAGAGGTGGGAATGGTGAGAGCGAAGGGTGAGAGGCGAGAGCTTGACGCATGGAGAGAGACAGGGAGAGGGAAGGTGGGTGAGGTAGAGTAGGGGGAGGAAAGGGAACAAGGGGATGGAGAAACAAATAGAAACTAAAATAAATGAGAAATTGGGATATACAGTACAGGCTAGAGAAAGGTGGAGAGAGAGAGAGACACGTTTTGCTGCCTGAGATGGCCGGATGGGTGGACGGTCAAGCCCAAAGAATGTGCGGGTTGGTAGCTTATAACAAAAAATAAATAAGGAGATATCTCCTTCACAGATATCTATCTGTCCACATACAAAATATATAGAAGCGTATTTGTTACACAACCCATGGGCCGCACGGCCTTCTGGGAGTGTATACTTTTGAGCAGGATTGTTTCATGGCAAGCAAACTCTGGACCGTGTTTGACACACAGTATCTCATCAGCAGTCAGATTTGCTCGAATAAATATACTGATGAACTGATCTTACATGCAAGCACGTTTTTTTATTACGCTACGGGGACCCAATTATTTGAAAAATAACACGGCTCAATAACGACGCTCATGATTATTTTAGTTGTCTCAGCTGTGCGACAGCCTATTGTCAATTCCCTACCGTGTTGGGGTTCCACCCCACATTGTGTAGGTCATGGGAGTTGTTTGACCATACTTCACCATACTTGTCACTGCACGTTGGTGAACTGGTTCAGAATTCACTGGGCCACAGACGTTAACCGTCGCTGCACGGTGATTGAACACAATGAAAATGTTCACAGATATATTTATTCATAAACTGAGTAAGTAACTTCGTGCGACTTGGGAAAAACTTTCTGCTCCAGAAAAACCGAAATGAAAACAATAAATGCTGGTACCCGCACTGAGAGGCACGCACACAGCCATTCGTTAGCGCGGGGGAGGCAATTTGCGAGTGGCGGACTGATTTATGAAGGGGCCCTGATCATTTGGACACAAATCCATCATTCTTGGCTCAAGAATGTCCGTTAAACATGAGCTATTCTCTCTGCGCTGAGGGTGGAGGAAAGTGGAAATGGGTGGACAAGATACTGGAGTGTCGCTTGTAGATAAGCGTTTAAAGACCGTCATGGTGCCGACCGTCCGCCCGCCTGTTATCCGTGCGACAACAAAAATTGCTTTCTGGGGGCTCACAGGGCCCATGGTGGTGATGAACTATGATGAATGAGAAACGTGCATTGTGGTACCCTGTGAACTGACAGTCCAAATTAGTGCACGCTTGACGGAGGCTGAAGAGACTGCAGACCGAACTACAACTCGGTTTGTCAAAGACAAAACTGGCCGGAACAAAATGTAAAAGCTAACAACTTACTGCATCGTTTTTCCTCAAACCATCATGCATATAAAACAAATGAACATATCACATTTTCTAACTAACCATTTGTGAAGCTCTGAACCGATTTTAATCTTCGATATGTGTGTAAGTTGAACTTCTTTCGCACCTTACGTCGCCGACCGTGCTAGTCGGAGGTGCAGGGGAGGGTCAACAAACTAAACACAAAACATCGTTCTAAAGAATCGAGTTTTGAATCGGAATTTAAAAGTGGCTTCCTAATATGGGAAGGAAGAGCGTTCCAGACGGCCACAGAAGCGCATCTGAAAGCGCGCGACGCAGTCACCATCTATATAAGCAGAGCTTAATGCTGTCTCCACGTGATAATACCCTTCCTTTGTTTGACCCAATGACCTATTTACTTTTTCCCAGATCAATGTCATCGAGTAGCATTTCTTTAAACACGCAAACTACCAACCGGCGTCGACCTTCTGTGCCTCATCAACAACCGAGTCCGGCTCGGTAAATGCTGCCGTGTTACCAGATATCATTGGCAGGAGCACTCCGTCTTCATTCTGGAGCCCTGTTCAACAGAAGAAGAAAAAAGCAATATTGTATACAAACTCGTGAGGTGCTTCTGTGGAGCATCATCGGGGGTGAAAGCAATAACTCGTTTGAAAGGTGGGTTGCTTCAAATCGAAACAGGTCAGACGTGCCTTTAGCAAGAGTGATAGCAGCCGGTTCACATTGGAGAGTTCACTCATCCGGCCTCGGGGCGCGTCTAACGTGAAGAGTACGTGGAGCGCCGGCGAGGCGTGGGAGCCGTGCGCGCGCACTGCGATTGGGCGGCTGTTAGAGCCCAGCGGTCGCCCTGGGTAATACTACGGGGTGTATTGACGAACAAAAATATGCACACTTTGCTTCATGGCGGGTGAGAAAAATCCCCGGGGCATTATTCTGAACGGAGTAGTTTACATGTTCAAGGCGTCAAGGTACACATTTGAAATATTTCTTGAAAAAATATCTAACTGGGTGAAAACTTCATAGCATCATTGCCCCCTATCAAATGATCGTCGTTTGTGAAACGGCACCTTCCTGATGTCCTTGCGATACAAAGATTGGGCGAATACCAATTGCACTACATTCTTCATAATCGTCATCGTTTTCAGCCATGGTCAATCCAGAGCTGGATGAATGCCTCCCCAAGCCGCCACCATCCCTCGTGATCCTGTGATGTATTCATCCACGTAGCACCTGCGAACAATGACTAATAAGCAATTAATAATCATTAGTTTTGCTATTCATTATGGAATCTCTGCTTGTGTTATGAAATTCCGTTGGGGGGAGGACGGAGGGGGATCCTGGGCCATCCAAAGGTACAAAAAATGCACAAGGCCTGAGACAGATCACTTCCCCTATAGCTGAGACACACTTCCTAAATGTGCAGCCAATTTGCGTGACAAACAGCCAATGGTGAGTTTTGACATTCAGTGGAAATCATCCTCAAATGAGTGTGAATGCGCGCGTGGGCGTGTGTGTGCATAGAGCGGTGCGCTACGAACATCGGTGACGATTATATCTGAACCGGTCCTGGGCCTCCTATCAAATTATTACCTGCTGCGTTGTGTGAAAACATCGCCACTGGGCAGACAAAGGCGGTCGGGCGTGGTGCTTGCCGCCCACCCCCTCGTGTGCCATATCGGCCTTCATAGGTGCTGCTCGCTAACAGCACTTGCCCCAACAGTCTGTTAACAGCTGTACGGGAAGGCTTCGTCTTTGTGTATATAGCAGCGTCCAAGACACCACTGGTCTCTTGCTCGAGTGTAACATTGTTATCTGGAAATGTAGCATTTGCAAAAATCATGGAAGCATTGTCCAACCTGCAAATGTTATTTAATTTTATCAACGTCAGCCATGGTCGATCCACCGCTGGATGAAGGCCTCCCCCAAGCCGCCGTCAACCCTCACGATCCTGCGATGTGGTAACTTCGCCCAGCGCCTGCACACAAACTGATTTCATCGCTCCGTCTCCTCAATAGACATAGCCCTAGGAACCGTTTCAATTCCTTACACAAAAAACGAAAACTTTACTCTTTTTTTATTTATATACCAGGTAAGGCCCAATGAGCTATACTGTAAAGCTCTTTTTTAGAAGCGACCTGGCCACAAATGGCTTATCGTGTGGAAATGTATAGCAGTCAACGAACTCTAAACGCGCGATGTTGATGCTAAATGTGGAGGGGAAAACCCGAACTGACCCCGAGGAAAATCCACGCGACCACGAGGGAGAACATGCAAATTCCAAATATTCAGGCGTCAGGGTCGGGATCGGACCCGCGACCTCCTGTACACCAGGCGAGGTAGTTAACATCTCGTCACAGTGGCGAGTAATAAAATTGGAGTGCTTCCCTCTTTGGTTTGGCATTTAACAGAATTTTGGGGCAACTGCTGTTAGTGAGCACCTAAGAAGGCCGGCATGGCACACAAGGGAGTGGGTGGCCAGCACCATGCCCTGTCGCCTTTGTCTTCCCAGTGTTGATGAGTATACACTGCAAAAGGACACTAAATTAAGGCTGAGTCGACCTATGAGAGGCCCGGGACCGGATCAAATATTTTCCACTGTTATTGGTCGTGAGCAGGACTCTAACTCGGGACCGCCCGTGTTTGCAGCATACACGTGCACACATAACACAAAGACAAAGATCCACCGTGCAACCTTAACGGACTGTTGGGCCAAATACCGTTAGCGAGCGCCTATGGAGGCCGCATAACGCCGCACGCACACAAACGCAATCAGGCCGCCGCTTGATTCTGCGATAGGAAACAGCTGTACAAAACCTAATTGCCCGCGTGGCTCTCAGCCCAGATGCCACGGCATGCGACGAGTACAGCGTTCATCCACCGTGCACGGGTGACTGCGTGCTGCACAGAGAAGCGCACACGAATGTTGAAATCGCATCGAGGTGGAGCGCGCCCGCTTGCACGAGTGTGTGAGCAATCATTTATTTTGCCGCGATGAAGACATGAATTAATTTGAACAATCGTAATGAACTATTTAACGTTGAATTACGGAGAGAATGTGTTTTTGGTTCAACGCGTAGGCTTTCGCGACCAATATTATCCAAATAGAGGGTTTTTTTTGGTGTTAGATCGTGTAAATACGCATCGTTAAATCCGCTACCACCCGTCAAAGCCAATTAGTAAGGTCTGTCCCTTCAGCAAAACGTGGCAATTCGTTTCTAGTTCAGTTGGAGAGTAAACCCATGCGTACTCGAATTGTACATTTTGTGGGTTTACTCTCCAACACACCGGTGTTACTGTTCTAGTAACGAATTTGCACGTTTTGTTTACGTAACAAACCTTACTAATTGGCTGCGTCGGGTGGTGGCGGGTTAAATGACACACATTTATATTTACGATATATAATCCAACAAAAAAAACCCTCTTACGGATAATATTTGTTTTTGGTTTCTTGCGGCGATAGAGGTGGACAATTACAAGGTGACGTAGAAGGGAAGTAATAAAATAATAAAAATAAAACATAATAAAATAATTCTCACGACGTTTCGGCCACAACGCAAGCAGCCGTCCTCAGGTGAAGAATGAAACACCACCAAGCTTGGAGCGTATATTTAAGCTGGGTTGGAGGGGGGAAGAAGAGCGCCTTGACAAACTAATTTGCATATCAAGAGGAATTTAGCATATTTATGGGAAATGCGTCGGAGGTGGGCGGGGAGTTTCAAAGTCATATTATGCCCGTGCATTATGCAGGATTAGCAGCATCAAAGGGAGGGGATGGGGGTAGCATTAACAAAGGGAAGGAATGTTAATAGTATGTATCTGCAGTTACTAAACAACCACGTAAAAAACTAAAGTATAAACTACATAGTATGACTTTACCGAAAGAACCAAGAAGATGAATCTCTGCAGTCACGAAAGCTTTAAATCGAAATTACAAGGTGGCCTAGCCCGCAATTATAAAGCCACGCGCGTTCAATGAGGCATGCAAGAGAATTCGCGTGCCACTTGAGAATCACAATATTTCTTTCATACCGCAGGAGCCGTGAAGCTCTTTTTACCACAGATGTCCGGTAGGGGCACGCGGTCAGAAGGTTACAACAACACACGATGCAAAAACACGATAGGAGTGCTAGTAACGAATTGGCATGTTCGGTTTACGTGAAAAACCTTACAAATTGGCTGTGTCGGGTGGTGGTGGGGTTAACGACACATTTATATATTTACGCGATCTAACCCCCCCAAAAAAACTGTATTAGGAATAGGAACGTTTAGCAAATAATTACAATATATATACCAATAGCACTAAAAATTTTATTTTCCAGGTAAAGTCCACTGAGCGATTCGCTTGTTCGTTGCCACTGCAACCCGAGCAGCAGCCAGGGGAGGAAGCGAGGACATCAGCTGGACCAGGTGTATCGCTTCATCGCGTGGCCGTGGGAGATGCCAGCGGCTTGGGGAGGCCTTTGTCCAGCAGTAGATAGAGTCATCTTGTTGGGCGACTTCAATGCCCGAGTTGGTCATGATACTGGCATCTAGTCTAGAGTGATTGGAATGCATGGACCAGATCAGCTCAATAACAACGGTAGGAGGCTGCTAGATTTTTGTGCAGCCCATGGGGGACCGCACAAACTGTAACAACTATAGGGGCATTTCACTCCTCAGTGTGCCTGGAAAGGTCCTGGCAAGGATTATTCAATATCACCTTGCCAGGCATGAGGAGAGGCTTGTGGTGCCCCAATGCGGTTTCAGGAAAGGGCGGTCCTGCACAGATGCCATATTTTCAGTCTGTCTGCTACAGCAAAGGTGTAGCGAATTCAACAAGACCTACATCTGTGCTTTATTGACCTGGTCAAGGCTTGTGATACCATCAGTATATTTGGGCTCTGGGTTATTCTTCGTGCTTTCGAAGTCTCTGACCCTCTGCTCACGATCATTACAGACCTTCATGACGGTGAGTGGGCCCGGGTAAAACTACGTGGCTGGGGGTCGGAGCCATTCCCTATTCACCTTGGGGTGCGACAGGGATATCCTCTGGCTCGCACATTATTTAGCATCTATTTCGACCACGTAGTTCGTGAAGCCTTCGATGGCTGTACTGAAGGAATTTCGATCTGGTACAGATATAATTGGAGACTGATCGATGCCCGGGTGCGGTCAAGGGATGGCTCTCCCTATTGGTCAACCATGATATGTATGCCGATGATCTGGTAATTGCTGCTCACTCAGAGGAGGAGTTGAAGGTGCTGATACTGAACATAGCGCTTGCTACTAAGAGGTGGGGCCTTGACTATCAGCCCCACCAAAACTAAGCACCTGCCTGGGTATTTTGTACCATCGGATACTCCACCCCCACAACTCCCAATTGGTGATGGGGCAGTTCTGGAGAGAGTGGAGAGTTTCCCATACCTGGGCAGTGTGATCATGACCGCCTCCGGTTTGACAGCAGAGGTCTCACTCCGAATCAGTCGAGCGGCATTATCTTACCAGCGATGTCAAGATCGTCCTCTGTGGAGGAGGCTCGTGAAGGACGCTACCGGGAAGTTGGAGGCAGTCGCCCTCCAACAACAACACTAGTCGGAGGAGCGATGCTGACAACAACCAGCGGAGCGCCGGGTGGCTAAAGCACAGCAAGTTGTCACAGTAGAGGGCACAGGTGGTGCATCAGCCAGTCATCTTGGTCATCTCGGTCAGTCGACCCGTGGCACCTGGGTCTGCCCCGTGACCTGCCAGCGGGCGTTCGACACTTCACGTGGCCTCAAGGTGCACATGGCCTGGCACAAGCGTCGTGGTGACGTCACCACCACTTAGTGGCGAATGGCGGTTGTTGTTGTTGAACTTCTTTCATGCCATACGTAACCAACCACGCTAATCAGAGGTGCAGGGGAAGGACAACAAACTTAGCACACAACTCAGTCATAAAGAAATAGGTTTTCAATCTAGATTGTTCTTAGCTCATGGGGCTTCCTAATGTCGGAAGGAAGAGCATTCCAGATAGCCATATAAGTGGATAGGAAAGCGCGCGCTGCAGTGAGCGTCTTTGTTCGATGGTTAGCCAAAATGCGCTGCGAGGATGACCGGAGTTCGGGTGATGGTTTATGTTCCTTGAAGAGATCAGCAAGGCATTGCGGTTCATCTGTGGCAAACACTTTGTGTGTAATGAGTGCGACCTCGTGAAACTTGCATTTAGCTTCGGGGATTGTTGATCACAGATTGCGTGGTGCATTGCAAATCATAGTACTCATGAGGAGGATGGTGGACAAACAAACACCCTTCTATCAGATTTGAAGCTTTCGTCACTGCAAGGGTTCATATTCTTAAGTTTTTTTCGGTAAAGTCACGTAGGTAAAAAATTAAAATTAATAAAAGTAAAGTAAAATAATAATATAATATATAAATAAAATACTTTTATGAATTTTAATTTAATTTTTTTACCTACGTGACTTTACCGGAAAAAACCTAAGAATATGAACCCTTCTATCAATCGACGGTGGCGCTATGAGGATGATGAGCGTGCTCACACGGGAACCCCCTCATTCCTCTGGGCTCGGCTGCCAAGCCAAGACCTCAGTGAGGCGCGTAAAGTTCACTGCAATCGCGTGTTATTGCGCCAATGTTTGCCCACGGATCATGATCTTAATTGGGCTTATCTCTCGTCAACTACCGCGGTCCCGCCTCCCCCGTTAAAGCCACCGCTCCGGGCTGATTTGCGAGCGATTCAGAAGCAGAGCATGAAGAGTTCGCTGGGAAAACAACCGCCGTTATCGGCTCGCTGTGGGTGTTGGCAGTGGCCGCCCCTGCGAAATGTGATTTTAGGAGCTCTCATGAAGTAGTTCGCCTCTGACAGGCACTTGGTGGCAATGGAGCAAAGTGGACGTTCGAACGAATGTGACACTTTAACACCCGTGGGTTTTATGGGAATTGCGTTTTTGGTTTGCCATGTGTCAGCTTTTAGATTCTGACCATGCCTCGTGTGCCTGGTACAATACTTAACAGGTTCTCTTGAACAGCACTTGTACCAAGAGTAGATGTAGGCTACACGGGGGGTCGTCGTTTCTTGCATGCAATGTGGAAATGGTGGCGCGGTGGTTAACATGCTGAATTGGATTTCCAGCCAAGTGTAAACTGGGCCGAGACCACTTTTCCAGTTCCAAAAACTGGCCATTCCACTTTCCATTGCTCATGCCATCATCATCCGAGGCCATCCTAGCTTCCCATAATTTATCTCAGCCTTAAATAAGCACCTAGCGAGCGTAGTGTGTAAATTTCAGCGCTCGGGAGATAACAGCGGCTGGGCATGGCTCCAACCACAGCATACCATCGTATGCCATACTGGCATAAATAGGTGCTGACTATCAACCGAACAATTTGCCTGGTTAAATGGGGGCTTTTTAAAAATATATATATCTGCACATACACATACCCGTCATGCTGTATTTATTTTTGTTACTATATTTTCCCGATTAAATGTAAGTGAATCTGAAAACTCGTGCCTCGATATTTTGCCATGTTATTTTTTTTTAGTATTTTTTCATGTAAAGCACAAAGCAAAGGGCCTGCAGATACTCCGCGTGTACACGTGGGACCAACTGTGGGCACGCATTGTCGCGGCGTAACATACTTGCTTTAATTCTAGATTTGAAGCTTTCGTGACTGCAAGGATTCATATTCTTAGGTTTTTTCGGTAAAGTCACGTAGGTAAAAAATTAAAATTAATAAAAGTAAAATAAAAATAAAATAAAAATCACGACGTTTCGGAGGCAACACAAGCTTCCGTCTTCAGGTGGAACCGTCACAGCACGCTTGCTGCATCAAGTAAATGAGAAATTCCAAAAGATACTACCCCGTATATATACTGGTTGAGGGGGGGAATGAGCCAGGGCAGGCCCCCTTTTTATTATTATGGTAAGGTTGGTGCGGCTTGAAACTACGTGACTTTACCGAAAAAACCCAAGAATATACTTGCTTCAAAACCATCTCGTGGCTGCACACTGCCAATGCAGGTGAGTGTCACCACTGCAGCATGATCGACCAACTCTTATCTTCCATAACAGAGGGTTTTTTTGGGTTAAATACGCGCGTTATATTTACGCGATCTAATAACCCCCACAAAACACCTTTTATGGATAATATTGGTCGCGAAAGCCTAATTTGTTAAACCAACTCTTTTCTTATTCGTATTTATTTGTATAGTTTGTTGAACTTCTTTCGGACCGTACGTAGCCAACCGCGCTATTCGCAGGTGCGGGGAAAGGACAACAAACGAAACAGTAAAAGCAGTTCTAAAGAAATGAGTTTTCAATCTAGATGATTTAAAAGTGCACAGCTCCAGTGGCGTCCTAACATCGGAAAGGAAGAGCGTTCCAGACGGCCGCAGAAACGCATCTGAAAGGGCTTGATGCAGTGAGCATCTTTGTTCGACGGTTAGCCAAAAGCCACTGCGAGGATGACTGGAAGTTCGCCTGATGGTGTATGCTCCTTGACGAGATCAGCAAGGTATTGTGGTTTACATAGCGCCTTAGCCAAGGTGCTGAGCAGAGAATTAGCAACGGTACAGCAAAACTGTGTGATGAGAAGGATGGTAGTACATGATTAATATGATGAATATGATGATGCGGGAAACAGATGATCATGAGAGTGACAATGAGTGGTTAATTGGTGAGTGAGTGTGATGGACGGGTAGGGAAGTTGGGAAGAGGGATGGAGTTAATGATGGGGGAAGGGGGAACAGAGACACAGAGACATAGAGACAGCTGGGATTGTGAACAAGAGGGCGAGACGGAGCATAGAACGAGATGTGACAAGCGAGATATGACAAAAACAACAACAAACCACCTTAAACGCATTTGTTACCATTGGATTCTGGAAGCTAAGCGGGGCTGAGCCTGGTTAGTACTCGGATGGGAGACGGAATGGGAATAGTGTTGTAGGCTTGAGCTGAAAATTGGCCAGGAGATTGCAGGACAACAATGGGAATGGTGATGGTTCACCCACACTTATGTGCGGGTTCTCTCTGGGTTCTATATTCACCTTCTACGAGTCAAACACTATATTTTTGGGTTTTTTCGGTTAAGTCACGGAGATAGAAAAAATAATAATAAAGTGAATAAAATGAAAATAATAAAGATAATAAAATTAGAATAAAAAATAAAAACTACGACGTTTCGATCGCAACACAAGCGGTCGTCATCAGGAAAGAGGGATTAGCCTCTAAAGGCAAACTGTTTATGAAGGTTTAAAATGGGCGTAGCCCAAGTGTCAGCAGCATGGGCGGGGTAGCTAATGTTAATGTTGTTGACGGTGGAGGTTGCTGCGAGTGGTGATGGTAGTAGTGGGCAGCGATGGTCCTGGTGGCGGGCTTCCACCAATTAAAGAGCTGCCAGGTCTAAAATGGAAACATTACAGCCAGTTATGACTTCAACTGGTTGATGATTGCTGAATTTGTACCCATCTTCTCGGTTGAAATTGTGTCTATGTCTGTATATATGGATGGCTTCATGAACGAATCTTTGTTGATAACCAGTGGGCTTGCAAAGTACCTTCGTCTTGAAGAAATCAATTTCGTGTGAGCCAGCCGCATTAAAATAATGATCAGCAACGGCAGAAGTATTGGTCTGACCGTGTTTCAAATCTGCCTTATGTTCACGGACACGGTCCGAGACATGTCGCTTAGTTTCCCCAATGTAACTTCTGTCGCATATACAGCTTAGTTTGTAGACGCCGGGATGTTGCATGTCAGGGATCTTGTCCTTGTCAAACACTCTTGAATGGAATTGGCCAAACATCCCAAATCATGGACCCTCCTGAAAAAAAATGTCTATTCCTTGATACATAATGGTGCGTGTGTCATTATTAATAGCCGGATAGCGAATGTACATCGCAGCACCACTGCAGCTGCAGTTATTAATCTAGGTAAAACAAAATATGCAAGTTGTGAGTTTTTGTTTAGTTGTAAAGCTGCATTGGCGATTAGGTCATTATTCAACTCTGCTCACAGTTGTGTATATTTTCGTTGGCGATGGATGTGCCATCGAGTTCCAAATGAATGCCCAGGTGTGGAGGTGAAGCTTCGCGATTGTTGAGCACGGGCTTGTGATGAATTATCCCGATCCCTGCCAGGGATTGAGAGAAACGCAGTGGAACGCGTGCGAATCCACGTGACTGCTGCCTCAGGATCGCTGGTCCCGTTTGTCCGGACCCATGGACGTGCGCAGACGCTCTCGGCAGAGGTCGCAATCGGGTACCCGGCCGGGTACGATTAGCCGTTTGCGACCCTGGTGCGGCCGGGTACAGATACGGGTAGGCCGTGAGTCACTAGTGAGTAACCGTTTGTCACTCATTTCGGGTAGGGTACGGGTAGGATACGGCTACCTGTGGCCGGGTGCGGGTACCCATTTGCGACCTTGGTGCGGCCGGGTACAGATACGGGTAAGGAATAAAAACCCGTTTGCGACCTCTGGCTCTCGGTGAGACTGCAGTGCCGTCCGCATCAAGATGTCAGAGGCAGCGCCGGTCCCCTTAACGAGAGTGCTCCATCAGCCGCACTGAAATGACCCTCGCAATCAAGAAATCGTTTCGTGACAAAAATAGTGTCGATGCTGGTTGGGTGTAGCCGATTCGCAGGACGTATTCACTCTCACAGTCCTATTTATCACAACGGGTTTCAGCCACGATACGCACGAGCTAAACTGCTCGAACCGCTGAATTGCATGTGCCTAGAATGATATAATTCACTGCACGTGAGTCAGACAATCTAAATATTCCCTTTTTAAAATGCATTACCGAACCACGAACATCAAGATTATTTAAAACACTCTGTCTGTAAGACCTCAATGTATCCTGAAGAAGGCCTATCAGCTGAAACGTCAAGGTCTTTGTTTACTTTCAGTGAAACAATAACAAACCTCTGAGTATGTTTAATTGCCCTCACATTTTACGTGTTAGTTCACTCCAGTAGCAACTTTGTAAGTCAGTAACTAGACAATCAAACTTTATTAAGCCAGGTGAGCGACCTGGGGGATATATTTATTTATATACAATAATAATAATAAAACAACATACTAATCCTTTGTCATGAGACTTAGCCTCAGTTTTGTACCAAATGTCTCTATGTTTTACGATGGATCTGTGTGTGTGTCGTGGCGGAGAAAGCGCACGCATGTCGGCGGATGAAACTCCGCAAAGTTTACACAAAGGCCAGCAACTACCTGCTGTTGTCTGCTGCACTGCCGTCTTCTAGTTGACAACCTTGAAGGCACAACTGTTTTCTGTGGTTATTTTCCATTGGGAGTCTCCGCTCGGCTCTGGTTCGGCCTGTGACAATGCTCAACGAAAACTAAACTAAAACTAAACGATTTTTTTTATTTAACCAGGTAAGGCCCCACTGAGCTATACAGCTGTTTTTTTCAGAAGCGAGATGACTACAAATGAAAGCTCAACGAAGTGGCTTATCGCGTGGAAATTTATAGCAGCCAAATACTCTAAGCGCATGTTGATTCTAAATGTGGAGGGAAAAAAACCGGAGGACCCAGAGAAAAATCCACGTGACCACGAGGAGAGCATGCAAACTCCAAATATAGAGGCGTCAGCGTCGAGATTGAACCCACGACCTCCTGTATACCAGGTGAGGTAGTTAACATCTCGCCTTTATTCAGCAGTGCTTTGACAATGGACTGTAAAAATAATAGTGGTCCAATATAGCAATTGTGAAATCACGTGACATTATTCGGTCCGCTTTGTAACAAGGAAATGTAAAAAAAAACAAGTTGGTGTAACATTTATCTGATGTTGAAATACCTAATTTTTTAAGTTATTGATATACCCATCGCAACAGAAAAAGATCCCGCTTGACTTCCATTCCACACACATATTTGAAGCAGATTGACACCGCTTCTGAAAAATTTGAAAAAAAATTCACTCATAAAAATAAGTGGAACATTCCTCCACTAATCACCACCATGTGGGTATCTCTGCATAAGCATTTCTCTGGGCCATTCAGGTGTAAGCCAAGATTATGGGTCATGAACATTCTCAATGGGTTTTTTGATTTACTTCTTAGCTTGTTTTCATCTGCAGCCCTAATTATCATCAGTGCCTGTAATCATGCCATCGCACCGATTATTACTCCGCAATTATACAGTTGCTTTGGACTCAGGACTCGTACCAGGTGAATAAAGTGTGTGTGCTTTTCTCTACATGCCTGACTTACCCACATCAAACGCAAGAACGTTTCAGTACTTGGAAATTGTAAAGTAACCCAATGTGTGCGAACGCAACTGCATATTCAGTTACAAGCGTGCGTGGTGCACCTTTCCAACGAAATGTAGCGGAGATTTTTTTTTTTTAAAGAATGCCACTCGTTTATTTCATTTATAAACCTCGAACGCTCCGTTAATGAAAACTGTGGCAACTTTCCAGCATCCGTAGCCAAAATAAGGTCCGGTTACCCAGTGACATGTAACAAAATCCTTCTAAAAGTAGGCAAGCATTTTCTTAATTATACAGCGTGTATATTTTTAAAATATACATTCGCAAAATTAATATGTTATAACTCAAAAAAGGTATTGGTTTTACAGCCTCTGGTGTAGTGATTTTCAGAATGCAGGATGAAGATAATTTCACGGAGACAACGCAGTGCTCTGGCCTCGACGCCACAAGGCTACGCCTTTGCCAAGTCTCCTTAGTCATGGCTCAGCTCAGGCTCAAGTGAGCCGGCTCAAAGCCACGCACTTAACTGGAGCTGGCTCTGAGCATGCTCGCAGCCAGGCTCATGACCTCCAAGAGCTGAGCCTGAGCCGAGCTAAGGCCGATTTGCTCAGGTGGCTTTGGAGGCAGGGGGGGCGCCACGGTGGCGAGACGTTAACTCCCTCGCCTGGTATGCATGGGGCTCGTGCGTTCGATCCCGACCCTGACGCCTGATGTATATTTGGAGTTTGCGTGTCTTTCTCTCTCTCTCCCTTGTGGTCGCGTGGGTTTTTCTCCAGCTCCACCAGTTTTTCACTCCACATTTAGAAGCAACACGCGTTTAGAGTCTTTGGCTGCTATACATTTGCACGTGATAAGCCACTTCGTTGAACCATCATTTGTGGCCAGGTCGCTGCTGAAAAAACAGTTGTATAGCTCAGTGGGCTTTACCTGGTAACCAAACCAAAAAAATACTGTCATAGTTTTTGTTTGGTAAATAAATAGAAGGCCATGTCAATCGTGGAGGTGTGTTTTACCATACCTCACCATGTCGGAAAGAGCAGTGGGCGCAGGACTGCTCCATATAACACTCGGCGCCATCCATGCCCTTACCGTGTCAGCCCATTACCCTTGGCCCCCACTCACCGACCCCCCCTCCCCCCCTCTTGTCCAACTGCAGCATTGCCCCTCCAGCCCAACCACCTGTAACTCAGTAGCACTGCCCAAGCCAAATGCCAATCCGATGGCTGCTTATTTTGCGTTGAGCCTCTTCGCCCCCCCAATTGAGGTGGTCCACAGCTCGCAAAGGCCGAAATCCAGGCACCCCGAGGAGATGCAAGCAGCGAGGCAATGTCGCATGCGGGTACCAATGGAGCCGCCGTCTCGCAAGACACCACTTGTCCCGCTCCGGTTGTATTTAGCGTCTCAAGAAACTGTTGTTTAGTGCATTAGAGTGCCTAATTCGTGATGGCTTCGCGTACCCAGAGCTGTCTCGACACGAAGTAGAGCGCTGGGCATATGGGACGGAGGAGAGACGTGAGAATCAAAGTGAGAGGGAGTCACAGTGAGAGACAGACACACGAAGAGGTGCAGAGAGACAGAGAGACTTGGAGGAATACACGACGAGAAAGTGAGATGGAGAGACACAGAGAAACACAGAGAGACACAGAGGGAAACAGAGGGAAACAGAGAGACACAGAGAAGCACAGAGAGACACGGAGACACACAGAGAGACACAGAGAAACACATAGAGACACAGAGAGACACAGAGAAACACAGAGAGACACAGAGAAACACAGAGACACACAGAAAGACACAGAGAAAAATAGAGAGACACAGAGAGACACAGAGACACACAGAGGGAAACAGAGAGACACAGAGAGACACAGAGAGACACAGAGGGAAACAGAGAGACACAGAGAGACACAGAGAGACACAGAAGGAAACATAGAGACAGAGAGACACAGAGACACACGGAGAAAAACAGAAGGAAACAGAGAGACACAGAGAGACACAGAGGGAGACAGAGATACACAGAGAGACACAGAGAGACACAGAGGGAAACAGAGAGATACAGAGACACAGAGAGACACAGAGAGACACAGAGGGAGACAGATACACAGAGAGACACAGAGAGACACAGAGGGAAACAGAGAGATACAGAGACACAGCAGGAAATAGAGACACAGAGAGACACAGAGGGAGACACAGCGAGAAAGAGAAAGTGAAAAGTGACAGCTTAACGGCTCAAACATTACATGAATAGGGAACATTATGTGCAGACTGGTCATCGAACACCATTGCTTACCAATCACACAATTACAAATAATTCAAAGGCGTTCCAATGGCCATTTTTACCGTGATCAGCTGCACACTATGGTCCAGATGTCTTGTGACCGCCAATTAATGACAACCGAAAACGTCCCTCCCCCCCCCGCTTGCATATTTATTTCTGTTTTAAATGAACCTTACTTTTAAAAAGATTAAGTTTTAGAGAATTAAAGACATCTGGACCACCCTGCACGCTGCCGAGTGTTGGCAGTGGTGCCATTACAGACAACGATTCTGTCAGGACCAGTGCGTAACAGTCTTGCGCACACACAGTTGTTACCAAGAGGTGTCCGGTATTGATTTGAAGCTTTCGTGACTGCAGGAATCCATACTCGTTGGTTCTTTCGGAAAAGTCACGTAGGTAGAAAATAAAATAAATCACGACGAAAGCTTTCCCACCTGATGACGGACGCTGTGTTGTGCCCGAAACGTCGTGATTTATTTTATTTTATACCTACGTGACTTTACCGAAATAACCAAAGAATAAATAGGTGTCCAGTTGGCTGAGGGGGTCAAATTGCTGCGCCGGCACCGTTGAAATCCTGGGTTGGTATCCGGGCAAAGCCACCTTTGATTAAAACGGGTTCTCAAGTTTGGCCCGCAATTATTTTCTTCGCCTCATTCCGCCCCTCCGATTAGCGCGGCTGGCTACGTACGGTGCGAAAGAAGTTCGACGTTCAGCTGATGACTGCACACAAAAAAAGAGGCGTCGCTTGATGTGGTCAAAAAAATAAACAAATCCCAAGTTCTGAGAATTAAAGCATAAAAATGTTCTGTTGCATTCCAAGCAGCAAATATCGCGATGACAGGGTGCATCGGGGCATTGCACCTCGTGAGTGAAGCGTAAACGAGGTCACGGATCTTCGAAGAAGTTCTATGATGCCACCTTCAGTGGGACATTCCCTTACATTGGGGTACGCAGGGCTCTGCAAGAGCCGCGAATGAAATATCTGTCGCGTAATTTGACAGCGACAGCACGGTTCGAATACAATTGTGAAAGAGACGAGAGAGTGTTTTATCCGTTATAAGGTGGAGACATACAGCGTTGCATACGGTTTAAGGGGCCGTCCATAAATGACGTCACGCACCTAGGGGGGAGGGATCAGACATTTGTGACGATGTGTGACGAAGGGGGGGGGGGGGTGAGAAATGTGACATCACATCAAAATGCGCAACTTTAAATAAATATAGACAACACGTTCTACTTAATTAAATAGACTTTTTAATAAATGTTTTCTCCTACAACATCAGAGTTCAGCGCCACATTAAATACGCACTACAATGACAATAGTTTAAAGCGATTTGAAGCATATTTTTTTTTGGGGGGGGGGGAGGCAGAGCTTTGTGACGTCATATTTGAGGGGGGGGGGGGTCTGACTTTTTGTGACGCCGTTTGAAGAGGGGGGGGAGGGTAAAAAATCGTCCAAAATCGCGTGACGTCATTTATGGACGGCCCCTAACTCAGATTTTCAATCAAGCGGCCTGGATTTTATAAGTCTATCATTTAAAATAACTCAAAATAACACAAATATATAATAGATTAGTGCCTTTCCTAAAAACATATCATAGTTGAAATCTCATGTACATGAGTATGCATGTGTATGCTGTACATGTGTGTGTGTGTGTGTGGTGGAGTAGCTCACAACAACGAGCGGAGCACCGGGTGGCTAAAGCACAGCAAGTTGGCACAGTAGGGGGCACAGGTGGCACATCAGCCACTCATCTTAGTCATCTCAGTCAGTCGACCCGTGGCACCTGGGTCTACCCCATGACCTCCTGCTAGCGGGCGTTCGACACTTCACGTGGCCTCAAGGTGCACCTAGCCTGGCACAAGCGTCGTGGTGACGTCACCGCCACTTTGTGGCGAATGGCGGTTGTTGTTATAGCGGTAGTGGTTAGCGTTCTTTTCTTCGTACCCCGTGACCCGAGCCCAATCCCCCTTAGAGCCAAAAACAGCGGTGGATATTTGAACCGGCCCTGGACCTCCCCTCGGTAGACTCAGCCTTAAACGAGTACGTGGCGCGCTGTGTAAACATCGGCATTGGGGAGACAAAGGCAGCTGTTGTCAGACGTGCCGTGCTCATAGTTGCTCGCAAACAACACTTGCCACGACAGTCTGCTACAGGCTACATGGGGGATCTTTGTCCTTATTTTTCGGTTATTTCGATTACACACACACACTCGATTATACACACACACACTCGATTACACACACACACTCGATTACACACACACACACACACTCGTATACACACACACGCACTCGATTACACACACACTCTCGATTACACACACACACAATTACACACACACACTCAATTACACACACACACTCGATCACACACACGCGTACTCCACGTCTGCCCCCACCCCCACTCGTGAGCTATTTGAATGCAAAGTCTTGAGGCAGGTCGCCAGCTCGGAGCGCGCATACCGAGAGGGCTAATTAATGTAATCCTCTCCGTCCGCACCTGCGCAAAGTTGGCCGCTTTTTTTCCTTGTTGGGGTTCTGTTCTTTTTTTTTCTGCGGCTGCTGATACAAATATAACTCGGCTTGGATTAAATACAAAACAAAAACATGTCGAGGTTGATTTCATCAGAGGGGAATGTCGAGGCCAAATGTGTTTTTTGTTGTTGCTGCGACGATTGCATCCCGATGATAAAAGCTCCTGTAAGGGGCCGTCCATAAATGACGTCACGCGATTTTTGAAGATTTTTGACTCCCCCCCCCCCCCTCGTCATACGGCGTCACAAAAAGTCAGGCCCCCCTCAAATATCACGTCACAAAGCTCTGCCCCCCACCACAAACCATATTTACATTTTGAAAAAAAACATGCTTCAAATCGCTTTAAATAATTGTCATTATAGTGCGTATTTAATGTGGCGCTGCACTCTGATGTTGTAGGAGAAAACACGTATTAAAAATGAGGCGTTGGAAAGCTTAAATGTTGCATAAAATTAACTTGACAATATTCAACGTCTAACTAAAACTGCAGATGTTCAGAAAATTACATTGAAATTATCTTATAATTATAAAATATTAAAAGTAATTATAACTATAAAAAATACTTGAAATTTTGTAGTAGAACGAAGGAAAATCAATCATGTATTCATTCCACAGAATGAAAAGCCCTGGCAGAATCATTAGAATCAAATGTTTAATAACAATCATTAAAAACAATCACAAAATGTATGCTTCTCCATTCTCCCATGGAGAAGGAAAATGCTCCTTCATGGAATAAATGAAAGGTGACATTAGTAAATTTAAATAATCAAATAGTTAATAATGAAAATTAATCAAAATTAGTGTTATAACAATCATATATTCTTTCCATTTAAAGCTTTCGTGACTGCAGGGATTCATCTTCTTGGTTCTTTCGGTAAAGTCACGTAGCAGGGAAATAATAAAATAAAAAAATAAAACAATAAAATACAATACAAGGGCTGTCGGAAAAAGTTGCGCATTTTGATGTGACGTCACATTTCTCAACCCCTCCCCCCACCCTCGTTACACATCGTCACAAATGTCTGACCCCCCCCCTAGATGCGTGACGTCATTTATGGACGGACGGCCCCTAAGAGAAAACAAACATCATGCCCTGCGCACCTTCTGCTTGGTATATTCACAGAGCGTCTGCACGCAACCCCATCTCAAGACCCCATTAGGGGGCATCCATTTAGTCCGTACGCATGGAGCGGGGAGTTGGGGGGGGTAACCCAAATGCGTTCGCTTGTGTATGGGGGGTCTATTGATAATATGCGTACGCATTGGAAACGGTGGCGGGGGGGGGGAAGCCTCAATACGAATTTGTCTACATTGGCCTTCAAATCAGTTAGATCGTCCGGCGGTGGACGATCTGTTTGCTTAAACACGTTAATATTATTATTCCTTGATCGTTTCTGCGTGGATTAAATATCGGCCGTTCTATAGGATTCTGGGGGGCGGGGTGCGTCAAGCGAACGTACGCAGGTGGGAGGGGGGGTGTAAAAAGTACGTGTGCGTACAGGGAGGGGGGGAGGGTCAAGTTTTTACAGATTTTTGCGTACCTACTAAATGGATGGCCCCTTATGAGCCGGTGAGACGCATGTATCACGTAGACACGAGGTGAAGATACACGGTATTATTATATTTAGTTTATATAGAAGAGAGAAGAATCCGTCAGAGGCAGGGGAGAGGAGGAGAAGGTATTGATCTTGGCCTTAAACAGGGGCAGGTTGGTTGTAAGTTTGAACTTGGGCACATTTTATCGATTTTCTTGTTAAATATACTACTCTTTAAAAAAAAATCTACGTCTCGAGTGTCCTGGTTGGCTGCTGGCTGGGCTCCTGTCCACCCCAACAGTCACTCTCTGTTGTTGTTGTTAGTGGCTGCTGAGAGCCGTTGCCACTGAATCTAGCTGGGTAACTGGCTAAAGAGGCTTTCCCATGTAACACATAAACATTTGAGTTGAATAAAAATGGCGTAAGAAGTTCGGAAGACGTTGAAAAATAATCAAAATCATGGTTAGCGACACTGAAGAGATGGGAGTGACATATACAGAAGACGGTTAATTTAAATTGCTCTAACTTTTCGACGAGTGCTCCTATGAATGCAATTATTTCCCCTGAATATTATTTAAAGACTATAGAACATATAATATAAACCTCACAATGCATATTATCTCGGCATTTATGTAAAAAAAACTACTTTCAGTGCTTCCAGTACACGAGGATTGTGAGAAGAGCATGAACATGGGCAGCTGTTTCTCATTTTCAAATGCAGAGCAATGGGCTCTCTCCTCGTCGAATTAAAAATAAACACAGACTGCATGGCTGCTTACACAAAACATTCGTCAATAATTCACCATTCGTCCATAACACAATCTATATATATCCACAATAGAGGTTTCATGGGTTAGATCGCGTAAATATAAACGTGACGTTAAACCCGCCACCACCCGACACAGCCAATTAGAGAAGGTTTGTCACGTTAACAACGTGCCAATTCGTTACTCGTTCAGCACACCTGTATGTTGGAGAATAAAACCCACGACATTTACAATTCGAGTACGACGTTTCGCCAATAATTACAACCAGCATCATCACGCAGACAGCCTGATGATGCTAGTTACTAGTAACGAATGTGCATGTTTTGTTTACGTAACAAACCTTACTAATTGGCCGTGTCAGGTGGTGGCAGGTTTAACTACGCATTTATATATTTAGCGATCTAACCCAAAAACCTCTTAATGGTCGCGAAAGCTTACGTGTTAAACAATGTCTATATGGCAGTGGTGCTCAAACGTTTTGGGCAAGAGCTCATCCTCATAGCACATTATGCAGGGCCTAAAACGTCACCCAATGTATACGTGTCCTTGCAATGCAGTGTTTTTGAACTTGCAATCGATAGCATGCATGAGGATGGGATCATTTGTCACACAAACAACTCCGTATGGAGCCGGACATTCAGAGGGAGAAAATTCAAATAAAATATCTTCGATAAACTCTGGCAGCTTTTGCACATCACGCAAAAGGAAACTACCGTGAAGCCTTTGGGGGTGCATTTAATGATTAGGATTCATAACACATGCTCAAGAATCTCATACAGCACAAGAGTCTGCAACACTGACACAACAACGAGCGCTGACAAAACACGATACATGGAACAATGCAACAACTTTTCGATTTAAAGCTTTTGTGACTGCAGGGATTCATCTTCTTGGTTCGTTCGGTAAAGTCACGTAGAAGGGAAATAATAAAATAATAAAAATAAAACATAATAAAATACTTCTGAGAATTATTTTGTTATGTTTATTTTTATTATTTTATTGTTTCCCTAATCCCTAATAAAAATAAAATAATTCTGAGAATTATTTTATTATGTTTTCTTTTATTATTTTATTATTTCCCTTCTACGTGACTTTACCGAAAGAACCAAGAAGATGAATGCAACAACTGCAACCCCAGTCGGCAGCCTGACTCGGTGGTAACACTCGCGCACCACAGCGAGAAGGGCCTCGAGTTCCATTCCCCGACTCGTGCGCCTCTCCGTGCGGAGTGTGTGCACGTTCACCCCCTGATTCTTCGTGTGTTTTTCTATGTTCTACGTAAGGCAGGCAGGCAGGCAAGCAAGCTGTGTTCAGAACTCGTCATTGTAAACTCAGCGACCATGCACCCAGTGGATCAGAATATGTGCGCGTATGTTTAAACACATGATCGATCACCGTGGTCCTCGAGCTGTACCGGATCGATTT
Source organism: Lethenteron reissneri (assembly GCF_015708825.2). Lineage (NCBI taxonomy): Eukaryota > Metazoa > Chordata > Hyperoartia > Petromyzontiformes > Petromyzontidae > Lethenteron > Lethenteron reissneri. The sequence goes on along the minus strand of NC_083797.1, from coordinate 10,799,861 downwards.
GTTCACGGGCACTGTGTAAGTCATATTCTTAGGTTTTTTCGGTAAAGTCACGTAGGTAAAAAATTAAAATTAATAAAAGTAAAATAAAAATAAAATAAAAATCACGACGTTTCGGAGGCAACACAAGCCTCCGTCTTCAGGTGGAACCGTCACAGGACGATAGCTGGATAAAGGCCCCTACATTACCACTGAACAACTAGACAAAAGGACGATAGCTGGATACAGCTATCGTGCTGTGACGGTTCCACCTGAAGACGGAGGCTTGTGTTGTCTTGTGTTGCCTCCGAAACGTCGTGATTTTTATTTTTATTTTATTTTTACTTTTATTAATTTTAATTTTTTACCTACGTGACTTTACCGAAAAAAACTAAGAATATGAATCCTTGCAGTCACGAAAGCTTCAAATCTAGAACTGCGTAAATCGACTCAGTTGTGGCTGTACAGCTCTCAGATGTGTTTTCGGGTCGTATCGCGTGTCGTTCGGCACAGTGTCTGACGCTTTATTCCACACGCTTGGAGCCTTCTTCAGGAAGTGAACCGAAGAGGCCTACGAAGTTGCAGAACAATCGTGCAAATGGTTATTTAGTGTTAAGTAGTATATAATGTTGCATCGAACTAGGCTCCACATCTTTCAGAGACGGTCCCTGCCTTTTACATCTGGCACTTCACCACCATTGCATTAAGCAAGGTTTCTGTTCAGAATTTGCTTTCTACTGAATCAATGCTGATGAAATAATGCAATCCCTGAAGACTTTGGGGCTGATATGCTGTGTATAAAAACACGTTTCATTTATTAATATCGAGTAACAGACGTAATGTCAATGAGATGCATTGTCTGCCCGTCTATTTAGTTGGCATGTAAGTTTTCATCTGTTGGGGTCATTGGCCAACACCAGTTACACCGTGCGAACCTCCGATTAGCACGGTTGGCTATGTGCTTTGCGAAAGAAGTTCAACATACATATATAAGCCTGTAATGACAATAGAGCCAGCATGCGGTATGAGGGACTAGTGGCCATGGGAGGTAATGACAGGGGTATCAGTTGTGAGTGCGAAGGGACTAGTGGCCATGGGAGGTAATGACAGGGGAGTCAGTTTTGAGTGTGAAGGGACTGGTGGCTACGGGAGGTAATGACAGGAGATTCAGCTGTGAGTGCGAAGGGACTGGTGGCTACGGGAGGTAATGACAGGGGTATCAGTTGTGAGTGCGAAGGGACTAGTGGCCATGGGAGGTAATGACAGGGGAGTCAGTTGTGAGTGCGAAGGAACTGGTGGCTACGGGAGGTAATGATAGGGGAGTCAGCTGTGAGTGCGAAGGGACCAGTGGCTACGGAAGGTAATGTCAGGGGAGTCAGTTGTGAGTGCGAAGGGACTGGTGGCTACGAGAGGTAATGACAGGGGAGTCAGTTGTGATTGCGAAGGGACTGGTGTCTATGGGAGGTAATGACAGGGGAGTCAGTTGTGAGTGCGAAGGGACTGGTGGCTACGGGAGGTAATGACAGCGGAGTCAGCTGTGAGTGCGAAGGGACTGGTGTCTATGGGAGGTAATGACAGGGGTATCAGTTGTGAGTGCGAAGGGACTGGTGGCTACGGGAGATAATGACAGGGGAGTCAGTTTTGAGTGCGAAGGGACTGGTGGCTATGGGAGGTAATGACAGGGGATTCAGCTGTGAGTGCGAAGGGACTGGTGGCTACGGGAGGTAATGACAGGGGTATCAGTTGTGAGTGCGAAGGGACTAGTGGCCATGGGAGGTAATGACAGGGGAGTCAGTTGTGAGTGCGAAGGGACTGGTGGCTACGGGAGGTAATGTCAGGGGAGTCAGCGGTGAGTGCGAAGGGACCAGTGGCTACGGAAGGTAATGTCAGGGGAGTCAGTTGTGAGTGCGAAGGGACTGGTGTCTACGGGAGGTAATGACAGGGGAGTCAGCTGTGAGTGCGAAGGGACCAGTGGCTAAGGGAATGATCGAGAAGGGAGCGTGGTCAGGTGACAGAAGAGGACGGTGGAGTCTACCGGTGGAGCGAGCGTCCAGAGTCAGCGAGAATGATCGAGAAGGGGGGCGTCGCCTCGTGTTGGTATAAAAGGGAGATGCACGGGATACTCGGGGCTGTTGCAGTGGGACTCTCTGCCTGATGTCAAGTGAACGTCGTGTCTTCAATAAAGTGCCATCTCAAGAGAAGTGTGTCAAGTCGTCATTATACACATATGAACCAAGGCCGTAATTATAATACATATTGTGGGGGACACATCCCCCCCAGTATTCAAATATGCTCAAAATGTCCCCCCCCCCCAATATATTGCTATACAATAGATTTCTGTTTATATGACTGTGGTTATGGTTGTACTTTATGTATCCCTAATCTCTGCCATTGCATACAATTAAACAAGAAAGGTAACAAAGAAAAAACAGAGCAATGCAATACAATACACTATTAGACATTATTGTAAAAAAAAAAAAATCCATCCTATGTGTTAGTGAATTTTTTTATATTTTAGGCAGGAAATTCGTTTAAAAATTTAGATTTTTTTTCTGGGAGGGGACCCCCAGACCCCCTGGAAGATTTGGTCCCCTCCAATGTTGACACCATGGCTACGGCCTTGCCATGAACCCACGTGAACGTCGAACATTGACGCCGAACGGCACCGGTCACACCGTCGGAGAGAGAGAGCTTTCTTCACGGGCACTTAGTCGCGAGCCGTAAATCGCCAAGTGGATTTATCTGTAAAGCAGTCCGCAGACTTGCCCCGGGGGCGGGATGTGCTGCCTTAAGTCAACCCCGCGTCCGTTGCTGTTGCTGTTGGTGGTGGTGGTGGGGGGGGTGGAAAGCCGTAAGCCGCCAGCTTCACCTGTCGCAAGCCATCATCGAGCCTTCCGCTCGTTCTTCACGGGGGTTGTTGGGGTTGGCGAGCCTCGCTCCGTTTCAGTGCCGCCGCGTCTGTCCGCGAGACGTCTGTCTTCAATTATTGAGATTCGACGCCAAGAGAGAGGGGAAGAGAGAGAGAGAGAAAAAAAATAAGTTGTAAATGCTGCACTTTGTCTAAGAAACCAAAAGTAGCAGCAGCAGCACCAGCAGCTGTGTGTGTGCATCTGTGTGGTGTGTGTGTGTGATACTGTTTATGTGTATGACTGGGCATGCGGTATACATGCCTCTGTGTGTGTGTGTGTTTAAAGGAGAGTGGGAGCGGTAGTGGTTAGTGACCGTGCTACGAATCCGGCAGCCTAAACGTAACGTCCAATCCTGGGACTCCCCAAGGTACAATTCAGCCTTAAATGGGTACCTGGTGCTGTTTATGAACATCAGCACTGTAGAGATGAGGGTGGTGGTGTTCGCCACAGCATCCTTATCAGCCTTCATAGATGCTCCCTTACTTGCCCCGACAGCCTGTGTAGGCTGTACGGGGGATCTTTGTCTCTTTTGTTGAGATAATGCAATGGTTAGCGCAATGCACGAGAAAGCCAGAGACCTGGATTGCATATCTGGCCAGGAAAATACACCAGTGGTGAGGTAGTATTTGCACCTGTTCCGGACCTCCCTTAGGTTGGCTCAGCCTAAAACAAACAAACGTCAGCTGTGTGCGTTCTGCATGCATTGCGTGGCCATGTCACGTGACGTGCAGGGCAAGATGGGGGCACAGATCCCCCGGTCACAAGCCTGCCTTTTGCCGACTACTCACCAACAAATTGTGTGGCTTATTCATCTTTTCGTTGTTTCCAGCCTGCGCACGCGTTTCCGTTTGTTACAAAGTGAAATGTTTTTGTTTGTTTCTGTGAGTGCTTATGGGTGCTTCTCTCTGTGCGTGTGTGCGTTTGTGCATGCTTGTATGTATGTATGTGGCGTGGATCTGTGTACATTTTCTAATCCCGTTCTCAGTACTTTCCTGTCTGACCTGCACATGTCCTAAATCCGGGCTAAGGTGGCTTCACTGGTGCCTCACAATAGTCCCCTTTATCCAGAAGGGGCAGCATATAAATAGGGCTTTAACCTCCCTCACCTCTGCCATGGCTCCCTGATCCTTGCTCCAACCCTCTCTCTGCGTGAAGGCACCGGCTCAGCCAGAGTTTTGGTTAAGAGTCGTGGGTGTGAAATTCCGCAGTCATCACGATGTTTCCCAGAAGGTAAATATCACTGAATTCCACACTTTATTAGAATTCCGCATCAACATCGCATTTATTGACACACTCAACGTATCCCCCCACCCCACCCCACCTCTCTCTCTCTCTCTTCGCTCTCAATATGCAAGGGGCGCCTTGAATGGATTATTTTTGCTTCAAATGCCTCGACGCTTTTAGGTAGAGGCGTCGTCTCCGAGAATGGATGGACAGGATAGCGCACAATGGCGGCACCGGTACATCATACTTCCGCAGCAGCTCCTACAAGACATTGCGGGAAACACAGTCATGTGCTTTCCCCAATTCTACAAAACAGAGGTAGACTGGAGAAGCATACCGCCCATGACCTCTCAGATAGAGCTGGTCCATTGTTCCACGACCATGACGGAATCCGCATTGTTCCTATTGAATTTGAGGTTCGACCACCGGGCAGAGCCTCCTCTCCAGCACTGAGGCATCGGCTTTACCTGGGACTCATACTCTTAGGTTTTTTCGGTAAAGTCACGTAGGTAAAAAGTAAATAATAATAAATAAATAATACTGATAATAAAAATAATAATATACATAAAATAAGTGCGTTATTATGTTATTTATATTATTCCTATTACTTTATTATTATTTATTTATTATTATTTACTTTTCCCTACGTGAGTTTACCGAAAAAACCTAAGAGTATGAATCGTTGCAGTCACGAAAGCTTCAAATCTAGAATTTACCTGGGACGTTGAGGAGGGTGATCCCTCTGGAGTTGGAGCACACCCTCTGGTCCCCTTTTAAAAATAAAATGGAAACCACGACCCCAGTTTTCCAATACAGAGGTACTGTACCCGCCTTCCATGCAAAATTGAAGAGGCGTGTTGACCACGACACTCCTACACTGTCCAGCGCTTTCAACACCTTTGGGCGAATCTCGTCCACTGCAGCAGCTTGGCCAAGACAAAGGCCCTCAACCGCCGCAGCGACTTCAGCAGCCGTGATGGATCCGACCCCCGCCAGCTGTTTCGAGGGCTGCCAACATGAGATGAGATCATGTCCACCGGGTTGAGGAGCTCCTCAAAGTGTTTCTTCCACCTCTCGACTATCTCCTGAGTTGAGGTCAACGTTACGCCGCCACCCTTACTGAAAACAGCCTGGGCCACGTCGCGTCGACCCCCGCCCCCCCAAACTCCTCCCACGCCCCGGGGATTTCGCTTGAGCGACTGCTGCAGCTGCCGCCCTCTTGGCAAGCCGGCACCTCTCAATCGAGTCGGGAGACTTTTTCCGAGCATAGCTCAGAAAGTCTCCTTCTTCATCTTGCGAGATTCCCTCACCACTGGTGTCCACCAACGGGTCCTAGGGTTGCCGCCATGACAGGCACCAACTGCCTTCAGGCCACAGATTTTCGCAGCTGCATCAACAATCGAGGTTCTGAACATCGTCCCCTCGGACTCAATGTCCACGACCTCCCCTGGAGTGCAGAAGTTTTCCTGGAGGTGGAAGTTAAAATCTTTCTGCACTGGGTCTTCTGCCAGACGTTTCCAGAAAATCCGCACTATTCGTTTGCGTATTCCACGTCTATCTGGTTGGTGTCCCAAGCATCAGATCCAACTTACCACCAGATCGTGATCAGTTGACATCTCTGCCCCTCTCTTCACACGAGTGTCCAGAAAAGTCAGTCTTAGGTCCGATGATACAACTATGAAATCAATCATTGACCTTCAGTCCAAGGTGCTCTAGTACCAAGTACACTTATCAGCCTCCTTGTGTTCAAACATGATGTTTGTTATTCACATTCCGTGACTAGCGCAGAATTCCAATAAAATCTCACCGTTCGAGTTCAGATCGGGGGGGGGGCATTCCTCTCAATCACGCCTCTCCAGGTATCTGGATCGTTTCCTACATGAGCATTGAAACTAGGGAGTTGGTAGGTGGCACTCTGTCGAGCACTGCACTCACCGTCTCGAAGAAGGCCAAATACTCTGGATGAAGGTGAGACCGACTATGTCTATCTTCTTGGTTTTTTTGGTAAAGTCACGTAGACGGGAAACAATAAAATAATAAAAATAAAACATAATAAAATACAATTCTCACGACGTTTCGGCCACAACGCAAGCAGCCGTCCTCAGGTGAAGAACAGGTCTGTCTTCAAGAACAGGTCTGTCTTCACCTGAGGACGGCTGTTTGCATTGTGGCCGAAACGTTGCGAGAATTGTATTTTATAATGTTTTATTTTTATTATTTTATTATTTCCCTTTTACGTGACTTTACCGAAAGAACCAAGAAGATGAATCCCTGCAGTCACGGAAGCTTTAAATCGACTATGGGGCTTCTGCTGCCTATGAGAACTCTTATGTCTAAGTTGAATGACCTACAATGACCAATATCTGCAGTACAGATGTAAGGGTTGTGCTCCTATCGTGGATAAAGAGGTCTTCTTCTGGAGGTCTGCACTATGACACAGGGTGATGCACTGCTATCTGCAGGAGTTCTGAATGAAAGTGTGTCTCATGACCTAATGCCTATAGGACATTTGGAATATAATGAAAAGGGTCCAGAAGTAATAAAAAATGTATCTTACTGACACGATGAAATGTTGCTTTTGGCGTTCCACAATCCCGTGTGCGCTTTTTATGTTATGTATGGTGTAAAGCTGTTGCTTGCACCATGGCTTTTTTTATCCAAACATCGTCTCAAATTATTTTAACTGTCATATTCTGGGAATGCTCTATTTTTTGACGTGTCAAGCCATAGGAATAACAATTCGCGTGCATTAGGCTCTGAAACGGCATGGCATTCAAAGGGCCTTAATAAAACACAAAACAAATGGAAATATACAAAATGGCACCAGGACAAAATAATTGAGAAAAATGGTGTTCCTCAGCAGTTAGCACGTTTTAAAGTGCGAGAACTCCTAGCACAGACCTTGACGTGCAATCATGGGCACGGCGTTAAATGGTTAATTACTTGTTTTTTTCCGATTTGCAGCATCGTTTAAGTAAAACCATCGCCGAACAAATGAGCCATGAGACATTTGGTGGACGCCATTTTTATTGTATTTCTTTTATTTTCCACAACAATGCAGAAGCAGAAGGAACTGGGATACACGCCATCCGAGTGATCGATGAACTACGCACACGGAATGGCAAACGGGACTCCATGTCAAACACAAAGGAGAGAAAATACAGAACGAGATGACGAGCAGAAGGCTTCAAAGAAATGGGGGAACAACTATAAAAAAAAATACTTTACCAGGTAAGGCCCCACTGAGCTATATAGCTGCTCTTTTTTCTATAAGCGACCTGGCCACAAATGATAACTCAACGAAGCGGCTTATCATCACGTGCAAATTTACAGCAGCCGGATACTCTGAAGGACGACCTGGAGAAAAATCCACGCGACCACGGGAAGAGAAACATTTAAAGCTCCAAATATACTGGCATCGTCACGGTTGGGTTCGAATCCACGACCTCCTGTATACCAGGCTTGGTAGTTAACATCTCGGCACCCAAGCACGCAGGGGCAATACAACAGCCACCAGGATTCAAGACATCGTCAAATTCCCAGGACAAGCCCGGAAACACGAAGCGACAGAGAGGTGGGTGGCCCAGGCTGTTTAGGTAAAGGTGCAACCCTGCAATTGGCGCTACGGTGGCGAGATATTGCCTAACCTCGTCAGGTATACAGGAGGTCGTGGGTTCGATGCCAATCCTGACGCCTGTATATTTGAAGTTTCCATGTTTTCCCCGTGGTCGCGTGGATGTTTTTTTTCGGCTCCTCCGGGTTTTCCCTCCAAATTTTGAACCAACATGCGTTTAGAGTCATTGGCTGCTCTAAATATATACATAATAAGCCACTTCGTTGAGCTATCATTTGTGGCCAGGTGCCTTCTGAAATAGAGATACAGCATATAGTTCAGAGGGCCTTGCCTGGTGAAATTAAAAAAAGTTTTGTTTCAAATTGCTGTCCTCTTGCTACTGCTGGCGAAAGCGCCGCCGCTTACAAGAAAACTCTAGAGAGCACCTTCACGGGGTAATCATTGGCCTACTCTTCCACGCTGGCCAGGCGTCTTGGAAGAGGTGGGAGCGCCAACACTTTACCCCGCCACGCACGTGACCTGCCGATCGACTCAATGTGGCGAATCCTTTCATGCCGCTGGGCGGACGTAACGTCGGTGAACATGAATCTACGATGTCACGTGGCCCCCCAATTGCATGCTAGTTTCATTACGTGGCCCGCCGAGCAATGCCGTTTAAGAACCCTACTATACGGCATCGACAATTGAACGTGGGTTAGCGGGCAAACCAGTAGGGCCTCACGGCTTTGAGGATATGAGTGAAATTCCCAGCCGAGGTTGGATAATCTTCATAGTTATTGCCATTTATAAATTTAATATCAAATATATCCACACCCCTGCCTCTCTCCCTCTCTCTGCTGCGAAGAAGGCACATTGCCTGAAATGTCAGCCCACGATATATTTGCCATTATCAGGTAGTTTTAATTATAAACGTGGTGTTTTCTAAATCCTACCACTTCGTGAGGTTTGCATCATCACTTGGTGCGAAATCAACAGTGATTGTGCGAGGGGAGACTGGTCCCCATCACAGGAATGTGGAATTTCCACCAATGGCTCTGCCCCAGCCAATGGCTGGGCACTTGTGAAAGAATGGGGACACTCATGTTGGCTTCTGTATAGCCGAGTTTGCATGGGAGACAATAGGGTGCACTCGCCTGTTCTTTGGAAGTGTTGTGAAATGTGGAACTGCCACTCATCCTGAAGAGACACTCACCTGAATGAGGAAACGGGTGTTGTTGTATAAATTTGGATCACGCATTATCCTTCCGCACACACCTATGCTTCTGGCATTCAGAGTCTTGAGCAAATAGTGGTTGCAGGCAACGCAATCCATCAGACTTAAAGAGCAGGCACTCGGTGTTGGGTTAGTTCAGGTAAAGTGTCTATTCTTGTGTATTCATTTTTGTTAAATGGACCCGTGCGACGTGACAGCCACTGATCTCATCGTTAAAGTTCGAGTACCCGCTTAGTGTGTAGACTTTACAGTCGTGCGTGCGTGTATGGCTGTCGACTTTTTTGGGGGGTCTATCCATCTTAAGGTGTTGTTGTTTTAATCTTTGGGTTGTAGGAAATGTCAGGCCAGCCGACTGAAAATGCTCAGCTGTTGTGTGAAATCTCCATGTCAGCCTATTCGACGTGCAAGGATGGATGTGTTACTTTTATATTGTGCTTTTTTTTCCCCACAGTTGTATTTCAATCGAGCTGTCAGAGTGACGTCTCGAACGGAGGATTCTACTCGTTAGCCCGAGCACAGCGGCGCGACTCCCCTGGCTTCACGAACAGCCTGCAGAAGGAGGCAACACAGAACTGTTCTCGATTTGAAGCTTTCGTGACTGCAAGGATTCATACTCTTAGTTTTTTCGGTAAAGTCACGTAGGAAAAAAATGAAATTAAAATTAATAAAAGTAATAATAGAAATAAAATAATAAAAATCAAGTGAGGCTCACTTGATACAGCAAATTTAGCTGTGACGGTCCCACCTGATGACAGGAGACTTGTGTTGCCTCCGAAACGTCGTGATTTTTATTAATTTATATTCTATTATTACTTTTATTAATTTTAATTTCATTTTTTATCTACATGACTTTACCGAAAACACTAAGAGTATGAACACAGAACTGCTTCTGAAATCCCTTCAGGTGATGCTTTTTTTTTCACACACTTAGGGGGCAGCACTCTCCCGCATGCACTGCGACAGATGGATGTTCATCCCATGACATTCGAGCCAACATTTTTGCCTGATTCTCAGAGCTAGAATTTACCCAAATCAAGCAATACATTATGAGTTTTTTTGTGTGTGCAATTTATAAGTGACTGGGTGGAGACCATCAGCTCGTTACATATGACAATCTAGTTTAATCTATGGGTGGCTTCCCAATTATGAAAACACGATTGTCCTGCAGCGCCTACTCAATCCTCTGATTCCCAAAGCCATTGGGGCAGCTCATATAATATTTAAATAGTATTTTTGTTCCCCTTCTCAAGTATACAGTCTCACGGCATGGCATAAAGAAGTTTTCATTTGCTATCCGTGCAGTGATCATTGCACCACCATGTGTAATATAATGGCCCTCGAAGATCACGTGACAGAATTAATTTGAAAGTTCTTTAAACAAGGGCCTCAATTCACACGAGGAGCACGACTTCTATATGTCACATGTCAAAAATACAACATTTTTTTTTTTACTTATAATCAGAAAATACATAACATCAACTGAAAGTGTACAAGAGATTTGACATTTTGTGTATTTGTTGTCATTGGTGTCTGGGCAGAGAGCATCTCCTTGCTTCGCTTGAGAATCCAGTTTCATCACAGGCGGTGGAAATCCGCATTCGATTTTGCATTCTCAGCAGTGGCGGCTGCGTGATCTGACACGCTATTAACCCTTAAATCCAGTCAGTCGCATCATTTATTCAATGTTTTTATTTTATTGTATTGAAAAAAAACTAGGGGAAGGTACAGCGTACGGTCAGACGGGGTTGCCTGGGGTGCGGCGGTAGCGAGATGTTCACTACCTCGCTGTGATATGCAGGAGGTCATGGGTTCGATCTCAAACCTTACGCATGTATGCATTTGGGGTTTGCACGAGGCTTTCAGGAGCGTTGCGGGGGAGGCAAATGAGGGTTGAGAGGGTGTGGTGCAGAGGTTGGGTGACTCACGGTATTCAACGTCTTTTTTTTTACAAACGTCTTATATATAATCTTTTATTTTGGATTAAACCAGCGTCCTCAATTATGATTCTTGCCAATACTGGTTTTGCTGATCCACAGTCGTCGTACTAATTTTACGTCAGGCGATGCGGAATTATTTAGCAAAAGGCAAAATTCACTCTGCTTCTCTGTTGCGAGTTCTAAGTTGCCGTCCCTGTGACGTCTCATGTTGTTGTCCACTTTTTAAGTTTTAGGACTTTGGGGCTGTGCTTAGCAACTGTGTAAAAAAGCAGGGATGAGATTCTCATGTTAAAATGTCAGATTATAATTTTTTTTTCCCATAATTTGTATCTTTTTTTTCTCTATCTCAGAATTGAGATTGTTGCATTGTTCACAATACACTCGTATACTTATACAATGTGTCTTCATGCTCAACAAATTTGACGTCACCCAATTCCATGCAACAGTACTTTGTGGTGGGAAAAGCTTTGACATGAGATGGCATTGAAGTGATTTCACTCCCTGTAATGTCACATTTTCAGATTAATCAAAAACTATTTTTCTTGGATCAATCGAAATTTCGTATCTGGGCTCAAATTTGTGTTGGATCGTGATGGATTGATGCGATAATCGGGAACACCTCCCGATAGTGGCATCGTCTTGTCATCAAAACAGACGCACGGCTATTGTGAATAATGCACGAGATTACACCCTTATTGTGCAATTCAAGACTACAATCAATCGAAATGAGACGCCGATTTAAATGCAGCCAGATGATATCTTTCATACGCGAAACAGAGAAGGGCTATGTGACAGCAATGGGACCACGTGTCACATATTCACAGGATTCTCAGTGGCGTTTCCCCCATTCCATTATCTACCGACGAACTTAGAGCTGGCGCCTGTCCTAGTTTTCCCAGGATCATCTCTCTTTTTTGCAAAAGTTGTCTCGGGAAATCTATAAATGTTCCCGGTAAGTGAAAAAAATGAAGTTCTCAGCTTTGCCATTTTTCGCAACAATACACCACTCAGGACAACGCGCGCGCACGAAAGCCCTCCCCTCGTCCCGTGACATATGCGCCGTTTCCATTCTGTAATTCAGAGGTTGCAAACTCTACGAGCAAATGGCAAACCCCTGGCGATGCTCCTGCATCCACGGACTCGAGGCAAACGGCGCAGCGCTGTCCGCGCTCCTCCGCAGGTCCAAATCGAACGCCATTCACGACGGGGAGGAGGAGATGGGGGGCGGGAGAGAGCCTGAATGGCAAAACGAGCGAGCAAACAACAGGGACCGCTGCACAAACACCGGGGCCGATTCATTAAACTGCATTCGCAGGCATCAAGGGCAGTGTGTGAGGGTTGCCGGGGACAACCTCGACGATTGTGAGATCGCTGTTCGTTTGTCTATTGAGGAACCGGCGCTTGCTGTACTGCATTTGAATCGGCTGGCCCTTCCACCGCCGTGCTTTGCCTCTGTGCTGTTCTGCTGGTGGTTCGACTGCGCGTTTTAGTTTGGGAGAAGGGCATAGCTTGCGTGAAGCAGATGAACGCTGGTCAGTGCACTGGGCTGTTATAGACAATAACAACTTCCTTAAGCGACACGCAATTGCTTTGGATTAACACGACTGTTTAGCATCACTTAAGACCAATCTGCCCCAGATGTGCCTGGTATCATAAGATTATGGAAGTTGAGAAAGGCTTTGAGCCTAGGTAGTACTTTAAACTGAGCTGAAACTATTTTTTTTCTTTTGACCAGGTAAGGCCTATTGAACTAGAAATATTTTTTCAGAAGCGCCACAAGTAATAGCCCAGCGAAGTGGCTTATCACATGGAAGTGCATAGCAGCCAAATACTCTAAACGGCGTGCACGTTGATTCTAAATGCGGAGGGAAAACCCGGAGGGCTCTGGGAATAATCCACACGACCACCAGGGACAGAGAGGAACACGCAAACTCAAAATATACATACTCTTTGGTGCTTTCGGTAAAGTCACGTAGGTAGAAAAAATAATAGATCACGACGTTTCGATCGCAACACAAGCAATCGTCATCAGGTGGGACAACCACAGCAAGAAAAACTGCTGAAAAACTGACAAACTTTAACTGACAAACTTTAACTGAAGTGGGACAACCACAGCAAGAAAAACTGCTGAAAAACTGACAAACTTTAACTGACAAACTTTAACTGAAGTTTGTCAGTTTTTCAGCAGTTTTTCCTTGCTGTGGTTGTCCCACTTGATGACGATTGCTTGTGTTGTGATCGAAACGTCGTGATTTATTAATTTTTCTACCTACGTGACTTTACCGAACGAACCAACGAGTATGGATGCCTGCAGTTACGAAAGCTTCAAATCAAGATCCAAATCTACAGCAGGCGTCAGGATCGGGATCGAACTCACGACCCTCCTGTATACCAGGCGAGTGAGTTAACATCTCGCCACCGAGGCGCCCCTCCGATGGATGACCACCAGGGCTTGCCAGGTGTTGTAGGCGTCGGGCTGAGCGACGTCATTCCCTCGGTATTCGTGGGGTTTTCTTAGGTTGTATTCCCTGTTTCCTACCACAAACCAAACATTCATTCATGGCGTTGGTCAATCATCCCGACGCAGGATCTGCCTGAAAAAGATTATTGAGACTCCTTGAGTCTTGCCAAGTTAAATAACTGGCAGTATTATAATTATTCCTTGCAGATCCTATATATATATATTTTTCCTGTGATGTAAAAATAATTGAGTATGAATCGACAGATGGTTATATTATGAGTTGGGACCACTACCTTAGCTTTACGAGAATAAAAGAGGAATGATAATTAACACAACCCCAAGCATTTATCATTGGGAGCGATGTTTTGGTGCTTTCCATGAGCCTCGCGTTATTAAAATTCTTGCAGCGCTGGCACCAGTGGCATTCAACCTCCCTGCCAACATCACCACCACCACCACCTCCTCCTCCACCGCCTCCTCCTACTCCTCACTTTTGTAGTGCAAAGATTTAAACCGTCTGGCTCGGCTGGTGTGGGAGGGATGGACATCTAAAGGAGAGTCAACAGAGAGGCACATGTTTGAACAGCGCACGTTATTCAATATCTGGGGCAGTAGGCTTGGCTTGGATACAAACGGAGGCGGGGTGGTTGGGGGGAGATTTAGGGTTCTTGCCCAAACGTCCAAGGTTCAAACGGTTCATAATGCTTCTGCCACTTGCCCTGATTTAGCCCAGACTTTCCTGGTTTTGGGAGTAAGGTGCATGATGTTGCATACTTGTGCACACAAAGACAAAGATTCCCCGTGTAGCCTTCACAGACTGTCGAGGCAAGCCTTGTTAGCGAGCGCCTATGAAGGCCGGAAACGGTACACGAGGGGGAAGGTGGCCAGCACCACGCCCGACCGCCTTTGTCTCCCCAGTGGCGATGTTTACACACCGCACCAGGTACTCATTTGAGGCTGAGTCGACATAGGGGAGGCCCAGGATCGGTTCAGATAATCGTCACCGGTGCTGGTCGTGGGCGTAGCGCAGTGCACTAACCGCTACACCACCACTCCTCACTCCTGTGCACACATACAAAGACAAAGATCCCCCATTTAGCCTTAAAAGACTGTAGGGGCAAGTGCTGTTAGCGAGCACCTATGAAGGCCGGCACGGCACACGAGGGGGTGGGTGGCCAACACCACGCCCGGCCGCCTTTGTCTGCCGATTGACGATGTTTACACATCGCACCAGGTACTAATTTGAGGCTGAGTCGACCTAGGGGAGGCCCGGGACTGGTTCAGATAATCGTCACTGGTGTTGGCCTTGAGCAGGATTCCAACTTGGGTCGTTGGGTTCATAGCGCAGCGCGCTAACCGCCTGTGTTTTATCATTCATTCTTACCTGATGATGGTTGCTTGTGTTGCAACCGAAACGTCGTATTCTATTATTATTATATGTTATATTTCTACGTGACTTTACCGAAAGAACCAAAGAGTAATCAAATCCAGTTCGTGCGCAATACCTCATCTCATCACGGCGTTTAGACATCCCGTTGGATCTGTCCTCCTCCTTGGCAGTCACTCATCTGGAAGACTGGTCATCTTCCCTTCTGGCTGCAACCATTGTTCTCAGAAAGTGGTACGTAATTTTATCGACCCCGGAGGGATAATGAGCTGAAGTGACCCGCACCTGTGAGTTGAAGCCATGACCTTCCCTCTCTGATCACCACTCTGCTGCCTCTATACGTGTTTGCTTTTTCATGAAAACGTGGCAAAACACACACAATGCACCGACGTTGTGTGGAACCAAAGCTTGTGGAGCTCTCCGATGCGCACTTCGGGTTGTGTTCGTTGGCACGACGTCCGACGTTTCACCGCACGTGCCGCGGAGCTGCTCCGGGAGCCAAAATTCCGTTGCCGAGAAACGAAAGTTTCCGCGTTGCTGAATGATGTTGGGGCGCGCGGAGCGAAACGTCGAACAACGCCACGCGGTAGAACGACGCCCCGCACGGCCGTAACTTGTGCGGCGCACGTGCCGTGACGACAGCCTCCGCAAGCGGCCACGCGAACCGAGGCTCTGCGCTCTGTCGTGCCGGCGTAAGCAGCTGGGTGCGCTCCGTGCAACTTCGTTCGGCGAGGGGGCAGACATCACCACTGTGGCCCCTTCCACCCCCCTCCACCGCGCGGAGAGCGATGCGGATCTCGTCTGCAGCCTTGTTTTGGCGCTGGTGATTTGATGTGGCAGGCAGCCTTGATTGCCCGTAGAGGTGGAGTGCGAGATAAGCGCGGCTTGCATGGAGGCGCGCAGGAAAAACGGGCGCAATCGCGTCTGACGCCGATCGGAACTATGGCCACCAATTTACTGTTAATCTCTCACCCAACAGTGCAACCATCTACGCGGCGAACCATCCCGCCTCCGGTGCCAGCCGTGCGTTCGTCTGGCCCTTCGGTGCTGATGTGCACACATTAGTTCGCTTCTCGCGCCCCCGCAAAGTTACGTGCCCCCACACACACACACAAAAAAACAAAATTCGCGGACGTTAAAAGTTGCCAGCGGATGCCGATAGGAATCTTTCGCATTTGTTGCCGATCGCAATCGAGCGCGCACCGCCTGCAAGAATGTTTCCAACGTGCGATCGGTCAACAGAGATGTCTCTTAGCGCACCTCGTCGAGACGGCGGTGCGTATTTTTGGCTGAACGGAGCATTTACACAAGCGCCGTGGGGTGAACGAGCTGATTTTGTTCCACGTTTACATCACGGCCCAACGCCACGGCTGTTATTGTCTGCGATGAAAAACTGCCAGACGTGGCAAACCTTCTGTCCTCTGCTTTGTACCTACAATCAAGTAACAGCAATAACAACGACGCTACTGAGCAGCCCTTTGTCTGTCCACTTGCTGGATGAAGGTATCCCCCAAGATACGTTAACCATACTTCACCACGCTGCCTCAGTCCCGCTTGGTGAAGAACGGGGCCCAAGAATGGTGCGGATATCACTCGCCGTGGCCCGGGAATCGAACTCAGGTTGTCTGGTTCATAGCGCAGTGCTCACCACTGTGCTTTTTATAAGGATGCTGTATAAAACAATGCTCATATTGGTCATTGCTGTACTTTACACATTAACACTGACTGTAGCATCTGCCTCTGGGAATGCATTTAATTTTCTTTTTATATTAAACAGGCTGCTGGCACTACAATTTCACGGTCGTTTGTCTTCGCCAAGTAAAGTGATCGTCTGTGTAGTGGAGTGGCCAAGTCGCTTGCTGACTGCCACCGCTCCCCAGGTCACTCCTCTAAACGCATTGCAGTGGTGAAAGGTGAGCCGCGATGATGGAGCTCCCTCCTCCTTGGAATGGCATTACATTCAAACGTTGATTTCATAACTACACAGCCCTTTTTCAAAGCACTGCTGGCCGAAATCCTCCCCACACTATGTTGGTATTGTGTGTTTGTTTGACCATACTTCACTCTGCTGGTTAGTGTCTTCCGCAGTCGGGGGAGGGGGGGGGGGCTGAACTGGTGGCGAGATGTTAAGTACCTCGCCTGGTATACAGGAGGTCGTGGGTTCGAGCATGACCCTGACACCTGCTGTATATTTGGAGTTTGCGTGTCTCCTCGTGGTCGCGTGGATTTTTCTCCGGATCCCTCCACTGTTAGAAACACGCGTTGAGATTGTTTGGCTGCAATTAATTTCCACGTGACGAGCCACATTCCTCGAGCTACCATTTGTTGTCAGACCGCTTCTGAAAAAGAGCTGCACATAATTGGTTTTTTACCCTTTTATCTGGCAACAAAACTGACACCTTTTTTTACGAGGAGTCATGTTTGCATAGACCACAATACCTGCAGTCATAATGCAAACAAAAAACACAACTCTGATAATGTATGCACTGTCCTTGAAGTTGATTGGTCCACACCCGAGACAGCTTTCCTTAGAGCCTCGTCTCACATAGGTTGGACCAGATGACGCCAAAAAAAAGGTGTCAGTTTTGTTGCCAGATAAAAAGGTAAAAAATCAATTATAATATTTTTTACTGGCAAATGATGTACCAATGGTGAAGAGCTACACAGTTCAGTGGGCCTGAGCTGGCAAAATAAGAACAATCGCTTTTGTTCTATTACGCATATCACGTGCCATCAGTGTTGACTGTGACTGGGAGTCGAACTCAGGCGACTGCTTTCACAGCGCAATGTTGTGAATCACTATGCCACGGCTCTACCCACTTACCGCAATGTGCTTATGTTATATTCTATCTGGTTACTCCCTCTCTATGTTTGAGTCTCGGAATTGGCATCCGTGTTCGGGACCCAGGAATAGATTCGTAGCGAGCCGTGGTGGCGTCGTGTTGAAGTTTATTTAGGACACTGCACATTATTTTTGTATATATATAACAGACCTCGGCTGACCGAGAAATCTTCATGGGTTTAGTCTGTGTTGGTTTAGCCCGCACCTCCAATAAGCACCGTTGGCTACGTACGGTGCGAAAGAAGTTCAACGTACAATCCATACATAGACTCACACAGTCACTCACAGTCACTTACCCACTCACTCGCCCATCCTCCGAGTAATACGATTGGCTGCGTATGGGGCGAAAGAAGTTCAACATACGTACGTAGAAGGCGGTGAAGCCTGTTTTCCGAGGCTTCACCAGCGAATCGCGAAGACATTTTTTTCTGACCTATCCTTGGGTGGAAGAGGTGGAGCCTTGGCAACGCTTGTGCTTCACATCAACAAGGTTCTGGGCTCCATTCCCGACTCGGAAATGTTCTTGCCCTGTCCTCCACGTTCTCCGGTTTCCTCCCAAAGCGCAAAAAGAACAACCACAATGCAACTGGTGTTGGTCAAACATCCCAATGCTGAAAGATTACCTGCAAATTACTCAATTGGGATTACACAGCAGCAGCAGCAACATTACCACCCGCTACCCCCCCCCCTCCTCCCCATAATCCCCCCTCCTGCTCCCACCCCATTGTGAAAAACCTGGCAGGACCCTCCTGAAAAGGTGTCAAGACCCAGTGAAGCTTTTCTACGTAAACAAACTATACATTCTACATTTGAAGCTTTCGTGACTGCAAGGAACCATACTCTTTGGATTTTTCGGTAAAGTCACGTAGGTTAAAAAGTAAAACAAATCAATTAATTTAAATTTAAACGTATACATATCTATCGTTCTATATCGCATTCTTTCTCACCGTTTGAGAAATATGCTTTTCAATCTCAATGGCATTGTTTATATCATCATGCCTCAGACTGTGGGAGGCGGATATGACCCAGTCAAATGCAAATAGCAATTTACTCTGGCATTCCTGTAATATCGGCGCCGACATTGGTGACTTCGATCCAGACGCGCAGCACGGTTGTAGGATATTTTGGGCTCTCGTGGTGCCTGTGAAATATCTGTGGGATCTGGCAGAAGGAAGACGGCTTCGGTACCAGTGGCGCTGTGGTGACCACTTGAAGTCGTCCTGGTGTGACGGATGCAGCGATGCTATCCGCACTCTCTGGATGTATCCGATTGTTTATGTTTAAAACGTGAACGCGGAGGTTTGATCCAAGCATTTCAGACGTGCGGGAAAGCATGCTGTGTAGGCTTGCGGTACGATGCGAAATCTGTTTTCACGGTGTGTTGATTGTTGCGATATCAGTATTCCGTAACATTGTATTTGCATTTCACTCTCATTGTGGTTTTGGTGCTGTGTTTCCCAGTACCAATCTAACCCAAAAATAAATATGTTTTCTGGATGATATTGGTCGCGAATGCCTACGTGTTAAACAGTACCAATAAAGTGGACGTAATCATTATTAAACAGCAGCTCACTCAACGTAAGCCTGCCTAAAGCGTTTGTGGTCATTTCGATCCATAAGGCACATGCTGTTAGTTACACGAAAACGATTACATGTTACGAAAATGTTGACATCACATAGTCGCCACTCCAGATAATATAATTCAAAGCACGAGTTTAATGGATAATAGTGATTTACTTACAAATGTAACTGTTCCATTTGTTTTTTTTCTTTCATAATTAGTCTGTCAAGAAGTAACACAAATGACATGAGCTCCGGTGATGACGCTTCGACGATATTTTGCAACAACAACAACAACAAGAAACAGGCGATACTATTGCTGTGGCTCTTGTGCATCTGAGGCTATCCCTCGCAATCGAGGATAATTGCCTTCCATAGAAAAGTTGGATCATTATCTGCGGGTACGAAGATGGCTGAAGAGAACGATATGGGATCGAGCACACAAGCGCATGTGTCACAGACAGAGTGGTGGGGTGGAACTGCGTTGCTAAGTCGGGCTGCAGCGTTGCTGTTTCCGCCGTTGAGTTTCAAAATGTTGAAATAGACCCTTTGTGTGTCTCCATCTGAGGGTGAGCCTGAGTGGGTATCGATGGAGCACGTATTCATGTTGGCCTTGAGGACATCATTGAAGCGCTTTCTCTGCCCGTCTCTTGAATGCACACCCAGGCTAAGCTGGGAGTAGAAGATTTTGCTGCTTCGGGAGTCTGGAGTTGGGCATACGGACGACGTGGCCGGCCCAGCGAAGCTGATGTCGAATTTATCATGGCCTCAATGCTCGTGGTGTTTGCTTGCGAGAGGGCACTGAATGTTAGTGCGTCTGCCTTCCCACCTGATTTGAAGGATCTTCCACAGGTAGCGTTGATTGTACGTCTCTAACGCTTTGAGATGTTTCCTGGATGTTATCCACGTCTCAGCTCCGTACAATAAGATAGAGATTACGACTGCTTGATAAACCATCATCTTGGTTTTGGACCTGATGTCACGTTCCTCAAACACACCTTTTCTCAGCCGACCGAAAGCTGCACTTGCACATTCCAGGCGATTTTGGATTTCTTTGTCGATGTCAGCATTCTGAGAAAGAAGGCTTCCGAGGTATGGGAAATGCTCAACATTTTCCACAATCTCACCGTGGATGTAGATTGTCGGAGTTGGGGACTGCTCATTGAGAACGGGTTGATGTATAAGACCTTAGTCTTTAAAATATTGAGCGTCAGTCCCATTTTCTCAATATGCCTCGGTAAAAGTTTTGACGATTGCCGTAACGCCGCTTCTGAATGGTCACACACGAGAGCATCATCCGCATACTGGAGCTCAGCAACTGCTGTCGGGATGGTCTTAGTTTCAGATTGACGTTGGTTGACGTTGAACAGCTTACCATCCATTCGGTAGTTTAGCTCCACTCCTGCTCGAAGCTTGCTAGTAGTTAGCTGTAGCATCGCGGCGAAGAATATTTATAATAGTGTTGGGGCAATGACACGAACTTGGTTGACTTCAGTCTTAACTGCAAAAGGGTTTGTCTACGTTATATACCGTGGTAACTTCTCCTTCTGTGACATGGACAGATTGCTGAGCGAGATGTTAAATACCTCCCCTGGTACGCAGCACGTCGAGGGTTCGATCCGTGCCCCCGAGGGCCTGTACATTTGGAGTTTGCATGTCCTCCCCGTGGTCGTGTGGATTTCTATCGGGTCCTCCGGTTTTTCCCTCCACGTTTAGTCCAGTATTTGGCTGCTATAAATTTCCGCACGATGGTAAGCCACTTCGTCGAGCTTATCATTTGCGATGGCCAGGACGCTTTTCAAAAAGAAGCCGCCTAGCTCAGTGGGCCCCGTCACAAATCGGTTGAACGCAGCCGAGCAAATCAACGCGGGCAGCCCTCAGTTGAAGCCGACACGGAAGCAGCCGACCGAGGGCCGTGAACTTGTACGAGACGGCCAGTCGCCACGTCCCCGCTGCGATGGGCGCTCGTCAGACAAAGACAAAGATCCCCCGTGTAGCCTTAACAGAATGTAGGGGCAAGTGCTGTTAGCGAGCACCTATGAAGGCCGGCACGGCACACGAGAGGGTGGGTGGCCAACACCACGCCCGGACGCCTTTGTCTCCCCAGTGCCGATGTTTACACACAGCACCAGGCACTCATTTGAGGCCGAGTCGACCTAGGGAAGAAGGCCCAGGACCGGTTCAGACAATCGTCACTGGGTGTTGACCGTGAGCGGGAATCAAACCCGGGCGGCCGGGTTCACAGCGCAGCGCGCTAACCGCTCCACCACCGCTCCCCCACGCACACTCACACAGGCGAGACCATTGTCAACTCATCAGGATTGCCCCCCCCCCATACCCACCCACCCTCGCGACAAGCACACAGGGTCCCCTCCCCCCCCTCCCCCCCACGATCATAAACGACACGTCCGCTCGTCACGTCAGCGCTCGCCCGCGTGCGTGCGCGCGTTAACGGGAGTCGCGACATCGCGTCCATCCGGCAGGAATTGTAAACTGGCGACGGCGAAGTACGCTAAAATAAATATCCGCCTTGGGCCCCCCCCACCCCACCACCACCTTCCCACACCCACCCCTCCCCAAGCCTAAATAAGGAAAAAAAGAAACTCGTGCTCCAAATGAGACTGTCTGTGGGGTAATTGAGCGAGGGGAAGTCTGCCCGTGCCGCCGATGCTCGCCTCGATAGGGGCTGTTCGGCGCTGTCGCCGCCGCGCTGAGAGGGGGCTGACGCAGGCGATGGGCGCGCAACAATGCCACGCTTGTCCACCGCGCCGCGCTTATCTGCGGCGAGCTCGAGTGATGGTCGGCAAAATATCACGTCCTCCCTCCCTCCCTCCTCCTCCTTCTCCTCCCGCACGGGACGCACGCAGCAAACATCAGCACGTGGAGCGTTCGCGGAATCCCCCCCGAGCGCGCGCGCGCACGTACGCATGGGCACAGCGAGGGCATGCGGGCTCGTGACATTCTCCGCGCATTCCAAACACCGGGTATGTCGCCGCTTTACGTAACGAGAGAGAGAGAAATAAATAATTGAGTGAGCACATCTGTGCTGCTGCTGCTGTCTCTTTGCGGGTGTGCTGGCGAGTGCAAGCAGTATTCGATTCTCGGTGGTAACGCCAGTACTATCTCCACTGCGCCGAACGAATATATCGCCGCTCGATGATTTGGCATCATCGAATCAATAGCCGTCGTCCATTCGTACATTTGGGTTTGGCTCCGTTGATTTTAACAAAAGGTTATCACGAAGGAGCTACGTTGCACGGATGAGTATCACATGCGGTAGTTTCAAAGCGTGAGGCCGTTGTTGCCACGTGGCTTTAACAGTTGAGGTAATTTGTGAATAATGATTTCCAACGTGGCGAATTAGGACCGTAACGCCGGTACACGTGGGCCCAACTGTTGCTCGGATGCCACGTGATCTTGAGCGCCCGCTGAGAAGCAGGCCGTCCACATTTACGGTAAATGCACCTGCCGTATTAACCAGGGCAGCCGCTCGGTTCGAATCGCGAACCTCTGCAAACGAGCAGCCGCCTCGGCCCTATGCACGTGGTGGCAACTGGCACTTTTGATTTTGGGAGCGCTCGCCTATTTAACGGGCTCAGCTGACATTAATTAGCAGCTGTGCATAAAAAGGGGGGTTCTGTGGGTGGTTACATTGTTAGTTGTCGCGTTGAGCGTAAAATAACAACGATCCCATTATTGTCATCAGCGGCGATCCTGTTCACTCTATGGCGTGTGCCCCAGCTGCGGCAAACATTGAAGGGGTTAATCATCACGGACAATTCGTATGATCTTCAATGAGGACTCCTAATTCTTCTCCTCTGCGCGATGGCGATGGCAGAGCACTGAGCGAGCGGTGCTGTGATCCTGTTTTTTTAGTCCTGGAAGCGCACCCTGGATTCCCAAGTTGTCTCGAGTCGACGGTCTTCGTGACAAATTGGGCACCGTAGACACTTGGTGCACATCTTCTTGGTTCTTTCGGTAAAGTCACGTAGAAGGGAAATAATAAAATAAAAATAAAACATAATAAAATACAATTCTCACGTTTCGGCCACAACGCAAGCAGCCGTCCGTTGTGGCCGAAACGTCGTGGGAATTGTATTTTATTATGTTTTATTATTTATTAGTTTATTATTTCCCTTCTACGTGGCTTTACCGAAAGAACCAAGAAGAGGAATCCCTGCAGTCACGAAAGCTTTGAATCGAAAATGTGTGCACAGTTAATGTCAGGATGACATGTTTCACTTATCATCACGCAGCGCTATCAAACCCACATCATCATCATCATCATTCCATATTCCTGGCAGCATCGCGGTTATCTGAAACATTTTTTTGCGATCTGGCAATTTAATCTGCGTGAATCGTCACGGATAACTAAAGTGAAATGTGACAGCAAGGCATAAGCGCGAAGACCGTTTGGGTTTTTTTTGTTTCTATGTGGGTGGTGGAGTGGAGTGGTAGGAGCCACAACTCGTTTAGGGCCTCAATGCTCAGCCTGCCAAACGCGAGCGCATTTATGTCCTCACACGTTCCATTATGCTCTGACGTGTGTCTTTAACGTCAGTCAGTGAGAGAGCCCTGGAAATGCAAATACAAATTCGCAAGGATCCCAATTACGGCATCGGGTATCAAGCCCAGGCCTCTCCCCCACCCCCAGCGCCTCCCTCCGTCTCAACGCGCCCATTCAAATAAATCAGCACAAAGGGATGGGTTCACCCGTTTCTCCACCTTCAACCCACTGGTAACGTATATGTACATATGTATGCGTTATACGTATGTAGTTGTGGTTGTGAATATGATTGTGAGCTGTAAAGAGGAGGTTAGTGCGCTGCGCTACGAACCTGCCGCCCCAAGTTCCATTCCGGCTCACGGTCAACACCAGTCATGGTCATCTAAACCGGATCTGGGCTTCACCTGGGTCGACTCAGCCTTAAATTAGTACCTGGTGCGGTGTGTAAACATCGCCACTGGGGAGACAAAGGCGGTCGGGCGTGGTGCTGGCCACCCACCCGCTCATGTGCCGTGCCGGACTTCATAGGAGCTCGCCAACAGCACTTGCCCCAACAGTCTGTTTTGTGTATTATGGGAGAATCTTCGTCTTTTTGTTGTGAATATGATGATCCAGATTGGCATCTTGAAGCAGCAGCTGCAACGGGATTTCGTCGATTTTTCCCTATTGATGCTGATGGAGACGTCGGTGCTATGTGAGTGAAGACATCGTATGGAAACGGCCATTCGCCAACACGCGCATCTGTCCCAATCACCATGAATTATATCCTGAGTAGCTGCGAATTCAAGCGTGTAAATTATGAGCTCGGAACAAAGTCAGTGATCGTGTTCACTGGCGACAATGCCGGATTATCCCAGTAGCAAAATTAGCATATGCTACGGGGCCTGCACTTTCAAGGGCCCCGCGCTAAATGCTTTCAAGCTGTCCATTCCGGTTCAGTGATTCTGCATTTGCTCTGTTACTATAGTACTATATTGCCTTCAACTTTTATGAATGACTGGATTCATCCTCTTGGTTCTTTCGGTAAAGTCACGTAGAATGGAAGTAATAAAATAATAAAATAAAACATAATAAAATAATTCTCACGACGTTTCGGCAACAACGCAAGTAGCCGTCCTCAGGTGAAGACAGACCTGGTCTTCACGTGACTTTACCGAAATAACCAAGAAGATGAATCCCTGCAGTGACGAAAGCTTTAAATCGGAACGACTGGATGTTTAAGGTTAGAGATTTGTCGTAGTATCCGACTGTATAGCAAATGAAAAAATACAATAACCTTACTATGTAAGTAAAAAAATTGTGTTTTAATATTTACGTGTATTTTTATTTATGTAGGGCCCCCTTTATAAAATTATGCTACAGGCCCAGCACTAGCTTAATCCGGCACTGACTGGCGATACATACATTGGGATTTTAAACGACAGTCATGAATCGTTTGAGACTATCCGCGGTTTCACGTGACCAGCAACGGCAGTCTTGTTTGCACAATTAACGCATCCCTGCAAAACGTTTCCATTTCCAGGCAGAACCGATCGACTCGTCAAACTCTTCAACACCGCACCTTCTTCAGTAAGCGCACCCAACTCGCGTCTTTCGCATTGCGCACATTAACGCAATTAATTCCCAATGCTAATTAACAGCTCTCAATACCGTGTGAGTGGGGAGATGGGGGTGTGTGTGTGGGGATGGTGGGGTGTGTGGCCTCGTCATAATAAACACAGCGGGCCCAGGGGCAGATGGGCTTTGGCCTTTCAATCAACAGCGAGAAATGCTCAACAAAGGCACCCTCCAAGGAGGCAGACTGCCCGTCATGTTAACGAGACCTTTGGCTTTTTTACTTGTTTCCTCCGCGTCCCCTCTGCATCCGCAATGGCTACCATATGGGCAGAGGCGTCAAAGCTTACACCCCCCTCCCCCGCCCCCCATTTAGCCTGACAATGACTCCCAGCCTCCCAGGCTCTGGGGGTCACCACCAACATCACCGCTTCCATCACCGCAGCCACTGACAAATGTGCACTCCGAGCACCATCCAATGGCGTATTTATATATATGTATACCACTGTGCCGTGCCACTAACAGCACTAACACCATCGCCACTAGCTTTACTACCATCACTACTAAAACCACCCACACTGCAATACTCACAACCAATGCAATTACATTCAAAACTTAAAACTTTCGTGACTGCAGGAATTCATATTATTTGGTTCTTTCGGTAAAGTCACGTAGATATAAAAACAATTAATACAAATAAAAACCACGACGTTTCGATCGCAACACAAGCGGTCTTTATCAGGAAAATGGGGTTAGCCTCTAAAGGCTCACCCCCTTTAGAGGCTAACCCCCCATTCCTCTAAAGGCTAACCCCCTTTACCTGATGAAGAGTGCTTGTGTTGCGATCGAAACGTTGTGATTTTATTATTATTATTTCTATCTACGTGACTTTACCGAAAAAAACAAAGAATATAAAAACCAATGCGATTATATAGCGTGGTCCAGATGTATTGTGACCCCAAATTAATTGTCCCCTAATTTTTATTTATTTTATATTGCGTACATTACATTCCACACCCATTGGTATACGAACAAATATTAAGTTGTAGAGAATTAAATGGGGGAGGGGGGGAGGTCACAAGACATCTGGATCACCCAGTATAATTACTCACTGTTCCAACTACCATCAACGCTGTACCATTACCATAACCACTATCACCACCACCACCGATATCAATCACTACCTCCACCACCACCACCGGTGATAAAAAAAAAGGAAACATAAGCGGGTGTATTTTGTTTGCGAGCACCTATTAAGGTCAACTAACAGCACCACCGCCACGTGCTAGCTGTGCTCCACTCATCCCTCCACCTCCTCTCCCACTCCCCCGGCTCCTCTCCCTCCTCCTCCTCTCCCTCCTCACTGCCACACAGGGCGCACACTGCCATTGGCGAGGTGAGGCTCCTTACGCCCGCAAGCGCGTGTCGTCCTCGGCACCCGGGTGGCGATGATGCCACCGCGGAACGCGACGTGCGAATCGGTGCTCAGTCATCGCCTGCAACGTGCTAGGGTGGCACGCGTGGTCCACGCACGCGCGGTGCAGGCACGCGCGGGGCAGGCACGCGCGGTCCAGGCACGCGTGGTGCAGGCACGCGTGGTCCAGGCACGCGCGGTGCGCGGTGCAGGCACGCGTGGTCCAGGCACGCGTGGTGCGCGGTGCAGGCACGCGTGGTGCAGGCACGCGTGGTCCAGGCACGCGTGGTGCAGGCACGCGTGGTGCAGGCACGCGCGGTGCGTGGTGCAGGCACGCGTGGTGCAGGCACGCGTGGTGCGCGGTGCAGGCACGCGTGGTCCAGGCACGCGCGGTGCAGGCACGCGTGGTCCAGGCACGCGTGGTCCAGGCACGCGTGGTCCAGGCACGCGTGGTCCAGGCACGCGTGGTCCAGGCACGCGTGGTGCAGGCACGCTGGGGGGGGGGTGGGCGCCCCAGAGAGAGAGTGGGAGGAGGGGCGAGAGGGGTGTGAGGAAGAAGAAGAAGATGATGTTCTTAGGTTTTATCGGTAAAGTCACGTAGGTAAAACATTTTAAATTAATAAAAGTAAAATAAAAAATAAAATTAAAATCACGACGTTTCGGAGGCTACACAAGCTTCCGTCTTATATGAATATGAATCCTTGCAGTCACGAAAGCTTCAAATCTAGAATTAAGATGACGATGATGTGGAAATCGGGATGGTGATGAGATTGTAAAGGGAAAGATCTGTTTTTGGCCATCTGTAAAGAAGATCATCATAGCTCATCGGATCATCCCAGTCTCAATAAATGTTCTGAGTCTGAAACAAGGGAACCTGTGACTACTGGACATCTATGAAAATAGCTTCACAGCTCATCGGATCATCCCAGTCTCAATAAAGGTTCTGAGTCTGAAACAAGGAAACCATCCAGGGCTGCGCTGAGACGTTTCTGCCGCCGCTCTGAAGATCATTGACAAGATGCTTGAGTTTGGATGCTGGAGCTCTGCACTATTACACTTGCTTCGTAACAATCATGACTATGGTCTGCTGTGACTTGTATGTATGTTGAAGCTTTTTCGCACCGTACATAGTCAACCGTGCTAATGCGGACATCCACGAATTTTTTTTTGTTAATGCGTACACTGGTTGTGAAGGTATTTCGCCAGTTTCCCGAAAAAAAATTCGAAATTTATTCACCAACTCTGTGTCTACGGGTAACTCCGTGACGTGACCTGTTCGATTAAAGAGGTCAGGTTAACGAGCTCAGATTTGTTTGGGCACATGCCGAAATCAGACTGCTGGCATGTGGGCCTTCATAAAATTGAGTGCATTTGGTGTAAACAAAGTTCAGGAATTGACGACGAGTGTGTTGATGCATTGTAACGCTTCAGCATCAGTTGGGCACTTATGCCAGGGCTTTTCTAAAGTGTCCCTTTCAGAGACCACCATGCCCTTTGCCCACGGAGACCTTTAACACCGCTGTGTTAATGTAAATAACCTAAATTGCTGAATGGACTTGCCGCGATCTGGCTATCGCTCGCCGTTAACGTGTTCGCTGTACTCACCTACGGCTCTGCTGCTGTCAATGACATTGTCATGTCATTTGTCGACTTTTTTTCTTCACATTTCCTTGGAAAGCCTCCTTGTATCTGGCAAGGCAAAGTAATTATAATATATATATTGGGGAGGACACATCCCCCCCCAATATTCAAATATGCTCAAAATGTCCCCCCCCCCCCCAATATATTGCTATAAAATAGATTCCTGTTTATATGATTGTGGTTATTGTTCTACTTTATTAATCCCTAATCTCTGCCATTACATACAATGAAACAGGAAAGGGTAAAACATTTTAAAAAGAGCAATGTAATTCAATACACTATTAGACATTATTGTAATAAATAAATCAAAAGTCCATCCTATGTGTTCGTAAATTTAAATATTTTAGGCAGGAAATTCGTTTTCAAATTGAAATTTTTTTTCTGGGGGGGGGGGGGGACCGCCAGACCCCCTGGAAGATTTAGTCGCCCCCAATGTTGAGTCCATGGCTACGGCCTTGGTATCTGGACACATTTTTACATATTTCTGATGACGACGACAACGACAACCACCGTGCACACGGAGTGATGAGAGCGGTTCGCGTGCAGGTGCGCAGAGTGGCGGGGGAGGATGCTTCCAGTGGTGGATTCGCCGTGGCTGATGATGTCGATGACGACAACAACAACAACAACGCAGATGACGACGACGACGATCTCGTGTGGTTCCTGGTGGTGGTGGTGGCCTTTTAATCCGTGCTTGGTACAGTACTATTTCCAAATGCAAGCGCAGTGGAGCAGTATCGATAAGGGCCTCGTAATGCAAATGATACATTCGTTTCCTTGTTGCACTGGGGAGGCTAATCACGAGCACATTTCCCCCGCTGGGCTGGGCACCGGCACCGAAATTGAACGCCGCACGTTTCACACATTTCACCATCGGCCGTGTCATCAGACCCTCTTTCATGGGCTGACCCTTTCTTGCACGAGACAAGCAAAATAAACCCAGCCTCTCTCTGTCTTTCTCCATTAAAACAAAAACACCAACCCGTTACCAGCAGACAAAAACACGTGTTTAGCCAAAAGAGGCAAAGCTGGCTGGTTAAAAGTCTGCTCGTAGTCACGCATGTTCATTTGAGAACTCACGAGGCTTGTCTCTGATGGCCAAATCGATAAAATTGCACTGAATGTGCCAAATCCCGTCAATGATCTTGAAAGCTAAGCATGCTTTGAACCTGGTTAGTACTTCTACGGGAGGCAGTCTGGGAATAACAGCTGTTGTAGGGAGCCTAAATATGGCAGTAGAGTCATGGATTCATGTATCTATCTACACGGAATTTTCAATGTTGACCTCTTACGTGTGTAAGTTTTTTTTTCCGGGTACTCTGACTTCCTCCCACTTAAAAAAATAATAATGGGATTGGCCAAATATCTTAATACAATATCAATGTATTGTGACTCAGGAATGCTTTCCAGTAATGCTTTACTGGATAAATAAAGTGCATACTTATTATGATATCTGCCTGGGTAAAGCATTGGCGAGAGCGTGTGATTTGCATTTGGAACGTTGCAAGTTTAAATCCTAGTCGATGTTCATCTCGAGTCAATAAATAGAGCGGCACTTTGTGCATCTTCCACAGTCATGTGGAATTCTCATCACCTAGCTCAGGTCTATAATTAGAAGTTTAGAATGTCTGCATGCTCGTTTGAGCCGAATAATGCCCTGACTTTTGGTTTTTCACTTTGCGTTCTACCTAACACATGCGCTGAAATCCCAGCATGCGTTTTTATATTGCAATTTCACCCAGGGCTTGCACTGTATTTTAATTTCCAACGAGCATCAATTTCAGTCATTTGACTACAGCTGTTTGAAATAAAATTAATATATTTCGAGAGAAGGGCAAGGAAGGCCGTCTGGACATAACATCATCACGCTCCCCCCCCCCCCACCCCACTTATTAATATTTAGCTCAGTGCGATGCAGACTGTGTTACTAAGATGCCCTCAATTGCCTGGAGCGTGTCAAGTCCACGCTGCGTGTCCACAGGTGCGGTCTGTCTCCGCGAGTGTCTGCGCGTGTCTCCTCCGCGTGTCTCACTTCCACGGCGGCCTCCTACAGGTGCCGGATCTGACTGTCGTGTTTGGCCAAGTTTTGCGAAATTGGATTGCTGCAGGAAACCGGGCTGCAGTGATTTGGCGCGTGCGTGGAGAGCGCCGCGTCTACACTCGAAGTCTTGCACGCGCACAGAGTCATCACCCCCCCCACCCCCACATACACACACAACAAAGACAAAGTTCCCCCGTATAGCCTCAATATACTTTTTGGGCAAGTGCTGTTAGCAAGCACCTATGAAGGCTGGAACGGTACACGAGGGGGTGGGTGGCTATCACCTCGTCCGGCCGCCTTTGTCTCCCTAGTGGCGATGTTTACACACCGTACCGGGTACTCATTTGAGGCTGAGTCGACCTAGGGAAGGCCCAGGACCGGTTTAGATAATCCTCACTGGTGTTGGCCGCGAGCGGAAATCGAACTCGGGTCGTCGGGTTTGTAGCGCGGTGCACTAACCACTGCGCCACCGCTCCCCCGTATAACCACACACACGTGCACACACATTATGTATATGGAGAGATAGTGAGAGGACAGCTGAGTAATGATAATGATTCCTCGCTTGGAAATTAGATTTAATTCTCAGAAACGAACACGATACCCATCAGATTGTTAGATCAGCATAAATATGGAATTGTGGGGGAGGGGAGGGGGGGCTTCTGTAATTCCTGGTGGAGGCGGGGTAGGAGGGGAGGGCGAAATATATTCATAGATTTCAGACACGGATACAAAGTTGACCGACCCATTACTAGGCTGATGGCTTCTTCCATTTATCTTACCAGTTTTCTTTTTCTTTTTTTTCTTTTCTTCAACCGCCTATCCATGCTCTTAGGTTCTTTCGGTAAAGTCACGTAGATATAAAATGAAATAAATAAAATCACAACGTTTCGGGCGCAACACAAGCGTCCGTCATCAGGTGGGACAACCACAGCAAGAAACAATTGCTGAAGTGGGCAAAAAGGGGCTGCTGCAACAAGAGGCCGAATCTAGATCGCCTATCCATGGACTAGAAGTTATCCGCTACCTCGTCCGGGTGTAAAAATAGCAGGATCAATGTCGGGGCATAGTAAAAAAAGCTGCATGTCCAGGATTTTTGGCTTTTGTGAGTTGCGATAGAAGCGGTTTAGTAGCCAGGAAGAAGTCAATTTTGGACAGCGCGCAGTGAAGATGTGAGTTAAGTCATTTTATTTAAAGCTCTCTAGGGGTCGACTAGATGGTGCTGGGGAATTATTTCAGCGAGGAAGAGTCTTTGGGCGGTATTATCTTACCGTATTTAGAAGGTAAATAGGTGCACGTTCCACTTTGAATGATAAAGTAACGATCGCTGGTTTAAAACCAGTGGTGGAATTCGACATTTCTATGGCAGATATCAGCCTCTCTGTAGGATGACCACAGATAATTTCTCACCGAGGTGCTAGATGGGTGGCACGAATTGTACCCACCATGTAGGGATGGTGGTGTCAGATTATGGAATACATTTAATTGCAAACAAACGTTGCAATCTACTTTACAATTGGCAACGCGGGGCATTTTTAAAACAAACGCGCAGACATCGATATAAGTGAGTGACATTCTTTAAAATCCCTTACGTTGTAAGCATTAACGAAATAATAAATCTATCCAAATAATTGCCACATCAATATTTTATGTATGTTGAACTTCTTTCGTACCGAATGTGCTAATCGGAGGTGCGGGAGAAGGACAACAAACGAAACACAAAAAGCAGTCCTAACGAAATGAGTTGTCAATCTAGATGATTTAAAAGTGCATAGCTCCAGTGGCTTCTTAATATCGGAAGGAAGAGCCCTCCACACGGCTGCAGAAGCGCATCTGAAAGCGCCCAATGCAGTCCCCATCTTTGTTCGATGGTTAGCCAAAAGCCGCTGCGAGGATGACCAGAGATTGCGTGGTGGTTTATGCTCCATGACGACATCAGCACGGTATTGTGGTTCATTTGTGGCAAGCACTTTGTGTGCGATGAATGATGTACACGTTCGGCTGGAAGCCAATGCAGCTCAGCGAGCACCGGACGGAACACGGTCGGATCTTGCAGTACCCGTCACGACACGTGCCAAAGAATTTCGTACACGCCGCAGTTTGCGCACTGCTGCCGTATACGATTTTATTTTTCTTGACCAGATGGTAACTCGAGTGATCAGGATAGTTTCATTTGCAAGAGCATACGATCTTGAGTTGCAATTGCACGTGCTGCGATGAAGGGTCATTGCCCGAAACGTCCACCGTTATCCACTTTTCTTGTAAAGACCACTGCGTTATTGACGAATGTGTCGCATAATAAACAGCACGTTTTGGAAAAGCACGCGTGTTTATTAGCGCGTGGGAATAGCTTGACACTCGAAGGTGCCGCTTACGCCCCTTGTCAAGGGACGCCGCTGCCTTTCTCCGTGACCGAACCGTCACGTCCGCGAATATAGTTGGGCCTTCAACATAGACGCGCATTCTCAGGATTCTTCGGCTTTAGTAGTAAATGCCTGAGGCCTTGAGAGTCGGGTCCCCCGCGTGTTCTCACTGACACCGCCTCGACTGGTTTCGCACGCTGACGCCGTTCACCTCTCTCGGCAGTCAGATGGTGCGTAAAAGTCTCAACGGCGCATTCCGTGTCTTGCGTGCCTTGACGTCATCACGATTGCTCTGCAAGTGACCGCTGGGGTCCTTTTGCTTGGCTTTAAAAAAAAAACCTGCTGTTATGATTTATTAGCCAGCGCGCTTTTGCCGATCTCAACAAAACCCGAAGCTTCTACATTAAACAAACGTCTTTTGTGTGTTTTGCGTGAAATGCTGCGTTGGCAGCGGTGCATATCATCTCAAATAACAAAACACAAAACTCTACACATTCGTTAATAACGCTGCCCCAAAAGGAAAAGACAAAACAATATATAACATCGATGTTATAGATACAGTAGAGATGAATAAGGATACCACTGGCATTAGTTGTTTGTGCATCGCCTCGATATTCATATAAATGGTCCAAATGTGTGCAACCCAGGTGGCGACGGTTCCATGCACGGAATGCCCCCCCCCCCCCCACCGTTTACGAAGGCTGACGTTTTGCACGCTTCGTCGCTCGCCAAATTCTGCCTCGTCCATTCTTTGTACGTCCGCTGTAAGTGCGTACGGACGTTGAAACTTCTTTCGCACCGCACCTAGCCAACCGTGCTAATCGGAGGCGCGATAGTTTTATATTTTTTATATATATAGCAGCCAAAGGTGACGACGTGGGCTGGTACGCGGTGTTGTTATCTGCGGCGAAGGCGCGCTAACTTGGCCGTTTAGGGCAGCAAGCAATTGATAAGGAGGTGGGGGGGGGGGTGTCACCCAATAGCGGAGTTCACGTCAAAAGGGAAGACGTCACCGACAAGCGCGTCTCTATCAGCCGCAGCGACGGTGACATT
Organism: Lethenteron reissneri; assembly: GCF_015708825.2. NCBI lineage: Eukaryota > Metazoa > Chordata > Hyperoartia > Petromyzontiformes > Petromyzontidae > Lethenteron > Lethenteron reissneri. The sequence goes on along the minus strand of NC_083797.1, from coordinate 10,766,208 downwards.
AAGCATCGCATGCCTTAGGAAACCACAAGCCCTAAATGAAGCTATATTTATCTGTGTGTGTGTGTGCGGGCTAAAGGTACATACAGTACGCACGAAGGCGGGGGTGGTGGGGGGGCTGACATTCGATGATAAACGCCGTACCCCCGCGGACTGACGTGCCGTTGTGATTTATCACAAACCCACACCCGCTGTGTGTGTGGGTCACGCGTGGAGTTGGTGGGTCACGCCGAGATGGGAGGGCTGCACACGACGCACGCTCACGTGCTCGAGACGCGTTGCCCGCTGGGGTTTGGCCAAATGTTCATGACCCCCCCCCCCCCCCGCGTAGCACAACAACAACAAACAAACAAAAACAACATAAATTCCCAAATGTACATCGGCAGCATCCTCTTGCAAACGAGTCGTCATACGATTACAAAACAACAATAATCTGAACGTAAGTGAGCCCGATGTTGTTGTTGTTTTGAGTATCGTATTGATGAATTTTGACTTAAAGCTTTCGTGACTGCAGGAATTCATATTCTTCGGGACTTTCGGTAAAGTTACGTAGATTGGTTGAAAGAAAATAACAAAAACATCACAAAAAACTACGACGTTTCGATCGCAACACAAGCGTTCGCCTCTTCCTGGTGACAAACGCTTGTGTTGCGATCGAAACGTCGTAGTTTTTAAACAAATGTTTTTTGTTATTTTCTTTGAACCTATCTACGTGACTTTACCGAAAGATCAAAATAATATCGTACGTATCTTGGTCTCCCCTCTTGTGCGTAACACGTGTGTGTGTGTGTGCACATGCACGTCATTCGGTATAGAATGTCCTGCTTTAGCATGAATGTTGACAGATGCCGCTAATTCAACGTTTGTTTTGCATAGTTTCTCAACAGTGACAGACTCTTCCCAAACTTGCCAAAGGTGTCTCAGCGATAAATCAAAACGATTGCGTAATCTTACAGGTAAATGCATTTTTTTCTTCCTTTTAATATGAATGGGATGATTCCCAAGATTAAAACTATCTCTATTATTTTTCGATTTAAAGCTTTCGTGACTGCAGGGATTCATAGTCTTGGTTCTTTTGGTAAACAAAGGCATACTTTTCTTGCTGTGGGTTTCACACCTGATGATGATTGCTTATGTTGCAATCGAAGCGTCGTGATAATTTTATGTTGCATTTTTTTGTATTTTAGTATTTCCCTTCTACGTGACTTCACCGAAAGAACCAAGAATATGTATCTCTGTTATATGCAGGCACATACAAATATGTCATAACGTCCATATGATATTTCCGCAAACTTAAACGTACTTCGATGTTGATATTTTCTATACAATGCTCAAGAGCAACTCCAACATGCGTTATTGTAAACAGAGGCATAAAACAAACACATGGCCTAATCCAAAAACTAAAAATGGATCATTCATGAATGTACTCGTATGTATGTGCCTGTAACACATACAAATGCCACGTGCATGTGTTGCGTGTGCACAGTGTGTACTCTGTGTTAACGTGTACTCTATAACACATTCCTGCGGAGGGAGCTGGTAGGAACGTTGGGTTGCTCGGTCAATGGTCAGGGTCAACGGCGCAATATGCCCGACTGTGAGGGCGGGCACAAGCCGGCGTGAGTAGGTTATACGTTGAGTTTTATAAGGGCACCACGGAGTGACCAGCCCCTCCCCACCCAGCCCCACCCCTCCCACCCCACACCCAGAACCACCCAGCCCCACCCAGCCTCGCCCCACCTTCCCCTCTCCACTGAGCCCCACCCCTCCCATTTTTGGATGCACGACGGACGGACGGACGGACACAATAATCCCCTGTGGGCTGGTGTAACCAGGAGGTTCCTACCCGTATAACACGTATATATATTTGCACGTGTATGCTTACACAACATACACGAAAAACAGATTAAAGGAAATGTATTATACGCACCTAAGATTGCGTCGTGTTTGCTCCTGCGAAATGCAATGCATTTGGTTTTGATCCATTTCATTGAACCGCTTGCCACGCGGAATTGTTTGAAGCTGTTTGACACTTATTGTAACGTCCTCTCTGGGGGAATTGTGCACCAACACAGGACATTTACGCTGGCGTTTAAGTACTGTACTGCATTGATGTGCTAGACTTTGGGTCTGACGGCTTGACCAGCCGGTATCATCCCAGTGCGATGAATTTCGGACGCAAGGACACGCAGAGTTGTTTTCACCACGATGGCACAACCCGAATTGGCATCTTCCTCACAAATAATATTTTTTATTGAACGTAAAAAATGCACGGTGAATACAATGCACTGCCTACAATTTGCTTGCAAACTTGTCAATGGGAAAACATTTAAAGTATGGTTCATCTGTGCATATCTCGGAGCTAAAACTGTTGGCACGCAGATGCACTTTGAAACAAAATCCACGCAGCTGCAAAGTCAATGTCGCTCATGAATTCTAGACAGTGACGCATTTCAGCGGGCTAATATCTGCCATCAGTCACTCAGCCAGGTGCCCTGGGGGCACCACGGGGTATTGCCTTTGCCCACAGGGCGGCTGAGTGTGAAGGTCGCCAATGCGCGCAGGGAGGGGCAGGGTTTGGTGGATTGCCCAGGTATTTGTCTGCATGTTGTGATGCACATGGCATGACTGTGTGTGTATGCGCTTGTGCGTGTGAGGAGTGGTGGTATAATGGTCAGCACACTGTGCTATGAACCCGCAAATCTGAATTTGATTCTCAGCAACGATTCATGTCAGCGGTGAGCGATAATCAAGTGATCAGAACTGGTCTCAGGCCTCTTGTCGGTCGATTCAGCCGCAAATGAGTAACCCGGTTTGGTGGGATAATGAAATTATGCAGAGGTCATCACTTCGCAGTAAACAGAACATGGCTGATAAAGATAATGAGACACGTGGTGCTCTCAAGTGCTACGCATGCTTTTTGTGTTGAGGAGCCAAGCGCACACACCACCACACCGGTTACCGATTTGAGGCTGGGGCCAACCTCGATGGAGTGGGGAGGGCATCTCGGCTCTGATCTACAAAATTCTTGCCGCAAATTAACCACAATGCATTGCTGGTCATCCTCGCACCAGCGGCTTTTGGCTAACTGTCGAACTGCACCGCGCTTATTCAGATGCGCTTCTGCGGCCGTCTGGAACGTTCTTCCTTCCGATATTAAGAGGCCACTGGAGCTATGCACTTTTCAATCATCCGGAATGAAATGTTTTTCTTTAGAGCTGCTTTCTTGTTTTAGTTTGTTGCAAGGCCGTAATTATAATATATATTTAAGGGGACACATCCCCCCCCCCCAATATTCAAATACGCTCAAAATGTCCCCCCCCCCCTCCAATATATTGCTATCAAATAGATTTCTGTTTATATGATTGTGGTTATGGTTGTACTCTATTAATCCCGAATCTCTGCCATTATATACAATGACACAAGAAAAGGTAAAAAACAAAAAACCTATTATACATTATTGTAAAAAAAAAATCCATCCTATGTGTTAGTGCATTTTTAATATTTTAGGCAGGAAATGGCAGGAAATGAGTTTTCAAATTTAGATTTTTTTTTCTGGGGGGAGGACCCCCAGACCCCTTGGAAGATTTGGTCCCCCCCAATGTTGACTCCATGGCTACGGCCTTGGCTTGTTGTCCTTCCTCAACACCTCCGATTAGCACGGTTGGCTACGTGCTGCGTGAAATACGCTCAACATAGTACATGGATCCTACTCTGTGATTCATAACTCTGCGAGATCACATTGGCACACCCTTTAAATAAAATATTTTAAAAGTGTATTTTTTCCAGCTGTGGTAGGGTACGCCTGACTTGTCGGTGGGGTTGGTGGCTCACACAGAGATGGAGCCATCATATCGGTGGATGCACCCTCTTGCAGGCCTCTAGGAGGCAGCAACGCGATAAGAGTGCCACACTCGGGGGTTGAGGAGTCTTTTGTAACCAGGTGAGATGCTGTTATAAGCGTGTATCTTTATGACTGTAATCCCATTCGTTACACTCGTGATATAAAATAATCGTATCACCTTACGCTAATCCGGAGGTTACATTGCTGTGTTGCAACAATTCACTTGGGGAGGGCGGGGGGAGATGGTGTATTATGGTGGATACAAGTGTGGGTAGCTTAACAGTGTGTTCTAGAGCTGTACTGTAAATTGTTTGGCGTTATGTCTGATATTTTACTCTACGTGTTAGGAACTTCTATGGGAAATAAGCAAGTGTGGCTTACTTCCACATGTTGTATTTTAACATGTGTTGTATTTTGAAAGGCTATTGTTTTACACATTCATAGAGCCATAACACACCACTTTGTGGTAGAGCTGTTCCATTATCCTTCAGGGCTGTCGGATGGATAGACTGCCCACCATCATAGGAATGTGGAATTTTCACCAATGGACTCTAGGCTTCCAACGGACATGTGAATGGCCCATGCTTCTTTTAGCAAAGGCACACTTTGACTTTTTGACTTTGAACATACAGTGGTGAAGACTTTGGAATGTTGGACTGGCCAGTGGGGCACGATGGGAGAGATGGGCGTTGAATGATCCAAGCACTGACGTGTGCGTTCAGTGGGGAGCGGTGGCACGGTGGTTATCGCGCTGCACCATAAACTCAGCAAGCCGACTTCGATTCATCGCCACGGTCAACATCAGCCACACACCAGCCCCTCGTGTGCCCTTCCAGCCTGAGTAGGTGCTCGCTAACAGCACTTGCCCCAACGAGTTATATAGTCTGCATGGGGAAACACTGCCTTTGGCCGTGTCTAACCAGTGGTGCCTCATACGCATGGAGTCTCACAAGCTACCCAGTGATTCTTAGCGAGCATCGCCCATGCATGTCGGATGTGTGTTGGGGTAATTAGCCATAATCCCATAACTGTTGGTTTTGTTTGCCTAATTTCACCTCCAAATGGACACCTCATTTCCCCCTTAATCACCAGGCGACCACTGACACCTACCTGGGATAATGTGGGAGGTCCTGTACGGACAACGAGGTGTGTACGCGCATATCCTTGGCCGACCGTGTTACACAATGACAATGGCACTCGTAACAAAGCTACTTGGCTAATGTAGAACGCTAGCGGCAGCATACGCCTATGGCGAACACATTGCAGTGTTGATGCCTGGTACTCAAATCAAAGTCTGCCGATAAAACGTCTTGGAGTTGTGCGGAGCCATGACGACTCAGGTTTAGCCTTTAAAATATAGATGTATTGTAAAATGTCCTTGAGCATAGCCTGCAACGGTGCATTTCGTATTGCTAATTTTAATTAACAGCAGTTATAATGCACATAGGGGGGTATAACTCTTTTCGCAAACAAAAAATTGTGCAATTTAAGAATACATCCGAAATGTTTGTTTGTACTTGGCTACCGATGTAAAATTATTCAGAGAGTAGAGAGTAGGTACAATTTGGGGTCACAATGTGAAAAAGAGCTTTATTGCTCATCTGATTCATCCAGCATAATTATGCCGATTCAGATTTTTTTACATTTTAGTGATTTGTAGCGCCTCTAGTGGCCGCAGGGGTGATGTGAATCAATAATATGCAAACATAACAATGTACAAACACCCAGATTCTTACACCGAATTTGATATCGTGCGATGGATAATCAAAATGCATTGACGAATCGATGCTCAGATGCAGCCGATTTCTAGAGTGTAGACAAACATACAGACATTAGATAGTACGGTCACATACAACATGTGCAATGAATTAATGTTTAATATGAAAGACAAATATGGTACTTAGGTAATGCGTCATTATCGAAAGCACACCACTTAGGGCACAGCGCAATGCACTCACGTGAGATCACAAAGTTAAAGTGGCTACGCTGCTGAAGTTCAAACTTAGAATGATCGTGGTGCCACTGTGAATGCATTTGAGTCCAGAGCTCGCGGATTCAAGAGCAACTTTATTGGCTCCGACGCTCAAACCTTCTACCTACCTATCCCAGACAATACAGGAGGGCACAACGTACAGGGTGAACCACTTAATAGAATTCCCCGCTACAATAATAGGGAGGCACTGTGGAGATAACGACAACTTTTTAATTCAAAAGCCAGCACACACGTCTCTCACCGATCTCAAATGGCACCAAATATAACGCCGCAGTTTGACTTCCCCTCCCTCTGCACGACGTGGAGCCATCTTCCGCCCTCGCACGATTTGAACACCTGTTCAGAAGAAAGTGAGAGGTTGCGTTAGAAATGTGGGGTGTCTATAAATGGATCGCCGGCCCGTGTTATTACGATTGCCAATACACAGGGAGCGCCACCGGTGCCCGCGTGTGCACGTGAGATGCGTCAAGTCGCACTGCATGGGGCGCGTACAATACAATACGTTTCCACATCCACTCAGCCCGATCGGCGGTGTGTGTGTGTGGCTGGGTGTGTGTGAGTGGCTGGGTTTTTGAGGATAGATGTGTATGTGTGGCTGGTTGAATGTCAGTGGTTGAGTTTGTGTGGCTGGATGTGTGTGTGGATGGGTTCGTGTGGCTGTGTGTGTGTGTGGCCGGGTTCCATCCCTTCTCTACGCTTGCGAAACGTGGACCCCCTTAATGGAGCATCTTCGCAGATTGGAAACATTTAGGCTGGCCTGCCTACGATCCATCCTGGGTTTAACCAGGCTGGATTGTGTGAGGAGCTCACAAATCCTTGAAAGATCTAGGCAAAGTCCCATCGGTGAGCTCCTCCGGCAGTCAAGGCTGCGTTGGCTAGGTCATGTAGTCCGCATGCCCAGCCACCGCATGCCGAAACAGCTTTTGTTTGGTCGGATCGAGGGGGCTAAACGGGCGCGGCACGGGCTAGAGAAGAGATAGAGTGATGTGGTACAGGATGACGTGGAGCTGAGTGGACTTGCCGATGACTGGTACCAGCGGTGTCAAGATCCGCCTCTGTGGAAGAGGCTCGTGAAGGACGCTACTGGGCAGTTGGAGGCAGTCGCACTCCAACAACAACGGAGCGCGGAGGAGTGACGCTCACAACAACGAGCGGAGCGCCGGACGGATAAAGCACAGCAAGTTGGCACAGTAGGAGGCACAGGTGGTGCATCAGCCACTCATCTCAATCAGTCGACTTGTGGCACCTGGGTCTGCCCCGTGACCTCCTGCCAGCAGGCGTTCGACACTTCACGTGGCCTCAAGGTGCACATAGCCTGGCACAAGCGTCGTGGTGACGTCACCGCCACTTCGTGGCGAATAGCGGTTGTTGTTGTGTGTGTGGTTCGGATCGTGTGGCTGGTGGTATAGCGGTGGTGTAGCGGTTAGCGCGCTGCGCTACGAACCGTGACGATTATCTTGAACCGGTAATGAGCCTCCCCTAGGTTGACTCAGCTTCAAATGAGTATCGGTGTGGTGTGTAAACATCGCCATTGGGGAGACAAAGGCGGTCGGGCGTGGTTCTGTCCACCACCACCCCCCACCGCCCTCGTGTACCGTTCCGGCCTTCATAGGTGCTCGCTAACAACACTTGCCCCAACATTCTGTGAAGGCTACACGGGGGTTCTTTGTATGTGTGAGTAGCAGGGTGTGAGGTGTGGCTTTACGCGTGTGTCTTTGCGTTAAGTGGGGGGGGGGGCAGACGCGCAGTGGTTAGCGCACTGCGCCACGAATCGAGTCCCGCTCAAGGCTGACAACATCAAGGCTGACATCACTGGCCACGCTCAATCCACTGCTGGATGAAGGCCTACCGAGACGTGTGTCCGTCTCACGGTTGTGCGATGTCATGAATCCGCCTTGTGCGGCACTTGCACACTGTGACCATCAGCACTGGGAAGCAGAGGTCGCAACCGGGTACCCGATACCCGTACCCTACCCGATACCCGGCTACCCGTACCCGGCCGGGTACGGGTACGGGCAGCCGTTTGCGACCCTGGTGCGGCCGGGTACGGGTACGGGTAGGCCGTGAGTCACTGGTGAGTCACCGTTTGTCACTCATTTCGGGTAGGGTACGGGTAGGGAACGGGTACCCGTACCCGGCCGGGTACGGGTACCCATTTGCGACCCTGGTGCGGCCGGGTACGGGTAAGGAATCAAAACCCGTTTGCGACCTCTGCTGGGAAGACAAAGACGGACTTGGCGTGGTGCGAGCTGCACACCCCCCCCCTTCCCCCAGCCCACCTTCCCTTAATAGGTGCTCGCTAACAGCACTTCACTCTGCAGCCTGGAAGTATTGACGCGGGATCTTTGGGGTTGCACGAGTTTCAGTTAAAGCTTTTAAGTGGGACTGGGTCTGTCTTGCGGAGGGGGGTCGACGCGTTCACGCGTGTGTGTATGTCGGTGAGTGTGTGTGTGTTGGTGTGTGTGTGTTGGTGTGTGTGTGTGTTGGTGTGTGTGTGTGTTGGTGTGTGTGTGTGTTGGTGTGTGTGTGTTGGTGTGTGTGTGTGTTGGTGTGTGTGTGTGTTGGTGTGTGTGTGTGTTGGTGTGTGTGTGTTGGTGTGTGTGTGTTGGTGTGTGTGTGTGTTGGTGTGTGTATGTGTGTCGGTGAGTGTGTGTGTGTGTGTCGGTGAGTGTGTGTGTTGGTGTGTGTGTTGGTGTGTGTGTGTCGGTGAGTGTGTGTGTGTGTTGGTGTGTGTGTGTGTTGGTGTGTGTGTGTTGGTGTGTGTGTGTTGGTGTGTGTATGTTGGTGAGGGTGTGTGATGGTGTGTGTGTGTCGGTGTGTGTATGTCAGTGAGTGTGTGTGTCGGTGAGTGTGTATGTGTTGGTGTGTGTATGTCGGTGAGTGTGTGTGTCGGTGAGTGTGCGTGTGTTGGTGTGTGTATGTCGGTGAGTGTGTGTGTTGGTGTGTGTGTGTCGGTGAGTGTGTATGTCGGTGGGGAGCGGTAGTGTAGCGGTTATCGCGCTGCGCTACAAACCTGGCGACCCGGGTTCGTCGCCAGTGACGATTATCTGAACCGGTCCCGGGCCTCCCCTAGGTCGACTCAGCCTAAAATGAGTACCTGGTGCGATGTGTAAACATCGCCACTAGGGAGACAAAGGCGGCCGGGCGTGGTGTTGGCCACCCACCCCCACGTGTGCCGTGCCGGCCTTCATAGGTGCTCGCTAACCGCACTTGCCCCAACAGTCTGTTAAGGCTATACGGGGGATCTTCGTCTTTGTGTCGGTGAGTGTGTGTAGGTGAATGTGTGTCGGTGAATGTGTGTGTGTCGGTGAGTGTATGTGTGTCGGTGAGTGTGTGTCACGATTGTCTGAACCGGCCTTGGGCCTCCCTTTGGGTCGACTCAGCCTCAAACAAGTACCTAGTGCGGTGTATAACAAAAAAAACATCACCCCCACTGGGGAGACAAAGGCGGCCGGGCCGTGGTGCTACCCACCCCACATCAGTCCGTTTAAAGTGTTGGAGGTGGTGGGGGGGGCGATCTTTGTGTTGGGCACAAGGGGAGCTCATTGAATGAATCTGCACCAAAGTTGGCGAAGCCGGACCCAATGGGCGTGAACGTTCATCTCCCGTCTCTCCCCCCCGCCTCTGCCCCCGCCAACCACACACACAAAAAAAATCCACCCAGCTCTCTCTCACTCACTCCTCCTCCTCCCCACACACACACACGCCCCAAGCCACTCGACACGAGAGTGCTCCGTTTGCTCTCGCCTCCTCTTCCCCCCCCCCACGACTACAAGAAGCTTCAGCAGCCGCGCCGCTCACAACTCGGCAGTCAGCGGCCTCTGGCAGACGCGCACTCGCAATCCTCCTCCCTTTACGCCTCCTCCTCCTCCTCTCTACACTCCACCCACGACTTAGCCTCCGTGTAATAGACAGCGCCAGCCTACAAGTTAATCGACGTATATTAAAGAGAGAGAGAAGAGAGGCGAGAAGCGGGCTTAGAGAGGAGACTTTCCAACGAGTTGAAAAGAAGAACTGCAGAGAAGCGAGAAGTGAATCCACTCCACGGGCGGCAGGTAAGCGCGACCAAGGGGCTGCTTGTGAGCACACGTGTCCTCCTTCCTTGTCTCTAAGGTGCGATGTGTATTGGGGGGTGTGTGCGCGCCTGCGTGTGCGTGAGTCACCTTAAGGGAGGGTTTATGCACAACGTGATTGTAATACGTCGTGATTATGTCACGACAACTCGGGCGCTGCCGGTGGGGTTCGCGTTGTGAATTGATGATGCACGTGCACATGGCACGGCGTTACGCCCACACACGTGTGATGCAAAATGTAGTTCGAATGGGGGGGGGTGGGGGTGGAAATAACGTTCAATTCGGAATTGTGCAAGGGAGTTCATGTAATTCATCATCACCGCGAAGTCATCCAGCAGTGGGATGTTGTGAATGAATGGTGAAATTCATTGGGAACTAGCCCGCAGCCTAAAATGTGCTTTCTGTTAGAATGTGGATTTGTTTGGACGCGAGATTGAAAAGGCGCCAATGCTGCACATCTCTATATATATATGAAGTTGTACAAGACCGCACGCAACCCAAATAGTCTGGTTGGTCGTGAGCAATGCGCGCTTTTTGATTCAAGTGCCTGGCTGTTGTTGATTTGTGGTGGAGTGGAGGGATGCCTGGGTTCGATCCCCCACCATGACTGTAATCATTGGCAAAAATGGTATCTGATCGGATGGGTCCCTTTCCCGCACCACCATTCAACAATCCGCATTGACTAGCATGGCGAAGTATGGTCAAATTACCTCCCTTAGGGGCAATCCATTTAGTAGGTACGCAAAAATCTGTCAAAACTTGACCCCTTCCCCCGTCCTCTGTACGCACGCGGACTTTTTACAGCCCCGCACCCCCTCACCTGCGTACGTACGCCTGACGAACCCCCCCCCCCCCACCCCGAATCCTATAGAACGGCCGATATTTAATCCACGCAGAAACTATCAAGAATGAATAATATTAACGTGTTTAAGCAAACAGTCCACCGCCGGCTGCATTAAAGAATTAAGTTGCGTACCTTGGTCACTTATTTTGCTGCGCTGTTTGTCTGACAGCTGAAGAAACTGAACCTTGGCTCATTTGAAGGCCAATGTAGACAAATTATTATCGAGGCTTCACACCCCCCCCCCCCGTTTCCTATGCGTACGTAACATTATCAGTCGACCCCCCATACGCAAGCGTTCGCATTTGGGTTAACCCCCCCGCTCCCCCCTCCATGCGTACAGACTAAATGTATGGCCCTTTAACTGACATTGCCCGCGAGAGAGCTTCATCCAGCAGTGGATTGACAGAAAGGGGCTGTGTGAATGCATTGTGGATGTATTGTCTATCTACACTTTGCCCCAACAGTCTGTTAAGGACATACTGGGATCTTTGTCTTGTATTTGTGTGTATGTGCTGTTCGCGTGCCTGACCCACGTGCGCGTACGTGTGTTTGGTGTCGTCCGAGTTTCGATTCCAAAATCATATTTGACTCTCAAGTCATGGCGACTTTCTTCTCGACCTGGCTCTAAAGTCGGGCTGAACGATTAATCGATTTCAAATCGAAATTTGAAACAGTTGCGATTAGCAAATCGCAAAGGCTGCGATTTTTAGCGATCTGACAAGTCCTATTACTTATTGGAATGTTTTTATTATTCATTATTATAACTTTATTTATTTAACTTAACAATTGTTACATGTTATGTTGTTCTATTTAAATTGAAGTATTTAAATAAATACATGTTGGAAGCAATTAATATATTTAGCAGTTCATATTTTGATGGTATCATGTGGAAATGCTCCATCGCATGTTTTAAATTATTACACAGTGAATTGAACTAAGCTTGACTTGAAACAAATGTAATCGCAAATCAAATTGCAATTAGATAATTTCCCCAAATCGTTCAGCCCCACTCTAAAGTGACCGCCTGGTCACTCGGGAGAGACAAAGGCGGTCGACCAGAGGATGCGGGCTTTCTACCACCAACCCAGATGCGCGCCGTGCAATTTGACCAGGGAAGTCCTCGTGGATATGGGAGTTGCTTTCGCCAATGACATCTGGGCCAGCAGCAGCAGAAGCGTCTGTCTCAGAAGGCTGACTTGCTGACGAGGTATCAACCAGGTGTAGCGTCTGCTTGGTTAAGTAAACACTTCTGGATGATATTGGTCTGGAAAGCCAAGAGGCTGAGGCTACTTAAAGCTCACCTTTATTGATAGACTGAAAACGGAGTTGTATGTCATCGGACTTAATGGGTGATCACTGACGTGGCAGGATTTGCAGGAAATGAATGCTTATCACGTGGTAAGTTCTGTGCGCCGACTATCTCTGATAGGTTTATCTACATCTGTACACATTTGCTCTGGGATTAAAAAGGCTCACCTTGGGAAGAATTTCAGTTGTTTTAGTGCCGATTATCTGTTCCGGACACTGTTCAAGGGCGTGATTCGAACAAATTACCGTCAACGTAAAGTGATATACTCTGGGTTGTGTGTGTGTGTGTATATATATACTGTGTACAAACAGTACATTAAAGATAAAGATCCCCCGTATAGCCTCTAACAGACTGTTGGAGCAAGTGCCGTGAGCGAGCACCTGTGATGACCGGCAAGGCCAAACACCACAGCCGGCCGCCTTTGTCTCCCCAGTGCCTGATGTTCACCACAACGCATCGGGTTCTCTTTTTAAGGCTGAGTCAACCTAGGAGAGGCCCATGGCCGGTTCAGACGTTCGTCACCCGACCTTGGCCGTGAGCGAGACTCGCTGTGTTCATAGTGTAGTGCGATACTCCAACGACAAAGACATATATACACGCAACACACATGCAACTCACCTCGTTCAGGGTAATACGGCTTAGGACCTAGGACGTAACATTCTAATTAGTAAGCTCTGCAGCTAATACTAGCCCATTGTGTACGCACTGAAATGCTTCCCCCCCGCCCCTTCGCAGTGTTAATTCATTTTCTGCTGTTGGGATGCATTGGTTACATGAAGTCAATTAAAAAAAAGGGAGATCCAACTTGACCTTTGAACTACTGGAGTACACCGACATAAATCAAATACCGTATTGTTGCAGTCCACCCACCTATTATTGGCTTCCTGTAACAATATTCTCAATCGGCGTTGGTTTAAACGTGCACGTATTAGACATGTTTCAACCTTCTATGTCTCACCAGCAGTCAAGTTTGTTTAATGCTGCTGAACTGCCGTATGCTATTGGCAAGAGCACTCCGTTTAAAATATCGTCTATGGGACTCCCTTCCACAGCAAAAGCAAAAATGCATACCAACTTAGGCTTTACGTGAAAAATGCGCGTGTACTCTAATAGCATATTGTGTGCGATGATGTCCATATGTACGTTGTGGTGTTGCACATTTATTCCTGCCGTCGATCGCTTAGTCACATGTTCCTGCAATAATGTCGTGGCATCTATATGATGGGGAATGGCAATGTGCGAGTATTCCTGTTCATTGGTTTTTTACCCTTCTATCTGGCAACAAAACTGACACCTTTTTGCAAGGAGTCATGTTTGCATAGACCGCAATACCTGCAGTCATAATACAAACAAAAGAACATAACTCTGATAATGTGCACTGTCCCTGAAGTTGATTGGTCCACACCCGAGACAGCTTTCCTTCGAGCCTAGTCTCATATGGGTTGGACCAGATGACGCCAAAAGGCGCACAACTCAAGGACAATGCACCATCAGAGTATGAGAGCTCGGGGCAAGCATCTACACTATGGGGACCTCATTTGCCAGTAAAAATATGATAATTGGTTCTTTACCCTTCTATCTGGCAACAAAACTGACACCTTTTTGCAAGGAGTCATGTTTGCATAGACCGCAATACCTGCAGTCATAATACAAACAAAAGAACATAACTCTGATAATGTGCACTGTCCCTGAAGTTGATTGGTCCACACCCGAGACAGCTTTCCTTCGAGCCTAGTCTCATATGGGTTGGACCAGATGACGCCAAAAGGCGCACAACTCAAGGACAATGCACCATCAGAGTATGAGAGCTCGGGGCAAGCATCTACACTATGGGGACCTCATTTGCCAGTAAAAATATGATAATTGGTTCTTTACCCTTCTATCTGGCAACAAAACTGACACCTTTTTGCAAGGAGTCATGTTTGCATAGACCGCAATACCTGCAGTCATAATACAAACAAAAGAACATAACTCTGATAATGTGCACTGTCCCTGAAGTTGATTGGTCCACACCCGAGACAGCTTTCCTTCGAGCCTAGTCTCATATGGGTTGGACCAGATGACGCCAAAAGGTGCACCAATCAACTTCAGGGACAGTGCACATTATCAGAGTTATGTTCTTTTGTTTGTATTATGACTGCAGGTATTGCGGTCTATGCAAACATGACTCCTTGCAAAAAGGTGTCAGTTTTGTTGCCAGATAGAAGGGTAAAAAACCAATTATCATATTTTTACTGGCAAATGAGGTCCCCATAGTGTATTCCTGTTCAGTTACAGTCCTTTCTCAATCCATTGCTGGATGAAAGGCCTCGTTCAGCAGTGGATTGGGGGTTGTTTCACCTGTAGGTGTTGATCATGGGGGTTGGGGGGGGGGGGTGTTGACCATACGGTGTTGGTCAGTGCGGGTTGAAGAAGGGGAGGACCAGGAATGATCCAGATATCACTCGTCGCTGACCTTCGCATCGGTCAAGTTTCAAACGCAAGTAGCTGGGTTCATACCGCAGCAGCGTCGCGAACCACCGCGCAATCCCTCCACCGTAAATGCAAACCCGTTGCGTAATCAGTTTAATTAAATTAAGTTGCATGAGTAAACATGTTGAGTTAAACTTGCGCACTTCGTAAGATTACAAAAAGTGACCTTTCTATCGTAGGGATCATCCAGTGCACACACAGAAACACATGCACACATTCAAATCACAAATCCACATTCTAACACATTGGCTTTGTTCAGATTTTTTTGACCCAAAGTTCCTAGAACTCTTTCCATGGCTATTTTTTTCTGTCCCCCCCCACCCCCCTTTGGCTACCCGTCAACCCGTAAATATGTGTGTGTATCTCCTTTGAAATGTCTCCAAAGCAAACATCCACGCACAGCCCTTGGTGTGTCTGCCTCCCGGGCAAAAAAAGAAAGAAAAAAAAACTGGAAGGAGATGGGCTAAGTTGTGTGCCGTGCATTCCTCACCAGGCGAGCGAGGCAAACTCGTGCCTGCATTCCTTTAGCCGACTGCCACCCGTGCCCTCCGTTGTGTTGTCCTATTGTGTGCAGCAGCAGCAGCAGCAGCACCACACGCTTGCTTTGCTTTCCTTATTGTCTGCCCATTGGTTGCGCTGTGCGTGTGCGATGACCATATTACTACTACTCGAGCAGCTCCGCACGGCGTGAGATCTGTGCTCGTTCGGACGCGATAATGGCTCGCAGTTGTGCAAACAACGTAAAACAATGCGTAAAAAACATGGTCCGGTAACACGCTGGGTGGGTCATCCAGGCTCTCAGAAGCCAGTCGGGAGCATGGACGACTCTGCAATCGAGCAGCTTCGTTGGTGGGGCGTTTGAGCTCCTAAGGTGTCTGGTTCTGGCTATCGGACCATGATCTCATCATCAGGACCTTTTCAATCATCCCGAGCTGTATAAGAGCTCCCTGCGATTGGATTGGAGCTTGACGCTGCATCCTGAAACTTGTCGGGCGGAAAAATCGTGTACCGGTGCTGTGCATTGCACACTGCGCGTGCAGATGATGATGATGATAATGATGATTAACAACGTGTGGTGCCGCAAAACACGAGTGAAGAACGTGGCGGACAGGGCACCCATTGCGTGGGCATGTCGCGCAAGGTCAAGGCATTCAGTGGCTCACAATGGCGTTCTCCCATAAAACAACAAGCCGTGAAACCTATAAAGGGTAGAAGTGGTGTTGTAAAGTCATTTAATGACCTTCTTAAACATGGATAATGAATACGTGGGGCATAAATCGTGACGCAAAGTTGTAACCTCATTTCCTGTTTGTTCAATGACGGCAGGAAAGATATTGGCCTCCGTGCCAAATTCAGATCGATTTTTATTATTAGGGAATGCATCATTGCCGCTTTGGTTCGATGACTATGGGGATCTACGAGTTAGACTCTGGCAATCTGATGCGACGTTACCCTTGGCATTTGCGGAGACCTCAAATATTCGGAACACTTCGACAATTGTGCACTTTTCCCACTGATGCGCGCAATGGATGCGCTTGAAAATGCCTCTCAGGTGACAGGTGATGCCCAACGGTCCACGTTTTAGTCGAATCTCGAGTTCTGCAGCTTTTATTATACGAGTGCGGGGGGGGGGGGGGTTAATTGTGATTCGTCAGTGAGGTATGCCACGATCTGTACGTGTCAGGGGCATATTTTGTTTTAATGTGTGCGCAGCAAGGACAGTCGATACTGCTGGCAGACAATGTGCTCCGCAGACAAATATGTCGTCGACATATCGTGCATCGGGCGACGCGTTTATGGGCACTCCCAGGTCTTCGGTAGACTCTTTTTCAGGACCGCCGCAGTGTTTTAGTGCGGCAGAGATGCGCTTGGTGAATTCTAAAGAACGTAATTATCTTCATATATATACACTCACACACGCGCAACCGTTTACATACGCAGCATTTTCAAAGTATGATGTGGGGGGGAGGGAGTCATGTCATTGCGAATGGGATGCTCCCCGTGCGCATTCCGTTACCCCGTTCAAAATCTGCTGATGAATAAGGCGACAATGGACTATGATGTTCATGATGAATTATCCAGTAACTAGCCAGTGTCTTGCATTTTTTTCCACGTTATATATATACAATAGCGTTCGATAAATGGAATAGCTTCTAAATGGGAAGTGTTATCACGTCTAGGTTTACCTCCGATTGCACCTTCCGGTTTTCACGGTTGGCTACGTATGGTGGGAAAGAAGTCCAACATTCGCTACATTCACAATTGTCTCATCAATAAAGAATGTGTGTGTGTCTCGTATTAATCTTTTTTTTGGCAGTAGTTTAACGCTTGAACCATTTTTTTTTACATAAATGTCACGCGTTCAAAGTTGTCACAGAAGCATGCGCGATGACTCGCGGTTGAGTAAACTAAGGCGGGGGAAGTTTGTCTTGAGAGCAATCCCCAAGCCCACTTTAAGTGTCGTGTCATTAAATGTATTGCATCGCCTTTTTATCTAAAAACGCGAAGGCGATTAATCGTACCGCTAATTAAAACAAAAACAGCGGCGTCCACTGCAGTAGCTCAACGTGCATGACTTTGACACAACAATTTAAACCTTAGCAGTGGTTGTATGTGCGTCGATTTGCATGCAGCTTACTTGCACGTGTCTCCACGTAATTGCGTTCAATGAGTTTAATAATTTCTGAAGGGCAATACAAAAACGGGCAATACAATGCGCCACTTTAACCCACAGTGCCGTGCGCCTGAATGTATGACAGTCGCAACAAAACCGCCCTACTGCGTGCACAGGAAACCCGCCTATGTAGACGTCCCCACCACCACCACCACCCAACACGAGTGCGACGTTGGCTCTTGAGCGGCAGTGATTTTATACATTCACAAGCTGTCACCGTGGGGGGGGGGGGGGCTCTTTGTTCGGCACTCTGCCACACGGTGCGAAACCCCTCGCCATTTACCTTGGGGGTCTTTTTGTTGTTGTTGTGGTGGCCATACAATGATAGGGGGGGGCCCCCAACGAACGCAGCGTCGTCGTGTTGTGTGTGTGTGTCTACCTGTGTGTGTGTCTGTGTCTACCTGTGTGTTTGTCTACCTGTGTGTGTGTGGCTACCTTTGTGTGTGTCTACCTGTGTGTGTGTACCTCTGTGTGTGTCTACCTGTGTGTGTGTGTCTATCTGTGTGTCTGTGTGTGTGTGTCTGTGTGTGTGTTGTGTCTACCTGTGTGTGTGTGTCTACCTGTGTGTGTGTGTGTCTACCTGTGTGTGTGTCTACCTGTGTGTGTGTCTACCTGTGTGTGTGTCTACCTGTGTGTGTGTCTACCTGTGCTGTGTGTGTGTCTACCTGTGTGTGTGTCTACCTGTGTGTGTGTCTACCTGTGTGTGTGTCTACCTGTGTGTGTGTCTACCTGTGTGTGTGTCTACCTGTGTGTGTGTCTGTGTGTGTGTGTCTATCTGTGTGTGTGTCTATCTGTGTGTGTGTCTACCTGTGTGTTTGTGTGTCTACCTGTCTGTGTGTGTGTGTCCTCCTTACGGTCGCAGTCGCTTGTTGCGGCGCGTGTCTCAAGTGCATCTCCGTCATTCCCATTGAGACCACTCGCAGTAGAACGTGTCTTAGAACGTGTCCAAGAGTGGGGCAGACGATTTCGTATCTCGACACAGTTCTGGCACACGGAAAATGGAAATTTCACCCTCCTCCACCCCCGACAAGAGCGTGTACTCTAGGGCTGAACAATTTGGGGAAAATATCTAATTGCGATTTTTCTGACATTGCGATTTGATTTGCGATTACATTTTTTAAAAGTCAAGCTTCAGTTCAATATTCACTGTGTAATAGATTTAAAACGTGATGGAGCATTACCACATGATACCATCAAAATATTAACTGCTCTATATATTCTAATGCAAGGATGATAACTTTAAAGATAGTAATTGCTTCCAACATGTATTTATTAAAAAAAAAATTTGAAATAGAACAATCAAACATAGAACAATTGTTAAGTTAAATAAATAAAGTTAAAATAAAATAAATAACACATTCCAATAATAAAGTAATATGACTTTTAAAATCTCACAATCGAAGCCTTTGCGATTTGCTAATCACATTTTTCAAATTGCGATTTCGATTTGAAATCGATTAATTATTCAGCCCGAGTGTACGCCTAATGGAATTACCTTTGCACAAATCAATATTTTTGCTGATCCCGTAACAAACTCCTCCACTGCTCATTGTAAACGCTGAGCAGTGTGGTTGCGTGTGTCTTCTTTTTACGTAACTGTTATTTTTACCTGCAATGTATTTGAACGGGGATACACGTGAACGTGTAAGTTTGGCGTACGTATTAACGTTTGACTGATATTCATGGGAATGTCATAACAACGTTGATTTTCTAAAAGACTCGACCAAAAGTATGAACAACACCCAATACACCGCTCAAGCCCTGCCTTGATACGTTGAGCGTACCCGAATACAGGTTTTACAAGAAGCACAATCACACATTGCCTTTTGAAGGCCATGTAATTAATGAGTTACTACTTGCTGAACAATTTCAATTAGTAGTATCTCATGGTACGCCTGACAGGGTACATCAGGGAAGGCTGTACCACCTGAAACCGCTTCAACTCCACCACACAACTTATTTGTTTGACTTTTAGAGCAGAAATTGAAACGTTGAATAGAGATTACAACATTTCCGTGTCGGGCGGCCGTCCATTGCACTTGCGAACCCGGCAAACCAAAGTTCGATCCCAGACCATAGCGAACTTCGCCGGTGTTGAATGAAGTTCTTTGCATCCCCTGTCGATTATATGGCGTTTCTTTGACCATATTTCACCACACAAGTCATTGCGGATTGGTTGAGGGTGAGAGGATCCAGGAACATGTCAGATATCACTTTGGGAATAAAATTACCCTCCGCTTGGAATGGAGCCAAGATTTATATTGTTGAAGCATCTCGTCACTTCGCAAAGTTAATATTTACAGTAAATGTGTTTTGGGGCGCATGCACCAATACGCATGCATCAGCATTGCTGATGAGTGAGGTTCATATGGGTTATATTCTTATTCTCGGGTCTTTCGGTAAAGCCACGTAGATGGATCAAATAATAAAAAATAATAAAAAATAATAACAATCACGACGTTTCGATCGCAACACAAGCGCTGATAAGGTAATGAGTTATGAGTGTAAAGGTGTCTGTTCAGAAAAGTGAGCGACTCGATCAGATGAGCCTTCTTGTCTCGAAGTTTGTTGAAAGATCTAATAGTTGCGTGGGAACCCTCCCCATAGAGGCGGTTACATCTTGAGTCATATGGGTCATGTTGGGTAAACGGAAAATCTTAAAATCTTAAAATCTTACAAAAATGCCCTAAATTACTTGACAGCATCGCTCGGACATCGAGCGCTTTGTACGCTGAACACACCGTAGCATTACTCAGAAGAATACATATTTTAAAACATAGTTTCCTGAAGTTCATTATTCTCTTGTTCTTAAATATCTTGCTCTGAGTTCCTGTTGTGATTATTTATAGAAAGCTCATTGTCAAATGGTTTTTCCACTTGATATTATCTGTCTCTTTCATGGTTTTTAAAGAACTATTTTGTTGCCTATCAAAGACCCCCTCTGTTCTCTGTGTACAGACTCAGCTCATCGAATCTCTGCATGATTGTAAGATGTTGTTGTATCTTTCTCAAACCTTGAGTAATCTTACAAAAAGTAATCTCATTTCCTTTCCCCCGTATCTGCCCAAGTGAATCAACGTCCTATTGTAAAACGTTGCGGGCACAAGTTGACACAGTATTCTTAACCTACGACCAAGTCTGAATCCATAGTCTAATCATTGTCACCACTTACTTTTACAATGCATTTAAATTTACAGATGGTACACCAAGATACATTTTACGTGTCTCCGTCTAGGGCCCGATTTTCCTGTGTTGACATTTATGATATGAATGCTCACTTTGATATGCACTGTGCCCTGCAGTACACAGTTTATATATAGTTTTTCTGCAGCACTTTGGGCTAGTAAGAGGGTTTTGCAACATTAAAGCTGGCGATGTGCATATGAAGATATTCTTAGGTTTTTTCGGTAAAGTCACGTAGGTAAAAACATAACTTTTTAATGTTTTTACCTACGTGACTTTACCGAAAGAACCTAAGAATATGAATCATTGCAGTCACGAAAGCTTCAAATCTAGAATGCATATGAAGACATGAACTTGGCGATTTACTGTGGCAAAGCCCTCTTAAATTGCCTTCATGTGTTTCCCCTATTGCGCAGCACGTTAAGTTTATAATTTAGCAAATAGTGACGTTGGTTTGACCTCCCGTGCACCCGGCTTGATAATGATAGTTAACCAACAACGACAACAACAATAATCACGACCGTGCGTTTGCAGCAGTGCACAAGCGAAGACAGCAGGACTCAACGCGTTGGTTCTGAACACTGGGTCTAAAAAATGTAGTTTGATAATTGGTGATGGCTCTCTTTGCTATGAAGATGGGTCAATGAAGGGCCATCGCTATGAAGAAGGTACATTGGCCGAAACGTCCCCTATCATATCTTTTGAGGAAGTGGTATTGACGAACGCGAGTTGTTGAAAACCACATTGTTAGGTTGACAGATATTGGACAGGGTGGTACAGCCTTGGATTAGTCGATCACTGATAGATCATACGCATGCAACATTCGCATGCAGACATTGAGATCGGAGGTGGTACAGCAAGTAGGCTTTCCGACTGATATGTTTAGAGTTTGTGTGTCGCCTTGTGTTACGAGTGGCTTTCCCACTTGCAAAAGTACTCAAACATTTAATTTGCAAAACATAACGAGGCAGGATCCTCATTTAAGGCTCTTGTTGTGTGCATCTTTAATACACAAACGATAATAATAAATAAATAAAACCTTCGATCTGTTTGGCATGTGGAAGGAAACCAAAGCACCTGGAGAAATTTCGATTTAAAGCTTTCGTGACTGCAGGGATTCATCTTCTTGGTTCTTTCGGTAAAGTCACGTAGAAGGGAAATAATAAAATAATAAAAATAAAACATAATAAAATACAATTCTCACTGAGAATTGTATTTTATTATATTCTCACTGAGAATTGTATTTTATTGTTTTATTTTTATAATTTTATTATTTCCCTTCTACGTGACTTCACCTGGAGAAACTCCACACATGATGGGATAACACGAACAACTCCATACAGATGGATTCAGTGTTACTGTACTGCCAAATTCTGGTCCAAGCCTACAACACCTCGTGGCGTTTCCAGGAAGCCCCTCGTCGTAGTGCTAACCAGGCTTAGCATGACTCGGCGTCTGAGATCTGTCTAGAAGGGCACATTCAGGGTGAATTAATCATAGCCAAATGAAGTAAGGCAAGTCATTCCCAGCAGTTACATATTCACTTTGTCCCTATGTACAGTATTGTATATACATATACGTTTGACCATTTTCCCTAACTTGCCTCCGTTTGTAGATTCGCAATGTTTTCGCAAGCCAGTGCTTATTTCTTCAACGTTTAAATCGCACCGTAATCTACGTGGGATATTTTACGTGCGCAAGGAAAGCTCGCCGTGGTGTAGAGCAGCCAAAAAAAATGAAGTCATAATCCAGACCGTGAACCTGGCTCGTCTCATTCGTGCCCAGAACCCCAGCGAGAGTACAGGGAAGAAACGGCTGTGTGTGGTGTGCAAAGCCTGCAGTGATTATGTATGTATGTTGAACTTATTTTGCACCGCACGTAGCCACCGTGCTAATCGTACGCCTCTTGGTGTGGCGGACAAAGTCGAAAGTCAACAGTAGTCAGTGGGCATTTGCAGTAACGTACAGCAATGGCATCTTAAGCAGAATAGCGTTTTTACGTGGCAAATTATCGTAGCTTTGTAGTGCAAGCAGCAAGACTGCAATACATAGATTTGTAAAAAAAAAACAATAATATTTCGCACGTAATAAAAATGGCACACACTTTCAAAAGGTACATTTTTATTTGAAATAATGTTTTTGCTGTTGTAGTTATGTTAATTATTTACCTATAAAAGCCTCGGTGAGAGATTATCCTCTTTTCTTGAAGGCTTCTGCATTGCGATGTTTGGTCGGTTAAATGTGTGTTGGCTTGTGGGACGACACTGGAGTGGAGCACCCGTACACACAAGAGGGTTAACAACACTCGGGACTGACACCTAATGGTCACCTTGCAGCCCAAATCCTGCACACAACAGGCAAACTCCTGGTGTGATAAAACAAAAAATATCCTGAAGCAGAAGCTCAGTGCTCGATACAGCAGTCACGTTTGCAAATGTGACGTGTAACTTTGATCCTTACCTGCCGTGTGTATCCATAGTTCGATGGTAATGTGACTTTGTATTGAGTGTTATCCTGGTGTGGTCTGAGACTGCTTGGTTGTTTTTGCTGTCTTGCCCAAGCTTGATACATCATAATTATATTATTAATGTATATTATTGTATTTATATTTAGTTAGTTGTGAACCTTTTATCTATTTTGCACTCCTATCGTTGTTGTTGTTGTTATTATTGTTGTTGTTATTGTTGTATTGTGTTGCCGTTGTAACTTGCTGACCGACCCATACTGGAGATCTGTGAAAAATGAGCTTCATAACTCATTGTATTCCTCTTTGCAGTCTTAATAAAGATTCTGATTCCATGCTGACATATTCTGTACTCGGTAGGATCAATGAACCCTGCTCGGCTTTCAAGATCCAATGAGATAGATGTAGATTGATCTGTGATTTAACCAGGCGCTTCATCCTACAGATTCATAGTAATTCTGAAGACACAATTAAATGTTTATACGATACCATGTTTAATACTGTGGATGTTTAAACATTGCAGTTGCTATGCTTATGCATTGTAGATATTTTATGGGTCTGCAAGGTCGTTTTCTCTTCTATGACATGCATGCTTCTCTATTCGTGGTGCCTTATTTATATGTCTGGGGACTATCAGGAACAAGCAAACACTTTGCCTTATATTTAATGAAGTTACAATTAATTCATGATCAAGGATAATCCTCCTTAAATTCTCAACGCTACCTCCCACCATGAATCGTATATTTCTCTGCACACGGCTCTGAGCATATTATCATTATTCATTGAGGACATCAGATTTTTTGGGAAAAAAACACTTTATTTTGCCCACGCATAAAACATTACGTCCTCATTCAAATAAATAAGCAACACGTGTTTTTGATTAGCTGCACGGCCAAAGGATCGAGTTTTTTTTTGGCAAACCACGTTGTTACGAGAATTTACCCGCTAATGCTCGTAACAACTCTGCCTACGTTTCTTTCTGTGTTGCCACTTCGATTTAAACGCCCAAGAGAGGAATATAAAAAAAAGAGTTTGCATGAATCAATTTGTTTGTTTTGTTTCCATAACACAGGGCTAACATTCAAAGGTCTGGCTTGCTCGGGGCAATGTAAAAATTGTGGCCGGGACAATGAATCGCGAAGCCACATGACCAGTGTGGACATGTAATACATTTAATTAAAATGTTGTGTCAACTAATTAAACTTTTTTTTTTCTTCCCCATCACATGCCGAACCTGGGCTTGAAATGTTTGTAGAAGGTGGTCGAGGTAAAGGGGGCAGCCCTGCGCTTGCTTGCAAGTCCCCGCTGCCCGCGGAAGGAACTCCACCAGTCGGAGCTCTGAATGGGTTGGCCTCTAGAAGGTGTTTGGCCTTCTCTTCCTAAAAATAAGCAATGTTTTTTTTTTATTTTACCAAGTAAGGCCCCACTGAGCTATATAGCTGTTCTTTATTCTAGAAGTGACCTGGCCACACATGATAACTCAACGAAGTTGCTTATCATCGTGTGGAAATTTAAAGCAGCTAAATACTCTGAATGCACGTTGAATCTAAACGTGGAGCGGGAAAACCAGAGGACCTGGTGAAAAATCCAAATGGCCACGGGGAGAGATAACACGCAAATTCCAAATATACAGCAGGGGTCAGGGTCGGGATCGAACCCACCACCTCCTGTATACCAGGCGAGGAAGTTAACATCTCTCCACTGCGGAGCGCCAACACTGATATCGTTACTCCATCTCTTTGGTGGGCGTCCTATTGGGCACGTTCCATTCCTGCGCTACCACTCCGTTCTTATTCCATTTGAAACGTAATGCCTTCATTCGTGATCATTTCTTAACACGGCCATTCGAAACAACGAAGTGGTAGGTTCACTGAAGCTACTCACCGGTAGAGTGTTCGCCGCTTGTTGCGGAGGTTCACGGTTTAAATCCAGCGGCCGCCCTGGTTATTACTTTGGGCGCATTGACCGTGACGTTACTCGCCGTCTGCTTCAACAGCGGAAGTGAATTATCCCCTCGCAAGAGTTGTAAAGCGCACTGAAATGCCCCAGCATGTATAAGGTGCCATATCACATCTTCGTCATTGCCATTATTAAGATGGTCAAAATCGGGCTCAGGCAAACCATATTTAAATAACCAACAATATTGATCAACTAGCCTATAGCCCGTCCAAGGACGAGTTAATAATGTTGTTAATCTGAAATATTAAATAGAAAATAATGACCCGCTCATGATTATTAATGAGGGGGTGGGGTCCACACGAGGGACGTCATCAGCTCATGATTATTAATGAGGGGTGCGGTATGTGGAGTAACGTCACGCGCGGGACACACGCACATTCTTGGCTGATTATATTAGTAATATATTCCTGAACGCGGCGGATGAAGACTTTGTAACCGTACCAGTCGGCGTCCGGGTCAATCTGCATCGTTTGCTTTTTCTCGCATCTGTGCTTCCTCCCTTGGCACATTCCTAATCGTGTTTGACCTGCAATGACAATAAACATTTTGTGCCAAGTGCAGAAGAATTTGAAAACCGGGGGGGGCTTCCTATCCTCGGCGCACTTCAATCTCTTGGCTACGCGGGGGAGCTGCGGGTGCTCGGGGTTAACAAACCGTGGGGCTGCAAAAAGGCCACGCTGGGTGGGAAAGCCTGTGCAGTCACGGCCATGCCTACAGGTGCGAGCGTGTGTGCGCGCGCGCATGACGAGATGTTAACTACCTCGGCTGGTATACAGGAGGGCACAGATTCTATCCTGACCCTAAGACCTGTATATTTTGAGTTTGCAAGGTCGCGTGGATTTTTCTCTGGGTCCTTGGGTTTCTCCCTCCATATTTATAATACACATGCGTTTGGAGTAATTTGGCTGCTGTACATTTCCACACGATGATGAGCCACTTCGTTGAGGTATCATTTGTGGCCAGGTCGCTTCTGAAAAAGAGTTATACAGCTCAGTGGGCCTTACTTGGTCAAATAAAAATTGTTTAGTTTTTATTGCGGGCGGAGTGGCAGTCTATTGCTATGAACCCGGCGACCTGAGTTCAATTCCTGCTCACGGCCAACACCGGTTAATATCTGAACTGGTCCTGGGTCTGCCCTAGGTCGACTCAGCCTCAAATGAGTACCTGGTGCGATGTGCAAACATCGCCACCGGGGAGACAAAGGCGGCGGAGCGTGGCTCTGGCCACCCACCCCCTCGTGTGCCGTTCCCGCTTTCATAGGTGCTCTCTAACAGCCCCAACAGTTTGTTGAGGCTATATGGGAGATCTTTGTCTTTGCAGTCGATGTGTTCTTATATTCCTGTGCATCTGTGTATGTGTTAACACGAGTATGCGTGCGTGTGTATATGCATTATTTACGTGTGTTGCGTGCGGAACGGTGGTGTAGTATGAACCCTTACGAACCTGAGCAGCCACGGCTGACATAGGTGGCAAATATCGGCACTAGATCTGGTGCGCTGCGTGAACATCGGCATTGGCGGGGGGGGGGGGAGACAAAGGTGGACATTCGTGGCTCCGACCGCGCCGCCACCTCGCGCGCCACACTGCCCTTCAATAGGTGCTCTCAATCACAGCACTTGCCTCCCGTCTATTGAGGCTGTACAGGGGGGGGGGGTTCCTTGGTCTCTGTGTGTGTCGGCGTGAGTGCGTGAGTGCGTGAGCGAGTGAGCCGTGTTCACCGAGGTGTTGCGCTGTCGCCCGCTCCGTAGCCCCCGCTGCTGCTGCCTGCGCTGCACGCAAGCAAAGAAGCGAGAGCCGGGGGGGGGGAGCGGCTTTGGAGGTTGCCAAGTGCGCGTGCTCCTTGACCGAACAAAGCAATTGATCAGACCCCCCCTCCCCTCCCGCCGCCCTCTCACCCCCTCCCGCCTTCCTGTCCCTATTAAAACAAAAAAGCAAGGATTAAAACCCACTGTTTCGGAGTGGCGCACCTTACAACTCGAGATGAATGATGGATGCACACTTGCGTGCGTGCGTGTCTCTGTGTATACACCCATCAAATGAGTACCTGGCGCATTGTGTAGTAAACATTGCCACTGGAGAGAGACAAAGGCGGCCGGGCATGGTGCTGGCCGCCCACTGAAATCACGTGCCTTGCCAACCTTCATAAGGGGCTAGTCGCTAACAGCACTTGCCCCAACAGTCTGTTAAGGCTACACGGGGGAACTTTTGTCTTTGTTTGTATATACCCTTCACTGGCTACTTGAGTGCTCGCAATGTCAACCCGCCACCTATGCATGTGCTTGAATTGTGCCTGGTCCATGCACTGCACTATGAACCCGGTCAGCTGATTCTTTTTTATCCCCGCTATGGCTATCATCTGAACCGATCCTGTGCCTACTCCAGGGCAACTAAATATATATACACACGTACGTGTATTTAATACGAGCGCATACCGACAAAAAGGTACACAGATTATTTCGTTTGGTCCTCGCAAGCTTCCGAACGTAACAATAATGTTGGCGAGCGCCTATCGAGGCAGGCACGGCCCACGAAGGGTCGGTTTCATGCGCACCACGCCTGGCAGGGCTGCCTTTCCCTCCCCGGTGCCATTATTCGCACGCGGCACCAGGCACCGAGTTGGCCTCGTGGAGTCTCACGATACATTCCGATATCGCCTTCCAATGAAATAATCCGTAAATGGGAATCCAACCCAAGTGGTTGGGATTGCAGTGCAATGGCATGCGCGCGACACATACACACATACACACACACGCGCGCGTGCACACAGTTTAGCATATCCAGGGATTATAGGAGAGAAGGCACATGAGAGATTACCGCTTCATTTCTTCGCTGTTGGGTGAGTGAACAGCAGCGCTAAATCCCAGGATTATAGATCCGCCGAGCGTGGTCGCACACCTCTTGATGCTGCGAGGCTGGGGGGGGGGGGGGGGGGTTGCAGAAGGAGGGGGCTAGACCTCTTGGTGGTGTGACCCTAGGAGGAGTTTTTGTTCTTGATGGACAATAACTGGAACCCAGAACTGCCGCACTTCGCCCCAGCACCGCACTGCTTGAAGTGTTGAGCAGCGAGACGACGCTTGCGCGTACGTGGCACTCCACACTCGGGGCTTTAAACTCGTATGGGTGGATTTGGCGAGAGTGGGAACTCTGTTTCGAAATGCGCACTCGCTTTTAGGGTGTACGCAGGTCGGCAGGGGTTTATACCGTGCAGGGGTTTATGCTACTAACTAACTACTATTAACTTTTTACTTTAACAGGTAAGTCCCACTGAGCTATATAGATGTTGTTTTCAGAAGTGACCTGGCCACAAATGATAGCTCAACGAAGTGGCTTATCACGTGGAAAATTATATTGGGCCAACTACTGTAAACACACGTTGATTCTAAATGTGGAGGGGAAAAACCGGAGGACCCGGAGAAAAATCCACACGACCACGGGGAGAACGTGCAAACTCCAAATATACAGCAGGCGTCAGGGTCGGGATCGAACTCACGACCTCCTGCATACCGGGCGAGGTAGTTAACATTTCGCCATCGTGCATGGATTTATACCATGCAGCAGCACCTTTGTGATGTGGCAGAAGGAAGGGAGCGAAGGCCACGTGTGGTGTAATTGGAGTCCTGGAATGGCTGTGATGAGCATTTGGTGTTTGCAACTCTCTAATTAGAACTGAT
Source organism: Lethenteron reissneri (assembly GCF_015708825.2). Classification (NCBI taxonomy): domain Eukaryota; kingdom Metazoa; phylum Chordata; class Hyperoartia; order Petromyzontiformes; family Petromyzontidae; genus Lethenteron; species Lethenteron reissneri. The sequence continues at coordinate 10,737,725 of NC_083797.1, read as the reverse complement.
GTGATCAAGAAAATAAACGACGCATTCGTCAATGACGCCTTGTGTTGAAATGGAACCATAATTGGCGACATTTCTGGCGATGGCCCTTTTTCATCAGGGCGTAAAATAAAATCATCAGACAACTTCAAAAGGTAAAGGCTTGTGTTGCTGTACCGTATTTTAAATACCTTTTAGCAATTTTTTTTCACAGTGCTACAGTATTGCAGTTCATCAATTGCAAAGCAATACATGTATAATTTTTGGTGTCCCTCTAAATTCTGAGGCCCCTATAAGGCCTCAGCGTTAATCCGGCTCTGGCAATGCGGACAGCGCTGTGGCCCTCACGTACTGCCAGCGGCCCAGCGTGCCTGCCGGGTTTGTATTGTGTTGACCCGTTGGGATATAACGGGAGTCCTGCACGGAGTGAGCGACCCCCAGGAACGTGACCTCCTTCCCGCCACCCTCGTCCGTATTGAAGGAGGATTAGAGTCTGGGCGTTGAGGCGTGGTTGGAGAGAGTGCTCGTGCGGAGAGAATGGTGGCCCGAGAGAGCGTGCGCCCCTCTTGTGAGCACACAGCACTCCCGTGAGGCTGAGTGGTCAGGTAAACGTGTGAGTGCGCGTGCGCGTGTGTAAGTGTTCTCAGTTGCACGGCGCCATTGACAAGTAGCACCTATGAAGGCCCGGCATGGTACATGAGACAGTGGGTGGCCAGCACCATGCCTGGCCGCCTTTGTCTCCCCAGTGGCGATGTTTACACACTGCACCGGCAGCCAATTTGAGAATCGTCATTGGTGTTGGTGGCCGTGAGCGGGAATCGAACGTGGTTCGCCCCCATACACACGTAACATCGTTATTTCATTATAACTTATCTGACAGGCAGAATGGTGAGTTGTATGCTGCAGCATTGATACCACTGCAGGCAAGGGGTCCTCGTTGTTTGGCAGGGCGTCAAAGGGCGTATCTGACTACTCCACGCGATCACCCTCTGGGTTAAGAAACAAGAGAACTTGACCCAGAAGCTGGCAAGGCAAACGCCCCTCTCCCATCGGCTGACGAATCCACTGTGCAGTTGACGCAGTTTTTGATGTTGCTATTGTATCCGTGCCTGATTCACGAAGCAGATGCGCCTATTAAAAAAAGGGGGGGGGGGACGTTTGAGGGAGAGGACTGCGAATGGGTTTTCTGATGTTCCTCATGGATTACTTCGTGTAAAAAAAAAATGCAAGGAAAGTTTGTTCCGAACACTTTTGGCAGTAACAGAAAAAAAAGAGGTCAAAGTGTCAAACTTGTTCCGGTGATTGTGGGCTCGTGCTCGTCTCTCTCTGTTGGTGGTCCCGAGTTAGTCGTGAACATTCCACCTCGCTATCGTGGGGGCCCAGTCTCCCCATCGAAAAAATAAGAAAGTATGCATGTTTTATTAACCCCAAAATGATTATTGGCAGCGGCGTACCGCTGTTGCGTAATGGCCAGCGAACTGGCATCGTAATCCGGAAGGTCTCCCGTTCAATCTCCTGGCACGGTTCGTCGACCAAGCAAGCGGGGTCGCGTGAGGTGGGGTAAAGTGCGAGTAAAGTGCGAGTACCCCCCACCTCGTCTCGATGTGAGCAGAGAATTTTCAGGGTTTGTGATTTTTAAATCCTTTATATTAAGTTCGCTTGCTTGCTTAGGACCGCACAAATCTTTTGGTCGTTTTTTAACCCACTTCCCGTGATCCAATCGACCTGACATTTTGCACACAGACTCGTTGTGCGTGACAATTAATTTTCGTGACATTTTTTCCTCAAAATTTTACAATTTTTAGGACAAAAATATTATATTTAATTACCAATTGCTTAATGGTGGCATGCAATCATCTGACCCATAGGTGGCAGCCATCTCAAGCCAGAGGACGAGAGGACTCTAGCCGCCACGCATATAGAGGATTTATAGTGAAAAACTTTGTTTTTACGGGTTATACTTGTTACCTGTAATTTTCCAACCCTCTTCCACCACCACCCCCCCCCCTGCAACTAGGGTTTTAGTCCAGGACCCTTGTAATTGTGAGACGAACATTCTAACCATAACAGTGCCACCCAGACAAATCTATGAGCAGACAAAAAAACCGAAATGCCTTCACACACAACTGGTGTGAACTGGTCGGTGACGTGAGAGATATCCCGGCTCCGTGGCCTCGTGCCAGCGTTCCGCTAGCAGGTATGCCGCGTCCCCTGCGAAGTGTTTTGCTGCATATTGTGACCCCCAGCTATATTGTGTCGTCTGTCAAACCGCCCCACAAAAACAAAGCAGGCCACGTGAAGAAGAGAAAAAAACGGTATTGTTGATGGCGACTGGTGGAAGAAGGCTTAGAAGGAAAGGAATCTTTTGTGGGCGGAGTATTTTGTGTGCAATGCGTGCCGCCTTTAAATGCACTGGTACAGATTAAGCTGAAATGTGGTGTCGGCTAGGTTGACCAACGTCTTGCCAAATGCATTCAGTTGCTTAATGAAAACTTCAACTGCTGCACCACTTAACTCCAAAATAAATCGTTAGCCAGCAAGGATTACCATAATTACAGTTATTATATATTTTTTTGTTTAAGAAAAAAAGTTCATTACATAAAGAAAGTATTCCCCCCCCCCCCCTTCTTCTCCGTCTCTTGAGAAGCTTACGTTGCTTTGTTACAACACTTGGCATTACAGAGGAATCTGGCTGGAGTGCTCTGAATTAATGAAATAACACGGCACAATGACATTCTGCGTAAGCTTGAGCGGCATTAAGTTGAACATTATTCCCTGGCGGCTTCGTCGCCTCTTAGTTTAATAGCTAAAACAATGTTCACGTCTCCGATGGCCCTTTGCTCAACGATGCCATGCGCTCAGCCTCCACGTAGGGTTCTTCAAACAGGCGACGCTGGTCACGTGTTCTCACAGATGTCGAGTTGGCAGTGGGAAAACCAACAACGCAATGAGCCAATGATCTCCAATGCTCGTGCACGCATAGGTCAAAGGCCAAGGTGGCACCGCGTCGGCTCTGACGGTTGTGTGTTGCGGGGTTGTCGTGAGTCACTTGGCGCGGCGTCCGACGTTTTGCTCCACATGCCGGGCCCTTTTTCAGTAACTGAATGACCATAGGATGTCTCGTCGACATTAGTGTTATCAGGATGGTGTGGCCAGGAGCGGCATGTCTGCTTCCTGTTGTCTCCCCAGTCCGAGTGTGGAAAATATCGAACCACAGTTCAGGCTGACTTCTCATAAAGGAGGAGGCTCGTGAAGAGTTCAGACGCCACTTGCCACTGATGTTTTCCGTGGCCCAGACTTGAACTCCGGGTTGCCAGGAACCACTGAGGCGGTGCTGCTGCCTATTGCATTTGCGCAAACACACACGAGACAAAGTCAAAGATCCACCATACAGCGTACGTGGGCTGTGTCAGGCAAGTACTGTCAGTGAGCATCTATGAAGGTTGGCACGTTGCACAAGCAGGTGGGTAGAGCCAGCACCTTGCCAGGCTGCCATTGTTTCCTTGGTGCTGATATTTACGCACTGCACCAGGTATTTATTTAAGGCTGAACCGACCTAGGGGAGGCCCAGAACCAGTTTAGATAACCACGAATGTGAGCCGTGGTCAGGAATCAATCTCGGTCTACTTGGATCGTAATGCAGTGCTCCAAACACTATGCCACCACTCCCTATTAGAGTCCAACAACAACAACAACCGCTATTCCCCACCAAGTGGTGGTGACGTCACCGCGGTACTTGTGCCAGGCTACGTGCACTTTAAAAGCAACATTTAGAGTCCACACACACAACACACACACCACACACACACACACCACACACACCAAACACACACGACACACACACGCCACAAACACACAACACACACACGCCACAAGCACACAACACACACACAACACAAACACACACAACACACACCACAAACACACACCACAAACACAACACACACACACCACAAACAACACACACACACCACAAACAAAACACACACACACCACAAACACAACACACACACACCACAAACAACACACACACACCACACAACACACACACACCACAAACACCAAACACACACCACACACACACAACACACACACACAACACACACACAGCACAACACACAACACACACAACACACACACGTGTATTCAGCTGTGTAACACAATCAGGTGAACCGTGCTAATGTACACTCTGACAAAATCTCCCCAGTTGCATTGCAGCTGCCTCATCGTCAACAAAACCCCCCAAAAATATCCTTTTTTCATCGTAATCAAAACCTTATAAATACGGTGTATATATATATAAACAGAAGAGCTACCATCAAAGTCGCCTGGCCCCTATGTGTCCGTGACGCACGACACTATCGCCACCGTATCGTGAAGATGGCACACATCTTGGCAAGAGGAGAGAACTCTACTAACACCACGCATGCCGTGCTGTGTAAACACAACTGCTTTCCCTTTGGGCCAAGGGGGGGTCTGTTTTTTTTTCAAACCATAAGCCACACGACTATCCACGCAGCAGATCGCTCCTCTAGTTAAAATCCACAGTCATCCTTCGAACTGCGGTGTATAGGTGGAAATTGAACGTAACATCGTTAAATTTCCACCGAAAATTATTGTCAAATATTATCTCAGTCATTTTTATACAAGCGTGTGGCACCTTGCCGGACTCCCCTTTTAATATGTGTTTTGGTACTTTCTTCATGTATCCGGAGTGTCCACTGTTCTGTTTTTCTAAATATATTTTATTATTTCAAATATTACGTGATAATGTAGTGTATTCTTAGGTTTTTTCGGTAAAGTCACGTAGGTAAAAAATTTGAATTAATAAAAGTGAAATAAAAATAAAATAAAAATGACGACGTTTCGGAGGCAACACAAGCTTCCGTCTTCAGGTGGAACCGTCACAGCACGATTGCTGTATCAAGTAAGATACTGTATCTTAGACGAAGCTTGTGTTGAATCCTTGCAGTCACGAAAGCTTCAAATCTAGAAGAGATAATGTAGTGCTTGGTTTGCATCGTTCTTGGATGACTTTATCAATTTCTGCGGAGTCAAAATGCTGTTGCAGAGTCTACACAGGGGCAGGTTCAATGGTATTTTGAAACTCGTTTGGGTTTCATGACATCGCAAGGATCGTGGGCGGTAGTGGCTGCTCATCGAGTCCTTCATCCAGCAGTGGAGCAACCAGCTGCTGATGATTCTATTGTCTGAGGATCGCAGAGCATCGCCGCTTCTTTTCTGACCGATCGTTTCCGGCAGACGTTCTAACCAACCCACGGCTGATGTGACCTCGCGTGTGCAACTTTTCATCGCGTGCGCGTCCTGTGAAGACGTCAACGTGTGGAACTGTGCTACGTTTCAGATGTCGAATGCATCTTGGGCGTTCCTGGGGGATTTGGGGGTCGGCTCTCACTTTTCAGTCTCCGTTGCTGCAGCCTTAACCTGTCGCAACGCGATCGGTGGCCGGAAGGTCCAGGCTCTTCTAAATACAAGAAATATGAAGCCAAGGTTATTTTTTTCGCGTGGACTTGGTTACATTTTTGCTGCTGCTGTTGTTGTTGTAAATTACAGCCGTACGTAATGCACTGATGCAAATGGTGCGTGATTGATGAACCAACAAAAAAGCAGACTGTCTTAACGAATTAATCGTGTTTTTTTGTATTGCATGTGGTGGTGTAGTCGCACGTGTGCACAGTGCTACTGACGCGTTGTTAAAGCGTATACATTTTGCTCGTGTGGGTTTGGCACACGTACAGCACGTATTTATAATCGGGGAGCAGATATTTGTTTTTCTAAGGAGGCAGCCTGAGACTAAAATCCCTGGATATTCTGCCAACTTCTTAAAAGCAGCATTTAACCAAAACCATCGGTGCTCCTCTACGATTGTGACATGACACAGAATACATTTATTTTTATATTCATTGCTAGCGGCATACAAATAACGTTTTACAGCGGTCGGCAAAATGTCGGTGAGATTAACCAAAAGATCCCAAAAAACATACGTAATCATGTCAAGGTTCCACGTTGACTTGCAACGTGATGTGGCCCAATGCAATGCAAAGGGGAATGAGTAGGAGAAAGCGACCTAATTGGCCACCTCGGCGTTGTGTTCCGCTTGACCCAGCTAGGACCCAACAGGGAGTTTCCTAAGTGAGATTTATGGAGCAACAGAGACCTCCGTTAACAGAGGAACTCCATCACATTGCACGATGCCGAGCGCACTGGCGGGGCCGCCGCGAATGCCACGCTCCGTTAGCAAGCAGCCTCATCTCGACAGCTCTCACGTGCAGTTTGTCGGGTTCTGGCCACCTATGTGCTGCTGGGTTGGGCATGAGGTCCGACGTTTCGCTCCGCGTGCTGGAAGCTCCTTCAGGAAGTGAATGGAGCTGGCTCACTTCTCCCCCGATTATATGAAGTTGCCGGCCGCTGCCGGGGTTTAATGTCGGCCAGCCGGTGTTATTTATGACATTGGAGGGTTCTACAGCACAACCGCAAAAAGCCTTCGCAGTCACCTTATCTTGAGCTCTTAACGCGCGGCGTAAAGATCCGTTTGATTTAGTGTCAAATGATAAATATAAATGGTTTATTATACATCATGCCGTAGTATTCCTGCCACGATGGTGCCAAAAAAATGTGTGGCCTTAATTTGAGAGTAGGGGAGACTCTTTGTCATTTTGAGTGCTACTCAGCCCTTTATTAAAACCAGGCTCGAGCCCATTAAAACATCATTTAATTGAGACCATATTTAATATGCATTTCTGTAACACAGCGAAAGAAATGTTGATTTTTCAAATTCTTAATTATATTTTGGCGCAACAAAGGTTTTATTATAATTATCATCATCATCATACATCAGGCTGGATTATGACTTGTGTAAAGACGGAGTGATTTTACTGTGAGCTTGCAGCATTGTCCCGTGCTCCCAGCTCCACATCTCGGCTGTGGCTGGTGAAGCCGTCACAGGGATTTCGCCGTGCGTGCAGAGCACTTCGTTAGTGATGGTGGTGGCACTGGGAAATGGAGATATTTTTTGCCGATTCCTGGCCATTGAGTCAAGCGGACACTGGGGGAGTGGCAGGCTGAACGCTGGTCTTGATCATTTGGAACTGTGGAATATAGAAAACAATGAAGAGAAAAAGCTTGGAGGCGTGGACATCCAATCTGCCTGGTACGTGCACACCTTTACTAGGCGGCCTGACTCCAACGACAAAGATTCTCCGTGTAGCCATTACAGACTTTTTGGGCAAATGCTGTTAGCGAGCACCTAATAAAGGCCGGTACAGGACATGAGCGGGTGGGCGGCCAGCACCATGCTCGACCGCCTTTGTCTCCCTAGTGGCGATGTTTACACACTCCACCAGGTGCTTATTTTAGGCTGAGTATACATAGGGGAGGCCCAAGACTGGAGCAGAGAATTGTCACTGGTGTTGGCCATGAGTGGGAATCTAACTCGGGTCTCTGGGTTCGTAGCACAGCGCGCTAACTACTGCATTCTAGCGCTTCCCCTACAGCATTGGAGGGTGAGTTGGTACCGAACCAGCACTCATTCTCATGAATGCACAGCCACTGATGTGGTGGGGGGGGGGCATGAAGGCTGTGACAACCGTCAGACTGGGTATAGCCTCACTGAACAAAGTTGTAGATTGTTTCCCATGGCATTTAGGTTAGGATATGTGTCGCGCACGTAATTTATTATTCCGTTGTACGAGAAGCGTTTTTCGTTTACAATGTAACCTCTGCCTTCCCTGGTACCCGGTGGGTTGGAAGACATAGAGGCACCCACACTTTACTTCAGAGAAAGCCGCCCCTTGAGCAACTTCCCGTCGCGGAGTTGTGAACGTAACAATAATTTATTAAACCAGATAAAATGTGGGACTTTTTCCCAGTTCTGTTGATTAATGTTTTGCGTGCAAATAATGTTTACGAGTGTCTGAAGGGAGTGGACGAAATACATCCGAGGGAATAATACTGCAATCGACATCCAAACACAGCATTGCGTCATCGTGCATAGTGCTCGTTACACACAAGTACTCCCGATCAAATGTGTTTATCTCTGCACAATGGCAAGTTGCGTGCTGGAGGGAGGAGGGCTATGAAATCGGCGACCTCATTTAGTTTTCCCACCCACGGCTGTCGTAGGCGGTGAGCGATATCTGTACTGGTACTTGGGCCACACTTTGCCAATCTGCACTGAACCAGCTTGAACGAAGTATGGTCGAAGAAAACTCCCCGAGCTCACTCAGCGCGGAGAGGCCTTCATCCAGCAGAGGATGGAGTCGGGGCTGTAAATTACTTTTAAATTTATTTAATCAAATAAAAATTCGGCACAGTGACGTTCACAATGGAGGTGAAACGAAATCAATTTTCCTCTTCACAATGGCCCATTGGCGTAATGAGTGGGGTTAAGAGGGGGAAGACATTACATTTTGTTCCTGTATTGGGCAGACAATACCATTCAAACACCTATCATTTTACGTGCCAATGTTTTTTTAAAGCAATTTCAATGCTTATATACCCCCCCCCCCCCCACACACAATAACGCCTAACGCTGTGTACTATCGCGCCACAATGGTTTCTGTTTTGCCGTGCGTGCGATCGCGGGCAGTCGCTGTCCTCTGCACCTCCTGCCCTGCAAACGAGCACGACACAAAATTAATAAAAAAATCGGAATGCACTTAAGCCCACTCGAAAACCTTTTAAATCACCGCGCGCGCATTTTTACGCCTTCCCTTTGCCCCCTCGCCCGGGCAGCGATCCGCCAAGGGTGTTCATGTAGAACAATCGGCAAAGTGCGGGCCCTGCCTCGTGGCTCTGGCCCAGCAGCAACTCCGCTGCCTGTGGAATTGCCGGAGTGAATGGAACTTGCAGGACCCCCTCCTCCCCCCCATCTTTCCACCTCTCAGGTTTCTGGTTGAATGAATGAGCTCATAATGGTAAGGCACGAGGTGACATGCCAGCAATGACAAAAAAAAAACATTTGGTGGAGGTCTGGTTAAAATGCGACTTGATTGTATTCCACCGTGCACGCATTGCACACGGCGGGTTTATTTTCCTTTGCTTTTTTTGTTGCTGTAGTTGTTGTCTCGTGGACGTGAACGTCACGTGGCCGCAGAAACCACGCCGGAGCTCGAGAAACAAAAAGATATCGGCTTAAAATCGGCGAGCTATCAATCGTCGCGCTTCACCTAAGGGCCACTCGACTCGTGTTGTGAAGGAGATGCCATACGTTTTAAAAGTATCAACGGACTCGTTGAAATGCAGTTTTTTTTTTCTTAAATGTCCACTTTTCACGTCGGAATTTAGTAAATTTAATTTAGGCTTGAAATATAAGCCCAACATCGTATTGCTCTGACTTGTATTCGTACCTCCAAATTCATGAGCTGTCACTCCTAAACAAATGAGACGAGGCTCTTTGGCTTCCACAAAATAAGCCAAAATACCATTCGAGGCCACCAGTTCATGCGCCCTCCGTAGCAATGACTTTTGTCAGCATTTGTTTATAAACGGGCATACGGTTTTGCCCCACGTGCTGGAAGCGAAAAATCGGACATCGTGCAGGACAAGACAAGGAATTGCCAAAAAAAAACACGTTTGAGAAGCGTACGGCAACATTGGCAAAAAAACCTACGCGGCAGTGCGGGGTATCGAATGTTCGTGATGAGTGAGAGTCCATTGAGACGAGAGTTTGCTTTTTCAAGGAAGACGTACGTCTCAGAGTATGTATGTACGTGTCTATATTGGGGAGCGGTGGAATAGCGGTTAGCGCAGTGTGCTACGAACCCGGCCACACGAGTTCGATTTCCGCTCGTGGCCAACACCAGTGACGATTATCTGAACTGATTATGGGCCTCCCCTAGGTCGACTCGGCCTCAAGTGAATACTTGGCGCGGTGTGTAAACATCGCCACTGGGGAGACAAAGGCGGTGACTGGTCACCCCACCCCCTTGCGTGCCGTTTCTACCTTCACAGGTTGCTTGCTAACAGCATTTGCCCCAACAGTCTGTGCAGGCTATACGAGGCCTCTTTGCATTTTGTCTTTACATATATATAAAAGCATGTGTGCTTTTATAAATAGCTTTCTAAGACAGACCAGGCAAGAAGCAGACCTGCTGTTGGCCACTGGGTGCTCAATTGCCCTCCCAGCATGAGGGCCCACGCTTGACACGGCGGGGAGGGAGGGGGGTGGCGTGAGATTTCGTGTCGCCCCCGCACGCCTCTGCCGTGCCGCATCTGCTCCAGGGCCACATGGCTCCGTGTGGCTCACGAGAGCCGGCGGGTGGGCGGGGGAGGGACACTGACCGCTGAGTGGTTGTGTGAGCAGGTGTGCTCCCGCGGGGTGTGCGTGCTGTGGGCACGTGAGATTGAACACGCGCGCGTCTGTGCGCGCGTCCTTGTCTTTGCATCTGTCGAGTGCTGGTGGAGGCGGTGGCGGCGTGGGGTGGTTTTCACGCTTGCGCTGTGTAATTCGATTCGATACCCGGCAACGGCTAACGTTTGCTGGTCGATATGCGAGTTGGTCTTGGCAATCCTCTCGGTGGACTCTGCCTTAAATGAATACCTGAAGCGGTGTGTATGGATGACAAAGGTGGGCCGGGCTTGGTTCTGACCCACACCACTGCATTGTGTTTCTTGCCGTCGTTGATATGTGCTCACTGGCAGCACTTGCCCCGACGGCCTGTGTAGGCTACACCCGGGGGGGACGTCTTTGTCTTTGTGCATGTGCTGAGTGGTGGCGGTGTCGTGGTTTTCACACCACGCTATGAATCCCGTGAAACGGATTCCATTCTCAGCCGTGAATAATATGAGTGGTGAGATGTGTCTTGAACCTGTTCGGTGTCCCTAAGGTCAACTCGGCCTTAAATAAGTGGTGTGTGAACATCAGCACCAGGGAAATACGGCCATCCCAGCACGATTCTGGCCACATCAACTCCTCTTGCGCTGCTGCACCAGCCTTCATAGTTACTCACTAATAGCACTTGCCCTTACAGTCTATATTGTTGTGCAGAGATCTTTGTATCGTTGTTTTTGTGCCTATTTTCTCTGCGTATTCATGGCCTTGGGTATACGTGTGCGTATCGTTGAGTGTGCGTATGAGTGTATGTCGGGCGCGGTTGTGCAGCAGTTAGCACGCTGCACCGTGAACCCGTAGATCCGAGTTCGTATTCTGCTCAGTCAACACCAGTGATGAATATTTGAACCGGGCCTGAGCCTCCCCTAGTATGGCTCAACATCAAAAGAGAGCAATTGGGGAGACAAAGGCGGTCGGGCGTGGAGCTGGCCACCAACCCCCGTGTACCATTCCGGCCTTCTTCATAGGTGCTCACTAACAGCACTTGCCTGAACAGTCTGTTAAGGCTATAAGGGGGATCTTTGTCTTGTTTTCATATTAGTGTGTGTGGGGAGTGGTCATGTAGTGGTTGGCGCGCTGCGCTATGAACCCGGCGACCCACGTTCGATTCCCGCACACGGCCAACACCAGTCATTGACCTCCCCTAGGTCGACTCAGAGAAAAATGAGCACCTGGTGCGGCGTGTTTAAACACCATCACTGGGGAGACAAAGGTGGCCAGGCGTCGTTTTGGCCACCCACTCCCTCGTTTGCTGTTCCGGCCTTCATAAGTGCCCCAAAAGTCTGTTGAAGGCAATACGGTGGATCGTTGTCATTGTATGAGTGTCTATTTTTTAAATCCTTTATATTAAGTTTGCTTGCTTGCTTGCGTGCTTGCTTGCTTGCTTGCGTGCTTGCTTGCTTACGACCGTGCAAATCTTTTGGTCGTTTTTTAACCCACTTCCCGTGATCCAATCGAGCTGACATTTTGCACACAGACTCGTTGTGCGAGACAATTAATGTTCGTGAAATTTTTTTCCAAAATTTTACACTGTTTAGGGAAAACAAATTATATATTTAATTACCAATTGCTTAATACTGGCAGACAATCATCTGACCCATAGGTGGCAGCCATCTCAAGCCAGAGGACGAGAGGACTCTAGCCGCCACGCATATAAAGGATTTATAGTGAAAAACTTTGTTTTTACGGGTTATACTTATTCATGTGTTGGGTGGCATTGGTTTTAACGCACTTTGCTATTTATGGCGGGCGAGATTACTTTCTTGTCCGTGACTAACATCAGGGGTGGCACATGTTTTCTGACCCTGTCCATTGGTCTCCCCTGGGTAAACTCAGCCTTAAAATTAGTCGCCGGATAAGTGTGTCAATATAGGGAACAGTGGGCCATTTTTATGACGAAAAATATATATTCTTGAAAATAAAAGTTTAAAAAACTTTCAATTTGTATTTTATTTTTGATTTCCCGATTCACTAAAATGCTAGTTGTAATGCTTCATGGCTTCACGTGCCCTATTTATTGTAGATGCCAGCAAAAGGTATCTGTTTAATCACGTAAGTCAATTTAAATCTGAGCACAACCCACACAAAACTACACACACACACACTTGGCCACAATATGTGCAATTCCTCCACACGTTCATAATAGGACATTTATCAATGTGTAGCGCGAGTAAAATTTTCTAATTGTAGCTGTTGCCTAGGTTTTTGTGTCATTGTCCATGTTTCCCAACGGCTTTCACTCTGCGTTCACAATGGCGAAAGTCATCAAATGAACAATGAAACCCCCTATTAAAGTCGACACATTGTAACAAAAAAAAACTCCAAGAAAGTGTAAATGAATCCAGTTCACACACAGACACACACGCACGTAATAACCACGAGCGCACCATTGCAAAAAAAATAAACCCAAGTGTGAGAAGAGAGGCAAAGGAAATATTACAATAGTGGAGGTCGCTGTGTAAATAGAGTGCGATGTGAGACATGAGTGAGGGACAGCTCGTTCACCTCAGGGGCGTGTGGGGGGGGGGGGTTAAACATTTTCCCAACGTCAGTATTTTCAAGGAAATATCTTCGATTGCAGCCATGTGTTTCCAGTAACAAAAATACAATTGCAAAATCGTCGGCATTTGCATGGCAATAACGCGCAGCACTTGAAGTTTTTTTGTGTGTGTTGTTGTTGCAAATTCACATTTTAGACATGCGGGAAGCCATAGCTGTCATCGCGGGGCTTACCCAGGCACATTTCTTTTTTTTTACAGCCCTTGGATTCCCACACCAAACCACTGTGTGTGAGCACAAGCTGACAGGTGGAATGCACGGCACAAATGTTTTATTTATTTATGTCCCGACCGCATAAAGGGCCCGCCGCTCGGTGTCAACAAAGGACCCACTTCCCTTTTGAGGACGTCATCAAGATCATCATCATCACCACAGCGTGTGGCAAATGGCACTGTTGACTGAAACAACAAATGGGTTGATTAGTGTGTTAGACATGTAGAAATGCCCTACTGGTGTGTTAAACGAATCATCATCAGCAGGCAGCATCGTCATGACCGTGTTAGAAATGGTGAGTCACTCCCCTGGTGTGTTAATCAGTTTGCGATTACATAATGGTGCCATTTCAAAAAAATAATGAAAAGGCAAATAACTGACAATGATATTGGGTTGCTTTATTTACCAACAAAATCCTAAATTAAGCATCGGAACCCTTTTAGAAGGGTCCTGTGTTACAATGGTTGGCTCATATCTATAAATGTTGAGTGTGGGAAATCCAGAGACCCTGGACATCTGTAAAAAAAACAGCTTCAGAGCTCATCGGATTCTTCCCAGTAGAGTACAGCTTCTGATTCTCATTAAATGCACATTAGTAGAAAACACTCAAACATCTGCACAGAGATGATGATGATGATGATGATATTATTTTCGGTGACTTGAGGCAGTGAAGTGGCCCAGCGGTAGTATGGTCGTCGCCTGTTTCAGAGCTTCGTGGTTCGAATCCAGCGGCCACCATGATTAATACTGCTGGTGTTATTAACCCGAAAACTACACATCGTCTGCTTCACACTGGACATCAATGATCCCGTGGCATCATTCAGCAGAGAAGGCCATTGTGTGCATGAGTCCTCGTACATATTTTCCAATAAAATAAAAACAAACTAGCAAATTACTCAATTGGTGATTATACATCAAAGTCGCTGCTGCGAAAACTTAGCATGACCCTCCTGAAAAAAGGGTAATGAGACTCGGTAAGGTTTAAAGGGGAGGAATCATCGGAATAATAATAACAGCAGCAGCAATAGGTTGAAGTGTGAGAGTGAGTTGTTGAACAATAACATTTGCTTTTGACAGGCGGCATTCAAGCGTGCATTTTGGAACGTGCAACTGGGACCTCAGAAAAGCTGCTCTTACAATGAGAAGCCTGTGACCCCGTGGCACACGCAACGCGGAGCGTTCGTTATAGCCTGCCACGTGCGTGTGGCGGGTGGCGGCCACAACGCAGCGAGGAACGTAAATGACAAACAGAGGGGACAGAGAGGGGGAGAGAAGAGAACGGGTCTAAATGACGAGCCCACACACTTTCAGGTGACTTTTCAGAATGTGGGGGCCAGTCGAGGCGATTGTCGTTGTCGAGTTGAGTTGCGTCGAAGGAGCGCCGAGTGTGGGCTCGGAGATTCAGAAGTGTTTGGGTGTGTTGGTCTACGCGGATTAACCCTGAATCGGGCCCGTTTGAAATTAGCGATGCGGTGGGGCAGTGGGCTCGCGCATAATGCTGCTCCTCGTTACAATGTCATTCCGTTTGCACAGGGGTTAGAGCTTAGGCTTGCTCAGCTCAACTGATAGGAACCGGCTTCTTCTTTCATTCATTGATTACCCTGCTTTGATTGAGGCCCTGGAAAAGGGGGATGCCACCTGCTCTGTCTTTTCACGGAGTTAGTTTTTTTTCTCTCTCTCTCTCTCTTATCTGCTTCCCAATTTGAAATGCCTATCAACTGAGCAAAACCAACACAAGGGAATCTCTGTCCGCATTGTGCGACTGGACTTGCCTGTGCATGTGAATGTCTGTGTGTGTATTGTGTGTTGGTGTATGCTTGCGTGTGGGGAGCGGTAGTGTAGCGGTTAGCGCGCTGCGCTATGGACCCGGCGACCTGGGTTCGATTCCCGCTCACGGCCAACACCCAGTGACGATTATCTGAACCGGTCCTGAGCCTCCTCTAGGTCGAATCGGCCTCAAATGAGTGCCTGGTGCAGTGTGTAAACATCACTACTGGGGAGACAAAGGCGGTCGGGCGTGGTGCTGGCCACCTACCCCATCGTGTACTGTTCCGGCCTTTAAAGGTGCTCGCTAACAGCACTTGCCCCTACAGTCTGTTGAGGCTATACAGAGGGGATCTTTGTCTTTGTGTGCGAGTCCGCATTGGCATCACAGTGCGTAAATATATTGCCGAACAACATACAATGCGGGTAAAAACAACACGAGGGCTTTTGGGGCAACACATTCGGTGCATTTCCTTCAGAAATGACTCCTTACGTGCACCCTCCAGTGTGGGAATGTGGAATTATCCGCCAGTCACTTTCCGCCGCCAACAGGGAAGAGTTGCCGAGGCACGTGTGCGATGCATTATCTCAGCACGTATGTTCAACTTCTTTCGCGCACCGTACGTGGTCAACCGTGCTAATCGGGGAAGGACAACGAACTAATCACAAAAAGCAGTTCTAAAGAAATTCGTTTTCAATCTAGATATGAAAGTGCGTGGCTCCAGTGGCTTCCTAATATCGGTAGGTAGAGCAGTCCAGATGGCCTCAGAAGCGCATCTGAAAGCGCGCAATGCGGTGATCATCTTTGTTTGATGGAGAGCCAAAAGCCGCTGCGAGGATGACCGGCGTTTGGGCCATGGTTTATGCTCCTTGACGAGATCAACGAGGTATTGTGGTTCATTTGTGGCAAGCACTTTGTGTGTGATTAGTGCGCTCTCATAATGTATTCGTTTGGCAACCGGAGGCCAACGCCGTGACATCAGATGTGAATGTGCAACCACATTCTCGTTTCGCTCGGAAAGATCGCATCGCGTAAGCACGTGGCCATACCCGGCCGCGGAGGAGAACTGATCCCCATATGGCTTTCTTAAGGTCGTGTCGGTTTACACAATCAAAATCGTTAAAAATGCTCGGGCAGTTTGGACCTGCTGTTATGATGAAATTGCACACCGTTAGTGATTCACAGCAACCAAAACTGTAGGCGAATCGAAAGTGAATATTGAATGTGCTGATTTTCCTAAGTAATGGTATTGTGAGGACAGACGAAATTGTGTGGGGTTGAACGACTAAGAAAAAACCAAAATGTCTGTTTTACGAAGGGAATATGGAACACTTTGCACTCTGCAGTGAAAGGAAAACTTATGCAAATGCAACTGCTTCACTCTGTTTCTTAGGTATGAGTGTGCATCTCTTCTGAGTGGTAGTTTTTTTTCCCCTACATTATTCCTAATTGGAATGCAATCACGTGCCGTAATTCAAACGTTAACATTAACGTCACTTATTTTGCACACTTTCAAAAGTCTGCATGGAGGGCAGAGGATTTATATATATATGTATTTAAGTCCACGGTCACTAAAAGAACCCACAGATTTTCCCAGGAAATATCTCATCACGAATCTTTGAGAACAACAGAAGCTCGTGAGATCAACTTCATTGCTCTCATTCGTAGCCCGAAGGACATTTTACTTCACGATTCGTACCATAATAGCTGTGGTCTCTTCCACGACTTGTTCCTTCTTGATCTCACAGCCTTAAGCTACGCCACAGATCGCTGTCCTTCCCCAAGCTTGCTTTAACCCTGCCTTCAACCTCCGCCCCCCCCCCTTACTCACCCCCTACCGTTCCCCTCCTAAATTCCCTCTTATCTCCTGCCTTACCGCGTCTCTCCCCCCCCCCTCCTTTCCAAGCCCTCGAAAGGGCATCAGGTTTGTTGGAAAAGCCATCAGTCCTGTCCTGCCCATCCCCTTTTCTAAGTGTCACCACCCCCCATCCCTTGGGTCAACTCGGGGCAGCAGCTGCAGCGAAAGCCTTCGCCGCCGCCGTTCGAGATGGTTTTGGTGGAAATTGCCCTGGATTAGCGGCGGTTCAGATTAATAGCCTGCAGTGTGTGGCTTTTGCCTCTTTTACTGCACGGAGGATGTCACCGCACAAAGGCACGCGTGTGCTGTCTTTGTTGTCGGAGACATAACTCTGGGTGAAAATTACACAGGTTACCCCCGGATCTTAGAGAGAGGCAGGTTTATGGGGGGTTTTTTCTTCAAGGGACAAATGGCCATTTTCGCAAATGTGCTCAGGATCAGCTATGGGGATAATTTTTACGAAAGGTTGGCTGAAAAAAAAAAGCTTGTGTTTGGTTGGGTCACATGCGTTATTAGTGTAAAAGATTGTTGATCGCGAGCCAACATGTCTGAAGGCATTTTCTCCATGTTGTGATTACGGTAGGAATGTTGGCAACTCGCTGTGGCATAATTAGAGAGAAAGAGAAAAATAATTAGCAATCTGCACATTTAATGTTGCATAATAATTTAATCGAGTGTTTTGTGTGAAGGCCGGTGGTTGTGAGGGATGGAAGTGTGACGTGTGCTTGAGGATTTTTTTGTAATTGCACTCTGCATGTTTGCGTTGGCTATTTTACACAGAGGGGATATGAAGGGACACTGATAATACATCTGTGAGCATGATTGCATTTTTCTTGGGTGCCTATGCTAGGCAAGGGGCTGTGTAGTTCTACACATAGGCAGGCTTCTGTGGGGGAAATTAAATATTAGGCAACATTGCACATTAAAGAGAAGCCAATTGTAACAGTAGATTACGCAACACAATTCCTTGGATATGAAAACTGGGTCACTTGCTTGATGAAAAGCCGACTATTGTTCCTCCACACTAGGCGACTACTTGCTTGACTAAAACTCTTTATTCCAAGCCACTTAACAAAATTGGAGTCCACTTCTGGAAAATGATACCGGATTGCATTGGTTATCAGGTGACCCATACTCAAAATAACCCCCAATAATACATCTCATAGACAGGCTTGGCCACCTTTGCCTCCCTCGCGGCGATATTTTGCACATTGCACCAGGTACTCATTAGAGGCTCAGTCGACCTCAGGGTGGGCCCAGGACTTGTTCAGGTAATCGTCACTGGTGTTGTGCACGATTGGGGAATCAATCCTCAGGATAGGGGGGGGGATTGTCGAGCAGCACGCCAACCCCGACACTACCGCTCCCCGCTACGCACAGACAACCACAGAGCTGCATCATAATGGGCTTTAGTCCGCTGCATGCCAGCAACAGGCCTGCATCTGAGGCGGGCGCACTCACCTCCCTACCACATCAAGGTTCACTGCTTCGAAACCGAATACTCAAAGGCTCCTGGTCCCAGGCAGACAGGGCTTGGCGGCGTGATTGAGCCTCCATTTGTCGGCCGCTGGCATGGGGGAGGGGACGGGTTGGAGTTAGACGAGAAAGAGAGGGGGGAGGAGGGAGGGGAGGTGAGGGAGGCGGGCTACCTGCTTGTGGCGTGTCTACAGGGTATTGTGTACACACACGGGATCGGGGTCATGTGCAATCGAAAGAGGGAAAGGTCTCGCCTGCACGCTACACCGCGGCGTGCGAGCTGACGGCCCCGGGGTGTTCGCGTGCACACCGTCGGCTCTGCTGTTTGCACTCCGTTGTTCGGGATTTGCTTTTCTTAAGTTATTACAAAGTTTGTCAATGCACCTCCCCTCGACCCTTCCACCCCTGTCCCCACCCAGGCAATGTAAATGGCTACACCGCAAGCTATTCATTCAAATTGTTAGTCGATGCAGATGGCCAACTGTGGTGAACTCACACCGCAACGTCAAAGCATCGTTATACACACGAGTGAACATTGGGCATTGCCTACGTCTGTTGCCGGTCCCAAGCCAATCGTCAAATTATTAGGAGTTGGTGTATCCAAGTAAAGACCGATGCCGATTTCTCACGTAGTGGTGCTTATTTTACCAAGTCCAGAGCGATGATGGGTTTAGTCACTCCCAGCCAGGATTTGAACTCCTTGTTCCTGAAACCTGAGCCATTGCCCAGATCCTCATGATGGCCTTCTGGGAGCTCAGAATTCCCACTGCATTAAGTCCGCATAAACAAAGCCCTGGACCGGTTTAAATATGCAGTGTCTCGTCAGCAGTCAAGCTTGCTTGATCCAATGCTGCTGAACTGCACACAGATTATTGCCGCCTGTATCAGGGTTACATGCAGTGATTGGAACCTTAACACGAGAACACGACCCTTCACCACAGCCCGGTGCACAACCCTAAACCTAGTGGTAGTCCTAACCCCGAACACAACATTGCTGTTGGTAAACGGAACGGTCATTTCACTTAACTCTAGCCGATAATGAACCAGCTCCCTATGGAGAATACTCGCTTGGAGCTGGGCTGACATTTTTGGGTTGAATCCAAGGCAAGGTAATTGGCTGCCTACTTTTCAAATTGAAATAAAAACGCGCATTGTTTAAACGTGTCCTGTTCGGCGTTATTAGCTTAGCCCCGAATGTATAGCGTGGGTGATGTGAGTGGTGTGTGTGCACTGAACGGCGAGTATTATAATGGTTCAGACAATATATCTTTTCCATAATGAAATTCATCATAGTAAAAATAATTTGTGTTTACTTGGTACACACTAAGAAGAGTCCCGATAATAATTGTCATAATCATCGCCATTTGTCAGCATCATAATCCGTATGCATATGCATACAATTCTAAATGCATTCAAACATCCACACGTAGCATCCGTGCAGTGAGTGCACTTAACAATTAGTATAATGGGCAGAATTTTTCTGTTTGAAGAATGGTGTTGTTCATCATCAGCATAAGTATTTGCATTTATGGAGGCACTCAAATGTCACGGTCATTTCAAAGGGCCTTGCAAAACACAAGCACGACAAAAATGCAAACATCGCCGAGGTTAAAGAAACGGGGGAAATGTCGAGGGCACAAAAAAAGGATGAAAGGAAACGACGAGCAACAAGAGGACGTCGCGGCCACGGGGGCCAAACGAGGACACGAGCAGAGCGCACCGTGCCCCACAGCACCCCAACAAACCCGAGGGTCGGCAGAGTCTCACAAGTTCGTCGAGCTCTCATTTGCTGTGGCCGGGGCCGTTTCTTTGTTATGCAGTCTAGTCTTAGTCTTAAGCCTCACCTTACCATATTAATAAAAAGTATGCGGCCCTTGCCCCACCACCTTCTCCAACCATTATATAAACGGAGTGGTAGCTCCTACAATCTCTCATTTACTTGATACAGCTGTCGTGGCTGTGACGGTACCACCTGAAGACGGAAGCTTGAGTTGCCTCCGAAACGTCGTGATTTTTATTTTATTTTACTTTTTAATGTTTTTACCTACGTGACTTTACCGAAAAACCCTAAGAATATGAATAATTGCAGTCACGAAAGCTTCAAATCTAGAGCTAAATACCTCTGTGGGCTTTATCTGGTATGATACAAAAAAAATGTTTCGTTTTATTTGGGGAGATATATTTTAAGTGATTTGTTTACCTCTTCTTGGTTCTTTCGGTAAAGTCACGTAGAAGGGAAATAATAAATAATGAAAATAAAACATAATAAAATCATTCTCACGACGTTATTTTATTATTTCCCTTCTACGTGACTTTACCGAAAGAACCAAGAAGATGAATCCCTGCAGTCACGAAAGCTTTAAATTGATTTGTTTACCTTTCCTATACTTTGAACTCCAATCGTATTTGTCGTATTGTTGTTGTCACGTTTTGACTTGCCCCTACTGGACACGTGTGAAGAAAAAATAGCTTTACAGCTCATCGAATTCCGTCCAGTATAAAGACAATCTGATTCTGAGACGACGGCGAAAAAGAGGCCAGCCCAGTCCACCATCCGCTCTGGCACCCATCCCCAACAAGCACCGACCTCGCTGTTGTGCAAACAGAAAAAAAAAACCCATCATACTTTTATTTATTATGCAGAGGGACGGGTAGGTGAAGGAGTGGTGTTAGACACGTTATTGCTCGTCTATTTTCTTATTTATATTCTCCGCAACGATGCTCAGGATTATTTAGTGTTCTGCATTAATATGATTTTGCTTCAAATTCGGACCCATGTCTTAAATAGAGAATCAATCGGCAGCATTGGTTCAAACAAACCTGACTCTGCTGGTAAGACACTCTATGTGAACACCGCTCGAGAGTTTTGCTTTTGTTGAATTAATGCTAGAATTTATTAATTCCCCAGAAGGTCCTGTGGCCAATGGGACATTTCTTTTTTTATTTATTTCATGTGGAGGCACAGAGACAGGAGATGCATCGCTTGCTTATTTAGTTTTCTGCCATTACATCGCCACCATGATGAAACAAACAGGGATGCTCCTACGTATTGCCGTGTACACATATTGAATGTGGGAACATTTACAGACGAGCACGTATACAATGACGGAGACTCGTCGACTTGTGTTGACTAGAGATGCTGCATCCGGTTCAAATTTACTTTGAATGAAAACGGAATGATTTAAACGAGCCATGCACGTGGTCATGAGTCAGTCCTCTGCGTCTATCCATCACACTCAAGATGCACAATCTGGTGATTGATGAATGGGGAAGCCCCTGCGTATTGGCACAGAGCTTAGCACACTTGACGCAGAGGATCGTGCTTCATTGCTACCATCTTCAGGCAATCAATCGCTCGAGCGGAGCCCTCGACAGCCGCCGTGCAAACAGGGAGGGACACTCCGTGTAGGGTTTTTTTTATTTGCCCGTAGATTTTCGTGGCCATTGCAACGATCCATAGTTATATTTTGATTCGGCCACATGGCGGTTTCTTTGCCAAAATTCTCGTCTCGTATCCCTCCACCACCCGACAAACATTGTCACGTTTGTTATTCCTACGTGACAATACGTCGATCGAATTGAACAGTAGAAAGCTCCACCACCGGTGGGTGGCTTGAAACATTTAATGACTGAACTCAATGTTGATATGTTCGCTGTTTCAAACATTCGCAGCAAGAGACCATTCCGATAGTCCTTTAGGAGACTCCGATTTCAATGGGCAACTCTTGCTTGGTTTTGATGTGGGAAGGTACAACTCTAGTCAGTCCCATTGGCAGTGCAAAAGCCTTGAAATAGTCAGAATAAAGGTGTTTGGGTGAGATCGCATCAATATAAATGTGTCGTTAACCCACCTATTAGAAAGGTTTGTCACGTGAACAATACAGGCCAATTAGTTACTACTTCAGGACATCGGCGTGTTGCAGAGTAAACCCACAACATTTACAATTTGAGTACGACGCTTCGCTGATGATTACAACCAGCTTCATCCGACGATTTTCCAAAATTGTGAAGAAGTCTTCCTAATTTCCGGTCTTAAATAGAGTCAGACAATGTACTCGCTGTGTACCTATCAGGTGCGAAGATCAGCGGGGGGTGAATGCAATCATATCAATTACAATGGATGATGTTAAATTGAAAATATGCAGTACATATTACTGGTTGGGTTAAAATAGTGCTTCGTCGGTTTGAAATTGAGTGGATGTAGTCACACTTATAATTGCATTTTTAGTTTTTTTACAACAGAGTTACCACTTCTCCCTGGAATATTAAACGTGGTGGATGTAATGGTTCATTCCGCCCCCTCCACCCCGCCATGGCCCAGAAATGAAACGAATTGTCGCGATTCAGAGGAGCGATTCAATTCAAGCGTTAATGATTTTTCTATCTGTGGTGAATTTAGTGGCGGGCAGACTCAAGTAGCTGGATGGATCACATCGATGCATCACATCCAAAATATACACATTCAATATATTGCACGCTAACATAATCAATATACATCATTCCAAAATAGATGTTTTTGGGTTAGATCGTGTGAATCGAAATGTGTCGTTAAACCCTTCGCCGACCCGGCACAGCCAATTAGTAAGGTTTGTCAGGTAAACAAAACGTGCCAATTCGTTTCTACTTCAGCCCACCGGTGTGTTGGAGAGTGAAACTCACAACACAACATTTACAATTTGAGTACGACGTTTCGCGCTAGTAATTACAACTCACATTATCAGGCGACAGCCAGAGTTGTGGATACATCCTGTTTCTGTCTTAGAGGGATACATGTGATGTCATCACTTGTGAGCCAATCAGATACGAAGGCTGGGGGGGGGGGGTAATGTATGCATATAAATTACAATGGATATCCATTACCATTCCATAAATCATTCCATTCCATCATTACTCCTCCATCATCATCATCATCGCCATCGCCGCAATCATCTCCATTGTATTTAGAGAGCGAGTTCCATCTGGTGAGTCCGTGGCCTCTCTGGGCAGTCTGGCCTTGGCCATAAGAATGTCGAATTTCCACCACTGACTTCGTGACCATGACAATAAAAAGTCAACAACTATCATATAAGAAGCTTATCATAATAAAGCTCCCGTTCCTCCCCTACCCTTTCGTGATCCCCAAGTAAACACCTATCGCTGTCGCTCATTCCTCAATCTTTGTACGGCCCCTCCGTCAACTACATCATTCCGTTCTGTGTCATCGTTTTCTGAGCTGTGTCAAGTGCCATCGTGTGAAGACACTCTGTAACTTGCAACAAGGTTCGGTGTATAATAAAGCGTCTCCTAAGTCTCGTCATGTTTTGTCCAATTTTGACCTCTACCGTGCGAGAGGAAATTTAAACGGCTGCAGAGAACACACGAATACAAGGGGATAACTTAAACTTCACAGGGATGCATGCATACTCGAATTATGGTACTTGGTAATAAAAGAAAGGGTCAATCAAGCTAAGCCATATTTTACACTTGTTTAACGTTAGATTTTATCATGTTATCCTGAAATAAAACGAACGCAATGAAACTGACTTGAGAAATTCCCCCTCTCATACACACAACTGTAAATATTAAGTTTTTTTTGTTTCTTTCTTTTCATGAGCCAAGTGCATATCTGTATGAGATGTTGGGATCGGTGGTCAGGCCCTAGCCAGGGTCCACATTGATATAGGATACGACTGTGGCGAGATGTTAACTACCTCGCCTGATATACAGGAGGTCGTGAGTTCGATCTCGACCGTCACGCCTGCTGCTGTGTATGTGGAGTTTGCGTGTCTCTCTCCCCGTGGTCGCGTGGATTTGTCTCCGGGTCCTCCGGTTTTCCCCCCTCCGCATTTAGAATCAACGTCTGAATTTCTACGTGATTAAGTCACTTTGTTGAGCTGTCGTTTGTGTCCGGGTTGCTTCTGAAAAGAAAGAGCTACATAGCTCCGCGTGCCTAACCTGGTAAAAATGTAAATAGTTTCAGCTTGGATTTGTAGAACCACGTCGACGGCGCAAACACGAGACTCGATCTAATGAGGCTTTGGTGACATCAGCGCGGGCACGTCGCACAAGGACCACACAGTTCATTAAAATTCCGCCGCTCGTAAGCAACGGTGGATTTGTACACCGTGTTGGTGTGTGACTGCATCTTGTACCTGCCACGTAGCCTCAAGCCGGGGCGACTAGAAGACACTTAACATAGATTGAGCGATCAACAGACCAAATAGTCTCGGGTGTATGAATCTATATTGAAATTCTTTCAGCAGCGTACGTAGCCATCCGTGCTAATCGGAGGTGCGGATGGAAGTATCATAACCAGAAATTAATAACTGGAATTTATCCAGCAGTGGAGACGGAATGACTTCTGCGCACATAATATAAATACAAACAAACACCCCTTGCACATTGTGTTTACATTATGAAACCATATATGACACAATTTTCTTGCACCATCGTCATGTAAACGCTTAAACGTGCCGTGAAGTTACGGTGTTTAAAAAAAAAGTATTACTTTACGTTTACGGTTTGCTGCGCGTGTGCTAAACACAAGGTCACAGTGTCAACCCCTTCAGCATTTAGCGCAGGCAACGAGGCAGCAACGCAGCGGTCACAGCTCTCGCGCGCGCAGGAGGTGCAACTGCACCGCGGAGGGGTGGGGGATGTGGGGGGCAGGCGCCGGGCAACGAAGAGGGGGGGGGCGGTGATTGGACAGGGGGCCCTAATCAAATTCCCGGCACCCAGTGCCGGATTAGGCTTGTGCGAGGCCTGTAGCGTATGTTATAAAGGGGCCCTAAATAAAAATAAAACATCAATATAAAAAACCTACATTTTTTACTTGCATAGTAAAGTAATTGTATTTTTTCATTTGCTATACAGCCAGATAATACGACAAATCGCTAACCTTAAACACCCAGTCGTTCGTAGTCGAAGGCATTATAGTACTATAGTAATAGAGCAAGTGCAGAATCACTGAACCGGAATTTATAGCTTGAAAGCAATTTAAAGCTTTCGTGACTGCAGGGATTCATCTTCTTGGTTCTTTCGGTAAAGTCGCGTGATTTTACCGAAAGAACCAAGAAGCTTGAAAGCATTTAGCGCAGGACCCTTGAAAGTGCGGGGCCCGTAGCATACGTAGCTACTTTTGCTACTGGGTTAATCCGGCACTACCGGCACTAGAACCCACGCCAACCAGGCTCCGTCGCGGCACTCACGAGATACAAAGAAGGCTGCTGCAGCAGCAGGGTGTTTTCATCACGCGGGTCGAGTATGACGCGACGAACATATTAGGGAACGCGTTTTGCTTTTAATAACGCGGATGCAAATTGGATATAATGCGGTTAAGTGAACGTAACTATGTCACGCGACCAGGAACAAGCGGTTCTACGGCTGCCTCGGTGTAGCATCACACAAGGCGGGATGCTGCTGGATGCTTCTAGATGCTACCCACGCACCTCAGTCTTTGTTCAGCCTGCATAAGCATCTCGCGTGATATCGCGGACTAAACTTTACCCTATATTATATATTATTGATTATAACGCGATGTTTCCATAACGCGGTGTTCTTCAGGAACGCAACTACCGCGTTGTAGGAGAAAAGACTGGATGTTTGTTGAACTTCTTTTGCACCGCAACGTAGCCAACCTTGCTAATCGGAGGCGTGGAGTTGCACTCCGCTTGGGAACGCACTTCAAATGGCACGCTACGAACGCTGTAGAAGTGACCTCTGTTGATAGGGAAGTGAAATCGGTCGGAATTCTTCTCGGAACCTTAACTGAGGGCTCGGACCTTGGGATTTTAGAGTTGGTAACAGGGTGCCAAATTTGGCCACACATCACGTGATTAATATCACGCGATGTCGGCTGTGGATACAGTTATACAACGAGTTATGCGTCGCCTTGTGCCTAAATCCCCATTAATCAACACCTGATCAATTCAATATTAAATCCACATCAGCCTGCCTGCTTAATTGTGCTGTTGCATAAAGGGGTGATGTTCATGTAATCGCGTTTGTTACGTAAAATGCACCGTGTGCGTGTGAGGGATGGATAAACACAATGAATGTGTGCTCAGATCCACATTCAATTGATTTCCCATCGTGGCCATCCCTAGGTATCAATGCATTGTGCCATTTGAGCATTACATAAAATTACGGTTGCATAAATAATATTTCTAACTGACTTTGAATGGGAAGTATTTAAATCTGGTTAACGCACTGCACTACGAACCCGGAGACCCGAGTTCAATTCCCACTCGCGACCAATAATCTCGTGACAAATATCTTAACCGATAATGGGCCTCCCCTAGGTTGACTCGGCTGTAAATGAGTTCCTGGACTGATGTATAAACATCAGCACTGGGGGAGGTGGTAGGGTGTGCTGCTGATTCCGGCCATTAGATTACGTTAATGACACAGAAGAAAAATAAACCAATCATTTTAAATCAAACCGCGATCATGATTCGCGACAATTCATTGAATCAAGAGGTAAGTTAATCGTTATACCTCTAATAGTAATAATATGAATAACGATAATATATTTGGGATTGAGTTAGCCGCATTCCCAAAGATTAACCCCCCACCACCCCCCCAATCTGGCACTGTGAACGACCCGTCCACACGTGCAGTGCAAGTCCATGCCCTCTCTACGCGATGTCGCCGTTCTGCGAGGACCCTCGCACCGTCGGGCTTTTCGGCTTTTCGCGGCACGTGCGCAGGGCTCGCGCGAGCAAGCGCCTGTCTCTCCGCGTGTTTGGCTCTCCGAGCGTCAGTGATCCGCTTAAGTGAGGGGGGGCCTGGCCTGTCCCGGCTCCGTGTTTGCGCACCGTTTGAAGAATGGAGCCGGTGTTTGTCCACGGCCCGCCCGGCCCATGCTTGGCTCCCGCCGTCTTGGTCCCCTTGTCTGACGAAAGTTCGCGTGGGTGTGTGTGTGTGTGTGTGCGCGCGCGCACATTCTATATGTGTAATGGAAGTGGTTGACTAGTTCAATAAATATTGTGCTTAACGACAGAAATTACCTCCACCCCCCCCCCCACCCACTTCCCACCAGTATGGCAAAATGTCACACCGCATTGCATGTTTGTTGGGAGCGATCGGTGTGGTGGTTCCCGCACCGCGCTACGGACCCGGTCGCCAGATTTGCTTTGACTGCCAACGTCGTAGACTGTGGGGGAGGCAACAGTGGCTAGTTGTGTATGGTCCTGGCCTCACCACGCCTTCGTGTACTGCCCATGCCTTTTAATATGCGCTCCGTGGCATCACTTGGTCCCCACGGCCCATGGGGCTTTAACGATCTCTGTGTTTGTACACGCCAGGGGTTGCAGAGGTTAGGGGGTTGCTGCTGCGCCCTCTCTCAACGCGCCTGACGGGAGAGCGACGGGCGGTGGAGGCAGCGATGGGGCTTGAGCGATGTCGGCAGGTTATCGGACTGCGCATCACGCGCTGCATAAACAGACGCCTCGCATCAAGATAGACGGCAGCGAGGGCGAACAATGCGCCATTCAAAAAATCATCGCTATCGCCCGCGGCAATCGTCCACGGCTACCTTGCCAAGTAGTGTATTGACGGTGTGGCGCTGAGGACAAAAAATCTCGGCGGAAAGAAAAGAACACAATGTATTGTTTTTATACAGCATAGGGTGTTTTTTTTTCTTCTCTTTTCTCCTTTGGGCAGCATTCCATATAGTGAAAGGATGGTGCAGTAGAAACGCGCGCTGAAGAGTTGAAGGTGCAGCGCCCGCAAATTGCGGGCTTACGCCACCGCTGGCGGGATGGCCTTCACTAGAACGAGCTCTCGAGAGAGGGTCTCTTGAACGCACGAGAGGGAGCTCTAAGAGGGTATTTGGCCAGACATCTCGGAAGAGGTGTGTGTGTGTGCGGGGGGAGTAGAGTGCAGGGAGTAGCCGCGCTTAACTGTCAGCGATGACATCAAGGGAATCGAGGAGCGCACGTAAGATTATTGCAAATTCTAAAAGTGTGTTTATTTGACTCTAGCCCCCACGTATCGGCTGCGATTTTTGCTCGTGGTAGATAAGTGGGCCAAGTACTACCGCCCCCTCTCCCCCCGCCGCCCATGAACCAGTTTGCAGCAATACGAACAGTTCAATTCCTGCACGTGTCCAGTGATCTGCTGTAAGCGCTACGTTACCAACGCGTGTAAACTCGCTTGGTGTGTGCTGAAGACCCCCCTCGGATTAATCTTCAAGAGCAATTCGTTGCGCTCTAAATGCCTGCATCACTTTTTTTATTCTGTAAAAATCACATTTCTCACCCTCCTCCTACTACTCTGTAATCAAATATGAACTCAAAGTTTCCCATCGTTTATTTTTATTTTATTTCCTCCCCAGGTTTCACGTGTTTTTGCTAATGGCGAAATGAATCGTGCTTTCCAAGTAGGTGTTTTTACAAGCGGTGTATAAGTTGAGAAGAGTCACTTTGCTTGCACGATATTATAATGTACTACCAGGTTGTTATATCTCGAGCCATGTGTGAATGCCGCGTACATTTGTACGTGGCATTATGTGAGTGCCCCTATGTCTGTAAATTGTGTGCGGGTGCCATGGGTATTGTAAGTGTGTATACAGGATGTGCGTTTAAAAGATCACGTGAGATAGCATTATAGAAGTGAGGGCACGAACCAATATTATGTCCGTACGTAATATAAGTTTCAGACCTTTGTCTAGCCACTGCTGGATGGAGGCCTCTCTCCACGCATTTCGCTCGTGCGAGTTGGTGAGGACAAGGACCC
The DNA here is from genome assembly GCF_015708825.2 of Lethenteron reissneri. Lineage (NCBI taxonomy): Eukaryota > Metazoa > Chordata > Hyperoartia > Petromyzontiformes > Petromyzontidae > Lethenteron > Lethenteron reissneri. The sequence goes on along the minus strand of NC_083797.1, from coordinate 10,708,811 downwards.
ATTTTGGATGTCACTCGCCGCTGACGTTAGTCGTGCACGGGAATCCGCTTCAGGTGGCCGGATCCAAAGCGCATTGCGGTAACCTCTATTGCCGCTGCCTCGCTCTACACCCACCGCACGTTGCTGCGCATTTATACGTGCCGTTTGCAGGACACGAATGGTTGCCCGTTGACGCAAATCAAACGGCGAACGTTGCAAAAAACTGCCTGCGGTAATTGTGAACCCCACACTTCTCCCCTGTAACAAAAAACGCGTCGCGGCAGCAGAACGTGAGCGTGTGTTGGCGTCGACGCCGGCAATCAATGAGGGGTCGCCGTGGGCTAACTCCGTGACCGAAGCTGGGCAGCCAGGACATCTCGGATTGTAAAAATGAAGCCGCCCAAGAGAGTGCTGCGTATGCAGGAGGTCCTGGGTTCGATCCTGACTTTGACGCCTGCTGTATATTAACATCTTAACACCTGGTTTGTTGCCAGGAAAAAGGGGAAAACCTATTCCGTAACATAAAACAAGTTGAGTTTAGTCTTATTAAAAAAATTCAATATCAAAGGTGAAATCTCTAAAAGCAGCATGTGCCTGAAAAAGAGTCTTGACACCAAGTGCAACATTTAAAGGGCCAGCAGAGCGACAGACAAAGCGACAGACAGAGCGACAGACAGACATAGAGATAGACAGACAGACACAGAGAGACAGACACAGAGAGAGACAGACACAGAGAGAGAGAGACAGACAGACAGATGTACGTCAGTACCGCGCGTAGTGGGTTGTGCCATCCCGGGCAGCACCTGCGGGCCGTGCCGAGCAGGCACCAACATCACAAACCACTCTCTCGGGGCTGCCCCCTTCCGCTGATGGACCTGGAGTACCCAGTGGACAAGCGCTGAATGAACTTAATGTCGCATTCCCGTCATCTGGAACGCATTTGACGGCGAGTGGAGGTGACATGAAAAGCACTCTAATGGGCAGGAGGTCGCTTTACAGGTCTGCTTCTGTCACGGGGTTTCTGTGACGGTAAGCTAATGTAGATGAAAACAGCGGAGATGGTTTTTTTTTAACAAGAGAGAATGTGGAAGGGGGGGGGGGGGGAAACGGTACCTCTAAAAAGCCACGAAAACAAGCATCTGCCTTTATTTGAAATCGATTAACTTGCGGATTTCTACATTACTGTCATTCGAAGTGCGTAGCAATGCAATAATGCCAGCCATCTATATGATTCTTGGAGTGTTTTTAAGGAAATTACGTCTAAATTTGATAACCGTGTAACTGTTGAACGTTACTATACATTACATACACATTTTTCTGGAAAATACTGTGCACGCTTATATTTTCTCTTCTGTACACACAGTATGTGTGTGCAAGACTGTGTGTTTGTAGCATGTGTTAGTGTGCAAACGACTAATTTCAATGAGAACAAAATATAAATGTAAATACATATATTTTTTTACCCAAATAGTAGAGTTTCATCAAAGTTAATGTTCAACAGTTTCAGTGTAGCATTTCACGGTGAAATGCTACACAGGTGGAAAATATTTTACGAAACTAAATGGAGCGTAGAGCAGATGCTCCTCGCCGCTAATTGTAGATGTACGCAAGCCGAACTGGAGCTGTTTAAGTGGCTGCATGATTCAAGCCATAGCCATTTAAAAAAAAACTAATAATAATAATAGTTAAGAATAAGCAGGTGATGGGAGTTTTTGCGCTGAGCCCATCTCGCTTGGACGGCCGTGGAAGAGGGGGGGGGGTGCGGTGAATTTTCTGCCCGCTTTCCCGGACTTCGCGTAGGCCAGAATGTGCAATAAAAATTACATTTAAAAAAAAATAACAGAGAACATATTTTTTCTTCTTGGTTCTTTCGGTAAAGTCACGTGACTTTACCGAAAGAACCAAGAAGATGAATCCCTGCAGTCACGAAAGCTTTAAATCGTAAAGAGAACATATTCCTTGTTTCACATTATCGGTTGGTATGTTCGAGCAACAAAAATTGGAGGGTGTCATCTTTTTCGTTCAATGTTCTTGGAACTTCTTGTCGGCCTTTGTCGCCGATGACCGCGGCTCAGAGGTCGCAAACGGGTTTTGATTCCTTACCCGTGCCCGGCCGCACCAGGGTCGCAAACGGGTACCCGTACCCGTAACCTACCTGATACCCGGCCGGGTATCGGGTAGGGTACGGGTACGAGTACCCGATTGCGACCTCTGGGATGAAGCCATGTTGCAGGCGTGGGTGGGTTGATTCTAGGAACTTGAATTGTGAGAAGAGACAAGACGTTGGGAAATGAGTGACAAACAGTTACTCACCAGTGACTCACGGCCTACCCGTACCCGTACCCGGCCGCACTAGGGTTGCAAACGGCTACCCGTACCCGGCCGGGTACGGGTAGCCGGGTATCGGGTAGGGTACGGGTATCGGGTACCCGGTTGCGACCTCTGCCGCGGCTCGCTCACTTGGAAAATCTCGCGGTTTTGGGAAAACGCGCGCCTGTGTGGGTTGAGGATTCGCACCTGAGACCAACCGGGAGTGGTGCTGCTGCTGCGGCAAGCTCCTCCGAAACGCCGTGGCCTCTGGGGAGATGTGTGGGCAAGAACAGTCGTTGTTGTGGGGCGGAGGGGTTTAACCATAGCCCAAACAGTTGCTTATACTCGTGCTGTTATCGTTTATTTTGTAATTGTGCACGGCAATCTTTACGTGAAAACACACCCACTCAAGAGATATGCGCGGAATGTGGAGAAAAAAACGTGTGAACCCTGAGTTGCACTCGGATTCCATCATATTTAGTTTGGATGCAAAAGGTAAAACATAAACATCATTGCGAAACTGCATTTGTAACAACCTCTGATAAATAACCAGGTATCTGTGTTACAATAACAGGTTAAATAAAAAACAACAACAGCAGCAGCGCCTTTTACTGTCGCTGATAAGAAAGGAAGATCCTGATGTTATGCGCGCAGTATTTAGGCTAGCTAGCCTTCAGGGGCATTTGCTAAGAAGGCAAATCTGCCCGAAACGTTGAGTTATTTAACGTGTAAGTTCACTCGTGCAACAATAACTGTGTATCTGTGTTCCCTTTGAAGATGGCAGATTATGTGTTCACCCGTTGTGTGTCTATGTACGGCCCATTTGTCAATGCAATGTTGGATGAGGGGCCCTCTCCCCGTGTCATGCGAGTGATCGGGATTATTTGACTGTACTTCACGGGGGTCAGCACAGGTTGGTGAAAGGCCGGGAGCATAGGTGTTCGAGCGTAGTGTAGTACAACGATGGATTGTGCTGAGCTGCCCTCCGCTGGTGGTGGTGGTTGCCCATACAAAGTCTATCCAGGCTCAAAAACCTGCTTAGCTTTGGAGATCTGAAATCACGCACACTTGCAGTGATATTTAACTTTTCCGTGAAACTCAGTCATCCTTTGCCGAATTACTCTTTACAGATACCGTATCAAAAAATATAATAATTCCGAAAATAAACAACTATATGTTTTGTAGCAACTGCCTCCTATGTTTTTGCCTGAAGCTGTAACCTGCGTAATATGTGTACATAAACGTACATTTACTTTAGCACAGAGGTGACGTGGACACGCAGCAAGCGCATTCGCTGCTTGTTGCACAGGGTTCACGGTTTGAATCCAACGGCCGCCCTGGTTAATGCTGTGGTTGCAGTAACCATGACAATATATATATTACGCACCGTTTGCTTCACAGTGGACATTAAAGATCCCCCGAGCGTCATTCGTAAGAGTAGTCCATTGTGTACCGGCGTCAGGGTCCAAATACGTCAAAATAAAAAAATGTCCTGCAATATCATCATCGTCACGATCCATGGGCAATATCGGCCGTAGGTGTCCACTGCACATTTCGTCATTTGGTTTCCACTTTCCTCTCTGTCTTGTGCCGAAATGCTCAAGTAGTGCCACGTCTTTCTGGCACCAATCTCTTGTGATGTCGTCATCAAGCCGTTCTCTCTGTGAGGTCTTCCTCTCTAAAAAGTTCATTCCTGCAATGTACTCGATTGCAATTCTACCTCGCAATCGTCGCCCGCTACTGGCAGACTGATGCCGCAGGTCACCCTTGAAAATGAGACCGTATCCCTGGCCTCGTGAGTTTTCACCTGGTCGAACAAAAAAAACCTCGCAGAGTTTTAAATACCAAAACGTGAAGGTACGCACTATTTTGCTCGTGTCTCTTCAATGGGAGGATTTGGGTGTCGTAAAAGTCGAGTGGGAGGGACGTTCCACAACCCATGCTGCCTGGCTGCCTTGTTTAACATTATCAGCCGGTATGTTTGACTGCAATTGGCATCGATGTGGATGCAGTGGATAAAAGTGTGCTCCCGCCGATTTAATAATAAAACAAACACTGCCTCGTTACGGAAACACGATAAGCTGAAGTTTCAGGAAGTGACTTCTTGCAATCATGAAAAAATGTGATCGCAAATTCAAAGGGGATTCAGAATGTTAAATGGCATTATGGGTATTTGGTCTTGCCTTTATATATATAACAAAAAGTTTAATTCGAGACAACAAAGGCTCTCGTGCGGATTCACATTTCATTATCAACAGAAAGAACATTACATTCGAGTGAGTCATACTTTGTTATTAACCCTTAGTCTTGGACTAAGCACAATGAATGTGCATTGCATTCTAGTGTGCGTGCGTGCGTGAGTGTTCATGCGCAAAATGTATTATCAAAGAAAGTCCCATGCCTGCTGAATGGTTGCACAATTCAAGGGTAACACTTTGTGTGTGTTCTCTCTCTCTATCTCTCTGTGTCTTCACAGTGCTGCCAGCGTATCTCTCCTGCCGGACTTGGATTCCACACCCACGCACACTCGCAGGTACCGAGACGCCTTTTAAGCTGTTCACAAAACCCACAAAGACAACGGTCGCCCGTATAGCCCCGAACAGGCTGTTGGGGAAAGTGCTTTTCGCGGGTACCTATGTAGGCCGGCACGGCACGCGAGGCGGCGGGTCGGTGGCCAGCGCCATGCCCGGCCACTTTTGCCTCGCCAGTGCCAATGTTTACACACCGCACCAGGCACTGTACTCATTTAAGGCCGAGTCAACCAAGGAGAGGCCCAGGACCGGTCACATTCGCCACTGTGATTGAACGTGAGTGGGAACGGATTGAACTTGGGTAGCTGTGTTTATAGCGCAGTGCTCTAACCACTACACTACTGCTCCCTACAATACTTACACATGTGCCGACACACATTTACACACACATTTACAAAGAAAAAGACCTCCCTTATAGATATATAGGCTGTCAGGGAAAGTGCTTTTTGTAAGCACCTATGTGCATAGACAAAGATAAAGATCCCCTGTATAGCCTTAACAGACTGTAGGAGCAAGTGCTTTTTAGCGAGCACAGATGAAGGCCGGCACGGCACATGAGGGGATGGGTGGCCAAAACCACGCCTGGCCGCACCAGCTACGCATTTGAGGCTGAGTCGACCTAGGGAAGGCCCAGGACCGGTTCAAATAATCGTCATTGGTGCTTGCCGTGAGGGACTCGAACCTGGGCTGCTGGGTTTGTAGCGCGGCGTGCTAACCGCTCTACATAGACACGCACACACTCAAATACACACGTGCACACGCACAAAATGAACACAGACAATTTCATGCACACATCCATATATGTACACACTGCCACACACGCACATGAATGCACACACACAATCGCGCATGCACGTGTTTGTTTTTTTCGGTAAAGTCACGTAGGTAAAAAAAAAAATGTAATCACGACGTTTCGGGCGCAACACACGCTCGTGTGTGCACATGCATGTGCGTTCATGCCAAGATACACAACACACATGCGTGAGCACGCGCACACAGACACAAGAGCAGCCACGTGCAAGCCAATGTCATCTTGGGACAATGCACTCTACTCTCTGCCCACTCGTGCACAAAAAAATACAAAGATTCCCTAATGTAGACGATGCAGTGGAGTTGGTGGGGGCAGGTGCTGTTGGCAGGCACCTATAAAGGCTGGTAATCCGTACAAGGTGCACAGCACCTATTATGCCTGCCCACTTTCATCTCACCATTGCAGGCACTAAATGTATTGCCAGGTGCTTATTTTGCAAGCAGTGTGACACAATAAATTGTGGTGAAATACACTACGTAACCACGATATGATTGTGTCATGGACATAAACACACACACAAACGGAGACATGCACACAAGCACAACAACATACGCCATTGACTAAGTGGCTGCCTGTACCAGGCTAGGTGCACTCGTAGGTCACATGAAGTGTGGAAGGCTCGCTGCCAGGTCACAGGACAGACCCAGGTGTTATGGGTTTACTGATTGAGACGGCTGGAAGCTTGCACTCGCTGTGCTCCCAGCTATGCCAGTTGGGGCAGTGGGTTGACACGCACACTCGCATGTACACACATGCCCGTATGGATAGACGTGCATGTGCTACAAACATATATTGAAACTGTGAATGCATATACACACAGCAGAAACCATTGCAGCAGTAGTAATGCACACATTAGGAATGATTGTTAGATGTATTGCCAGCCGTGCAGTGCGTGTGTGTGTGTACGTGTTAAACCGACGCGAGTCATTCTGACCTGATATAACTGGCAGGGATAAATCTCAGGTATGTGCACACAAACACAAAGATCCTCTGTATAGCCGCAACAGACTGTTTGAGCAAGTGCTGTTAGCGAGCACCTATTAAGGCCGACACGGTTCACGAGGTGGTGGGTGGCGAGCACCACACCCGGCCGCCTTTGTCTCCTCGGTGGCGATATTTACACACTCCACTAAATAACAATTTGAGGCTGAGTCGACCTAGGGGAGGCCGATTCAGATAATCGTCACTGATATATTGGTAGTGAGCGGGAATCGAACTCTGGTCGCCGGGTTTGTAGCGCAGTGCGCTAAGCGCTGCGCCACCGCTCCCCACACAGACACACACACATGCATACACACACCACACTGAAGCCATTCTTCTCATGGACTGAGTTGAGAGCGATGCACAGCATGAAGGCATGTCTTGTGTGCACACACCTTTCAATAAAGTGGCTGTGGTGCTGATAAAGGCTGACGGTACAGCTTTTGCCATCTCTACTGCTAAAAACTCATTAAAGTCCTCATGCCACAATGCGCCTTTTCACGAGGCCGGTGTCGGCACCCACGTTGGTCCCATCAACTTCTGCGAGCAAAGTCGAATAGCACCACTCTGCTGTAGAACAGACTCTACTAAAGGGTAGAATGTCTCAATAACAGGCAGCCCCTGGGTGTTGTGATGACCCAACATCCTCATTTTATCTGCCAGAGCTGCATTACCAGTAGAAAGCATTTACTTGGATTTTGTATAGTTTCTAAATATATTTACTACTATAATGAGCCAAGAATGTCCGTGTGTCCCGTGCGTGACATCACTCCACGACCGGCCAGCCCCCCTCATGAATAATCATGAACCGGTGACTTCCTTTCCACATGGATCAACCCCCCCTTATTAATAATCATGAGCGGGTGATGTTACTCCACATGTAGCAACCCACCCTCATTAATTATCATGAGCAGGTGACGTCACTCCACATCGAACAGCCCCCTTCATTAATAATCATGAAGAGGTGACGTCTTCCAAATGGACACCCCCCCCATTAATAATTATGAGCGAGTGACGTCACTCCACATGGGGGGGGGGGGGGGTGAGGCGCCTCCTCACCCCTCCTCAGCATCAACTTACAACCCTCACTACAAAGGCAGAACCCTCACGTCACGCGATCTCCGTAGCGCTGTTGAGACATAGAAGTAAAAAGGATGTCATGATGAACAAAGGATTATAACCTTAAAATGAAATAGGTCTGTGTCACCGCGGCCTTACAAATGTCACACGAATGGATGCAAGGAATATCACGTCGCGGTCTGATTTTCACTTGCAAGTTTCAGATTTACTGAAATACACCCATCGTCCTTGGACGGGCAAAAGGCTAATATTCTAATATTTTACCAGCGGATGTGTCGCGTCACTAGGCCCGATGGTGTCTTTTACACACATTTTTGCGCCCTCTTATTTCTACGCCAAAATCAGCGAACGCAGCTCCGAGTTTCCACAGTGCAAAGCACAGTGCAGAATTTGAAGTCCTGACCTTGTGATCGTGACCCCGCACGCGCGAGAGCCATTGCCTCATCCACTCGGACTTAAATGACATAATAAGAACACCAAATATTCATCCTAAATTAATCGCGTGTGAAGAAGCATACTGGGGAGTTGAGAGTCCTGCTGGTGAGTGGGGCCTGTCGTCACGTTACGGTTGCCACCTCTGAGATGCAACAAACTGGGACATATCAATTGAATAAGAATATCTCACAATACCAGTCGAGGGGAGAACTATATTTCGATGCATTGTCTTGAGAGGTGTATTAATGCCCAGCCGACAAAAATCCAGGACTTTTAATATCCCAGGAAGACCTACGTAATTTATAGGACAGGTGACAACCCTCAGACGCTTTGAAGCGACTGCACCAGCTAGGGTTGCCACCTGTCCTGGTTTTCCCAGGACATCCTCTCGTGGAGGTAGCTGTCCTGGGAAGTGTGTAAGTCTTCCCGGGACGTTAGAAGTCCCGGATTTTGTCAGTTGGATGTTAACGGAGCACATCATTTGGTGATCCTGCATTGGCACAAATAATAATAATAACTCAACACTTTTCTCAATTAACACTGCCTTAAAAGGAAACGTGTATAAAAGGTGACATTTCAGGCAATGGTTCTTCTTCCATCATAGTGAGATATTCTGCTACCTATGATTTTCCCTGAGGTGCTCGTTTTAGTTTTGTACCTCCTGGATGTGGCAAACCGGAGCACTGCCATTAAAAACTCGATCGCCAAAAAAATGTCTCGAAGTTGAATTCTTGCTCTCAAATGAGCACTGGGACCAGTGCTCATCTCGTGTCTGCAGCAGCCATTGAGAAAGTGGTAGACATTCTACATTCCTATAGAAGAGGTGGGGGGGGGGGGTGGAGTGGTGATTCTCACCATTGGACACCCTCTGTTTTATTTTGATTTAAAGCTTTCGTGACTGCAGGGATTCATCTTCTTGGTTCTTTCGGTAAAGTCACGTAGAAGGGAAATAATAAAATAATAAAAATAAAACATAATAAAAGAATATTGTAATATAATAAAATAACATGTAAACGGCTGCTTGCGTTGTGGCCGAAACGTCGTGAGAATTATTTTATTATGTTCTATTTTTATTATTTCCCTTCTACGTTACTTTACCGAAAGAACCAAGAAAATGAATCTCTGTTTTGCTTTTTTTTATACTTCACCCCCCCCCCCATAAAGCGAGTTTTTTAGAAGCTGTAGTGGCAGTGGAGTTTCACCGTGCCGGTGACACGGGGAGTTCCGTGCAGCAGCAGCAGCAGCAAAAAAACCAGCTGAGTGGCTGGCAGGGAACGTGGCCGTCGCTGGGGTCAGCTGGCATGCCTCCTCCGCTCTTTAAGTGCTTGTGTAACTCCGTCCCCAATCGGAATTTACTTTTACTCTTTGTGCCGTGAAATCAGCCGTGCTGGCAGCGTGCAAACGAGCAGCCACAACCACCTTACTCAGTCTTGGCAACAAGAAAAAAAAACATCTTGACAGAATGTAATGGAGGTAGGAATAATAAATACATTAAAAGCGTTGGATCATTGTTAGTTGATTTAGGATGTTTGGCACAGTTGTAGGATTCTCTCTCTCTCTGCATGTGTATGCTGCTAAGTGGACTCATGGCTCTCTTAGTCCCAGTCATTTGCACTCTATGAAAGCAGCTTGCAAAAGCAAGACTGGGTATGAGATCTTAATGAGAAACCTTCACGGAAGATCTTTAATTACGTATAAAAATGTCTTGCTTATGATACAGCCCCTGGCTAAAATCTTCATGACGTATTTTCCAAAAAGAATGAACAATAATAGTAATAAAATAAAACATTACGTTTAAAAGAAACCTCAGACATTAACAGTTCCAGCAATGTTTCAATGATATGTGCGGTAATTAGCGATCACACACTGAAACCTTGATTTTTCCTTCACAAGAAAAACTATTTTAATCTCGGCCTGGGTTCAGGGATTTGAAGCCGTGATATCGACCACGTCAATGGGGGGATACTTTGAAGACTCAATTCACATCGTGACAAAGTAGCCACAACACGTGTACTGCCTTGCTAATTTCTCCCCCCATTGTTGGTGATGAAGACAAAGAAGGAGCAGTCACGAGCGTGTGAATTCAGTCAAATGTGTTGCGTGTAAAATATCTAGCATTCGGTTCTATATTGCCGCAATTAAATCAGCGTGTGAAATGCTTAGCCGAGGGACCATTTGTCGGGGAAAAAAACTACATCGCTCCCCTAAGAAAATTCACTGCCACACTGCCCATCGCAGCAGGAATTTGTACAGTGGTGCCGAGTGCCGTTTTCTAAAGCTGAGTGGTTATAAATACAACTCGTCGAAATTGCCTGCCATTCCTCCGTTCATCTCCTTGGTGTGTAACCAGAATCCTCGATTGCCTTGAGCTTTCAGCCAAGGGTCAGTGGCGTTTTCTCCGGGGACACGGAGCTGTGAGTGCTCGCGAACCATTTGCGGCCGTCTTGTTTGTGTTGTCTGCCCTGCAAACAGCAATATCTCACAAAGAACATAAACACCCCGCCTGTGCGACCCATTAACTTATTTTCCTCTTCCGTCATATTTAGCAGTGTGTAGGAGAAGGCCAAACTATGCAGTATATGGATGTTACGTATTAGTAATATAATAAGCCAAGAATGTATGTGTCCGGCACGTGACGTCACTCCACATGAGCGCCCCCCCCCCCCCCCCCGTCAATAATCATGAGCGGGTGACATAACTACACATGGAGCACCCCCCTCATTAATAATCATAAGCGGATGACGTGAGGCACCCCCCCCCTCCATTAATAATTATCATTAGCGGGTGACGTCACTCCACATGCCGCACCCCTCCCCAATAACCATGAGGGGGTGACGTCACTCCACATGGGGCACCCCCCCCCCCCCCCCCTCATTAATAATCATGAGCTGAACAATTTTTCTATTTAACATTTCAGATTTACTGCAATTAGGGTTAGGGTTCCTTGGACGGGCAAAAGGCTAGTTCAATAATAATAATCGCATAGGGAGCCTGGTCTCCCGATATTGGGATGTGGAACCTCACCATTGCCTCAAGAACCCACGGTGGCTCAGAGAGACCCCAGCAGATTTGCGCGTCGCTCCATTGCTCAGTTTTTAGCAGGGAGGCACTTTGCATAACGAGGAGGGAATCCCATCCACTCTGCAACGGGAAAATAAATCGGCTTGTCGTTGTCATACTCATCTTACAATCGTCTACGAGTAATGTTTTCATGAGTAATGAAGTGCCAGGATGAATCTTTTTTCATATATATTTTACATTTGATAGAATATTCTGATGAAATAATTACATTAATGAGCACGCATTGAAAAGTTGGAGTAATCTGAAATGAACACGGTTCAGTCTCATGCCTTTCGTTATCCCACCTATGCTATAGCATGACGTGTGCTGCTATGTTAAGTTACTTATTTGACTCACGACATATTTCAACTTGTTTAATATATCCTCAATTATCGACAACGCATTCCATGATTTTCTAGAGTTCAAATCATGCCTCGTTATGCAAATTACAATAAATTATACGTTTGATTGTTGGCAATATAAAATTATTGGTATGTTTGGTCATTGGCAATATAAAATAAGTTATTTGTTTTATAATCGAGGGCACGTCAAATTACGAGATATTAAACGTGTACAAGGATCAAACGTATAACTATGCTGCGTTGAAATGCCGTGGATTTTCCACTGCGTGCGCCTGCTAAATGGACAACATTTAAAAGTTAAAATGCACAGCTATTATTTGTTACATTTTCTCGTTGGATCGTGTGTGGGGGGGGGGGGCATTTTCCTGTTCTGGCGGAGACACAGGCCATGTGCCAGTGAGCCACGCCCAGTCAGAGGGGGAGGCAGGAGGCTTCAGTCAGCCGAGCAGGCTACTCCAAAACCGGGGTAAATTTTCAGGTAAGCCAGACTGCAGAGGCGGGCCCAAATTACTACCACAAGCATTAAATAATGAATCAATCGAAAGCAAACAACTCCAATCCTTTTTTGTTGCACAAAATTAGCATAAATGGACCATTAACAGGGCTGAATGCGTGTCCTTTTAAGGATTTTATTTCCCATACCCACACACACACACTGCCTCGACCGTGATGGCGTCCTGATTTGTGGAGGGGAGGTTGGTTTGAGTTATTGTTGGGGTGGAGAGGAGTCCAGCACAGCAGGCAGTTTGTAAACTCCGAGAAAGAGATACACAAACCAATGCGGAGTTGGTGTCAGATTTAATGAATTGATATCAGTTGTTTAAATCTGAGTACATCCCAAAGTGTGCCACCCGACGCTTGTTTGATATGGGGACAAAGACAAAGATCACCCGTATAGCCTTTGACAGACTGTTGGGGGAAGTGCTGTTTGTGAGTAGCACCTATCCACCATGCCTGACCGCCTTTGTCTCCGCAGTGGCGATATTTACACACCGCACCAGCTACTCATTTGAGGCCCAGTCGACCTAGGGGAGGCCCAGGACCGGTTCAGGTAATCGTCACTGGTGTTGGCCTTGGGTGGGAATCAAACAGGATGGCCGGGTTCGCAGCACTGCGCGCTAACCGCTACACTACCGCTTCCCAGTACCAATACCTGCCATTCGCCACGTCACCAAGGCGCCTGTGCCAGGCCAGGTGCACTTTGAGGCCACGTGAAGTGTCGAAGGCTCGCTGTCAGGAGGTCACGGGACAGACCCAGGTGCCATGGGTTGACTGAGATGACTGGCAGACGCACCAGCTGTGCCCCCCTACCGTGCCAAATTTGCTGCGTTTTATCCATCTGGCAACTCCGCTCATTGTTGTGAGCGTTGCTCCGCTGCCCTCCATTGTTGCTGGAGGGCGACTGCCTCCAACTGCCCAGTTAGCAGCGTCCTTCACGAGCCTCCTCCACAGAGGCCAATCTTTGACACCGCCGGTACCAGTCTTCGGCACTAGTCCATCATCTCTTCTCCACACATACACACACACACAAAACGTGCGCGCACTTTGACACTGCGCACGGCTGACGCAGAGCGTGACCGCTCCCGGGGGCCTGTTGCTACTTCTGCGGCTGTTGCCTTTGGCTGCTAAGTGCTCTGCTCACGGTGACGTTAGGAGCCCGAGGGGGGTGGTGGTGGTTGGGGTTTTCTTGTCCTCGCGAACCGCCCGTTATGCAAACGGTGAAAATAAGTTTTGGTGGGTTTCCATGGCGCTCGACCTTAAATAAGTGGCAGCCGCTCTCAATGTGCCGCGCTGTCGCCCGAGTGTTTGCTCCCCGGCGTGGCGTCTCAACGTGAAGTTTAAAGTTTCAAGTTGGGGGACGGGAATCGGGACTGGGTGAGGAGTACACGGACTCGGACTGTCTGACGCCACGTCAAAATGCTTGCTTAGGGCAGCGTATGAATGGTTTTGTGGGGAAAAAAAAGCCCAACACTAAAATAGAAGCCATGATCAAACCGTAAACATTGATTCAAGCGGTCTAAAAAAAAAAACCTTGGCTTGTGAAACGCGTTGTGTGTCGCAATGCGTGGGCTGGCCAGGAAGACTCACTTGAGCTGCTTGTGTGGCACTGAAAAGGGAGGGCAATGTTGGAGCTTTTGTGGTTTTTCGGGAAAAGTCACGAAAGATGGCACACCAACCACATGTTTGCGTGGTTCGGTGTTTTGCTGAATTAAAGTGTGAACGTTTTGAAATGTCCGGCAAGGAGACCTGTAAATTTAGATTCTTGCAACATTATCAAAGACCGTGTCCTCAAACGAGCCTCTGTTTCTGCAAATAATTTGTCTTCGTCAACAGCCATGATCAATCCTCCCCACTGCAAGTCGGTGCCATCTCTGACAGTTTTGCCGATGCAACAAGCCACATGGCACCTGCACACATTTCAGTGCGCCATCTCAGTGGTGGACGTGCTTGAAGATGTATTCCCTTCTTTGACTGCCACTCCGTACAAACAACTAATGGGTTGAAAAAAGTCAGAGTTTCACATTGCATACTGTTAACATTTAAACGTATTGTCTGCCTTCTTAGCGCAAGAAAAAACTAAGAACAATTATAATTTTAATAACGCCTTGTCAGATAATTGATAAGGACACTACTGATGATAGGGAGTGGGTGGAGTGTGGTTGGGATGGATGCATTCCACTTGCCTCCATCATTACCCCCTGTCTCTTGTGTTCCTCTGCCCCATCTTTCCTTCTCATTTTACAAATTAGCACGACCATTCCTGCTATTGATGCTAATTCTGGCTGTGGTCAACTGAACGTGACACCTTGTTAGTGTATTCGCACAGTGCAGATATTTTTAGTGTACACAAGTGAACAGTTAAGCTCACACATGCGCATACAAATACACGTATTATCATGTTTTTATATGGTGATGTATAGGCATACATAATAATGTTATGTATTTTGTGATATATATTTTTACAGAGATTACAAAGGGCATTTGCGAAAAAAATCCTCATCATATCAATGACTCATGTATCAGATTAAAGCAGGGTCACATTTTTTTCAAACAAGCAAATCTTACAATATTCTTCCAAAAATACTGATACCGTTACAACCACGGCAGTCTATTCGAGTTTGTGTTTACGCTATACAATTTAAGTTAAGCAATTTGCACTGTCGACATCGTATCCCGAGATTGAATAAACTTCACTCTGCATCGCCCTGTGTCAGAGAACGATCCTGGAACATGATGTCACAGAACGACTTCTGATGTTATTTCAATATGCCTCCTTTATCCACAACTAGGGATCGTTTTTATTCCAGCCAAATATATATTTCGCGAATAAAATTGCAATATTCATCTTATTGTTTAACACGTCGGCTTTCGCGACCAATATCATCCATAATACAGGTTCCTGTGGGTTAGACCGCGCAAATATAAATGTGCCGTTAAACCCGCCACCACCCGAAACATATTGTAAATGTTGTGGATTTGCTCTCCAACACACCGGTGTGCTGTAGTAGTAACGAATTGGCATGTTCTGTTTACGTGACAAACCTTACTAATTGGCTGTGTTGGGTGGTGGCGGGTTTAATGACACATTTATATTGACGCAATCCAACCCCCCAAAAAAATCTGTTATTCATAGTGTCACGATTTATATAATTTAGTGCTGGTTAAAGTTTATTGAGACTATA
The DNA here is from genome assembly GCF_015708825.2 of Lethenteron reissneri. Lineage (NCBI taxonomy): Eukaryota > Metazoa > Chordata > Hyperoartia > Petromyzontiformes > Petromyzontidae > Lethenteron > Lethenteron reissneri. The sequence goes on along the minus strand of NC_083797.1, from coordinate 10,693,579 downwards.
CGTTTAACCAACAAGGTGGTATGAACAATTTTATCTAGAATTTAAATCATTTCTTTTTGCACAGCAGAATATATGGTTATATGTAGAGCACAATATTCATATTCCCCAGGGTCACCCTTGCAAATGAGACTCCTCCTGGTGTCGTGTGAGTTCTCTCATCTGATTAAATAAAATCAACTCAATCTGTTTTCACTCGCCTGATCAACTTTGTTCAACGTATCCGGTGCGATTTGCTTTAAACATTTGAGCGGTGGCATGAGTGGAAATCGTTAGCAATCGGTGGGATATCTATTCATGGAGCACCCTGCATGTACTGTACACATTTAAATTCACTTGCTGACATTTTTGTGTGGCAAGTATCTGTGCTGTAACCTGGGAAGAACTGGAGTCTTGGCATGAATACACCCGTTGCAGCTCGTAAAATGCCACTGTGTTTATCCATGGATTTAACCTCTGTTTGAATCGTAAATGTTCCTGCGTGAACTATTTGGATAAACTAGGCCAGGGGTCGGCAACCAAAATAACAAGAAGAGCCATTTCTTTCCAATTCGGTACAAAATTCAGTATTTCAAGAGCCGCAATGCATCTGAGTACGTACTCATCGTCAAGAAGCAGCCCGTAAAGAGCCGCATGCGACTCCGGAGCCGTAGGTTGCCGACCCCTGAACTAGGCCTACAGGCAACAGAGGCATGGACCCCTCTGAGCACCATTTTAACACGCGTCTCTGAATAAACGGGTTATCTGACTTAGTAACGTGCGCCAGTTACTCCGAATAGAAGAGCGTTGAGGTGTAATGTGTGCTTGCTTACCAAGTGGCTTTTCAGACGCCCAATCATAGAAAACGTCTTCTATAAGCGTGGCCAGCCGTACGTGTGCTCCCTTGAATAACATCGGCCCCTCGCTGAGCGGCAGTTTAATATAAATTTCTCGTAACTGTGCGCTCAAAGCAGGCACCAGTGATCCCGCCAGATGCCCGGCCATCTGCTTCATTAGCCCAAGCTCCTTTAGTGTAATTCTGATTGCCGCGATGGCTATAGAACATTGCTTTCGACGCTGTGGACGTTGACACACTAGAGGCTATATTGCCTGGTAATTCCTCCCGCATGTTGCTCTAATTACCGTGAGCTTTACCATTCTCCAGCTATTCGTGCACACGCTGTGCTTTATCAGAACCTGTGCGTGGTGGGTTGTTGAGGAGCTTAATGATTTTTCGGCTACGGGGCTGCAACAGTGGCTGTTTTGCATCATCATGAAGGTAAAGGTGCAGCCCTGCAATTGCTTGCTCACGCCACTACTGGCGCAAGGACCTCCACTCGAGGGAGTTGTGGAGAGCCCCTCTGGAGGGTATGTTGGCCTACTCTTCCACACTGGCCAGACGTAAACTAAACTATAAAAACGATTTGTTTTACCAGGTTAGGCCGACTGAGCTGTATAGCTCTTTTTCAGAATGATAGCTCAGAATGATAGCTCAACGAAGTGGCTTATCACGTGGAAATTTATAGCAGCCAAATACTCTGAGCGTGCGTTGATTCGAAATGTGGAGGGAAAAACCGGAGGACGCAGAAAAAAAATTATCGCGACCACGGGGAGAATATGCAAACTTCAAAATACAGGCACAATCGGGTCCGGATCGAACCCATGTCCTCCTGCATACAAGGCGAGGTAGTTAACATCTAACCACCGTCTTCGAAAAGGTTGGAGTATCTACACTTTACTGCACGACACACGACCTGCTGATGTGCCAAGTGTGCTGTTCCCACGTGTTTTGCTGGGTGGACAGATGAGTGGGGCGAATTCAGCAACTTGCCCATTGTTACAACTTCCACGCTGGGAAATCAAAATCGACAACCTCTGGATTTCGAAGCCCGGTGTGCTAACCATCGCACCACGGCAGCATCCCTTGCAGGAGGACCAGTGTGACTGTAAAATATGATCGTTTATGATGATAACAAATATATAGCAGCAGGCTGCTCACTCATTCTGCAGCACCGCTCGCTGGCAGGAAGACCAATAGGCCGCAAATGCAATTTACACATTAAGTAAATAAATGTGCAACCATACCAACCCTCGATACATTCATCTTTATAAATGTGTATTTTTCAAAATACCCTTAATCACTGCCTGCATGGGCAGTGGCTGGTTACCCACATTTTAAATTGGTACCGGCAACTTTCACAAAGCATCGGCACGCAATCTTCATTGGCTGGGAGCACGCCACGTGGCGTCCCACCTTATGCATGCTGCATGCTTTCCCTTATATCAGCATGTGAGTAAGCAGCAAGAGTGCAGCTCGGAATGTGTTGAGTCAGGCTTTGGTTGCTGCTCATATCGTCAACGCTGCAGCGAATAAAACTCGGCGTCGTCTGGTGTAACAATGCCTGCATTGTTTAAACGTGTACTCATCTTTACACGAATCTCGGAGGGGACCCGATCCGCAGAATGGAACGAGCGAATGCCCCTGCGACGACCAGAAGCGCCGCACGTCAATTCTGGAGCCAATCGAAGAGTTTAAAACGTCCATGTCAAGCTGCGCCTCGCACTCAGTGGCAGTAAAAGAAGTTTACAATGAAAGTGGGAGTACTTTTGTTCCCTGTACGTAGACACAAACCAGATGCGGCGTTTAGAAAAAATAATAGCTAATAGCTTGTTTAGACTCGGAAGAACCCCGCGCTCTCCTCTGGCTCCTTTCAGCCGCAATGTCTCGCAACGTAATTCCTTTGCTGTCGCTTAAACTCCGGTCCCATGTGTGACCAAACTGTAGCGAGAGTGTTGCTTTCTTTTTGCGTGCCGTTTCGTGAGCTGTAACATTACTTGCGCGTGAATGTTATTCGGAAGTGCCATCTTTTACAATTTATTCCAAATAGCGCCTTTGCATGGACCACGGAACTCGAGTTGACCCCCCCACACCACACCACACCACGTGCGCAATGATTTCAGGCAACTTGGGTCGCCTGCCAGATTTGGCTAGAAGTCTGAGTTATGCCCGAGCAAATTTTGCTTTTGCTGGCTGTGGTCCGGATTTCGATGGCACAATCCGAGTAAGCAGACGCGTTGTCGCCAAACACGGATGTTGTAGGCGACGGGAACGTTCAACTTCACACGTGGATTATTGACTTTCCCAGCTCGCTTGTTAATGCGAGCAATTGGGAATTTCATGGAATTGCCATTGCAAATCGAGTTGTCAGTTGATTTGAATTTCTGGAAACGTTGGACAAACCCAAGTGAACTCGAGTTGAATTGATTTGGCTGTCCATGCACACAAGGCACTACGCAGATTGCCGTTTGCCTATTTTGCAATACAACATATGCATATTATTGATTGTCATTCTCAAATGTGCGTCATGCCCTCTGTTATATAGTAAGTGTTCTGTATTCTGTAATGGTTCACACCCCTGAACATTTGATTAAATGACTTGATTCAGGGTTGGCATTGTATGCAGAAATCGATTATTTCTTGAACATTGTGGTGCATTTCTCAGCCTCTAGTGGCTGCAGACGTCACACAACCACATTACATACAATGTATAAATATCTAAAACGTCGATACGTGCGCGCACATTTTCACACACGCATCACGACCTTCGTAATTTATACGTCGAAGATTCATCGCATCGTCGCAACTCGAATTTTAATGCTCGAATGCAAAACGACCGTGCAAAGGAAGTTCAGCAGTTGGCCGTTACTGTGACCGATTCCCTTCTGCCGGTGTCTTGCGGTTTCTGCTCGCGTTTCCGATTTATGTGGCCGTGAAATGATGGCGTGTCTGATGCCTTCCATTGTCTCCGCATTTACGGCCGCCCGGCGCTGCCGCCGCCGTTTTAGAACGGTCATCACAGCCACGGGTTACAGCGCCCCTTCACTGCGACACGCAGCGCCCGTCGGAGTGCGCCGTGCACAATACGCGTTGGGCTCTCTCGCTTGAATGGGGGAGCTTCGCCCCGCTGTGGTAATCCCATTGGCACAATAGCTGGCGTGGCTAAACAACAAACCCTTAGCCTCGCAGAAAGCAACCCGCCGCTTTAACCCATCCGCGCCAGTAAACCTCTAACAAACTCCATTCACTCGGGGCCCAGACTTTTCTCGGAAGCCGCAGCTGTGGCCGCGTTTGTCTTTTGTTTTACGCTCCGAGCTGCTGTAATTGCCCTCCTCCTTTAACTCTTTCAGGGGTCTTCCTATGCGCCGGGCCATGCATGTGTCAGTGATCAAGCACACTGCCACTATTAACTTAGCGTCGGCCCAAAAAAACAGCCAGCCTGTTTGTTCAGTTGTCCAGGTCATTAGCCGCCTCTTGCTGTGCTGCCCCTGCACTTAGCGTAATGTCGTCCTTGTGTTTCTTATTAACCGCTGCCGCTGCTGTGCTTTGTAGAGTGAGGCCGTGGTGGGGTGTCGGTGGGGTGCAGGCCGGCCGGGCGGGTGGGTCTCATCTCTGCTCGGCTTTAAAATCCACCAATTATGTGCGGTGCTCACCACAAAGTGTCACGGCGGTGAGCACTTCCCGTATGGAGCTTTTTTGGGGGGAGATGTGAATCATGGGATATTTTATCCTTCCATTATAATCATTTGAACACTGAAACGCCCAATAATCCCTGAAGACGGTTCTCAGTAATGAGCCGTTGTTTGAATGTGACTTGTACAAATACACCACGAGTACATTCACCTTGATTGGCAAAGTTGATGATGAATCCTTCGTTCACAAGCTTGACTATCCAGACTTTTGGAAGTGCGCACCAATAAAATGTTAACAATACGTTTGTGTGTACTTATATTCTCTCGGTAAAGCTTCGCTTGATTACAACACTTTCTTTCAAGGCCTGTCCCGATCGCTCCTTGGTGAGCGTTTTTTTGTCGATGTAAATATTTAATCGGTCGATATAAATATCCAGGGGAAGGGCGGTTGTTTGTGTGTGGGTTTTTGTACGTATGAGGGTGTGTGTGTCTGGACTGTGAAAAGGGCGCCTTCTACTCTAATACAAGTGTCTATGCCGCTGGGACTCATCTGGATGCCCAGCGCACGTCGCTGCAGACACGAGCTGTTACTGTAGGGGCTTTCATTAAAATATAGCGTGTCTCTGTACTTTAATAGGTCCTCCCGCTGCTATTTTAACATCGTGTAACTCTAATACCGCCGTGTCGCTTGCTCGACTGCAGCCCTTGCTAATCACGCCGTCTGCAAAACACAGCACGTTCTTGTGTCAGCGCGGAGTAAAAAAAAACGCGTCCAAAATAAAACGTGAAATCGTTGATATTTAAGTGCGTGAAAATGCATTTATTAATTGATGTTGCGTATTTATTTTTCGGACAAAGTTGAACACCGTCGAGCGAATCCACTCCTGGCGCGGCGGGGCGGGCGCGTGTAATGAATACGTCGCGTTGATCGACGGGGCTCCAATGTTGCGAAATTTCTGAAAAAGTGTGCCAAGAAATATGCAAATAAGATCCAGAGTGATTATCGGCAAAACACGTGGAAGGTTTAATAATACTGCCAACAACCTCCAAACACGAACTTTGTTAAAACGAATTACCGAGGAGGTGCCCTTGAAACGTTTAATAACACAAGCGCCGCTAATTTTGCAAGGTTTGGTCGAACGTAACGCGATGCAGATGGCCGATTACTTAAATGAAAAGATGGGTAAGAGACCGCTGGAGTTTTCCACGCGCGCGGACACGCACACAGCCGGGCCCCGCTCACTGCGCTCTCCCTTAGGGAATGCTAAAGAGCAAAACAAACAAAGGCCCCATTTAGAATTAAAAAATTTAAAGTGAAAAATTTTGCTTCGCACGGTAGTTACTGACTGACGCGGCCGCTCTACACCTTCACAAAATAATTCTAACGGATTCCCGAAGTGACGAATGCAAACGTCAATTTATTGCACGTTCTGCAGAGTCATGTTTGCCCCCCCCCCCCCCCCCCCTTTTTTTGAGAAAAACTAAAAACCACAACACCGTGGAACCCCCCTCTAAACTGAGTTGATGTTGGAGGACCATCGGGACGGATTTTTTTTTTTAATCCGTGTTTATCCATGCAAATGTTCTCATTGTATCTGTGCAGTGGAGAAGAGATGAGCATGGATAATTGGATGCATGTGCCACCCACGTGCAGGTGATACCCTCTTATCTGTGCAAATGCTCTGATAATGGGATGAATTTGCTACCACCTCCGGGTAGACTCCACTAATCTGCACAAAGGCACTCAGATAATATCAAGAATTGTCACGTGGATAATGGGAGCCTGCACGGATCAATGCTGGGGCATGGATAATCAGGAGTATCAGATGACAATAGGTTTTCAACCTCCAGGATCTCCGCAGTGCTGGCTTGGTCCCGAGCCCGTGGAAATATCCTGCTTGAGCCGACTGGCCACCTTTCCCACAAAGCACGAGAGCATCTCTACATCTGTTTCTCCATTCGTTTTAAGGTCACCCTGTACAGAGGTACAGTGTACAGTCCCAAGTAAAGTGGAAGGGGGGGGGCGAGCAGCATAAGGGTTTGGCTGGCAGACACTTCTCTCGACACCCGGCGCGCGCAAATGCAGAAACCCGTAGGACGGCACGCTCGCTTGAAAGAAACCCCGAGCGATGCCAAACCGAGGGCCACGGACCAGGGCAGCCCCTTGCCCGAGCAGCTCCCACTCGCTCGCGCACGAATGGTGACCGGAGCCCGTGCGATGGTTCATGCTCCTCGACGGGATCGGCGAGGTATTTGTGGTTTGTTTGTGGCGAGCGCTTCGTGTGCGATGAGTTGCGACCTTAGCAATGTATTCGTTCGGCATCAGGAAGGCAAACTTAGCTCGGCGAGCACCGGACCAGTGTCGGGGGGGAGGCACCGCTTTGATTCGTGGCGCAATTCTGCGCGGCCACCAAGAGCGCCCAGCCGCGACGGTTTCAATACCGCGCTGGGCCAACTTTGTTTCAGAGGGGTGGGGGAGGGCGTCGGAGGTGAACGAGGGCTCTCCTCACGCTGGCTCTGTGCAGCCTGTTGTTAACGAGCAACGAGTGAATGCGACGGAAAACGTTTTGAAAGTAATAAACGAAGGGATTGTTCAGTGGTAGATTTTCCCGCCGTATATATCATTGCCATACGTACACCGCGTTTGATTTGTCACAGTGCATCACGCATGCTCAAGCAGGTTCATGTATACTGCTTGCTTATGAAATATAAGTGCAACCTTCATATCCTAACTGAATAGCTTGATTCAGTCGAATAATTGTAGTTCATATGTGGAAGCGTAATTAAAACCTCGAATTTTTACCCAAATCCATACATTGTGAATTTAATTGTGGCTGTGCTCAACTAACCTTTTTATATATAAAAGAAAAATGAACAAAGGCTGACCTAGCCGTGGATTTTGTGCCGCAACATTGACAAACCAAACCGGTCAATCGTTTCCCCCCCCCCTGCCCCAAGCCAGCACAATTTTAACCGCGTGATTATAAAAAAAAAAATTTCAAAATTTCTCACCAGCCATAAAGTTGTGCTGGCGCTGCGGAACAATAACGAGGGCGTGCGCTGAAGCGCGCGTGGCCCCCCTTGCTCTTCCCCGTGGCAAAGAAAGACGCGTTGGCTGGCGCCTGTCATTTTTTTTTCTCTTCTGGCAAACGGCAGAGCACCCGAGCCGCGTGCCAGCCAGATCGGTCACGCACGCCGCGCGGCCGCTATAATTAACACTTTTACAAGCGACTTGTGGGACGTCGCACGCGAAGCAATGTGCTAATCCGCGCTCGCGCCGGTTTTACGCGGCCGCGTTTACACGGCGGGATTACACGCCGCCAGCGACGACGTTACTGGAATGAGCCATCGGGGTTTAGCAGGCACGGAAAGGGTGTCTTTTGCCAAAGCGATAAATAACATCTGACAATTACGATTGCCAGATGATGTTTCGCACATCTGGCCACGGTTTACGTTGGCAAGCGGTGTATTTATGGAGATTTCTTTCACGGTTGATTGGCCCCCAAATATAGGCCGAGGAGCAACGGAGGTTTGTAGGTACCATAGTACATTTGAAATTTGAGCTGGTTTTAAAGTAAGGTTTTAATTAATGCATGAATCCGTAAAGTTACAGCTGGTTCCAGTAATACGTCCACTCGCATTGTTACAGAAAGACCAACAGAAAATCACTGGAAATGTTTTCCCCAGGAAGGCTTCGTTGAGTCTCAAGACTCGCTTAAAAATATATATTGAGATTGTTTCGCTGATGCCATTTTGGCATATGGGAGGAAGCCGGAGTACCCAGAGAAAACCCACAGATACAGGGAGATAATACTCCACCTTTCCATTTTCTGGCCCACCTCCATGACGATGGCAATGATGACGATGCTGATGACATTTTCCCCATCTTCTATGTAAGTCTTTACCAAACAAACAAATAGGAATCTATAAAGAAACGTTTGAGTGTGTGTGTGTTTAAAACATCATTATTTGTATTAGTTAATCCATATTTATCTAAAAAATCACACGCATTTAGTTCAAAGGCCCCTGTGTACACGAGTGAAAACCTCTCAATGTTTTTGCTGCATAAAGAGGGGACCCCCTTGCCAATGAAAACAATTGGCTGAAAGTTATCGTGAGCATTTTTGGGCGATGTGTAAAACTCTCGTCAAATGAAATTACCTCATTGATGGCAGCGCGGTCAAATTGCAAAGCTAACGCGTCGAAGTCGGCGCCTTCTCATTGTAAAAGTGCCAGCCAGCGTTTTCCCCTTTTGCCGGAGCTGCGATTACAACGCGCCTAAATGGGAATGCTCATTTCCTCTGCTCATTCAATATTGCCTGCGTGGCTTCGTTTCGGAACGTCCACGCAGTATTTTCTCACGCGTTTTGCCTCGTCCGGTCAATTTTCGATCCCCTTTGTAATTCATTTTACAAACTCGACCCCTGATTCTCTGGATTATGAAACGCTCCAGAAATTAAGACGTGGCCCCAAAACCTGTAGCCAGTGTCAATAATGTCACACAAATCTGGTCACGACAAGACAAAGCAAAGATCCCCCGCATAGCCTTAACAAACCGTTCGAGAAAGTTCTGTTAGCGAACTTTACGCACCTACGATGAGCACGGTTGACTGTACGGTGCTAAAGAAGTCCCAGGAATGGTCGAACTTGGGTGACTTGTTTTGGAAACGCAGCATGCTAACCCCTGCACTGCCGCTCCGCTGGTCACACACAGTGACACAAAGATCCCCCATATAGCCTTAATAGACTGTAGGGGCAAGTGATGTTAGCGAGCACCTATGAAGGCCGGAACGGTACACGAGGGGGTGGGTGGCCAGCACCACGCCCGACCGCCTTTGTTTCCCCAGTGGCGATGTTTACAAACCGCACCAGGTACTCATTTGAGGCTGAGTCGACCTAGGGGAGACCCGGGACCGGTTCAGATAATCGTCACTGGTGTTGACCGTGAGCAGGAATCGAACCCGGGTCGCCGGGTTCATAGCGCAGCGCGCTAACCACTACACTACCGCTCCCCTCACACCTACACATACACACCTAAACACACACACCTAAACACATACACAACAACAACAACAACCGCCATTCGCCACTAAGTGGCGGTGACGTCACCACGATGCTTGTGCCAGGCCAAGTGCACCTTGAGGCCACGTGAAGTGTCGAAAGCCCGCTGGCAGGAGGTCACGGGGCAGACCCAGGTGCCACGGGTCGACTGACCGAGATGACCGAGATGACTGGCTGATGCACCACCTGTGCCCCCTACTGTGCCAACTTGCTGTGCTTTAGCCACCCGGCGCTCCGCTCGTTGTTGTGAGCGTCGCTCCTCCGCCCTCCGTTGTTGTTGGAGGGCGACTGCCTCCAACTGCCCAGTAGCGTCCTTCACGAGCCTCCTCCACTGAGGCCGATCTTGACACCGCTGGTACCAGTCATCGGCAAGTCCACTCAGCTCCACGTCCTCCTGTACCACATCACTCCATCTCTTCTCCAGCCCGTGCCGCGCCCGTCTAGCCCCCTCGATCCGGCCGAACAAAAGCTGTTTAGGCATGCGGTGGCTGGGCATGCGGGCTACATGACCCATCCAACGCAGCCTTGCCTGCCGGAGGAGCTCACTGATGGGACTTTGCCCAGATCTTTCAAGGATTTGTGAGCTCCTCACACAATCCAGCCTGGTTAAACCCAGGATGGATCGTAGGCAGGCCAGCCTAAATGTTTCCAACCGGCGAAGATGCTCCACCAGGGGGGTCCACGTCTCGCAAGCGTAGAGAAGGGAGGGAATGACCGTGGCCGAGAAGACCTGAAGCTTCGTGCGGAGCGACAGACCAGGTAGCTTCCACACAGCGTTACGCAACCGATGAAAAGATATTGCCGCTCGACTGATTCGGAGTGAGACCTCTGCTGATAGACTGGAGCCGGTCATAAGCACACTGCCCAGGTATGGGAAACTCTCCACTCTCTCCACAACTGCCCCATCACCAATTGGGAGTTGTGGGGGTGGAGTGTCCGATGGTACAAAATACCCAGGCAGGTGCTTAGTTTTGGTGGGGCTGATGGTAAGGCCCCACCTCTTGGTGGCACGCTCCAGTCTCAGCAGCAGCGTCTCCAACTCCTCTTCTGAATGAGCAGCTATTACCAAATCATCGGCATACATAACGTGGTTGACCAATAGGGAGCCATCCCTTGATCGCACCCGGGCGTCGATCAGCCTCCCATTATATCTGTACCAAATGGAAATTCCTCCGGTACAGCTATTGAAGGCTTCACGAACTACGCGGTCAAAATAGATGTTAAATAATGTGGGAGCCAGAGGACATCCCTGTCGCACCCCAAGGTGTACAGGGAAAGGCTCCGACTCCCGGCCACGTAGTTTTATCCTGGCCCGCTCACCATCATGAAGGTCCTTAATGATCGTGAGCAGAGGGTCAGGGACTCCGAAAGCACGAAGAACAACCCAGAGCCCAGTCCTACTGATGGTATCATAGGCCTTGACCAGGTCAATAAAGCAGAGATGTAGGTCTTTTTGGAATTCCCTACACCTCTGCTGTAGCAGACGGACAGAAAATATGGCATCTGTGCAGGACCGCCCTTTCCTGAAACCGCATTGGGGCTCCGCAAGCCTCTCCTCAGCGTGCCTAGCAAGGCGATGTTGAATAATCCTTGCCAGGACCTTACCCGGCACACTGAGGAGTGAGATGCCCCTGTAGTTGTTACAGTCGGTACGGTCCCCCTTCTTAAAGAGAGGAACCACCAGGGCATCCTTCCAGTCCTGCGGAACCCGTCCATTGGTCCAGACTGTTGTTATGATGTCATATAGGGCAGTCTGTGCACAAACGCCACCCTCCCTCAGCATTTCGCTTGGGAGATCATCTCTGCCCGATGCCTTCCCTGGTCTCAGACTCCGGATCGCCCTCAGTACTTCCTCAACAGCTGGCACCTCAGCCAGCCACTCACAGGGGGTGACCTCTTCCAATATTTGAGGCACCGCAGCCTCAGCAGGGTTATCACCACTTTGTGCCATGATGTTTTCCTGGCTGAGAGAATTTCCCTCCCCCAGGACTTCACAGAAATGCTCAGCAAATCTGCAAACCTGTTCCTGGGGGTCGGAGATTGGATCACCGTTTTTTCCTCTAATGATGGTAATAGGTGTGGCGCTGCAGGTTACTTTTTTGATGGAGTTAAATAGTGATTTGTGATCACGGGCCACTGAGGCAGACTCCATCTCCTCAGCAACCTGCGACCACCACCCATCCTTACAGCGCCTTACGGCTCTCCGAACTTCCGAGCGAAGGCTGCGGTAAACCTCCTCATTCTCTGACGTGGGATGCTGTAGGCGATGAGAGTGGGCCTGACGCTTTTTCTCAATTAACCTGAACACCTCCTCTGTCAGCCAGGGTTTCTGGGGAGGTCTGGACCGCGTACCCAAAGCAGCCATTGCAGCTGCATGAGTCACAGTCTTAAACCTCGCCCATTTCCCCTCGACATCAGGTGGAGTGGGGGACGATGCCAACCCCAGCCGCAAGCGATGATGAAATTCTCGCTTGCAACTTTCATCAGCTAACTGAGACCAGGCCACTTTTGGTTGGAATGGGATCCTGGGTGTACACCCACCACCAGAGTGGAAGAAAGGCAGGCGCATCTTACAGATGACTAGTCGATGGTCAGAGGACAGATCAGCTCCACGGTAGGTCCTGGTGTCAAGGACATGGGTTCGCATCCGCTGGTCCGTCACTATGTAGTCCAGCAGATGTTCTTGCTTGGACCCGGCATGTATCCATGATGTTGTGTGGATGCGCCGATGCCGGAAGAGCGTGTTGGTAATTACAAGCCCATGGGCTGCACAAAAATCTAGCAGCCTCCTACCGTTATTATTGAGCTGATCTGGCCCATGCCTTCCAATCACTCCAGACCAGGTACCAGCATCATGACCAACTCGGGCATTGAAGTCACCCAACAAGATGACTCTGTCCCGAGTGGCCACTTTAGCCAGCACCTGTGACAGGAGGTCATAGAAAGCGTCTGACTCATCGGCTTTGCCTGCATCCCTCCACGGATGTTCGTCTTCGGTGGGGGCATAAGTAACCACGACCACCACTCCTCGCCTCTGGTTGATGGGAAGGCGAGCCCAAAGTATCCTGGGGCTTACAGCTTCCCACACCTCACCGCCACGCTCCCACGCCCCCTTCATTCTTTTGTTCAGAAGAAGAGCCACACCCTGTTGTTTGGCAGTCTCCTGCCCCGAGTAGAGGACTGTCCACCCCTCATGGTGGCAGGAGCCAGAACCGGTCCACCGGACCTCCTGAATGCCACAGAGATCCAGGCGGTACCGGTCCAGCTCCCGACAGAGGAGTGGCAGCCTCTCCTCCGCAGTGAGCGTTCGAACATTCCACGTGGCCATCCGCAATGGTTTTTTGTTGTTTCTGGAGGAGCCCCGAGGGTGAAAATTCAATCTCCTGGCTCCGCCAAATGGGGTTTGGCCAGGAGACGTCATAAAAGCCTGACCCCCCGGGGCCTCCGGCACAAGCTTATTTGTTACAGGTTTATGTTTAATTCGTGGTTTAGTGGTGGTTAATTGAAGGTGGAGGGGTTACCAGCCCCTCACACCCGTCCAGAGCCCCCGTTTAGCCACTGTGGTGGTCACAGACGCCATGAGGGGAGAGGCCAATGGGCATTGGCCCTCCCCCCACAGCACTGTCCACGACAGTGTTGCCCGTCCGGCACCGCGAGGAGGTAGGTTGTTTTGCCGGACAAACACATACACACACACCTACACACACACACCTACACATACACACACACACCTACCACACACACACACCTACACACACAAACCTACAACAAAGATCTACCGCAGCCTTTCAACATTTGGCTTTTCATATGGAGGTCCCTGACATTCTCCGGTTTAAGGTACAGATGGATTCCATTTCCGTTCCAGATACCACCATAAACATTTTTATATTTTAATATTTAAATATTACGTACATATATGGGGGGGGTGGGCGGGGGCGGGGCAATGGGGGTCAGAATCCATTGTTTTAAAATACAGCGCTGTGGAGATGGGAAAGAGTATCTTATAGCAAGAGTATCTTAACAAAAGTATCTTAACAAGAGTATATTTCACTCGGGAGCATACGGTAAAAATCACGACGATTTCATACAGTGCCATATCATGGCGAAGCCATTCCAGGCGAAATCAATTCTCCACGCATCACTCAACACGCACAGTAGCGCACGTCTAGCGGGCACAACGGCGCCACGTTGTGACGAGAACACCTCGGAGCCGATGCGGCAGTCACTTGTCGTCGATGGGGCAGTCGCTTGTTGCCGTCATCGTTGGACGCTCTGCACGCGGCTCTGGTGCAGCGTTTCTCCCCGCCACCTACACAGCCCTGAGCCCCCCCCCCCCCCCCCCGCGGCTTTGCACTGCCACCCACCCCGGTGTCGTGCCCAACCCAAAGTGCCCCCACCACCCACCCACCCACCCCCTTTGAACCCTCCTCACTCAATCCCATGGCTGGCACGCGGCGTGTTCCTTGACCATGCCCTCACTCGCTCTCTCTCTCTCTCGTTGGGCTAAGCCCTTTCTCAGACGTGAACAGCGCCTTGAGACAAAGTCAGTGGGGTTGGGCTGTTGAACGCATAATCCACTCGCTGCTGGTGTCCAGACTGCGTCTCACCAAAGCCACGGCATTAAAAGCCACTGCGCAAAGTGGCAGAGCCTCGTGTGCAGTTGTCTTGGAGACGGACTGCGCATTGGCGAGGGTGATGATGGCAGTGCGGACCACAGATTGTGAAAGTAATTTTTTTTGTATTTGTTGTCGTCGGGGCACCAGTGTGTTGGTGTTGACATTCCCTACGGTTCGCTGTTTTGGGGAGAGGAGACTACAATCACGCTGCTTACCATCAGTAGAGTTAGCCCAGCACGTGACCTTGCCATCGCCGTCTTCGTGACCTTGTATTTTATCTGCAAGCACGCCGTTAGGGAAAAAAAGGGACTCAGAATTCCAGAGGAAATGTATTTTTGGTCACAGTTTGTTAAAAAATTCGCTTTCAGTGTTTTTCAGTGAACTAATTGCACAGGTTGGCCAGTGAGCCTTCCCTGCCCAATCAACATTTTTATTCTTATCATTAAAAATGTTTATAAAAGTAAGCGAGCTTGGGCCGGATGACACATCGCAAGAGGTAATTGATGGTCAAAAATAATAATAATAATGGAGCGGCCGCCAAGGAATAGAATTGGTCTGAGAGGATTTGCCCCGCAAGGAGATGGAGCGATGAAATCGGCTCATGTACAGGTGCTGGGTGAATTGCAAAAATCGCAGGTTCATTCGAGGTGATGACAGCGTAGGGAGGCCTTCATCCAGTCGTGGATTGATCATGGCTGTAGATATCCTGACCAATCTCACTTTTGCTGACAGTTGGAATATGTTCTCTCACTGATGTTCTCCTCCTTCCATGTCAGCCACATTGCAGTTCCTGGCACGAATTTTCACTTGGTACACTCATACTTTTTTGTTGCACACAATGGCTTTTTACCAAGGTACAACATCTTTCTTTGCAAAAGGAACGACTGCTTGGTAGTTTCAAATGTGGCCCGCATGTGGCAATGTTTATAGGTTTCTGGCCTTGTGTTGGTGCTGGCCATCATTGAGTCAGTCCATGTGTCACGGTCGTTGCTTAGGGAAAGAAAAAACACCCTGGTGTTGGTTATAATTTATAATAAATTGTAAAACCCTGTAGGGAAAGGTCACAGAGTCATATTTCAACCTTTCATTTTGGCTTATTAATCCACCGCAGTCTTCGCACACAACTGCTGGTGTCACAAACATTGCGTCGATACGCTCAGTGTGCAACCTGAGACTCGTAAAGTGAATTTCACAGTCGTTCAAAACGTCGTCGTCATCGTCATCGTCGTCGTTCTCATTATGAGCCATGGTCTTGCCACGGCTCCCCACACTTTTGCCATCTGTCATGATTTTGCGATGCTGGAGTGCATCTGGTTCCTTCTCGTGAGCCGATCTAAAAGCTAAACTGTTTTTTTATTTTACCAGGTCAGGCCCCCGCTCAGCGTTATATAGCTCTTTTTCAGAAGCGACCTGGCCACAAATGAAAGCTCAAAACAGTGGCTCATCATGTGCAACTTTATAGCAGTCAAATACTCTAAACGCACGTTTCTAAATGTCGAGGGAAAAACCGGAGGACCCGGATAAAAATCCACACCACCACGGGGAGAGAGAACGCAATCTCCAAATATACAACAGGTGTCAGGGTCGAGATCGAACCCACAACCTCCTGTATATTAGGCGAGGTAGTTAACATCTCACCACCGTGGCACCCATCACTGCATCTCCACGGTTTTGGTGTTCTTGGGCGCGTGCTGTTTCTTGGTTGCCGTTCCATCACCAGTCCCGTCTATTGGTCATAATCTCCAGCGAAGTGTCCTGTACGAAACCCACTTACCTTTTCTAATTGGACCCCACCTCCAATTAACACGGTTGGCAACGTACGGTGCGAAAGAAGTTCGGCATGCATGCATACATTCAATGATGTCTCTGATTTGTACGTTTCGGTAGTTCTGTTTAACCATCTGGGCTAATGCTTGTAAAAAAAAAATCTTCGAATGAATGGTTGGATGAACGGGCATGCAGATGTACGAAGATATGAGGTCAATGACCCTCGGTGGATTGGCAGGACTAGAAATAGACTCCATGGCATTGTAACGGCAAACAGGTGTCTGGCCACGCTGGGCTACACAGAACAATTTTTAGCATCGGGCACTGAGCAGGCGACACTTGTGTTACATTTCCCTCAATATCGTGCCGCTCGTTCAGCGAGCCCTTCTAGAACCGGCAAATGAGATGGGAAGTTTGTACTGTTGGTGCTTTTGCATCGCAAAGCACCGACGGTACAAACAGCCATGAGGGATGGTCTCCACATTTTTGTAAATCATCATGCTCGACATTAATCATCACCAACAGCCACGATCAACACACGCTGTTGGATGAAGGCCTCCGCGAGTCATCACCGACTGCCGTTACCCTGCGATGTAATAATCTATATAGCATCTGCACACGAGCTGATTTAATCCCTTTATTTCCCCCGGAGGATGTTCCATTGCTTGGATTTAATAGAAGAGTTTTTTTTTTTTCCTCACGAAGGCCATTCTGTGTCTCACTGCTCTGTGTGAAGAGGTCATTGGGCGGATTGTTCGATTCATCTTATTGCGGAGTGCCATTGCGTGCGGCATAAAAAGTTAAAAACAAACTGCGTATTCAATTAAAACTGCGCAGTCCAAGTTATTCAGAGTGAAAGCTTAGGGTGCAGTTCAGTTCTCCGGTCTATTTCTGTATACATTTATGTTGAACTTCTTTCACACCGTACATAGCCAACCGTGCTAAAAAAAATACTCGTGTTATTTTAAATTGTCAAAGAGACGCAGTACCCATGAATAATTGGATGTCTTTATTTACATACACTGTGTTAAAATTATACATGGCATGACATCGCTATGAGTGCATTACATTTGCATTAACGAAAGGATGTTGCGTCAAATGTGCGAATTTAGTAATTTATTTCCAGCTATCCTGTGTCACATCTGCTAACAACCACACAAAACATCATGCACGTGTTTACTAAAATTACAATGAAGTCATTGCAAAAAGAGAGTGCTGGAAGGTTCGCTTTTTTTTTTACTCCAAATGTGTATTATTCTATAATTGTGCCCAGCCACAACATATAAACATGACCACGAACATCAAATAAGGCTCGTTGGCTTCAGATCTTGGATAGGGCACGTAGCTTAAGTTCATACGCGTAACCATAATGAATCCAGCACTGCTCTGAGTGTGCTGTTGCCTGCCTCGCATTAATAGACCCTGTGTGCCTTGCCTTTCTTTGGTTGATCCTGTTTCAGGTTGATTTCATGTAACCAGGGAGAGAACTCGAGAGAGACCAGGATAAGGAGTCTCATTTGCAATACTGACCTGGGTCACCGAAACAAAAACAACAGCAAAACAAATAAATTACCGAAGCAAAGAGAACGGAGCACAAAACCGACTGCGCATGTGCTTTGAGTTTGAATTTTGAATCAAAGTGTCATTCGTGCGAGGAATCGCAAGGCTGCACAATTCACAAAAATGGAGGCGCGTACATTCAGATAATTTCGGCCAATTAAATGATGAGTATTTATATTTGTGGGAGGCATTGAAAGCACCTGGAGAAAACCCACGTGTACATGGGACAACACTTCCCAATACACATATGGTACAAGGTGATATTCGTCCACATTTGCTGTACTGCCTTCTCCTGGGCGAGTCACAGTGGCTCCTGGACGCTCAGAGTTTCCGTGATCCACAAACCCTCGCTGCCTCCACGACGCTGGATTACAAGTCACGTGTAGTGCCGGATGAAACTCGTGCAGGGCCTGTAGCATATGTTATAAAGGGGCCCTAAATAATACAAAAAATGTAAACTCAGATGTTTTACTTGCACAGTAAGGTAATTGTACATTTTCATTTGCCATACAGCCAGATAATAAGACAAATCGCTAACCTTGAACACCCAGTCGTTCATAAAAGTTGAAGGCAGTATAGTACTATAGTAATAGAGCAAGTGCAGAATCACTGAACCGGAATTGATAGCTTGAAAGCGTTTAGGGGCGGGGTCTTTGAAAGTGCGGGCCCGTTGCATATGTAGCCACTTGTGCTACGAGGATAATCCGGCACTGGTCACGTGCACAGCCACAACCGCCCCACCGCTTTGTTAGACACACAAGTGTATAACGATTATTATTTATAATCACGGACACCTACATTTTTTTTTTATATATTCATAGACAGAGAGAAAATATAATGATGCTTTACTGGATCTAATTTGATGGTAATATTAGAGGCACCTAAGTGGTTTCCTCTGACATGAATGTTAATGTTGCTAACACACACACACCGAAATGTACCAATGTATAATACCCAAATTCATCCAGTCAATTCTGGTGAGTTAATGTGGGTAGATATTGCTCGGTATATTTAGCATTTGCAGGCGTGTAAGGTTCAGAGTTGCTCATTAATATATTTCCATTGGCACATCATTTTCTGAAAGCTGGCCTGTGTACATTCCTCCTGCAAAGCATTACTATCAAACAGTCTAGAATTTCCCTGGACTTCCAATTGCTTTTCGCAGTCAAGCCTAAGTAAATCGAACTGGGAATCTCATGCTCAGCATGAGATGGGGTATTTTTGTTCGCTCGCTTTATTTCAGACACGGCGAGGCTTTAACTGGAGCTGATCGAGCACCTGGCGCCTGGCGCAAGTGAGCGTGGAAACGTGAGCGCCGATCTTACAGGTGCCGAGAGAGAGAGAGAGAAAATGTTGGACGGCAACGGAAAATGATGAAGGGGAGCATTTCGAACTGGTCGGCACGTCGTACAATGGGAAATGTAAAACTGTAGATTGTATAATGGCCTGTCTCACAGCGTTGACGGCCAAGAATCGCTAATCTATTGTGTTTTTTATTAGGATCCTGCTAGTCTGCTGCGTTATGCGCAGATGCTCGAGCGTAAACGCCCAAATGGCGAGGCTGTGTTTGAGAAGCCTGCGTGATCTCCACGCGGTGATTTTTCCAGATATTGAGGTAAAGTCGGTGCTCGAGTGAGCAATATGGCAGATTTTTTTCTGTTGCTCCGGTGGCTCTGGGCCGGTGATGAACATTTCACATTCTCGTAGAAGAAACTGATCTCTCGGAAAAAATATAACCACGTTTTACTTCCCACAGTGGTAGGACTTATTTGCATCATTGTCATCGGTGCTTATTTTAGGAATCCCAAATGCCCTGTGGGATGGCGAAGAGAAGGCAGTTGCAGAAATTACCTTTCAGTTTGTATCCCCTCGTATGCGTGGCTTTTCTCCAGGCACTCTGCTTTTCGCGCACGTGACACTAACCACTCAATCTTGATTTGAAGATTTCGTGACTGCAGGAATCCATGCTCTTTGGTTCTTTCGCTGGCCCCACCCTCTTGCCCGATGCGGCAACCCCCCCTCCCTCCCCCCCTCCCTCCCCTCTCTCGTGGTCAATATAATGCCTCGTGCACAGCAGTCTGATTCTCTCACCTTAGACGGTCGCTTGTTGTTGCGATCGAAACGTCCGTGATCTATAACTTTTTCTACCTTCGTGACTTTACCGAAAGAACCAAAGAGTATACTAACCACTCATTCATGTAATGGGCCAAACGCCCTAAATGCAAGGCTCATTCCAAACGAAACGTCACGTCTCGGATAAAAAATTGGATTGCGAGCATATTTCTTCAGCGCACTGGCAGTGAGCTTCACCGATCGGAGTTGGTGAATCAAAAACTTTTAGAACGTGACAATTTTCACAACGTCTACAAGTTGCAGGGTAGGGTCCCGTTCACCGCTGAATCTAGGAACGCGCAAGCGGTTAGCGTTAATTTTATTTAGAGTCATAGCGTCGTTGTTTTTAAAGAGATTGTACTCGCCGCAGAGAACTGTAGCGACACGAACTGCACTCTATGATAGCTACCGCCAAACTGTGCCGCGTGTCCTTCTCGCTTGACCTGGTGGGAGCCTCGGTAGAAAAATGTACGAATTTGGGCCTAACCCAAAAATAGATCAATCGGCTGAGCCTACCCCAGAAACAGCAACCGAACTCGCACACTCCAAAGCGTTCACCAGGCGCTCCGATGGTGAATGTAGAGAGGACAGGACCTCAAATGCAGCTCGGCACCTCCGATTAGCACGGTTGGCTACGTACGGTGCGAAAGAAGTTCAACATACGTACAGCTCGGCTTAATTTGTGGTGAGGTCGCTTCTGAAAAACAAGCTAATTTACTCGGTGGGCTTTACCTGGTAAGATTTTTTGTTAGTTTTACGTGGATATTTTTAAGTCATTTGTTTACCTTTCGTATACTTTGCACTCCTATCATGTTGTTGTATTGTATGTCTTTGTCACGTTCTGACCCGCCCCAACTAAGATGTCTTTGAAAAAGAGCTTTGGAGCTCATCGGATTCCTCCAGTGTAAATACATAAATATTCTGATTCTGAGTTACCAACCCCACCGGCTTTTGAAGCCAAAAGCATGGATTTTAAACCGCTTGAAAGGAGGAGGCTAATATGCCATAATTTACCATTTCTTAGGGGAATGTGACCTCAGATTCCCCGGGAGAGGGTCTGTCTTGATTCATGTTTTTCTACTGACGAGTTGTGAACTCTGTTGGACCCTTTCCTTGTTCGTCGACGGGGTAGGGGAGCCGCTCAAAGGGTTAACGTTTAGATCGAGAGAGCCTGATGTGGCATCGTCTCACTTTGAAGCCCTCGCAATCGTGAATAATATTCTTGCTTCTTTCTGTAAAGTCACGTAGAAGGGAAATAATAAAAGAATAAAAATAAAACAATAAAATTCTCACGACGTTTCGATTGCAACACAAGCAATCATCATCAGGTGTGAAAACCACAGCAATAATTTTTTTGAAAAAAGTGGCGTTTTTTTTCTTTCATCTGAGGACGTCTGCTTGCGTTGTGGCCGAAACGTCGTGAGAATTGTATTTTATTATGTTTTATTTTTATTATTTTATTATTTCCCTTCTACGTGACTTTACCGAAAGAACCAAGAAGATGAATCCCTGCAGTCACGAAAGCTTTAAATCGAAATTTAAGCTAAACTTTTTATTTTACCAGGTAAGGCACGCTGAGCTCTATAGCTCTTTTTCAGAAGCGATCTGGCCACAAATGATAGCTCAAGAACGTGGCTTATCACGTGCAAAATGTATAGCAGCCAAATGCTCTCAGCGCATGTTGATAAATGATGAGGGAACAACTGGAGGATCCGGAGAAAAATCCACGCGACCACTGTGAAAGAGACGTGCAAACTCCAATTATACAGCAGGCGTCAGGCTGGGAATCGAACCAACGATCTCCAGCATACTCGGTGAGGGCGTTAACATCTTGCCACCGCACCACTCCTCCCTCGGCCAGGCAGGGGAGCGACTGCGCGAGTTCCTGAACCCGCAAATTTGCGCTGCCAACTCGATCGGGCAAAATTGCGACAGGCATCACGAACTTTGCTGTGCACTTGCATGCGTGCCTGCCTGCCTACCTGCTTTAAGTGTTATTTATTTGAATCGTGAAGGTAAAACCGCCGGTAGCCGCATTCAGCGCCGATATTAAGCACACCTGGCATGTGACGTTACAGGCAGTTACACAGACAAAGCGCCGCTGCAAGAATGACCGCACGCCCTGTGAATTGTGGGAGTAGTGTGTGTTTGTATGTATGCAGTGTGCATAACAGAACGCACACTAACACGTTGAACGAAGTGCAGTAATTGTTTGTTTTTTAACCTTGAGTGAGCAACATATAAATAATTAATTTTCACGTCCTCTCTCTGGGTGGAAAGAAGCGTCGGATATTTGAAGAGTCAAATAAATTGGACTAGATGAATAAAGTCAAAGCCTCTGCCTGCTCAATTATGCAGTGGTTCAGCACTTCTTTTAATATTTAGTCCTGAGCTCGTGGTAGTAAGTCCATAATCCCATGGCATGAGCCAGCATATCCATAGGATAGACACTGTTGACTTCAAACCAAGTGGTGCTTATTTTTATCAATAAGGGAGGGATGTAAGTCTGAGTCAACCGATATGGGTTTCAGTAAATGTCCAGCTTCCTATGTTTGATCATAAATGCGGCGACCTGTGTGTTGGTCTGTGTCTTTGTGTTATCGTTAGCCCTATTATTTGACTTACAACAAACCGCCGTTGTGATTCTCAGAAAACATCATGATTACAACGTACTCTAAAAGTCCAAACAATACAAACAACACTCTCAATAACCAAATACAGACATGATGACATAGCGATGACTGAAACATTCTAAAACAGCAAAGTGCATTTAATTGTTTTACCAGGTCACTTCATGCCCTCTTAGCACTGACCCTGATGTGTCCTCTGTGGTCTCACCCCAGTGTGAAAAGATTCTCTCCCAATGAGTCTTGTGTCCA
Organism: Lethenteron reissneri; assembly: GCF_015708825.2. NCBI lineage: Eukaryota > Metazoa > Chordata > Hyperoartia > Petromyzontiformes > Petromyzontidae > Lethenteron > Lethenteron reissneri. The sequence goes on along the minus strand of NC_083797.1, from coordinate 10,671,138 downwards.
CGTATGAGGCTCGCCCCAAAACGTAGCAAGGAAAGTCTCCCATTAGAGGTTAGGGCTTTGGTGTAGAGTGCTGGCACGGTGGTTGGCACACTGCGCTGTGAACCTGCGCACTTGAGTCCTGTCCCATGGCTAACACAATTTTCGAGTGATATTTCAGCTGGTCACCTTAGGCCCTTCGTTTACAAATCCGCACTGAGGTACGGTCAAACAAACACCGTCACTGATCCAGAGTTGGGTTGCCTTCAACTAAACAGTCGATTGGCAAAGGGCTGAAAACAATCATCATTATTATTATTTACATCTGTTGCTATATGTACATACGGGTCATGTGAAGGTGGATTGTTTATTTGATGTATACGTGCTTTTTGGGTTCCTTTTGTGCCTGTTAAAGACATTAACTTTAATGGCAGAGTCAAGGAATGGGTACTATTTAGACGGTTATTTGCATGCGTGGTGGTGTTTTTCGATGTCGATAGAGTTCATACTCCTCGAATTAGCACGGTTGGCTACGTATGGTGCAAAAGAAGTTCAACATACACACATACATATGACACTCCAGAAAGTAAGACGCACCCCAAATTTGACCCTGGTGTCAATAAAGTATTTCCAACGCAACAAAGATAAAGATCCCCCGTACAGACTTAACAGGCTGTTGGGGCAGGTGCGGTTAGTGAGCCCCTATGAAGGCTGGCATGAAACACGAGGGTGGGTTTCCAGCACCACTCCCTGCCGCTTTGCCCCCCCAGTGGCGATGTTTACACACTGCACCAGGTACTCATTTAAGGCTGAGTCGACCTAGGGGAGACCCATGACCGGTTTAATAATTGACACCTAGTGTTGGCCGTGAGCGGGAATCGAACTCGGGTCGCAGGGTTGTAGCGCAGCGCGCTAACCGCTACACTACCGCTCCCCCAACACAAATGCATTGACACCCGGCAAACATGCACCTATAACGTTTTTTCTAATGAAGGGAAAAAAAGTGTGTTATAATCCCCAGAATTCGGTGTATATGTAATTGTATATATATATACGATTATGCTTGTCGCTGTAACTCATTCAGAATAGCGATACATTCAGGATTTTCATCGCGTCTTGGGCTTTAACAGGCAGTGTAATAACAGTGACTTTCTCACATTTTAGTTTTGTTCAAATTGCATACATTGATCGTGTTGTTGGCAATCATTGCGCGTGTCGGTAAACTTAACTCATTTTTACACCCGTGTAAAAACTTCTCCTGAACACGGAACTCGGGTAATGCCTCTTTATTTCTGTGGACTTCGTTTTGTATGATTTAAGGGGCCGCACACAGCAGCCTCATTAGAATTACGAAGTCATTGAGACTCTTCACTGAAACGTTTTTCTTTTACGCTCACAGCACATTTACAGTAAAGCAAGCGTCTTTGTTGGTGGCGTTTTCATTGAGCCGTTAAGGGTATTTTTCGTGACCGCTATAAACTGTAAAAGAGTTATTAATGAGGTTGCTTGAGAGTCTGTGTGAATGGGCGCCTTGCTGTGGCAATGAGCTCGCTTATTGGGTGATTTCTTTCAGAAATTATGCGTTTTGGCTCTGTTGTATTTGGCGCTGAGAAATGGTGAATGAGCAGGCGACGAGGCTTTTATTTCCGTCCGCGTTCTGTCACGCACCGTGCCCAAGACCCAAACAAACAGCTCTGCAATAAAAACGCAGTCGCTCATGGCCATCGTCCAAATTGGCACCAGCAAATGCAATTGACATTTGGAAACTTTGCACCGAGTGTCACAACAAGGCCATTCACACTAGGTAAATGCGAAGTTGGAAAACTGGATAAAAGTGTCTCCCTGCTTAAATGGAGTGAGTAGTGGAGCCGAAATGGTGGTGGGGTGAGTCTATAAGATGGATAATGTTGTCAAAGGTAAAGGTGGAGCCTTGCAGTTGCTTGTGGCGGGATGTTAACTACCTCGCCTGGTATACAGGAGGGTCGTGGGTTCGACCCTGACGTCTGTATATTTGGAGTTTGCGTGTCTCTCTCCTCATGGTCACGTGGATTCTTCTCTGGGTCCTCCAGTTTTTCCCTCCAAGTTTAGAAACGTGCGCTTAGAGTATTTGGCTGCTATAATTTTCCACACGATAAGCCAATTTGTTGAGCTATCATTGTGGCCAGGTCGTTTCTGAAAAAGACCTTATAGCTCAGTGGGCTTTACGTGGTAAAATAAAACTTGTTTCTAGTTCATAAAAATATATGCATAGTTTGTTTATGCCACTGTTGGCAGAAGGGACGCCACTAGAGAGCCCCTCAAGAGGGTATGTTGGCCTACTCTTCCACTCTAGGTGGGAGAATGCACACTTTATCCCACCGCACCCAACCTGATGATTGGCTGTGTTGACAATTTAAGTATCAGTCTTCGTGAGTGTAGCTCCAAGATAGTGTCTATTTAATGCATCTTTTAAAGTATGATTTTATTTCTTAAGATTCCACTGAAGAATAAACAAAAAAATTCTGGATTGTCTCTGCTGTCTGACCACCATCTATCCTGATTGGCTGGGAGGAAATTGTATAATGGTGACCCTTATTAAAACAAGAGGGAGAGTAATTAACGTGGAATTCTTAGCGTGGATATGGTGTGCACTCAGAACCAAAGCTGGTTTAACTTTGGGGGAGATGATTAAATTCAGTCGCTGGAGCTGCTATTTCGCCATCGCTTGCCCTGCCTGCTGGGCATGTTTGTTGACCACAAATTTAATCCATGTGCCCTGCTCAAGAGAGGTGGCGTGTGGGAAGGGGGGAGTGGTGACAGAGGATTCAGGAGAGCAATATGAATGCAGACGTGGGGAAATGAAAAGCGAATAATTCCGCGAGGACTTATTGAGAGCGAAAGAGGCATCTATAGTGGGAGAAACATTGAGGCGGCAAGAGGGAAGGGGATGGGATATGGAGAGGGTGTGCGACGAGGGTAGGAGAGGTGATGAGAGGGAGATTGAATTCTAAAAAAAGAATTGAGAGCGAGTGAGATAAATAATGGGAAGTTGAGCAGCGGTTTGGCAATCTGGCGCTCTCTTAAATGTTGGCACTCGCAGTGTGAATGGCAGGCATCGTGGAATTTCTAAAAGGCAATTTTTATTGTATTTTTAAGCCGACCAAGCCACAAATTGAAACTTTCTGCAGACAGAATTACCAAAAAGAAAACGGCACCAGGATTAAACTGTCATATTGTGATGTTGGCCAGATATGCTCTGGATTAAGCGAACGCAATTTTCTGTTCGCGATCATCCCATATCTATTCCAGGCTGACTTTAAGCAATCGGAGAAGTAGCCAGCATCCAGCGCACCAGCATGCAGCGATGCGTTATTTTTTCGTGAAATTGCCAACCATACACACATTGGTGATACGATGTTGTTTTCCTGACTCGTGTCTTTATTTTTTTTCACCAGTCTTCTTCAATCTCACAGTCAAGGTTGTGGACAGCACCGCACACGAAACAAAGAAAAACCGAAATCCACGCAGCGTAATTTGTGAATGCATAAATATCGTGTTGCGTGACTTTTAATGGTTAAAAATATATAGTTTGGTTCTGACATTTTTAGATTTGGCCTCAGTGCATTGTCAATGCGTTTTCCCCTTTTTTTTCCACAACTAAACTATAAAAACATTTTTATTTTACCAGGTAAAGCCTACTCAGCTGTATAGCTCTTTCAGAAGCGACCTGGCCACAAATGATACCTTATTATGCAGGAAATTACAGCAGCCAAATACTCTAAACGCACGTTGATTATGACTTTGGAGGAAAAAACCGGAGGACCCGGAGAAAAATCCACGTGATCACAAGGAGAACGTGCTAATGCGAAATATACAGCAGGCGTCAGGGTCGGCATCGAACCCCGACCTCCTGCATACCAGGCGAGGTAGATAACATCTCCGAGCCACCGCAGAGGCCAAACGTCCGGGGGTCTACGTGTGCTATCTCACGAAGTCAACCACGAGTGGCAAGTAAAGCGCCATGGGGCCTTTTTCATTGGAATCGTGGCCCTGTGATTAATTGGCCTCCGTTGTTAATGATGCAAAGAACATTAATGAGAGTTTATAATGAGGAATTATATATTTTTCTTTTTGCCATTTGGTGATAATGTTGTAATTGCGTTGACAGTAGACAACATGTTTTATTCTCTCTCGACCTTTTGGTTTTGCATGGAACTCATTATGGGGGTTTAAGTTCTGGCAGTTGGATAAATTAAAAACACAAATTTTTAAACGAACCGATCTTTATCAGCCACCACTCGACCAAATTAGTAAATAATGCGTCCACATTTGTGGCCGTTGAAAGTTGTGTTTTAACGAGCACTGATTATTTTGAAACTGATCCGTATTCCCTAATCGTGTAATAGAATAAGTGCATTGAATTTATTACAAAAATTGATAAGTTCAAAAGAATAAAGTGCACATCTGTGCATTTTTAATAACCCATTTTCAAGTCATTACCTGCATTCCACACACACCAATACGACGTATATTGTATCCCACGTACATCATTATATACCGCGACGGCAAGCACCGTTGGCGACAACCTAATAAGGCTTTTGCGAGTCATTGTGCCACCACTCCAAAGACAAAGGTTCCCCATGTAGCCTTAAAAGACTTGGGGCAAGTACTATTAGTGAGCACCTCTATGGAGGCCAGCATGGCAAACGGTCAAGTGGGTGGCCAGCACCGCGTCCAGCCGCCTTTGTCTCCCCTAATGCTGATGTTTACACAAAGCACAGGTACTTGTCTCCCCTAATGCTGATGTTTACACAAAGCACAGGTACTTGTCTCCCCTAATGCTGATGTTTACACAAAGCACAGGTACTTGTTTATGGCTGAATTGTCCAGGTGGAGGTCCAGAACCTGGTTGTGGCACTTTGCTATGAGCCCGGCGACCCGAGTTCGATTCCAGCTCACGACCAACACCGGTGATGAGCATCTAAACTTGTCCTGGGTCTCTGTCGTTCGATTCAACCTTAATGAGCACCTAGTGTGGTGCATAAACATTGGCACGGGGGAGACAAAGGCAGGCTGGCATAGTGCTGGCCAAACAACCCACAATTTTGCGCGTTTGCCAGCCTTAGTAATGGTCGCTATCCCGTGTATTTCTATTATCTGAAGCATTTTTCTTTATTTTTCACATTTTACGTTTCCTTGCATCGGCAATCTTGTTGAATAAAAAAAAATACGCAGTTATAAAACGCGATTGAGAAGACATGATATTTTTGACAGTTTGTTTTGTGTCAGCGTTGGTGGAGTGCTGTGCGCACTGTGCTATGAGCCCAGCCACCTGAGTTTGATTCCAAACTACACGGCTAACATCAGTGGCCAGTGATATCTGAACCGATCCTGGTTCTCACTTTCACCAACCCACACTGACCAGTATGGTGAAGTATAGTCACCCCCCCCCCACTCCCGACATAAGAGTGCGGGAACGCCTTCATCCAGTAGTAGATTAATAGAGAGGTGTAAATGATTGTAACTACTCTTTAAATTGTTTGGATGACTTTCTAAGATGCCATTCGCCTTTGTTTCGGCTGTGCCTAAGTGAATATATGTTGTCATGAATTAATTTGTTTGTGTGTCGAGTTTGCCGTGTATGTACTGGTACAAATGTAGAACACGGGGAACTCACGTTGCCAGGTGTACGTGTGGCCTTGTGTAGAACGTGTGGCGAATAAATATAACGCCACGGCTCTCTAAAGACGGTCCGTCCACCCACCCATCCACCCACTCATCCACCCACCCACTCACTCATCCACCCACCCACCCACTCATCCACCCACCCACCCACTCACTCACCCACTCACTCACCCACTCAACCACTCACTCACCCACTCACCCACTCACCCACCCACTCACCCTCCCACTCACCCACTCACCCTCCCACTCACCCACTCACCCTCCCACTCACCCACTCACCCACCCACCCACCCACTCACCCTCCCACTCACCCACTCACCCACCCACCCACCCACTCATCCACCCACCCACCCACTCATCCACCCACCCACCCACTCATCCACCCACCCACCCACTCATCCACCCACTCATCCACTCATTCACCCACCCACTCACTCACCCACTCACTCACCCACCCACCCACTATAACCTTGGGGTAACATTTCAGGTTTACCAATCTCTCAATCGTAAGGCCAATGGAGGGTGCAAGCCCAGAGATTTGCGAACTAATGGTTTGAGACCCCAAGTAACGAGCGCGAACCGCTGGCAGCTGCTCCTCTGCTATTCCTGCTTTGAAACGTTGGCCAAAATCCGTTGAGCTGGCGCAGCGATGTGCCGTGCTCGGCAAGCAAACCTAACGCTCATGTTTATAGCTGCGCGGCGTTAGTGCCGCGTGCCGCTGCCACACACTAACACTTTGCACATTCGGATATTAAAAATAGCGCATCGTAAGTGTTAAACCTTCAAAAGATGGAAAACGTGTGTGCTCTATGACTAATACATTTCTTTTTTTCACGATTCACCCCACGGCAATGATATTAATTCAGTTGTAGTTGAGAGTAATGGGATCGATTCGTGAATACATTTTTTTTGTTTCACGCTTGCGGGATCACGTTGAACCTATACTGGTATGATCCTATAGAATATATTTTTGTATAAAAACTATAAATATATCAAAAATTTGAATTCTGCTCTGTATCCCTACATGTGAATACAAATGTGTTTTGTCTATCGGCCTATTGACTCTCCACTTCAATGCTGTGCAGCAGCCTTTGTTGAAGAAAGCAAATCCTAGACCAGTTTTAACCTTTTGAGTCTCGTCAGTAGTCGGGTTTATTTAGCAAATAACACATTCATCGTGAGAATTATTTTATTACGTTTTATTTTTATTATTTTATTACTTCCCTTCTACGTGACTTTATCGAAAGAACCAAGAAGAAATAAAACATTTTCACGGGCGGCTTTTGGCAGCAATGAAACAAAGACGGTCACCGCATCGCGCACCTTCAGATGCACTTCTACGGCCGTCTGGAAAGCTCTTCCTTCTGATGTTGGGAAGCTACTGGAGCTGTGCACTTTTAAATAATCGAGATTGAAAATTCATTTCTTTCTCACCGCACCTCCGATGAGCACGGTTGGCTCCTGCACTTTGCGAAAGAAGTTCGAAATACATACATACTTACATGCAAGCAAAATGCTACTGGATAACCACATTTTTCTGACAAGAGCAATCCATTTAAGTTATCTAACCTGGTTAACACGTGTAGCAATATTATATACAAACTCCTTATGCGAGATGAGTTTTTTTTTTATGTGCATCCATACATGGAACTGCAAGTCTCACTGCCATGGTAACGGCTAGGGGGAGTTTAAACTCAGTTGTTTCTTGCACAGGTGAGTCAATGATTGTACGGCGAGTACAGTTATTCATTTTAATCAATTAATTCTACTCTCGCATCTAACCGGTGATGTCGCGCAGCAGTAGAGCAATGCGCTAGCAATCGGAACGTTGTGAGTTCAAATCCTGGCCAGGGGTTCACGTAGCCCATCATCGTTCGGGGGTCGACAATGATGACCATACTAATAGGGGTTTTCCCCTTTTTTCTGGCAACAAAACTGATACCTTTTGCAAGGAATCATGCTTACATTAACCACAATACTTGCAGTCAAATGCGCCTTTTGGCACCTTTTGGCGTCATCTGGTCGAACACCATATGAGACGAGGCTCAAAAGAAAGCTGTCTCTGGTGTGGACCAATCAGTTTCAAAGACAATGCATAAATTATCAGAGTATTTTTTTTTCATTTGACTGCAAGTATTGTGGTTAATGTAAGCATGATTCCTTTCAAAAGGTATCAGTTTTGTTGCCAGAAAAAAGGGGAAAAACTCTATTAGTATATTTCGGTACTCGCAAAGGAGGTCCCATGATGAAGAATGATGACCACTTGGTGAGGAAGTCAACAGTGGCTGTCCTATGGAAAGACTCGTCCCCGCCGTAGGATTGTGGATATTCCTTGCCTGCCTCAGGGCTGTAAACAGCGGACGAGCCCTGCCTCATTGTTCATTGACCGATATCTTCTCTTCCACGATGAGCGATGGTACGATGAGCGATGGTACGATGAGTGGTGACGCTCAAACGTCGCCCAACTCGTCCCGTTGTTTGTGAGCCTGGCCCTGGAATTCCGCGCGTTTCTCAGCGACCGCGTAACAGTCGAGAGCGCCAGGGCAAACACGGGCCGTCTGAAGAAAAAAAACCACAACAACGAGAGCCCGGAAGAGGACAGGAATATTATGGTAACCGATTAGACGTAATTGCGTCGGCGGCTGGCCTAATTAATTCCCCCGCGCTCATTTAGGTAATTTAATGTGCGCATTTAATATGATTCATTGAAGGGTAATTCTGGGAATTATCCCCCCCCCCCCCCCCAAGAAAAAACTGTTTCTGGATGACGAATAATTAAGCATCATTATTGTTTTTTAAGCTAAAACATCTCCTGAAAAAGGTTTTAAAGAAAACTGTAAACATTTTCAAAGAGAGCTCTCATTCACCACCGTTGCATAGAAACAACCAAGGCAGCAGTGGCACCAGAAAGAAGTTGCAGGGCTGCACCTTTACCTTTGTTGATACACAATATGTAAAATTGTCGACCGATTGTTTGTGCGTATATTTAACGATATGTTCAATGAAATCGCGAAATATCACGTTGACGTATTTTCCACAAATAAATATTTTGCGGAGTTCCCATAACGACTGGCTGCAAAAGTGGCCAGGAAATAGCAGCAGAGTAATTGTATTGCATTAATCAGTATGGATTCTCGAGTGTGTAATCCCTTTTCTATGCGCCTGGTTTTCTTGTCACATGGGCCAAACGCTCATGAATGGAATTGGCCACACATCCCAATGCAGGACCCTCCTGAAAGAAATGGGCTTGGTGACTCTGCAGCTCTTCTGGGTAAGCAATTAACGTTATTATGATGATAGTTATTATTAAGAGCTGTTAGGAATTTGTAAACTGCAACATTGGTGTGTTTAGTACATTTTTATTGTGAGCTTGTCATGGTCAAGAGCCTAATAATAGCGTAGATATTAGGCAACTTGAATCGCTGTGTGTTTTGGCTCAAATATTTGTGAACCATGCCAGTTTAAGACCCCTTCAGCTGAATGCCAAAACGAGGCTCTAAAACCAAACACATGTCATACGCAATCCATTTCAAACGTGTTCCACATCAATTATCGGCAGGTATTTGCGTGGGTTAGTTCTCCAGCAAATATCGCAAGATGAATAGACAATAAAGATGAAAATAGTTTGTTATGGCTGGTAGAGTGCGTTCATGCAAAGCACATTTACAGTACTGTGAACATATCAGAGTTGTTCACCGAGCTGTGAAGTGGCCAGAAGACGGCAGTCAATCAGTGGATTGTTGGATCCATCTGTGTAGCACTTTTGAATGTTGCTCTCTCGTATGCGTGGGTTTTCTTTGCGTACTCCCAATTTCCGCTCACATGTAGCAAACTGCTCATTGCCAATCATCAAGATGCAATACCCTCCAGAAGAGGAGTCTTGAGACTAAGGTTTTCCCAGGTAATTAAATGGCACCATTGTGAGTATTGCTTTGACTGTAGAGCAGCCATAATTTAATCCAATAAAATAATTGACAAGAAGGGAAATCTTCTGAAGCGTCGAAATATTTCTGTAGACGCACAGCATTGGCTACAATTTCACATTCAGGAGGTCAAGCCAGACGGCCGCGTCAGGAGCCCGGGAGCAGTGTATGATCGCCGTGATGTCTCCGGCGTGTTTGTGGATCGGGCATTGCGTCGTTATATCCGTTGCACGGTCTGTTCTGGATGACCACGGTTGCACACTGGATAGGTTTTAATTTCCAACTTGTGCATCAGGTATCCCCATCTGTCACGGTGTGTGTGCACATGCGATTTAGGGTGCACCATGAGATACGTGGCAAGCGTGTGACTTCCCTGAGGCTGCGGTATTGATCGTGAGGTTGCTGGCAACGCGGTCACACCTCTAGAATTTCATTTCATGTGCGGTAGGAAAATTACTTTGGGAAAAGTCGAATTAAGTTAACCAAGTAATATGATATTCTGACACTGAGGTTGAGGGGAAGTCAAGAGCGCGGCTGTTGCTGGGTGACTCGCGTGAATCACGTCGCTGTTTTGTTCAGTTCTCATACAAGAGATGAGTGTTTGTGCCAGCATTGGACATTCAGTGCACGTTAATTTAGCAAGGTTTCAGATAACCGCTCATCAGTGGCAGTCCGCAGGCCGTCAATGCAACTACTGCCTTCGTTGTTTGTTGTAGTAACAAGCCCACGTCTTGTCTTTCCCGCCTCTCGCTCGCAGTACTGTTTCAACTTGTGCGCGCGTTTGAACGTGCGTCATTCTTTAGCAGCTCAAAACTGTGTTTGATACATACGTGTGGTTGCGGGGTGGCACAGTGGAAACACTTGCGTCTCACAGACAGAAGGGCCCTGGGTTCGATTCCCAACAATGTGGAGTTTGTATTTTCTCCGCCTGTTCTGCTTGGGTTTCCTCCGGGCTCTCAAGTTTCCTCCCATAGCAAAACAAAAAAAAAACCCACACAATGTAATTGGTATTGGCCGATCATTCCAATGCTGAAATATATAAAAAATAGCAGCAATATTGTCTCCTACTGCGAAGAGAGTTGAGACTCAGTGTGAGGATGTCCAGGATAAACACGCGTGCAAATAGTTGATAAACAGAGATGTTACACATTCACTTGACACTAACTTTACAGCTTTGATTCTGAAGTTTATTTTATTTTGGAGATATCTCTGCTTTGCGTTGTGATGCAAATAAGTGGCCTTGCTGGCCCATTGGGGGCCCTAAACAGAAACTTATTTCCCTGTTAAAATCATATTAAGGTAACAGAAGATATAAATATATAATTTCAGAACTTAAGAGATGCAAACAAGATAGACATAATAGACAATTTGTTTCTTGTATTGATTAGCTCGTTACATTTATTACCATTTTAATTGGGGTTGATATGTCATGCAAACCAGACTTTTGTGTTGTTAGAATAGGGTTTTTCCCCTTTTTTAGGCAACAAAACTGAAACCTTTTTACGAGGAATCATGTCTGCATTAACCACAATGCTTGTGGTCAGAATGCAAACAAAAAACACACTGATAATATATGCATTGTCCTTGAAACTGAATGGTGCACACCAGAGACAGCTTTCTTTTGAGCCTCGTCTGTAACGGTGCTTGACCAGAGGACGCCGAAAGGCATACAGCCCAAAGACAATGAATCCTTGAGCTGGCTGTTGGGGGCCCTCTGCGCATTGCCTTGGTTCGCTTTGGGTCCAGTGCCACCACTGATGCAGAGGCCCTGCCGTCTGACACCCGACGAACACGCCCGCGCAGATGCGACGAATTCGTTTTGGAATTTGGAAGCGGGCGCTGAAAATGTGCATTCCTTCAATGCGAGCACTCTCTTCCATCCCCCGTAGCTGGGGGGCCTGCACAGGTGAAGTGCGTTAATGCATTATGAAAAGTGTCCCTCGCGTGTCTGATGTTGGATTTTATTTATATACTTATTTTTTATACATATATTCTTTTCAAAGAAACTTGACATACAGCTAGGAGATGGTGAAAAAAATGTGCAGAAATTGTTTGCAGCTGTTTTGAAACTCTCTCGTCGAAAGTTTAAAGAGGAAGACCGTCTGCAGGACAAAACGATCGCAGCTGGAGGAGGCGGCCGAGTTGTCAGTGCTCCACCCGCGCGCAGCTCACGGTTTGATCCCTCCAGTCTCCCCCGCTTATTACAGCTGGGAAATTAGCGAAGCGCTAATGTTGTTGCACAGGTCTACGCTGTAGGTATGTAGGCTGCCCCGACGGCATCATCGAAAACGAATCTACCGTGTGCAATCATAACGAAGGTTTTATTTATTTAGTTTGGGTTGGATCGCGTAAGTGTCAATGTCAAGGCGCGCTTCCCCCTCCAACCCAGCTTAAATATACGCTGCCAAGCCTGGTGGTGTTCATTCAGACGCTGTCTTTCCGACAGACCTGTTCTTCACCTGAGGATGGCTGCTTGCATTGTGGCCGAAACGTCGTGAAAATTATTTTATTATGTTTTATTATTTTATTATTTCCCTTCTACGTGACTTTACCGAAAGAACCAAGAAGAAGTGTCAATGTGTCTTTGAACCCGCCACCACCCGTCACGGCCAATTAGTAAGGTTTGTCACGTGAAACAAAAGGTATCAATTGGTTACTACTTCAGTACACCGGTGTGTTGGAGAGAAAACCCACAACATTTACACCTCTAACCCAAAACAATAAAATGTAACCCCCGATCAAACCCCAAAAATATTTATTGTGAATAATATTGGTCGCGAAAGCCTACGTGTTGAACTGCAGTATCCAGCAGTTGTAGCACAAATCTTGAAAAAAAAAATACTTGTCGGTTTACACCACGATGCCACTTAGATCACAGCCTCTCTAGTTTCAGGTATTAATGTTGACTTATAAAAATCCTAAAAGTGCCTTAGTTTTGGCTCTATAAGCTGCACTCAATATCATTGATTCATAATGAGCCTAACGGTACCTTAGTCTGGCTTTTCGCGTGTTATTTCATCAATTGGTGTACGTGTATGTGCACACATATGGTGACGAAGATGTTAGCACATTCCGCTAAAATCCAACTACCCGAGTTCGATTCCCCGCTCACAACCACCAACAGTGACGATTATCTGACCCGATCCTGGACCTCCACGAGGTTACCTCAGCCTCACATAAGTACCTGGTGTGATATGTAAACATCGCCGCTAGGGAGACAAAGGTGGTCGGGCGTGGTGTTGGCCACACACCCCCTCGTGTGCCGTGCCGGCCTTCAATAGGCGCTCGCTAACAGCACTTGTCCCAAAAGTATGTTAAGGCTATACGGGGGCTCTTTGACCTTGTTTGTATTAGTGTATCCTTGTTCACGTAAGGCATATAAATGAAGGCCAATATTATCTCCTGAACTCTGTCACGTCGAGTCGGCTGTGATGTCACAACACCCGACTTGCCCTTAACTTTCTGGTGACAGGTGCCACTTTTTCAGAGAGATGTTCACACAGTTAATTAGGTGTGAACAAGAGCTCACATTTTTTGGACACATCAACTGGTTGCCCTGGAAATATCCTTTTTATAATTAGGGTGCTTTTAGTTTTAATTGGAGAAAATAACGTATACCTACACTCCAAAGCATACTCAACTGATTTTTTTGTGTTTAGTTTGTTGTCCTTCCCCCGCACCTCTGATTAGCACGGTTGGCTACGTACGGTGTTAAAGAAGTTCATACAAACAATAACATACACACTCGGTTATTCACTGAAGCATTATCATCAGCCAGTTTCAATCCACTGCTAGATGAAGGCCTTCCCAAGCTGACGCCCCACCTCTCGCCGCCCCGTAATGTAATAATCCGCCAAGCACCTGAATCCGAGCTGTGTGAATCGCTCTATCTCCGCGGCGGCCGTATGATCAGATGTGTTCGCTGCGTTTCAGAATCAGAATCTTTATTTAGACTGGAGGAATTCGATGAGCTTCTAGAGCTCTTCTTTCACAGATGTCCAGTAGGGGCGGGTGTCAGAAAGGTAATCGTGGCCACCTGCCGTCTCTGACGACGGTGGTTAAAATATATATATGTTTAAAAAATAGATTCTGACAGAATTTTCAGATGCTCAAAACACTTGCCTGGCACTGGGGAGCTGTCCATTGTCACGTGTCGGCTTTGTTATCGTCGTTAAAGTTGTCCATCATGCCCCCCCCCCCATCCGCTCCCTTCCTGCCATCACAAATGTAAATCATTGCGTTGCTGATGCCACGGTCAGCGCAATTCATTTTGTCGAAAATCACCGACAAGTGACGGCGGTTATTGAAACAGGATCTGAAACAACGTGCGCCAGTGTTATTTATCACAACAGGTAGGGGGGGGGGGGTGAACAATAACGCAGTTGTTTCATTGCCTCGCGCAGTTATCGCAGTGGTTAAACGTGAATTATGAAGCCGAAGAAATGGGGAGCCGTGTTTTGCGTGTCCCAAGGGCAGGGAGTTTCGGTAGCTTGTAGAGTTTAATTAGGGGCTATATTTTGTCGGTTACCTGTGGCATTGGCTTCAAGCGCCATATGGCCTGGGGTGTGGAGTAAATTGAACTCAACACGTGAGGGCAAAGAACATTGGGTTATTGTGCCCTCACACAAAGTGTTCACCAAATGACTTCCCCTTACCGTTGATGGGCTTGCAAGTTTGGCATTTCTACTCCGTCTCGGCCCATCTCGTTCATACCGTACGTGGAATATTCGTGTCGCGTTTTTCTAGAATGATGAGCATTCATGTTTCCTGCTGAATAAGCCTCATCAAACGAATGCAATGACATCGTGGATACATTTATATATAAAATAACATTTCCAGAAGAGCCTTGAATTTAATTAAATTCGCCAAGGGAATGAAACGTGTACAAAACAACTGCTGCAGAGGAGATTATTATTATTTCATCACAGGTTCTTGAGAGATGATGATAGTAGCTTGGATAGGCCTTAATCCGGCAGTAGATTGATCATGGCTAATGTTGATTGAATAAACAAAACATCAACACAAACCATGTATATTTATATTTTTAAACACGCTCTTGCAAGTACGGTTCTACGTGAAAAAAACAACATTTCTCAAGGAAAAAAATACGACGAACAAATATTACACTGCATAACCGCAGCGTCGTTAACGTTCACGAGCATCAGAGAGAGCATAAAGTCATCAGCTGACATTTATATATACACGTGTGTAATTGTATGCATATACATATACATACAAATACACACCTTTGTTGTCACCGAATATTGTTGACAGAATACTCGGACATGAGTACGACATAGGCAAACAACATACATATACACAGCAGCTCGACACAGAGACGCTCTGTTGCTGAACCAATTATTCCGCATCGAGAATGCAGAGCAGCGTCATTAATGAATGCGAGCAACAACACCTGTCGACGGCTGCTCTAAAAACACAAACGGTCCGCTCACTTAAATACCTTGGGCAGTCGGCGCAAAATTGGTGCGTCGCGTTACTTCCTCTGCGCGACGCATTGACAATCGTAGTAATAGGTTTTTACCCTTTCAACTGGTACAAAAACTGACACCTTTATACAAGGCATCATGTTTGCAATAACCACAACACAAGCAGTCAAAATGCATGATATGCACTGGACAGTGCATCTCATTATCATCATCAGAGTTGTTAAATCAGAGTTGTTTCTTTTTGTTTTCATTTTGACTGCTTGTGTTGTGGTTATTGCAAACATGATGCCTTGTATAAAGGTGTCAGTTTTTGTACCAGTTGAAAGGGTAAAAACCTATTACTATATTTTGCCACTGGTAAAGGAGATGTCTCATAGCATTGACAATCATCGCGTTTGGTGTCGGCTAAGCGAATAGCGGTCAATCACCGGGGCATTCCGCTTGCGCACCGAATTGTGTGTGTGTGTCTCAGAAACAAAACAGAGGATACAACAACTCCGATGTGCCTTCTCTGGCGAGAGGGGGTGGAGGGTTCGGGGAGAGGGGGTGGTGGAGGCTGCCTTCTCGGTGTAAAAACTGTTGTGATAGCTGCTTCCGCGAAATCAATTACGTTGGCTCCTCTCTCTCTCCTGCCGCGTGTGGCGAGAGAGGCCAACCTGCGAGCGCTGCTCGTCGCTCGACGTCGGCCGTGACGGTGTTCATTAAAGCGACGGCTGAAATAATACGAGCGGTGCCGATGGCGGGGGAAGGGGGTGCGGTGGTGGTGGTCCTGTCGCGGTTCAGTCAGGGAGCTGGTGGGAGGTGGAGGAGATGTCTGCCGCAAGGAGAGGCGTGGGGTCGCGCGGCACAGTTTCGATGAAGGTGGGCGGCGTCCGTCTGTCAGAGGAGACGCTCGCGCAAGCCCTTCCAGGTGTCTTGCGTCCAGCGAGCGTCGCAGAAATGCATTGGGGTCATCGATGCGCGCATGCACGCACACACGCGTGGTAGGTATGGACACCCTGCGGGCTTTGTCGGACGGACTCGGTCCTCCTTACCAACGTCAAGCCGTCTCGGTCGTTCTCTTGCAAATAACACGATTAAAACTGGCCTGCCGCACATCTGCTGATCCGTCGTACCTGTGACAAACTTAACCAGTCTGGACCACAAAGGCCACCGCTTCTTGTGCTTGGCGCTGTTCAGCATCCGCTAATGGAAAATATGCACAACACAGTCGTGTGCAATATGAAATATTTCAGAGTTCTGCATCCTTCTCAATTCCCAGGAAAGAAAAGAAGCCATTACTGTCTTGTTGTTTTCCATTGCTCAGATCGATGCTTGAACATTGCATAATGCAACACGTGACGAATGCTCATAACTTTGAATGTTAATGACAGCGACTGCCAATTCGCTCGCACATTCCGCCGCCGGTTGAATTTGGAGCGGGATGAATGAAGCAACTGGTGGACGGACGTTCGAAAGTCAAATATTTGCCGTGCCTCTTCTCCTGCCGCGCGAAACGTTCCTCGCTACGCGTAACGTTTCTCTCCCTGTTGTTCTAAGCAGCACCACTCTTTTTTCGCCACATTTATTCCCCCTCCCACCTGTCCTCGTAGCCCCCGCGTGCACAAGCGCTCGCCGTTGTCATTTGCCAGATACCCGCTCGGAATCTGAGCGCATAACTCCTCCACACAGACCGCAGGGGCACGCGATGCCAACGCTCCTCGCGAGACACCTGCAGAGGCAAGCGAGGTGGCCCAACAAACACACTCCCCTGGCAGGAACTCGCTCAGACATTCCACCGCTGAGCAATAATATCTGAAAGGGCAAGCAGGTGAAATAATTTCCGCGTGTTTAATTTTTTTTTTCTGGTTTAAATCCGTGGCCGTAGAGGTGGCGAGAGAGGTGCGACGTTCTCCGTCCTGGATTTAATTCCCGACTTTGCGTTATATTGTGCGGGCTTTGTGCCTGCGCCGTGGTGAAATAAACCCAAGTATCGGCCAGCTTTTACGAGGTGCCCGCTGTGATAGAGATGAAGAGGCTTGCAACGTTGATGATAACCGCATGTGTGATAATGATAATCTTGAATGTGGCAGCTCCATTGTGAGAATAAACACGAGAACAAGGTTGCTGGTGATAACTATGCTGCTGCTCTTGCTGTAGATGCTGAATATGACGGTGGTGGTGGTGGTGGTGATACTGGTCCGAACAAATCAGTGTTTAACTGCTGAAAACATGAGGCAATGGGTTGACGCTCCCTCCATTTTGTTGATATGAGCCAAATGGTGATAATTCCACATTCTCATGCCAAGGGCTTGCTCATCCATAAAACAACCATGGTTTACGATGCTGGTGGTGGGGGAATTTTACTTCAACGTCTTGTTCACAAAACCTTCGTCTTCCCACTGCCGCTGCTGCTGCCTCTGCTGCTGCTTCTGTGTGCGGTGGCGATGGTCCCTGCTTGTTATCTGCCGCTGTGCGTCTGGCGTTCGTCAGACACTGCGCCTTACCGTGAACTGGCCCATTCTTCGTGGACCCTTCACGTGGCTCTCGATATTCGCAGACGCTCGAGGCAGGACCTGTATTTCACGATTCTTTATTTCCACAGCGGCGCTGGCAGGGCACGTTTATTTACTAGTAAGACCGTATTTCCGCCCCGTTGAGCTTCGGCGTAAGCTCAGCAGGGCAGGTGCACATTGAGAAAACGCCGCAGAGATTGTTTAGAGGGGCAGTGGATTTGGGGGGCTTTACGTGACATTAGCAATAATGTTTAAGGTCCAACGTTTGATATTTGCTTTCTTTGTACTTCAGAAAAAAAAAGTGTAACCTTGTTTGACCTAAATAATGCAATTTAAGGCAACTTATGGCTTTTTTTTATATATATAAAACACAATGTCTGTGCCCAAGCAGACTATGGGACTATTGTCGTATGACGCACGTGCAAAGCATTTCGAGGTTAGATCCGATGGTTTCTAATGGCCCTGGTCTCGTGCAGTACCGTCGGCGATTGTTTACAAGAGACACATCTGTGTGTTGGATTGGCCGAGGCGCGGGGACAATCGTGCTGCGGCCTCCGGGTTTTGCCAGGACATAACCCCGCTGTGTTTGTATGTTCAACTTTTTTCGCACCTTTACGTAGCCAACCGCCGCCGTATGTGCGCGTGCCACAACCATGGGGGTGTCGGTGGCGTCCTCGGCCTAATGCTGCATTTGGTTTCAGTAGGCAAATCACATCGGCTCCTTTGGACAAAGTGAACCCGGAGGACGTAAAAAGATTTAGCAAGTGAATTAGGATTGAAATGCAATGGGGTTTTTTTGCCATAGTTTCCACATATTCATTTAGTTTGGTATCTATCAACGGATTTCCCTGCAAAAGTAAGCAAAACAGCAATACACTCACCGTGGTTTAATAGTCTATATGAAAACCAGTATTGTAATATAATATATATAATGCTGAATGGAACAATGAAATGGATTAGCTTCCGACAGTGACTAACCATGGAGCGAGGTTGATTTTGCAGCAATTATACAGCAACACGTGTGCAGTATTTGGAATTAATTTGCATACATATTTAGCAAAAGCAATCGGAATGAGATGTTTTGAGAACACATAGGGTCCATAGAATTCCAGCAATGTTTTTTCGTGTCAATATCATCCCAATTATTCATTCGGATCGACTGAATGTGGCATTCATGAGTGATGGCGTTCAATTTACATGGTCACACTTGTGCAAAAATAACAACTCATTTTTGGATTTATAAATGTTGCTTTAAAGAGCGGTGGAATTTCAAAATACAAACCTCAGGGAGGAAATGTCGATGGTTGCCAGACTGTGGTGACTTTTATAAATAACTTGACAGTTTCTGCTCTTCCCCCGTGACCTTTGCAACCGCAAAGGTCACTTTAGTAAATCAGTGGCGTGTATATTAGACCACAACTTCCCTCCGTTTTTTACGTTGGTATTCCCCCCCCCCCCCCCGCTTCCCTTTTGACAATAGTGCCCATGATTTGCATCTTTATTTTATATATTCCTGTCTTTTATATATTCCAAGCTGGACACGTACTTCAGCGTATAATCATCAGGTTCTTTTCTTTACTGTTTCATACCAGCAACTCACTTGAGGGTATAACATGCATTCATTTCGGCACATTCCACTAACCCCTCCTCAAAAGCTTTGTATTACAATTGTGTTCCACCACACATGGACTCTGTCATGTTGGCTGAAGAGCAGGAACTATCAGAATGGTAATCAACTTTCATGAGGAGTGGGTGAGGCTTTGGTTCCTTTTCTCGATATGTTCTCAATGTAATCTTTCTTCCCATTCCATGAATTATACTGGACACCCTCTCTTAAATTTTTTTCTCCTATCATCTCTTTTCTTTTTCCCTATGCCCCCTTAAACTACTTTAGCTTTCCTTCTATTTCCCTAGCTCACTGCTGGGGAAAACGGTGGACTTGGTCTGCGCATTAGCTGTACTGTCGTTTAAAAATCACGAAAAAAGTTATACACGGACGAGGTTTGTGACATTCTAGCAAGGTGACCCTGTGTGGAATGTGTGCTTCGCGTTTGGAGGTTTATGGCGCTGCTGTAAATGCATGGCCCTGCCCGATGTGATTCTGCCCCATAGCCGTGAAGCCGTGCTGCGTGGACAGGAGCGTTGGGACACGTGAGCCGATATGTGATTGCCCAGCGATCCAGCCGGTTAGGCCGCAATCCTGCACTGAGTGCCTCACATTTTAGGGCCATTTGCCAGTGACCCTACACTTGCTTCTTCCCACGTAGCTGTTTGCAGTGAGGGCTTCCTGACGTGTGCAATGCCCCTAGTAATCAGGACTAATGGGGCCCTTTATCTTATTTTATTTAGCGTTTGCTCCCACTGGCTTAAAACTGCCGGTGAGTGCAGCTGGGAATTAACTCCCATTTTCTCGTTTGAGAAGAGGCATTTTAGTTTTGACTTTTTGAGGATTTTTTTTTGAGTTGGGGGGATCCGTCCAACAGCTCCATCGGATTGGATGAAGCTCTTGAATTGAGATTAATGGGAATGATATTCCACGTATTGAGAAAAAAAGACAGCAATGGTTTCTTGAATCTATTTGTGTGGATTTTCTACGGTTATTCTCTCTCATGTATGCCTTCTCTGATTGCTCCGATTTCCTGCTACCCATCAAATGCTCAGCAAGGGAATTGGCCAAACATCCCAATGCAGGGCCCTCCTGAATAAGAGACTTCAGGTTCGGTGAGGCTTTCCTGGGTATAGACCTTCATTATTATTATTATTTATGAGAAACGAGCAGCCATGCCACTTGTTGTAAAAACAAAATTTCGAGGTTATTACGCGGCGTAAATTCGTGCAGCTGTCTACACATGCAAAAACATGCATACACACATGCCGAAATACGGTCACTCGTCCACACACAGATGCACATCCACACACACATATATATATCCAAAATACATAGATACAGACATACATATCTACTAGAACATTTATTATTGCACACATACACATACACACACATATATTCACCTAAAGACATACAGACGTAAATACCCACACAGACAAAGATCTCTGTATAGCCTTAACAGATTTTTGGGGCAAGCGCTGTTAGCGAGCATCTATGAGGGTGGCACTGCACACAAGGAGGTGGGTGGCCAGCGTCACGCCCAGCCACATTTGTCTCCCTATCGGCGATGTTTATACACTGCACCAGGTACTCATTTGAGGCTGAGTCGACCTAGGAGAGGCCCAGGACCGGTTCAGATAATAATGTGTGTCTGTGTGTGTCACTGATGTTGACCATGAGCTGGAATCGATTTTGGGTCACCGGGTTTCTTCGTGCGGCGTGCTAACCGCTGTACTACCGCTCCCCTTACAAATATACTAGCTGTACTACCCGGCTTCGCCCGGGACTTATATCCACCACGGCCGGCCGCCTTTGTCTCCCCAGTGGCGATGTTAATACGCCACACCAGTTACTCGTTTGAGGCTGAGTCGACCTAGGGGAGGTTCAAATAATCTTGACCGGTGGTGGCCATGAGCGGGAATCGAACTGGGTTCGCCGGGTTGGTAGCGCAGCGTAGCGTTAACCACTACACCCACCGCTCCTCACACACACAGACGCACAGACACACACACAGACACACACACGCACACACACAGACACACACACACAGAGGCAGCACGCTAAGCACTACACTACCGTTCCCCCTACACAACACGCGCGCACACACACAGACACACACACATACACACAGACATACACATACATACAAACAAACACATACACACATAGTCATGACCTGGCTTTGCCCGGGACTTGTATCCACCACGCCCGGCCGCCTTTGTCTCCCCAGTGGCGATGTTAATACGCCACACCAGTTACTCGTTTGAGGCTGAGTCGACCTAGGGGAGGTTCAAATAATCTTGACCGGTGGTGGCCATGAGCGGGAATCGAACTGGGTTCGCCGGGTTGGTAGCGCAGCGTAGCGTTAACCACTACACCCACCGCTCCTCACACACACAGACGCACAGACACACACACACACACGCAGAAACACACAGACAGACACAGACAGACACACAGACACACAGACAGCACGCTAACCACTACACTACCGCTCCCCACACACCACACACGCACACACACAGACACACACATAGAACACACACACAGACACACAGACAGACACACACACACAGACAGCACGCTAACCACTACACTACCGCTCCCCACACACCACACACGCACACACACAGACACACACACAGACACACACACAGGCAGCACGCTAAGCACTACACTACCGTTCCCCCTACACAACACACGTGCGCAAGTCCATAGGTACACATACACGCGCTTGCTGCAGACACACACATACACACACATACATACACGCACATACACACAAACACATACACACACACATGCATACACACAGACATACACATACATACAAACACACACATACATACACACACACATACATACAGACACACACATACATACACACAAACACATACAGACACATACATACATACACACAAACACATACAGACACATACATACACACATACATACAGACACACAGACATACACATAAACACATACACACATAGTCATGACCCGGCTTTGCCCGGGACTTGTATCCACCACGCCCGGCCGCCTTTGTCTTCCCAGTGGCGATGTTAATACGCCACACCAGTTACTCGTTTTGAGGCTGAGTCCCTCCCTCGCCACTCTGTAGAGGACGTGAAATTTGTATGAATTTACCTCAGAGTGGCGTGTTGGGTGTCGAGGCCTAGCACCGTGCAGAGCCTCCCGCCTTGCCTGATTTTCCCACCCGGCGAACGCTGGGTACGGGTGCCGGTCCCCCCCCCCCCCCCCGCGCTATTAAAAATGGCGTCCACCCCTCGGAGAAAAGTTGCTACTCGTTGCCAGGGGCAACCGCCGTCCAATGAAAGCGGCGAAGGCGTGGCTAGCCGTTGCCAGGGGCAACCGCCGTCCAATGAAAGTGCGTATGGGCCGAAATACACACACAGACAGACAGACATGAACGATTTTATATATATAGATATACACGAACACACGTGTCCGAACACATGTACTCATGCACACACACACACGCTTTAAAAACGGAAGTGCTCAAAGCCAACGAGGAATCCCAGTTCCCTTGCGCTATCGAGCACCTGTACCTGAGGCATGGGAGGGTTGCGTGCTTTCACCCTTGGACAGCCAAACAAAGCGAGCGACATTATTATTGCGGCGAAAAGAAAGGCGTTCCAAATATTATTTCAAATGGCGCATACTGAGCTTGGCCTTTAAGTCGACTACATCAGATATATGCGAAGGATATGTACACCCACTCGTGTTATCCTATACACACACAGGCCTGGCTGGATAGCTATGTACTTAAGACGCCTGTCACCGAGGCAGTTTTCAAGCGTTTGATGATTCAAATCGCCGGCTGCCACGAGCACTTCTGCAGAGCCTGACCAACGCATTCTGTCTGCTGCAGAGTGGATGGTGAGAGCCCTCTCATATCTTTTTGACATCATCCATGGAATGAGACAAACGGTTTTTACTGCGTTTGCAGTGATGCGTGAGCATATCTAACAAAAACGCAACATTTCGCATGATCTCCCTTCTTCCTGGCATTTCAACTAAAATATTGCTATATATTTGTAAGGGTGTTGATTCACTCTTCACCACACTGGTGGGCTAAAGTAGTGAACTATTTGTCTTTTGTAAACGTGACAGTTTTTTTTTACTGTTTGGCCATGTCGGGTGGTGGAAGGTTACGACACATTTATAAATAACGCGATCTAATCTAACAACGTTTATTATGAATTAGGGACTGTTCCTGTGTGCGGAGGAGTCGGTGCTAACGCTGTGCAGGGTTTCCCAAGACCGGTGGTGATTCATTTCTTCCCGTGATGAGTGGGAGGGGAAGTCTGCGACTCGGCTTTTGTTGTCTCTTGTGACCCTCCCCGAACTATCACGAGAATGATGTCACGTGTGTTATGCATGTCTGGGTGGTTTTTCATGTTGTGCCTCTGCTCATAGTTTTCGGTTTTTCCGCTCACATTAACCTGGCGAGACACATCCTATTTTTACTTTTTGTGGTCGTTCTGTAATATATTCCTTACCTACGAAGGTTGTGGTTTTTCCCAGCACTAATTTTAGGCAAAAAAATTTACTTTTTTCCGATTCCACTGTATCCTTTCTGATAAATGGTTTCACATTTTCACTTGGGGATGAGAAGGCTAAGAGTGGCGTAACATCCAGGCTGCATCCTGATTCTAATGAGTCCATAACTTCGGTAGAAATAGTTTGTGTGCAACCGATATATTGTGCTTGAACAATTAATCATGAACCTCACGTTTATAATTAAAATTGTGCCAAATGGCATTCGTTGTATGAATTGACAACGGCACACACGCGCGGTGTCACCTTTACAATTTATTCATTTTAAAACGACCGCTATTTGGCCGTAATCTGGTGCACATGTAACAGCGAGGCCGGTTCGCGTGACCCCAGCAAAAGGTGATCTGGTGACACATTAACACAAGCGGCACATGGGCCACTTGATCTTTCACCCCCTCCTAATGTTCGCATCACATCGCCGTACCGCCACATCGAGCGAGCCCTTTCCAGGGTCGACTTCCAATGCTAAGCCCGCATCAATAAAGCGTGTGCGCTTTCCCTCGCGTCCTGTTGGATGTTTAACAAATTGACCTCCGCTCCCGAACATGTGAGCGCTCGCCGCCGCTGCCTCTACAGCACAAACCTGGGGTGGCACGAGTCCTTGGTGACTTGCCACCGGCGACTTGTTCGCATTTTTACATTTTTACTTTTTTACTTTTTTACTTCACAGTAATTCATCAATCACGGAGTTAGAAACATTCGTAGTTTTTGTGTGTGTTGGGGGCAGGGGGGGTGCCTGGGAAATTGTAGGAAAATTACTTTGCAGCCATAGGAGTGGCTCAGAAATAAAACATCACTCGCTCGGCAAGTGGACGTTTAAAAAAAAAAGAGAAACATGTGCAGTGTAAATGCAGTCGTGACGTGTGCCACAAATTGTGACCACACAGGACTTTGTATGGGTGGGGGGGCATGGAAGGCAGCTGGTCCATATGCAAGGGGAGCTCTCGCTCCTGCCTGAGCCCCGAGTGGAGGGTTCGGGCACAGCGATTGTAGCCACCCTCGAGGGTGACTCTCCTGCCGCTCAAAACTGCGGGTCAGGATGCAGCTCAATTGACCAACAGAGCATAAATAAATAAGATCGTGAACTCCTGTTCTCGCCAGAGTCAACTCGGCTCCGTCATTGTCATGAGTGGCAGCGCTCGGCACAAGCAAGCCAGGCAAAATGTCAGGGCCCCAAGTAGTCAAAGGGGCCTGGATTCATTAGAAAAACAGATGTGTCAAATATCAGCTCAAATGAAAATCGTTTTCAGCATGGCAACCAGTAGGTAACATCTCGCCACCGCGGCGCGCATCCTGTTGGTTGTATCATTGTTTCTGCTACGAGAATGTGGAGATCAGCACGACCCCGTGCGTGTTTGATCACGAGGACAGTGATTTATTTTTTTAAACGTGAAACCGCCGCCTCCTCCTCTACAGCAGCTGCTTCCCTCCCTAAAATAGAAATCTTCGGGTCACCCCTGAGAACAGATGTCCTTCAAAATGCACTTCACTGATTGACTTAACTCTGAAAATCATCAACAGCCAGGGCAGGTCAATTGTCAGTTGAACTCTTTCATCCATTCTGCCATGTAACCTAATTAACTGCATCACGAGCAAAAGACACATAAAACACAAATTCACTTAATGATGACGTGCCATTGTTTCACCATCATAATCACATCAGCAGCCACTGGTTCAATCTATGGCTGAACGAAGACCAACCTCTTGTCACCCCCCTCCCCCCACTCCTCCCCCTGCGGTCTAGCACAATACCGAAATATGTCTCACTCCTGCACACAAGCTGCTCCTCCATCCCTCCGCCTCCAATGATGATCATCCTCTCGGATGCGTACCCTCACATTCGTCACCAGTCTCAACCATCGTTAGTCCTCCCTGCCGGTGATGTTCCCTGCATGGTCGTCGTGATCTCTCTAATTCGTGTTTGTTCTCCGACCCATGTTTTTCCATCTCTCATTGTGATTCCCAGAATTCATTTGTCAGTGCAAATGTTTTTGTACTTTTCACTTTCTTGTTCAGTTTTCTTTTGCGACGTGCGTGTTGTTAAATCGCTTGTCTCAGCATGCAATGAGC
This sequence comes from Lethenteron reissneri, assembly GCF_015708825.2. Taxonomy (NCBI): domain Eukaryota; kingdom Metazoa; phylum Chordata; class Hyperoartia; order Petromyzontiformes; family Petromyzontidae; genus Lethenteron; species Lethenteron reissneri. The sequence continues at coordinate 10,645,373 of NC_083797.1, read as the reverse complement.
ACTCATTAACACCCTCCTTTTTAGGCTCATTCATGTTTCTATCCAGTATTGAGTTATCTTTTCCCAAATGCACGCCAATATGTTATCGCTCGTCCCTTTGTTTGATCGTTTGGAGCCTGGGTCCACATTTTAATGAATGACCACATCCTGCACATACTGTTTAGCAGTTGCTGTCCCAGTTGTTATGCCGTACAAAGGTAACATTGAGATAACGCTACAGCCAACTCTCAACACCTGCTGTGAAAGTCATCAGTTGGTTCATGCGACCCACTCACCCATGAAACACTTGCACCGCATACTCTGCCTATTTTTTTTGTGTTGCTCCCATTTCAACCATTGTTCATCAAGCTTCAGCTGGGTGCTGCACGCGACTGTGGTTGAGCTGAAGGCACACCATCATAACGTAACTGTATCCCTACATTTGGGAGACGCTTGTTGAAAGGATTTAATGCACAGGCTAACAGCAGCTTACGGGGAGATGTTAAGAGTGGGCTCCCGTTGCAAACGTTTTCGCGCAGCGGCGTGACGCGGGTACGGGGGGAGCTCCTCGTGCTGGCGCGTATTTCCACAGCCCTGTGAAATCGGACCCAAACCGCGTTTGGGCTATTCTTGGTCCAGCCCAGCCCAAAGTCATTTCTTGTCCCTAACGTTTTACGAGCCCCACACGGCTCCATGGGTACGCCCTAGGCCCCCTCTGGACTATAAGACCGGCACACAGTGGCCTACTCTTCAGATTGGTGTCGTGGGGATCCTTAACGTCCACTGTGAAGCAGACGGCATGTAATTTTACGGTTAATGCAACCCACCGTAATAAAAAAAGGGTGGTCGCTGGATTTGAATCAGGACGGCCGCTAAGATTCAAAACATGAACTTCTGCAGCAAGTGGTGAATACACGACCGCTAGTGCATCTCACTACCCCCTTGATGTTCAATGTCAAATAAAATCATTAGTACGCTTGCTATCCGTGCCAATCTTATCGCGCAAGGCTCTATGTTTCACAGACGTAATCTGCAGTGGCTAAGAACCATTGTAGTTTGGAATTAGCAATCGGCTGTCACCTGCCCTATAAGCTCAGAAATTGATTGCATATTTACATTAATTGACATGCCTTTTTAGACTTTGACCAGCAACAGAACTCCCCGTATGTCCCAAAGCTATTCGTGTGCAAGGTGAATGTATAATGAATGTATAATGGTTCATATACCTCAATCACAGCACTGGAGCCCTCTGAGACTGAGGGTCCTCATCTGAAAAGGACAATGGACATCCATCAAGGGCCACACTGATTGTTTACACATCACTGGCCTATGCCATGCACTGGTCAAATGAGCACGTCCATCCAATCAAATCTTGACCATAATCATGACCCTAGTGGCTCTATCTATCCATCTCTAACCTTGCCTAGGAAACCTAATAATAATAGTGATGTTCCTTTGTGAGGTAGTACAGCAAGCATGCTTTTGGCCTATCAAGGAGTTTGTGCGTTATCTCTTCATATGGCTGGGTTTTCTCTGGGCACTCTGGTTTCGTTCCATACCAAAAAAAAAATGCTTAATCTGCGGCTTTGTCCAAATGCACCAATGCAGGTCTTTATATATAAAAAATATTGGCACTAAATGAGGCTTTTATTGGTTAATAAATAAATAAGACGCCTTCTTGGGGCCCATAAAATGAGTACGAACCGCTTCGTCAAAGCGGCCAGTCTCTTCTGTGCAATGAATTGCCTCTGTCATCGGAATGTGGAATTCACATCACGGGCTCTGGGCACCTCAAGAAGTTGAGCTCGTAAACCTGTCACTCATTTGCATGTCCAGACACTGGGACGTGACTTGGATATTTTAATGTTACGCTTGTTTTACCCAGGAAAGTTTCGAGGCTTTCTTTTTTTCAGGAGTGTCCTGCCAAGTTTTTCGCAGTAGGTGGTGGGGGGGGGGGCGATGTTGCCATGTGTAATCCCAATTGAGTGATTTTTTTTTATTTGTTCAGCATTGGAAAGTTTGGCTGACACCACTTACATTGCGAGTGGTTTTCTTTTTTGTTGTTTCGCGATGGGAGGAATCCGGAGAACCCGGAAGGAAACCCAGGCAGAAGACGGGGAGAGACTATACAACGTCCACACAGAAAGGCACCCGAGTCTGGTGGCGTACCACTACGCCACCATTGATAATGATTACTATAATTGTCGTTGTATTAATAATCACAATGCTTCGAGTTCACTCGTGGAGCAGTTTTTTTTTGCCCTTGACGTGCCTGACGTTGCTCCTCAAAGTCCTCGCACGGTGCCAGATTCTGCACGTGCAGACGGACTACCGCCGGGGACCTAACCTTGACGCCCGTCTCCACACGACAGACAGATTATGTTACAGACTTCATCAGACAGCCTTTTGTTCGCTATTGCAGGTGTTCACGCTTCTAGTGTTCCAATTTTTTCTCGTACAGCAAGTACTGTACCGCCAGCGGTGAATGGCTCTGATTTATAATAAGACAGTCCTCGATAATAGTGCTTTGTTTGTCGAGAAAGTCACCCACTGAGTCTTGAGACTTCTTAGCCAGGAAGGGTCCACCTCTGGCATTTTGGTCACTTCTCGTTGATGTTTGTTGTTCATAGCATGTTCTCCGTAACACGTTTGTTGAGGGTTGTTCTTAAATTCGAGATAAAAAATGGCAGATTGCATGTGGTGGGGTAGAGTGTGGGTACTCCCACCTCTTCCAAGATGTCTGTGCAGCGTGGTAAATGAGGCCAAATCAAATCTGGAGGGGGCTTTCTGGAGATCCCTCTGGAGGAGGCCCTTCTACCATCGGTGGGCATGCGCCAAGCAATTGCAGGGCTGCACCCTTTACCTGTCGATGCTTAATGTACGGAAACAAAATGTTGTGAAGCTGCTTTACACGTGGCTAAACCAATAGCAATTGTACAACGGCAGCACCAGTTATATTTTAAATGAATCTGCAGAAAATTTGGTGCTTACAAATTAATCAATTGGCCAGACATCCTTGTCATGCAACCATGTCATTGTCGTCGGCAGTCCCTCGGGGTTCTAGGATGATGTTCATCAGGTTCAGTGGTCGCTCTTGAGGTTGCTGAAGAGTCAAAGTCTGGATCCGCAGATCTTTGGGCATTGGGGGCACGCGGTGACTAGGGGAAAGTGGGATCGGCAGTGCCGGTTTGGCTTCCTAAATGGAACTGTGTACACACGCAATGATTACAAAATCTTGTGCCGAGCTTAGCAAATGTAGGCTGTCCATAGCGGGAGGTATCTCCTCCTCTGCTTTTTAGCCAGACTGTGGTGGGCATGCACTCCTTTAATCCATCACTGTGGAGGCAGTGAGGGTTGGTAGATCACACACAAATGTTGTGGAACTCTTTTCCAATGGGCGTCGAGGAGGTGCTGTACCCTGGCTCACCAGGAGAAGGCGGTACAGCAAGTGGAATAATCGCCATCTGTGCCCATCTGTAGGGGGATAGAGTGTTGCTCCCCATGTATAAGTGGGCTTTCTCCCAATGGCCCAGTTTTCTCCCACTTGCATAAACAACTCGTTAATTAGTTTAACAAGGAGTAGGCTTTCGTGGCCAATATTATCTATAAAAAGGTTTTTTGGGTTAGATCGCATGAATATAAATGTGTCGTTAAACTACCACCACCCAACACAGCCACTTAGTAAGGTTTGCCACGTAAACAAAACATGCCAATTCGTTACGAGTTCAGTACACCGCTGTGTTGGAGAGTGAACCCAGAATATTTACAATTCAAGTACCGTGACGTTTCACCGGCAATGACAACCAGCCTCATCAGGCGACAGCCAGAGTTGTGGCGAAATCCTCCTGTTTCGGTTTAACTCATTAATTGTCTGGAAACATATTAAAAAAAAACCCAAAGCAAGACCCTCCTGTAAAATAATCCTACCACTCAGTTTGGCTCTCTTGGATAAATAAGCGAAAGAAGTAAATTCTCGTGTAAAATTCAAAAGGGCAGTTTATATATTCAGGTCCCATTTGTTGAGGAAATTAACTTGCGTTTGTTGAGTCAGTGTGTAGCTCATTCGTTCCTCCATTCCATAGAGGTATCATATTAATAGCAAATTATTATATTCAGGCAGCAGTGTCACCTGGGTCAATAACACACACAAAAACCCATATAGCACTAGCAGACTGTTGGGGCAAGTGCTGTTAGCGAGCACCTAATGAAGGCTGGAACGGCACACGAGGGGGTGAGTGACTAACACCACGCCCGGCTGCCTTTGTCTCCTCAGTGGTGATGTTTACACACCACACCGGGTACTCATTTGAGGCCGAGTCGACCTAGGGGAGGCCGTGGACCGGTTCAGATAATCGTCACTGATGGTGGTCTCCCCAGTGGCAATGTTTACACACCACACCGGGTACTCATTTGAGCTTGAGTCGACCTAGGGGAGGCCGTGGACCGATTTAGATAATCGAACTCGGGTCGCTGGGTTCGTAGTGCAGCGCCCTAACCGCTGCACCACCGCTACACACCCCCCCCCCCCCCCCCACTTGGTAGTGTGTAGATTGTATCGCGTGAACTTCCTCGTGTCCACACCGTAGTGCTGGTGACACTTCGTAATGAGCTTTGAGAGGGCTCCACGTGTTCACTGACATCCCTGCGTGTTTCCATTGATTCTGATATGCGCTCAAACTTTTTTTTTTCTTGTTATAAACCGTATCTTTCGCAGAGCTCCAATATTCAGTCGTGCAGTTCAAACTGCTTTCCAATAAAAATTATTTCACAATGGACGATAACTTTTAAATTACCCTAGTCTGTTGCAGTAGGAAACGTTGAATGCCGATGATGACACCGTCCGCTTTTTCTCTCTTTGTGCAACCTTTTTCAAAGTACAATTTTAATTAAGACAGCAGATCAGGTTTAAACGCTCTCTCCAATCACGATAGTTTACGGTTTTATCTGCATTATTCACACGTTAACTTTCACCGACTAGTTTTCTTTTTTACTGCGGCATTTAAAGTGACATTGCATCAATCAGTCGGGATTTTTTTTTAAAACCCATCGTACTAAAACGTCTCGGAAATTCTCCCCCACCCTCTGCTCCCCCAAAAAATAAAACCCGGTGAAATTTCGCCTTGAGGCACCGCTAAAAAGGGCAGAGATATTATTTACTCCGCTGCCGTGGTGATTAACGATGGTGCAGTGTGATCTCCGTGATACAACCTCAATTGGATGGTTCTCACAAACACCCGGGTGGTGACTTCCCAGCCTGTGGTCGTGCAATTCCTGCGGCAGAATGGGGGCCGCTGATTGCCAAATACCCAGAACCGCAGCCCTAAATTTTTCCTAAATTTTTTTTTTTTGATTTTGCTGAGAGGAACAAGCACACGTGTGACCACTGCTTCGTTCTCACAGTTGTTTAAAGTCACGCAAGAGAGAGAGAGAGAGAAAGAAAAAACATGTTCTCTTTGACACATTTTTAAGGTTATATCAGCCCGAATGATCACGTGCACTTTATTTATAACGAGGTGAGAGCCCATTGAGACTTAAACGTCTCTTTTGCAAAATCAAAAGTGATCAGCCCTCCGCTAGATCTGTTTTACTTCTAGATGTGTACCTCAGACCAAGTCACCATTAATACTCCCCACCTCATCCAATCTCAGAAGGGTGCAGCTTGAATAGTGGACCACCAATCATATCAGGTGTTATGAGATTGGGTTAGCGTAATGGCAGTAGAGGTGAGTGCAGCAGAATCCATTGTTGTACTATACCTATGTGTTCCCATGCCGATTGTCTATACCCCCCAAATTTCACCAAATAACTCTCGAAACCCTCATCCAGCAGTGGATTTGCAAAAAGGGCTCTGCACATACACCAATGGATGTTTCATTTGTCTATTCATTAAGGAGAAGGATTGGCATTGTAAAATTTACCTTTTTTATTATTGCATAAATGCGATGCATCTGATAGCTCCTCACAAAATGCGAGGAATGGCGGCAGAGAAGAGTTTGGATTCGAAGGAGGCAATCACGCGATGCATTGATCCCTTGCGAACCAGCCCAGGTGTCAGACTCGAGCAATGCCTTGCTTGAGGTGAGCGTCTTAGCGAAGTTCCTGACAGCTACCCTTACACCCAGTGATCGCCTTTAAATCTTAAGTCATGAAAGTGGACGGTGCTGCGTTGTCTCCGGGGTCTGAGTCACCGTTGAGAACTGACAGCTCCGATTTGAATCCAGACAGCCTCCTCATTCAATGGAAACAGGTTTTCCAGTGTAGTGAGCCGGTTTTCTTACCAATGACTTCACGAAAAATTCCCCATTGCGTAAAATCAAGTGTCGTACGTAATTTGACCTTTTCCAGCTCCGAGGGAATATTTGGCGGTTTGACACACTCGTGGCTCATGCGTGCAGCTGAATGGGGTGGGGCCTAGAGGCTGTGTGGTAGGACAGGCCCTCCAGAGATGTCACGGGAAAGACCATTGACGAGACTTCTGGGTCAGTCCCAAATGTCACACGCAGCTCTGCTGTCATAGTGAGTTATAGAAGATAAATGGTTGGTTCCCTGCTTTCACAACACTCTGATAGCACGATCGGAATACAGTTTGTGACAAGTACAAAAGTAATGATTTACCCCACAAAATATATATGAAAGTTTTGTAAGTGGAGATGAGTGTTTTCACTCCAGCATGGCACTCTGAGCAATTGGCTGTCATTCTTAACCCGAGCTCTGGCACTTAGCAGGTATGGCTCCTCCACGAGTCCCCTTCTGTCTCCCCCAGTCAACGTAGCCCACCGTTTTGCTTTTGGGGCTCTTCCCGCCGGCCTGCTGTATCAGTTTCCACTTTCCTCCTGTCGCCCGGCGAGCCTCTGCCGGGGCTGATGAAGATGAATGGGGGCGTCTGTGCTTCTTGTGGCCCTTGCGACCGACGTCCCCCGCCGCCCGCGGTCCCCTTGCGCAGGGGCGGCCGCTGCGTCGAACGCCTTCGATCGGCCCGCGCGGCGGTGCGCGGCGACGTGCGGCGACGAGCGGAGAGCGAGAGAGCGCACGCCGCCGGCGGCGGTGCCGTCATTGGCCCCGCAAGTGAGACCCGAGAGCTGGACATGGCATTGTCGGGGCTGTTTGGGGAAACGCAGCAGCGTAGAGCAGCACGGCGCAGCTGAAAACACGGCCAGCTATGCAAACAAAGAACAGCCGCGCGCACATTTTCTCTTGATGCGCTCTGCGCCGGGGCTGGCTCTGATTAAAGAGACGCGTTATTGTAGCGCTGCGGCGTTATGGTGGCATACGGGGTTCTTTCTGTACGCTTCGTGTTCCGTGCTGTCGGGAGTCTCCCGAACAGGTCCGTGACATTGATGTACAAAACAGAATGTGCTTCTGTTTGTTTTTTCCCTCCACCACAGTTCCATAACGAGACGTGCGCACACCCCCCACAATCATTATGCCGTAGCAGCATAGTTGGCCTGTTACATAGCCCTGTACGTGTGTTCGTATACGTGCTTGTGAACGTGTGTGTGTGTGGCTACGTATTTCTGAGGAATGGTAGTGTAATGGTTTGCATACTGCACTATGCACCCAGTGACCCGAGTTTGATTCCCCATTTTGGCCAACATCGGTGACGAACATCTTAACAGGGTCTGGGTCTCTACTGAGTCGATGCAGCCTTAATCAAGTGCCTGATCCGGTATGTCAATATCAGCACTGAAGAGGCGAAGGTGGTCAGATAGTTGTCTTGTTGACCACACCACTCCCTCGAAGTTGATGCTCCGTACCCGCCGTCATCGGTTCTCACGAACAGCACCTGCTCCAACAGTCTGTTGGAGGCTGCACAGGGGATCTTTGTATTCCGTGTGTGTGGATAGATATCAAAGGATAAAAAAAAAACCCACTCGGTGGCCGAGCCAACGCTCTTACCGCACTTCACAATTAATATCGCTCGACAAGTCGGTGAGGCAGCGCGTTGGATTTGGAAAGAGAGCGACCGCCCCAGGAGTTAAACCCAGATCTTCCAGTCAGCGGCTGGATGTGCTCCCAATGATGAGTGACGTAAACCTTTGTTTTTAAAACGTCTGTGGTCTATTATGTTTTACAATGCATCATTATATATATATGTGTGTGTGTATAAAACAAATATCTATTGACGCCTCGAATGGACGTTATTTAATAATTCTGAATTAATTAAATGTTGAAGACGTTGACTTTCTTTCTTTAACTTTAACCAAATTAGTTGGGTGGCGATGTGACACAGCACTCACGATGACAACACCCCCAAGCTCAATTCCAGCGATGCCCCACAGTGGCAAGGTGTCAACTACTTCGCCTGGTATACAGGAGGTTGTGGGTTCGATCTCGACTTTGAAGCTTGCTGCATGTTCTCCCCGTGGTCGCGTGGATTTTTCTCCGGGTCCTCCGGTTTTTCCCTCCACATTGAGAATCAACGTGCATTTAGAGTATTTTGGCTGCTATACATTTCCAAGTGATAAGCCACTTCGTTGGGCTATTATTTGTGGCCAGGTCGCTTCTGAAAAAGAGCTACATAGCTCAATGGGCCTTTGCTGATGAAATACAAAATAGTTTAAGTTTAGTGCAAATCCACATTGTGGTAAACTCAGCCCAACAAACCCCTCTGGGGGCTGGTAAAACGAGTACCACATTGTGGTAAGTTAACGGCTGTCGCAGTGACGTGTGGTCTTGATTCATTCAGTCATTGATACAATTTATAAACGTGCACAGATTGAACTTAATAGAGGGCATTCAGAGGTGCGGGAGAATACATTAAAGATCAACGGGAGTCTTCAGATTCTGACAATGTTTCGACCCGCCGCCGATGCACAGCGCAGTGAGAGTGAGAGAGGCAGTGAGGGTGGGAGAGGCGGTGGGGGTGGGAGAGCCGGTGAGGGTGGGAGAGGCGGTGGGAGTGGGAGAGGCGGTGAGGGTGGGAGAGGCGGTGAGGGTGGGAGAGGCGGTGGCGGTGGGAGAGGCGGTGAGGGTGGGAGAGGCGGTGAGGGTGGGAGAGGCGGTGGCGGTGGGAGAGGCGGTGGCGGTGGGAGAGGCGGTGGCGGTGGGAGAGGCGGTGGCGGTGGGAGAGGCGGTGGCGGTGGGAGAGGCGGTGAGGGTGGGAGAGGCGGTGGCGGTGGGAGAGGCGGTGGCAGTGGGAGAGGCGGTGAGGGTGGGAGAGGCGGTGGGAGTGGGAGAGGCGGTGAGGGTGGGAGAGGTGGTGGCAGTGGGAGAGGCGGTGAGGGTGGGAGAGGCGGTGAGGGTGGGAGAGGCGGTGGGGGTGGGAGAGGCGGTGAGGGTGGGAGAGGTGGTGGCAGTGGGAGAGGCGGTGAGGGTGGGAGAGGCGGTGAGGGTGGGAGAGGCGGTGGGGGTGGGAGAGGCGGTGAGGGTGGGAGAGGCGGTGGAGGGTGGGAGAGGCGGGTGAGGGTGGGAGAGGCGGTGAGGGTGGGGAGAGGCGGTGGGGGTGGGAGAGGCGGTGGGGGTGGGAGAGCGGTGGAGGGTGGGAGAGGCGGTGGGGGTGGGAGAGGCGGTGAGGGTGGGAGAGGCGGGTGAGGGTGGGAGAGGCGGTGAGGGGGTGGGAGAGGCGGTGAGGGGTGGGAGAGGCGGTGAGGGGTGGGAGCAGGCGGTGGGGGTGGGAGAGGCGGTGGCGGTGGGAGAGGCGGTGAGGGTGGGATGAGGCGGTGAGGGTGGGAGAGGCGGTGAGGGTGGGAGAGGCGGTGAGGGGTGGGAGAGGCGGTGAGGGTGGGAGAGGCGGTGCGGGTGGGGAGGCGGTGAGGTGGGAGAGGCGGTGAGGGTGGGAGAGGCGGTGAGGGTGGGAGAGGCGGTGAGGGTGGGAGAGGCGGTGAGGGTGGGAGAGGCGGTGAGGGTGGAGAGGCGGTGAGGGTGGGGTGGGAGAGGCGGTGAGGGTGGGAGAGGCGGTGAGGGTGGGAGAGGCGGTGAGGGTGGGAGAGGCGGTGAGGGTGGGAGAGGCGGGGTGGGGGTGGGAGAGGCGGTGGGGGTGGGAGAGGCGGTGAGGGTGGGAGAGGCGGTGAGGGTGGGAGAGGCGGTGAGGGTGGGAGAGGCGGTGAGGGTGGGAGAGGCGGTGAGGGTGGGAGAGGGGGCGGTGGGAGAGGCGGTGAGGGTGGGAGAGGCGGTGAGGGTGGGAGAGGCGGTGAGGGTGGGAGAGGCGGTGAGGGTGGGAGAGGCGGTGGGAGTGGGAGAGGCGGTGAGGGGGTGGGAGAGGCGGTGAGGGGGTGGGAGAGGCGGTGAGGGGGTGGGAGAGGCGGTGAGGGTGGGAGAGGCGGTGAGGGGGTGGGAGAGGCGGTGAGGGTGGGAGAGGCGGTGGCGGTGGGAGAGGCTGGTGTCGCCTCGTCTCCCGTTCGAGAGACCTTGGTCAGGAATGGTGAATTTTTCACCTTTGGCTCAAGGCTATCATCAAAGATGGAAAAAAACCACCACCGCCCAGTGTTTAAACATTGATTTCTATTGACTTTGATGGATTTTTCTTTTTTACAACTCTCCACGGAGCGTTTCGGGACAGTGCTGTCGCAGACGATCGACTTGGGTAACGTTGCGATCTCGCGTAGTATAAATGCACGGCCCCATCGGACGTCACAACTTATCAATGAGCGCGTCCGGCCGGCCTGGGTGATTCATCCCCCCCTCTCCCCCGTGCGATGTGGGGGAGGGCGTGGGCCTGGTGGGCTGTCTCACACCACCCCCCCCCCCACCACCAAGCTCACTCCCTTGCTCGCTCGCTCACTCACCCACGCGTTCCGTAACTGATGTCATCGGTGGGCTCCGACGCACGCGCGCGGGGGTACACGCTCTCGATCCGTGTGGGAATCGCCAAGTGTCTTTTTCTTGGGCTCGCTTGTTCGCTCGCGTTTTCGCAAAGAGCGCCGCTCCCTTTCACTCCTCAGCAGCTTCCGCTCGGAAACACACAGGTCGGTTTTAGATTTACGCGCATTTTTTTTCTCCTGTAAATCAACGTATTGTTTCGTGATTTGTGCGTTATTTAACTTTGATGCGTCGTAAAAAATGTAAAATGAATGTACGGATGATTTTAAATGTTGCGGACGATGTAAGAAAAAACATCAGTCTGCATTCTTGAGCGCACGTGCACCGGCATGAACTGTGTACTGATTTTGTGCGACATGCATGTATGTGTGCACACGTGTGAATTCATGAACGAAATATATTTGTACACCATAATATATCATGGTCACTGTATTTAATAATAGATCTGAGTCAGTTGATACTGTAACATTGTTAAATGCAATAAAGTTCGCGCATATCACCTTGAACTTTATATGCCCTTGCAGAAATGTACGACTTATTCGTATATATAATATAACTATAGGTAGTGACTTTACTTTCTTGTAAGACATTGTTTAAACTTAAGTTTTATTGGAATTTGTATAGCGAATGCTCGTAAATTAGAGCTATAATGATTTAATATGCTCTTAACCAGAAAGCTTTTCCAACAATGTTTTCCTCGTAAAATCATCAACAGGAGCCGTCATATGGATAGACTCACCCCTGGCATGAAATGTAAAATTCCCCTTGCGTGCTCAGAGCTGTAAAGAAGAAGAAAAATATCTCCCCGTTTGGCAGAAATTTCGTGAACTTATGCAATGTGTGCTTCGATACTTTATTGATATTTATTAAGTGACTTTCTTACCTTTCCCCTTTCTTATATTGTGTGTTGTATAGTTTTTTGTAGTAACGTGCTGACCCTCCACCGAAACTAAGCGACCTGGCCACAAATGATAACTCAACGAAGTGGCTTACAAATAAATGTAAATTACTATTGTTATATGTGGACATTTATAGCAGCCAAAAACTCTCAGCGCATGTTGATTCTAAATGTGGAGGGAAAAACCGGAGGGCCCGGAGAAAAATCCACGCAATCACGGGAGAACATGCTACCTCCAAATATACAGCAGGCGTCATGGTCTGGATCGTATCCACGACCTCATGTATACCAGGCGAGGTAGATAACATCTCACCACCGTGGCACCCCGATGGGACATCTCTGAAAAAGAGCTACATAGCTTAATCAGATTCCTCCAGGATAAGTAAAGATTCTGATTCTGAGTTTCAGCAGGAAAACCACTTTGACCATAATAATTGCCATTAAACATAACTTGCGATACACTTGCGAAGTGGCCGGGGCACTACCCCACACCAAAACTAACGCTGCCTCAACGCCCCCTCTGCGTCGTTCTGTCCCACAGCAGGCGTCTGCAGCGGAAGGCCCCTGACCGGCGCGGAGGAGCATGCGACCGCTCGCACGGCCGTAACCAACGCAAAGCGCCACTCCCCGAGACGACGACCCCAAGCCCACCCCCCCCAGAACTCCCGCAGCGACGCTCCGCGCCATCGAGGGCATGGCGGTGCCACCGCAGCCTCGTCAGCGGCGCCAGCAGCAGCTGCTGGTGCTGCTGCTGCTGGCGCTGACCGCGGCGCTGGTGGCCGACGGGGCGAGCGGCGCGCGCTCAGCCGCGGCGGCGGCGCCGGCGGCCGGAGGACGGGGCAAGCTTCAGCGAGACCGACGCAACATCCGGCCGAACATCGTGCTCATCCTCACCGACGACCAGGACGTTGAACTAGGCAAGAAACGTTGGCAGATTGAACGGCCACCCCGGTTTTGCCGTAGCGGACGGGCCCATCATGAGTCCTTGAATTCGGGGGGGGGGCGGGGGGGCATCTCTGCACGTTCGTTACTGTCATTAGGAAGCCACTGAAGCTCTGCACTTTTAAAGCATTTAGATTGAAAACTAATTTCTTCAGAACTGCTCTGTGTTTAGTTTGTTGTTCCTTCCCTCGTCCCCCTAAATAGGATAAATATGTACATATGTATGTTGAACTTCTTTCGCACCGTACGTAAACAACCGTGCTAATCGGAGGTGCAGGGGAAGGACAACATATGACTTAAGGTATGACTTAACGTGTGACATTTCGGGCAATGGCTCTTGTTGGTAGCAACGTGAATCATCGGAAGATTTTTCAGTTAACTCCTTGGTAGCCAAGCGTACTAATTGGAGGTGCGGGGCAAGGACAACATTTGACATAAGGTATGACCTAACGTATGACATATCGCAACGTGAATCATCGGAAGATTTTTCAGTTAACTTCTTGGTGTGAAAATGCAGTGTGGACTCGAGCAGTTGGCTAAGCTTGGATGCGCAGGATAACAAAATTGTGCAGCAGGAGAAAGAGCAATACATCTCCCCCGCTGTCAATGAAGATAATTCGCTTATCCACGATGATGATTGATTGATGATACAACAGACAGGAGGATCTACTGATAATAATTTTTTTTGGCTGTTTCCACCAATGATTGTTATAGGAGTGATCATCCAAATGCGATCAAGAGAATTAGCATGTACCCCACGACCCACTGCATTGTTACCTACACACACTGCAGGGGATTTCTATAGCTTCATGCGGTGTCTGTGATTAGTTTGCTGTACCACCCCCGCACCTCCGATTAGCACAGTTGGCTACATATGGCACGAAAAAAGTTGTACATACATACTGCACAACAATGCGTCGGTTCATGAACATCGATTAATAATAACACATAATTTGATTGCATTGACAGCAGAATAAACTGCTGTTGCCTTTGCGTGGTATGGTGAAAGCTAATTATAAGTTTGATATCAGAATGATTATATGTGTATGATAATACGTTATTAACCCCGCCAGATCAGTGTGGAATTTGCACAAAGGCTGTAAAGTGGAGATGACCAACTGCCTCTTTGCTTTGGCAGTGAGAAAAGGCTAAACAGAGGGGTTCTGTGAATGTGGGGGAAGGACCACAAACTAAACACTAAAAGCAATTCTCAAGAATTGAGTTTTCAATTTCGATGATTTAGCACTACATAACTCCTGTGGCTTCCTAATGTCAGACGGAAGAGCGTTCCACGCGGCCGCAGCGGCGCATCTGAAAGCGCGCGATGCGGTTGACCGTCTTTGTTCGATGGCGAGGCAAAAGCCTCTGCAGCGAGGATGACCGGAGTTCACGTGATTGTTTATGTTCCTCGACGAGATCGGCAAGGTATTGCGGTTCGTTTTGTGGCAAGCACACTCTGTGTGTAACGAGTGCGGCCTTACAACATCAGAGGAGCTGAACAGAGCGTCTTTGTACGTGTGTGGTGTCTGTGCGCGAGCGCAGGCTCGATGCAAGTGATGAACAAGACGAGGCGCATCCTGGAGCAGGGCGGCGCCCACTTCACCAACGCGTTCGTCACCACGCCCATGTGCTGCCCATCGCGCTCCTCCATCCTGACGGGGAAATACACGCACAACCACCACGTGTACACCAACAACGAGAACTGCTCGTCGCCCTTCTGGCAGGCCACCCACGAGCCCCACACATTCGCCGCTCACCTCGGCGGCACCGGCTACCGCACAGGTGCGCCCAACAAAAAAAAACTGTCCGCCCCCCCCCCGTTGATTCCTTCCCTCGTGCGTGCGTCTATCCGTTTGTGTGCGGTCAGGGTAAAGTGGTGCTTCGGCGTTCCGTCAATTGCTTGCGTCAGAGGGCAGTGGAAGTGATAATTGACGTTTTTGTTCCGATGAGTGTAGGTAAAACAAGGTTAGGGATGCAGCCCCTGCAAGTGCTTGCTCATGCCACTGCTGACGGAAGTGCCTCCACTAGAGTGCATTTAAGAGAGCCACTCGAGAAGGTGTTTTGGCCTACTCCTCCTCGCTGGAGAGGCTGCTTGGAAGAGTTGGATGTACCCACACTTTACCCTACCACACGTGACCTGCCTACCCACTTACTGGAGTGTACCCATTTATACCGCCGGTTGGATAGAGTATTTGTGAAACATGTCCATTGTTTCGAGTTCCATGGTGGGATATCGAATGGAACCGGCGACCCCCGCTGGATTGCATGTCCAGCAGCATCCCATTAAGTGCACGGTGCATGCATAAAATAACGCGTGTTTCTGTCTGTTTGCCGATCATTCTCCATCGAGATTTAATGGGTTCGCATCACCCCAACAACCATTCGGGGCATTGCCCGCTCGCCGTGATTATTTTCAAAGAAACGTGACCATGAACCGCAACAAGTTATTGAAATTGGGGGCTAGTGGGGGGGGGGGGTGAGGGGGTAGGGGGGGTCATTATTAATTTGCACGTCATGTGGCAGCGATCGAGAGGGAGGAGCGAGGGGCTTGCAGGCGCGTGCTTCATCAGTTGGGTCTGGAGGGAAAGACGGATAAAATAAATAATTGATTCCCAAAAGCCTAGCCATGTCAGCGAATAATTGGGTAGAATGTATTTGTTGAAGCAGCAGCGGTGCACAAATGATAAGAATAACACAAATTTGTTATTGTAATTCAGCATGATCCCAGTACAGGCCATAAACCGGACAAAAGGTCCTGAACTCGGGGCTCCTGGGTTTGAAAGGAGGGGGAAGAATTGGGCTCCACCCCCGCCCCACCCAGGTGGGGGGGATCCCATGAGAGGGGAGCGTGCGTTTTTATATCAGCGGGGAGGGGAAAGATGAGAGACAAAGAACAAAAGTAAGAGCACTCGCTCAGCGTCGAGCGTTGAGAGGAATCTGAATCTTTATTGAACTCCCACGCATATTGTGCTGCACAGATTGGTCAGAAACCTATTTGCTGTACTGTCTCATGCTTGCGCTAATTATGTTTTTTTTTTATGCAAATATGGTTGTAATGCACATCATGGCCCGATCTGCATACCATTGAACCAACCTTAGCTCATTGATGTTTGGATCAAACTTTAAATTTTATGGAGGGGTTTTTATTCCTTTCTTGCATATTTCGTGTTGGGAATTAGTAATGAATCTCATGACCCAATATGAAGTGTACCTTTCAATGGAAACAGTTTTAGAGTGTAACTCAGAGTTGAAGGGCAATTACACATGCATAAGGACATACCACAACAACGTATTTAACGTGTATATATGTGTGTGTGTGAGTGTGAAGCCCAAGGAGGTAGTAACTACTGTTGATGGTGAATCTGCTCGCATGTAACGATGATAACGATAATGATTTGGGATGCACACTCACTCAACATACAAACAAGCATTTAGATTATTTGGCTGCTATCAATTCCCACGTGTTAAGCCACTTCGTTGAGCTATCATTTGTAGCCACTCGCTTCTGAAAAAGAAGCCAAATAGCTCAGCGGGCTTTGCCTGATAAGATAAAACATAGTTTGGTTTTATTTGTATTTACTTGGTACTCCTATCGTGTTTTTGTGTTGTTGTTGTTACGTTCTGACCCACCCCTACTGGACATCTGTGAAAAATAACTTCATAGCTCATCAGATTGCTCCAGTGTAAATAAATATTCTGCTTCTTATTATATAATTATGGGCTCGGTGAGCCCCTGCAGCCAATCAACTGCAATCATGTAATGCATGAGCAATGTGAGGCAGATGAAACTATCTTACTTTATTGACTCGTAATAATTATAATCATTATGGCTTTCAATCGCTCTAAAAAGCCACACCGAGTCCCAAGACTTGTTGAAGATGGTCCTGCAATTCGATTAACAAGGGGCGCTGTGTGGACGAAAAATAAACGGTAGCCAGGGAAAGTGCATGCATGCAAGTGGGTAACACACAAAGCTGCACACAGACGGATTCATGAATCCATTGTAATACTGCCACATCCTGGCCGCCGTGCCTGACAAACACCCTAGCCTGACGGAAACCTGCCATTTCCCGTCAGCATCCGAGCCACATACTCAGCAGGCTCAAACCGGCTTAGCTTATGAGATCTGCCAAGGTTCGATACAATTAGGTGACATCAACTGTGCTTTAGCGATTTGTCTTCGATCTGTTCACGATTTGAATAGTTGGGCCCGGCACTGTCCTGAAGCGTGCTGCATTTTGACCGCTATTCATTAACCGGCAACTATCGGTCGTCTTGTTGAGGTCACGTGAGGTCGGGTCAGCCTTCTCCATTGGCCGAGGCTGCCAGCTCTTGCCCTGGCAGCGGCATCGCTGATAATGCGCCGTCGGGGTGGGACGATTCATTCTCTCTCAGCAATTTAATGAACTCTCAAAATTATCCATCCTTTGACTTTGCAGTGAATATTTCCCACAGTCACGAACGGATCACAGGGATTGTATTGAATTCCCTCCGATTTGCCTCTTTTCCCAAGCTCTTATAACCTCGCTCAATCCAAGTGTTACACTCTTACACGAAACTGAAACGAAACCATTTTTTTTATTTTACCAGCTAAGGCCCACGGAGCAATATAGCTCTTTTTCAGAAGCCACCTTGGCCACAACGAAGTGGCCTATCGCGTGGAAATTTATAGCAGCCAAATACTCTAAACGAACGTTGTTTCTAAATGTGGAGGGAAAAACCGGAGGACCCAGTAAAAAATCAACGCGACCACGGGGAGAACATGCAAGCTACAGATATATAGCAGCAGGCGTCAGGGTCAGGATTGAACCCACGACCTCCTGTATACCAGGCGAGGTATTTGACATCTTGCCACCATGATAGTTATTTATTACAACTTTGACAGTGCTGTTTGTTGTTGGCCGCTTGACTTTGGGCCGCTGGTCCTGTGCTTGGCGATTGTGTAGAAAAGACACATGCCTATCAATACAATGTATTTATTTACCAGCTATTAGCTAAATATATCGCAAGCTCAGAGTCTAAATTAATTAATGAATTGATTCATCGTTAACTCTTAATGTGCCCTAAACACAGAGCCAGGGGTGTAATTTCCACATTCCTAGAGCCCTGACCATTATCTCCTTAAGATTGCCATCGTTGATTTCTTACACAGGACTGCTAATTTGTATTGACCCCATGATATGTGATTAGCTGAATTAACCCTCGACCGAGTGTTTTGAGTTTGCAGGGTTCAGATTGTGAGACGAACACTCTTCCACAGTGCCACCGGGCTGTATTATTAAAGCGTTGTCAGTCAGACATGGTCTTTCCACTGCTGCACCAAGGCTCCCCCCACACTGCTGCCATCCATCGTGATCCTGCTATGCTACTTCATTCCTCCACATCTCATCTCTCCATCTCTGTTGGTTATCATCCTCTTGGTGCGTGTTTTGCCCTTTGGCTGCTATTCCACCACCAGTCTGATCCATGGTTCATCGACCCTCCTAGCCACGGTGCATGATGGGTCCAGCGAATGCCCACTCCACTTTCTCTTGAGTTACACGGAGCGTAAACATATTTAATATGCGGGATGGCGTATTTCATATTTTTTTATTCCAAATTGCTTCTAAATGGTGTAATTTTCGGGCGGCATTTTTTAAATCGTATCCCCTATTATTATATAACCAAAAACCCCACACAATCCACACTAGACGGCCTCTTTCTCCCGGCTCCACATTGAGCCATTGAGGCGTAGGCTTACAGCGAATAAACCCGAGATCATAATGACCCTTCATTGCCCGTTTAGTGCCATTTCACTCCAGCGCCGCTTCGCTCTCTCGCTCTCTCTCTCTCCGCGTGGCCCTCACGCTGTCTTTGCCGTGCCCACAGTAACAGCGGCCCGCACGCTTCACCCTTGCATTCCTGGGGCAGGGCCGGGGGTGGAGGGGGGGGGTCTCGTCCGTTTTCTTTTTTCAGAATCCATAAAACCCCGACCGCCACCCTCCCATTCTGTTCCCACCGCACGCCGAACGCTCCCCTCCCATGCAACATGCAAAGTTGGCGCGCGAGAGCCGCGGCGACCTAGCAGCGGTCGTCACCGCAGACGCGCGTGTTTTTTTCCCGACGTCTCGTTCGGAGCGCCGCGGCGTTGCCGCCACAACCGCCTCCGTACACGGTCACCGGACGAACAGAGAGACGCAACGCAGTAGACGTTGTTTAAGATGCGTGCGCTCACGCGTATTGCCGAAAGTTGAGAAAATTTCCCACACTTGCAAATTGCTCCTGGAGTTAACATGCCACCCTCTCTCCCCTCCACCGTATGAGTATCCACGTCAGTTTTTTTTTGGGGGGCGGGAATAACCTCCACTAAATGTTGAACACTGTGGGCATAATAATCACGTGATGCTGCTGTGTATTTTGATAGCATTAACCGTCCCTGCCTGCAATATTTACATGGAATTCTGCTAAACCAAACAGCTACGAGGCATTATTAAGCACAAGAATGGCAATACATTTTTCAATTCATTTGTTTATTCCTTACTGCTCGGGGGGGCATGTTTTACAACTTGGGTCACTGCAATCATCATTATCATCAACCACTTTGAGGCTGCATATGCCAAGCCACACCAGGGCTTGGCCCAGATGAGAAAAATTACATAAAATGCCATGTTGTTCACAGGGATCATGTTCTGACCGACCAAACGCTTCAACATTTCCACACCAAACTGTTTACAGAGATTTTTTTTCTTCCAGTAGATGGATATTCAGTGGCATTCTACTATGTAGTAGGATTGTATATATATATACACTTGTTGACAACCTACAGACATGGTGACATGTATCACCAAACACCAGTGAAAGACAGACCGAGTGTGGAGAGTGGCCGCAGCCACACAATGGGGAAAGGCATCTGCCACTCGCCTCTCGTGTGTTTTGTAAACCCACCAACCGCTACTGTGTTCCACGGCTAAACTCCCGACCCGCGTGCCCGCATGCGATTCCTGCTCGGCATTCGGAAGGGTCACGGTACAGAGGAAGTAAAACAAAAAAAATTCTTTCAAAAAAAATAAACCGAAACCAAGCTGAAAAACAAAAACACTCGCCAGCGGACGGACGGACGGACAGAGACGGACGTTGTGGTGAGCTAATGTGCTTGCCGGTCCTCCCGCATTGCAAGCCAAGCAGAATGTCGAGGTCTCCCTGCTTGTAACGTCAACGTTCAGTGGCCATCGTGCCCCTGCGTATGTTTGTGTTAATAACAACAAAATTTAAAACAAAAATATCCCCCTTTTCTTACGTTCGGCAATGGCAGGCGGCTGTCACCGCGCGAGGAATCGGGGAATACTAATGAAAACCCGTAAAGTAAACTAAACGTGCCCGTGGCGATGTCAAGGGGACGCTCTAGGACGGTTCATGTCATCATCCTACGTTTTTCTGCGGATATTTTAAGTTTCAGTAGCAACCTTTGGGGGGGCGGGGGGGTAGGTGGGGGGAGAGAAATGGTCTCCAAAGCGAGAACAACAACAAAACAAGAAAACCGTTGTAGAAAATAACCAAGAGGAGTAAGGGCACGGTGTACCAAAGCGCGGGCATCCTGTGTATATACAGCAGCATTGCTGTCGTAAGAAACCAACTCTGCCCCAAAGAGGTAAACATTCACAAGCAAAAGCTTCGTTGTCCCGACGTCCATGGGTGAAAATGGAGGATGGCGGTCAATCGGAATACGCCGGTTTATCCGAGGGTCGTGGCGTCACCACATTTTCCCAGGTGTGTGCATGCAACTTTTGCGAGAGAGAAACGAGCGACAACTTTGTAACTGTGATATCAAAAATTAATATACTCTTTTTGCAGAGAGGTAGTCACCGGGCAGGTGTGGAGCAGTTCTAAGTTGATTTGTAGAGAAGCAGTTGGGGCCGTTTAGAGTACAGTATACAGTGGTAGAGTACTTCATGTACTGACTGCCGCTAGCACCATCACTGAGATCTGTGAGAAGTGCACGGCAAGATGCCCTGATGGCTGTCGGCATTTTTCCGGACGCGTGAATGGAAGACTTGTATTACCGTCTATGACAGATGCCGGTTAATAGAGCATTCCGAGTGGTAAAGTGCAGGATAGTGGAGTGTTTGCCATAATAGGTGCTGTTAAGGGCAATTGCCCATCTCTAATGGAGATACGTTGCGTGTATGTACGTATGAACCATTAGTGCGTGTATGTACGTATGTTGAACTTCTTTCGCACCGTACGTAGCCAACTGTGCTAATCGGAGGTACGGGGGAAGGACGGCAAGCTAAGATTAAAAAAAATGATGTGTGTTGGCTGTGAAAGAGAAGCATCTCCATCAAACGCCGCTTATTATATATACGTATTTATTGTTTCCATCTTCAGGGCAGTTTTATTGACGAATGAGTTTGAGTTTTGCGTTATTTGTGCTCGTGCGCACCACTATCAACGCGGTGCCACGCACGTTTTGAGTCGTTCTAGGCCGGCGTTGATGGTGGCGGAGGAAGCGTTTTTGAGGTCGGCGTTGGCAATTTGTGCGGCTGCAGATTTCTTCGAATCGCCCGGTTTCCCAGGTGACGGTTTCCCAGGTGACGGTTTCCCAGGTGACCGTTTCCCAGGTGACGGTTTCCCAGGTGACGGTTTCCCTGGCGACGGTTTCCCTGGCGACAGCTGCTTGAGCAGCCGCGCTCCCTCGCGTCTTCTCATTCCCCTGTCCGCGTTGAGCGTTGCGCGCGAGGAATCTCTGCGGTAGCGGCAGCAGCAGCGGCAGCAGTGTCTGTCGCCTTTAAGGCGCGGAGGGCCACTGGCGATCCGCGTGAGAAAGTGGCGGTTGTCTGTGGGGAGTCTGGACAAGATTTGACCAATTTAGTTAACACTTTTTGCGCCCAAATATTACGAACCTCTGCCGCTCTGTTCTGGATAACACGACATAGCGGCGCTTACACTTTGCAGTGCGCTTGTGTCCACGGTTTGCTTTGAAGATGTGTGTGCAAGTCTACAAAGCTTTTTGTCGAAGATGCCATGTACCTAAGATATGTCAACGCAAATGTAATCGGAGCAATACTCGCTCACCCCAGCGTAAGAATATTGAGATAAACATGGGAGCTGTATTTTAGCGCGAAGCACAATACAAGAAAATTATTTAACTTTTCTCGTCACGTGAAGCGTTATAATATTATAAACGTCCCATTAACTACACCCTCGGGATGAGAAGTCACCTCAGGTGTCCAAAAATAGCATATGTCAAAAATGTATAATACATAGGGGTCTATTATAATTACTATAATTGTTTTTATAACTCCTGTAATTATATATATTTTTTAAAGAAGGTTTAAATCCCGCAGGCTTCGTTATAATGGATGAGTGGGAAGACCAGGTGTGCTAAGAAATAAGCATTCTCACCCCAAAAATGTGTCACTGCAGCAGTTGAAGCTGATGATATATTTACTTGTCTCTGCTTCGGCTGAGAAGACTTGAGTGGCCTCGTCAATAACACCCTCTTTGTAAGTGAAAAACACATAATAAGTTAAAAATGTCAGGCGGTGACCTTTTTTCTCAGTGGGTCATGAGCGTAGCCTTGAGGTTGATTTCTCGTTACAAACGAGTGACTGATTTTGTGTTGCAAAATATCCGCCTTTCGTTTGCCAAGGAATATGCGGGGCGTCTGATCATGTGGTCTGACTAGTGGGATGTGCATCTGCGTCTGTCCGCTGCGTGCATTTTAGTGACTTACTTCATCGTGTGTGTCACACGTCTGTGAACATTTGTCTTCCGAGGAGATGGAGCAATCAATTCAGCCCGTGTGCAGGTGCTCGTTGGATGGATTACATCATAGGATTGTGAGAGATGGTGGGGGGAGACTTTTATCCAGCAGTGGATTGGTCATGGGTGATGATGGTGATGACCGTTGCATGCGGTTCACTATCATTCGGTGTGTGTGTGTGTGTGTGTGCGTGTGCATGGCTCCGGAAGACTTCTTTTTGGGGAGCGGGTAGTGTAGCTGTTAGGCCGCTGCGCTCATGGCATTCACCAGTGACGATTATCTAAACCAGACCTGGGCATCACCTCGGTCGACTAGGCCTCAAGCGAGCACCTGGTACCATGTGTACATGTCGCCACGAGGGAGACGGGCGGGCGTGATGCTGGCCACCCACCCTCTCGTGTGCCTTGCTGACCTTCGCTGGTCCTGCTTGCTGACAGCACTTACCACGACAGTCTGTTAAAGCTATCCGGGGGATCTTTGTCTTTGTGTGCGTGCGTGCGAATGTTTTCCCGCAGGCTTCTTTGGGAAGTACCTCAACGAGTACAACGGCACGTACGTGCCCCCGGGCTGGCGCGAGTGGCTCGGCCTCATCAAGAACTCGCGCTTCTACAACTACACGCTGAGCCGCAATGGCGTCGCCGAGAAGCACGGATTCGTCTACGAGAAGGTGGGAGCCTCTCCTCCTGGGAAGTGCTTGGCTCGATCGGCGTTCCCGGCGCTCTGCTCGATGGGCGTTACCAGTGCCCGGCTCGGTCGGCATTCCCAAAGCCCGGCTCGGCGTTCCCGGCGTTTCCAAAGCCTGGCTCGGTCGGCGTTCTCGGCACTTGGCTTGGTTCTGGGCGAGTGGGGGGGGGGGGGGGGGCTGAGAGGAGCGGCACGGCACGATAACGCTCGTGAAGGGCTCACATGTGGCAACTTAGAAAAATGACCAGCAAACGGTTAAATTGTGATGACACACGCCACTCATCGCTGCCTACTGGCTAGAGTATTGCTCGTTTTCCGGCAAGGGGCTGAGTGGCCTTGTGCCCACAGGGACAGCTTGCCCACTTTGGGTGCCCTTTGAAATGTTCGACACGCGTCGTGATACAAGTCCGGTAACGCGTGTGAGGTGCTCTTGAGACACCCAGGTGTAAAGGGCGCTTTGTCTGTTAACATTTTTTTTTATAAACCAAAGGTATATATGATCAATTGTAAAGCATGGTCCTGTCCCTAATACCCTCCAACATCCCCTGACCACAGATAAAAAATATCGCTAATCTGGCAAACCAAACAAGCTCTCTTATTTGGAGAGCCCCTACGGAATAGGGGGAAGGGAAGGGTGGGGGCTGGAGGTTTGTTGTGCCACACATGCCAATGCAATTATAGAATTGTGTACATCACCAATACAATTCATCGCGAGTACTCCTTCCTTGTGTAAGACCAATGTAGTGCCAGTTTCACGATAGCGTTGTCCATGCTTTCCATGTGTTCAAGAATATGACAAAATTAAGAAATGTAAGAATGTAACAAAAATAAGAGAATTATTTCCGAATATTTAATTTGGCTCATTGTCATTACTTTAAATGTTACTGTTTCCCATGACATGTATACATCCTGTGTGTGTATGCGTGTGCGTGCATGCACGTGCGTGCCCTAACTGACATACTAGCAATGTTTTTGGTGAAGTTCCATATTGAGGTGCAATGAAAAAAAAATCTACATTGGCTATTCGTAATGGAAATTATTTTGATATAGGATTTGGTAGCGTCAGATATTTTTTCTGCACAAATCTTGGCTTACTTTTTTTCAGACATTGCCTGCTGCGGTTTAACGGTAATTCCACAAGGCAGGAAGCTGCGATGAACCACCTCCTTTACCAACGTTAACGTTGTTGAGATGGATCGGCGATTTTCTCAAATGGTGCAATTACTGCTATAGCCATTTACTGGGTTTAATAATTAAAGTAAAAAACGGAATATGTTTTCACAGTGACCGAAAAGGCTAAACAAAACTTTACTGGGGTGTGTAATTGACTATGAACTGCCCTGTTTTGGAAGCGATTAAAACACTTGATTATTCCAGTTTAGAATTTTAAGAAAACATTCCCAGGCTCATAAACCATGCCGAGAGGGGATGCAGAGCGAAATAATACAACTTTTAGAGTTTAATCGCACGAGATTTGTTATTTAATTGGTAATTCACAAATGAGCTAAACAAATGAATGCCACGTCTGCTAAATGAAACAACACATTTATCCGTCGACATTTCTCAGTGTTGGCCTTATCCTTTCCCGAATTACATTCTCATGCGATATCACATCACCGAGTTACTTAAGCCTAAGCACTGCAGGACAAATGAGACGTGCCTTAAGGGCTGCATACGTTCTTTAAGCACAGTCGCTGGGGGGCTAAGAAGTCGGATAAATTACTTGACTTGTTCCAATTGTTCAAGAATGTTAAATCACTTTCCATTTTAAACGTGGAATTCTCTCCCCAACGAGATCAGTGCTTGCGTCGTGTGTGCTGCGATTCACGCGTTGTTAATTGGATGGAATCCGTCGTGTACAGCTGATTTCTCTCAAACAAGTATCTTATTGCTTCCTTAAATGCATGCATTTGAAATGTCATACTAAAAGGGAACATATTTGTATCCAGTTTGCAAGTAGGCTTGTTTTTTTCTTCAAGAAGAAGCTCAAACTGCTGTGAGGTAGAATCTGTAGTGAAGCTCCTCCAAGCAGTTGGAGCAAAATGTCATCGCGCGTTGATGTTGGAAAGCTGTATCAGGTCAGGATCTGATCAATGCATTGGCACTGGAAAAATAATATCTTTGTCAACTTGACAATCGTATCGGGTGGTGGAGGGCCAATGACAAGAACTTTGGCATAAAACTACCGCCACTTGGTGGAACCCTAAAGTGAATGTGGATAAAAATTTGCTTTTAAATTGCAAATATAGTGAGCTGAATTTCCATGGTGTGACCTTTATTCAGAGCAAAGAGGAGGGGGGCGAAAGGCGAGGGATTTAATACTCTTAAATTTGAATGTGTTGACTTAAATTTGCAAAAAAAGCAAGTTGGCTTGTACAACCTTTACCAAAGGCACATGCTAGCCTCTAACAGTCAAGCATTTTGCAATAACAATGAACGAGTAAAGAAATCTGCTTTGAATTGTTTAATATGCTCAAGTATTAGTAGTACACGTTTTCCACCTGCAGCAATGACGGTTCAGCATCCTATCTCACGATGTGTTGGGCTGAAAAGATGTTGTTAATATAGGGTGGAGTAATGGGAAGTCTAATTTCTTGCCAACACAAATAAGCTTTTGCAGATACAAGTGGTGGTTAGTGAGAGGCAGTGCCCGGGTTTTATTTTAAGTTGTCTTTAGATCTCACTTCTTTCTCTGTTTAAGAGGAGCCTGGAGTCGGTGAAAATGTCAGCTGCTCTGATTTAAAGTCTCAAAGCTCCATAACCACAGAGGGATTATGGCTGCTCGTGCCTGGATGGAACAATTCTAAAATAAATTATTTTACGGCATAGTTAGGCAGCAGAAATCCTCTTGGGCCCTACATGGTTTATATAGAAATAAAAAAAAACTATTATACACCACTATAAATTCTTAAATAATCCCATGTAAGTTTACTTGGTATATATCCAGTAAATATCCTTTAGGAGCTCTTTAAATCTGCTAGAACAAAGTACTTTATCCCCAAAGGATTTTTACATAAAACATATTGCAGCACAATAAACACACTTCTCACATTGTGTGTGTGTGTGTGCATGTTTGGTGGGGCGTTGTGACATTGTGGTTGGTGCACGGGTAGAATCTGCAGTGATCTGGATTTATATTTCTAGCCATAAAAAAACATCAGACAGTAGACCTCCCGATAGGTGAGTTATGCCTTCAATGAGTACCTAGTGGAGCATACGTAGATCGGTGTTGGGCAGAGCACAGTCGCGCGGTGTGATTCAGGCCACACCGACTGCCTCGTGCACCAACGCCAGTCACAATAGGTTAGCAGCATGTGGCAAAGTGGAGAGATTACATTGTTTCGCAATCAGAAGTTTCTGAGTTGCAATGTTGCCCGGCGGTTGACCGAGCCTTGCATTGTCTTTCATTGTTCCACTTTGTGGGACGTCGCCAGTGGCTTCCCTGTGGATAGATTTGCCTCTGTCATAGGAATCCTACACCAGTGACTCAGGGCAGTAAATCAGAAATAAGCACTCCACCCCATGTTCCATTGAGCAAATAAGCCACAGTGTGAGTATTCAGTAGCACATTCCGAGTGCAACGATTAATTGATTCATGACTAAAAACAGAATCGGTTGCCTTGCTCATGAGGCCTGCATGGTATCTTCTGTGTTAGAATGTATTGTTTTAATTTGCATACATTTCATGCACTTAGTTCATGTGCTGATCCCTGTAGCCACTATAAGCACTACATTGGATCACACAGTTAAATCAAATTGCAACGCTGAATCGTGGAAATTTGTGGAATTGTAACGGGGTGAATCCTTGCATGCCTCATTGACATAAATAATGACAACAATCATCTCTGGTCCTATGTGTCTGTATACGTTGGTAAGCGTTAGTGTGATGGTTAGAGCACTGCACGTTGAACCTGGCAACCTAAGTTTGATTCACCATCAGGGCGAAATCCATCGTGGGCTTTTCTTAAGTAGACTCAGACTTGAAGGAATACCTGGTGCAGTGTTCATAAACTAGACAAAGGTGGCTGGGCATAGTGCCACTTGGCCACACCACCTCATGTGTGTGGCGGCCTTCAGAAGATGCTTGCGAACAGCACTTGCCCCAACAACCTCATAAGGTTATGGGGGGGGGGAGGAGATCTTTCTCTGTATCTGTGTGGCTGTGACTGTCATTGTGCGTGCACTTAAAGATGCTAATCATGAGAACATTGTGTCTATTAGCCGTCTTAAAAAAAAAAAACACGCGGGACTTATTTTTCCCCCCACTCGGGATCTTGCGAAGCAGGTGGCTGAGGATTGAAGCGAGTCCGAGCGTTGTCGTGGCCTGGCGATTGTAAGGGATAGGAATTACAAGTGTTTTTTTCTGGGCGTGTCCCAGGGCTTCGTGCAGTGATCCCACAGCAGTTGATAGCAGCCCCCCCCCCCCCTCTGGCCAGGAACCCCCCCCCCCCTTTGCTGACCAGGACCCCCCCCCCCCCCACTTCCTATGCCTGGCAGAGCCCCGACTTGGCCGATCGTGACCGAGAGGCCCTCG
Organism: Lethenteron reissneri; assembly: GCF_015708825.2. Classification (NCBI taxonomy): domain Eukaryota; kingdom Metazoa; phylum Chordata; class Hyperoartia; order Petromyzontiformes; family Petromyzontidae; genus Lethenteron; species Lethenteron reissneri. Next base: position 10,617,836 of record NC_083797.1, on the reverse strand, counting down.
GCCAATTCCACATCCCATTCACATTGAAACGAAACACCAGCAGCAAAAGGACAAAAAAAATCCTTTAAAAGATATATAAAACATCGAGTGCCTTACATTTAAGTAAGCCGAGAACCACGGAGCTAATTCATCGTGAACCAATTTTATTTGATGGGTACAAGATCGGCTTTTCAATCACGCACAGCAAACCTTGTGTAACTCAGTGCACTTAACCCAGAAGAAAATAAGCGCACCCCGACGTTCTAAAGTAAAACAAAGCAAAAAAAAGGCAAAAAGCCCTGCGCACACCCCACAGAAATGTGAAATCTTTGGAGCGATGTCGGCAGCGAGCAAACCCACCCCAACACGCTCACGTGAACAAGGAAGACGCCTTTTACGTTGGCTCGTTTGGTCCACATCCTTGTGCCTCCGTGCGTTTCATACGTAAACTAATGTTCCCCTGTGATTGCTTAATCCGTGAGTAATGATTCAAACTTGCGATGCGCTGCCGCCGCGCACGCCGCTCGCTCACTCGCTCTCATAGAGAGAGAGAACGACTCAGAGGCGCTGGGAGGAACCACAGACGAGCAGGAAGGCAGCCACACGGTCAGCCGGCACTGCCAGCAATTGCCCAAGCTCTGCGGTCTTCCATATATGAAGGTGTTGTCAGTCAATTGATGTGTGTTTACACGTTGGAGAAAACCGTAGCGCCTGGAGAAAACCTGCGCTTGCGAGGGGGAAACACTCTATCCCATACAGACGGAACAGTTGGAGTCCACATTTTTGCCGCACCGCATTCTCCCGGAGAGCCCAGGGTATGGCGGCACCTCGATGTCTACGGCAGGGGAATTTGGCAACATTTGTGCAGTGATCCACCAACCCTCGCAGGATCACAGGCCACGTGCAGCGCAGCTACCAGCGTGCAGCTGTCTGCCGCGTCTCCCGCAGTGTCTGCCTCTGGCCCGTGGTGCTCTGCGCTGTGTCTGTGTGTGCGTGCAGGGAGCGGTAGCGTAGCGGTTTAGCGTTCTGCCCTACGAACTCGACGACTCGAGTTCACGGCCATGAACATTGACGATTATCTGAATCTGTCCAGGGCCCTCCCCTAGGTTGACTGAGCCTCAAATGAGTACCTGGTGCAGCGTGCAAACATCGCCACTCGGGAGACGAAGGCGGCCGGGCGCGGTGCAGGCCACCCACCTCCCTCGTGCGCCGTGCCGGCCTTCGTACGTGCTACTCGCTAACAGCACTTGCCCCAACGGTCTGTGAAAGCTCACACGGGTTGGGGGGAATTTTGTCTCTGTGCAGGACTACCTCACCGACCTCATCACCAACGACAGCATCTCGTTCTTCCGCCGCTCCAAGCAGGAGTTCCCGCTGAGGCCCGTCCTCATGGTGGTGAGCCACGCGGCCCCGCACGGCCCCGAGGACTCGGCGCCGCAGTACGCGGACGCGTTCCCCAACGTCACGCAGCACGTGTGAGTCTCTCGCTCGCTCTCTGGGCGACGCCGCATGGGTTCGACCGCCGACCCGGGTTTGCCTCTCCGTGTGGACTTTGTTTTGCCCTCTCTCACTCTCACCCACAGTTCTGCGTGGGTTTCTAACCGGGTTCTCTGCTTTCCTCCCATAGCTAAAACATTTTAAGGGTGCTTCAACAATGTTTTTAACACCTATGTGGGACTATCGTTTTTAATGACACGTGCCTGGAATCTTCTCGAGGTGGTCTCCAGAGCCTGTTAGCAAGCACCTATGAAGGCCGGCACGGCACACGAGGGGGTGGGTGGCCAACACCACGCCCGGCCGCCTTTGTCTCCCTCCTGGCACTGTTTATACATTGCACCAGGTACTCATTTGAGGCTGAGTCGCCCTAGGGGAGGCCCAGGACCGGTTCAGATAATCGTCACTTGTGTTGGCCGTGAGCGGGAATCGAACTCGGGTCACCGGGTTCATAGCGCCGCGTGCTAACCGCTACACTACCGCTTCCAACGCACATATACACACACATATATACATAAACACAGGGATTAATTTCTGGAGCTCTTGGAAACTATTCTGCACCCCAACCTCTCCACGGGGTGCAGGCGGTTGGGGCTCCATGTAAAAAAATGAAGCTCTGCATAGACACACAGACGTGCACACACGTGAACGTATACGTATACTGCGATCCTCATCATCGCCACCGCCACTTTCATCATCATCATCATCGCCGTCATATTCATCTCCATAATCACCTTTGTCTATAAAAGCAGACCTAATTAGAGAACTGTCGCCCACACACACACACATCAGCTTGTATGGTGTTCATGTGCGTTCTTTTGTATTTTTCAACTCGGATTTGAACTTTATTTCAGCTGGGAGGGCCCATAGAGCTAAGGAGCTCTTTTACAAGGCATCAACTCATTGAGGCCTTGAGCGAGTGGCCCTCTTTATAATGAGTTTATAAATATATGAATTATGTACTTACCTCGACGATGCATTTCAATGCACTGGATCAGTATCGATGCTTCGGAGTGTTGTTAAGCCTTGTGTTAAAAATGAAAAAAACCTTTTTTTTATGAATAGAACCTGAGTGATGAATAGTTACGATGATGGAACAAGTTGAAATGTGTTGACTTCCCACGTTAAAACAGGAAGGGACGTTGACACGCTCACTGGTGATGTGCAGCCTAGCTTGGTTAGCATGAGAATGTAAACACCTCGCGATCCCCATTGTCTTCGTGACCAAGTATCCCTTACATAAGCAGCTTAACAAAGACTGTCACGGCCTCTGTTGTGACTGGCCCCACAGCTCATCCCGGCTCGGAATGTTTTGGTGTATCCAACAACATCCAACTCATCTCAGGACACTCGCTCTGGAGTCGCTTGACCCGGCTGAACCGCTAATTGTCATAAACACGGCCGGCAACGTGCGCTTGGCGTGGCGTCCGGGCGGGCAGCGTGATGTGTGATGTCTTCACTCGCCATGTTTTGGGCTCATGAGCCGTGTGGCGCTGAAAGCTCGAAAGATAACAGCTCTGAATAACAGCCCGGCGCGGTTGTAACGCGGCGATGCGCCCGCTCGCCATGGTGGTTCGCGTGGAGATCCGCTGTCGATGTTTGTATGCAGCAGCGTTCAAAATGCAGGATGTTTACCAGGCCACACACGAATGTGCCACGTGTGTTAGCGTCGGGTTCGCTGATGAGCGGTGGAATGTTGTACGTGGGTGCCGTGAGTGGCACGGTGACGAGTGACTTTGTCTGTGCTCAGGCAGGGTGAGAGTGGGGCTGTGTGAGTCACTTTGTCTGTGCTCAGGCAGGGTGAGAGTGGGGCTGTGACGAGTCACTTTGTCTGTGCTCAGGCAGGGTGAGAGTGGAGCTGTGACGAGTCACTTTGTCTGACCCTGCTCAGGCAGGGTGAGAGTGGGGGTTGTGTGAGTCACTTTGTCTGATCCTGCTCAGGCAGGGTGGGTGGTTCTTGTTCATCGTCGTAGTTACGCGGCTGGGGTTTCTAACGGGCTTAGCTGTGGCAAGATGTTAACTACCTCGCCTGGTATACAGGAGGTCATAGGTTCGATACCGACCCTGATGCTTGTATATTTGCATTTTGCATGTTCTCCCTGTGGTCGTATAGATTCTTCTCCGAGTCCTCCGGTTTTCCCCTCCACATTTAGAATTAACAAGCGTTTAGAGTAATTAGCTGCTTTAAATTTGCATATGGTAGTTAGCCATTCCGGTCAACGCAGGCTGGGAGCGTTTACACAGGAGCATAGCAAGTATTCTATAGGTCTACCACAGTGGCGTATGACGCATTGCCCATGACACAGTGCGGTGCCTGTGACAACCTGGCATGCATAGTGGTCACCCATCCCAAGTACAATCTCACCCCCGCTTAGTTTCTGAGGTCTGAAGAGACCGGCACATTCCGGGTGATTTGTTCACAGGCATTACGTAGTTATGGATAATACATTTCTCGCCTAAACTCAAATTCCCTATCACACGTAGTCAATTACAGTGGCTGTTTGGTTCACGGCAATGAGCCGTTATCCGTGCGAGTAGCTTCTGTTTAGTGTGCGACTCTGGTCTGCCGATCGCACTGGAGTGCGTTCAAATTTAGCGGCAGCAGGAGGAATCGTCAGGTCTCAAGGGGTGCAGTGGTGGTGGCACTGGGCATCAGAAAATGCAAGCAAATGCTCAGCGCCCCAAGCAGCTGAAGGAACCCTGGATTCATGAAAATATAGGGATGTATCAACCAATTTTAAATTCAAATTCGCTTAAAAATAGCAAGTTAAATAACTTAGCAATCCCATTTATTTCGTCTCATCTCAATCTTGCATGCATCTCTCATCTCACTACATATCTATGTGTGTCTACGTATGCCTAATCCCATTTCCCCATATCCCTTGTCTGCATTTATTTTCCCATCTCACTCGAATTTTTATGAATTAGGTGTCTAGCGCCAATTCTAATATTTTCATTGGCAAGAGTGACATGGATCACCAATGTGACAGAAGCAAATCAAATACCAATAAGGTACAGCAATGAGGCGAATAGGAATCGGCGCAAAAACAACTGCGTCGTAACGGGTAAAATCAATAACACTGCGCAAACATAAATGAATGAGGAATAATACATTCCCTGGAGCGCAAGTCGTGTCGGGAAGATTATCTTTTCGAGCGATCGTAGTGAAATTTGCTATTGAGTTAAAGAAACGCAAAACAGGAAAGCGGATGACACGACAGCTTGGACGCGAGCGGTGGGCCACACCCAATCAGACTGGATCGCAAAAGTCTGGGTAGCGAACCATTACCCCTCAACATCAGCATCAGCAGCGTGCCACTGGTGCCGCTGGCCACCCATTTGCACGGAGTGAAAGCGGTGTGTGGGAGCGACAGAGGCCCGCCCGCCCGTGTTGTGAAAGACAATCTTACGCGCGCCGCCTCATTACCGCTGGGAGCTCCCCGGCATGAGCAGTTTTGTTAACGTCTGGGTAAATAAGCGGCGCCTTAACTTCGGGGGCAGGGGGCGGTGGGTGACAGCGTGCCTTTGGCTCTCCTCTCAGTGTCGCCTTCATTACTGAACGCAAATAAACAGAGGCGAGACAACCTGAAGGGCAGCCCCGTGCTAAAACACTCGCCCCCCCGATCGCAAAAGCAACTTCTTTTTTTTTTTAAAGTGAGGACGCATTTGATTTGTTTTGCCCTCCAATCGCATTTTATTTCATTCGTTGTGTGAAACAGTCGCTTCTCTGAGCTGATGATGCCTTTGCTTGCCAATCAGGACTCGTCCTACCCTCTAGTGGGGTAATTGGAACACGGCAGCAATCGTTTCTTGTAAATCTGGGCCATAATTGAAGGGCGCGATGCACATTGATGAATGTAGAAGGCGTCGGGGGTATATATTGACAAAAGTTCGCCCTTGGGTGGCAAAAGTCATCTAAAGCAAAACAACGAATATTTAAAGAAAAACAAATATTTTATGGCCGAGTTAAAATTATGATAATACCCCCCCTCCCCCACAAGCATACTGTTTTATCATGAGATGTTGTTTGACCATACCTCACTATGCTGGCCAGTGCATGTTGGTGAAGGGAAGGGCTCAGAATAAATTCAGATGTCATTCGCCACTGATGTTAGCCGTGGCCGGGAATACACTGACGGTGGCCGTGTTCATAGTTGCAGTGCGCTAACTACTGCGCCACCACTCCTCCCTGTAGATTACAGTATATTTTTGGTCGATATTTTAAGTTGGATGACAGCATACATTTTTTTTAGACTTCATTATTAGAAGTTCTGGGGTTTTACCAAACAATGGCATTGTCCTACAACCGTCCAATGCGCATTCCTATCGCAGTGAGACCACGCTTGTCTGTGAGTGTCAGCTTACACAGACACGCAGACAAATATACACTTCGCAATCTTACGCAATCATAATAGCATTATCTGGCAGATGAATGAATGGCTTTGATGATGAGATGCTCGAAATCCTCCCACCAACCGAGTACAAGTAAATCACCTATGGTCATGAGCTTTGGGTAATGACCTAAAGGATGAGATCACGGGTACAAGGGGCCGAAATGAGGTTTCTCCGCAGGGTTGCCGGGCTCACTCCTCTGTGACCGGGTGAGGAACTCGGTAATCCGGGAGAGCCTCAGAGTCGAGTCGCTGCTCCTCCGGATCGAGAGGAGCCAGCTCAGGTGGTTTGGGCACCTTGTAAGGATGCCCCCCCCCCAGCCCCCCGGTAGACTCCCCCTGTAACTCTACCGGGCACGTCCCGCTGGGCGAAGACCCCGGGACCGGCCCAGGGCACGCTGGTGGGACTATGTCGCTCGGCTGGCCTAGGAACGCCTGGGAATTCCACGGAAAGAGCTAGAGTCTGTGTATGGTAGTGTTGAGTGTAGTGTAATAGTGTATAGTCTTATAGTGCTGGAGTCTGTTGCCAGGGACAGGGAGGTCTAGACCGCCCTACTCAACATGCTGCCGCCGCGACCCTCACCAGGTTAAGCGGATTGAGAAACGAACAAACAAACGAACAAATTCTCTTGGTGATATTTTTTTTTTTTAGGATCCATACATTGATGTCATAAACACACAAGAACACAATTTAATAAGTGAACGTCTGCCAAGGGCTATGAAGAGCTGTCACAGCTGTGGCCTAGATGTCTCCGCATCGGGCCTATCATCTTGCCTCACAACCGAATTACGCTCAAATCGGCCTTCAGACCACCCCTGTAGCAATAGCCTGTGACACCAACGCATGCCGATAGTCATCTTGAATTTGGGAACCCCCGAGGTTTGAAGGACAGATGAGGCAGGTGCTTCACTGTAAATGATAAACACTCTACCCATCGCTGTGATCTCTAAAATATGACTGGCCACTTGCCACTGTCGCGAAAGAGAGCTATGGCACGGTCTACGTTTGTTATTTAAAGAATTTACTTGGAAATTACTGTCAAGACTATATGCCCTAATAATGTCTCATTTAATCATATTCTTGGTTCTTTCAGTAATGTTACAGAGATAGAAAATAAAAATAGATTAAAAATAAAAGCAAAAAATCACGACGTTTCGATCGCAGCACAAGCGGTCTTCAACAGACGGAGATAAGAAGACCGCTTGTGTTGCCATCGAAACGTCGTGGTTTTTTTACTTTTATTTTTTATTGTAATTTATTTTTACTTTTATTTTTATTCTCTATCTACGTGACTTTACCGAAAGAACCAAGAATGTGAATTCCTGCAGTCACGAAAGTTTTAAGTCTCATTTAAGCCTTTTCAATTCAAGACGTGCCTCAAAATTGAGCTGCTTTATATATCCCAAGATTAAACACTACATTGTAAAATCGTTATTTACATCTAACACACAGTAACAATATTGCTCTCTTGAATATCAGAACTGTCTCTTGTCTGTTTTAAATGGTCCTTGTTTATTTTAATGCTTGTTTTAATGGACAATTGCACTCATTTCGACGAAATTTGTGGAATTTTGCTTAAATAACACTTTACAAACGACTGCTGCTGTTAATTAACGTTCCATATAAATTTACTTTTTCTAGAATGTTTTTAACATATTAACAACACACGGCGTCAGACTTTTCTTCTTTTCCCCAACACTTTAATTTATTCCAATTGCGCTTTGGCCGGCCATCATGTCAGTTTGTGGAGGTCTTTGCTCGCGACTTATTTAAACGGTGATGGGAGTAGTCTCTGGAACCGGTGTTAAGACGCAAGACGAAAAAAGCAAAAACCCACCCACATGTGGCCATATGGTTCGATTGGGACGAGTGCTGTTGGTGAGGACCAACTGAGGTTAGAATGGTGCACCTGGAGTGGGGGTGGAGTGGGGGCATGGGGAGTGGAGGGGTGGGAAACGTAGCCAGCACCATACCTGGCCACCTCTATTTCCCCCCCTTCCCAGTGCTGATGTTGACATACCACACTGCGCACTCGTTTAAGGCTGACGTGACCGTGGCGAGACCCAAAAACAAGTTCAGATACCGCTTGCCGATGATGTTATCCGTGGCCGGTAATGGAACTCGGGTCGCTGAGTTCGCAGCACCAGTAGGTTGACCACTGTGCCACACAGGCGCACGCACCAGAGGTCGCAAACGGGTTTTGATTCTTTACCCGTACCCGTACCCGGCCGCACCAGGGTCGCAAACGGGTAGCTGTACCCAGACCCGGCCGTACCCTACCCGTACCCGGCCAGGTACGGGTATCGGGTACCTGATTGCGACCTCTGGGATGAAGCCATGTTGCAGGCGCGGGTGGATTGATTCTTGGAACTTTAATTGTGAGAAGAGACAAGACGTTGGGAAATGAGTGACAAACGGTTACTCACCAGTGACTCACGGCCTACCCGTACCCGGCCGGGTACGGGTAGCCAGGTATTGGGTAGGATACGGGTATCGGGTACCCGGTTGCGACCTCTGGCACGCACACACAATGACAGAGAAAAACTTGTGGGGGCAAGTGTTGCTCGCGAGCGCCCACGAAAACCCACCACACGAGGGGGTGGGTGGTCAATGCCGCGCCCTGCCGCCTTTGTCTCCCTAGTGGCGATGTTCAAATACCGCACCAGGTACTCATTTGCGGCTGAGTCGACCTTGGGGAGGTTCGGGATAGGTTACGTTTTTCGCCAATGTTATTGGTCACATGAAGCAGGAAGGGAACTTGGGTTTACGGGTTCGAAGCACCAGCACGCTAACCTCAGCACTCTTGCTCCGCACACGCAACAACAACAATAACCGCCGTTCGCCACTAAGTGGCGGTGACGTCCCCACGACGCTTGTTCCAGGCCATGTGCACCTTAGCGCCACGTGAAGTGTCGATAGCCCGCTGGCAGGAGGTTACGGGGCAGACCCAGGTGCTACAGGTCGACTGACTGAGATGACTGAGATGACTGGCTGATGCACCACCTGTGCCCCTACTGTGCCAACTTGCTGTGCTTTAGCCACCCGGCACGCACACACAGACACGCATTCACTGCTGTAAACTGCTTCTGTGGATTTCTATTGCAAAGATAATATTGCTGATCGGGTTCAGGGAGGCCTCCTTTATTTCCTCAATGACGTGGATCTGCAGAGCCACAGAACAGTGGCTTTTCAGAATGTTCCCATCTACTTGTTAAGCTGTTTAAGCCCAGGAAAAGATTACTGTCTGTCAGGATGAGCAAGAAGGATAGGAAACTATTTCTGTCGTGGGATTTTTCTCCCCTATTAAAATTCAACAGCGCAGGGTTTTTATTCTTAGGTCTCACAAAATTCCACAGTTTTGACCACTTGCTTGTCACTCGTGAGGCATTAGATACAACAGTCTTCGGTGAGAGCAGACAACAAAACAGAGGCAACAGGTAGTGGAATCCATGAACACTGGCTTATGGTTTTGGTGTATATATTATTACATTCTTTGATCATTTATTACGTAAACTGATGTATATTTCTTTGTGGTTGGGGTTGTGCAGTGGTCCAGAGCACATGGCTCGCAAACGGAAGGTTGAGAGTTCAAATCCCAATTAAGGCTAGACGCAGCCCTTGTACCGTTCGATAAAATAAGTGCCACTTTGTGGAAGTAGTCAACAGTGGTTCATTCTCACCTCCCTGCCATAGGAATGTGGAATTTCCATTGTTGATGGAGTGTTGTAAACAGATGAGGACTGCCCCGCGCTCGTGTGAGCTGGAAGCCACGAGCGTTTATTTGGTGCACAAGCCAATTTTATTTTATCTTACAGTGGTTTGATTCAGTTGTGTTTTCTGACTTGCCGCTATGGCATATATTCTTTGAAATTATGCTGCCTTTAAAGTACTCCTTTTTTACACAGCACAGACGTGTGGTTTGTTTTACAAATCCTTTGACCAAACTCCCTATGAGCGACATCGTTCCACCTATGCTTGTGCGTTCTCCTCGTGCACAGCGGCGCTGGGGTTTGGCGGAAGGGAGTGACGATCGGCGCACTAACTCTGTTCCGCGTTACACCCTGCGCTCCCCCCCTCCCCCCCCCCCCCACAAACAGGACCCCGAGCTACAACTACGGGCCCAACCACGACAAGCACTGGTTCGTGAGCCACACGGGGCGGATGCTGCCCATCCACATGGAGTTCACCAATGTCCTCCAGCGCAAGCGGCTGCAGACGTTGCTGTCTGTTGACGACTCCGTGCAGAGGGTATGCCACGGCCTCCTCCCCTGCGTTCGGCGGCGGCGGTGGTGGTAGTGGCAGTGGTGGTGCCATTGTTGTGTCTGCAGTTGTTTGGGGCAGTGGTGATGCCAGGCAGAAGCAAACTCAGAAGCAGGCTTAGGGTCCCAGTTCGCTAAAATACATTTAAAGTTAATTTAAAGGCATGTCTTTTTTTATTCATATATTTGGTTTCAGAATTAAATGTTTTTGCACTTGTGTGCAAAAATAATGTCGTGTATGAAGATTATGTTAATGAAGATGACAATAATAATGATGGTGACCGACTGAAGTCCAGTTAGCCATGACAATCGGTGCTTTTAATAGCAGGCTAAACACATTTCTCGTTTCTTCTGTTGAGTTAAATATTTCTTCGTGCCATGCACGCTTCTGTTTGAGCTTTTTGCTGAATATGGCGTGTTACAAATCTTGAATTTATTGACGGTGATGATGATGATTATGACGATGACAATAATGATGGATGATAATTAACAAGGACCCCCGTGACTGCCTAGTAATTAGCACACAGCACACCAGGAGTGGCGGACACGATGTGCCTGTACATTTGGAGTTTGTATGTTCTCCCCGTGGTCACGTGGATTTTTCTGCGGGGTCCTACGGGTTTTCCCACCACATTTAGAATAGACATCGTGCATTTATGGTATTTGGCACCTGCTATAAATCTCCACGTGATAAACCACCTGATTGAGCTATCATTGTGGTGGCCAGGTCGCTCCTGGAACAAGAGCAATACAGCTAAGTGGGCCTTACCTGGTAAAATAAAAAATAGTTCGTAGTTTAGTTTAAACAGTTCTCCTCTCCGAAATGACACAGTCACAGTGGATGGGGAAAGAGGAATAAAAGAGGGGGCAGGGGGGGAAATTACACAATTAACAAAGTCACAATCACAAGAAATATTCTCTCAACGCTCTCAGGAACCCAAGCTCGCCAGGAGTCGACTTTCACGACAACTCCCTTAAGTTTAGTTTCCCACTCGATCTACCGACGAGTTAACAAACGGGACAGCGCACGCGCCCCCCCCCCCTCCCCCCGTCTCAAATTCGCGTGAAAACTCGTCCCCCTGCCGGATGCCCCACGCCCAGATCTTCACCATGCTGGAGGAGACGGGGGAGCTGGACAACACGTACATAATCTACACGGCCGACCACGGCTACCACCTTGGGCAGTTTGGCCTCGTCAAGGGGAAGTCTCTCCCCTACGAGTTCGACATCCGCGTGCCCTTCTACGTGCGGGGGCCCGACGTGCAGCCTGGAGTCAGGTGAGCCGGTCCGTGGTTCATCGGCGTTGTGCTTTGTACTCTGGGCCACGTCCTTACTCGAGGACGTTGGCGATCGTGGCCTTCCATTGAATTCTGTCCACGATATTAGTCGGGGATGAACATCAATACTTCTAGTTCTGGCCACGTCTCGATTGGCAAATACAGCAGCGGTTTACCACGGCCGTCGGCCGGTTTTATGTCGAGTTTACTCGCGTAGCCTTTGGTTCACAACCTAGCCCGCAAGGCTGCGGGTGGGAGACCATTCAGATGTTGCCATTATCACCGCTCTAGCCACTGTACTGTTGCCATCGCCTTCATAAATGCCATTGTCACCGTCATGATCGTCATCATCATCACCATAGTCAGCCATGTTCACTCTAATGCTGGATTAAGGCCTTCCCAAGCCATTACCATCTCACACCTCCGATTAGCACGGTTTGGCTACGTACGGTGCGAAAGAAGTTCAACATACAAAGATGCATCACTCGCACACCTGCAATGTAATCATCCACCCAGCGCCTGCACATGTGCCAATTTATTTGCTCCATCTCCCCCTGTGGATGTCCTCTCGGACGCGTTACATCCCTCTGCTGCCGCTCGGTTCGCTGTTCTTGACCGATGGCCATTGTCACCTCTCGCGGCGTGTCCTGACCAAGCCCACTTACGTTTCGGAATATTTTCAATGATGTCTTGAACCTGCATGTGCTCTGCAATCCACGTGTTGAACTTTCTGTCCATCAATGTCATTTCAAGGATGCTTCTCTGTACACTTTTCCTGATCCATATTATAGCAGAAAACGTACAACGATCAAGATACACGTATATAATTGTCATTCTCATAGTCATCGCTGCTATCATCAACATCAACTCAATATATTGGCAACGAGTTGCCTCTATGAGACTGACAGGCAAAGTGTATAGATGCTAATGCTCTCCCCGTGGTCGCGTGCGCATTCGAGATTTCTGAACAAAACGCCCGCTCGGCAAAGGACACTTGCGGCGCACTGCTTATTTAAACAGGCTCGGGTAAGAACAACAATAATAATAACGAAAGTTCCCTAAACACAGGCGGAAGACAAAGTCAGGATAAGCTCAATTGAGCATCACCAGCAGTGAGGTCGACCGCTCCGTCTCCACGACCCACTGCCCTGCGTCATCCCTACGTGGCTCTCGTGTCTTTCACGATCGCTCGCGGAACCATGTGACTCGGCCCACCCTGTTGATGCTGCACCTGGGCCCCTGGTTTTTCTGGCTTTTCCCAGAACAGGCCGGGGGCCTGGGACTTTCCTCGACGCTGCCCGTCGCGATTGTCCACAGCCCTGTCGTGCGGCGTACAAAAAACCCCCTTTGTTTGTGCTGCGCCGGTCGCTCGCATCGTTTGGCCAATCGCAGGATCCCCCAGATCGTGCTCAACATCGACCTGGCGCCCACTATGCTGGACATCGCCGGCCTGGACGTCCCTGCCGACATGGACGGGAAGTCGGTGCTCAAGCTGCTGCTGCCCGATCGGCCGACGAACCGGTGGGTGAGCGAGCGGCCGTGACCGGACGCGGCTCGTTCAGCCCCCCCCCCCCCCCGTGGTCAACGTGGGCCGAGTTGATTTAAAACGTCGGAAATAGACGGCGCGGTGCCGCGTGCGTTATGGCGTTTTAGCCGCGTCATCCACGTGCGTTGGCATCTGCCGTCCTGATATGAAACCAAGCCGCTGACGAGAAATCGTAATCAAAAGCGGTCAACCAACACACGCTGAGCAGCAGCCATCTGACTGCACACAGAAAATGAAGCGATAATGCAGGATTACTGATATCTTGGAAGCTGCCACGGTGTAAGGGTCAGCGCGCAATCTCGAGGTCGCCAGTTCGATTCGGTGTCCCGTTGCGGGAGTTGAATGGCGGTGCAGGTTTTTTTTGGATCTCCCCGCTCGCCTCTGTACCAACCGGGTGGCACAAATGGTGAGCCACCGGCTCGGTGTGGAAGAAGAGACCAAAATATTCTCAAGAGGGTCCCCCTAATTAGTTTCTCGCACATTGGCACTAGCAGACAATTACAAAGCTGAGCCACTACCTTCAACCGACACCTGCCTTTGGCGTTCTCATTACACCGGTAGCCTGACAGCTCCTTGCGACGCCGCTTGTGGTTCATCGCAGCGCCGCACCGCAAGCCGCACGCACGCGACTTGCAGGGTCCCCCACAATACGCAGGCCGCGCCGCTCGCAACGATAACACGGCGTTTGCTGTGTCGCGCCCTGCGCACCCCCCCCCCACCCTGATCGTGGACGAGCGTGCTACGGGGGAGGGGAGGGGGAAGTGCACGTGCTTCGAATCCCAGTTGGTGACTCCTCAAAGTTCTTTCTTTGATCCTCTGCTCCAATTTAATTGTTCACAGTCTACGCGAGAGGCATGTGTACCGGACGTATGTTGAATTTCTTTCGCACCGTACGTAGCCAACCGTGCTGATCGGAGGTCATTCCACCACAGGTTCCACCCGAGCCTGAGGAAGATGAAGTCGTGGAGGGACTCGTTCCTCATCGAGAGAGGGTACGAGCGCGTGCGCCACCACCTCAGTGTTGTTCTTGTTGTTTTTTGTTTAATGTGACCTGCAGGGTACTTCATAGCTGTGTCTGGGAAATATTATGCCGTCCATTCGAAGACACTTTATATTATTTTACGAAAACTTCAAAACACACGTTCGTGCCTTTTCAGTATTTTTTTTCAAGGGAGTCTATGGGCTACATATTTCTCTGCTATGTCATGCATCTGTCCATCGATCTGTCCAGCCACCTGAAAAATACTTTATATGATCTCATGAAAAGTGCAAAGCCCCTACGCCGTTTGCTATGAAACTTGCACGCAGATTAATTTTCATGCCCAGATCTGTGGGAAGGATTGCCCATAAAACATTTATTTACAAAAATGTGCATTTTCCGTGGGTCTACCAGAGCACTTAGCATGCAAGCATTTAAACGCGTGCGTGTGCCTGTTAGGTCTTGTGCCTAATGGTGTGGAAGCTCCCTTAGTGCATTCACTTCTGTAGCATTTTTTTTATTGTGGACTAAAAGGGACTTTCACTGTCGAATATCCGCTTAGGAGTATGGCACATATGATCCCCTACCCTCCTTTGCAAGTATTTTTATATGTTCGTGTGTGTATGTGTGATTGTGTGGGGAGCGGTGGTGCAGCGGTGAGCGCACTGCGCTACAAACCCGCTGACGGTCAACACCAGTGATGATTATATCTGAACTGGTCTTGGGCCTCCGCTAGGTCGACCCAGTCTCAAATGAGTACCTGGTGTGTAAGCAGGGAGATAAAAGCGGTTCGTAGCGCAGCACGCCAACCGACACATACACGCACACATCCCTGCGAGCGCCGGACCCACGCGTGCGTTCACGCGCGTGCCTCTTTGACGGAACGCTGCGTGCGCATCGGGCCTGCAGGAAGATGTTCCGTGTGAAGGATGCCAGCGGCTCTGCACACACCAACCTCCTGCCCAAGTACGAGCGCATGCGGGAGATCTGCCAGCGCGCCGAGTACCAGACGCCCTGCCAACAGCCCGCACAGGCAAGTGGCCAGCGTTCCACCTCTCTTTCTTTCACACACACAAAGACAAAGATCCCCACCCCCGTAGAGCCTCAACATACTTTTGGGACAAGTGCTGTTTGTGAGTAGCACTTATAAAGGCCGGCACGGCACACGAGGGGGTGGTTGGCCAGCACCACGCCCCCACCGCCTTTGTTTCCCCAGTGCTTATAATAATAATCACATATATTTGTAAGGCGCATTTCATACGTAGATCCCAATATGCCTTGTATGGAAAGCAGCTAATAAACAGAATCAGGGTAAATCGCCAGAACTCGGGGATGAAAACCAATTGGTGTCTTAAGATGGACTTGCATATCTGGTACAATCGTCACTGGTATTGGCCGCCGGGTTTGTATTCGCAGCGGGTTAACCTTTACCCTACGCCTCGCTCTCTCACTCACACGCACACACACACACGCACACATGACGTTTCCCATCCTTGCCCCTCCCTCGCCGCACCAGCCAAGGCCCCCTTCAAGTTCTTTACTGCTCGGTTATCATTCTCCAACCAGTGGCAGGGATTTTAGTCGCCAATCAAAATCTGTGAGTAGCAGCGGAGGTGTGAGTGCTCAGAGCAGTACAAAGTCAGGTCAAGTTAACGCACGTAGGGGCTTCACCCCCCGAGCAAGGAGTTTATAAATCAAATCAAAAGCTAATTCATATTATCTTGGGCTTTTTGTGTGTGCAGTCACCGGTGATCAGTGTCAGACGATTTAATCACCGCACTTGAAAATATATTAAAAATGCAGGCGGCAAAAACCGAAGATTCGAACCCAGAATCTCAGCGGAGCCCGCTCAGCGGCCCTGTGTTTATTAACCCCACGAGCCACCGGGTGACCCCCGTGTCTGTCACCCCCACATCTGTCTCACAGTCTCAATGCCTCCACCTCCGCCCGGTGCCCCCCCCCCCCACCCCAGAAGTGGCAGTGCGTGGAAGACAGCCTGGGCAAGCTGCGTCTCAACAAGTGCAAGAGCTCGCTGCCGCACGGGAGCGTGCGTCGCGCCGCGGGCGGCGGGCGGAGCGCCCTGCGGGGCAGGGGCCGCTTCGCGCAGCGAGGGGGCGGCCGCAAGAACGACGACGACGACGATGACGTCGAGGCGGAGGGGGAGGGTGAGGAGCGGGAGGATGGAAGCGAGTGCGTGTGCCCCGACAACACGGGGGGAGCCCTGATCCCGCGGCTCAGCAAGGCCGAGCGGAGGAGCCAGCGCAAGTTCCTCAAGACTCACCTCACCCAGAGTAAGGGCCGGGGCGGGACGGTCTCATGAAACGGTCCCGTCACTAAACGGGTGTGGTACGACAAAGAGAAAATGTTACGATACGATATCTGTTTTTGTCCGGCGTTCGTTCTTGCCGTGGCTGTCGTCCCGTGTGTACACGGAGGACAGCCGCCACTGGTATTCAATATTGTACCAGGATTCTTGGACAAGGTGTTAAGAATTCCAGAAGGGGGGGGGGGGGGGCAAAGCCTTCGGCAGGTAGGGCTTTGCCCCGACAGGGCTGTCCACCGCCGTTCTGTCTTTTATCTTCTGCTGCTGCAGCTGCTGTCATTTCACCGACTTGGTCAGCATCCGTGCAATTTTTTTTCCCACTTCTCCTTCTGTCGCAGAAGCAGAGCAACAACTACAATTTCACGTTCAGGAGGCCAATCCAGATAACCGCACTTCGCCTGCGAGGGTCCCTCAATGCTCAGTTGGAGGATCCTTGCGCCAGGGCTTCTCTTTGCACGTCGTTGTTTGGCCCTCAAGAGCTCGTCTTTTCTCTTGTTGTTGTTGTTCTGGAGAGCAGGAGATCGATGATCGATGTTCACTTGCCACGCTGATGGAAATTCGTCGTGATTTCTCACTTAACAGAGTGGGCTGCGCCACAGGCTTCCGTCTTCCACTCCAATGCCGCAGTCACACGTGGATGGCACGCACAGAACCCCTTTGGGCATTCATTAATGCACGGTGCACCTCCTGTGAGCCTTGCCATCGGGAGATATAATATTAAAAATAATAGGCTCTTTACGTGGAGGCTCTTGTACAAAACCACTTGAAGGTGCTCATGACGATAAAAACAGTACTGTTTTTAATGTCTCCCCACCGATTCTTTTCATCGTGGAATGTTTCTCCAAAGTATCCGCATTTGTTGAATCTCCCGTTGCGTTTGTCGAGCTGTCTCTCTCATCCTTCTTTCTTCCTGTGTACACGTCTTGCTTTACTTTTGTGTCTTCTTTTCAAATTGTGCACATTTATATCCTGCAACACAACACACACATAAACACGCCACCTTACGCAAACGCTAATAGCCCCTTCCCCCACTGTGCGTCCATGCACAGGGGGTGACGGAGACAATGTGCGGAAAAACACCGGAACTTTTTACTCAAATGAATCTAACGCCAACGTGACCGGCATAGGCACGGAAGGGGGTGATGGAGCGAGTCAACTCTCAACCGGGATTTGAGCTCGTTGGCTTTACAATTGCCCGATGTCCGCTCTCGCCGCTGAGCTGCCTGGCTCCCGGTTGCCTTTGGCTGAGCGAGATTGCGAAGACGGAGCGTGCGTTGTCGCGGCCGCAGTGGGCACCACGGGGCTCCCACGGGGCGTGCACATCTGCCACTCGGCACCAGGGCCAATTGCAATCAGGCAGGCGGGCTGCAGCGTTTCCTCCGACGTTACATTTTTGGAACCTGACGGAACGCGCTGGCGAGCAATCAATTTGGTGAATGCGCATAGTTTACGTGGCCGCGTAATTTCGACCAGTGAGCGATTCAGTATGGAAATCGAAAATTGCTCATTTGTATCGCTCGGATTTTATATTTCCGTTCGTGGTACATATTTGGTAGTTGAAGGTGGGTTGTTATTTTTCTTTTACTCAAAGACAAAAATCCCAAAGTAATTATGTTTAGTATGGTATTATCCCTGTACTGCAGAAAGCCATATTTGGCTTGTGGATATTGCACGAGTATATCAAGTGTGGGGCCTAATTACTTGCTGTTGCTGGGCAGTGCTTGATTATGATGTTTTGTGATGGCAAACATCCATCAGTGTCTCCTCAGCTTACGTAAACTCATCTCGATGCCCGAAAGAGCAATGTGGCAGCACTCATCTCCATAGGCCACCCTGAGCTCGTGGTAATTCTAAATTCCAAAAATGTTGACTGGCATTTGTCAGCAACAGAAAGGAACTGATTTCCACATTTTCATATTTTTTTGCATACGGGAATCATTAAATTGGTGGAACATTTTTAAATATATATACAGGGTGCTTAAAAATGTTTTAATACTTCTATGGGACGATCGTGTTTAATGCAAAAAGAACTGATAATACACTGTAACATGATAACAAATGAATGTTAATTGCTTCAAAAAGTCAGTCTCCATTTGTTCACCATCATTGTCAACGCGTGCCTGGAATCTTCTCCAGGTGGTCTCCCGAGCCTGGAGGCACATTTATCGTGGTATTGTTGCAAATTCTCGGAAGTGTTAACATTTTTTTGAAGCACCGTATAAATAGATAGATACTCTAAAAGAGTCACAAAATAAGTATTTTTTTCAAGCGAGGTCTGGGTTTCAATAGTTACAGTAAACAACAAAAGCTCGTGAGATGCACTGGCTGCTGTGACTGATGGACATATCATCATCCGTACTTCATATTCCGACTGCGCCTCCCATGCAGCTAATCTCAATACGACCTGTAGCAGGGGACCCCAGTGGCAGCTGTCCCTGTGAGGCACAAGATGAATCCAGCACCAGCCAGCGAGTCGCCATTAATATACGGTGGCGAGATGTTAACTACCTTGCCTGATATACAGGAGGTCGTGGGTTCGTCCCAACCCTGATGCCTGTATATTTGGAGTTTGCGTGTCTCTCTCCCCATGGTCACGTGGATTTTTCCCAGGGTCCTCCGGTTTTTGCCTCCGCATTTAGAGTGGCTGGCTGTTAGAAATGTAAATGTGGCAGAGGTGGGACAAAGTCATTGTTATGCAAGTCCAAGTCGAGTCTGAAGTCATCAAATTCATGACTCGAGTCTGACTCGAGTCCAAGTCACATGACTCGAGTCCACATCTCAGAGGTGGGACAAAGTCATTGTTATGCAAGTCCAAGTCGAGTCTGAAGTCATCAAATTCATGACTCGAGTCTGACTCGAGTCCAAGTCACATGACTCGAGTCCACACCTCTGAAATGTGGTAAACCACTTCGTGGAGCTATCAATTGTTGCCAGGTGGCTTCCCAATGAAGCAATTCGCGAATTGATTGATGAAATTTGACAAACTGGTAACGGTATTCTTCGCTGGCTGCGTGTGGCCAGAGTACAAGCCTCGCTTCCTGCGACCCCGAGCCGTCGAGCTCTCGGAGGAGGAGGACCAAGAACGAGAAGAAGAAGGAGAAGAAGGAGGAGTAGAAGGCGGAGACACCTCGGAGGAGGAGCTAGAGAATCCGGGAGATCCACCGAATGGACCGGCTCACCTCGATGCTGGACAGGAAGAGTCTGGCGCCCACGAAGCCGCCAGGCGGCTCTCCCGGCGGCACGCGGCACCGGGCAGGGGCGGCGGTGGCTGGCCGCAGGGCCGGGCGACGCGCGTCAAGGCCACCAAGAAGAAGGGTCTGCTGAGCCGCAAGAAGACCATCGCGTTGTCTCCGTCGCACAAGGTCACGCGCAGGTAGCCCGACGCCGCCGCTGTCGCTCGGAAAGTTTGTGCACGAGCGTCTTCGTCGCTCTGTTGTTGTTGTTTTCGTCGGCCTGTGACTTCTCACTGCTGGGAAAAGCTGCCCCCCTATATTATTCCAAAGTGGACATCTGTGAAAAAGAGCCTCATAGCTCATCGGATTCCTCCAGTATGAATAAATGTTCTGCTTCTGAGCATGGGGTGGTGATAATAGTGGTGGTGGTGGTGTTATCCGTGAAGGAGCGTGCGGCGGTGCTCATCTTTGTTTGTGGCCCCGGTGCGTATTCCACATTGCTATGGCGGGAGCCAGACACTCCATAAACAACCGATGTCACATGGAGCGTTTGTGATGTATGTAGCTTTTTATGACCATTGAGGTGGTGCTTCGGGGTTATAACAACAATGTCCTTTATGCAGGGAAGACTCAAGCGGATCTTATTTGACAGGTGGTGGCCGATTCATTTCACGTTCGTTTAATGTAAATACACCCGAAGTGTCTCTTAGACTACGCAAACCTGGGGGATGGTGGCGCTCATTTACATTGGAGGGACTGAACTGGGAGTAAAAATTCCACATTCATATGCTGGGAGCCAGTCTTTCATCCGGCTTTCACCGCTTATTTTGTATGCCCTCATGGGCATAGCTGGACTACCGTATATCAGCACTTACCATCATTGTGTGTATGTATGTTAAACTTCTTTCACGCTCTACGTAGACAGCCGTGCTAATCAGAGGTGCGGGGGAAGGACAACAAACTAAACACAAAAAGCAGTTCTGAAGAAATTGGTTTTCAATCTAGATTTTTTTTTAATGCATAGCTCCAGTGGCTTCCTAGTATCGGAAGGAAGAAAGAGCAGAAGTGCATCTGAAAGCGCTGCACGATGCTGTGTGACCTGTCTTTGCTCGATGGCTAGCCAAGAACCGCTGCTGCGAGGATGACCGGATTATGCTCCTTGACGAGATCAGCAAGTTGTAGTCATGAAATACTGCAATGGGGAAGGCTGCTTGTGATGACCCTGTCAAAGGGAATGATGCTTGCAGCCCGTGCTGGTTTTGGCCCATTGGGGGTCCCTAAGTACAACATATTTCTGTGCCACCCCCACCCCCCCCTTTTGAGTTCACGAATTCCTCGTTAGATGACAGAAGAGACTTAGGCAAGCGATAGAGATGTAGTGGGACGAGAGAAATGTGGATGAAAGCTCGAGGTGTAGTGAAATGGGATGGTGACAGTTACAGATGAGATGTAGTGAAATGAGAGCTATGTAGACAAGACACAGAGATGCAGTGAGAGGAGACATTAATTAGCCTGATTAAGAAACTTTTTACCTCGTGTTTATTGGGATTTGAATTCACGATGATGTTTGGTGCATCCATATTTCGTCGGCTGCTTGAACTGCTTGGGGATCCTGAGATTTATCCGAGTTGGCTCATGCCTCGCACCGCCACTCCTTGCAGCCTGGCCTCGCTGCGAGAGGCTTCTCACGTAAGGTGACAGATCTCCTCTCGCCGTGAATAAATTTCCTCTGGTGCTCGCGCGCGTGCCCTTTGATGTGAATCCACCAGAGCGGATACCGCTCGCGCTGCACGCATAAATGAAGAGGAGAAAAAACAACGCACGAATGAGCGGAGGAATGGGTGAAAGAATTAACTTTAAATAAACAAAGCAGTGTGTGGGCCTCATTCCGCTGGCTCGCGTCGATGCACACGTGCAAAAGAAATGGGCGGAAGCGCTCGGCGTTCACCAAATGCATCGGTTTCTCAAGCGCGAGGCCGTTCGCTAACTTTTGATATGTGCCGATGTAAAGGTTTCAATCATCGCAAATTTCACGCCATGTCGTTTTACATTCTCAAACCCACGTTTCCAAAAGGCGTATTTATTTCCTCACTTCAAATTCACCTTCAACAATTGCCCCGGACATGTGTGTACTATATGCTGCTTTGTTCTTGAACCTTTACAAAATGTGGTACGATTTTAATGGGGGCAGCTCCCACGGATTTCTTTCTTGCCCAAGCCCTGCCTGCGAGCCTCTTATTCCATGTGTTAATGCCGCCCGTGCAGGTGTTATATTTTCTCCAACAACACGGTGGGCTGCGATAACGTGGTCTACTCTTCCATCAAGGCGTGGAAGCATCACAAGGGCATAGTGGAGCATCAGGTAAGGCACTTGCAGACGACAGAACAAGGCAAAGGCAAAGATCCCCCGTGTAGCCTTAACAGACTGCTGGGACAAGTGCTGTTAGCGAGCACCTACGAAGGCCGGCACGGCACACAAAGGGAGTGGAGTGGCCAGTGCCACGCCCGTCCGCTTTTGTCTCCCAAATGGCAATGTTTGCACACTGCATCAGGGATTCATTTGAGGCTGAGTGGACATAGGGGAGGCCCTGGATAGATTCAGATAATCTTCACTGTTGATGGGTGTGAGCAGGAATCGAACTCGGGTCGCGGGGTTCGTAGGGCAGAGCGCTAAACCGCTACCCCACCGCTCCCTGGACACACGCACACATACAGCGCAGTGCAACACCGGCCAGAGGCAAACACGCGCGTGCACACACATACAGATAGAGAGCCTCGTAAACATGTGCGTGCAGCGTTATAGGCTGCTGGAGTGAGCGATGTTAGCAAGCGCACATTAAGGCACGTGACAGGATAGAGGTTAGGCAAACACTACACACACCCTGCCACCTCCGGCGCTCCGCATTGCTGATATTTCACCAAACTGCCACGTGAGTTAATGTACAAATCCTAGGTGGAGTTGACTCGGAGAATGCGCACGTGTACATTTGCACATATACGTGCACCCGCATTCCTGCAAGGCACACAGATACACCTAAGCATGCAGCCACATTAATAGAGATTCGTGCATGTGTAACCAGCACACATTCTACACTCTGTGCAGTGTCCCAAACAAAGATAATCATGTTGGACACGAAGGCTTTCGCCTGATGAAGCTGGTTGTCATCGCCAGCGACACGTCGTTTACTTTTCAACACTACCGGTGTGCCGAGGTAGTCACTAATTGGCACGTTTTTTTTACGTGACAAACTTTAATAATTGGCTCGGGTGGTGGTAGGTTTTACGACACATTTGTATTTACACGATCTAACCCCCCAAACAAAACTCCATTAAAGTTAATCATGACTCACTGATTAGCTGATGTAAATATATTCTGTGGTTCTAACGACATAATTCCAAACACCAACTTTTGTAATGTTTTGCTCACTAAAATTATAGACTGAAGGCTTATTATAATGAGTCTAAAGTTCTATATTGGTTTAAGTCTTGTGCTAAACACTTACAAATGTATGATGCTTTCCAATTGGTGAAATTAAGTAATTTAGCCTCCTGGGCAATGCTGCTGCTGGATAAAGATCTCCCCACAGCATGTCGATCATTGGGGCTGTTCGACCATACTTCACCATGCTGGTCAATGCAGATTGGTGAAGGAAGAGGAAGCAGGACCGGATTAATTTATCACTCACTAATTACACTGGTCAACAACAAAAAAAAACATTTTTTTCTGGCCTGGACTTTTGCAGCTGTTTTAGACTAATTTCAGGGTGCTGATTCCAAATCTGATCTCAGATTTGCTCTATCATATCTCATTTTATGCTATCGGCATACCCCATTTTCATTGATTTTACCCGAAATTAACTCTGTCACTTATGATTGCAAGTTGTTGCGAGTCAGTGACTGCTTTAGTGTTAAAATATGGTGCTGTATTTTAGGATAGTGTGTTTATAATATCATTTTATGTAGATCTCCACATTTATTTAATATTTTTCTTCTACAGTTTTTATTGAAAATGCAATATTTGATATCTCAAAAACCTGATGTGATAGACAAAAACTAATGCCAGATTTGGAATCGGCACCCCAAAATTACCTTAACACCGTTAGAATACCTTATGCCAGAAAAAGTGTGTTGACCAGTGTTATGTTATAGGCATGACCCGGGAGACTATAACTCGGGTCACGGGGTGCACTAACCGCTGGATTGACGCTCTCATCCCCGCCCAGTCACCAGTATGCATTGTGTAGAGGAGTAAAATGGGGACGTGACGTCAGGTGTGCCGTTCAGGGCGATGACGTCACGTCTCCTAGGGTACTTAAGGGATACCCCGTGACGTAAGCGGGGTCACCGTGGGAACGGGTAGAGTAAGCAGGGTGAAGAGGGAACCAGGGGTAGAGAGAGGGATCGAATAGGGAGTCTGGGGAGAAGCCGGTGGTAGCCGTAGAGGTGCCTATCTCTCCGCTCGGTGGAGTCGGCAGACTCCACGATCCGACACGAGAGAGAGAGACCGGAGCTAGCCGGCAGGGACCCGGACTCAGAGTAGGACCCCTAGCCTCTGGGAGTTGTGTACCCTGCTGTGTGATATTGATAAGCTTTAATAAACCCTGGCGAAAGCCCTTAACTTACCTCTGTCTCCGAGTACGTCCGTCGAAACTACTCGACAATATGTAAGTGGATGAAGTTGAATGGTGCTTCTGTGAACCCGGCCAGATTGAAGCTCTGCAGGACAAAATAAAGAACCTGAAGGAGGTGAAGGGACATCTGAAAACCAAGCGCCCTGAAAAATGTCACTGTGACAAAAAGAGGTTTGTGCTTCCGCTGCACAGCGAGGCGCTCGCGACGCCCCGATTGCAACGCCGCGTAAACTTAAACCGACAGAAAGTAAGATGATTGTCTGAAGATAAAAAAATAACCCTGCCTTTATCTACCAGCTGTATAATTGCATTATGTGATTGATGTCGTCGCACAACAATTTGAGCTCAATTGCAAGATTTTGTCTGTCTCTACTTTTCAGTTCCCTACCCCCGCATTAAAACGTGAAAATTGCCCCTTTACCGCCTAAGCCTTCCTCAGAGATTCAGAGGTTCGTTTATATTATTTTACTGATGAACAAAGGTTGTTTGCCCCGTAATGATCTCACGCGTGTATCTGTTTGTGTTTTTTTTCAGTTACTTTACAAAAGGCAAACTCTTTAACGCCAAAACGCACCTCAAAGTCGACACGGAACATCCTTTCAAGTGAGTGTGCTTGTGGGTGTGTGGCCCTCCATGGTATGTCACTCGGAGACTTTGGAAATCCAACATAATTGGGGATTCTTTTTGAAAGTCCTTTGCTCAAAAAAAAAACCTTGCGCTTTTTTTCTCTGCGCGCGGCCTTTTTGAGGCCAGAAATGTACATATTTTCCCCACTCGCATTGTGCAAAGGAATGCCCCACAGTCCCATCCTATTGTGCAAAATAAATTGTTGAAAATCGCCGGGATTTGAAATAATAGACGATGCGCGATATAAAGAATGGGGCTGCTCCTTTTGGGCTGTTGCTCAAGCGTTTGTTCCCTCCGTATCGCCCAATGGCACTCATTACTTTCAAACAGCTGTGATAATGTTACCCTTCACCAAAAAGCTGGAATTTCAAACAAATGATTGTGTTTTTCAACAAACGGATGTAGTCCCAGTCTGAGATCAGACTTATATTTATAAGACTGCATGCACATAATGGACTGTGTAGATGTGCAGAGAGCGGGTGGGCAGTGCGCGACGTTTGGAGTGCCGTGCAGGTAAGGGGTGGCTTGGGGTGAAGGGAGGCACACAGTTTCTGTCTCCGTACTCGTAGGCGTTACCGAACGGGGAGGAGGGGTTACAGCTGTCCGTGGCTCCTGAGCCAAAGGTTTGAGAAATCTTCGCGCGTTACGAATTAAGAGCGCGATGTGATTAATTACGCGATAATAGCGGATTACTTGAATGACAATCGTTTGGTGTGGAAGTGCTAAGTGCCCGTAAGCTTGTCAGCACATTTTGTCCGTCCTGCTTGTATAAATGCGATGCACGCGTTCACGAGAGCAGATTGGTGCATTCTTCCACTTGAAGCTTCCATTCGTCCGTTTCTTGTGATAATCCACAAATACGTATTACATTCAACTATTTAGATACATTTATAGATTTACAAACTCTACACTAAAATGCGTGTGCACGTGTGTGCTAACAGAACTTACCGCAACAGTCCGTACAAGCCGTACGGCGAACTTGCTTTTACCATTTTTGTATGGGGAGCGGTCGTATCGTGGATTGCGCAATACACTACTATCCCAGCGACCCAAGTTTTGATTCCTGCTGATGGCCAACATCGATGGCGAAACTATAATTATCACGTGTAATATCTCAACCGGCTCTGCCCCTCCCCTCGGTCGACTTGGAGTACCTGGTGCGGTGTGTAAACATCGGCACTGGGGAGACAAAGGCAGCCCTGCGTGGTGATTACCACACACCCCCTTCGTTGGAGGGACAAGTGCCGTTTTGTTATATGGGGAACCTTTGTCATTCGTGTGTGTGTGCATGTGCGCAGGGGTCCTGAGCAGGAAGCCAAGCCCTGGCAGAGGCAGTACAACATGGAGAAGCGCAAGAAGAAGGAGAGGAAAATCCTGAAGCGGCTGAAAACGGGAGACAGCTGCAACTTCCCCGGGCTCACGTGCTTCACGCAAGACAGCACGCACTGGCAGACCCCGCCGTACTGGACCCGTACGTCCTGCACCGCCGCAGCCACGCACACCCACGGCGTCGGCCGCGTGACCAGTCGCGCATTACCAACCATCCGGCGCGGCAGCCACTCAATAGGAGTTCATTCATTCGTTGGATCCCACCGGTGGCTCTTTACCTGGGGCGCACGCTCACGTGCGAGACACGGGCAGATTTTTTGTGAGAAGGTAAATCGTCGAAACAAAACTTAAGCACGGGCACTTGAGTACAACTACTTTGGTTTACCCCGAGCTCTCATACTCTGATAGTGCATTGTCCTTGAGTTGTGCACCTTTTGGCGTCATCTGGTCCAACACCATGTGAGACTAGGCTCTAAGGAAAGCTGTCTCGGGTGTGGACCAATCAACTTCAAGGACAGTGCATACATTATCAGAGTTGTGTTTTTTGTTTGCATTCTGACTGCAGGTATTGTGGTCAATGCAAACATGGCTCCTTGCAAATAAGGTGTCAGTTTTGTTGCCAGATAAAAGGGTAAAAAAACTATTATAATACAACTACTTTGTTTAATCGAACCTATGTATTTATTAACATCATAACAAACAAACAAACAACAAATTACGATTGAGATCCAAATGAGTGCAAGGCTGCAGTAAAGGTGAAGAACCACTGGCTTGTGCTGCCCCGATGTCGCTTATTCTTCTCTGCTGCCCCCTCCTCCCATAGACTGGAACTCTCTAACCCCGACTCCCGCAGCCATCTGTGCTATTGGCTCCCTGCCCTTGTTCAAGTGACATGCTCACGACCTTCCCTTTTGTCGTCCTGCCTATGAGCGACTGCCCGCCGCTTTCTAAACGAATGCGTGCACTTCTGCTGCACTGCGTCTCTTTGAGATGCGGGTCCCATTCAAATGATTAATACATAGTAAACCGTGGCTATACTATGGATCTACTCATCGCTCCATAGTAATGTGGAATATTGGCCGCAGCTCAGATCTGTAAGGAGGAGATAAGTGCCTGCCGTAGTTTGGGCAGAAAACCACATTCAATTCACCATCTATAATACATGTTTTTTTGGGTTAGATCACGTAAATATGTGTCGTTTAACCCACCACCACCCGACACAGCCAATTAGTGAGGTTTGTCACGTAAACAGAACATGCCAATTAATTACGAGTACAGCACACCGGTGTGTTGGAGAGCCAAGCCACAACATTTACAATCTGAGCACGACGTTTCGCCAGTAATTACAACTAGCTTCATCAGGCGACAGCCAGATTTGTGGAGAAGTCCTCCCATTTCGTTGTTCTAACGGTCCCGTCCGAGCACCGATGTGGAGGCCTAGAGGTGACGCTGACCTTAACCCCCTCCCCTTGTCTCTCCCCCCACTCTCTTCCCATCCCCCGCCCCACCCTTCAGTCGGCTCCTTCTGCGCGTGCACCAGCGCCAGCAACAGCACCTACTGGTGCATGCGCACCATGAACGAGACGCACAACACGCTCTTCTGCGAGTTCGCCACCGGCGTCGTCGAGTATTACGACCTCAACGTTGACCGCTACCAGGTGAGCGTGGACTTCCCCCCCCCCCCCCCCCCGCACACACGCACATGTGCACAGAGAGAGGGACCGCTCCATCTCACGAGGTGCAGCACCACTCATGCAGGGTCTCCACTCGAGGGAGCCCTCACGAGGGCATCTTGGCCTACTCTTCCTTGTGGTGAACATGCAAACATGCAAAACATCATCCGATAATGAAGCTTTCGTGACTGCATGAATCCCTACTCTTTGGCTCTTTCGGTAAAGTCACGTAGGTAGAAAATAAATTAAATCCTACGTGACTACGTACGTGACTTTACCGAAAGAACCAAAGAGTATAAAACATCCTCTGATAATATATGCATTGTCTTTGAAACTGATTGGTCCACACCAGTGACAGCTTTCTTTTGAGCCTAGTCTCAAAGTGTTAGGCCAGAGGGTGCTAAAAGGCGAACAGCACAAAAACAATGCCACTATTAGGGCATTTATAGCTCGGCGTAGAGCATGTTTTATGTTTTATGTTTGCATGTTCGCCACAAGTACGTGTGGTTAATGCAGACAGGATTCCTTGAAAAAGGATTCTGTTTGTTATTTTAACATCTTAACACCTGTTTTATTGCCAGAAAGGGTAAAACCTATTGTTATATTTTAATACCGGCAAGAGAGGTCCCATATTTGACTAAACTCAGCTGAAGTAGTCCATGGAGCACACCGACCACATCGTCTCCCCATCTGCTCCCCCCCCCCGCCCCCCCTCTCGCACCGCCCCTCGCCCGACAGCTGACCAACACGGCCCGCCTGCTGCCGCAGCCCGACTTGGAGAGCTTCCAGGCGGAGCTCAAGGACCTGCGGGGCTGCCAAGGGCACAAGCAGTGCAACCCCGGGGCACACAGGGCTCTCCTGCCCTTCGACAGGAGCCCGCAGCCCAGAGGTGAGCACACGGCCAGCGGCTCCCTCGCCGCCGCAGCAGCAGCAGCATGGCAGGGAAGGCAGGACAATAAAGGATGAAGAGATATACCCTGAAGAAAGGCCATTGTCTGAATATTAGGTGGTAATGGTGAAGGTGCAGCTCTGCGGGAACCTTTTTTGTGTTGAGTTTGTTGTCCTCCCCCGCCCCACACCTCCGATTGGCGTGGTTGGCTACGTACGGTACGAAAGAAGTTAAACATGCACACATATATACCACACCTACCACGCAGGTGATGTTTGTACGTGGAACTTTCGTATGTATGTATGTTGAACTTCTTTCGCACCGTGCGTAGCCTTACCGTGCTAATGGGGGTCGTGGTTGGCTACATACGGTGTGAAAGGAAGTTCAACATACGTACATAGACTCGCTCATGCCACTGCTGGCGGAAGGGCCTCCACTACAGGGAGCTCTACAGGGCCCCGACTTTATCTTCCACACTGGACAGGCGTCCTGGAAAATGTGAGAGTACCCACATTGTACCCCAGGACAAGAGAACCTGCCAGTCAACTCACTGCAATGTACCCATTTGCACTGCTGAGTGGACAGAACTTGGCCATCGTTTCGACTGTTCGGTCAGTTCCTTCGTAAGAGTTCACAAGTGGGAGGAAATCAGAATGCCATAGATTCACGCATATGAGACGATAACTCTCAATAATCTGCGCAGCCCGGCCAGGTTCACGAATCCACTGTCTGTAGTGACATGATCCTCGCAAGCTTACAATCTAGTAGTTTGTTTTAGAGTTTAATAAATGTACACAATAACGAAGCATTTTGCCCCAATGCATGACATCACACCCTCAACCCATAGCACTCGTGTTGAATTGCACACGCATATTAATTTTATAATCCAATGTTCAGAATTTCCGACTGCAATTGATACATTTTTTTCCCAGCAGGAACCATGGAATCTCGGAGACAGAATGAACAAGGGTGAGAGGAAATTATTGTACTTAAAATAATCCTCCTATTATAAGAATAACTATATTAAGAAACGTAAAATAAAAAAGGGGGCCGATTCGTGCAGCTATTACAGCTGTCAAACCCGCCACTCTTTGGCAGAAACATTGCCAATTCACGCGGGGAAAGGGGGAGGGGGGGTGTATCCGCACTAAAAAAACGCGACCAATTCCGCTGCCGACCGTTCCGTGGAGGCAGAAAAGGGGCAAGGGCTCTGCACGCCATCGTGCAGAGCCGTGTCGGTTACGCTGAGTGACGTGGCTTGGTAGTGGGAGCGCTAGGAGGGCATCGCAGCCCGTTCTGGCCCCAGGTGTCGTGCACGTTTGTTGCCGCCGCAGTCGCACGGGCAGGTGATGGATCAGAATCAGAATCTTTATCTATCCTGGCGAAATACGATAAGCTATGCAGCTCTTTTTCATGGATGTAGAGCAGTTTCTCAGATGTCCAGTATGAGCCACCTCCTGCTTTAATAATGGCGGCGTACAACAGGGTGTTGAGCGTGGCACGTGGCTAATAATGCTTCGACTACGAATAATAATGACGCTTTCACAATCGAGGAGAAGAAGCACCTCATTGTTATACATTCCTACCGTTCGTCATATAAATAAATGGGCGGTAGAGTGGCGCAGTGTCAACGCTTGTGCCTGAGAGCAAGAGGAATCCTGGGTTTGACTTCTAACTTGGGCATCTTACTGCTTTATGTTCGTGCGTTCTCCCCCCTCCCCCCTCCCCCCTTGTGTTGCAGTGATATTCGCTGGGTTTTACAGTTTCCTCCCATCGCTAAAATCAAAACACAATGTGACTGGTGTTGGGACGAAAATTCCAATCCTGAAAAATGGCCTGGAAATTACTCGATTGGGATGGCACACCACACAGCAACATCACCCACTCCTGCAAAAACATGTCATGACCTTCCTGAAAAAAAGTCTTGATCGGTGCTTTATATATATATATATGGTGTCATTCATGCAAACTGCATGTCACAATACTGCACAAATCTGCAACTAACGAAGGTTAAAACATTTTTTTGAGATATTTTCCGCCAATTAATGAGCATTTACACACGTGGCAGGAAACCAGAGCACCTGGAGAAAACCCCCACGCGTGCACGTTTACGCAGTGAGGCGTCACTCGGTAGGCAGGCATAATAATAAATAATTATAACAACAGTAAATACCAAAGGCTCCAACAGTAAAAATACAGCAACGCGTAAAATACTCTGAGGTCAGCGAGAGAAGCTTCCCGGGCCATTTCGCACAGCTGTCCTGTTTCAGTTGCGATGCTAACTTGGCTTCTTCGCGGGAAGCAGTATTCTAAATTCATTCATGTACACTATCGCTTGACATGTTTGGGCCTTAATCCATCTCTGTGTGTAATACGGACGATTATAAATCCACCTGCATCCGCTTTGTTTGACAGGGACCGGACTTGGGCTGGCTGACGAACTTGCACCGAATTGAAAGAAACTAGACGAGGAGGAGGAGGAGGAAGAAGAAGAAATGAGAAGTTTAAAAGAGACTTGAATTGGCCAGTACAGACCTCGCAAGTGAAGCCTGACTTGGCAAGAGGACTGCAAAACGTAAGACTTGTGCACAGAGTTGTCTGTAAAGTATAACCCACCCCCACCCACCCCTCTGCAGACAAAAGCTGCGCGTTGCTTCGACTTAACCATGACGCCTCTCAATGTCTCCATGGACCTTGCCTCCTTGCGGAGCTACCAAAAAAAAATGAAGAGAGTGTCCGTGTAGTCTCTGACGATGGCAACGGAGGTTCATTTGCGTGCGACCGCTGTGCGTGCGTTGCGCCCGCCCTCTGCGGACGTTGGGAATGGCGTCACCGTTGTGCGAGAGGTCACACGGGCACATATTCGCACGTGCACTGACAAATGCAGTATATCCTGTATTTACAGGGTGGCCCAAAAAGTCAGGACGCAGAGTTGGTGATTTCATTTATTTTAACACTGGCATTAAAACGTTTTATTTTTTCTTTAAGTTAATATTTGTATCTATTATCATTTATTAATGGGGTTTTTTGTGTTCAGATAACATTAAGTAGAATTAATTTAGACAAGACATAATTATAATCTTAAAAACAATCCTGAAATGATAATAAAATTATTAATGCACGCATTAATGTTAATGGAAGTCCATTTAAACGTGTATTGAAAGTAAACCAAATAGCCTAGGATGTCATTTGTTAAAATAAACATAACCCTACGTGTGCTGACTTTTGGGCCACCCTGTACATACGCACACGCAGTGTGTCAGATGGGGCCCAATCTGTGCATCGCTGCAGTGTCGGAACAGAATCGGTAACGTCGACGGTTTTGTATCAACTCTGCTCCTCTGTCTTTCACACAACGCTCCTTTTGCCGTGGGTGCGTTCAGTGCATCTCATTCATGTGCTGTGATTTCCAGTCAGAAATCAGAAGTGGCTGTGTCGATCCCAATATCTCATACGTAAATAATTTGAATTTCATACGCCTAAATAGGACCATGTGCTTGACCGAGCATAGGATTATTTTTCCTTTTGCAGTTTGGGATTTTTCCTTGTTTTTGCTGTTGTTCCCAAAACCTGTTTAGTTGTGACGCACGTGCTGTGACGCACACGTGTTATCACACGTGACCTGTTTAGTTTTTACACGCACATTGTTTGCAAAATCATTTTTACAACTCATTTTAAACGAATGCGGAAATATTAATACTTACTTATATTTTCCTTGTACAGTGGCTGCTCTTTCGTAATCACACCTTTATTTCTCAAATTCCTGTAAAACACACACAGGGTTTTTCTTACACCACTTTCAAATATTAATGTAATTTTTCTAATGTCCAGGATACGAAAAAGAGCAACTTTTTTTCTTATCACTGCACATATAAGTAACACTCTCACATGTAATATATTAAATACACACACAGTTTAGCGACACTGTATAGTGCATACATTGCTTGGTTTGTCTTTCTCTTGCATACACTTTGCTGTGTTGTGTTTTTTTTTAGTCCATCGTTGATATCAGAATTCCAGACTACATCAATATGACATTACGCCTGGAGATATATTCCAGGTGAGTATCGTCAGCGTAATAATCTCGATAACCCAGCTTCTGAAATTGACCCATTTTAGAAGTCACATGGTCACTGTGAGTTCCCGACAACCATTCCAAACCATTCTGTCTATTTTATAGGTGAGTGCCATGATCCTGTCCAGGCTGCAGCTTCTTTTTACCAACCGCCTGTTAAGATTAACACGTTGTGTTCTTGTTACTGAAGGTAACCCGCATTTAACCTGACCATGCAAGCAGCGGCGTGAACACGACATTTGCAGGTCTGCACCCTTTACCTTCTAACCTTGGATCCGGCATCGAGGCCTCTCTACTCCGGAGGTGTGGACTGTTGCGAGTGACCAGCGCAACAGTAGTTGTAGCAACCGGACCATACGCTCAGTGGTCAATTTATCAGTTTTCGATTAACCCGATTCCTAGTTCAGATGCACGAAACAGAAGTACAAAGATCCCCCTTATAGCCTTAACCAACTGTTGGGGCAAGTGCTGTTAGCGAGCACCTATGAAGGCCAGCGCGGCACACGGGTGGGTGGCCAGCACCACGCCTGACCGCCTTCGTCTCCCCAGTGGCGATGTTTACACACTGCACCAGGTGTACTCATTTGAGGCTGAGTCAACCTAGGGGAGGCCCAGGACCAGCTCAGATAATCGTTACTGGTGTTGACCGTGAGCGGGAATGGAACTCGGGTCGCCGGGTTTGTAGAGCAGCGTAGCGCTAACCGCTACACCACCGCTCCCCCAATAAACAGCAGTGTCCACCTCTTGACACACATCATTCCAGTGGAAAACAAGTGCAGCTTTAGAGAGAGAGGCACTGAGTTGTCATCGTGAATGTTAAGTACAACCTACAATGTCTTTAGTGGCCAAGTTTTCGTATGGTCTTCTGAGCAAAGTAACGTGTCTGCAATGGAATGTCGTGATTAAAAATAAAGTGAATTAAAACATTGTTACTTTTGTCGGGGTTTTATGGGTAATCTGAATCATAACGATATAACCTTCCATGGCCATACTTACAGTATTTTCTATTTTTTTAAATTAAATATTCAAATGTAATGTCAATTTGCTAACATTTGTGTTTTGTTACTTACAATCCCTCCTCATTGACGTTTATTATTACGCATATACATTGTGGAACGATCATACTTAGGGATTTAGATGAAACAGTTGAACTAATTGTGAGGATGTATTAAGGAATTAAAAGTGCAGTATAATTTACAAATGTCAGTTACGATATTTGATTGAATATGCAAAAAAAATTCCTTTTTATTGTTAATACAAACTAGTTATTGCGCATATATAGGCGTCTGTGTCTGTCGTACCAGAGTGCAATTTTCTCACAGCTTGGTTAAGATACGGTGCCGTACGCGATCTCTCCAACTATGGACAAAACGCATGCTGGATTAGAACTCCATTATTTACACGTTTAATGTCGTGCACATTACCTTCTGCGATGTTACAGTTTTTTTTTTTTATAAGGTGATAATAGTCATATTTAATGCACCTCTGCAAAGTTTATTGGAATGAGCTGATGATTTATATATATGTACAGGACATTATGCTTCGATTCTGTTGTTCTCTAGAGATTTCTGTATTTGCATCTGAGATGTACGTTCCTATTGTGTCATGCATTATTCATTATTACACTGTCATCTGGTCTTAATAAATAAACGAACAATACAAACAAAACGTTTCTTTGGTGAAGCATAGGTTGTCTAAACGAAGTTCTGCATGATGTTTCTGTCTCGTTTCTGTACTAGCCTAACTGTTATCGAGTATTGAACGATCAATATTTTCATTCAATCGGTTACTTCGTATAGAGCCTGACGACAGCCCATTGAGGCAACTCGTCTCTACTAAGACAGGAGACCTGGGCAAACAAAAATACAAAGGGGAAAAGGAATGAATTTGCAGGCTATATTGTTGTCTAAAAGAGAAAAAAACTGTGGGGCTGGTAAGTGTGTGGCAAGTGTTGGTGAGTGTGGGTTGGCAAAGGGGTAGTCAGGACTCTCCACTGATTGTTAACCGTGACTTTGAACGTGGTCACCGGGTTTAGAGAGCAAAGCCTCCCCCCCTTCCACCTCACCCCCTCCCCTGCCTTCTCTCCTCCACCCACCTCTTCTTCTCCACCCTTTGACTTTTTTGACCAGCCTATAAAGTACATGGAGAATCATTGTATGTGCATTCGTGGGGAGTAGTAGTGCCAACGTTTAGAGCACTGCGCTACGAACCCAGCGAGCCGGGTTCGGTTACTGTTCACGGCCAACACCAGCGACGATTATTTGAACCGGTGTGGGGTATCTTCTAGGTCAACTCAGCCTCAAATGAGTACCTGGTGCGATGTGTAAACATCGCCAGTGGGGAGACAAAGGCGGCCGGCCGTGGTGATGGCCACCCACCCCCTCGTGTGCCGTGCCGGCCTTAATAGGTGTTACTCGCTAACAGCCCTTGCTCCCAATAGTCTGTTGAGGCTACACGGGGGATCTTTGTCTTTGCACGCGAGTGTGTAAATATACGTGGCTTAGTGTGTGAGAATGTGGTCCCTGCACTGCGCTACAAACTCTGCAACTTGTATTATTGGCTATGGTACATCACATCGGTGGCAAGTGGTTTCAAAACCTGTTCATGAGCCTCTCATAGGTCGGCTCAGCCTTAAATGGGTGCCTGATGCGGTATTTATAATGCTCAAACCTGTTGGGCTGCAATATGGGTACTAGAAGATGGCAGAGAAATGGATTCCTGAATTTTTTTACGTGGACATCATTGTAATCCCTCCCAGGCGTAGGTTTTCTCTGATAACTCCAGTTTCCACTCAAGTGCCAAACACTTGCAAATTAGTCTTCGGACTCGGTGTGGGTCTTACAGGAGCATTACCTCTTCTGAATCATCGTCCTGTCCATCAAAGTCATCTACATTTGAAGCAAGATCAGCAGCAGTAGTAACAACAATGCCATTGTCACAATTTGTAGCTGCCGAAATCCAAGTATTATCATTGTTCATGTCACCAATAGGAGCAACAGCATCCATCATACCGTTTAGTTCTTCCTTCGACCTTCATATTTTCAATGTCACCTTCATGTTTTAGTCTCCGTTCTGAAATTTGGTGGAAAGTTCAGAAAAGCAAAAACCTTCAGTTGTGGACTGGGGATGCCAAAGAAGAACGACAAATTACGGAATTTTTAGACCAAAATAGTTACACGAATCGGGCCCTACATGTGTGCGTAGAAGCTTTAATAAGAGTGTAATACAAGGAGCTCAATTAACGTTTCAGTAAATTTAGCTTTGCATCTGTGTTTTTTTTCAATGTGCAAAGGTTTCCATGACAATTGAGCGATTCGCCAAGGCAATTCGTGTTATTTCTTGAAAATGCAAACTCTGACCTGATTATTCTTTTTTTGCTGTGTTTTCAATATGCTTGTACGCATTGACCGCTTCTGTGTAGTCCTCTTGACTGCAACCTGCATGACTTTATGTTTTGAAACTTGAAGGTACGTTTTACGAGTTAGCCGGCGCATATTATGGGTATAGAGTAGAAGACAACACTCACATAGAGTCGTTTGTAAATATATCGCATGAGGCCAGACTTGTGGCAGACTCGGTGCATTTCAGTCGTGAAGTTCTTGATTGGACTGACTGCTGTGTTGAATAAAGGAACTCGTCAACGGAGGATTGAATCTTGAATATGTAGTTCATTTCCGTCAGCGTTACGCCACGTGTTACTTGCTGATCATGCCACTGGCTTGCCGATTACGCCACCGGCTTATTGCCACGTACGGCCATTTTTAATGGCCCTTGGTCACGGCTTGCGTTGCGTTTGCAGTCCTATTGCTGTTAGTTTTTGCTGTTAGTTTTTGTTGAAAGCAAAGGCATCTGCAGGGTCGTATCTCGGAGGTTGTGCAGCAACTGCTGGCTCATGGCCAAACACTTTCAGAGGCTCGTGAGAATAATGTTGAAACTTGGAAGGCAAAGTAGCGATGGTGGCCATATGTTTGCAGCAGTCCATTAAGGTTATTCATTGGGGGGGGTGGGGAGGGGGGCAGCTTATAGCTTGCCTACCCTGTCCAAAGGGTGGATAAATATCTGTCTCTCCTTGCACTCTACCCCCATGCTCATCAGTGTAAAGGATATTACTTTCATATTCTTGGTTCTTTCGGTAAAGTCACGTAGAAGGGCAACAATAAAATAATACAAATATAAAACAAAATTCTCACGACGTTTCGACTGCAACACAAGCAATCATCAGGTGTGAAAAACAGCAAGGAAATTTTCTTCAACAAATTTAATTTTCTTGCTGTGTTTTTCACACCTAATGATGATTGCTTGTGTTGCAGTCGAAACGTCGTGAGAATTGTATTGTTTTTTATTTATTTTATTTTATTGTTTCCCTTCTACGTGACTTTACCGAAAGAACCAAGAATATGAATCCCTGCAGTCACGAAAGCTTTAAATCAAAAGATATTACTTTCGTCCACAAAACGAGTGCACACTTGTTGCAAATGCAACATAATTCCCTGCATTGGGCATTTCAGGTATAGATAGAGGTGCAGCCTTGCAAGTATCTGTTCACATTACTGCTGGCAGAAGGGGGCTCATCCCATTGCAATTTTGTTCTTCAACAAATCTTTTTTTTTTCAACTTAAATCTTGTATGTAGCTATACAAAACAACATCGGCACAAGGAATGTACAAAATTTACGAGTGCAGGTATCTCTAAATTTACGAAAGGGATGCGTTCCTCCAAAAGCACACGTAAAATGAAATTTCGTTAACCGGAGTGGCTTTTCACGTAAATTGAACACTAATAATTATGGATATGTTTCGGACGGTCATTAATAATCAACTGCTAAACTAAAAAAATATTTTCATGAAAGCGATTGAAGATTATCGATTGAATAATAATTTAAAACGAACATGATTAAAGTTTCTTTGGAACTCGCCAAAAGATCTGCGTGTTGGGAACGACTGTCAAAGTGATGTGGAAGCGTGACTGTTGCACTGCAGGGTAACTGTGACGCCATCGCGGATGGATGACGCAGCCTGCCGGGTGCCTTTCGTTTGATGATCTCATGGCGCGTGCCGCGTGAAATTTCGTTAACGCGGAAATTCGATTGCGTTCATCTGAAAGTGTCAATTTCATGCTAACGCGAAATTTCGTAAAGTGCGCGTTAGTAAATCGAGGGATACCTGTACTGTACAGTGATATAAAAGTTACATCTTCTTGGTTCTTTCGGTAAAGTCACGTAGAAGGGAAATAATAAAATAATAAAAATAAAACATTTATATTATTTTATTATTTCCCTTCTACGTGACTTTACCGAAAGAACCAAGACGATGAATCCCTGCAGTCACGAAAGCTTTAAATCTAAATAAAAGTTACAGTTGATAATTGGTTCTTTACCCTTCTATCTGGCAACAAAACTGACACCTTTTTGCAAGGAGTCATGTTTGCATAGACCGCAATACCTGCAGTCATAATACAATTGCGGTCCATGCAAACATGACTCCTTGCAAAAAGGTGTCAGTTTTGTTGCCAGATAGAAGGGTAAAGAACCAATTATCATATTTTTACTGGCAAATGAGGTCCCCATAGAAAAGTTACAGTTATTACTTTTTTTTAACTCGGACACTCTAATAATGCTTTTGTAGCCTTAACCCAAGTGAACTTCAAATGTCAAGTTCCTCGCATTTAGCCACCTGCTGTGTAAGCACACGTCGACCTTCGCGAGGTTCTAACCCTGACCGCCCTCCGGAGGGAACCTTTTTTGTTGTTGTTCTGTGAATTTGAGCGTTGTGTAACAACTGAGAAAGCAAGAAGGCCTGACCAACGTGAAAGCCCTCTGGGGAGATTGCCAAGGGAATTGACCAACACCGATGACTTAAATGGATACGTCGCTGCAGCCGCGCTGTTGTCAAAGACCGGAATACCGTGCAAGCAATGCAGTGTCTGCCATGTGTTCCCTTTTCATCGTTGTCATTGTATTCTGTGTTCTACAATTGCCTACTTGTAAAGTATATTAGCGATACATTTCTCAATTATAAGACGTTGTTGCCGTGCATTACACAAAACATGTTTATATATATTGTAGTGTTGTGATGAAACTGCTTACCGGGTTATTTTCGTTGTTGGCTGTTTGCGATGAGAGTTGGATCTAGGAAATGTGTCGTAGAAAGCGTGGCACAGTGAGCTTAGGGAAAACGTGCATTTTATATAACGAGATTGTCGTTTTTATATATATTAATTTCTGAATCAAATAAACTTGTGATGGTCATGTCAAATGTCTTGCGATTACTTTGCTGGCCTGCGTACACATCCTCGTGTTAAAAATGCCGTCAGGCATGTTAATTGTCATGATCAAAGCATCATAGATTTTAAAATGTGTTCCTTACGATTTGTGCAAATCAGGTGTATGATATGCTTATGTTAATTTCTAGTTGCTCAATATTTCTTAAGGACCCTGTACCCGTTCTCTGCCATGTTGATGGGACTGTTTTGGTCTTTTGCTGTTGCTGATGTGCTCACGCAGGCACCACGGATTTCCCGTGTAAAATACCCGGACAACTGGCTACACGGGACCATCATCCGGGTAACACATTAAGTAAACTTCAACCCAAGCGTAATGGCGTAAAAAAAGCCGTACAAAGTTAGATGGGGGGGAGGGGGAAGCAAGAAAATGAGCAAACAAGACGGTCAAAAGAAGGACAACGACTAATTGTCTTGTTTAATTGCTGCCGTATTAAATCGCTGGGAGGGGATCGGGGTGCGGGGCAGGAAGGGCGGAGATAATTATAACAAGCCTATTGCCTGTATTTAACATCATTTGCTACATTCCATTTTCATAATTAGCTATTCCTACCTATGAAACGGTTACCACCACTGGCAGAGCCAGTAGGGGGGGGGGGTGGCACGTGCCCTCCCCAATGATCCGATCGAAATCCCTAATTTCGATCCGATCATTGGGGTTTATTAGTAATAATCGACATTTTGCGACCCCCACTGCCACTGTGTAGCATATTATTACGTGCCAGGGACTCTGAGATGATAGGACAATAGTCTGAGTCCATAATTGGCAATAAGTAACGCCAAAGCAGTTATAAGTGATTCAGAATTGTGCGCAGTTGCGTATACGGTACACGACTTCCCTGAAGGCATCAACACCTTCAGCGAGCGCGATGCCGATCACACAACGCGGTTCGAAGTCGAGCCTCGAACGATGGCTGCGCCATCACCGCACACGCGTCGAATAAAAAGCAAGGGACAAGTCCTTACTTACTAACAACTCCTCTATCATTTTTCATTGCTGGAAGGGTTGCCCCCCCCCCACTACCTGAAAATCCTGGCTCCGCCATTGGTTACCACAATCATAAGTCTTAAATTGCAAGATCAGATCGCAAAATATGCCAGCTGTTTGGGCAGGCTGTCGTCCACCAATGGATTGGCCATGGCCGATGATGATGATGACGACGTTAAAATGATCCACCAATAATTAACGCTTCAGAACACTGACAGCATCATGCTTAACAGGGAACTGTGAAATTAACTTGAAGCAACAGTGCTCATGATGCCCCACGACCGTGAAACCACCCACGAACGAGAGAAGCAGGTGTGTCGCCAAACGTGCGCCCCTTAGTCCCAGCAGATACTGCTGGTCGTGTCGTCGAGTGCTTGCAAATAACTGCTCAGGTTCTACTTTTACGCTCGACAATGTATGGCCGAGGTATGTTGAGACGCGAAATGCTGGTTGTTTAAAACATTGTCCTGCGGAGGGAGCTGGTAGGAACGTTGGGTTGATCGGTCAATGGCCAGGGTCAACGGCGGCGTGGGGTATTCCGGGTCATAGATTAACCAATGATTGTTAATGATCAAGTTCTTCACGACCCTCGTGTCACCGTGACATTTGTAGCCACGAGTGGCCGCTGCATTCACCACAATGCTAAATACAGTACGGGCACGTCATTTGGTATTTACTCGAATATGACATTTAATGTTCAATAAAATCACGACACTGCATCGAACGTGGGTAGGAGATATCGAACCATTACACCTTTAACCACACGCCATGCTAAGGTGTTTATCATCTTCAATACAGTTTCAGACCCATATCTGATAACCAGGGACACAGCCTATGATGTGTGCGCATCTACTCAGATGAGGAGCTGTGAATGACCATTTCACACCAGTGGGCTGCCTTAAAAAAAAGTCATTATTGATGTTTGCAAGAATATCAAGAACGACTTTAAGGAACGACGTTTGCAATCACACATGAGTGGAACAGTATTGCATCACATTGTTTAACTGTTTAAATGGACGACGACAAGAGCTCTGTATGGCTCTACTGAAGAATACACGATTTCAGTGAGGACACAATGCAATCATTAATCGGGTGTAGGGTACAAAGGGAAGGCTTCATGTTACGCTGAATTCTGAGCTCTCCACCCAAACTTTTCTTCAGACCTTAATTCATCTGCCATGTGCACAAACCGCACTCTGTATACCTATTACACATCTTTGAAACGTAATATTGTTGTAATAATGCACACCGCTCGTATTTTTAACCATCTAAATTGTAGACATCATAACCCATTTTTTTACGTTGTAACAAGCTCTCGAGTTATACGTTCATTGGTGTCTTTTGATCATTTATTGTTTTTTTTATTTTCTTCCTTGAGAGACAGCTTTGCAAAAGAGCACCAACATTACCCTCCAACGGCGACACAGTCTAGTCATGGCAGATTGAACCAACCAATTCGTCTGTGACGATGCATAGACCGATTCACATGCTCACCACCGATATTACCGTTCACGGCATTCAAGTCAAGCCAACGTGTCTTGCATGCTGATCCACGTATTGCGGTGGTGTTCGTCATAATCTTAGTCAGAGATAACAATTACAAATCGCCATGCCACTGGCCAAATTCCCCACGATTCGTATTCCGAGCACAACACAACGGCCGCCACTCGCCACTAAGTGGCCGTGACGTCATCACGGCGCTCGTGCCAGGCTATGTGGACGTTAAGGCCACGTGAAGAGTTGAACGCCCACTGGCAGGAGGTCACGGGACAGACCCAGGTGCCATGGGTCGACGACAGATGACTGGCTGATGCACTACCTGTGCCCCTACTGTGCCAACTTTCTGTGTTTTAGCCACCCTGCGCTCCACTCGTTGTTGTGAGCGTCGTTGCTGGAGGGTGACTGCCTCCAACTGCCCAGTAGCGTCCTTCATGAGCCTCCTCCACAGAGGCCGATCTTGACACCGCTGGTACCAGTCATCGGCAAGTCCACTCAGCTCCACGTCCTCCTGTACCACATCACTCCATCTCTTCTCTAGGCCGTACCGCGCCCGTTTAGCCCCCTCTATCCGGCCAAACAAAAGCTGTTTGGGCTTACGGTGGCTGGGCATGCGGGTTACATGGCCGAACCAACGCAGCCTTGCCTGCCGGAGGAGCTCACTAATGGGACTTTGTCCAGATCTTTAAAAGATGTGTACGCTCCTCGCACAATGCAGCCTGGTTAAACCTCGGATGGATCGTAGGCAGCCCAGCCTTAATGTTTCTATTAGGGGGGTCCACGTTTCGTAAGCATAGAGAAGGGAGGTCATGACCGTGACCGAGGAGACATAAAGCTTTGTGTGGAGTGACAGACCAGGTAGCTTCCACACAGCTTTACGCAGCCGATGAAAGGATAACTCGACTGATTCGGAGTGAGACCTCTGCTGTCAAACGGGAGCCGGTCATGAGCACACTGCCCAGGTATGGAAAACTCTCCACAACTGTCCCATCACTAATTGGGAGTTGTGGGCTGGAGTTTCTGATGGCACAAAATACCCAGGCAGGTGCTTAGTTTTTGGGTGGGGTTGATGGTAAGGTCCCACCTCTTAGTGGCATGCTCCAGGTTCAGCAGCAGCGCCTCCAACTCCTCCTCTGAGTGAGCAGCAATCACCAGATCATCAGCATACATAACATGATTGACCAATAAGGAGCCACCCCTTGACCTCACCTGGACATCGATCAGCCTCCCATTGTGTCTGTACCAGGTGCGGGGGATGGACAACAACACTAAACCCAACAAAGCAGTTCTAAAGAAATCACTTTTCAATCGAGACGATTTGAAAGCGCACAGCTCCCAGTGGCTTCCAAAGATTGGAAGGAAGAGTGGTCCGCATCTGAACAGCGCGCGATGCATTGACCGTCTCTGTTCGACGTTTCGCCAACAACCGCTGCTGCGAGGATGACCAAAGGCTTTGGCTCGAGCTC
The DNA here is from genome assembly GCF_015708825.2 of Lethenteron reissneri. Classification (NCBI taxonomy): domain Eukaryota; kingdom Metazoa; phylum Chordata; class Hyperoartia; order Petromyzontiformes; family Petromyzontidae; genus Lethenteron; species Lethenteron reissneri. The sequence goes on along the minus strand of NC_083797.1, from coordinate 10,574,960 downwards.
GCGGCTTCCACCGTCTCGTGTGCCCGTATTGCTCTCTCCACTACCAGCGTGTCCACGATACCGTGATCTAGAAGATGTGCTGCTGATGCGTGTGTGTCTTTTTCCTGCTGTATCCTCTTTTTGGTTAAGCCGCAGAGTACAGGGTGGTACAGATGTCTTGTGTCCCCCGTTACTTTCTTCTAAACTTACTATTTTTGTAAGTACGGTTAATTTAAAACAGAAAGGAACATGCACAGGAAACACAAAAGTTTAGGGTCAATTAATTAGGGGTCACAAGACATCTGGATCACGCTGTATTGTACTGCATCCCGGATGCGGCGAGGACGCCGCTTGCTCTGCTGCCACTTCTGGCACTCCACTCGAAGGAGGTCCCGAGAGCTTCTCTTGATCCTCCGTAGCGCGTATCTGTCCGACATTGGCACGTTAGCCACGCGTCTTTAGAAGGTCGACGTGGGGAGTCGCGCAAACGTTGTCGCACCGCACGCGACCCGCCCGGTCAAGCTCACTGTGCCCATTAATGGTGCTCGGTGGACAGGCGGAAGGTTGAAGCTGGAACTTGCTCCTCTGTTCCCACTGAGTTGATTGATAATGCGACTGCAATCCACATCCGAGGTCATCTTTCGTGACTGCCGAGTCCATCTTTCACGATGGACGCGGCAACGTGGCGTGCAGTGGCAACACCTTTATCGACACCTGCAGAAACAGTTCTGCAAAAAGACAAATGTCCCCCGTATAGTCTGAACAGGCTGTTGGGGCAAGGGCTGTTAGCGAGTAGCGCCTACGAAGGCTGACCCGGCGCACGAGGGGGTGAGTGGCCAACACCACGCCCGGCCGCCTTTGTCTCTCCAGTGGCGATGTTTACACATCGCACCAGGTACTCATTTGAGGCTGAGTCGACCTAGGGGAGGCCCAGGACCGGTTCAGATCATCGACACTGGGTGTTAGCCGCGAGCGAGAATCGAACCCGGGTTGCCGGGTTCGTAGCGCAGCGCGCTAACCGCTACACCACCACTCCCCTAACAGTTTGTACACGCTGGCACATGCACGTTTAAATGCATACTTACCATGGTTTAGGTGACCTTCATTTAGAACCATTTGAGAACTCATTGGCAAGGGATATATACCTGCTTGCAACGGAGACCTGTACTTGCAGTGCAGTATACGCATATAGCATACTCAACGCAGCGTTGTATTTATCTGTACGCGTGCGCTCTTTTGAAACCCGCGTGCACTTATGTGCCGTCCGTTGCACCCTTGTGCTGACACCCAGTCTTGCAAAGGAGTAGCCGCTCCTGAACTTGAGAGGAAGAACAATAATGATGGATAATGCGCCGCCTCCCCATGCTCTGCACCTGTTGGCCGTGTGGGTTATGTCAGGGGTCCCCAACCCCCGGGCTGCGGACCGGTACCGGTCTGTGGCCTGTTAGGAAACGGGCTGCACAGCGCAGGAGGTGAGCGGTGGGCGAGCGAACGAAGCTTCATCGTCTATATTGACAGATGATGAAGCTTCATCGTCTGTATTGACAGCCGCTCCCCATCGTTTGCATTGCCGTCTGAGCTCCGCCTCCTGTCAGATCAGCGGCGGCACCCCCAGACGGGACCCTCTAGTTGCAGGAAAACAAGCTCAGGGCTCCCACTGATTCTGCATCATGGTGAGTTGTATAATGATTTCATTTTATATTACAATGTAATAATCGTAGAAATAAAGTGCACAATAAATATAATGAGCTTGAATCATCCCGAAACCGTCCACCCCCTCCCCCCGGTCCGTGAATAAAATTGTCTTCCACGTAACCGGTCCCTGGTGTCAAAAAGGTTGGGGACCGCTGGGTTATGTAACCGCTGATCATCAGTGGTGCGGATTGGTGAAAGTGAGCACCCAGGGACCCGGTCGGGTCTCACTCGCCACTGACGTTGGGCCGTGGCAGAGAAATTATCCGCGTTCCGCGAAGAGAAAGCCGTTGGTCTGTGTCCACCGTCGGTCTGTGTCCACCGTCGGTCTGCGTCCACGAAGTGGCGGTGACGCCACCCACGCTGCTTCGCGCCACGCGAGGTGCACTTCGTGGCCACGCGAAGTGCCGGAGGCCCACTGGCGAGGAGGTGACGGAACAGGGCCCAAGCTGCCACGGGTCGGCTGGCTGAGAAGACTGGCAGATGCGCACCAACTGTGCTCGCAGACGTCAATAGCCTGACCAAACAGTCGAAACACCGTAACTCTGCCCAACTTTTTCGGTTTTATTGTCAACAACTCTCGCTTGAATTGTCAACAAAAGTGACCTTCCGAGCTTTTAAGCAGGTTTGGTTGTAGTCGTTTAAGCGCAACAGTGCGTTCTCTCCGTTTACAGACTTGAGCGGCGGGTGATGTTGAGCAAATTTGACTTTGTATGAGCAACTGTTGCAGTGTTTTTTGGGTCCGAGTTGTGTTTTAAATTAGCAGGGATCATTTTACTCGGGTTACTAATTCCAGGAGGATAACAGCATCTTCCGTGTGACTGTTCCCTTGCTTTGAAATTATTCATGGATTTTGTGTTTTTGGTTTTTGTTGGCTCGGGTTTCGCTCGTGGATTAGCCACGTAGGCCGCTCAACAGCATGAGCGCACGTCTCATCTGATTCACCGCACAAAGTAAAGCAGAAAAGGTTAAAACCCATATCCTCGTTATGCCACGTTTTTCATTCACCTGAATCCTACCTCCACCGTGTTTCCGAAATGGTAACCGTTTTAATAAAGAGGCGAGGTGCATTAAAGATTTAATATGTAGCTCATGGCAGACATCCTGCAGAAATACTTATTTTTCAAAGCGGATTCCATGCGTTTTAGGTGAATATCACACAACGCACAAAAAGGGGCATCGTAAAACATTTTGGCTCGAAGTTCACGCGAGTTCCTAAGCAGAGCCTCGAATGTATTTATAAATGTTTACTCAGTACGTGGTGAGTGCTTTGCAGTGAAAAAGTCGGTGGTCAGAGAGTTTGAGTTCCAGATCTCACGACACATCCAGTGGCAAGTGATGTCGCGACCTGTTTTTGGGCCACAGCTTGGTCAACCTTGCCCAGGGGTCGGTCAACCAGCGGCTCCGGATCCGTATGCGGCTCTTGAAGGACTCTGCTTTGTGACTTTGTTAAGGACCCATCTCGTATTCCTCCCGTGCATTGCGGCTCTCTGAAATATCGAGTTTTTTTTTAAACCAAATTAAAAAATAAAAACACAAGGCTGCTCTTCTCGTTATTTTGGTTGCCGATCTCTGACCTAGCCCCAAGTAGAATAGCCAGTGCGGTGTGTAAAGAATCGGCATTGGGGAGACAAAAGTTGGCCGGCTTCGTGCTGACCAAACCACGGCCTCATGCCTTGTGCTGCCCTTGTTAACAGAACTGTTCTCAAAAGTCTGCAAAGCTTTGAAGCATGTCTCGTGTGAGCGGTTGTGTCGCATTAAGCACGCTGCACTATGAACCCGGCGACCTGAGTTCGATTCCCACTCACCGCCAACACCAGTGATGGTTATCTGAACCGGTACTGGGACTCCCCTAGGTCGGCTCAGCCTCAAATGAGTACCTAGTGCGGTGTGTAAACATCGCCACTCGGGAGACATGGGCGTGGTGTTGGCCACCCGCTAACTCGTGTGCCGTCCAAGCCTTCATAGGTGCTCGCGAACAGCACTTGCCCCAACAGTCTGTTAAGGCTAAACGGGGATCTTTGCCTTTTGCGTGCGCATCTGCCAATTCATTTCAATCAGTCAACCCATGAACACCTGGGCCTTTCCCTTGACCTCCTGCCAGCGAACCTTATACACTTCTCGTGGCCTCAATGTGCACCTATCCTGGCACAAGCGCCGCGGTGACATCACCACTACTCGTGGCAAACGGTGATCGTTGCGCGTACGACGTTTGGCTTTTGCACCTTGCAACTACAGCCAAGGTTGTAAACTTTGTGAATTTAGTAGATTCACGATCACGTGCTCTCGTCCCCGCAAGGCTCGGGCCACATCGGCGCAGCGAGCCGTGTCACGGGGCAGGGCACGGTTATGGACGTCGGCGAGATGCTCATTACACTTTGGCAATATATCACCAACGTGGAGTGCTCCCGTTGTCTGTTGCCCCCACAAAGCTTCGGACGGCGTCAATGGAGAATGCCCCCACCCCTCCCCCGGGAGGAATGGGCGACAGGATAGGGAAAGGCCGCGAGCCCGGAATGCAAACACGGTTTTTTTTTTCTGCCGTGCCAGATATTGTGTTACTCCGTCGCGCAAAGACGGATGGTTGCTAGTGGGCGTTGAAGCCAGACACTTGTTTTTTTTTCTTCCGCGAGACGCGGCTACGACGCAGCATCTCACGGCTTCTCTGGGCGACACGAGGACGAGCGAGGATGGATGCTCACCGCATCGCGAAATCGTCGCTGTTTTTTGCGACCAATTGACGCCAGGACGTGGGTCTCGACGCACGTTGTGTGTATCGACATGGTGCAGAGAATACACGTTTCCATGGCAGTTGTAATCAATATAATGGGCGGATGTGAGACCATGCCGGCAAACTTATACAGTTATTCCCACTTAAATAGTTTATACACACAATGTCTTTCAAATGGCAGTGGCATCTCTAAAAACGTGCATCACTGTACACTTAAACATGCCGATTTGCAAAGTGTATTTTGTATCTTTGCAATTCAGAAAGCAGGTATTGATGGTATTTCATGCCGTTTTGTTGCATTCGGATATACAATCTACGCAATTATATGGGGCAGTTTTACATATGTTACCTTCAAAACATTCATCGCATTCTTGTCATGAACGTATGGTAATTTCACAAACTTTCCATGTACAGTAGTGAATAGAATGTTATCAAATGTGACGAACATAAATAGAATAAAATGAGAAAATATGCGCATTCATTGTCGTGTAATCGTACACAAAGAAATACAACACATAAAGAGGTAACGGAATTCAAAGAAAGAAGAGGTTACATAGAAGTAATACATTTTACATTTGTACATAAAACATCGATTCTGCCGTAGTGCAATGGTTATTAAGTCAATTCCCAAGTCTCTCTTGCAAAGAAGACACCATTATCTTCTGTCCTGTAAAAGAAAGATCGCTAAGCCGAACGATTCCTTTTTTTAAGCATTCACAACTTGCACACAGCCTGAAGACTGTTGGGTCGGCGGCATTGAAGCCGGGAGCTTTTTTTGCCAAATTTGCATGCCAGAGTGAGAGAGATGGCGAGCGTGTGTGTGAGTGAGCGAGCACGTGGGAGGCTCCCTCAGCTTGACCCCTGCGAGTTTTTGCAGGCCAGACCTGGTGATGATGAAAGGTAAACCCCTTCTCAACGCGACGACGAGAAGGAGGAGGAATGACAGCACATATATTGGCTGGGCCCGTGGAAGAAAAGGGAGGGAGAGAGAGAAAAAAAAGTCCAATGGCATGCATGTGCCCCGACCTAGCGACAGACAAGGGCTCAGACCCACAGGCCAGAGCAAACACACCCAGCCTGGGAATTGTGAAAGAGTAGAGGAAAGCCGTGGGCAAATCGGGCAGCTGCTAAGTTTGTGCAGCGAACTCGGCACGGAGGATTCTGTTGGTGCCGGCTGACGGTGGGGTGAGGTGGTGGTGGTGGGGGGGCGGTCAAGGCTGTGGTGCTGCTGGGCTCAACGGTTACCATGAATGGCCCCGTTCATGCATCACGATTAAATCTATTTGCGCTGCTGACAATCTGATACATGGCCTAACACAAGGGGCCCAAAACGCCACCGAGGTCGGGCTTCATCACGAGGTACCCCCCCCCCCACCCCCACAATGAAAACCGGTGGACGCGTGCCGAATGCTTAAACAGGAGGCGAGGAGAGTAACTTCGGTGGGGGGTTTTCATTTAAAACAAGAAGCAAATGTGTTTGCGGCTTAGATCAGCCACCGCAGGCTTGTGATGGATGTTATTGAGGCCATGTGGAGGTGTCTTTACGGAGGCGGCGCACAACCCATGTCCACTGTGCGAGAAACCATTAAGCAGAGAAATTGCCAATTTCAGCAGCGCTCACTCGCCACCCCGTTCGCTTCGCCGTTCAGCCCTTCTTCATAAGGAACCAGATTGTCCGAAAATTCGTTTTCTCATCTAGCAGCCGAACATTCCTTCTGGCAGTATTCTCATCGAATATTTGGCTGTGGGCGTTGTGTCCTTCTCTGGTCTCTTTGTTTGTGAATAAAATTATGGCGTGTTATTGCCCAGGTGGCTCGGTAATGGTACAGCAAGCGGATTCGCAATTGAATCAGAATCGGAATGTTTCTGTAGACTGGAGGAATCCGATGAGGTATGGAGCTGTTTTTTTCACGGATCTCCAGGATGGAAGCGGTCGGCAAGTTGTGGGAAGGTGTCTCGTTCAGATCCTGGTTGGGCGGTTGGCGCAGCCCATCATTCTTTCGGAATTGATAATAAATTAACCCGTAAAAACAATGTTTTTCACTATAAATCCTTTATATGCGTGACATCGGGGCAGCTATAGTCCTCTCGTCCTCTGGCTTGAGATGGCTGCCACCTATGGGTCAGATGATTGTCTGGCAGCATTAAACAATTGGTAATTAAATATTTAACTTTTTTTCCCTAAACAGTGTAAAATTTTGGAAAAATATTTTCAGGAAAATGCATTGTCACGCACAACGAGTCTGTGTGCAAAATGTCAGCTCGATTGGATCACGGGAAGTGGGTTAAAAAACGACCGAAAGATTTGCACGGTCCTAAGCAAGCAAGCGAACTTAATATAAATGATTTAAAAATGTGCACTACTCTGTGGGGAAGTCGACAATGGATGGACATGCCTCCACCAAGGAATGGGTTATTTCCACCACCGGCTCTCGTTGGCTGTAAATAAGAGGGGTGAGCACCTCCTCAATCCTCATGTGAGCAGCAAATCACGTTGATCTTGACTGGACTTTATTTTCTCGTGACAAACAATGTTAATATAATTGTCAAATGATTGAAGCATGGTGGTACAGTATGTATATACATTCTTGTGAAAATATCACAAATGAAATGTATTGAACAAAGTTGAAACGTTGAGAATGTTTCTCCCACGCTGTGCTCGTGGGAGTGAGCGAATGCAGAAATGTTGCTCATTCTCACGCAATATGTATCGACAACCACGAGTTTACATTTCATTGCTCGCAGATAAACCCATTAAATATCTCCCTCGCAAGTCATTTTGTAAAACGTGCGCTCTACCTGAATGCGAATTCCACCGTGATGAAACTTGGAGAGCTGAATGGAGTTCAAAAAGCACTCGCATACAAACCCCTGTGAGAGACCCAGCGCAGAAGATACAAGGGTTTGATCTTCCACGAAGCTCGTGATCTACCCTAAATCATATCCGTACAAACCATGGCGGATGCTGATGCCCAAATGGAAAATTAAAAACCTTCCAGTGTGCACATATGATCATCCGGAACAGATCATACAACATAATGACGCAATGCAAGATCCACAAATACGAAGGAGACGTCAGAGGGATTGCACTCCGCTGCTCCTGACGCAGTAATCTGGCTTGAACAACCTGCATGTGGAATTGTCGTTGTTGCTCTCCATCTACATCAGCCATACGGAGGAAGAATAAGTATAACCCGTAAAAACAAAGTTTTTCACTATAAATCCTTTATATGTGTAGTGGTGGTATTGACGTGCGCCGACAGTGATGGATCACGGGGCGCGGGGTTGGGCACGCGATGTGGGCGGGGCATGGACGCGCGCGCCGGTGGTAAGGCGCGCTCACACAAGCTGGGAAAAGAGGATCGTAGCGAGTGCGCAGTGATTGGTCAGATAAGTGGGTGCTCTCAGCGACGTCCGCAGGAGGGGTATAAAGGGAGACGCGCGAGAGCACTCGTGGTCAGTGTTAACCAGTTGAAGACCGAAGACGGGGTGGAGGAGGTAGTGGCCCGAGACCCCTAGTCCCGCCGTCCTTGTGAGGACCGGGGCCCTGTGTGGCTCGGAGCCGAGACTGGGGGACCCGTAGTCCGACGCCCGTGTGGGTCGGGACGGTGGTACCCAGAGCCGAGACGGGCACCCCCGGCTGGGTGTGTCCCGGAAGGCTACGGGGCGTAAGAGCCCGTGTCAGTATAGCTGAGTGGGTGTTAGTCATCCGTGTAACTAAAAGTTGGTGAAAATAAAGAGTGTGCTACCCGTGAAGACGTCTCCCGCCGAGTTACTACTTTACATATGCATGGCAGCGAACTTAATATAAAGGATTTAAAAATATATTCGCCTGTGGAAGACGCGGGGATCGATCCCGCGACCTTTGGCATGGGAAGCGAGGGCGCTACCAACTGCGCTACTCCGCCACGGCCTGTGGAGGGGTTACGCTCTGGGCTCTTACACTCTGACGTTCAGCCAAAGCCATGAATGCGTTCTATTTGAATATATGTAAAATAAAAAAAATTTGCCTAAAAAGTGTAAAATTTTGGGAATTTTTTTCACGAACAATAATTGTCTGGCACAACGAGTCTGTGTGGAAAATGTCAGCTCGATTGCATCACGGGAAGTGGGTTAAAAAACCGACCGAAAGATTTGCACCGTCCTAAGCAAGCAAGCAAGCACGCGAACTTAATATAAAGGATTTAAAATAAGTATAACCCGTAAAAACAAAGTTTTTGCACTATAAATCCTTTATATGCGTGGCGGCTAGAGTCCTCTCGTCCTCTGGCTTGAGATGGCTGCCACCTATGGGTCAGATGATTGTCTGCCAGTATTAAGCAATTGGTAATTAAATATTTAATTGTCTCGCACAACGAGTCTGTGTGCAAAATGTCAGCTCGATTGGATCACGGGAAGTGGGTTAAAAAACGACCGAAAGATTTGCACGGTCGTAAGCAAGCAAGCACGCAAGCAAGCAAGCAAACTTAATATAAAGGATTTAAAAAGATTGAATCTTCATTTGAAGCTTTCGTGACCGCAGGAATCCATACTCTTTGGTTCTTTCGGTAAAGTCACGTAGGTATTCCTACAGTCGTATGCTTCATATGCTCAAACAAATGCATTCCAGCAACGCAAGCACAGTACTAACCAGCAATACGCACGGATGATATCATGCAATTTTTTGTTTTTACTTCTTGTGTTTTGGCGTCTGCCTTTATCGTTAATTGACTGCAAACACATTTTTAAAAAGTTATTCCTTATGGAGGTGGCTAGGTGCTCTGATCTGGCATCTCTCTGGTCCAAATCCAGACAGCTACGCGTGGTTAAACTGAGTTCTCAAACATAGCAAGATGATAGTCACAGCCTGGTCACATTGATCCCCACAACATAAACGATGTTTCACTGTATTTAGCTTATCCCATTACTTGACAACATGTGTAGGCCCTTGTAGCCAACCGTGCTAATCAGAGGTGCTGGGGAAGGATGACAAGCTAAACACACAAAAACACGTTCTAAAGAAATCTATATTTAAAAGTGCATAGCTCCAGTGGCTTCCCAATATCAGATGGAAGAGCGTTCCAGACGGCCGCAGAAGCACGTCTGAAAGCGCGCGATGCGGTGACCGCCTTTGTTCGATGGCGAGCCAAAAGCCGCCGCTGCGAGAATGACCGGAGATCGCTTGATGGTTCATGCTCCTTGACGATATCAGCGAGGTGTTGTGGTTCATTTGTGGCAAGCAGTGGATCAAGAGGCCTCCTGATGTGGCTACAGAAGTCGCTGTGATATTTCCTGACGCAGGGTGGTGCACTGCTGGCTAGAAGAGTGCAAAGTGGAAATTCGATTATCCCCGTGTGAATTGATTACGAGAGCACGTGGAATTTTTAACATGTCTACCACCACATTGGTGACAGACCACATTGGTGATAGAAAATTATCGTTTAATAACCAAAAAAAATCGTAAAATGAATACTGGAAATTTTTATTTAAAGTTTTCGTGACTGCAGGGATTCATATTCTTGGTTCTTTCGGTAAGTCGCGTAGAAGGGAAACAATAAAATAATAAAAATATAAAACAATTAAATTCTCACGACGTTTCGACGTCACACCTGATGATGATTGCTTGTGTTGTAGTCGAAACGTCGTGAGAATTTTATTGTTTTATATTTTTATTATTTTATTGTTTCCCTTCTACGTGACTTTACCGAAAGAACCAAGAAATGAATACTGCAGTTTCTCATTGACATTTTCATCTGGCAAATGTTCAACCAGATATGTGGGAAAGCGAGCACTCATTTTGTTCTGGCATGTGTGTGCAAGTACATATTTTACCAGCTATGCTTGATTATTCACACAGTGCTACCAAAAATAGAGTACACCTATTGAAAGACCATTTATAGACGCACCCAGGCTCACGCCGACGCTCCGATAGACGCAACTAGTCAGCAGGCAGACTTCCTGTACTAGTAGATATGTACTTTATATAATGAACTAAAAGCTTGAATTTTCATTTGACAATCATACCTCGAAGTCTGAGCCTGGTTATGACAGAGACACCGAGTGTTGGAGGCTTTGGGCTACGAGGTAGCCAGTAGATGACAGCGCAGCAGTGAATTCCTGAATCTATGTGTATGGAGTTATGGGTGTTCCTCCCTCGTATTGGTTGGATTTTTGTCCGGGCACTCTGTTTCAAGCCACACGCCGTTTTCCCTGAATTTGTTTGGTAAAACATCCCAATGCATGACCCTCCTGATTTAACAAAAAGAAAATAAGTCTCGAGGCTCAGTGACCCTTTTCTGAATAAACAAAGATAATGTTTAAGAGAGAGAGAGAGAAAAAGCGATAAGTATAGTGTGGTAGCGGTTTGCATTGTGCATGAGCAGCCTTGTGACCAACACACATTTCTTGCCTTAGAATTAAATCAGGCTTCCCGTATAAATTGAATAAGAGGGCCTGGCCTCTCACTAAGTTGACTTGGCATAAAATAATACTCAGAGCGGTCATGGGGAGACATGTCTAGCCAGGCATGCCATGGTGCTGGTCACAACATTCCCATGTGCGTGTGTTTCTCCCTCTTAATAGTTTCTTGTTTAACAACACTAAGCCCAAGCAGAGAGAAGCTGGCTTTGTTTTTGTATACACAATGTGCATTTCAATTATCTGTAATGAAAATACGCATTTGGAACATGTCTAACATTTTCAACCTGTTTGAAAGTTATCCAGTATTGTGATGTCTAGACAGAAAAAGAACGTGATACGACGTTTATGATAATTTGTGCATATTTAGAAAAGAAAACTCTGCCAGGCAGCAATTGCTGTTAATTTTAACATGGGTAAAATGGGAAAAAATGAAATTATTTTGTAAATTTATTTATTCTCTTTCTAGCCAACATAATGTTTTTGTAAGCATTCAGACATTTGTTAACGTTGGATGAACTGCAATCTGGCCATCCCTGAACACGTTTTTTTAAAACTACATGTTTTTTTAGATTGGGATGAGGTACCATTGTCACATGTGGAGTATTTTCGACATGCTGAATTGGCCAGGAATTGACGGTACACCAAGTAGCGGTTGCTGACTGCATGCAGTTTGATCACCAACAATTACAAATGCAGAACCATCCTCAAAATTAATCTCGAGACTGAATTTGTTCCGGACCATTTTATCTCTCCGCTGTAATTTCGGCACAATGTCTGTGTGCTGTTCGGGGCACGGCAGCTTCTTTAGTCACTTCCTCAAGAAGCTTCCGGCATGCGGGGCGAAACGTCGGACGTCACGCCGAACACCACCGCGGGTACCACCTGAGAGCACGAGCGGAGAAAGCCGCACGGCAGCGCAACCGCGACATCCATCGCAGCGGCGTTCACGGACGGACCATTTTAATAAATTCACAGCCATCGCCTGCCGCCGCCTTACTTTGAACGTCTTTCACCCTTGCATGAATGGGCAAGCTCGAGGTAGCTGGGCTACGGTTGCCCTTACCCTGGCGCTAAACGAATGTTTAAGGAACCCCCCCCCCCCACTCTCCCTCTATGGGCTTGCTTGATCACCGTCAAAGCCCTTATTTGTGTTTGGCTTCGGAGGCTGCCGCAGGCAATGAATGCAAACTCTCTGCTCGGCAAACAGCGCGGTATGAGGGGCTGAGTGATACACACGCCCGGAGCTGGATTTCAGACTTAAACTTTCTCTTTCTTTTGAGTGGTGCTCCCCCCCCCACCCCCCAAAGCAGCGGCAGCACAGCCACTGTGAGTGTCCTTGGTGTGCGGACACCTCCACAAATGTATTCAGCTATGGCTCAAAGACCACCCCCCCCTTCGCCAATATTGTGGACAAAAATTATTGTATTTGAAGCTGTGTCTTTCTCCCTTTAAGATGGGTGACGTAAATGCTGATTATGCTTGAACATTTCAATAGAGAGTAGCACATGGACGGCTGGCTCGGTAGTTAGTAGTTGCGTTGATTTCTTACAATTACACTACTTCTTGTCCGTGGTGAACTTGGGAGCCAACTTTGTTGATCCAATTTGAATCCAATAACCAAAAATATAATTGACTCTAGGGGCTGTACCCCAGTATTAATGCATAGGATGAATGAAGTGTTCATGTGAATTTCAAAAGGCATTGGTTATATTTTCGGCTCATATAATTTGCACTTAAAAGGCCTGGGAATTGGATGCTTAAGCATTTGCCTCAGTGATATTGTTTCAGTCAATTGACCGCCAATGTTTAGATTGTTACACTGTATAAAGAGCTTCAGCCCACATTTATCTGGTGTCTTATTCGTTCTGAATTTTAAATCTTCTTCGGCCTTTCTTGTGTGCTCATGCACAGCACAATGAGCCTTTACCATAAAATTGGCTTCAGTTAAACATTATAAGACTCTCATAATGCGAATAAATTAGTAGCATTTTTGTCGAATATCATACGATGCGCTTTTTATATTATTTGGGAAACTAAACGTAATTGTCAGAATTATTCATTAAGATCTCTGCAAGAATGACATTTTGATATCGATTTGTATACAGCGGATGCTGCTGTAGAGTAATGCTTACCACACTCTGCGTTCCAGAAGTCGTCGGTTCAATCGTTCGGTGCGGCAGGTGAAGCCATGGACAGGTTTCTTCCAGAGGCGTAGCTAGGGGGGGCAGGGGGGTACATGTGTCCCCGGGCACCAAGGTAAAGGGGCGCCAAAATGAGGCTTACAACGTTACATTAGAACTTATTGCGGCGGGTGCGGCAGCCTGAAACTACTGCACACATCTACACCTCAACCTAAAAGTTTATATATCCCGCCACACACAGCCTACCTGTCATGTAATTACATTTTGGTATGTGATTAAACGGGGGGGAGGAGGGGCGCCAATTTTATAGTTCGTCCCCGGGCGCAAAATATCCTAGCTATGCCACTGGTTTCTTCACACCCCGTCCCCCCACTACTGCCGCCCGTGTCAACTCCACCGTGTCAATGATCCCACCACTGTGAATCGACCGGCAGGTCACGTGTGGTTGGACGTACGGTTGTGGGTACTCCCACGGTGGCGAGATGTTAACTACATCGCCTGGTATATACAAGATGTCGTGGGTTCGATCCCGACCCCGGGATTTTTGGGTTTTCCCTCCACGTTTATAAACCTGCTTTTAGAGTATTTTTCTGTTACAAATTTACACGTGATAATCCACTTTGTTGAGCTATTTAAAAAAAAAAAACCGATATAGCTCAATGTGCCTTATCTGGGAAATTAAAATATATAGCTTCGTTTTAGCTATTTTGAGATCTCTGGTCCGTGTGGAAGAGTAGGCCAAGTACCATCTAGAGGAGCTCTCTTTACTTTCTTTTTGTAATGGCCCTTCCATCAGCAGTGGTGGCAGTAAGCAATTTGCAGTGCTGTGCGTTTAGCACATTTGTATGCAATACTTTTCGTGATTTATTTGAAGTAAGTTGAGCTGGATAAAGTCATGTGGCAGAGTGAAAATTCTCAATATTGCTTTAGCCTCAAAATCATTTTTCAATGCTTGACAATTACCCACCAAAATTCGCACGACGCCACAAACGTGGCACATTTTTATCGGGTTTTCACTCCCATTTCCGCTGTTTTCCTGCCAGCCTCCCTGGACCTGATGACACACTCAGCAGTTTGAATTTGCTGGGCACTTTGCAGGAGACAGGTCCGGAGGAGAGATGTGGTTAATGGAGGGCATTGTGAAGCAAACGTTGTCCCATCAAACAAAGGCCCTGGCCACTTCCAAATAGCTCCGGATACTCCGAGGAGAGAACAACCGGCGAGAAAACACAAAGTGTACCTCGTCGAGCCATTTAATGATACGGGCTTTTATAATAATTACCCTCACTTACGAAAGACCCCCACATGTCACTTTGCTATAGAAACCCGACGTCGTTTTAAGGCTGCTTTACGATACTTTTTTTTTGTTTACGCTCAACGCAGCCTCGCAAATAGTGCCGTTAAAAAAAAATCACCACCGCAAAGTGCCCATAAACCGCTGTGGAAGGTGTTGAGTTTTCTCGAGCTTGGCCCGATAGCTGTGTCCTGATATCACAACGTCCTCATGCCAGACACTGACTTGTCTTGGCAGTGGGATCACCCTTATAACCAACCTCCCCACCCCTCCACATACTGCTTCAGTGTGCACATTAAGCGACTGCCAAAGAAGCAAAAAAAAAATAAAGGGGTTTGGAGAGAAAAAGAAACGATAAACAGCAAGGACCTGAGTATTCCTGAAGCAAATTGACACTCGCCACCTCAACCCTCCCCACCAGCAGTTTAAACCTTGCGCAATAATGCCCCCCGCGCCCCGCCCCCCGCTCCGTCGCAGGAAACCGCTGCCTCTGATGAAGAGTGAGTCCTGGGTCTCCTAGGCAGAAGTCATTCCGCGTCGATTTGGACGGAGACCTATTGAGCAGATTGCCAAGCAGCTGGCTACGTGCGCACACACCACACACACAGCACCCCACAGACACACCACACACACACCACACACACACGCACGCACTGCACAGCTTGGCAACCCCCCCCCCAAATGTATTCTATGAGCCCAGCGTTTGCCGTCAAGGGAGCCTCGTGGTTCGGGGCCTCACGCTCCCCGGTGTCCCTGGGCTCCAGTGTCTCCGCAACACACGGAGGTCTCGCCACAGGAATTGTTTTTTTTTATTCGCCTCGCCGTTCAGTCACGTTTGCGGCTGCCCTGCTGATTTTTGTGTAGGGCTATGGAAATGATGAATTAATATTGCTGGCAGGAAGGAAATATCTAAACATACCAAGCTTCCACACAGTGAATTTTCCCTTTTCAGTTTTATCATAAAACGTTAGTCAAATACATTCAGGAAAGGAGCACACATTTTATCTTTACATCTGTGACCAAGTACAACTCTTAGAGGCCTACTGAATAATTCACAGGCCACTTCGATCAAGATAGTCACGCATCAAAAAGAGGCTCTTCAGCCGAACAGTGACAGTAAAAACACTTTACATATATTTGAAATATATTTAATTCAAGCTTTAGGCTCACTGAATAAACATTGTAACAAATTATCAAAACTAGGTAGAACTAATCCTCCGATATGCAATTTAGTCCGTTTGAGTGTGCAGTCATTAGAGTGTGCAACACTGAGACCATCAACCCACTAACACCGAACCCTTTCCCGTTCTGATCACGTACGTTTGTCATCAGTTCATCGGTACCGAGGCTCCCACAATGCAATGCGGGAAAGCGTGTGGCACAGTTTGGCGCCAACTATCATAGAGTGTGGTCGTGTCGCTACAGTTCTCTGCGGTGCGTACAATGTCGTAAAAAAAAAAAACGACGCTATGCCTCTGGAAATAAAATTAACGTTAACCGCTTGCGTGTTCCGAGATGAAGCGGTGAACGGGACCCACCCTGCAATTTGCAGTCGTCTCAGAACGGGAACGGGTTAAGAAGGCAGGTTAATTACAGGCAGATGCATGGATTCGAACCCAGGACGTCATGAGTGCCAGCTCCTTACTCTGACCTCTGAGCAACCCAGCCACCTCTTGGCCCATATCTTTTTAAGCACTGGGGTATGCAATGACTTCCAAAGGAGAGCGACACACAAGGGAGCAGCATTTAAATTTGGGAGCGGCACCATCAATTTTAGTTCTTGCAGTGACTCCAGTCGTGCAGTCAATTTCGAAGGGGACCTTTTGGGGTAACGACTATTTACGTTTCCATGAAGTTTGCTAAATAGAATCGTCGTACTTACGTTTCCAACTCACGTACACACTGCAATGCAACCCACGAGACATGGGCCTCCCCGTGGCATGCGGGTTGTTCAGATGATTTCGCTCAAATTTCACCACCATGGTCAGTGCAGGTTGGCAAATGCTGGGAGCATAAAAGCGGGAACATAGATGTACAGTACACGAACGGATTTTGCTGCTGAACTGCCCTCTGCTGCACAGAACATTACCCAACGATATCTACCAACCCCGTTGTGCATGGCGGTCACCCATGCAAGCAATACCCAAGCTCAAATCCCTGTTTGGCTTCAGAGATCTGACGAAAAGGGTTGCATGTTCGTCGGTGTGGCCATAATAGGCACCAACTCTGAATATGACTCCGTTAAGAGTATTCCGGCATGGTGACAGAGCAGTGAAACCAATCGTATAGATGGCGTCCGGTGCATCATGTAATTCTGCATTGCTTGCAAGTGGCTTCGACTCTTTCCTTCCCGGAGCTCGCGCGTGTGCCCTCCTGCATAGCTGTGTGACAGATCGATGGCAGAGTCGTGGATTTGTTGCTTGCGGTCAAAGCCAGATGGTGTGGTTTTAAAGGCTTAATTTCAATAAAGTCTAGCACGTGGAAATTGATTAACTTTCACGCAAAGTTGGCGAATGGCACTTATCTCGTAATAATTTTAAGTCCTTTTTTTTACATTTTTCGTTTTGCAAAGTCAAAGGTCAATTTGTATTTGGGGAGGTGCTACTCTCAGTTGGTGGCCTGGAGACCGTGGCAAGAGTGCACGATCCCTTGACAGACGCTGTTGACTTCTCACAAAGTGCCGCAGTGGCGAGATGTTAATTACCTCGCCTGGTATACAGGTGGTCGTGGCTTTCGATCCCTAACCTGACGCCTCCATATTTGTGGATTTTTCTCCGGGTCCTCCAGTTTTCCGCTCCACATTTAGAAACGTGTGTTTAGAGTCTTTGACTGTGATACATGTCCACGTGAGAAGCCACTTTGTTGAGCCTTCACTTGTGGCCAAATAGCTTCTGAAAAAGAGCTATTTATAGCTCAGTGGGCCTTACCTGGTAAAATTAAAACAGTTTCGTTGAGATTTTGTTTAAATTTCGCCCTTAGTTGCATCACACACACACACCATACATCTTGCTCTTATGGGGAAGACATGACAAAGTAAAAAAAGAAAAGCTAATTAATGCAAAGTAGGAACATGCAGGAGCATCAATGGATAGTAACAGGGTTACACATCAGCGTGCGTTTTGCATCGTTGTACAAAGGGCCACATTGAAAGCGTTGGCTGTGTGTGTGTATGCATGTGCTGCGTAGGGCAATTCTCTGCCTTAATGCCATTTCATGCTTCAACCGGTGTCTGGGACAGGCGCTAGGAATGCATTGTGCCCCGTAACTGATTGGCAAAGTCTGACAGGGCAATTTGTTACCGCTGGGCATTGCTGTGGGGCTGAGCTGACGGGGGAAGTAGAACGCCCCGGTGCTGATTAAGCGTTCTGCCCGTGGTGTCAGCGCAGCCCTAACCGTGCCCTCGCTGATCAACGCCGATGCCTGGAATCTGACTGCACGGCAAGATGTACGTCGATGCACTTAGGCATGCACGCCTGTAATCTAGCGACGAGGAGAGGTTGGTGGATTATTACCGAGAATGTGTGAGGGCACGCACTTAAATATGAAGTGCGTGCCCTCAAAACGCAATCAATGTGTCGATTCAACGGAACAAGATGCAGAATTAGAGCCATTTCTTTACAGTTGGAAACATTTACATCAAGGTGAGACGTGGCGCCATCTAGAAGGGGCTCTCTGGAGCTCGCTGTGCTTGGAGGTCTTTCGGCCACCAGTGGCAACGAGCAAATACACCTTTACCTGCAGCACAAATGAGCAGGTTTACGTACCATAAGTGAGTCATGATAAATATAATTAATTACTCTTATCATTTCACTCACCCGGCAAGTGCATTTATGCAATGAAGTTGAAAACAATTTCGCAGCGCGACCCATTATTGTTTGCGGCCCCTTTATTAAAACAAGCTGTTCAAATATGTTGTTGCATCTGCCTAAAATGCTTCGAACCCACTGTACAACAGTACACTACCAAAATTCAAGCCTCGTGTTGATGGCTTTGCACGGGACGAGCCAACTATAGAGCCAGCGCCTTTGGCTTGTTCGTGATCTCTGCTTTGGCTTCGTGATCTCTGCTTTGCCACGTGTAAAAGACCTCTGCTTTGAGGCGCGTGGCATATTCAATATGAATGCATGAAAGAGGGGAAGATTGCCCATGTGAGAGCTGGTGCCTGTCAGTACGCTGTCCACCAGACGTGGCAGATCTGTCGGTCAGCACCGATGCTTTTCGCAGAGACGGTGGTTCGCTAAGCCCCGAGCAGATAATATTTGTTTCTTATATATATGGCTGCTGAGGAAAAGACGGTGGCCACAATGGAGGCAACAACACCGCAACCATTTTTTTGGGCCGACAGAGTGAACCGAGGGCCTTGAGTCAGCTTCTGGTTTCCCTGGTTCTTGCTTCGATGTGATGTGGAGCTTCCAAGTACTCGCTTTCATACTTCGCCTTACATGTTCAACGTTGGTCACGGAAAAAGAAAAAAAAATCTCGGAATAAAAATAAACAACGGAAGTAATTTCCGTCTGAAGATGTGAAAATACAAGTACCTATTCTAAGAAAGATAAGGTCTACTAAAACAATTAGTTTTGCGCGGTCGAACAGTGGTGCAGTGATTACTGCGCTGCGCTACATACCTAGTGCCCGAGTTTGATTCTTGGCTATGGCCAACTTCAGTGGTGAGAGATATCTGAATCCGTCTTTGGCCCGTACTTTTAGCAAACCGCACTGACGAGCAAGGTGAAGTATGGTCAAACAACTCCCATGACCGCGACACTGTAGGTTGACAGAATTCTGTGACTTACTATTATTCAGTGCTGTATATCATGTTGTTATGCAATTTATGAATAGATAGTATTTCAGATAGATTTATAAAGTTATTCCATGCAATTAAATATCCTGTTAATTTTGTCATGCCTTTCAAATGTGTGACCTCAAGAAAACTAAAATATACCTGTCCATATGAACGCAACCTGAATGTAATTTCATTACCACCAACATCAAGAGTTGTATAAATATTTCTGATTGCGATGGAAATACAGTCATAGTAACATATTTAAAATCTGCTGCACACAGAAATGATTACCATCTTGCATTATCACCGTAATTGCCTCCCTCTCAATAAACACACTTTAATTAGCGTCGGGGCCATATCTAAATCAGCCAGAGGCCGAATTGGAAAGCGATAACACTTTAGATCAGACATCAAAAGCGCTGACCTCCGAGAGGAAAGCATGAACCTCTCCTTTTGTTTGGGCAGAGAGGGATGCTGGTGCAGAGAGAGAAGGAAGAGAGGCCCAAGCACAGGACATCTGGGCTCCTGCCAGCAGCAACTGCTGCAGGCTTTGTATGCCCTGGAGGGAGGAGATTGGATTAGTATGGACCGATTAGCCTCCCAGATTAGCTGGCCATTCAAGCGGCTGTCTCATGTAATAACATATTTCCTTTTTTTAGGAATAATTTCAGAGCGGTATTTACTTGCCTAATATTTATCATTCGTGCATTTCGTCATGTGTGTGTGCGTGTTTCTTGAATTTGTCCACGTGTATGTCGATATACACTCATACTTACACGTACGCCCATGAACTTAATACAAACATGTTATTCATCAGCAGCAGCAACAAGGGCAGCCATGGTCAATCCACAGCTGGATGAAGGCCTCGCTAAGCCATCACCACATCTCACAATCCTGCAATGTAATAATCAACCTAGCACCTACACACGAGCTGACTTGATCACCCATCTCCTAGGTGGGCATCCTGTAAGACATGTCGTATGTTATATACAAATATATAACACGTTTCTTTTTTAAATATACATCACAGGTAAGATTGTGTATTAAAACAAGCCATAGTAGTTTCTAGCTAAAACGAGTGTGGGGTGGTGCCCAGCTTCTGGTAACCCAGCAGTGGAATCCCACGTTCCTATGATGGGAGCAAGTCCAGCCGCAGGACAACGCTTTTTAAATCCTTTAAATTAAGTTCGCTTGCTTGCGTGCTTGCGTGCTTGCTTGCTTACGACCGTGCAAATCTTTCGGTCGTTTTTTAACCCACTTCCCGTGAACCAATCCAGCTGACATTTTCCACACAGACTCGTTGTGCGTGAAAATTTTTTTCCAAAATTTTACACTGTTTAGGGGAAATTTTTTAAATATTTAATTACCAATTGCTTAATGCTGGCAGACAATCATCTGACCCATAGGTGGCAGCCATCTCAAGCCAGAGGACGAGAGGACTCTAGCCGCCCGTTTCATGATGACGCAAATGTTGACTAACCACATGGCATGAAATCCCTGCCCCCACGCTGTACAGTGGAGACTATTTATAGAGCAGTTACATTGAAGCCGCCAGGTTCTTGAAAGTGGTAAAACGGGTCAACGCTATTGCCCTCGGGAATATACGGGGCATGTCAAGAGGTGATCTTTCATTTTTACATCTTTTATATTAACATCACTTGCTTGCTTGCTTACTCAAGAAAAACAGAAATGAATAATAAAATGAAACCGATGCCACGCATATAAAGGATTTATAGTGAAAAACTTTGCTTTTACGGGTTCATTTTTTACAAGCGATAACTCATTGTATTGACCTCGGCAGGATGAAGGGCTGAGCCAAATTCTGGTCAGGATTTTAACTCTCAACTCTCCGATTGTGAGCCACTCATTCTAACCACAGCACCAAGTAGGTGCAAGTATACAGGGTGCCGTGGTGGCAAGATGTTAACTACCTCCCCTGGTATACAGGGGGTCGTGGGTTCAATCCTGACCCTGACGCCTGTACGTTTGGAGTTTGCATGTTCTCTCTGTGGTCGCGTGGATTTTTCTCCGGGTCCTCCGGTTTTCCCCTCAATATTTATTGAGAGAAACATGCGTTTAGAGTATTTGGCTGCTATAAATGTCCACGCAAAAAGGCCACTTCATTGAGCTATTATTTGTGGCCAGGTCACTTCTGAAAAATAGCTATATAGCTCAGTGGGACTTATCTGGTAAAATAAAAATAAATGTTTAGTTTTCAATAATATAGGCTAATGTGATAGTGTGATAGTTACCGCATCATGCGGATGATCAAATTGGTCCATGGCTTAACGAAGCACACTTTTTGCCATGGCAACGGAGGTGGCGACGTTGCTTGTTACCGCTCTTCAGATTACATCTGACCGTGACGCCCACCAACACACAACAGAGCCCTCACTTCTCTGCTGCGGAATCTTTGTGATGGCAAATGAATGGGAACTGCATGCTCAGGAATCCCTTTATAAAGGACGAGACGTACTCTAAATCAAGTCACGCGGCGTACAAGGCCGGGTAGGAATTGAGTTACAAACCACTGGAAATTTGAAATATTCGGAGATGAGTGTGCTTTGTGAGTTGAGCACCAAAAAACAAACACTCGCCACATTCGTCTATAAGACTGCCAGAAAGAGGAAAAAAATATCTATTAAATAAACAATGTTGTGGGTAATAGACGTTTTTTTTTTATAGCAGAGAGATGGAGGCCATAATAATAACAATTTAATGACTGATCTAATTGTACGAATACCCCACTGATGCACGGCGCATTCCACGTGACATGAAGCATCCGACTGAGTTGAGCATAATCTGCTCAAAGAAGTGGCAACGCATCTAAAGCCGTAAGTCATTTTGTGAAGAGACGAGAGTGAGAGTAAATGTTACTTTATTTGGAACACGTCCGCAATAAATATCACTGCAAACAGAACAAATAGTCCCGGAGGCCGAGTGGTGGGTGGGGATGTGAAGGAAAATTGCTGCAGTTCAGCATGACCTTTCTCACAGTGATTGTGCCCACAGGGTAGAGAGGAGACAGACTCAAGTGAAATCTGACCCGTTGGCAGAGTAGGGGGCGGTTGGATGAACTAAAACATTTGGGGGATGGGGGGGGGCTGAGGTCCTTGCTAGACCAGATGTAGCAAAACTTCCATGGCAGATGCGGATACTTGATGATGATGATGCACGCATGGAAAATAAAAATAAAAACTCTCCGACAATGTTGCGGAGACTGTGGTGACCACCTGGAACAGAGCCAATGCCCGATTCACAAATAAGGAGAGGCACCGTTGCGGTGATGCGCCACTCTGCGACTCCTGATGCAATTATCTGACTCGAGCATCTCAATATAACATCACAGCTGCTGCTCGACATGAACATCAGCCATATGAAGAAGATAAAGATGCCTGACCACAATATCCATGTAACATCTCAATTCATTGGTAGCAGAAGAACAATTGTATCCATTGCATTTGGACGAGGAATTCATTTCACGTGCAGTATAAATACATACGCCTATGGTGGTAAGTGTGTAAAATCAGATTAAATGCCCCTCCAATACCCCGTGCCCTAAATCTTGTGGTGCAAGCCGTGTTTGCAAGAAACATATTTTGGATGCAGCCGGGAGCAGCGGTTTATGCCTGTGATGCAGCACTTTGTAGCAAGGCTGCCTTTGTCTCCCCGGTGCAAATGTTCGCACGTGGCACTGTGTATACTCGTTGAAGGCTGAGTACACCTACCGGGGGCCCCGGGACCAGTTCAGCAATTGCTCGCTATCGATGTAAGCCGTGATTGCGTATTTATACTCGGGTCGCCAGGTAAAGAGCGTGGTGCGTTAACCACTGCGTCACCACTCCCCACGGCACGTCCACACATGCACAGACATGCATGGAAAGTCCACTAAACATGTGCATGCTGTTGGCATCCACATGCTTGCGTTAAGATTGGGAGAGGCAGATGGGGTGTATGCTGAAAACCATCTGTAAAGGTAGGGATTGAAATTAATAGCTGTGTGACTCTGGACAATCCTGTGTTCACATGAAAAAAAAACCCCACTAGAGGTATACACATATCACCCACCTAATATTGGAGGTGATATGAACACGCCGATGTTGAAATAAAGATGACACGTGGCAACCTTTTTCCTTGAATGCGGTCACAATAATAAGGCACTTAGAGAAAATGAAGGAAAATGTAAGCACTCTTACCCCAGGGTGTATGTGTGTGTGTTTCTTGCGGTGCAATTTGTGGTAAGTTCCACGCAATGTGCCACTCTCCCCCGTGGTCACCTTCCGCAAGAAAATGGGACCTTGGCGGGGGGGAGGGGGTCGTATGCTCAGAGGTACAGAGGTCCCCTTGGAGTATAAACTACCGTGTTGGTGTACAATGTGACCTGGCGCTGAGTGCCGTACACAGCGGAGGCACTTGGCTCGCAGGGAGATCGCAGAGCCAGACGTCCCATCGTTCAGGAAGTGCGACCATTCCTATGCCACTCCACAATTGAAGGGGCATTTGTACGCCTCTAATATCAGAATTCTTCACCCGGCAAAAATGTGCTTTAATTCTTGCTGTGAGCAATCAATCCTTGCAAGCTGCGTCGAGGCAAGTAAGCTTCCCCGCGTAACTTTATACGGTAATACCGCGGTTTACGTCGGACATGCGTTCCTGAAATGTGCGAAGATGAATATCGAAACGACGTAAATCAAAGTGATGTACAGGGTAGGTGGAGGCGAAGGCTGAGATGCAGCGGACACGCGAAAGAACGGACAATGCTGTCAGCGACTTTAGTGTGTGTTGAAGCGACGCAAATCAAGTCGTGGCATTAGTAGTAAAGTGACGCCGTATTTGTGAAACGATGTATAACAGGGGCATGTAAATCGGCGTATTACTCTATTTATAAATACCCACACATTTCGAATTTCCCTCTATATTTTTCAAACGGTGATTGAATGTTGTGAAAACCATGGTTCCATATCTTAAAGAGGCTTACAACATACAGGAGTATTTGAAATTAAACGTAATTTTTTGTTTCTTCAATTTATCCCTCTTACTTTTGTGGGCATCTGTAATTATATATATAATAGGATCACGCTGCATGTCAAATCAACGAATGACACATTTTAATGTACACAAGAAAAAATATGCATATGCATGGTTTCCCTAATGCTTTCCAACGTGATTGTCTTCGCAAGTGCGGTATTTAATTGTCCATAGTGTTCCTTTCAGAGCCACACATCGTGCACGACATGTTGTCTCAAGACGAAGTCATACGTAATAATGCCATAGGGAGAGAAGTCCAGGCCCATTACTGGGCCACCCTTTGATCAATTTGGCCGGTTTTCTACGGGGTAAGTTACCTTTACTAAAGTGACTTTACACTTACATTGTCTGGATATTTGATCATCTTTACGAAAGTTGTTGTGACCGCTCTTCTATACAGAGAGGAAAAACAGACCGACGGACAGAGCTAATGCTTCAGTGATGTTTGCCTTGGTTGGAAGTGTTACATTTGCACTTACGCATGGAGAAATTATTTTCATAAGCGCAGCCTCAGTATGAGTAAACACATTATTTGGTCTTCTTGGTTCTTTCGGTAAAGTCACGTAGAATGGAAATAATAAAATAATAAAAATTTTACATAATAAAATAATTCTCACGACGTTTCAGCCACAACGCAAGCAGCCGTCCTCAGGTGAAAAACAGGTCTGTCGAGAAGACAGAGTCTGAATGACACACCCCAGGCTTGGAGCGTTTATTTAAGCTGGGTTGGAGGGGGGAGAGCGCCTTGACAAAATAATTTGCATATCAAGATGAATTTAGCATATTTATGGAAAATGCAGATATGCTAAATTCCTCTTGATATGCAAATTATTTTGTCAAGGCGCTCTCCCCCCCTCCAACCCAGCTTAAATAGACGCTCCAAGCCTGGGGTGTGTCATTCAGACTCTCTTCTCGACAGACCTGTTCTTCACCTGAGGACGGCTGCTTGCATTGTGGCCGAAACGTCGTGAGAATTATTTTATTATGTTTAATTTTTATTATTTTATTATTTCCATTCTACGTGACTTTACCGAAAGAACCAAGAAGATGAATCCCTGCAGTCACGAAAGCTTAAAATGGAAACATTATTTGGTTATATTGTATTGGCAGGCCTGCACAAGCACACATACCACACTCGACCAATTCATAAAGATGTATCAATAAAGCCTCTGATTATGACAAGCACATGAATAATGTACTATGCAGAAGAGCCGTGGGCCTGATATGTCACCGAATATATATATTTTCCTGTTAAGGTCATGGTGTCACTGTGGAATGTATAGGTAACTCGTGGGCAGACTGTCCTTTGGATGGGGGGACACAATTTTGATATGACATGTATATTTTAGCATTTGACATATAAACCGAGAGTATAGTTACATTGGTGACAGCATGGATATATAGCCAAGGAATGTAATTTACTGGTGTGTGGTGGTGTTTTTCTTTTTGTAATCAGGGGATTTATGAGGAACATATATGATAACAATGACCCACATTTACGGACAAAAACCCCCCCCCACATTTGTTCATTTACACCAGAATAAATGTAAAACATCACATTTTCTATGAATTTGCTCTATTCTAAAATATTAAATATGTGCAGTCATGGTATATTTACCAGGCATGGCCAATTACAACAAAAGCAGATGTCTCTTTTCTATGTTTTGAAGTTGGAGCCAAGTTTTTTTGGATCTGGCTGGGCAAAATCATAGAATAAACACACTTCAAAGTGTAACAGATAAGACTGACCAATTAAAATGCTTTTTTTTCTAAGAAATATCAAACGAATCCATGGCATCGAATGTATGACCGCACGCGTTTGGAATGCGTGCAGTAAAGCCTTTCGGTCTCCCTATTATTTTGCAAGGTTACCTTAAAGGCGAGAAATACTTTTATAAGATGTGACCGTTGAATTGGAGGACCGTGCAAGTTTCATGGAGTGGCATCGGGAAATCTGCCAGGTTGTGCGGGTGGTCGAGGTATTACTCTGTTCCCTCCTCGAAACGAGACCAAGCCTTGTTCACGAGAGAGTCCGTGCTGGAGAGCTGTCACGTGGCTCTCGTTTCGTGAGTTTCGTCGTCACGTTTGCATCTTTTAAAATTGTAATTGACCAATATTCATTTTAGATTCCATACTTGAATATTTTGTCATACGTGTGTTTAACCATTACTGTGTGTGTATATATATTTCGTTGGACGTGCACAAGGCATTGTATGTGTGGTACGTTTGTATATGTTTACATTGTAATGTGATTCTATTTCAAATTTTAAATGAAAACATGTTTGCCACACACCGTGGAGAGAAGTGTACTTCGTTCAGAAGGAAATACAAATAAAACTATGGGATGGATAACTGCTCTGGAAAATCTCTCCTGTCTTAAACGTTTGTTTAATATGGTCAAAATGGGCAGAAGTGACCTGGCCACACATGATAGCTTCAACGAAGTGGCTTATCACGTGGAAATTAATAGCAGTCAAATACTCCAAACGCACAATCATCTTCCTGCCAAGTATCCAATTAAAAGAGGTAAAGGTGCAGCCCTGCAACGTCTGGTCCTCATGCCTCTGCTGGTGGAAGGGCCTCCACTAGAGGAAGCCTCTCGAGAGCAGTCGTTCTTAACTTTTACTGCAGCCTGCACCCCCCTTTGGTTCAACATCGTATTTTTTATATGTTAATAAATACATAGGATTGACGAAACAAAGCAGTTGTACTCACGTGCCCGCGCCTAATTTGTGTTTTCGATTATTTACCTTCTAAAAAAAAATCTGGCCGTGTCTCGTACCCCCAGACAGAAAATGCATCTCGTACCTGCCCCCCCCTCCCCCCCCCCCTCTCGAGAGGGTGCAGCGTGCACCCCAGGGCGAGAAGAACCGCTGCTCCGTCGGGAGCTGTGGTCGAGAGCTCATCTCGAAGAGTGTGTTTTTTCCACGCCAGGCAGACGTCTTGGAAGAGACGGTAGCAACTCACACTTTACCCCACCGCTCCCGATCCCAATCCTGTGGGCTGTACTCATTTAAGAAACGTGTCCATCTGTTTTAGCTGTCGGAGGCGAAGGAGACCAAATGGAACCGCTGTATTCCAGTGTGCAAAACATTTCAACCTGGCACCATACCACCCCCCTCTCCCCACCACGAGTTATAACAGCGATCATAATGTAACTATTATGAACTATCGTGTCCTGTATCGGCGTTTTCATTCCCCCGTTTGACGCCACGTGAAGCTTCTCCCTGCAGCGGACCAGTGGGTGGAAGCTGGGCAAAAGAGCGCCGCTGCGTTGCTAAGTCCGCCGCTCCCACGGTCGTCAGCGGTCGAATTCATCACCGCCACAGAGCCGTCGCTCGGCACACTCTGACGTTGACAACACGCGGGTCTCAACCGGTGCCACCCTCGGGGCTGATTTTGTATCGCGAAATAAATCGGTTGCTTTCTTTTTCTTATTCTTCTTCTATAAACTTTGCATTTTTTAAGAACGCGTTTAGGATGCGCGTACAAACGATCGTTGGCATTTTGTCGATTCAAACCCAAAAAAGGCAATAATTCAGGTGTTAAGATGTTCAAACAGGGTCCCCGTAGATAAAGCTGCTTTGCAGAGCTTTTAAATCTTTGGCATTTGCATTGTACTTGGGCTGTTTGGCTTTCGGATGTCCTTTGCTCTATGCCACAGGTGAGACAAATCCATAAAAGAAGCTGTCTCTTGGTGTAGGCCAATTAATTTCAAGGACGATACATACAATACCACAGCACATGTGTTTCCATGTGTGGTTCGTGCAAACTTGATGCCTTGTACATTAGGGTAGAAGCTCTAATCAAGACAATATCAGCAGCAGTCCACATTCGTAATAAAAAAAAAAACATCTGTTACAGTTGAGCCCGCATATGCCGACAAGTTTGTAAAAGAAAGTTATAAATAATTGTACTTTACTGCACATATTCTTGGTTCTTTCGGTAAAGTCACGTAGAAGGGAAATAATCAAATACAAATATAAAACAATACAAATTCTCACGTTTCGACAGCAACACAATCAATCGTCATCAGGTGTGAAATCCATATAATTTTTATAGTTTAATATTTGTATTTTATTATTTCCCTTCTACGTGATTTTACCGAAAGAACCAAGAACATGAATCCCTGCATTCACGAAAGCTTTAAATCAAAATTTGTACTGCACATCTTGTTATGAAGCACTGATTTAAGTTATATATTCATAAGTGTTGCAGTAATGCCACCTATCACTTGCTCTGAACGTATATGCACTCGTGTTCTCAACCATAATTTAACTATATTGGTAATTTTTTGGTGAGATTACTTAACTGCGACATCAAATTAATTATATAAATACTGTAAATGGTTTATTAGTATATATTCAGTGTAGGAGTTACAATATGAACATTTTGAATATAAAATAGTAATCTTATTGTATGGGTTAACATTTTAGCTTCGTGATGCCTTAAAAAACAATATAAAGACCACATTAGTTCACACGTACAGAGACAATTCTTCATCACAACAAGAATGCAATTGTGTAAACCTCACCAGCAAGACGCGCGCGCGTACGGTGTGTGTGTATATATATGGGCCAAGAAACAGAAGCGTCAACATTGATCGACAATAAGTGCCTCTCTGCGTGGTGCTGACAAAATTGTCAGAATTGTTGACGAATGGGACGCTGCCTCAATTTAAAAAAAATACGCCGTGGCACGCGTGGAATTAATTGTCGCATTCTGTGCCCGACATTTGGCGCCTGACAACATTGCGTTCATCAACGTCCCAACGCCGCGTGCGTCCCCATGAACACGTGGCCGCTCATCATCACACTTTGCTCTTCATTTTGGCTGCCAAAAGGGAACCCGACGAGAAATGTGTGTGGTGGGGTGGGGGTTGGGGGTTAGTTTAAGGTCATTCGGAGTGACTGGAGAAAAATACAATCTTGATTTGAAGCTTTCGTGACTGCAGGAATCCTTACTCTTGGGTTCTTTCGGTAAAGTCACGTAGGTATAAAAAATAAAATAAATCACGACGTTTCGGGCGCAACACAAGCGTCCGTCATCAGGTGGGAAAGCATGGCCTGTTGCATCAGCAGCTTGCGTTGCTCCCCAGTCGTGCATTCCCACAGGCAAATATTTGTTTTTCTTGCTAGGTGTCCGGGAAATCCTGAATGTGTGGACTGGTTACTTGGCAGCTCCGTCCCTACTGCTGCGAGTGGCTTGCTGTGCTTTGTGTGATGTTCGGAGAGGGATGGTTGAGTGACGGGGGGGGGGGGTAGCTTTTAATCAGTACCCCTCCCGGAGCAATGATTAAGCGGAGTGGATTGTCGCTGCCCGAGCTCTCGATTTGATTAACGTTTCCCGAGCTCTCGATTTAATTAACATTGCAATGGCGAATAGTGTAACGCATAAAGGCTTTCTGGTGTTCGGGCTCGGCTGGTGTTTGAGAATGTCCTCAACTAAGACATCGAGTGCCTGAGGTCAACCTCTGCCAAAGCGTCACACCGCCACCTGCTGGCAGGCTTTGTAAGTGACCATCGTGGTGAGGAGAGCCTCGTTGCCAACAAGCATCAGCGATCAATGAGCGGTGTGCACGTGCACCTGACTCCTCTGATATGATGAAGCGATTGATGGGGACCAAGGGTGGCACAGTCTGGTTTTTTACAATCGGGTTTAATTGTCTTTTTATATTAAACTCGATCATCTGAGATTGGGAGAAATCCGGTTTAATTTGTTCTAATTGCAGAACCGCACTTCTCAACGATGGGCTTCATCCATTCCAAGCTAAGGAACTCACTGGCGCCCACGATTGTGGAGAAGCTCGTGTTCATCAAGACCAACCTGCCCGCCGCATTCTACGACTACCCCGTGCCCGACGCCCCCCCCCCGAGTACGATAGCAGCACCGACGAGGAAGCAGCCTAAGCCTTGGATCAGAGTTTCGTAATCATTAAACCAGGTTTTAATTCCCCGAAATCGGGTTTAATTGTATTAAAGAAAAAAGCCGATGCCTGCTGCTGGAAAAATCGGATTTTTTTCACCCATGATAGGGACACCAGTCGGAGGCACAGATTGACACGGGAGCAACGCCGTCTAAAGAACTGGGCCCGATGAAGCCAACCCACTTGGCAAGCCGACAAGGAAACTGATCGTCGTACTACAAACCACGAGATCGCAGTGGGCGCCAAGGGACGATCACACGCTGGCAACTCAGCGCGATGTGAAGGAAGTTCCGCATCCAGTACCACGAACAAACAAACAAATAGGTGAAGAAAAGAAAAGCTCGAATGGAAATCCTAAGAAAATTTGAAATAGCTGAAATGTTTAACATAACAGGCTTTCGATTTAAAGCTTTCGTGACTGCAGGGATTCATATTATTGGTTCTTTCGGTAAAGTCACGTAGAAGGGAAATAATAAAATAATAACAATATACATTTTTTTTATTGTTTAATATTTTTATTATTTAATATTTTTATTATTTTATTATTTCCCTTCTACGTGACTTTACCGAAAGAACCAAGCATATAACAGGCTTTGGTGCTTAGCGGTGTTGATGATGTGCATTACATTTCAGTGTCAGTTGAGTGTTGCGTGAATTGAATGTTGTTTCTTCGAATGTTTGCGACTCACCGTCTGCATTGTTGCGATTTTTATTCCGTAAAAGGCCCTCCGCGGGGTATACTTGTAAAATTAGCTCACAGTTGAATCATCTCTCATCTAACTCTAACACAGCATCCGCAACCCTCCCCATTACTACTAATAATTATAAGTCCTATTTGTCTCTGTATATTGGTACATCTCAGGGCCATTGATGAATGTGATCAGAAACGTAAAACAAAGATCCAGTTGTTATAGCAGGAGGTCTTAGACTTGTTTACGTTCTGAAATATGCTCTAGATTTTAGCGCTTCATTGACTACAAATTATGGTGACCAATTAATAGGGATCTCTGTTAAAGGCTATCATGGCATGAGGAGATGAGCACAAAAGGGGAGTTGTTGAGAGGTAGTGATGGGTGAAGAATGGTGAAGGAAGGAGGGATGTTGCGGGAGGTTAAGGGAGGAAGTGATGGGGGGGGGGCATGGGAGATAATTGGGGGTGATGGCTGCAGGAGTGTAAATGGCAGGGCTGTAAATGCCGAGAAAAGCTACCGCGTGACCAGTGTGTGCCACTAAAAGGCGCTTATCTGAACTTTCCACCCTAGAACTACTGTTCTTCCAGCATATAGCCTCTCAGAGAGCAAGTAAGATAATGATGAAAGGGGTGCTGATTTGCATTTGATGGAGGTGAAGGGCTGGTGTTTGTGACAGCGGATGATGACTGTAGTCGTCCAGTAATACTCCGGTTGACGTACACCCCCCACCCCGCCCCTTTGACGTCGTTTTGCCAAATTCATCGTCACTTTATTTCTTAATGCCACGACTATAACTGGTTTGCGTCGCCTCTCTACCCCACACTCGCCTCGCTGACCGCATAATCATCCGTCCTCTCGGTATGTCGCCTCCACCGACTTACTACCGTGTACATCGCTTTGGTTTACGTCCGTTCAATATCCGTCGCAAATTTCATGAACGCATGCCCGACGCAAACCGCGGAATTACCGTATAAAGGACATTGGTATACAGATATTTTTTTAAATGCTGTTGTTGTGTAGCTTTGAATGCATTATGGTTCAGGTTGAGTTTTACCTGTTAAAGCTAAGTTCAATCCCCTGCATTTCCTATGTTGATCCAGGTTTAAGACCCCCGCATTTGCGATACGTTTTAAGTGACTTATTGGGTAATAACTGTGTTTTATTTTATTATGTTTTATTTTTATTATTTTATTACTTCCCTTCTACGTGACTTTACCGAAAGAACCAAAAAGATGAATCCCTGCAGTCACGAAAGCTTTAAATCGAAATTTAATAACTGTGTTTTAATGGATTTTATTCATATGAACAGCGAGCGCCCCTACAGTATGAGTCTAATTCTGAGCACTTTGAGCAGGTGTTGTATGAGTTTTGCATGATATTTTAACCTGCATTTGCTTTAAGCCCAGGTTGACCCCGCATGCTTACGAACTAAACACTTAAAAAAAATGTTTCGTATTACATGCGATTTTAAACTCAACAGCGCCCCCCCCTAGTGGAGAGGTTATGTAATTTCTTCAACTAAAAAAATATAAATAATATTGATTCACCATTTGTGCAATGTATACTAAAATATAATGTACGCTCGTGGAGTGAATGGGACTATTATTTGGTTCTTTCGGTTAAGTCACGTTATCTTTAGACGTGACTTAACCGAAAGAACCAAATAATAATTCCTGCAGTCACGAAAGTTCTAAAATTAAGATTGAATGGGACTACATTAAACATCTCCTTGGTGCCAAAAACAATGTGGCAAGATGCCCTCTGGTTACTTGGGGATGTCTGTGGCATTCCGTAAATAATCGTACAATTGCAAAAAACTACAATTAGATTACATGCAATTACCATTTCACTCAATTAATTCCCACTTAAAAAATTTGTATTATTTAAAATTAAGCAAGACGTTTAAAAATCACTGTCGCTTAAACCAAGTTAGTATCACCATGTAAGAGGTGGAAGGTTGACTGGATGTGGAAGGCTAAATCACAATTTGATACGAATTCGTCTGTTTTATAACTTGCGATAGCATGACCGTATATCCTTGTCTGTTTACATTAGTACACGTCCTAAAAATGTTTAGTTCTTCTGTAACATAATTTGCAATTGCACGATACTCAGTCAAAACAAACTTCCCACGCCGATTAACGCCAGAAGGAAATTAACATTTGCGTAATATTATTTAAATTTTTCACGTGACAGGTTTTTTACCGATTACTATTTATTTTAATAATGCTGTATATTGTTTTGCTTTTGTGAATTTCGTGACCTCAGGTCACCCTTGAAAATGAGATCATTGGGTCTCCTGAGTTCTCACCTGGTTAACTACAATGGTTTGTTGGTGGCAGGTGCAAGGAGGTGATGATTATTATATATCCACAAAGGGTTCAGTGTGCTGTGTTTTTGTGTTCCATGGGAATATAGCAGCGACCTATTTACAAGATGAATTGGACCCAGTCTTGTACAGGAGAACGAAGTGGAACATCCATCACTGTTGCCATGAACGGCACATAACCACTGCAATAAGAAACATTAAAATAATGCACTCCGAAAAAAATCTTAACCGATAGCCTGTTTATTTACAATATTTTACAGCAAATTAGCAAATATAATCTATAAGCAAAGGCCATTAGATTAACAGAGATAGATGCTTAAATCTGAATATGGTCAGAATATGCTTAGGCTACAATAAACACAGGCAAAACAAATAAAAGTTGATGAACTGAATACATCTAAACAGCTAACACTGTCCGCCACCTTTAAAAGGGACTTCTTTTCAAACATATTGCTTAAAAGATGCAAAACTAATGCAACGTTATTCAACATTAACCCTGTACATTTAGGTCAACTTACAAATGCACCTCACTCAAAAAAAACATTTCAATTCACAATACAGAAACAATCTTGGAGACCAGTTGGGGAAAGCATAAACACGTGCACACAATGTGTGAAACTAGTCTAAACGAGTCATTGTCTAAATCGTACACATTCGAGTTAGCTTTTTTTTACACAAAAAGAACAATGATATCTAAAATATAAAAAAAACTCAGAAACACTACCAACAAACTATAGCAGGATTCGATTCACTTACTGCTATGGAGCCAAACGCATGTAGCATTGCTCAACATGACTTCTTGAAGGGTGCAGGAAGTTTAATGCTCATCTGACTAAAACATCAATGGAAATAAAAAGCATAAAATATGATAAATACAGTATTATCAATAATTGTCAGTTTCGACAACTTAGCTGCAAAATAAAATTCACATTCTGGTGACCAGTGACGGTCAGTTTTTTTTTCTTTCTAGAACACGAAAAAAGGACTAAAATGTTGGACTCCTCCATTCTCATTTCTACGCAACCACAGGTTTAAATAGCAATGTTCAGCATGGATATATATTTATATATATATAACTCTAGCATAAACACAGATTCTCAACGTGGGCATCGACTGAATCAATACCCGGATGAACACAGCATAAAGGTGCGTTGCACTGCTAAGACATGAAGCTTTAGGGCAACAGCATAAGTCGGAAATCACACCTGTTTCATTTTGTTCATACGTTTACAGTCAGTGACACCCAAGTGTCGACCTTTCGTGCTCTATCGCTGCGACAGTTCACTTTACCAGTCGGTTTGCATCTGTAAAGAACCTGGTTTAAAATACCCGCATCACCGATTGCTGCACAACAAATGCACAGCAATGCAATCGGCCATCACGTGATTTCTTTGTGCCTTAATGTCATCTGCATTCTTAAGTGTATACAAAGTGACATGACGTCATTATGCCAGCTCAATAGAACAAAGTGGAGCCTCGTAAAAAATAAATTACAAAAAGCAAAAAATCTATAATACAATTGGATGTGTGTTATGCAAGAAACTGGAAACACATTTTGTGACTCAAGATTCTGCAGATCTTACACAAAAAATGTGGGGCTGTTCAATTGTGCAATGTCTTTCGTATTCCAGAACCAGACTAAGCCTTTACTTATTTTGGTAATTTTTTTCATGAAAGTTTATAGAAGTCACAAACTGAGTCATTCTGTAAGAGCCAAAAGAATAATCGTGCACAATGCTTCGTCAACCAATCAATGAAGGCCTCCCCGTGCCCAGCTGTCATAGGAGTTGCTTGACCATAATTCACCACGCTGTTCAGTAAAGGCAGGGGGGGGGCAGGACTGGTTCTACAAATTCCCCTCTGATGTTAGCCTTGGCTGGGAATCGATCTCAGGTCAATGGGTTCATAACAAAGTTTCACAAACCGCTGCACCACCACTCCCCTTAGAGTCGCATCAATTTCAATCAAAAGATGAAATTACCTTTTTAAAAGCAGCATTGTAGTGTTTAGTAAAGGTAGTTTTTTTTTGCCCTGGTACAAATCAGGAGAATGCTTGTTGAGTTTAAAGCTGCCTTAAAAACATACATTCTTTACTTAACCTACTTAAATACGCAACTTTACGATTTTGGATTCAAGGGCCCAGCACCAACTGGTCAAGTAAATCGGCACCTTAATGACCAATGAACTTGTTGCTACTCTTGAAACAACTGCCACAGCCTCAGATGAAATACCTTTTAATTTGCCAGTGATGGCGTTAGTACAATGCGAGGAAAAAAAATATATAATCATCTTAGCTGCCCTTATGTAGTTACACAGTGGCTCTACACCACCTGGACCTGTGTGGGATGCGAACACAATTTAAGTAATGTTTAACAGTGGATGTTTACGATCGATGGCTTTTGAAACCTAAGATATATCAATGAGCTAAGGCATCATCTCAAGCTACGTTACCTGGCATTGGACAACAAAAATGTCAATGCATATGCCAAGTTTGTATGCCTCGCAAAGCCTTGCGTTGAAACTATCCTTCGAGGCGTTTCTGGGACAAAGGGACATTTATCGCTTGTGCGGGCACCTATGTAAAAAACAACAACGAATAAAGTTATGCTCATGAGGTTTAAACCCTGTCTTCAAAAAACAAAACTAAAATAAATTAAACATCGTACTTTATCGCACAGCTGTTGCAGCTCGTACATTTTGAACCTGTGATTGGTAAACAGTTTACAAACGGATCCGATTGTATAAGCTACATTGAAAATTATTGCTTGAGTGTCATTTGTTACATGGTACAAAATGTGGACCTGATGGCATAGTCACAGCTTGAGTTTTCATAACATCTTCCAAACTTATTTGTATATCTTATTATGCTCTAAAATTATTATCAACAAAAGCTTATAATGGCAACCATAAGCTTAAGCAAATTATTTTTACGTGCTCTATAAAAGTGATTGTAGTATATTTCTTCAATCATACAATATTGACTCCCACAGTAAACTGGTCTTGTGATAATTTTATGAGCATTATTTGCTAGGGTCAGGCTTAGACATGTACTCTGTATTAAAAAGCAGACAATTTGGTTTTACTTCGGACTGGCTTGACAAAATCTACAACCCGATACCGTGATTGCAGAATCTGCGTCATTATTATTATTGAGCAACGCTAAGCAGATGTAAGGGCATGGTGACGGCAATGGGGAAACTGGGGTATCGGCCACTGATTATCACTGGCAAGATTCCTGGAAAGTAAGGATCCAGAGTCATTGCAAAAGTTGTAACGCACCAAGCTCCACTACATAGCTGCACCAATCAATCCCACTGCTGCGTCTGTTCACGTGGCAGCACTGATGGCAGTGTGCACCTCTCCGATGTCTAGGCTTAATTGACCACAAGCATCGCATCATAAAAGAGTACCCATCGGTTTTAGGTATGGCCTTTCCTACAACACGCACGCCATTATAAAAACACGGTAAATAGAAACCCATGGAGAAACACACTTCCTTAAGCACAATATTGCTCCTTGTAGGAGAAAGGAACGGCTGCTTGGCAGAGTTCAGTTCAAGTGACCTATGTCGGGTTCTGTCAATGAAAATGTGCAAGTGTTTTTATACGGTTACTAAAAGTCCAGAGGTTGGATTGGTCTCTCTACTTAAGTATATTGGCCAAGGAAATGAAGACGAATTAGGCTAGCACTGAGACTGACAACCGAAGGCAAATACACACTAAACGTTCACTCCTATACAATTTAATTGTGTATTTCCATAGACCTGCACGAGGACACCGGATGCTGCAGCCATTGGGTGACTGCCTACATGAGACTCTTAGAAATATTGTAAAGTTACGTAGAGAAACGCAAAAACACCTGTATGTAAAAAGGAGGAAAACTTGTCATCGTTTCAGGTAGTAAATTGTCTCTCTCTTCTACAGCAAGAAGGCGGTCTCTGCTGGCAAAACGCCTCGGTAAGTCACACTTCAGGTGAATGCATATATCAGGGAGGGTAGCAGCCGGTTTCAACTCCAGTCTCCATTCGCTACGGTTTGGTTACTCTTTTTATTCACTGCTGTGGCCAAATTCCACAAAACAAGCAACCACTTTTTGCAGACGCACTTTCGTGAAAAAGATTCAGATTTCATTTGTACACCACTTCCTCCAGCTCTTTTCAAAATTACGTATTTGTTTACTTACTTGACGTGTCATATTTAAGAACATTAAGTATTATGCACAACAATAATTTACAAAACTTTTAAAGTATGTACCTTGTTAGAAATAAGTGTCATACTGCCTCTATCGTACATGTGTTATGTTCCGAAAAGGGTATTCAGAAGTACATTTAAATAATAAGGTTTTTTTTAACTTGAGGTTTAAAGCCATGAGGCCAGTAAGACTAAAAAAAGGTAGCTTCTCAAAAGCCACTGTCACATGATATTTTGCTTACAACCAAGAGTGGCATTTCTCACATGGGTGACATGAACATTTTACACACATCATTTTTTAGCAAACAAGCTCCAGTTTTAAAGAGTTCAGATTATTCACAAAGTTAAGAAAAAATTGTGTTTGTAACATCCCAATTACTCCATACAAAGGTAGAAACACAATGGCTATTGTGGCATGGTGATAACTGTTTTTAGATTTGTTTCTACTACAACCATCTATCTGAGCTATGTAAGCCACTGCCATATATTATACAAAAAAAAACATGTTCACAATAACAAGTTACTACTGCACTGCCAACAGTCACACATCACAAGCTAGCAGAAGCTCCTCTAAGGGCATTAAAGCTCACTGCTATAAAGTGTCTTGCTTCCTGTTTTAAATTCGTCAACACCCGTCACTTGCATATATGGCCAGTGGCTACAGGGATCTCGTAACGTACATAATTGGAAAGTGTGTTTTATGTCTATTTACAGTTCCTGTCAAATTGCCCTCGCATTCGTTCACAAACTTCAGTTTCTACAAACGTACTCGTTAGGTTTTGACAAAGTCTTAAACCAGACTGTGTTAAATAATCTATACACATATAGCTACAGTCTGGGGTCAGAAAAAAAGGTACATTTTGTTTAATATCACGTGTCCCATCACACTGAAGTTGAAGACAAACATACAGAGTAAAAGATATAACACTTCTGAAGGCATTTTAAGATCCAACTGGTCATATGTGAGAGCCGGGTCATCTTTGAAAATAAATACTACGAGTGAGAAGTCGATTGAGACAACCTGCAAAGCTGGGATTCCGCATATAAGAACAGGGATGGCCGCGCAATGGCCCGGGACCTGGTGAACGCTACTCAGTTAGAAGCTGCTGCAGGAGGCTGGATCCTTGAGCCTGAGCAGCGGCCTGGGCCCCCGTCACATTCCCTGCACCAGGCTGCTGCTGCTGCTGCTGCTTCTGGCCCGGTGTCGGCGGTCCTGCCTGACCCAGGTAAGAGTCTCCGCCACCGCCCACCACGTTCACCGTGCATTGCACATCCGCAAACACCTGCACCTGCTGCAATGGCTGCACAGGGTAATATACCCCGACAACAGTCGGGGAACAGGAGGGAGGAGAGAGGGCGGGGGGGAGATACAAAATAATGAAATGTAACAGCTGTGGCGGAAACATCTCATAGTCCTGTGCAAGCGCCACTTGTAGGAGGGAAGGATGATAGTCGCGTGCGTGAAATCCAGCACTCGGCAGACACGATTTGGATGATCACAGCTTTGTTAACTCTCAAATCTACTAGGGTCTTCGGTGGTGAGATGCTATTACAGCAAGTGGGTTTATAAACCCATCGTTTGAACTTTTCAGTGTTATCCTTTCTAATATGCGAGTGCTCCAATTTCCACTGACACGCAAATCACAAAAAAAAACCATCTTAGTAAGCATCCCAAATCCAGGCTCCAGAAGTAGAAACCAAGGGGGTGGGCAGCAGCGCTCATGTCTGCCGCCCTAAACAGTTGGCGAACCTCCACATGAATATGGCCGAGGCATTCTACAACTGAGGTTTTCATTTCTGTGCAACCATTAAGTGAAAACGTCTATAAGTTTTGTTCCAATGAATGCTCCCCCTTTTATGTTCAGTTATACCATCTTGTCTTGGAGCTTTTCCCTTTTCACACCGTGAAGGGCTGCGATTAGTTTTTTAAGAGTGAGATACATGGAATTTACACCAACCAAAAACGGATTCCTTTTTTTGTTAGAGATGTACATACATTGAGCCAGAGAGCCGCCGTCCACGCGGACGTCCGAAGAAGCAATGGATGGATCGAATAAAGGAAGACATAAAGACGGTCAACGCATCCCCTGAAGATGCCCTGGACCGAGCCAAATGGAGAAGACAATGCCGAAAAGCGGACCCTGCGCCACAGCGGGAACAACGCTAGGAAGAAGAAGTACATACATTGAACTAATTAAGGGTATTATATCTCTATCGTGTTTTCGTTTAATCTTTACCCCTAAGGGTTACCATTTTGAATTGCCAAATATTAGCCTTTTAGCTACTTTCAAACTCCCAATGTTTGCTATAACATCTTCAAATATCTGTGTGATGTGATTTTTTTCCTAAATATCGAGTGACAGCTATTCGTGACTCTCCTCTGTTAGCCATAACAAAATAAAGTGTGAGTTGCTTGTTATTTAATAAATCGGAGAATTCCCACCTGTGAATTCTCATTCCCAGACTTCATAGCGTCAGAAGATCCCAGTCGGTTTCTGAATAAGGGGGACGCTTGCATACCTCGATCTATAACCTGCGATGAAAATGTTCCCAAAAGAATCAGCACATTTTTAGTCCATCAAGCAAGATTCCCACTCACTTGGAGCTCATCTATTCATATTCCTCAGCCAATGGAAAGACAAAAGCACATTTTGGTGGTGGAATTTTTACCATATTTGACTCATTACAAAGTGGTATTCATTTTATTGACTCCAGAGGGATGAAGGGCTGAGATGATTGTGACCCAGATTTTAAATGACAACTTGACAATTGTGAGCTATTACAAAACTATAGTTACTAAAAGTGCACGATGCTTGAAATGTCAGACATGTTTATGTTATGTACAAAAACGCGACCGAAACGTCGTGTTTTCTTTTATTATTTCTTCTATCTACGTGACTTTACCAAAAGAACCAGAGAGTATAAGTAACATAGCACAACCAGACACAAGCAGAGGATATTTACCGCTAATTGCGAATAATATCTTCTAAACATAACATGGGAAATACATTTGCAGCTTTAAACACGTGTACATTGATCGCAGTACCTAGAGGTGGTGTGCCTGTGTTTGAGTCAAGAGTACTAAGGATTGTTCATATGTCTGGAGCATGTCCTTTCTTTAATATAAACATTGTATTCGAGGAATCGTCTGCCTCCCACAGACCAGCAGGGGGAGCATCAGTAAAATTGAGCCGAGTTCCTTGCACACACACTGTATGCAAAATATTCCCTTGTGGCAGATTTGCCCATAACGAACTCATGATAGCTGCTCTTATAGGTATGTGGTGTTTTTACAACTCCTGGCACTTCCAGAGTGCCTCTCAGCTGGGTACTAAGCGGACGCAGCTATGCTTGGCGTTGCAGTTCAAGAGATGGCATTAGTGTAACATGCAAGTCTACATACAATTCACATACATTGAATTAAAAAAAAACAAAGAAACTAACCGTGAATACACCTACATTAGTGTTAGACAGTGGTCCTTATACACGGACCTTTTTGCAACGGTGTACATTTTACAGTCCTATGGCAAGGAGCGGTTTTTACATTTTATGCTCAACTTTATTCGCACCGTACGGATGACTAAATGTGAAGTGGCTATAGTTTTACTGATAATTGAGATAATGTAGGGGCAGAGTCAACCCTGGTTTAGACTGGCTACATACATCATCATTGGGACTTGGCCCAGTCGTAATCAATGTTCTAAAAAAAAAAGTGTGGTGGAACTCCTGTTTAAAGTCCTGAACCAGTGGTGGAAATTACACATTCCTATGATGGATGCAATTCATTGTACAGGACAACCGCTATTGACTTTCCACAAAGCAAGTCGACACCTGATCCGTATTTGAACTTGCAGCCATACGGTTACGTGCTCTC
Source organism: Lethenteron reissneri (assembly GCF_015708825.2). Classification (NCBI taxonomy): domain Eukaryota; kingdom Metazoa; phylum Chordata; class Hyperoartia; order Petromyzontiformes; family Petromyzontidae; genus Lethenteron; species Lethenteron reissneri. The sequence continues at coordinate 10,533,902 of NC_083797.1, read as the reverse complement.
CCCACTGCATGAACACGCCAAGAGCAGTCACACCACTGTGCATAAATGTGTAGCTGTGGATAGCGGATGCCAATCATCTTGATGTGCACCTGCTCAGGAGGCAGCGAGGCTGTGCTGCTCATGGACGAGGTGCCGATGTGCGGGGGTGGCTGCTCCATGCTGCTTGCGCTTGATGTGCCGCAGTCTCCTGGCACAGTACCCCTCACCGAGCCAACGTAGATTCCGGCACCTTCCTGCTGCTGTTGCTGCTGCTGCTGTTGCTGCTGCTGCTGCTGTTGCTGCTGCTGTTGCTGCTGCTGTTGCTGCTGCTGTTGCTGCTGCTGTTGCTGCTGCTGTTGCTGCTGCTGTTGCTGCTGTTGCTGCATGAACTGCTGCGGTGATGCTTGACGGAAGGGACCTCCCCTACGGCATACAGAAAACGAGGGAATAATTATTTTAACACACTTGCCCAATAAAGCCTCACTGGGTCCTGTTTAAGTAAAGGGGCAGATCTCTTAGAGCTCCCACTCACTGTGATTTTTCACAAATAACATTACAGATGAGCTTTTTTTTACGGGCAAGCTAGCTGGCACAGCAATTAGAGTGCGCAGTTTTCAGTTTTAAGATTTTGAGTTCAAATTCCAAACTCGCCCCTTCATTCCACTCGAGTCAATGGAATGTCAAAACTCAACAATGTTCACGATTGGAATTGTGTTGCTCTGAAATGACATTGCAAAAAAAAATCATAACGATTACTTCAGACGTTTTAGCAAACTATATACAGTAAAACCTTGGATTGCCAGTAACTTGGTCTGCGAGTGTTTTGCAAGACGAGCAAATTTTTTAAATAAATATTCATTTGATAAACGAGCGAGGTCTTGCAATACGAGTAGTACGTGCATACGCTTTGTCTGCCGAACGTCACATGATCATAATTGATATACGAGTGCTTTGATATACGAGTGCTTTGGAATACAAACACGTTTCCGGAACGAATTATGCTCGCAACCCAAGGTTTTACTGTACGTTACATTAATTTTTTCAACCGCTGAATGACCATCGGTACAGACATTACAAACTATATGTAGTGTTTACTCACCACCCTCAACGTGACATTGCCTATTCCTTGTGCAACATAAAAAATTTTTTACGTACCAGGTTCTGATTCGTGCAACTTTATCCCACGTACAACTGTCCAATGGGCAAATGTCACACAGCACGCAGCCACCACCGCTCACCTGCTGGAGCCCATGCCGCCAACCATGTTGCTGCCCATGGCTCCCTGAGCCGCTGCGCCAATGGCCCCAGCCATGCTGTTTCCAGCACCCATGCCGTGACCCACACCGGGCCCCATGCCGTGACCCACACCGGGCCCCATGCCGTGCGACATGCCGGGTCCCATGTTTTGCCCCATGCTCGCCGTTATGCTCTGTGCCATGTTTGGCACCATGTTCTGGCCCATGCCGGATCCCATGCTGGCCCTCATGTTGGCTGCGACGTTGGGACTGATGCTGTGTGCCATCGTCTGCGGCCACGCGTTCATGTCAGGGTTTGGCGAGTAGCGGGAGCCCCCCTGGGAGGGAGCGACGAGTGGGCTCATGGCTGGGGACAGCAGTGGGCTGTGAGGGTTGCCCAAAACTCCGAAGCCAGGCTCTGCTTGCTGACCCACTCCTGGAAACAGACACAAACACATACATTTATAAGCTATAAATGTAACTCTTTTATTTGCATACATGTATCCAGATATATTTGTAATGTTAAGCAATGTAACAATGTATTATATACAGATTATATTTTCTTCATCCAACTGATTCAAATGTTACAATCGGCAAAATTAAACCTATTTAACACTGGTATAAAGAGAGCACCTTCAGTGCAGGGTTTAACTGCTGAAAGAACCCTTTTGTATAATTTAATTGGCAGATCACATTTGGTAGCAGGTGGCGAATATGTCACTAGTGAATAATCAATGGTGGCAAAATAAAATAAACATGTTATACACCAACAACATCAAATGCATTACAGGACTCCTACCTGTGGAAGGAAATTGGAACACGTTCTGGCTCATCTGTGGGCTGGCGATGGGCGCGTACTGCCCGCCGGGGTTTCCCATCATGCCGCGGGCTGCCTGCGTCGCGGCCGCCCCTCTCAGAGCGCCGTGACCGCCCGCCTGTGGCGTGGCCGACGGCGACAGCGGAGGGAAGGGGCTCGTGGATGGCGGTGGCACCGGCTGTGGGTTCCCCACGCTGCCAGGCATCCCCCCCCCTGCACCCGGCACGCCGGCACCCCCCGCGCCGGCCGCGGCCGCTGCTGCCGCCGCCGCCGCGGCGTACGCAGCGGAGTAGGCAAACTGCTGCGAGCTGGGGGGCTGCTGCATGCGGGCTCCCACGTGGCTCGGGATGGCGCCAGGCCCCACGGCGCCAGCGCCCGTGCCCATGCCACCCATGCCCCCCTGCATGCCCGCCATGCTCCCGACGGGGCCGGCTATGCTGCCTGGAGGAGCACCGAAGCCCTGCTGCCGCAGCATCATGGCGCGCTGCATCAGCTGCTTCTGCCGCAGCTGCTGGTTGAGCAGCTCGCGGCGCCGCTGGGCCACCATCTGGGCGTTCAGCGTTCCCTGCAATCATCCAAGGCGTTTGTTTAATCACTTGCTCATTATATTTATCCGTATGGAATTCAATTCCAAGCCAGGCATGTTGGCGTAATAATTGTTGATGGATGGTTCAGATTCTGGGTGATGGATGCTCCAAAACCCGCTGGGATGCGAGGTGGCCAAAATAATTATCTGTGCTGATTTTTCCTTGTTTCTGAATTGTCTCATACAGGGGGTTTCTTTGGGTACTCCAGTTTACTCTACAAAGCACTCCTTTAAAAGTGGCTAAATGTTCAAATGCACGACTCTCCTAAAAGTAACCGAGTGTGACTGAACTTGCATGAATTACATTTACTTCCTTTTCATTTAATCTCTTAAGATAGAGCAAATACTATATGCTGAAGATCCATGAAGGGGCTCTGTCTCATAAAACGTTGCACTTACTTGTAGGGAGTTCGACTCAAAGTAAAGTTAGGTGTGGTTTTGTTTACTTATGATTAACACTGACATGGCGTTACGTATGCTGCATAGGTATTTGGCCATGTCACATAGGTATGCAATATTGAATGCATCGCAGCATGAGTCAGTGTTAGAGAATGGAAAAGCAAGAGTGACCAGCACTTTGAATACATTGTGGACACAAATGCAATTCTTGACATTGAAATGTGATCAACTGTGACATCAGTGAAAAATTGCGTATTTGTACATTGTATTCCAAATTAATGTTCATTACTCATTAAAGTAAATTATGTTCGCCTTAAAAAGTGTTTTGCCGAGGGCATTTTTTGCCTTCGGCTTCGAACATAAGGCAGGCTATTGGCTGGAAACCATGGAGTGAGCTATTTCAGGAGCAGTCGTGTTGATCCGGAGGGATTTGTGAAATTTACGTCTTGTTCCTTTTACCTGTCCTGATTGTGGGGGCATAGCATTCCTCATTGCCGGGTTCATAGCTGCAGCAACACCGTATTGGCTCATCATCGCTTGCCGGTTCTGATTGATGATCTGAAAGACACCATGTACTTACTTGCATCCATTTCAAAAGTAAATGAGTTCATCGCTGCGGCATCTATCAAAGCTGAATTTATATATTTGTAGTTCACCAAAAAACCTTCAATACAGTACTTACAGAGATTAATAGTAATGCATTCATAAGCACTCTTGAAACAAGTTATCATTAACATGTGTACCGTACCGTCATTCTGTGAGCACAATAAGGTTGTGGATTTTTTTTTTATCATCACAAATCACACGTGTATTTATTCGCTAGTTTTGGTGCAGCATTTTCTGAGGTGAGAAAGTTTGGATTCAAACTGGCAAACACTGAACTCCAAGGCACACATACTGCCCATGCACAAACCCATATGCTTGCCAGCATTGGGGTTTGGTTGGTCTGAGTTATGGTCAGGCCTCTTCCCTCATGATATACTGCAAAGTGACAAGTGCGATGGCAAAGGCTAAACCCCCGCCCCTTGCCCATATTAACAAAAAACCCTCCAAAGCCAACCTCCAAGCAGCCATATTACATTTACAGTAAACTTTATTAGTTTTGACAATGTAATGGCGTCATTGCAAAGCATGCAATGCATAAAAAAACTCCTAAGTGAAACATGTGCGCAACCTACAAATATATAAAAAAAAATACATTTACTATTTCAAACCACATAGGATTCATTGCTTACAATTTGTGCTTTGTCATGGACAATTTGAGCAACAGTAAAATTAACTGGCAATGGTGTCCTTTACAACCTGCAAAATTTACGTTCGGTGCAAATCTAATTTGAAATGCTGAAGTTGTGAGCGACACAAGCAGATGTTTACAGTACATCACGTGCCCTTCTGCTGCGCCTGCAACACCATGGGTTAACACGTTTATTATAACACCCCAACAGGGTAACTGCATAACCGTACGGGATAACGACATAGGTGGTGACTACCACGACTAACTCACCCCACAACGGGGTAACTACATAACCGGGTCAGTCAGTAACGCACTGCTTGATCCACGAAGCCGATCGTAACGACCGAAGAGCGAAGACCGAAGAGACGTAGCACAGCGGGTTGATTCCAGAAGACCACCGGGTGGCATCGCTCCGCCTTCGGCCATACCCCCTCCTGGATCTTACCAGAAGGTTCTCGACCGAGCACCATGTGTCCCTCAAGCCACCCTTTGGGCCCCCTCGCTACCCTGTCCCGGTCACGTGCCCTCTCGGGTTAACCCAGACTGTCACGTCCTCACTTGCTCTCTCTCTGACCGTCACCAGAACCAGGCCCCCTAGGGCCCGCTTCAATGCCATATCTACTCTGGTGCCAGAGAGAGGCTCAGGACACAGTTCCACTCTTGAGACAGTAGCTGGCGCTGAACGCCATAGTGACTCCATTTACGTCACTACACATGAAATGTCTAGTACATGTGCTGCACTGTTAACCCGCACCTCCGATGAGCACGGTTGGCTAATTACGGTGCGAAGGAAGTTTAACATAGATACATACATAACCCACGGTGGTGCAGGCACAATAGTAGCACGGCACGCTATCCCACAAATAGTCACAACTGACGTACAGAATTTTGTTACGCTGTGTGAATAGAATATTTATATTTTAATAAATATTTGTCCACTAAATAAGTATCGTGCTTATCAAACACTAAATCGCATACATCGGCACAACACAAGAGACCTAAATAGCAGATAAATAGCAGTTCCCTTTTAATGTGACTCCTTCACACTTAAATAATAAATACATTCATGCAATGCGTTAATTTGCTTTGATGTTTATAATCAACTTTCAGGTCACACGCATGTGAGGGCTATTTTATCAGGACTGACAAGATCAGCTCATGATGAACCCGCCTTGCTCTGGACTTGTCTCTGGAGCCACACTTTAAGTCCACCGCTTGCAGCCAAGCTAGCTTACATCCTTCTGGGAGAACTTGAGATGCACCACCCCCCCCCTGCCGCCCCCTCCCCCCAAATATGAGACAACCATGAACTCAGCATCAACTTAGCTACTGACATTGGTGGAAACACGAGGTGCGCAAAGAGAACTCTGTGAAACTACGAATATATGGACACCTTAAATTTCGATTTAAAGCTTTCGTGACTGCAGGGATTCATCTTATTGGTTCTTTCGGTAAAGTCACGTAAAAGGGAAATAATAAAAATAAAACATAATAAAATACGGCTGCTTGCGTTGTGGCCAAAACGTCGTGAGAATTGTATTTTATTGTTTAATTTTTATTATTTTATTATTTCCCTTCTACGTGACTTTACCGAAAGAACCAAGAAAATTATGGACACCTTATCGGCAAACCTTGAGGTTGTCTATAAAAGACCATGACAAGCATGTGCACCTTGTGAGATATCCCAGACAAACAGATGAGTAAGCGATTGGACGCGGATGAAGATGAACAAGGACAGAGAGAAGTGGAGATGAGGACAATGGCAAGCGCTCGGTACGTACCTGCTGCTGGCCCTGCAGACGTTGCTGGAGCTGCAGCCGCAGCTGGTTGGGCTGCGGCGGTGCTGCCTGTACAGATGCCATCGCCCGCGGGGGCCTCACCATGGCCACCATGCCCTGCCTGGTTGGCACGGCGCCCATGCGGAGCGGCTGCTGGGCAGGGTAGAGGCCACGTTGCGAGCCCATGGGGCCGTAGGGGCCGCAGGGCTGCCCCGGAACCTGGCCGTAAAGGCCAGGTGAGGGCCCGGGGCCTTGCATTTGGCCGCCGGGGTACGGTTGGCCGTACATCACCTTTTGCTCCATCATCATGCCGACTGGCAGCACGTGCTCTTGGCTCACGAACAGCGACTGCGAGAACGCCAGGGTGCCACTCTGCCAAAGTTTTGACAACCGTGAGGCAATGGTTAGGAAGGGATAAACATTTTGTTTTTGTTTCCATGTGGGCTGACCACTGGCCAAAAAAGCGTGTCATCAACCATTGTTGACATCAATAACGACTGGCTCAAGACATTTGGCCGGAACAAAAACAGGCGGTGTTCTGATGCTTCATATTACTGATGTATGGGGAAGCACTTTTTAAAAAGCTCATATGGAAATGAGCCGCAATGCTTATGGGAACACCAGAAGCCATTTAAGTTTGTGCTCTTGGAATAAAAAAAATTGCAACACAGCAGTATAGCAATCTAGTCTGAACTCTGGTAGCTAATGTGAAACGCTTCATGTGAATACGGCAGCCGCAGGCACACAATATGTTTGCTTACACTCGCACTGTGTCCATTAAAACAACAACAAGGTCTACCCTTCGGCTGAAATTGACTAAACAAGAACATGTTTCGCTCATACTTGGTTTTGTTTTCCTTTGCAGCACTGTGTTTTTGTTCGATTCTGAAAACTGCAGCAGAACTTCATAAATGCATAGCAATGTGCGGCAGTTGACATTACGGAAAGTTAAACAAATATGCCAACCTGCCAAGAATGCTTTCATCAATCCCAACCAGAGTAAATTTTTTTAAAATAAGTTCTGCAAATATAAATGATACATTATTAATCCTTGTACCAACTCAACTACTTTGTGAATCACCTGGTAAATGTCCGTTTCTGAAGCTGTGTGGATAAAAGTCTCAGTTTCAATCTCAGGAAAATGTTCATGAAAGAAGCTGCCATATTAAATTACATGTCCGTCCTATACAGTTTTATTTGTGGGAGATTGTAAAACATTGTTCACGGCGGTCTCCTGCTCACCGAGTGGAACCGCAGCTGCGACACCTGGTTCGACCGGCTATACTTCGCTTTGTCGCCAACTCCACGTGCCGTGTGCTCGTAATAAAATACATTTATTACTCGGTGGCTGAGCGCCAAACAAACTATGTATCTTGGCCGCAAAACATGTTTATAGACAATCTATGTTATTACTTTAATCAATGGAATTAAGTTTGAAACTACCCCGACACTAAGACTTCACACTTAGTAATCTACCTACACAGGAGCTCAAACCAGAACCCTGCACTGCCCTGCCACGCGAACCCAGAACAGCACTGAGTAGGATGGGCAGGAAGGTATGTGTGGGAAGTTCGGGACCGCCCACTCTGCCCCAAGGGGCATGGCATGGGCGGTCCCTCCCCCCTCCTGCCCATTACATGGAAAGAATTCCTCAAAGTGTTTAATTTTTTTTAAATATTAACACACATTAGTGATTGTCTGGGTTCTGTGCTGCTGCAAAGGAAAAAGTTACGTACGGACTCTGAGCCAGGATGATACACACTTTGAAGGTAATACAGTAGAACCTTGGAGATCGAACGCACCAGAACTCGAACAAAACCGTGTTCGAACGAAATTTCCGAATATTTTTTGCCCCGGAAACCGAACGAAATTCGGAGGTCGAACGGGCAATCGCGACTTGAAAGAACCTGTACGGCTGAGACGCGTATGGCCAGCGTGCATGACGCTTGCCCAGACAAAGGTTTTACCACCTCCTCCTCCTCACCACCTTCCACTCAAGCCATCAACTCTCCTTACTACAGGTAAAGTGAAGTATAACGTTCATTCATTTCATTTATTCCATATATTTATTCATTTATTTATTGATTGTGTTTCTTGTTTTTTTTATGATTTTATGCATGTAATTACTGTAAACTTCGTGTAAAAATGCTTTATAATGAGAGATTTCTTGTGTCTGAAACCAATTAATGTCATTTACATTAATTCTTATAGGGAAAATTAATTCGGTGTTCAAATGCCCTTCTGGAACAAATTAAGTTCGATCTCCTGGGTACCACTGTACATTCCATACACAATGATTATGCGAGGTGGGTAGCGAAACGCTTCTCCATGCGATGCCAGAAGAAGTTTCGTGGTGCCACCTTTCGGATTCCTTTGATTAACATTACACGAAGCAATAGGTGAACGATTCAAATCTCATTGAATTATCTACCACACGCGGCTTCCTATAAATGGCTTGCAACGGCAACGAGGTGCAATAGGGGGGGTCGCCACTGCTCCAGGAGCATCATCACCTGCACGAGCTTGTCGATGCCCAGTGCCTTATCGAGCTCCGCCAGCTCCTGCTCATCCGTGCTGTTGAGCAGCGAGTCCAGCTGCTCCAGGAGGGCCTTCTCGTCGTTCTGAGACTCGGGTCTAACCGGCGTGCACAGCAGCTCGTCCAGAGAACCAAATGCTTGGCTGAAGAGAAACAAGACAAGATTGCGCGGATTTCTTCTGCTGCGTTCTTCGACTCCACTGAACAGAGAGTTTTGTTGAAGCCGGTTAGACAATGCAAATGGTTTCTCTGGTACCAAACAAGGAAGTTCGTCTCATACTAGAGAATACAATATTTAAATGTTAGTTTTCATGATGGAGATGAACGAAGATAGAAAAATTTGGTTCATGCACAGCAAGAATGACTATCAAATAATGTTCTAGAATTCAGCCTTATCCATCAAACATCCCTTTATCGACGGGGGGGGGGATTAATGTCCCAGAGAGCTGGTTTACCAGGGCAAAGAAACTTAAAGCGAGTGGATAGGAACACACGGGTGTGGGAAATATTTGAGTGTGATACCTGTTGTGGTTTGCAAGGGGAGTGCTGCCCATCATACTGTCCATCCAGGGGCTGTGCGGACCACCTCCAATGGATGCACCTGGGAACTGTGGACTGCCCATGCTCATGTCCATATCAACCGGGCCTGGAAGGCACAACAACAACAACCGCCATGTGCCTCTGAGTGGCGGTGACATTACCACGGCGCTTGTCCCAGGCTATGCACATGTTAAGGGCATGTAAATTGTCGAACGCCCGCTGGCAGGTGGTCACGGGATAGACCCAGGTGTCATGGGTTGACTGACTGAGATGACTGGCCGATGCATCAACTGTGTCCCCTAATGTGCCAACTTGCTGTGTTTTAGCCACCTGGCGCTCCGCTCTCCTCTGCCCTCCGTTGTTGCTGGAGGGCGACTGCCTCGAACTGGCCAGAAGCGTCCTTCACGAGCCTCTTCCACAGAGGCCAATCTTGACACCGCTGGTACCAGTCAATGGCAAGTCCACTCAGCTCCACATCCTCCATGTCTTCTCTAAGCCTGTGCCGTGCCCAAAGGGACTTTGTCCAGGTCTTTCAAGGATTTGTGAGCTCCTCACACAATGCAGCCTGGTTAAACTCAGGATGGATCGTAGGCAGGCCAGTCTAAATGTTTCTAACCAGGTGAAGATGTTCCATTAGGGGGGATCCACGTTTCGCAAGCATAGAGAATAGAGGGCATGACCGTAGCCGAGAAGACCCGAAGCTTCGTGTGGAGCGACAGATCAGGTAGCTTCCACACAGAGTTATACAGCCGATGAAAATATAATGCCGTTCGACTGATTTGGAGTGAAACCTTCTGATTTCAAGCCGAACCCAGTCATGAGCGTACTGCCTAGGTATGGAAAACTCTCCACTCTCTTCACAACTGCCCCATCACAAATTGGGAGTTGTGGGGTGGAGTGTCCTATTGTACAAAATACCCAGGCAAGGTGCTTAAGTTTTAGTGGGGCTGATGGTTAGGCCCCACCTCTTCGTGGCACGCTCCAGGTTCAGCAGCAGCACCTCCAACTCCTCTGAGTGAGCAGCAATCTCCAGATCATTGGCATACATAACAAAGTTGACCAATAGGGAGCCATCCCTTGACCACACCAGGGCATCGATCAGCCTCCCATTGTATCTGTACCAGATAGAACTACATGGTCGAAATAGATGTATTTAAAATAATGCAGAAGCCAGAGGACATCCCTGTCGCACCCCAAGGTGAACAGGGAATGGCTCTAACTCCCGGCCACGTAGTTGTACCCGGCCCTGCTCACCATCATGAAGGTCCTTAATGATTGTGAGCAGAGTCAGGGACCCCAAAAGCACGAATAACAACCCAGAGCCCAGGCCTACTAATGGTATCATAGACCTTGACTACTTTCATAAAGCAGAGATGTAAGTCCTGTTGGAATTCCCAACACCTCTGCTGTAGCAAATTGACGTAAAATATGGCATCTCTGCCATATTTATTTCCTGAAACCACATTGGGGCTCCGCAAAAGCCTCTCCTCAGCGTGCCTGGCAAGGCGATGTTGAATAATCCTTACCAGGACCTTTCCCGGCACACTGAGGAGGGAGATGCCCTTGTAGTTGTTACAGTCTGTGCGGTCCCCCTTCTTAAAAAGGGGGATGACCACGGCATCCTTCCAATCCTGTGGAACCCGTCCAGTGGTACAGACTGTTATTATGATGTCATGTAGGACAGTCTACGCATAAATGCCACCCTCCCTCAGCATTTCACTTGGGAGATCATCTCTGCCCGATGCTCTTCCTGGTCTCAGACTCTGAATCACCTTCTGTACTTCCCCAAAAGATGGCACTTTAGCCAGCCACTCACAGGGGGTGACTACTTGTTCCAATATTTGAGGCACGGCAGCACACATTCACCTTCTGTACTTCCCCAAAAGATGGCACTTCAGCCAGCCACTCACAGGGGGTGACTACTTGTTCCAATATTTGAGGCACGGCAGCACACATTCATACACACAGCGTGGTCTCATCACAAGTGGTCCATTAAGGTCCTGCGATTCAACATTTACGATGAAATGTCATCATCACGAACAATGTTGGAATGATAATACAAAAAGTCAAGCATTTTTCGTTTGCAAAAGTTTTAGATGTTTTTATCTTTTTTATTGTGATTGCATTCAAGTCATGATAATTGTGTGGCCTCAATAGCCTCTCACTCGTTAATAAAAAGTATAAAATGTAACTGCAATCTGATTAATTGGAAGGTAGTGCTTGGTGCACAGCAAACTATGAATTCACACAAGTGCCAATGGAATTCGGAATTAAATGCATGCATGTGGATAAACCTAAACACAGGAGACATCCGGGCCTTCAACACTTCAGAGTTCAAACACGAGGTGGGCCAGCTCCATCACTTCAAAAGAGCAGCCAGGAAGGGCATACCAATGTTCATGATTGACTGCTGCTGCTGCTGCTGATGCTGCTGCTGCTGATGCTGCAGGATGGCTCTGGGTGTCGGTTGGCTGCTGGGCCGCATGATCAGCGGAGGGGTGGGGTTCCTCACGATGCCGGCCGACAAGGGGCTGTAAGCCGGCCCAGGCTGGGGCAGTGCGGGGCTGCTCGAGCCGGCCACAGGGGGGCTCTGTTGGCTCCATGCGTCCTCTGCACGCATCATCCGGTTATCGAGCGCGCCTGCCGGGTGGAAATGGAAACCAGACAAAGAGGCAAGGATAGAAGGATATATTAAATAATTAATTAATTGCCCGCGAGTAATGCAGATGGCAAGTGGCGCTGCTGGCACAGTCGCGGAAAGTGGTTCAATCTCTGTGCAGGGCGGGGGGGGGGGGCAATCAATAGAATGCTCTTAGCGAGGAAGTTGGAATGTTAGCTTAACCTGCCAATCATTTCTAACGCAAGGCATTGGCAGCACAGGGTTTCGCTTTTAGGTGCTCATCAGGCTCAAGTGGAGTTTGCATCGAGCACCAGTGTGAGGCAGAGCTCCGTGAATGGCCAATCATTTTTTAAGACAATTCTGATTTTCTACCGTTGATTTTGTTGTGGACAGCTCTGCCTCGCCCACACTGGCGCTGTCTGGCAGTAAACACGCGTGAAAGCAAACTTCAACTTTAATTTCATCCACTTTGTGAATTCACAGCATGGCTACAGGCTCTCACTGGAAGTTTAGAGGGAAGTTAAAGTGACATGCTGGCAAAGATAAAAAGCACCGAATGCTCTTGGTGTGTCACTTCTGTTTGCATGTCTGAATAGTTCTAAATTCGGCATGACAAAAGATGGCCCTGTGGGGGGCTCACAGAAAGACAAAGTCAAGGGTGTAAAGAAATGTAACCCTGCCAATAACTCAGGCATATAAATAGATAAGTGAGGAGATAAGATTTATAATAAGGATATGAGCTCAAATACAACTCACATTTCCTTTCAGGCAATACACTTCACTGCATTTTCACTTGCACTGCAGGGTTTCCACACACATATAAATCTAATCAACATTTTCATTATGGCTAATAGATCCTGATGAGCATAAATAGCTGTCCAGGTTGATCCACTGCCCTGGCTGGGGCAGATTTTTGTGTTTCAGGACATTCCTTTCCAGAAGTTTAGGCAATAAATGTAATTTTGTTTCCCTCGCACCATGCATATTACGAGGTTATTCTTCTGTGCCTGCATGCCTGAGGATTCATTTTTAAGACTTTGATAAATCATATCACAAATATAATTTTGTGTGACCATTGGAATTTGCTGTTTGCTGTACTTATTCAAACCCAGGAATCTGTTGGAGACTTCTTGTCTCAATGGGGTCTCATTTGATCATACATAGGGCATTCCATATCAACCAAATCTGCTGCTCTTATATGATTAATTCATCCCAGATATATATATATATATTTTTTTTCATACTCCAATGTGTTTTAGTGAGTTTAATAGAATACATGCACGCATATAAAGACTAGCGCTTATAAACAAATTTAACAAAGCAGAACAAAACTTGGCACATTTATTAATGTGGACACGAAGCCTGACCAATTAAGTTTATATTTGGCTGGGGTCTATTTAAATACTTTCCCACTTGAAGAATTCCATGCCTCAGACTCCCAACAGGTACCAGTGGTATGCATGGCAATACAAGCAGATGATTAGTAACAGATGGGTCTCTACAAAATGCACATAACGCACAGCGTGTGTAGGATCATTTAAATGAAAATAACTTAAAAAATTAACAGCCGTACATACAAACAAGAATATACCTAGAAGTTTCCTGAACACTCAACTTGACACAATAAATTATTTTCATAAATATAGAAATAAATAAATTTGACATTGTACCATCATATCACACTGGTGGCTCATGAAGGGCACCGAGACAGCTGGAGCAAAATGTACGGACTGGGAAGAAACTGCTGCAGCGATATTTATTTATTTCACGCGCACTCAAAGTACCAAATGAATATTTGTCATATGGCGTTAACATCTATGCCTCGACACGAACTCGGCAGTCGAGAGAAGGAGTGCTCATTCGCAGGACCAAATGGGAGATTATGCAATGGAATAAGCGGCAGTAAGATGAGACAAAAGCTGTACAAGACCGGTAGATTGGTGGTATAAGCAAAAAGTAGATTTACTATCTACACAAAGAGGTTATTATTTCCAAATTCGAAGGCGTTCACATCTAAAAAAATATTTTCAGATTGCAGATTCAGAGAGGATGTCCTGGTTATACTAAGATGTGTTATTTAACATTAAACTGTTTTCAGTATGCAAGTTTCAAGTGAGAACAACTCTGGTTTAGACTAAGACAAATTGCCTTCTGTTATGAATGACATTGAAAGGCAATAAATATCAAACATATATTAGACCTCGCAAGATTACAGAGCGGCTGATGCCTGCAAATGGTTGAACATGGCCAGGTTAGCTCAGTGCCATGCATATTGACCACTAGGGTATCCAGCTGAAGGTGTTCTTCACGATGATGTTGATGGACAGACTAGTTCATCTTCTTGGTTCTTTCGGTAAAGTCACGTAGAAGGGAAGTAATAAAATAATAAAAATAAAACATAATAAAATAATTCTCATGACGTTTCGGCCACAACGCAAGCAGCCGTCCTCAGGTGAAGAACATGTCTGTCGATAAGACAGAGTCTAAATGACACGTCTTAGGCTTGGAGTGTCTATTTAAGCTGTGAGGGAGGAGGAAGAGAGCCTTGACAAAAGAATTTGCATTTGAAGAGGAATTTAGCATATTTATGGTTAAATGCAGGAATGCGAATAGTGCTAATTGTGAAATGCGTGGGAGGTGAGCGGGGGGACAGACTAGTGACAACACGTTCCACCCTCACCTGCAGCTGATGCCAGAGCTGCCTGTGCTGACATGGTGGCATGGCCCGATGAGAAGTGAGCTGACCCATTGCCTCGATGGGGTGGCAAATTCAGCTCCATTGAGGAACCTCGGCTAAATGGAAGGCGAACATTTGCCAACTCTGGTGACCCAATTAACCCTGCAATGAGGTCAAAGAAAAAAAAAACTTTTAATCAAAGCCACAACAGAGAGAGTTGCATGGCGGATCTAAGACGCATGGTCTGCTAACAAATGTGTTCATCGTAAAATCAAACATGAATGTTAAAATTCAATATAATGATGATCTATAAGGTCACGGTATTAGCAATGATGAAAAGGGTGGCTGCTTCCAACAGTGGTGACATCACTGTTAATTGGCAGGGTGGAGCTAACCTACTTAGAAAACAGGACAATACCCCTCTATCAATGAACAGTGCAGGACCTTGATTTCAGCCAGGATCGTTAAGAGTGAGATGTCAGTGAAGACTGTAACAATACCATAAGCGCCAAGCAAAAAGGGCTGCAGATTTAATCGCTAGATTAGTGTCTGTGAACATGTGCATGCATGTGAAAATATTTCATTTACAGCCCAGACAGTGATATCCGCAACGCATATCTTCCACCAGAGGAAGTGAAACATCTATGCAGGCAATTTAGAATGTTAATCGCTGAGCTTGGCGGCAGTAATGAGTGGGTTATGCAGGTGAAAGCTGTGACAGCCTCTGATTAATTCAGCTTCACGTTGCTCTGCCAGGTGCACCACAAACCTTGTGCCACTTTCCTCGAGCCGGGAGAGTTTGCAGACATCGGGAAGGCATCGGTGAGACCGGGTGCTTTGCTGGCATCCCCGGACTCCCACTCGGTCCGCGAGAAGGGGACCTGCAGCCCAGCGTCCTCCAGCGTTTGAAGAATGCTCTCCAGTTGTTCCCGCTCGCTTCCAAACTGCTGCCACAGTTAAAGAAAATAAATATCCCAGATAAAAACAAGTCCAAAGTGAAGACGTGACTTTCAGGAGTGCCTCCCTTTTAGTAACATCACCTTGGACTGACTTGTCGTTTCATTTAAACACGCGCTAGAGGACGCAGACGTGCATCTAGGGCACAACACCTGGTGCATGCTGGGAGCCGGGTATATTAAGCCTTTGGAGGTCGGCATATGGTGGGTATTGGTTGAATGAGGTATCAAGGGGTGAATCAAATATTTTACGGTTTATGTCTTCATTTAACAGAGCCGGTTGAGGAGGGATAAGTAGGAGAGGAGGCGGCTTTCGTGGCTGCGTATGCAGTCTGATTTCTCACTCGTTTCTTGAATCTTGCTGTAATATGGATCTCTTTTTAAGCGTGACATCACCGTGTGAAGATGCAAAGCATTAATTAGGCTTAGGGGGCACCGTTTGCTAGGACAAACATTGGTCACACATTTTAACTACTCATAGCTGTGAGAGCATATGGGATCCTCTGCACCGTGACAAATTTGTGGCGAGTAAAAAAAGATTTGATTACGCTGAGCTACATTAAGCTATGCAACTTTTGAAGTAAATTTATATATTTTTTCTAACCAACTAATTATTATCCATTTGGCCAGGTGGTTCAGTGATTAGAGCTCATGAATTTACATGTGTAAGTTGCAAGATGAAATCCCAATCAGAGGTCAACTTGGCCGTACATTCCTCTTAGTGCAAACGTTTTTTTTTGGAAATCACCAGTCGCTGTCTTGGCCCTCTACCATAGCAATGTGGATTCTTTTTGCAATCGCTTCAAACTTCAACAAAAGATAAGCACCTCCCCCCCATATTCACGCTCTGTTTGAATAGGAAACCCACTTTCAACAAGTTATATTCATACAATGGCAATCTCCCGACACGGTCATATGGGCTGCGCGGTAAAACAAGCGATGCTAAATGCACCGTTGAAGGGCGACTATGAGACACTAAAACGTTCTCCGCTTACTTTTGGAGCCGGCTGGGATGGTGACGCAGCACCCCCGGCCTCAGCCATCTCCTTCTCGTCTTTGTCCAAGAGGTACCGCAGGAGCACGTGGTCGTGGTCCTTCTTTTTGGCGTCGCCGTCGCCGCCGCCGGGGGTTGAACCGGAGAGTGTGGAAGCAGCGGCAGCAGTGGTGGTGGTGGGGGACGTCAGGCCGGGCTCCTGCTTCACGCCGCTCTCCGCCGAGCCGATACTGCAGAGGCCTCCGGCCTGCTGTTCGGCGGGCGGCTTGTCGACACCGCCACCGCCGCCGCGCTTGTCGCCCAGCTCCGTGGGCGGACTGCTGTCCTGGAGCAGCTTGTGGAGTATCTTGTGTCGCTCCTTCTTGACGTTAGCGGAGCCAGATATATATATAAAAAAAACGAACACGTGCGCAGACGCACGCGTGTGCAAATCGCAGGACAGCAGAGAATGACTTGCATTTGTCGCTGTTAACGAACGATTTCTGATGGATATTTCTTCAGATGTCACATAGCGCTGTGCATGTGACATTGTTTAATTGATGCACCGCTGTTTAAAAGATGACTTTAGCTTGAATCAGGAATGTTGCACAGACAGTGTTTTAGCTAATGTGTCTCCGTAAAGTAATACACACGTTTATCAATTAATTTCCTTTAACAGCATTATAAATGAATCCAATCATTTAAAAAGTTGATGAAGCAAACTGCTAAATTACGTACACATTTTTTTGCAGACCATGCAGGATTCATACAACCAAGAGATCAGACAAACCAGCAATTACCTTTCCAGCAGCTGATTTTTCATTGCTTACCAGTCATTTGAGGGAACATTACTTTACATACGAGACAAGATTGAGAGTGAGGAAGCGTGGTTCAAGGAGGGAAACAACAACACAGCTTGAGAAATATCAAACTCAAATAATCAAGCATAGGGCAGCGACAAAACAGGAAGGTGCCCCTATAAGGCAAGTTAAAATCCGGTGTATAACCTTTAAAGATGAGGCGGCGCTGCTGGATAGAGATGTCGAGGATGCCGTCGCCGCTGGGCAGAATTGTCCCGCCGCCGCTGCACTCTGACTCATATTCGCCAGGAGGCCAGCGGATGCTGCTGTGGTCGGCGAGGTAATCCCAAACAGAGCCTCCTTGCTAGCATCTCCAGCCGCCGATGTGGTGCTCACAAGCTCTCCACCGGAGCCGCCGTTAGTTAGCAGCTGCAGCAGCTGCGTATGCTTCTTGCTGTCCGACGCCCGGCTCGGCTCATCCGGGTCGCCCGATTGCGCCTCACCTTTGCCGTCCGCCGACATATCTGACGAGCCGTCGGGAGGGTCGACGTGTCCCGACGGTGGGTCTTTGCTCCCATCCGTGCTGCCCCTCCGCTGTGACGGGGGTATTCTTGGCTGCCCCGGGGAGCACTGGCTGGCTGGGTTCACCATCCACGGCCCTGGGGAATTCTGCGCTTTTGATAGTCTTTGACTAGGTGAGCTCTGTGGGTTCCCCGATCGCTGGCCCGGTGATGTCTGCGGGTTGCCAAACCTCTGTCCACCAGGCGAAGGACTTTGCTGGGAGTGGCTGACCCTCTGCGAGATGCCCGGGCTTGACATCCTCTGAGGAGTTGGCGAGCTCTGCTGAGGGAACTGGGTGGTGCCAGGGCCCCTCTGCTGATTGGAAGGGCTCTGCTGGGATGAGCTGGGTACCTTCTGCTGCTGGCCTGGTGAGCTCTGCTGGTTGATCTGCAGTCTCAGTGCTGGAGAAGTCTGTGGCGTGGACAAGTGTTGCTGCTGCCCGGGTGAGTTTTGTCCAGAACTGCTCGGAAGTCTGTGGCCATGACCAGAGGCCGGAGTGGGTGGAGGGGAAGACAGCGGAGAAAGAACCGAGGGGACGCACGCACCCTCGCTGAGGGCCTGAAGAGCGTTCAAGGAAGAGCTCGCCGAAAAGCCGTGGCTTGTGGCTGGCGACATAGAGCTCGGGTGTTGCTGAGCGGTGGATCCCGGGGAGAAGTGCCCTCCGGTTGGCATTCTAGGACTACCGACCATGACAGGGCTGCCACAGTGGTGCGGTGACATCAGGAAGCCCTGATGGTGGTGCTGCTGGTGCTGAAGCTGCTGTTGCTGAAGTTGCTGTTGCTGAAGTTGCTGCTGCTGAAGTTGAAGCTGCTGCTGTTGTTGAAGTTGCTGCTGTTGTTGAAGTTGCTGCTGTTGTTGAAGTTTCTGCTGTTGCTGCTGTTGAAGCTGCTGCTGTTGAAGCTGCTGCTTCTGTTGAAGCTGCTGCTGTTGTTGAAGCTGCTGTTGTTGATATTGTTGCTGCTGTTGCTGGTGAACAGCTCCACCCATCCCAGGACTGGCCAGGTTGCGTGTGACACTGTTAGCCTGCATGCCGGCGGGACCGAACCTGGCTGGGTCCATGGGCGGAACACGAGAAAACTGGAACTGATCCCCCATGGGGTTCGCGTTTGCCAGAAAGGGAGGGCACTGTTGTCCCGATCCGCCCTGCTGGGCCATGTCCCTGTGAGTGGCTGGGGACATCATGGCCGGGCCTGCCATTGAATTTGCACTGCTGTGACCCGTCATGTCCGCTTGTTCCCTTGTGAAGAAGAATTGGAAATAGGAAAAAAATGTAATTAAGATAAAAAGAAATGTAACGTCCAAAATATCTACATGCAACAACATATAATTATGTTTTATAGCAGTGGGATATAAGTTTTAGAAAATTGGTGAAATAAATTAAGCTCATGAAGTTTGGTGACAGTCAAAAACATTCTTAACTGTTGAGACGAGGATTAGTTAATATAGTATTAAGACTGACAGGCAGTTAATCATATGACAAATAGAAAAGGTACATCTCTTGTATGAACATGAGCGTGAGAGAAAGTCAGCAATGCAGAGAATAATACGGCAGAGCAGACAGCAGGGGCAGTATTAAACTCAGACATGCTTAGTGTTCCCAAGTTAACTTTCACTATAATCAAACATTTCCAGTCCCTTGACGCCCTCTTTCGCTACAGACCATATTAAAAATTGGCAACTATCTTCATCCGTGTCTCTGTGAACTAAGCTCTAAATGTACGTTTCCTGCATGACTGAAATTTGTGCAAGCGTGGCAGAATGCCAACCTCAAGCATTAACTCAGATCAACCTTGGCTGTGAACAGGTCCAATTTAACTTGTGGCTCCAATTTATTTGACGATTCTATATAGACCTTCATATGCAAACTACTGCCTTCTGAGATATATATATACATATATGATTTTAAATACTATTGTTCAAACAAGGAACACAGCTTTTATCACCATTATGAAATATAGCAAAAAAGACATTTAATTTTTTACATTCTAATAGATTCTGGGCTGAAATATTAGTTGATTACATACTTCTTAATTTATGACATACATTTGTTCATAAGAGCATAAGTAAGACATTTAGTACCACCATGCTTTGTCACATTGTTTGCACGCTAGGTAAAAACTTAAAGGGCGAATAAGACAAAACAGCAGTTCGCATGCCAGCCCTAATCATGGCTAAATTCAAGCGAAAGCACTCTTCAAGTGGTGACAGAAACATTACATCAGTGGTTTCATAACCTCTGGGTCACAAAATCCTTTCAGGCGGTCGGGAGGTGTGGGGAGTCATACTGTTGTATGGCTACCGTACAGGAGAAGTTTTGAATGTCTGCGGGCAATGTCACCACCATGTTGCAGTGACAAAACCCACAAATACGCAGCGTGAAACAAACTGCCTCTCACATGAATGCTACGTTGGCTAGAGGAGTGGACATGTCATTGCTCAGTGCATTGTGGCCTTAGGAACCCGAGTTGTGTTTTTTGGGTTGTGGGGACCCAGTTAATCTCGATTGAGGGTGCCTCCGAAGCAAAACGTTTGAGAACAACAAAATACATCTTCTTGGTTCTTTCGATAAAGTCACGTAGAAGGGAAGTAATAACATAATAAAAATAAAACATAATAAAATAATTCTCACGACGTCGTGAGAATTATTTTATTATGTTTTATTATTTCCATTCTACGTGACTTTACCGAAAGAACCAAGAAGATGAATGCCTGCAGTCATGAAAGCTTTAAATTGAAACAACAAAATACGTTCCAGCATGTCATGTGTGTAATGCGTTACAGCATGTCATGTGTGTGAGGGGGCTTTACCGAATGACGGTATGCATAGACACGACAAAGTGTGGCTGGTTGGTGGCTGGATTGCGCAGAATCTGACTCTTCGTCTGGGCAGAGATGATTGTACCATCTGCCAACATCAACTTGTAGAAGGGGCTGTGAGCAAAGCCAGACTTCAGTACTGTTGGATAAAAAATACAACATGCTTCCTTGTTAGCATTATTATTAAAACCACGTTGTTTAATTGTCGGCTGTCTTAAGGATTTGAATTCATGTTGGAAAGAAGAGTTAAAACATATACATAAATGTTTTGTTTGCTATAAAATATACGAGCTTACAGAAAATATGTAACTTAGTTAGAACAAATGTTAACAATGTTATCCAAATATAAAAGCTACTCGGCAATTTACATTTGTATTAGCCAATTTTCCACAATGCACTAATGGAAAGGAGCATCTTAATCTGCATTATGACTTTCATATGACATAGGGCCTGAAGCCAATGGGCAATCATATATAATGGAAACTTTCAGAACAAATGTGTTTTTATTTAGTCAACTCATTGTATTACTGTGCTCTATCCAGCATCATTTGGCATCGCACGGGGTTGGGAATTGCGTAGAGAATGACCTCCTAAAGTCACGAGCGACAGACCTACCTTCCTGGTTGTGTCGTCTGGCAAGTGACATTTCATTGTCACGGGTCTGACAAAAGGTGTGCAGACATCGTCGTACCACCTCCTCCCAGCCTGGCTTCATGTACGCTTGCGCGGCATTTTTGTCAATGAACACAATGTTCCCTATGCACATGTGGCAGACACGGGTCAACACGTGACACGAACCACTTGTAACTTCCTTAAGGGCCTGCTTCATCATGTGGCTCAACAGATGTTTTATAATAACCTTATTGCTATCATGAGCAGTGTGTGTTGTCTTTTTGCTTTCAACAACAGCCCAAGAAAAAAAGACCGAAGAGTATTATTAATACAACTGGATAACAAAACCATATAGAGCAAGACATTTTTTGGACAATGGTGTTTCTTCAGAGAAAGAAAAGACAGAGAGGAGACCAAAAAACATGACTTATATGGTTGGAGATTACATTTTTACAGTGTCGTGGTAGAAATTCGAATTTAAGAGCAAAATTTTTGAGGTGGGTTACGGACAGTTTTTAACGATAAGATATTTAATGATGGCAAGGCCCAAAAGCTTACGATATATACATTTTTTAGTTATTGGTTAAATATTTCTGGTTAGGCTCCGTGCGCTCTAAGAAGACTGTATTGGAAGGAATGTGCCGACGGGCTCTTGTAAGAAAACCCTCAGCTTTTCCACCTTACTCTTAGCATTATGCGTATAGCACAAATGTGTTAGACAACTAATTGAAGCTACTATACAAGTGAGAACTCTACATGTATTATTAATAAATCTCCAAATAATAAATGGGGAGATTTTTTTTTTCTAAGTTCAATGCGTCACAGCATTGTGCTGTATATTCGAAACCAGCAGGTATCGAAACATGCTTCAAAAACTGCCGGTGAAGTGTTTATTACATTTTATGAATGGCACAAACAAGAAATAGTGAAATAATACCAGGCTATAAAAACGAAAAGATCAAAAAAATAACAAGGCTTCAAGATTTACACTACGTTGTTGTATCATACATTTAAAATACAAATTTAAGCAAGCACTCACAAAACAATGCCCCTCAATGCAATATTCAATTTCTAACTAAAACTGTAAAGCATTAAAACGTTCTACGCATGGGAAAATAGTAATGAATGATCTGGATGTGCGATATTACTTTTGAAACTCACCTCTGAGGTCTTGCCTGGTGGTAAATGTTTCATGTGTGGGTTTGGATTGCGTTCTGTCCTTGGTCAGAATAGGCCGTGCCACACAAATCAAACACGACTGCAGATCTGCCAAGAGAGATCCCCAAGACAAGTAAGTTCATCACAACATTCATCCGTCAACAGCTGCTACTCAATTACACCGTCTGCCATATATAATCGCCATACAATTATTATGCGGGCCATATTTTCCCCCCAGGTATCATTTACTGCATTTGTATTGAATTAGTATCGTCATTCATGGAGAATAAATCACAGCAATCTATTTGGTTTTGCTGGATTACCAAAACCTGGGCAATTTTCTTGCCTTAAGAACATTAGATTATATAGATAATGAGGGCAATGAAAGTCAACAAGTCATTAAAAGAACAGGATAGCGTTTCCATGATTGACCACGAGGCAAAACAATTAAACTGAAACTTTGTTGAGCAATGTCCAAGTAGGCATAATGTAGAATTTGGCTTTGTATTCGCATTAATGACAGGGAAATGATATTCCTCTTGAAGGCATGGGGTTGGTTTTAGATTTAAATTAAGGTGAGTATAATATTATCACTTTGGTATGTTTGAGTTTGTGTTTAGTCTCAAGGTGATAGCAAACATTGGAACTTCAAAAGCCAATTCATGTTTACCCTTTCCTTGCAGAGCGAATATACCTCGAATTCTTCCCATGTCTCTTATTGTAGAAGGCCCATTGTTGGAATTGTTTGAGTTTAAATAAGGCTTACTTACAAGGTTATATTAAATCTCAGTTTGTAAATCCAAATACCCTTCCCCAAATCATGGAACTATCACCTCCATCCTCCAGAAAAAACCTAAGAAACTACAGAAGATGTTCCACGCACATTGGGAGGTCGCTCCTTCTCCAACTTCTGCCAACAGGGTCGAGAACATCCCATCTGATAATTATCCGCATGGCAGACTTCCCTTCCCATGTTCAAGTCTGGACCCAAGTCCTTCCTCTCTGGTCCATCTGCCACAACCTCACCGTGCATGATAGTATTCCTCTGTTCAAATCCCCCCCTCCATTATCGATTAACCCCACTCATCCAAATGTGTCTCATCTCTTGTGCAGCAACTTGAGATCCGATTACCTCCGATGAGCATGGTTGGCTACGTACGGTGCGAGATAAATTCAACATGCATTTGTACATAAAATGCGTAACAAATCCAGATTCTGTTATGAGAGCGTGGGAATGTTGTGTGCAAGGCTCTCGTTTACTATCCAAGTGAAGCTCCTGAATACAAGATGTTGTCCCAGCTTTTACAGTCAGCATTGGCATCTGTCATCCTAAATTGATTCAGCTTTGTATACCACTATTGTATTCATTATCACACCCCTTGGCACTATCACTGTCACGTTTACTGCGTATAGGATGCAGGTGGAAATATCCGTAGGGATTTCCATTTCTTAAATAATCAAATTGCACTCAGGATTAACAACCGGATAAGCTCTTACCCTCTCCCTCCTCCAGAATGGACTTGGGCTGGTAGACGGCAAAGCACTGCATCGTCTCGTACTTCTGCCGCGCCTCCTGGCAGTTGGATGCTTCGTCGTCAGAGTCGTCCGGGGGCCGCACGAGCATGCGGCAGTTGAAGGTGTGCGAGTTTCTGCGAGTGACGTCATTGGGCCACGGCACGCCATTCACTGTCATGGGCAATGACAAGCAAATAACGTGGACACAAACATCAAGCTGATTAATAGACGCACAGCATGCTATCCGCCATACATGCAATACATTGTGCACATGATAATTGATTATTTACAATTAATGAATATTATACGCGAATGGACTCTTAAGCCAAATGAATAAGACAGAACATGCAAGACCCGACAGTACAAATAAGACAAAAATGATTGTAGGATAAAATCGTGCCCTCTCATCAAGACAGTCAATCAAATCGTCAGAAGCATGAATTGTTACATGCCTACGACAAAACATACATGAAAGCCCCAATGGTAGTCGAATTAGCCTGTACAAATGCAGCTTGTGACAATACCATGAGTTATTTTTTGGTACAATCCTAGAGAGAAAAAATACTGCAGAAAAATTCCAGCATGCTTACTGGAATGTTATTAATTAGAAAATTCTTCCCATATTACAAGAACATTCAAACAAAATGTAAGGAACATTATTTTACCCATGGATTTCTAATGTCCCTGTCCATTAACTAGTAGCAAGTATTCAAATTAAGCGGGTTCAGCTGTGATGCACATGTGATAAAAGAGAAAGAAAATTTAAATCAGCAACAGCCCAATCTGGCCTTCAATGGTAACATCATGCCCGGCATTGAATTTAAATACTTTTTAAAAAGCAGTCTCGCTTTATGTTTTCATTTGCTGAACATTTGATGGAAATTAAAAACATTTCAGTGGCCTTTCAAAATTTAGCAAGTCAGGTAAAATGGTTTTGGCATGAGAGCAATCATTTTCAATCTCTTAAAAAATTATCAACTACAGTGGAACCTCGGTATACGTCATTAATTCGTTCCAGAAGGTAGGACTTATACCGAAAATTACGTATACCAAACGAATTTTTCCCATAACAAATAAAGGGAAAGGAAATAATCTGTTCCAGAGAAAAATAAATGATATTTTACATGACAAATAATACATTAATGGGGTTGTATAAAATAATGTATACACTAATTACTAAAATGCATACAGAAGCCACGTGACCGTGCTGCTGCCAGCTGCGTTGGTCACGTGGCATGCCTCAACCCCGCACGTCACGCGCGCCTCGACCCGGCGGCTCCACCCTCCATGGGGGCAGCCCCCCACGCCCCCCGCCCCTCTCCCCCACGTCCCCTGCCCCTCTCCCCCACGCCGTGAACGGGGCATACGCGGGTCCTGTACGCGGTGACTCATCCCGACCCATACAAGTTCTAGCAAGCGCGTCGTATCCCAAACAAGCCGTCGTATCCCAAGTCATCTTTTTCTCGAAAAAACACGACGTATGCCAAATTCGACTTATTCCAAAGCGGTTGTATACCGAGGTCCCACTGTATCAGATAACTTGACGATGCAGTCAGAAGAGCAGTGATCTCTTAAACTATGCATTTTACTGTATCCTGAGCATGGTGTGAAAGAGCACATCAGAAAGACTACCCAAGAAGCATGCAGCAGAACACACAATCTCGTAGTGATCAAAGTCGGTATTCTGGTAGCACAGGCCACCAACTCGTCAGACAGCGTTAATGAGGAGAAATCAAGTGTTTCTCACTTCTGATAGATAGAACAAACAATGTATGTGCGTTTAGGAGTATTTGGCTGCTATAAATTTCCAAGTGATGATACGCCACTTCGCTGAGCTATCATTTGTGGCCAGGTCGCTTCTGAAAAAGAGTAATAGAGCTCAGTGGACCTTACTCGGTAAAATACTAACATTTTCGTTTGTAGTTTAGTTTGATAAAATGAATTGATTACATGTAAAAGCCACCTATGCACCAAACTTCATATAAAGTTGCCTATTCACGTACATGATCCTCGCTTTGTGAACAAAAACAAGCGTGGGCGC
Source organism: Lethenteron reissneri (assembly GCF_015708825.2). Classification (NCBI taxonomy): domain Eukaryota; kingdom Metazoa; phylum Chordata; class Hyperoartia; order Petromyzontiformes; family Petromyzontidae; genus Lethenteron; species Lethenteron reissneri. Next base: position 10,508,068 of record NC_083797.1, on the reverse strand, counting down.
GCATCTGCAGTTTGCAGCCACATTTCCATTGCAGGGGTGAGTATATCCACATGACACCAAGTACTGACCTCCCACAAAGTGGTAGCTATTTTATCGAACCAGATGAGTGAAGAAGGGTGAGTAATCTGCAAGCGGAACATTATAACCTATGCGCAATCCAGCTGGATGCCATTGAATATTACCCACAAAAATCACAATGTTACAAAACACATTTTACTGTGAATTGCACTTGGTATATATGGTAAGCTAGACCATTAAGTTATGAAAATTGAGGAAAAATAAAATTATTGAATTCAAGATAACAGTATTAAATTGTTCACCGCTATAACAACTCTCTGTTGATGATGAAAAATTAGTTTCATGGAGTACTAAAAAAATATCTAGTTTCATAAAAGTGCAATTTAAAAAATTTGAAATGCATAAATGTTGGACTCCATGCCTGAATGTAAAAGCTAATGTTGACTGATGAGCATTGTTTTAACAAAGTGATACAGTTAAAAGTGATTAAGAGAAATGAAACTATGATTACGGTGACATGGTTGATGGTACTAAAAGCACGTGCATCTGTGCTGGAATTTACCTCATTATAATATGGACAGCACCTTTTATAATGTTCATTTTGTTCATTCAACGGACATGTGAGGTGGCATTACTGGGTGTGATTCACGAATGCCACTGCTCCCTAGATGGAGTGCCAGCCCCGGGATAACAGGGGGCGGAAGAATGCTCGGATCGAGTTGGGCCGTGGCACTCAGGTTGAACCCGGGGGGGGACGGGGGGGGGCTCGTCACCGGAGGACGGACCCCAGGACCCCCTAGAGGGGGCTGGGGGGATGACGTGTCCACAGCCCAGGTCCTTCTCGAAGGTTTGAGAACAAGGGGATGGCTCGGGGTGGGGAAAGCCGGGACAGACTATATAAGCCGGACCCCTGAATGGGTCCGGCTGCTGTGGTACACTTGAAGACCCGAAGCCGCCACCTGAAGACCTGGAGCCGTCACCCTGAAGAGGAGCCCGAAGACACAGACTTGGACCCTGGCTGGGGTCGGGTCGGAGTTAGCCTCCCCAGTGTGTTAGGGGACGTTAGGCCGGAGGATATACCTCCTTAGAGTATCGGGTGGAAGGGGCTGTTACCCCTTCGTGTTAAGGTTTATTATTGTTATAATAAACGTGTTGCCTCCAGTGAAGTCTCGCTCTCCCTTCCTACCCACTTACATATGCAAAGCAAAACATTGTTGGGGAGCTTGCAATGGATATGACCATTCTATGTACAAAAGAACCAATTATCAATGGGATCTATTAGGCCGGAACTTCTGCAGCGCAATTACTCTAATTGATTTTAATCCTGAGAATACTGAGCTGACTCGGAAGGAGTTGAGCCGATTTGTGCCAGAGCTTAGCACATTGTCAACAAACCTCATCTAAATGAGGGACTGACTCTAGCAAAACTCATAAAAGTGTGTGTGCGCCAGTGAAAATTAAAAATGTTCACAATTTCTGGTCTCCTACTCTCAACATCACTTTCACATCCACCCATTAAAGTTCATATGGTAATATTTAATGGGATTGTTTAAAGGAAAGGATATAAGTCATTTGCATGCCAGTTTATCACATGGGAGGCCTGCCAAAAATACAAACATGCTGATTATAATACGATGCAATTAGCCGCAGTGTTCTTTTTAGGAAATCAAATTGGCTACCAAATTTATTGCCCAAACTTGGCAAGCCAGAGAGGGTAATACAGGTGCTTGCTGGTGCCAACGCTGCGATGCTGTCTTCAGGGCTATGAAATGCACGAGTAAACAGGAACTAATAAAGCATACGGCACATGGCCCGTGTGAAGGTGGATATTTATCATGTCACTGAAGACCTGTCAAAACGTTCATAGTATTTTTATAGAATCCACAGCAAATTAAATATCGCTGTGGTAAACATTCCACCAATGAATGAGGAAAAACGCTAATTTTAAACAATAATAGTGTCATGTAAGCAAAAACATCTAATTGAAAACAAAAATAGAATACAATGGAAACAAGTGTGCACGGGTAGGGGGATGTGAGTGAACTGGTAGTAAAAAACAAACACAAACCAAAGCAATTAAAACGTATGAGTACAAAACAAATGAAACTTTACAAAATGATCAAAAGAACAATAATACTCGTGTATTTCCTTTGAACTGTATAGATAACACAATTATGAGCTATAATAAAACCGTTATGGGCATTTTTTTTACGTGTGGCATTGTAGTTGCCATTGCAACCCAGACATATCTACATCACACTAACTGCACGGATTGCGGAAGTGCATGAGGCACAATAGCAAAACCAAGGAAAAGTCTCACATTACACAAGCTAGCAATATACACACAAACCTGCATGCCCAGGACATGACGATTGCCCTCACGGAATGAGCCGTCAAAAGAACTTGGGAACTGGCCTAGTTTTCAACTTGCAACAAACCTGGATGAACTTAATGCTTCCAACACTACTATTCTCGTCTCACAGGCAAGTTTGTCCCCGACACTCAGGGCTAAACAACATACAAAGAAACACAATGTTTTAGCTGTCTATATAGTACTGGAGAAACATCAGCATGTCCAGCAAACTTAGTCATGCCTGGTTGATTTTACAATGTAGAGCCTGACATGCTGTACACCAACGGGGATTATCTAAAGCCCGCAGGAATGAGATGCACCAATCAATGAGGATCAGAAGCCCTGAGCAGCCAGCAGTAAATTCGTAAAAAAGTAACTTCCCACCTTAATGAATTCCTACAATAATTAAGCATGATTTAAATAACGGCAACCATGTTTTTTAAAGATACCTTTGCCAATAAGCATGGCTCTTTGGTATGGAGAAATTAATATCAGGTACCCTCACATATATTTAGAATAAATTCTCAAATAAACATTCTTCTTCGTATTTCATAATGTGTTCAAATGCACTGCTACGATCTAAGTAGTTAGTGTAATGTGACATTGTCTATATTCGTAAAGTATAAACACATCCCCATGAAGATGTGACTAACACCAAACCATATTCCTGAATCCTGATCAATTCAAAGGCAGTTACAAGCGTCAGGCACTAATTTATCTTTCTCCAATGTAAATGACACCCACCTAGAGATTTGGGCAAAAGATTCCTGATGAACTCCGAGTGGTCTCCCAGGTGCAGGATGTTGTAGACCCTGGTGTTCATGAGCTCCTCCTGATTGTAGTGCAAGTATTGACTTACATTCTCCGAAACAAACACAATGTTGCCTTCCCGGTTGACCACGAAGAAGAATCCATCCAGGGCCTACGGGGGGAGGCAGTGGTATAGCATACGAATCAAAACAAGATTTGTTTAACCCATTAATCAAATATGATTTTAAAGCATTTGATATGGGGGCTTCGCCCTCGGATATAAAGTGATGGGGCAATTTTCCAGAAATAAAATTAGCAATATCAAATAACACGGTGTACCAGAGTCCAGTTTAATGAATAAGTCAATGTTAATAAATTTGTGCCGCATAACGTGGTAACATATTTGTCTTGGACACAGTTTAAAAAAAATGTAAGCGCCTGTGTGGCAAAATCGGAAAAATAATGAAAACACAATCAAGAGGGCACCGTTTCCAAAGTAAAATAAATATTTTTGCTCATTGCATAAAAAATTCTGCTTTTGTGTCGATTAAAGTGCACTACTTGACAGGTTATGGGAACATGTAATCACAAGAGCTCACCTCGAGTAGGAGAGGTCCCAGCTTGTGTTTGTCAATCACTCCTTTCCCAGTGGACGACACATCGGACTGCTGCACCTCCTCACTGCTAGGGACGACTTTTTCTGTAAACGCCATGGCCGTAAAAAAAAGCATTCACGGTTGAGTACATTCGATTGGGTCATTCCATGTCAATTCAACCAAATCAAGGGAGATACAAACCCTGAAAATTAACATCTTGCTAATATTTTGTGGAGTGAAAGATAAAGATCACAAACGGAACAGATAGGAAAGTAGTATTACGGTGATTTGGAGGTCTCAATATTGACAATATGAGATGATATTTACACATCTTCATTATGGTATATCACAGGAGGATTTAAATATTTTTGCAATGAGTGCTGGGTTGACTAAAATGATAAGACCTGTGGGTCACGTACAAATCATGTACAAATGAAAAAGAGATGAATGAGAAAAATAACGACGTCGTCTGGAGATGTATACGAGAGGCAGGTGAGAAATGTATTCAGAAGAAAGATCTATTTAAAATAATATTCTTTGGCTCTTTCGGTAAAGTCACGTAGAGAGACGTTTCGATCGCAACACAAGAACTTAGAATTGTACTAAGAAGATATGAGAGATACAGTAAATGTATTAAGAAGATAAAAGGATAGCACAGATATCTATTCGGGAGAGAAATGTAAGCGATAAGAGAGATGTGTATTCACACGAGGGATAAAAGGGTGAGACAGGAAGGAGTTGCATTCAGCAGTGATAAAAGCCTTGGCTAGTTCTTTCAACAATAGGCTTGGATGACACCATGGCCCACATTAAATGATGTGGGCTATGGTTTGGATGGCCCCAGTCTAGTATAGGCAAATATTGTATTTTAGAGAAGGCACTCGCAATGCAAAACATGGATTAATTCCATCTATCCTGGCAGATACACATCCAAAAGCCAATTTACATATATGTGGATATCAAGCCACTTTTGACATGCTGCCGGTAAAAAAATACACCGGCTGTGGTCAGTTGCTCTGGGCAACAACAGTCTGCTGGAAGCAACATGGAAAGTCAGAGCTGTATTATTGTCTATATCAATGTAATTAAAGATCCACTTAGACGCTGACCAGCATGATGTTAAGCTGACATCATGCCAAAGAGATTACTATCGTAGCACATAATTGAACACACCTTAAACTAAGTTACCTCTTTTAAAAATGCACCAATTTTAAGGTTAACTTTGGAGCTTTCGTGACTGCAGGAATTATTCTTTTATTCTTTTACCGAAAGAACCAAAGAACAATTTTAAGGTGCTGGAGGATATACAAATATGTTAATTGGTTTTTACCCTTCTATCTGCGCCTTTTGGCATCATCTGGTCCAACCCATGTGAGACTAGGCTCTAAGGAAAGCTGTCTCGGGTGTGGACCAATCAACTTCAAGGACAGTGCACATTATCAGAGTTATGTCTTTTGTTTGTATTATGACTGCAGGTATTGTGGTCTATGCAAACATGACTCCTTGTAAAAAGGTGTCAGTTTTGTTGCCAGATAGAAGGGTAAAAAAAAACAATTATCATATTTTTACTGGCAAATGAGGTTCCCATAGTGAAGATATACAAATACTTTAGAAGGACCAATAACCGATATATTCAAAGAACATACACATTCAGTAGATGCATGGGTGCCTGCATATGAGCGCATGTGAGAGGCAAATACACCTTAACAATTGCTAGGGAAAAGTCATTAGGCTCCTTCGGCGAATAGTTTGCCTTCGTGTATTCCCCCAATCTAAAATCCCACATTCGCTTGGCAGAAAATGACCAAAGTGAAAAATGTTAAAAGTAATTGAAACATTGGACAAGGTGAAAACGAAGCACCCAGTTTTGAAAAATAACATCCTCCATGTACTCGTTGACCTCAAACAATGACTCATTTCAAGAGTGATATCAAGAGCTCAGCTGCTTCATCAAAACACTGCATTTTTTTATTGAGTAGTTGAATTAAAACTGATTCATTTAATAGTGCCAATCATAACACAGGAAAAAGTCTGTCTTTTTTACTTCCTTTTGCAATAACCACATCTATTCCGTGAATATGAATACAAATGTCATACCTACATGCATTGAGCATTCATTAAAATGCTCTAATTAATACTCTTGTGATGAGATGGTGGTAATTGTAATGGTATTTGAACATCTAGACCAATCCACTCGTATATTACACCAAGGCTATTCGACTGAGAGTGCCATCCTCTGTGTGGTTAATGAAGAGCCCTCATGGTTCACAGCTCTGTCTCCATCGTGGCACTCCAAGACCACTGACCACTCAGACCTCCTTGAAGAGCTTCACAACGAATAAAACGTCTCTGGCACTTTTCTCCTGTTCTTGGTTCTTTCGGTAAAGTCACGTAGAAGGAAAGTAATAAAATAATAAAAATAAAACATAATAAAACAATTCTCACGACGTTTCGGCCACAACTCAAGCAGCCGTCCTCAGGTGAAAACCAGGTCTGTCGAGGCGACAGCGTCCGAATCAGACGCTGAATCAGCGTCTGATTCCCTTCTACGTGACTTTACCGAAAGAACCAAGAAGATGAATCCCTGCAGTCACGAAAGCTTTAAATCGAAACTTTTCTCCTGGTTTTGCTAATAATTCTCTCCTAATTTTTTATACATACATTGAGGGGTGGTGACCATGGCCCAGGCCGAGCGCGACTGTCGCTTGTTTAAGAGGTTCATGGTTCGAATCCAGCAGCCGCCCGTGTTATTACTGCGGATGCATTAGCCGTAAAAATTCGCCACCACCCCCCCCCCCCCCCAGCTTCACAAGTAACTGTTAATGATCCCGTGAAGTCAAGCACAAGAGTAAGCCATTAGGTACTGGTATCATGGTACAAATAAAAACAATTCTACCCACAATTTATTCAAATGGCATTATAATAAGCATTAAATAAATTTAACATGTACAGTAAAACGTCCTCATTCGAAAATTTTTATTTGGCCAAATTTTATGATTCGCGATTTCATATTTGCATACTAGTTTCGGTTTTGCACCCTTTTCCTTAGACTGTTCGTGAGTTGGCAACATGGCATGATGGCGGAGGGGTACTTTTATAGCTGTAGAAGACTGTGGGCTCCCGGGTGTGCGAACCCAAGCCATCTTACCAGTGATACCATCTAACGGCGAGTGCCCCCCTTGCCTTTTGTGCCATTTCTGTCTTGTTTGTAGTGGGTTTTTTTTCGATCACAGGGTTTTAAACGTCGAGTGAGTGCAAGACGCGAGAGCAAGAGTAAAGGCAGAACAAAGTGATGAGTTTAGCTAGAAACGGAGAGTTGTTGGTGATTGTGCATCTACTATTGGCTGCAATTAAATGAGTCATCACTTCGACTTCCTCTCCAACAACACAATCGCCATCATCATTACACCCCCTATCTGCAAAGGTAAATAAAACTTGCAAATTTACAGTAAAATGTATTGATGTTTTATTTAGTTTGTATTCTTGTACACTGGATGTTATTTACGTGTACAGCAGAGGATTCATGTTATGAAACATTTTCATTTTCTCCTGGATGCTCAGTCAGAAACAATAACTTAACCCCACTCCCTCCCCCCATATAAACATAGGATCTACATTCGCGAATTCTACTTTCAGATGTCGAGGCATTACTGTACGTAGTTGAAAAGTACCTTATTACTTCAGATAAAAGTGTAAGGTCAAAAATGCAATAGTTTATTAATGCGAGATCCACGAAGGACAAGGAATGATTTATAGAAAAGGCAATATGTTAGTTCAGCCAAAGAAGCAAACAACAGTGGGAAATTGGTTGTAAGAGTGAATGTGATTTCTCATTCCGAGACCCTACTGAGACCAGGGGAATGTTAACATTGTATATATGTTATAAGATTTCGAATTGTTAGCCGTTGCAGAATGCATGTTTCCCTCTATTCTCTTAAGCCCAGGAGCACAGCAGCCATACAATGATTGCTTTGCTATGCTGCAATAATGTTCAAGGGCTTTCCAAGCCCCTGAATTATTCATGTAGTTTGCTATGCAGATTCCCACTAGGATTGAAGCAGAGGCATTTCTAGGGCCATTATTAAGCATGCAATGCGCCCATCATTTTTCATTTTACGCAGACACAGTGGCCTATCGAGGTGCCAGCTGGTATCATCACAATTAGAGAGCTCCACCGGGACTATATCCAGTCCAATAACGGGGCCCCTTATTCAGGTCAAGTCTGAAATATGTTTTCTTCTTCTTCCAGAAATGGATTACAGTGATTCCACATACATATAAAGTCTGAATAATAACCTGCCTAATATTTAAACACTACCTTGTCAACCATCATAGTTTCAACAATGCAATAAAATCATGGACAATATTTTATATTATTTTTGAAATAAATACCCTGAAATGCCACTTTTTAGAGATGTGAAACCAAGAAAAATGTTTAAATGTGATCTCTAACTTAATTTAAATGAAAATCAATTCACAATATCGAATGTTAATTTACACCCCAGAAGGATTTAGCTACTACTAGAAACAAATCCAACATGAAATCACCATCTCTTCTGAGAATCATGGGCAGAATCCACAGTATTATTTATTTTATTCTGCAGGCCATAAGACAAATGTCAGGAAACCATTGAGTAATTTTCAAAGGTATGGTTTGGGAATTGAGTGTTAAAATATTTAGCTATTCACTTGCAACAACAAATAAGGGAAAAAAAAAATTAGGCTTGGAATATCCGATTCATGAATTGCTGAAGCAATAGCAAGGTGCTCTACCACGTTCGGTGAGCGAGGCAAACACCTTTCCTCTTAATCACCAGTGGCCCTGCCGTGCCAAACATCTGCAACACAACTTTGCCAGCAAATAAATGACTACCAGGTGCTGTGCCAGTCAGGTTATCACAGGCACGAGCAAATCACGATGTGCAATAAACACCTGCGCGCGTCTTGTCTCACAGCATGCAAGGTGAGCCAGTTGTGCCTCCCTCCGTTGGCATCTCTACTTTGCAGAAATGCTTCCGTTGAAAATGGCATTCCATATGGCCACCTGTGGTCACATTTTCTTTAAAATTTACATCTCGCTTTTATGAAAGAATGAATTAAAAAATGTGAATACAACCTGTAGGTTTATACATCTGCATTGAAATATATTTTCTATCTTTATTACCTATTCACACTGCATTGTTGTTGAGTTTAAGTTAGGCAACTCATCGGGGTATCAGCTTGATATACACACCAGTACACATTTACTCATAACGTTACATGAAAAACATTGTAAAAAATGCTGCCAAAGTAAAACAAAACATCATCTTACTGGGGCAAGAAATACATTCTAGATTTGAAGTTTTCGTGACTGCAAGGGTCCATACTCTTTGGTTTCTTCGGTAAAGTCACGTAGGTAAAAAAGAAAATTAATTAAATCACGACGTTTCGGAGGCAACACAAGCTTCCGTCTTCAGGTGGAACCGCAAAACATGACTTTACCGAAAAAAACAAAGAGTAAGAAATCCATTGCAAATGCAAATATTAAAAGACAACCTGCTACAAAGGGAACTTCCTGCCCCTGCAATAATCTTGCCTTTGGCTAAACATGTGTTTGTACAAAGGTATGGGGCTAAGTTGTAGGAAATACATCCTGCTAAAGCTGGAAAACTATTTCACATTTCACTACTGTGCAATAAATGTATGGCCATCGGTATGTCAGTACTGAGCAGCATATAGCAGTTATAAATAAAATAAAATAAATTGTTTCTAATAGTTGATCACATTGTGATAAAAATAATTAACTTAAACAGAAAAAAAATGTGTATTAACTGGAGCGACTATATCCATATTTTAATAGTACCTGGTGTGCTCTGGTTTAATCAACCGAATTAACGAAAATAACCATGCCATCATAGAAACAACTGAAATAAAACGGATAGATGTCACTAAATGGCAGCAAACTACACTGCTAAAAACAAAGGTACACCCGTTACAAGCAAGACCAATGTTATTAATTATTACAATGAAAAGGAACCATTACATTATAGCCAAAACTTATGAAACTCAAATGATAAATGTTGTAAATGTAACATGTACATGTGTATGCCTGCCACATTTTGACTTGCTTTGCAGTGAGAAGACATTACACATTTTATGATAATGGCCTACTTGGCAGATACGAGAAAAGTTCAAGCATTGGCATATACTGGAAATTAATCTCTTAACCTGTGAAGCACTTCATTATTCAGAACACCTGAATATTGTGCCAAGCGAGCTGGAGGTGGCCTCATTATAGCAGCCAAAGCACAGGTGCATGGAGAGATGTTGGCCCAAAGTACTACTTTGGGTTGTGTACACAGCTGATAATGTAAACAACCCCTTTTAGATACATTATTACAACTACCAATTACATTCAATTACACGTATCATAAAATGTTGCAGCTTCACTGCCCACAATTCCAAGAACATTTTTTGACTGTCAACGGATTTTGTTTTACACTGTGTAGTTACATTGGGCTACCATATAAAAACGTTACATTTATAAAGGACCACATTTTCATGCAATTTCAGAGCATTTTTACATTGGCTTCAGAATACAGCTGCACCACGATGATGGATTCTACATGTTGAAATGTGTGATTTAGTGTTGTTAGCCATATGCATATATTTGAATGGTGCATTTGAACAAATTACAATATTAATCAAATTTTAACAGTGTAATGCATTTAGGCATGATTCCTGGAACAGTAAATTGCAAGGCATAGGAGGTTAGCTTGTTCAGAAACTGAAGCTGAGAGTTCCAAAGAGTAAAACAGTATTTTGTGAAATGGGACACCAGCAAAAGTTCTAAATGTAAGAGAAAGGAAAATATATATATATCTATTTTTGAGAAGAGTCCGACATATATCATACGAATGTGGAATTTCCACCACTGACTCAAAACTGAAAATAGGAAATGTTTGGGTGTAAAACCATTTTCGTATTATTATACTGAAATATGTTTTTGTTCCCTGCCCAGTGAGAGTACTTAAAATGTATATTAGCCTGATTACACAATACAACATGCCCAATATGAAAAAAGAACTGCTTGACACCAAGTGTGCTGTTAAGAGGTGGGGTGGCTCGGAAGATCCCAAGTGGGGGAAACGCTGTCCAGAAAATATAAGCCACGCAGACAAGAAGCTTCGAGGGCCAGCGGGGAAAACAGCAGCACAAGCCATCGCAAGCATTGCACACGGGATGTGCCTTCTTTTGGATAAGGCCCTTCCGACAGGTGCGATGCAGAGATGTCAAGAGAACAACCCCATTCCAACCCTGTATTGTTACAGCCCCTCAAAGACACTAGATCCCCAGGTCATACAGGGCCATGCTGGACTGTGCCAGAAAAACTGCTGCACCCACTAATACCGAGGAATAACTGCCAACACATGCTGATAGATTTCAGACCCAACATATGTCCGAGTCATGTATGCTTTCTCAACAGAGTGACTCCATTCAGGACATTAGAGTCTACCATAAACTATCTTTCTCAATGGTACCGGTCATAACATATTATGTTTTTAATCGTATGTTTTCGCCTAACAATCTTGGTCTCGTCGTGTGAATTTGCTAAATGACACACGGAAGTCATCTAGGCATGGTGGATAAAGGGACTCGTTTATAATTGTACGACCCCTGATGTAATGAATTACAAGAGCAGAGGTGACACCACAGACACGAGATTAAAAGTGGTTGCTTTAGTCATAGCTCTACCAACCACCACCACCACATCATAGCATGAGTTCTCAAGGAAACGATGGCAAGGTGAGCAGCATCGACAACATTGGCCAAGTTCACTTCTTCAGCTTGTGTTCAATTTCTATTCATTCCACACGACAGATAAGCACGTGGTTTTTTGTCAGCTCACAAACGCACGTCAATTGTATTTATTGCAATGGCCAGTGGCAGCATCTTACACTTCACTGTAGTTTGCAAGAGCATTGCCGACCACCTCAACTAGTCTGAGGGTTGTTTGGTCAATTTCCATACTCGTTCACTTCAGTTAAAACTTTCCCGCAAACCCTCTGAATTCTGGCTTACTCGAGTCCAGCTTCAAGACGTTTTACTACAATGATGTTAAATTACCAGAGGAGGGACAGGGGTCTGACCCTCCTGAAGAGTACGATAACGTGCCGTTCGTTCGTTCCTGGCATAGTAATATGTGCAGTGGCTTCTGCACTGTGAAATAGAGCACCCTAATAACATATGGTATACATATTACATGTACATTAAAAAACACAATTCTCAGCTTAGTGTGCTGATAAACATATGAATACTTAAAAAAAGAGTAAACCATTTAAAATGAGGTTAAGCGGAAAGGTGAAACTTGAACAGAGAGCACATAGGCAAGGCCTTCCGCACCAAGCATGTCTACAAAAGGCTCTCTAAATGATCGATTGTGGCAGGGCTTTGCTTTCCTCCCGTCGATAGCAGTGACAGCTACTTAATGATGCTTTCCCAAAGTGCAACATGCTGAGGACTTCGACTCTCGCTTTGCTGTACCGAGCCGCTATTTTGCAGAATATTTCCCCAGTGATCACCTCTTCACATTTCCAAAAGAATGTACAGAAATGCAATCAATTGATAGAGGTTCATTATTATTTTTACATGATAGTATTCACATGAAGTGACTGTAATTTATTATTGTTATTTTAGAATACAACTTAAAATTAACTTTGTTTTGTAACATCCAATTTATATAAAGCAGCTTAAGTATGATTCTGATTACAAGTGATGAGGAACATTGTTTGTTGACTCAAAACAAAAATGCTAATTCTAATTGCAAGCTGCCATTTGTCATGTGATTTTGAATTAACTTTCAGGCTTTGCCAACAATGTACAAATTAAACCGAAAAAAATCACTGCTTATTTACATATCCATTTCAGAATATTTACTTTCAGCTCATTTAACCCTGGCCCCATTAACATCGAGCGAGCCAAATGGATCGACATTAAAGAAACTTTTAGCTACATTCCCCAGTGAGAATCCATCGATCTTGGCTGCCAATCATTCCCAAAGGTCAGCCAATCACCACAGCAGACCGGAAATGGGTAAACCAATGGATAGTCTTGTGGGCACAATATTGAGTGTTTATTGTCAGATGACTAAATGCCTGTGAGAAATAACTCCAATGGGCTCTCGGCACTATGTCCTGCACTTAGGCAGTGCCCACGTGTGAATGGATGAAGATAGGTTAATGGGTTATGATTCATAAGATTAATCAATGGAACAGTTGAATCACAATGGTAAAGTGTAGGCATACATCTACTTAAAAAAAAGGACAAAGGAAAGAGGTAGGTTCAGACCAAGGCCGTAGCCATGGAGTCAACATTGGGGGGGGCCAAATCTTCCAGGGGGTCTGCGGGTCCTCCCCCAGAAAAAAACATCTTAATTACAAATGAATTTCCTGCCATTTCCTGACTAAAATATAAAAAAATTCACCAACACATAGGATGGACTTTTTATTAATCTTTTACAATAATGTCTCATAGTGTATTGTATTACATTGCTCTGTTTTTTCTCTTTTGCCTTTTCTTGTTTCATTGTATGTAATGGCAGAGATTAGGGATTAATCAAGTACAACCATAATCACAATCATATAAACAGAAATATATTTTAAAGCAATATATTGGGGGGAACATTTAGAGCATATTTGAATATTGAGGGGGATGTCCCCCCCCCCCCCCAATATATATTATAATTACGGCCTTAGTTCAGACACACATTTTTAAATCATGATATTTTACGCTTGTTTTCAAACAGTGCGACGCAAATGGATAATGTGGGTCTGCTAATGCATTTATACACAGTGCCCTGTTATAAAATTTGCTTCAATTACATCCACACTTTAAAATTTGTCAAAAACATGCAATGAGGTTGCAGCTCAAGCTGACCAGAACAGTTCTGGTGAACATGGAATAGCACTCCTTGCCAATTAAAAATCGAGACTTTGGGAAAGGGATGAGAGGTAAGCAGAAATAACCTAGTTCTACTTTCGCAGAAAAGATAGCTGCGATCCTCTAAAGTTTATGATAATGTTGAAACAAACCAGAGTTTAGGAAAAATCATTGGCTAGGCCAGGTTATGCTATAGGGAATATAATTTTAATAAAATGTCATCTATTACAATGTTTACAAAAGAGTACCTGGTGACAAGAAGTACACATTTTTGGTTATTCATGTTGAGGGATTGGGAACAGAAATGAAAACAAGAAATTGTACACCTTTTTAATTTATTGAACTTGCCTGCCATGTTTTGGAAATCAAATAGGCTGTGCAGTTTATATTACAAGAAACATCATACAGGTCATGGTCACCTTCTACCACCGTGATCCTATATCAACATTTGTGATGTAAGAAGCTCCACTTCCAAAAGTGTGTGACTGAGAGGCCCACTGGGATTTTCATTTGTGACACTTGTTAAAGACTCTGCTTTGAAATTTTCCAACGATGCAGCGAAAACACAATTATGGTCATGGAGCCTATATTTCAACAAATGTTGGGAATAAAAATCCAATGGCACTGTATAAATCATATCTTGAGTTTCCCTGAAAATACATGTGTGCACTATGTTCGAGTCTAATGTCAGGAATAACATTATCTGTTGCCACTGGCAAGAGATACATTTGATAAACTTTTCTTCAGTTTAACACGGAGGCTTTCGCGACCAATATTATTCATAATCAACGTTTTTGGGTTTAAACGCGATCTAAACCCAAAAACGTTGATTATGAAACTTTTCTTCATTGGTCACGGTACTTTATTGTCATGTAAAATTTCATTTAAGGAAGTAAAGCTCGACGCGGACTATAATATTATTTAAATAATCGATTACTCTACCTGTTGGAGAATTACAAGTCCTACCTGTGTCCATGTGTGCTACTGGATGGGAGATAAAGGGAAGGACCTAATGACTCCATCAGCAACATCAGCCATGCCATGCTGGTTGTGGGTTGTCATGACAGCCGATATTTTGAAGGGGGTCACAGCTTAATCGACAACAATAAAGTAGCCGATGAGAAATTTTAGTGGACTTGATATGCTAATCATTCCAGCTCTGACTGAAACATTCCATGATACAAATCTTTTTGCACAACACACAAACACTTTGCTACCAATTAAGATACAATATATTTGATAATTTCATTCATATGCATGTTTTTAAATAAAAGGCATCAAAAGAAGATGCTTGATAATTAATGTAGATATGCTGTACACCAGGGAGAACATCTGCATAATATATCCACATGACAACCACATTAACTGAATGTGACTGTTTGATGAATTCATGAAACATACTTTTAATATTCAGCGTTACAACACCGGACTTGACTATAATTATGCTGTCAGAATTCAGCACTAAGCAATCTATTCCAACACTGAGTAACGTTGTAGCTTTACAATAGCTTACTAATATTGTCTTCAAAATCAGGCACAATCTGACAAATTCTAAAAACACAAAGACAAGCTGATAGTGTTAATAAAAATGCACACTCGCATATGCATGCATCTTTATTGACACACTTAGGCACATGTACATGTTGTGTGTACGTATGTTGAACTTCTTTCACACCGTACATAGCCAACCATGCTAATCAGGTGCGTTGTGATCCAGCACTGGATAACAATCGACAATTACCTATCTCCTAGCATCCTGCTCTGTTCAGTGTACAGCACACGTTTTCGGACTGTACCATGGTGTTTTTCGATACGATGTCCGCCGTTTCACTCCACATGCCGGGAGCTAATAAAGTTTTTTCTCCACGTGCTGGGAGCGCATTCATCGGACATCGTGCTGAACAACAACAACAATCGTTTAAACCCGAAAAAAGCATCCGAGCGCTCTTAACTGCAAAACTACACAGAGCTATCCATTAGCAAACACGTGTATACCATGTGTCCGATTGTGCCTGCTCTGAGGGCAATTAGCGAGTGTACACGAGTGGTCGACAGCAGCACACCTTCCCGTCGTGGTCAGCACAACTGTTCTAGCGTGCACTACTTTTGAGCAGCTTACGAGTCACACGTACCCAACTCCTGCCGCTTGATCTGGCGAATCTGGTTGACGGTCTCCTTGAGGATAGCGCACTTGTCGGGCTTCACATTGAGGTTGTCGATGTCGCTGATGTTGGCCGAGATGAGCTCTGCAAGCTCTTCGATGTATTTGTTTTCCTGCTCGCGACGTAGCTGTTCCGCCGTGCATTTCGCACTGCGAATACAGAAATAGAGAAAGAGAGAAAAACAAAGCAGGTACGGTCAATGCCCCGGTTGCAAGATATTGTCTCCCTCGACTGGTATACAGGTCGTGGATTCGATCCCAACCCTGACGCCTGCTATATATTTGGAGATTGCATGTTCTCCCTGTTGCCGTGTGGAATTTATTTGTATTTTACATTTTTATTTTTATTTTTTTTATCTACGCGAGTTTACCAAAAGAACCAAAGAATATACATAATTTCGATTTAAAGCTTCCGTGACTGCAGGGATTCATATTCTTGGTTCTTTCGGTAAAGTCACGTAGAAGGGAAATAATAAAATAATCAAAATCTAAACAATTTATTTTATAGAATATAATATACATAATGTTATCTGATTTATGGTTGCATGCACACAAACATGCTCACTCATTGATGTGTGTATATACTTAAATCAACGTGAGAATCAGCAATAGAATAATTGTGATTCCTGCAGGATCCATGTACGTATGTTGAACTTCTTTCGCACTGTACACAACCAACCACTAGCTTGTCCTTCCCCCACACTTTTGATTAGCACGGCTGGCTAGGTAAGGTGCGAAAGAAGTTCAACATGCATACATACATAACACTAGTTGCAATCGCAAATACAGATCTGACACAAATACATTCCTGTCCTTGGCAAGGCTTGCAGGAGACAATGCACCAAAAGCCCCTTTACAAATCTGTAAAATTCTTCTGGCAGTGGACAGCTGAGTAAAGGCCTCTTGACAAGGCAAAGTGATGGAAATGGTTACAATGTACCAAACAAAAATTAAACCATGCAATTTATTTTCAACATTGAGGTATTCAACGAAATAGAACAGCCATACATTCAACCCTACACAATTTGAAAGGGAAAAAAATAGTCCGTCAGGTTTCATTAGGAAGCAGAAAAACATGGCGACATTTATATTCCTAACATGATTATATAGATATTCTTTGGGTCTTTCGGTAAAGTCACGTAGATAGGTTCAAAGAAAATAATAAAAATAACAAAAACCTACGACGTTTCGATTTCAACGCAAGCGGTCGTCATCAGCTGAAAAGAGAGAGGAAAGCTGCCGAGGCAGGCTGTTTTAAAGGTTTGAAATGGGTGGAGCCCAAGGGTCATAAACGAAGTTGGCAGGGCTATTGATGTGAATGTGAGATAAATTAGCATGTTAACGGGAGATCGGAGGGCAACCTCCATGACGAGTGTGCAGAGGTGGCGCTGTTAATGTGGAGAAATTAGCATGTAATATAAGATCGCAGAGCCACAGCCACGTCGGTGCACAAGGTGGCTGAAGAATTTAACCTGTTAATGTAAAATCAGAGAGTCGCAAATAACAACGAACATCGCAAGGCAGGATGGAAACATCACAGCCAGTTATGCCTTAAACTGGTTAATAACGTCCTTCCACTGATTGCTCAGTTTTTACCCATCTTCTCGGTTGAAATTGTGTCTGTGTCTATATATCTGGATGGCTTCATGAACTAATCTTTGTTGATAGCCAGTGGGTTTGAAAAGTACCTTCGTCTTAGAGAAATCAATTCCGTGTGAGCCCACCGCATTAAAACAATGATCAGCCACGGCCGAGGTGTTGGTCCTACCGTGTACATTCATGGTTCAGCTGATGAAGTGTATGGCCAGTCTGACAATTCAATGTATAGAGACCAGGCTAAATGCCGATGCATAAAAAACCAAATATGTGTATCAGAGAGCCTGGTTATCACTGCACCCACCAAGCTTCTGCCTTAGCCATACGACTTAAAAATTCACATTTTCGTACATTTGAACACAACGCATCAGACTATATCACAGCTCTTGGGCTGTGGCACATGAAGACAATCATCTCTGTAAATTAAAAACAGCGGTTGATCACTACGGCCACTGTCACACTTACCCACGACCGATGGGGCTCGCTTTAAATTGACCAAAGCGTGAGGATCCAATATGGTAGCCATGGTAACGATGGGAAGGCAATTGTACATTTCACTTAGTACCTGCGCTGCAGTCACGACCGATGCAAATGCCGACGTAAATGCAAGCTGAAAAGTTCAGTTGCCCAGCAGTCTTTTCGTGGTCTGGTACTGCAAGTCGGAAGGTCAATCATGCGGCTCTTTGTTTTTTGTCACCACCTCCGGAGGATTGTGGCAAATAGGCAAGGCAGTAAAGGGCACAAGGTGCAATAATTCACAACTTTCAGTTTGTGTATATACACGAGAGGCAACTATGTGCACCTATAAGAACCCGTCAAGACGAACACAGTTGTTAATCATCATAGTTTATGGATGCACACAATCTTTTTATTTTTCGATTAAAAGCTTTCGTGACTGCAGGGATTCATCTTCTTGGTTTTTTCGGTAAAATCACATAGAAGGGAAATAATATAATAATAATAAAACATAATAAATTAATTCTCACGACGTTTCGGCCACAACGCAAGCAGCCGTCCTCAGGTGAAGACCAGGTCTGTCGGGGAGACAGCGTCTGATGCTGTCTCCCCGACAAACCTGCGTTGTGGCCGAAACGTCGTGAGAATTAATTTATTATGTTTTATTTTTATTATTTTATTATTTCCCTTCTACGTGACTTTACCGAAAGAACCAAGAAGATTAATATTTGTATTCTTAGATGACATTGAAATATCGGCTGTTTGGCACTTACATTGCCAATTTGCTAGTCTAGATACATTTTGCCCTACAGGATTCATGAATGAATTTGGAAATTACAGCTACGCTGCATTAAAATATGAGCTGGGTTTAATCGAGGCAGTGTTACAAATTTAAAGTAGCAACAAAAATGAAAATACTTTTGCCAACCTATGTGGAGTGCTATTCTTCAGTAGAACATTTCAGAATCAATGACACCACCATGAAAGAAACTGCAATAATTCACAGACCTGTACTACAAAATGTATTCATTTTGTTTGAAGACCCGTTTGTATCCCACCTGTGCTTCTAATATAATGTAATGCATGCATTACAATTATCACTTTCAACCAGAGACAAACATGGGGGTAGATAATGTAGATGAGCAGAATATTCTGCTGAATGAATTATAGATAAAACTTAAACATTTGGAAAATTATATTTGTATAGCACATGTACCACCGCCAGATCTCATCAAATTATTATTTTATTTAATCAACAGCCTCCTGCAGACATAATATACTGTGGGAGAGTACACTTCTACTCGACTCTACCAATAACCCCAAGCAGTGCATGCACGCACGAGGACACTAGCAGTTGGTGCAGTCCATTACCCCCCCCCCCGGCCCACTTCATGCTATGTTAATCATGGTACAGTCCTAAACCACAGAATCTCTCCACCAATTGCATCCAGGTTTAGTCATCCTTTTCCAAGTAACATCCAAAGAGATTAAAACCAACCCATGACCTGAGCAGCTCCCGGCTGCCAAATGGAGATCCTTAAAAGTTTTGTTCACTGTACCAACAAGCAATAATGAGGCCGTGCTGAGCCAGACTAGTGTGGCTCAAGATGCAGCGAGTTGTTTATGCACTGAAAAACCCGAGCCATGACGTCATCGGGCTACTGATGTTATGCGCAATTAACACGTCATAAGTGCCACACCTGGCCCTGCCTGCCACCGAGCCAGATCCAGACTTCTTATGCGACCAGAGTGCCATGGGTTGGTCACAGCTCGGCACGGAAATTAGCCAGTGGAAAAGCTCAAACAATGAGGGCTCGGTGTTGGATCAGCTCGCATGTGCCCATGGAAAAAGGACAATGAAGTCAACATGGCCCGAACCTTACAAGTAGATCTCCTCGGAGAGGTGAACGGGATAGGAGGGTGGCAGTGACATATTCCCAAGGCAACAAGCAAGGTGGAGATGGAGCAAATAAACCAACTCAAATGCGGGAGCCAGATTGGTTGTCGCATCACAATGTGATATATGGCTTGGGGAGGCCTGCAACGAGCAGTGGATAGATCGTGACTGTTGCTGCTGCTGATAAAAGGAATCCTTCATTTTAAAACTTCACATTTGGGTATTTTGTGTCAATATGAACCAAAATAATGATTAACCTCACCCCCAAATTCTAGCACCTGTGAATGATTTCATGGAAGAGATGACATGCAAAGATTGCCCCATGATAATGTGCTGCAGGACATGGAAATGCGATGACGGGACTTATGGGACGCAGTAAGAAACATCCTATTTTCTTGACATCCATTACTTACACAAATATAGGTCATGCACACGTGAAGCTTGGTTTGTACTGTATGTTATTCTCCTTGGCTTTCGAGAAAACGTGTTTGAGCTTGAAATCTGTGTTTGCCCTCCTGGTTTAATTATGGCTACACGCGGTTTTTGACTGCATAGACACAATCATTGGTGTACAAGTTCTCTAAGAAACCTGATGGGACTCCATCACAATTCTCAAAAGAAGATCCCCCACCCCCCATCCCCAACTCTTGAATTCATCCCAGATGAATTAAAAGTTGGAGAAAGAAAATGCAGGCATGGCAAGCATTACATATAAATAAAAGTGCTCCACATGTGGATTCATTTATGTTGTAGGAGAGCTATAGATGCTTTGAACTTGCCAGTAAACACTGGAAACTCAAAATTACGTGCTATAACAAAAAAAAGTACTGCTTCGTTGGCATTTTCCATTAGTTATAAGATCCGGGGTCAACTCTTGTCAACACCGCAGCCATTATGCATTCCTTGTCTTTGTCGACATTTAAACCAAAACTTTAAGCTTCCATCCAGAAAAACAAGTCACCAATATTCCAGATATCTTGCTTCTTCTCCAACTCGCTGAGTTGGAGCACTTTCAATCAGAGACTCGTCATATTTCGAGTGCCCATATGCTCATGGACTTACAGTGCACTATTGCTCTCTTTGTAATGAACGCTAACATTACGATGTAATTTTTTGAAGTCATTATTTGTCCTTGCAAATGGTACAAATAAACTAAAATAAAAGAATTGTGCAACATCATATGAATAGGTACAAGATGGTACTAATCATTAGACTTTTACATGGATGGCACAATTAATTTTCTCAAAACTTACACAACTCGCTTGGTAACTTTGAAACATTGTTCAAAGGGCAAATAATGAAGTGCTATTGTGCGTGGATGCATTGTGTCCACTGGCCTGGACAAGCTGCTCATTTGTCTTGCTGTAGGAAGGAGGTCAACTACATTTATCTTTCTTAGGCCACAACTGTCCCCGTCCTGCCAAGCATCTTCTCCTGAAGCCATGTGGGGCATTGTGTGGCAAGGGTCAGACCGCCGATCATCTAGACTTACTGTTTGTGCTATGGGGTCCCGAGGCAACCCAATGTGAAGTTAGCTAACACCGACACCCCCTTTTAATGAAGAGGCAGAGACATTTATGGGCTCCTCTTTTGAAAACAACCAACAGGAAAGATGCGTGGGTAAGAAGGAAGTGGCATCACCTGCCACACCATGATTGCTGCAGAGCAATGGCGTATCTCACAAATTGACAAATGTATTCATGAGAGAGGGTAAAAGAAAGAGTCGTGTTGGTGGAAAAAATGAACATTTTAAAGCAGAAAGCTTGGCAGTGTACATTTCAAGCCGGGTTTGTTCCCTTCATAAACCTTCATCGAGTTGCAAGTGTCCACTTTAAAGAAAAACATTAAAGAATAGTCACAAAGGGCAATCCTTTATTTTCCTCTGGACCAAACAACATCAAAAGGTTTCAATGGACCCTTCTTCACAGCATCACTCATACAGCATGCTGCTTTGCAAAAAAAAGTGAAAAAATGAGGCCAGGATTGCCATCTTCAGAATTCCACCCTTGAAATCAAAACAGCTTCAAGGCACAAGCTACATACCCTGCCAAAATTCATGACTAATGGAATCAGCTTGCAAGGGAGACTACACCATGAGTTTTGTGACAAATGTAATGCACATTTATTTGGTGTGTATTTGTTATTACGATTATCACTGCACATTCTCTTGTAAGTGGATTTTAGTTTATGTGCATGTATAATTGGTGAATATATACTCTTAGTTCTTTCGGTAAAGTACGTGACTTTACCGAAAGACTTTACCGAAAGAACTAAGAGTATGAATCGTTGCAGTCACGAAAGCTTCAAATCTAGAATTGGTGAATATAATTACAAGTGTACAAAGGTGAAACCATGACTGGAGGAACATTGAATACGTATATAGAATTTTAGAGAAAATATTTTTTCGTAATCACAAACTTCAGTACATGCATAAAAGATGCAAGTTTTATCTTTTGCATTATTTCCCAAACATATAATCAAATCAATGATGCAGAATAATGAATGAGGGGCGGCCAAGGAATGAAACGCGTCTTGACGATGCCCAACAAGGAGATGGTGCAATGAAATCAGCTCGTTGGTAACTGCGAGGTGATCAAGAGATGGCGGTGACTTGGGGAAGTCTTCATCCATAAGCGGATTATCCATGGCTGACAATGAAAAAATACACTATGCAAGTTTATAATTTCATGCGATTAGACCTCTTTCTGAATACATGCAAATATATATTCCAATCCTATCACTGGCGAGCAAATGTCTTTTGAGCAAATAAGGTTGACAATCCTCAAGCACCTTCGTGAAGGAACCGCATCAAAGTGTAAAGTTGCACCGGTGACGAGGAGTGCTGTCCACAAATTTACAACGGCAAATATATTTTTCGGCAAAGGTCACACACATTTTCAATGCAATGGACCCCCCTTACCTCGTCTTGAGTGGATCCGACGAGGATGAGGACTTGCGCTTGCGCGACTCGGAGAGGCCGGGATCCACGGCACTTTCCCTGAGAGCACTCATCGTGTGCGAGGCAAATCCTGCAATGGGGACAACACATTGACCACTGAGAACAGCCGTGTGCATCTAAATATGCAGGGGGGTCCCCATGCCTCAGCTTTTGACTCCAACAGGTAGAGCATTATTTATTGTGTTCATCTCAAAATGCAAACACATTACATACATTTCAATACATTTCATCTCCAATAATGGACGATGAAAATGCATACCAAAGTTAGGCAACTTAAAGACATACATTTAATGCATGTTTTTTGTGCCTAAAATTACCACCGTTCAATATGCAGAACATTTAAAAGACAGGGTAACTGTTATTTAGCACTTTGTGCTTTATGCCAGATTACCTATGTACAAGACCCCATAATTAAGTGTAAAACAAAACTCTCAGCAAATGCATTACGAGTTGCTCTATTTTGTAAAAAAAATTGCACTGTACTAATGTGTATAAAAACACGAGCGAAGGCATATTGAAATTCATGAACAAGATGGGCTGCACGCTCAATCCCCAGTGCATGCATTAAGTACATGTGAACTAGTTGTGTTGATACACATCACAGCATTTTTTTTATAAGGTACTTTGTTGCCAACCAAAATTGTATAGATCTAGTCACTGGTATTGGTTATTTGTGTGGTTTATTTATTAACTGATTACAATTATTTGCACGTAAAAGTCTCAATGACTCTTTCTCAGGAGCATCCCTGTCTGCTTCTCATCCTGAGTAATTTGAAGGGAATTTTCAACATTGGGAAGTTGGCCAAGAAAAGTTACATTGTATGTTAGTTTTAGCGATAGAGTTAACCAGAAAACCCAGAGGAAACCCATGGGAACAAAGGGAGAACATACAAACTCCACACAGAAAGGCACTGGAGTCAGAAATTGAACCTAGGTTCGTCCTGCTGTGAGGCACAAGTGTTACCACTGCACCACCGTGCCACCCCCCTTTGGCGGTAAACTTAGGAGTGAATTGCTCTATGGGTTTAGTTGTTTTTTCTTGATAACATGTGAAGTCGTCTTGGTCTACAGCACAGAACAACATAACCTAACCCAAGAGGTCTAACCAATCATGTCCACCACTCAACGAATGCATGCCAGTCAATGTTTGTATATATAAAGCTAAACAGGGCAGAGGAATGAAGTTTCAAAAGCAATGGCTAGAAGTAAATACAGATGTAAATCAAGAGGGGAACTGTGGACTGTATGCACACATTGCTATGCACTGTATGTCTTGATACACTTGATTTCAGCAGCAAACCTTCTCGCTACACATTCTTTAAAAACAGCACCGTCCAAGACAGATATGCCTTTAGCAAGAAAAAGTACGGAACTTATGGAAGTAGAGGAATCCACGACGATAGAAAAAAAATGAACCCGTAAAAACAAAGTTTTTCACTATAAATCCTTTATATGCGTGGCGGCTAGAGTCCTCTCGTCCTCTGGCTTGAGATGGCTGCCACCTATGGGTCAGATGATTGTCTGCCAGCATTAAGCAATTGGTAATTAAATATTTAAAAAAATTTCCCTAAACAGTGTAAAATTTTGGGGGAAAAAATTCACGAAAATTAATTGTCACGCACAACGAGTCTGTGTGGAAAATGTCAGCTCGATTGGATCACGGGAAGTGTGTTAAAAAACGACCGAAAGATTTGCACGGTCGTAAGCAAGCAAGCAAGCACGCAAGCAAGCAAGCAAGCGAACTTAATATAAAGGATTTAAAAAATACACGACACTTCAAATAAACTCCCCTCCTCTACAGCCATTTTAAAGTCACTATGAAGTAATCTTGTTGAAGATTACTTCTAGATGCATTTGTTCTTAGAAAAGTCATCCAGCAGTGGCGTAAATGTCATAAATATATCCACTCACAAGAGTTTCCCACGAGTGGTCTACCAGTATTCCTCAAGTCATCATAATATAGTCACTTATACGTGGTGGCAAATTCACATTATCCACTTTTTGAGCAACTCGGCAGCGGTCTCCCAGACACTTTATATGAAATCGATTAAATTACCGTATTTTCCCGCATATAACCCGCGGGGTATACCACTTTTTACAAACAAAACAAGACCCTGCGGGGTATATGGAGGTGCGGGCTATCCCAAAAATATTTTACACGTGTGACGTCATAACTCGTTAAATGTTTTCACGGTAGGACTATCCACTATGCAACACTTGTCTTTGACTAAAGCACTGCGGAATAAACTACTCGCACTAAAATTGCACATGTTATCACGTTTTAAATGATTCGAATTATTTGTACAATGAAACGACAATGTTTGAAATGGGCGCACTTTGTTTATCAGCAACGGGAGAGCAGAGGCGTTACCGTAGTGCTCCTATTGTCTGCACAGTGTGTCTGCACAGTGCGCAATCTACCAGTACTTATTTATTGGATATTTACTTTTGTTACGTATTTACTGTTTTAAGTTCACTCGTTTCCGGTTAGTTTGTTTTCTTTGTGCACGTTATGATTTTAATGTTAACAATTGAGAGTGGAATGTATTACAAATGTAAACTTCGTATTAATACAATGGAATTAAGCTGCGGTAACGACGTTAAAGATATTAATGCATGCGGGGTATATGGAGGTGCGGGCTATCTGAAATTTGTTTTACACATAACGCTATTTTTGCGGGGTATATGCGTCTGCGGGCTATATGCGGGAAAATACGGTACATCAATTAATTTAGCCAAAAAATAGAGCTCTATTTGCTGTCTATGTGTCATACGCATAACAAAATAGTAACATTTCACCAACTCACATGACCACACTATGCGTGGCTTGGTGTGCTAATGTAAGAGCATTAAAATGCTAGTATTTTTGCAAATGGTATAACACGAAAAGGAAATTCTTCAAGTTACTTAGACACATGGGCACCAAAATAAATAAATAAAAACTTCTACAGATACAAGGAATCACCCACAAGTTCCAAAAACTATTCCTATTATCCACATATATCCAGCGATAAAAAACACAAAACATAGTTGTCTTCGTAGACTCATAAAGAAAATGACCCACAAAAAGCATCCCCAAAAATCAATGCGGTTAATGGAAACTTCACTGTATATTATTTGGATTTAAACTAACATATTAGTTATCCCTGGGGAAAGTGCTTCCTATGTATTATTACTACAAATAATTATTGTAAAAATAGATTTCATAGTTGTGAAAGGCACGAATATTTTGCCAAAGAAAATCTAATTGGTAACATGAATGTCCACACAAAACACCATTATTCAAAGTAGCATCGTAACCATGCTACTAGGCCAATAGTGTACATTGAGGTCATAGTGACCATAGACATCACAATAAGAACACAGGGTGCTGTTCGCAGAATGTGTAAGGTGGGCCCCAATTCTGGATAATGAAGCACCTCAGTTGGTGTGGCCACCAAAAGAAAAGAAAAAAACACCTGGGTTGAAACCTCCACCCTCTGAGGGGGCACTATGCACACACAGGATAATCAACCACAGTACTAAGGATGCATAGTAGATTCTAGATTTGAAGCTTTCGTGACTGCAAGGATTAATACTCTTAGGTTTTTCGGTAAAGTCACGTAGGTAAAATATAAATAATACAAATATAATTGAAATAATAATAGAAATAACCATGAAAAAGATTTAACTGCACATATTTGGACCATCATATTTGACAGGTACTATTCTACTTTACCGAGTGTTGACATCTCCAGCGTTTAACAGCACTCTCCTCTCCTTTGTTGTATTTGGATTGCCAACCAACAACTCTCCTCTCCTTTTGTATTTGGATTGTCAACCAACATCGAGTAAAATATCAACAAGATGCACCAACTGTTCTCTTTTAGCCCCCCCCCCCTAACACGTTCCACTCATTGGCTTCCACATTCAGATAACCCCCTTCCCTCCCCCCTTAAACTTGCATTTAAGAGCTTGACTCTTGGAATTTTCCCTCACTTGAGACAGTAAATCTAGCTGTGACGGTCACACCTGATGACGGAGACTTGTGTTGCCTCCGAAACGTCGTGATTTATTATTTTATTTCTATTATTATTTCAATTTTATTATATATTTTTTACCGACGTGACTTTACCGAAAAACCTGAGAGTATGCATAGTAGACTTGTAATCGAGAAAAGTACTTTCGTGAAACAGCCAGGCTGCCTTCATCAACAAAGTGCAATTGCACATCGATAGGCCAAAGAGTAGGACAGCCGGCAGTATTTGCTTAAGACTTTAACAACACACCGGTGTGCTGTACTAGTGACGAATTTATATGTGACAACCCTTACTAGTTAGGTGTGTCGGGTGATGGTGGGTTTTAACGACACATTTATATATTTACGCAATCTAAACCAAAAAAACCTCTATTATGGACTTTTACAGCCATATGACATTCATCATGTCCAGTATCATGAAGGACTTAATCAACTTCTCAGTTGTCAATTAACAAATACATCGGGTTAACATCAACAGGGTTAACCTTAAAGTGAGTATTCCATTAAGGATTTTAAGCGATGCATTTTGGGAAATGAAAAGTTATCTTTGCCAAAGAAGTAAAACAGCGAATGGGAAAAGCGCTGACTTTAATGAAAAAAAGATCGTTGCCAGTACAGTAAAGATGGTGGCTCTACAATTCAAAGGGCTACTCAAAATGTTTCTAGAAAAATATGGTTGATTGCTAAATGGGATACATTCTATTCTTTGATTAGCATGGTTGGCTACGTACGGTGCGATAGAAGTTCAACATACATACATTCTTGGATATTGCAATATATTCAGGAGCTAAAGGTCAATGTCTGAGGTCTGCTAACCAAAACAGGGCTTCAGGAAAGTTTGTGTAGTTTTGCTATTCCTGCAATAAAGGAGCCCAGACTACAGTGGTGTACTAAAGGATCAATTAGTTTGGGTTGCGTGGCCAGTCGCATTGTGGCTTGTCTTTAATTTTACATTCATGACGCAGATGTGCACAACTGATTTTTTTATGCAGATGATGGTACCAGTGTCTTTGAGGAATTTCAAAGCCAGGTGGTCGCTGTTTGGGTCTAGAATGAGGTGTTTATTCTGGACTTTGGCGTTGTTCCAATGTTCGCCAGCTTTCTTATGGATCTGGGTGAGATTCTAGGATGGTGACAGCACGATCCCAGAAGGGAGATCGGAACTATTGTTGAGGTTTCGGTTGATGGGTAGGTTGCCATTGGCAAGAATACGTGGAAACTCCTTGTCTCTGTGGATATTTGGTGGCAAAATTGTCGCCAGAACATGAAGCCAGGGGATTGGTGTCGATTTCAGAATCCCTGTTATGATGTACATCGTGTTATTTAATTGTGCATCTAGCCGTATTGTGTACAAGCTCCCGGACCAGGCTGAAGCACAACACTCGACAATTGAATAGATCAGTGAGAAAGCAGCAGTTTGCAGCACATCAGCTGAGGCGCCCAAGGCGATTCCTGCAGGCTTCTTGTGGGGTGGGGGCAATAGGGCCTCTCAACCCACCTCGTTCAGCAATAAAGAGGGGGAGCCGAGGGTGTGCTGATCCCGGCGACCAAGAGACTGGAGGGGACGCCTGACTCCGTTCGCCTCAGTCTGGGAGAGAACCACTCGCGACGAGTGGGTCCAAAGTGCAGCCACCTTCGGCTACAGGTTGGAATTCATGGGGCATGCCTCAGGACCAATTTGGAAAGAAGGACCAATTTGGAAAGAATCACACCTTCTGATGGATCAGAGTATAAAGGTAGTCTTGTTAGCATAGTTGTTGAGGCTCCTGGAAATAGGGGCTAAGTCTCAAGGGGCAGTGGGAGTCGAGTTTCTACTAATTTCTTTATGGTCCCCAAAAGCATCTGGGGTTACAGGGCTATTCTGGATCAAAGACGGCTCAAAAGACACATCATGTTTGCTGGCATCGGTCAAAAAAGCCCTGAAGCCAGACGACTAGTTGTGTCAGTGGACCCGAATGACGCATACCTTCACGTGCCAATTTTCAGAAATCAGCACAAGTTCTTGTGTTTCAGCTTCTGAGGGAGACACTGGGAGTTCCAAGTTTCTGTATTCAAACTATAGGCCTTCCCAAGCTTTTTACCAAGGTGTCGGTTGTGGTGATCTCCCACCTGTGGAAGGGTGGTAACCATGTGTATCTATACCTGGATGACCTCTTGATAAGAGCAGAATCCGAGCGGGCTCTGTAGAGGTGTGTGGCCAAGGTGGTGCGGACCTTGCAGGTGCACATGCTCGTCGTGAATGCCCCCATGTGCAGTATGCAGCCAGTAAGAAGGTATAAACACTATGGGGCCATCATCCAAACCGTCCAAAGAAGGGTTTTTCCCCACAGAAAAGGTCAGATGAGTCAGGGCAGACACGGTCAGTTTGGTGAACAATGATGGAGCAGGGAGACACTTCCATGGTAATCTTGGGTGATATGGCGACGTTGAACATGGTCCCTTGGGCCAGAATCCATGACAGCCCTGCCATGGTGCCTCCTAGCCACTCAAGACCCCTTTGTAGGTGACATGCAGCAATCTGTGAAGTTCTAAGTCAGCTAGGCAGGACCTACTGTGATGGCTCAAGTTTCCTTGGTGGACAGAAGGCATTCCCTTCAGGGCGCAGGTAGAGGTGGAGACAAGCGCAAGCATGTTCGGCTGGAGGGCATGCTGCCAGAGCAGTGTTGCAAGTCAAATGATGAGCAGAGATATAAGAGCATCAATCTTCTCGAGCTCAGGGAAATGAGTGGTGCTGTTGGAGCAACAGTGATAAGAAAATATGTCTTGGTTAGATGCAACATGACGGCAGTTACCATGGTGAACCGGCAGGACTCTCCATGGTTTGACGAGCTGATGCGCGAGTCAGCCCACCTCCTGACAAGGAAGGTGGAGAAGAGGGGGGGGGGGGGGTAACTGCTAGCTCGTCGCCTCTCCGAGGTTGACAACCAATCAGCAGGTTGGTTGAGTTGTAAGATTCTGAACCCGGGCAAGTGGCCGTTGCATTCCAGGGGTTTTCAGCTAGTCGTCAGGAGATTCGGTGTCCACCGGATGGACTGGTTTGTGTCCAAAGAAAATGAAAAGTGAGGCAATTCGCCTCAACGCATCAACAGCAGGAAGCTATGGTCATGGATGTGTTGGTCGGGGAGACTGGAATACTTCTTCCCCCTATTCCCATTAGTCCCAAAAGTGTTGGAAATATTGCGAGGTAAGGAGTTCAGGCAATTCTGAAATGGCCAAGGAGCTCCTGGTTCTCAGACCTGATGTCCATGATGGTAAGCGAACAAGGGAGTCTGGTTTCAGAGCCTGCAGGCTTTGAACGTGATGGCATGGAAATTGAGGGCAAGGTTCTCCAGATTTGGTCTGGACAAAGGGAGGCAAGATTTACTTCCGAAATCCAGTCGACAGTCTACTTGGCGGGTGTCTACTTTCCACTGGGAACATTTTCGAACATGAGGCCAAGCAAAGGGTCTGAACCCAGTGTCGTGCAGGGTAGCAGAGATTGTAGAATTATTAGTGGAGGCCTTCGATAAAAGGCTATTGTTGGTGGCCTAAGGGTCGAGTGGCGACTATCGACCATCGCTAAACAATTTAAAGACGAAGACATGGCAAAAAAGCAAAATAATGCAGGTGGTGTTGAGCCTCACATGTGGAACCCATACACAAAAACAAAATATGAGAGGGCATGACCCAGAGGCAACTTTAAGGGGGGACTAGGCCACGCCTAGGATAGGGGTGGAGCCTTGGCAGAAACAAACTGCAAAGTGAATCGCGACGTGTAAGGGTGAACCGATTGAAAATGCCTTTTCATAGTTTACAAAAGACAGACAAAATGATGACATTTGTCTTTTTCATTTGATCAAATCAGAAAAAGAATCAGCTTCAAAAACACAACTGTGGTTTGAATCAAACATAACGAACAA
The DNA here is from genome assembly GCF_015708825.2 of Lethenteron reissneri. Taxonomy (NCBI): domain Eukaryota; kingdom Metazoa; phylum Chordata; class Hyperoartia; order Petromyzontiformes; family Petromyzontidae; genus Lethenteron; species Lethenteron reissneri. The sequence continues at coordinate 10,477,447 of NC_083797.1, read as the reverse complement.
GTGTACGAGCAAATTTACAACACGAACTCTAGTTTTTCACATCACTTTTCATCTTCCCGTGGCTTCCGAGACCACAGCTTAAGCACGGATTGGACAAAGTGTCCAGTGTGAACAGGGGTGAGCCAAGGGGACCGGATAACCGTGGCAGCTCCTGTCCCTTGCTGACTCACTCCCTATAGTGCAGAGCAGAGTTTCCATGGGCACGGCACTCCCGTTTCTCTAGCAACACCGCTGTTGCCACGGACACATCCAAAAAAACAAGCCCGAGTGTTTTGCTTTGGTGCAATTCTCCTGGCTCTCCAGCAAGCAAGTGTTAACTAGCTAACTCACAAATGCAGCATTGTTCTGGTGGAGGGCAAATCAGATGTGTTGGGCTAATACTTAAATCCAAATGCATTTCATGTCTGATCTCCTAAGATGACGCATTTTTCCGTTGACATTTTACAAATATATAAATGTACGCATACATTCTGTAAAGAAATCATGTTTACTGATTGGTGATTGGTTGCACTGTGAATGCCAAAAATAAATACTGTCACAGCAAATGCATCACATAAAAATAAACAATGTGCTCATTGGCTTTCCTGCTTCAAGGTTAGCATTGTATGTATGTTGACCTTCTTTCGCTCCATACATAGCCAACCATGCGAATCGGAACATTGCGTAGAATGCAGTCTTACAAGCCACACCCTCTTCATGTGACGTAGCCCATTAAGATTCATTTGACCTTTTTGATATTGCCACAACATATTACTTAATCATAGATGGCTACATAAACACATTAAGCTGTTGCATGTGGCACGCTGCGGTTGCATTCACCTGAAACCTCATTTTGTAAGGCAATCATATGCATGTTATGTTATACCTAACATAAAAGACTAAAAACTTAACAAGATGAGTGTCACTCTACCGGGGCCCTACGTCATATCTATCAATGTGAAATGACAACTCAGGAAGACCTTGGTGACAAATATAACTAAAAAGTTTAACAATACTATGAGTTAAATGAAAACCACTCTACAATTGACTGCGGTACTATGGTGTCCCAGTCGGAAGACCAAGTTTCCTTATTCCGACTCCCCACTGGACCCAAACCGACCTTATATTCTACTGGAGAAGGGTGAAAGCAGAAAATGCGAAAAGTTGCCGTAAAAAAAAAAATCCTATCAGGTCCAATGCTCTTTGTTTAAATAAACATTGCCCAGCAGACCAACCACAGCAATTTTGTCAAAAAGCAATCCTTGAAGAGTCTAGTCTGAAGTGACGCGCTAACGTAAAACGAGGCGATCGTGACCCAGAAGGCAATGTAATGCAACAAAGAAACTGTCGTGCTCGAAGCAAATAATGACAACGGTGAGAATCTTGAGGCTGCAGAGAAGTGCGACGAACCGTCCACCAATGCGGACGAGTCGGCTTGACCTTGCGTCGCGGGTCTTTATGCCGCTGCACCCTTGGCGAACCAAGCAAGCACGTCAATGACAATTGTATCCATCTCACTTAGGCAATGACTGTATTCTCATGATGAAAGAGAACAGGCTACAACATGCAGTGCAGCCACATAAGCTGTATCATCAACATAGGAAACAAGAATAAGAGCAAACTGCTCGGAAGATATTGTCTAAATCGGTTACACTACTTGATGAGCTGGAAGTCAATGCTATTAAGAGTAAAACAACTTTAAAAAACATGAAGGGCACCTCACTACCAAGCATGAGCCACTTAAGTGAATGCTTATGTAACCTCCATCTCCACCTGGTGTGCATTGTATTGTTTGCATTAGTTCGTTGGATTTTACTTAAACTTTGTATTTCAACAAGTTTATTAGAGTATCAATCTGTAGTACTGATAAACATTACAATTTTAACATGCTAAAATGTATGGACCAAAACAATGATCTGGTTGCCTGATAATTATTTTGGTGTCCGTGTATTTAATAAAATTGCTGGCATATCGATGAATATGGAAAGGTCTTTGATAAATCTCGAGACAATAATAAATAAGAAATATATGACAAGACCCACCTACCAGTATAACAGTGTAGTCAGTAGATTAAATTTGACCATAGCACAATAGGCTGTAATATTCGTTCTTAGTGCATCCAGTAATGATGTATTAATTAAACACGACAATTGCTTCCATTTCTTGTATTATTTACTGGCACTTCACCTTCCGTACTGATTTTCCCCTTCAGACACTGGATTGTCCCCTACTTAAGCCGTCACTTTTGCTGACTTTTCACTGTCCTTTAAAGCTGCCCTATAATTCATCCATCTACAAAATAAATGTCGTGGCGTGGCAGTAAGGTGCATTCTTCAAAAAGCTCTAGTTTCAAATGAAGCACCATGAATAAGCAGAGTGACCAATAACTAATGTCACTAATGAACTTACCAGGACCTCAATACACTTCCATTTAAAATAAAAAACGATTTCCAATCATAGGCCACCACATTGTATTCCAGTTTGTGATTCCATGTAAGGTGCTGGGTAGACTCCACCTTGTGTTCAGAATTCAGCTTCTAGAGTCCTTAAGTGCACACCGTGTCGTGAGCACACCACACCTGCTCACCTCTTTGCATTGGCTACCAGCAGTCAAGTATAGAGTGGACGATAATATCCCGCTGCTGACCTAAAAGGCTATCAAAGGGTTAGCCCCACAATATTTGAAGGAACTGATCCATGCTTACACTCCAAAGAGGTCCCTGGGCTCTCCGGAACGCCTTATTCTAAGTACTCCGAGGTCAAGGCTCTGTTCCTGGGGCGATCGGGCTTTTGCCAGTGCAGCTCCCAGACTATGGAAAGCTTTGCCTTTGGTAATAAGGCAATCAGTAGTGAGAGCTCTTCAAGTCTGTCTTGAAAGCTTACCTCTTTAAATTGGCCTTTACCCCCCACTAGTTCTGGCCGTTTACCCTGGTTCTGCTTATTTCCTGCTTTCCATACATAGCAAAATAGACTCTACGGATGAAATGTCAATTACTATTATTAAATAGCAGAGTGCAGTAGAATGTTGTGAGAGGGGGGAGGCACTTGTGCTCTCAACCAAGTTGGCAAACAATAAATCCATCACAGGATATAAAGTTTGCCGTCAGGAGATGTACTCGGTTCTGCCGGGTGTATGCTGCACTAAAAATTGCCCTCTTGTCATTTCATTCAGACAATGTACTTGTATCTCCTTCAATTCATGTCGAAACATAGCTTTCTGTAGAAAACCTTCACATGTGCAGACTGCAAATGGAATGTCCACAGAGCCACTGCCATATTGTGAACATTTTTTACATTGACCATTGGTCCCTTTTGTAGCCACTTTGCAAATGAACAAGATGTCAAATTCAGAAATGGTTGCATCATATCTAACCATCTCTAAATGTGCCATTAGGCTCACTTAACTATATCACTAAATTAAGGCTGCTGAACTGAATCCCAACAACGTGCTCTATATTCATTCTTGCTATACTCGTGTTCATTAAACATTTGTGATGATATATAAGGTTTAATCTAGTGTTGCATTTAGCCAAGCAGAGATCTACACAATTGACCTGACAGCCAAGCATTGTTGGTTAATTAGAAACAAAATCCATGTTGATATTAAAGCAACCAATAAGTGGATCAAGTCCAATAATTATGCTGACATGCATGTTTGAATGCATTAACTTTGCTTGTGCACATAAAAAATGTTAATCGAATGTAAGCTGCTCGTGGGTGGGCTTCCTGGGGCAAACGGTTCTCATTACGTATCTCATTGGTGGACACAGTGTGCCTTTAAGTTATTAATTGAAAATTTAAAGGGCAATTGCTTTGCAGCTCTTGGAGCTAACACCTGTATTCAGGCAGTCTAAAGAACAGTGAAGTGTAAATGTTACGTACAGGAGGGAAAAAATGCATTGGACCCAATTCAGGGGCAACATTTCCATAGCACGATGACCTAATTTCATAGCCCTAGCACTAAAAGCCCATCAAACTGACAAGTCAGGGAATGGAAAATTCGTAGTAATTTCGGTGGTCAGGCACACTTACAGTGGCTGCAACCCCCCAGCATTCAAAACAACAGCTTTCACTCCCTACAATCGACGTAATATGTGAGTTACACAACGTACGAAAACTATTCACCGTAGTGACTGAATGCCAAGGTTATCAAATCACAAAACATGCAATCGGCTGGAGGCAAGTCTAACGAGTAGTTCTCCATTGCAAGACGTTCTATGTTTCCTCCTTTCCTTTTAATAAAACTACGTATTATTCATATGACAGATGAACAGTGTATTAGTTTATTTATTGGAACTTGATCATTTATTAGTATCTTATATTAAAACAGTTTACTATCTGACAAAGGGTGTGCAAATAAAGCACTTATGAATAAAAAAACATTTTAAACATGTGCTTCACCCTGGTACTTTACACCGAACTTGTTTATACAAATTGCAGAGACATGAACAAATGAAATGTATAGACATTTTGTACATTTTGACTTAAAACTTTCGTGACTGCCGGAATTCATATTCTATGGTTCTTTCGGTAAAGTCACGTAGATAGAACCACCACCCTGCCATACATAGCAGAGGTAACCAAAAAAGATTTCCCAAATTATGAACAAATACAAGACCCAGGTCCGATTTAACACAGTACATAAATGTCGTGATCTGATCCCATCTATGAAAGACGATTCCTGACATGCAGTATCCCGGCGTCTACAAACTAAGCTGTATCTGCGGCAGCAGTTACATTGGGGAAACTAAGCGACATGTCTCGGACCGTGTCCGTGAACATAAGGCAGATTTGAAACATGGTAGGACAAATACTTCTGCCGTGGCTGATCATTATTTTACTGTGGCTGGCTCACACGAAATTGATTTCTCTAAGATGATGGTACTTTGCAAGCCTACTGGCTATCAACAAAGATTCGTTCATGAAGCCATCCATTTTTACAGAAACAATTTCACCCGACAGGATGGTTATAAGCTCAGCAATCATTGAAAAGATGTCATCAACCACTTTGGGTCATGGCTTGATTTTTGTTTTCTTGTCAACCTCCACCGTCAGCAATGTGGGTGTGTGGAGCGAGATGCAATGCTTTGATTGGTGTAGATCTACTGCCGGTGTCGGAGCTTTCTCCTACGTTAACATTAGCTGCCCCACCAATCTCTAAACCTTTATAAGCAGCTCGCCCTCAGAGGCTAACCTCTCTGTTCCTGATGACGACCGCTTGTGCTGCGATCGAAACGTCGTGATATTTTTAATCACTTTCTTTTTATTATTTTATTGTCATATATTTTTTCTATCTCGTGACTTTACCGAAAGAACCATAGAATGACATTGTGTACAGTCCTGCATTTTTTTTTATCTCACCAACCCTATGCTGCACATCATATCATCAGAATCAGAATATGTATTAACACTGGAGGAATCTGATGAGCTATGAAGCTCTTTTTCACAGATGTCCAGTGGGGGCAGGTAAGAACATTACCACAACAAACAATACAAAAACACGACAGGAGTGCAAAGAACAAGGTAAATAAATCTCCCCAACACATACAAATAAAACGAAACCACCCACATCCTACAAGACAAAGCCCACTGAGGCATTAACTTATTTTTCAAAAGGGAACTGGTCACAAATGATAGCTCAACAAAGTGGTTAATCATTAGACATTCCCAGCAGCAAAATAATCGAAATAGTATAAACGCATGTTTCCAAATTATTAAATGGTAGACCGTTAACAAATGTTCTGCCTATCACTGGAAAACATGCAAAAAACAACTTTGGATGGTATACCCACACATGGATAAAATGTACTTTAAAGGATAAAGTATTAACAACGTTCATGTCTTCTTGGTTCTTTCGGTAAAGTCACGTTGAAGGGAAATAATAAAATAATAATAAAACATAATAAAATAATTCTCACGACGTTTCGGCCACAACGTAAGCAGCCGTCCTCAAGTGAAGAACAGGTCTGTCGGAAAGACAGCGTCTGAACTTCAGACGCTGTCTTTCCGACAGACATGTTTAATTATGTTATATTTTTATTATTTTATTATTTCCCTTCTACGTGACTTTACCGAAAGAACCAAGAAGATGAATCCCTGCAGTCACGAAAGCTTTAAATCGAAATTTAACGTTCATATGATTGCTCTGTTAATTACACCCCCCCCCCATTCCCCTCAACAAACGCAAGTCAGACAATAAACTCCATAAAAAAGTTTTTTTTTTTAAACAACGGTTTAATTAACAACTCCGTTTAACTCACGGTCTTTGAGAAGTACGCCAATGGCGCCTGAGACACGTGGCGCCTGCTTTTTGTGCGAGCTGATTCCACAGTTTAGGGACCGCGGCATTTTTGACCTACACAAATATATATACACTAGCTGTACTACCCGGCTTCGCCCGGGACTTGTATCCACCACGGCCGGCCGCCTTTGTCTCCCCAGTGGCGATGTTAATACGCCACACCAGTTACTCATTTGCGGCTGAGTCCCTCCCTCACCACTCTCCCTCCCTTCACCACTGTCCCTCCCTCACCACTCTCCCTCCCTCACCACTCTCCCTCCCTCACCACTCTCCCTCCCTCACCACTCTCCCTCCCTCACCACTCTCCCTCCCTCACCACTCTCCCTCCCTCACCACTCTCCCTCCCTCACCACTCTCCCTCCCTTCACCACTGTCCCTCCCTCACCGCTCTCCCTCCCTCACCACTCTCCCTCCCGCCCACTCTCCCTCCCTCACCACTCTCCCTCCTCACCAAACACCTCCCTTCACCACTGTCCCCGTCCCGATCTCCCTCCCTCACCCCGCCGGCCCTCCCTCACCACTCATCCCTCCCTCACCAATCTCCCTCCCTCACCCTCTCCCTCCCTCACCACATCTCCCTCCCTCCCCTCTCCCTCCCATTCACCACTGCCCCTCCCTCACCACCCCTCCCTCACCAAGTCTCCAGCCCACACCTCTCCCTCCCTCACCGACTCTCCATCCCTCACCACTTCTCCCGCCCTTCACCACTGTCCCTCCCTCACCACCTCCCTCGCCTCACCACTCTCCCTCCCTCACCACTCACCCGGCCGCCCTTTGTCTCCCCAGTGGCGATGTTAATACGCCACACCAGTTACTCGTTTGAGGCTGAGTCGACCTAGGGGAGGTTCAAATAATCGTCACCGGTGGTGGCCGTGAGCGGGAATGGAACTCGGTTCGCCGGGTTTGTAGCGCAGCGTAGCGTTAACCACTACACCCACCGCTCCTCACACACCACACACGCACAGACACACACACAGACACACGCAGACACACACAGACAGACACACACACAGACACACAGACAGCACGCTAACCACTACACTACCGCTCCCCACACACCACACACGCACACACACAGACACACAGACACACAGACAGCACGCTAAGCACTACACTACCGTTCCCCCTACGCAACACACGCGCGCGCGTCCATAGGTACACATACACGCGCTTGCTGCAGACACACACGACTGTCAGGGTGCGCACGGCAGTAAACGACTGAAAAAAGAAAGCGGCAATGCTGCGCGAGGAACGCCTTAGACCTGCAACACATTTGTGTAATGCGAGCGTAAACACACAAACACATACAAACACATACACACACATACATACACACACATACACACAAACACATACACACACATACACACACATACATACACACAGACATACACATACACACAAACACACACATACATACACACAAAAACATAGACAATACACACACACATACATGCAGACACACAGACAGACATTTAACACACATACATACACACACATACATATAAACACATCCACAGACGTACATACACACATACATACAGACACGCAGACATACACATAAACACATACAAAAAAACCCACATACATACACACACACATACACACAAACACATACACATACATACACACATGCATACAGACACACAGACATACACATAAACACATACACACATACACATGACCCGGCTTCGCCCGGGACTTGGATCCACCACGCCCTGGCCGCCTTTGTCTCCCCAGTGCCGATGTTAATACGCCACACCAGTTACGCGTTTGAGGCTGAGTCGACCTAGGGGAGGCCCAGGTCCGTTTCAAATAATCGTCAGCGGTGGTGGGCGTGAGTTGGAATGGAACTGGGGTCGCTCAACCAGCTTAATGACTATTTGTACAAAGAACATATAAAGAATCGATTATAATAACCAGGCTACAGTCCACATTATAGACTGGCAGTACACGCACTCAGCTTCATAAGCAGGCTAGAGTGTACATGATAGAGTGGCAGTACGCTCACCGAGTTTAATAAGCAGGCTACAGTCTACATGATAGACTGGCAGTACGCTGACCCAGCTTAATGACTATTTGTACAGTGAACATTTAAGTAATCGATTGTTGGCGCGTTGGGTTTAAAAGTAATATAAATTGCACACATTGTGGTGGGGGTGGAGTGAATAGTAGGAAAAACTTTGATGAATTTACCTCAGAGTGGCGTGGTGGGTGTCGAGGCCTAGTAGCGTGCAGAGCCTGCGGCCTCGCCAAAATTGTCCAGCCGGCAAAGGCAGGGTACGGGTGGCGTGCCTTCCCCCCCTCCCTCAGCGCTCCAACAATACTGTGTAATGGCTATTATTTAATTATTTACGGAGCCTATGAAAGTGGCGAAGGCGTGGCTAGCCGTTGGCAGGGGCAACTGCCGTCCAATGAAACTGCAGCCCTTGGCGAAGGCGTCGCTAGCCGTTGCCAGGTCCAATGAAAGCGGCGAAGGCGTCGCTAGCCGTTGCCAGGGGCAACCGCCGTCCAATGAAAGTGCGTATGGTCCGAAATCCACACACACAGACAGACAGACATGCACGATTTTATATATATAGTTAATAAGATGTCCATACAAAATGTAAATTGCTTTAAAGTAGCGAATTCATTGATTAATTGATGCCGATTTTGATACAGGCATGCGTTGTCATGGGATCTGAGTACGTGTGCACAATGTGGAATTGATTGGACAACGGGAAGTGGACGAAATGTTGATTACAATATTTGATCACGACAAACAGAGGAATCAAGTTAAGTGAAACCATTGAAAAACAGAGCACTGTGAGAGTGGCAGTAAACTGCTGGCTATTAAAATGCCATAGTTTGTCATTTGAATTATTCGGAATGCCCTGGTAGCAAGATATCAGAGTTGAGGATTCAAGTTTACTCAGCATTCAAGGCGAATAACTGTGTTGCAGAACTAGAATGAAATAAACTTGCAGTCTTATAAAATGTGTTGGTTTGAAAAATCACCTGGACAGTGTTTTTCAGAATGCCAATGTGTGTTGGCATCATACAAAACGGAGAGATTTGCCACACCTAATAAATAAAATACTCCCTGAATGCCTGCCAGGACACCAAAAACCCAGCCTATACTTTGTAAAGAGTACTTATATAGATGAGGACATTTATGATTGATGGTAATATATAATTACTGCTGAGAAATTCCATTACTTCCCTTGCCCAAAATAATGAAGCAAGTCTTATAATTCAATTTCTAATTAAATCATGAGATACAGTATAGTCTATGGGGAATTTCCAGTGTGTTCTCCGGAAATCTTTGAAATTTCCACCAGAATATCAAGTAATTGCATGATGCAAGTGTAGTGGCATAGAACGGGTCATTTGGGTGCGTAGCGCTGGTTGCTCGCAGTGGGGGATCTGAGGGTGCAGCAGCCCAGTCTGCTAGCAGGGCACGTGATAGGCCGGAGAAAGGGATGCGGGGCAAAGGTGACAGAGGGGATACGTGAGGTGAAGCCCAGAACCTTCAGAAATTGGCGTGTGATCGAGGGCGGAGCAAGGCCACGCTGGGGGGATAAAAGGGAGGCCCCGACTCTGGGTCGGGGCTGTCGTCTGGAATGGAACTGGTGCTACGTCCTCGTCTTCACCTCCTCGGCGTTGTTGGTCAGGCAGTGTGCCGGCTGTCCTGACCAAGTATATAGTGATCCCCTGTGACTGTCATGGCTGGAATAAATGAGAGTGCCTCCTACTAGTGTCTCCGAAGTGATTCACTACACGTGAGTCACCATTGATTCACGTGTAGTGAATCAAAGAAAGAGATTGACCAACTTAGGATTCATCAATAGAACCCCCATTTATATAATTGGCAATTCTTGCATTCCCATTCAAATAAAAACATATATTTTCTGAGATGATCTTAAGGCGACTACTCATTAAATAAATGTAGATGCAGGGATTACTATTTAAATGAATTGGGATTTGTTTGACACCCTAGGAATCGTCTATTAAATCCCTATTCATTAAAAAAGAATTTCCTCAATATAAAATATAATCACCTATTCCCATGGTGAATCTAAGTATCGTATTACCACATGCTAACACTGTTATAATCCCACTCAAGTGAATGTATAATTTAACATGGGATGTAACCATAAGTCAATTGTGATTCCTGCAGGAATCGTTCACAGTTGAATTGTGGGATTCGAAAATAATTGCTAGAGGAATTGCCTCGCAATAGTGAATATGGTAAAGAATGATGATGATAATAATGGTTCTGGTTTCATGAAGGGAAATTTGTAGCCCCAGATACTGATGTTTGGTCACACTCATTACACAAAGTGCTTGCCACAAATAAACCACAGTACCTTGCTGATCTCACCAAGGAGCAAAAACCATCACGCAAACTACGGTCATCCTCGCAGCAGCTTTTGGCTAACCATTGAACAGATTGCGTCGTGCACTTTCAGATGCGCTTCTGTAGCCATCTGGAACACTCTTCCTTCCGATATTAGGAAGCCACTGGAGCTATGCACTTTCAAATCTCAATTGGAAACGAATTTATTTACAACTCCTTTTTGCGTTTAGTTTGTTGTCCTTCCATCGCATCTCTGATTAGCAAGGTTGGCTATATATGGTAAGAAATACGTTCTACATACAAGCAAGCAATGCTTAATGTTCACAGTTTCATCAATAGCAGTCTTTCCCCGTGAAGAGTATGTCTACACGATCACCACATTCCCATGAGCGGTGCAATGCAGGCTGATGAGGTTCATGCACTGGACAAGTGGGTTCAGTGGGTTCAGACTGGATTCCCACGGCAGCCTTATTAGACTAAGCAACACTAACAAAGTCGTGTGACTGGCTTTTAGTGGGCTTCGTAGTACCTGTTCCTTCGGGATCTGTACGCTTTCACACAGGCCTTCCTCAGACTTAATTGTGACCTCACAGGGTCAACTTGGAAGTGAGAAGCATAGTCAATGGCATATCCTACTTCAGTCAATTTCATTGCGGAGTTTTATGACGTAAAAGATGGTCGAAAAAACATGCAAAATCTTTTTAGCTTGGGATAGCATAACCGAACCAAAGTGAACTCTAAACCTAGTATTATTTTTTAGGTAGGAGGCCAAGTCGATGGAGCAATGTGGCTCTTAAAACGTTGGGAGAAGAAAATGCAGCTAGCTGGGCCACTCCAGTGGTCAAGGATGTAAAGCACGAGGGTTATCTTCTTGGTTCTTTCGGTAAAGTCACGTAGAAGGGAAGTAATAAAATAATAAAAATAAAACATAATAAAATAATTTTCACGAAGTTTCGGCCACAACGCAAGCAGCCGTCCTCAGGTGAAGACCAAGGTCTGTCGGGGAGACAGCGTCATTCATTCAGACGCTGTCTCCCCGACAGACCTGGTCTTCACCTGAGGACGGCTGCTTGCGTTGTGGCCGAAACGTCGTGAGAACTATTTTATTATGTTTTACTTTTATTATTTTATTACTTCCCTTCTACGTGAATTATACCGAAAGAACCAAGATGAATCCCTGCAGTCACGAAAGCTTTAAATCGAAATTTCACGAGGGTTATATTTAGAGGAATTTGTGCTAAATAATGTGGGTGGGAATAGGGGCTAATATATCCTTGAATAATATCACATGTTAAGGCTTCAAGAGATGGCCACCTATGGCAAAATTAGTTTAAATATAAACGCATGGGTTAACATACTGAGCTTTGTAGCCCTAAAAGTGTTTCAACCAAATATGTCTTTGTAAGTGTTACGTTGTTTATATAGCATTGTTTTAGTACGTTTTAGAGGGGCTTGGTTTGGGCCCGATTTTTTTTATTTAGTATATATTTATACTTAACATTTTGATCTGTATTGTATTATGATGGTTACTGGGATCAAACATCGAAATGGAATTTTTTGCACTTTTGTACGCAGCATGGATGGGTTGTGCTTTTTCTGTAGGATTTTATTGTTTATGTATGTGATGTTTAGATTTGTGTACAATTAATTTTAGGTGTATCTTGTAATTTTATTGTTTGTTGCAGGTTGCACCCAAATCAAGAGCCGAATGGCTCACAGGGCAAATCTTAATAAATGAAAAAGAAAACTTAACTGAATAAAAAGATTACACAATAACAAACAAGAAACTTTCACAGATTTATGAAATTATTGCCCGGGCGAACGCATCGACTCACACACGAAAATATGGACTTACACACACACATCGACTTACACACACACACATCGACTTACACGCACACATACATACATAGACTCACACACATTGACTTGAACACAAACATATGGACTTATACAGACTCACACACATCGAACTACACACAAACATATGGACTTACACACACATTGTCTGACAAACATAGATGCACACACACATCGATTCACACACGCACATAGAGCCACCCACATACACAGCGACTTACACAGACAAATCGACTTACACACACACATGGACCTACATAACACACACATCAACTGACACACACATCCACTGATACACAATCGACTTACACACACATTGACTTACACGCACAGCGACTTACGTACAACAACGACGCTTGTGCCAGGCTATGTGCACCTTGAGGTCATGTAAAGTGTCGAACGCCTGCTGGCAGGTCACGGGGCAGACCCAGGTGCCACAGGTCAACTGACTGAGATGACTGGCTGATGCACCTCCTGTGCCCCCTACTGTGCCAACTTGCTGTGCTTTAGCCAGCCGGCGCTCCGCTCGTTGTTGTGAGCGTCGCTCCTCCGCCCTCTGTTGTTGTTGGAGGGCGACTGCCTTCAACTGCCCAGTAACGTCTTTCACGAGCCTCCTCCAGAGGCCGATCTTGACACCGCTGGTACCAGTCATCGGCAAGTCCACTCAGCTCCAACATCCTCCTGTACCACATCACTCCATCTCTTCTCTAGCCCGTGCCGCGCCCCTTTAGCCCCCTCGATCCGGCCGAACAAAAGCTGTTTGGGCATGCGGTGATTGGGCATGCGGGCTACATGGCCCAGCCAACACAGCTTTAGCCTGCCGGAGGAGCTCACCGATGGGACTTTGTCCAGATCTGTCGAGGATTTGTGAGCTCCTCACACAATCCAGCCTGGTTAAACCCGGGATTAATCGTAGGCAGGCCAGCCTAAATGTTTCTAACCGGCGGAGATGTTCCATTAGGGGAGTCCACGTTTCGCAAGCGTAGAGAAGGGAGGGAATGACTGCGGCCAAGAAGACCCGAAGCTTCGTGTGGAGCGACAGATAATGCCGCTCGACTGATTCGGAGTGAGACCTCTGCTGTTAAATCGGAGCCGGTCATGAGCACACTGCCCAGGTATGGGAAACTCTCCACTCTCTCCACAACTGCCCCATCACCGATTGGGAGTTGTGGGGATGGAGTGCCCGATAGTACAAAATACCCAGGCACACACACGCATGGACTTACACAAACACATCGACGCACACCACACACTATTACTTTTACATTTACTAACTTTTTAAATAATAGTTTTATATCTGTGACTTTAGCGAAAGAAGGGAGAGGGGAAATGCACGCGTATATAATAAGTAATTAAGAGCGACGACGAGGGTGTTCCGCCATTTAAGTACAAACATTTTCCGCGAGCAAAACCGGCAAAAAAATGAAAATCAACGAATAATAAATCAATTAATACTTGCTGTGATAGGCAGATGTGCACCAATCAAGCGTAATTGGCATAACGTCACTGCTCAACCCCCGTACTGAGGGGGCACGTGTAAATGTGAAAATGAAGATGTAATAGCAATCAGTATATTTGTTTTGCCCCAGTGCAGCAAGTGATATTAGGTGGCTGCTTATGCCTCAAGAGTACAGAAGACGACTATTCCTCCCCTAAAACTTGTTTTTTGTGAGCAGGACAGTGATATTTAGAAATGTACCTATTTTCAAAGAGAAAATGTGTGCATTTGTGTCATTGCCTCACAAAAAGACGTGGGTGCTAAAGCAAGTTTGTGGGGAATAACCATTTTGTAAACCAATTTTAGAGTACTTACTACTCAGGGAGAAAATCGTGTTACTTCAATTAACTATGATAAAACATTGGTTAATGTGTAGCATCTAACCTATAAAATAACAGTAATGAGTCAACAGGAATCTTTATAAATGTTTTAAGGGAGCTGTAATAATGTGAGTCTTACATTGTGCAGTGTCCACACGAATGAGAATTCCCTCCCCCATCCAAACGCGTGTGAGTTGGTAGGCTTCAGCACGCGTGCCGAGCGGTGCATTAAAAATATATACAACTTTAAATCATTTAATATTGAATAGCAGTAATAGCAATGAGTGAACAGTAATTTTAATAAATGTTCTAAGGGAGCTGTAAATCTGCCTTGCCTTGTACAGTGGCTACAGGGTTTGGTGGTACATGTTGTTTATGTCGTTTACTGTGAAATTTCGGTCACAGTTCCTATGATCACTGTTACATTGCTTATGGTTTTATTTTGGTGATTTAGAAAAGTTTTTTTGGTTTGGCCATGTTTGTTTGTTGTAGTACGGAGTTAGAATGATGGCTTTAATCTAAGTTGTCTTGTGGTTGTTGTTGTTGTTTGACTTGCATCCCACTGGGATTTTTGCACAGCGTTGGTGTATGGTGCTTTTTTTCTGGAAGACTTTGCAGTTTTTTCCTGGTTTTTCTGTTTGCGCATAGTCACTTTAACATGTTTTCTTGTTCATGTTTTTGTTTGTTGCGATTGCACCCGATTTAAGAGCCGAATGGCTCACAGGGCTATATCAAATAAATTAACCTGAAACATTTTACTGAAATTCCCCCTCACGGAATACGTGTGACTTGGTAGGGCCACGCATGCGCAATTACATGCTTTGGCGCGCTCGGAGGCGCAACTTTAATAAGTAAATAACCAAATACAGCACAAAATCGGTAATTAAACTACTTTAAAGGTGAGACGCGAATAGCGCTGGCTCACCACGCGGCTTATGGCGTGCTACCTGGGTACTTTTAAAAAAAAAAAACCCCACGGTTCGTGAGCGAACTACCTCGCAAGTATCAGCCACACAGACAAAAAATTCCTTTTATAGGTTAGAGAAAAAAATATATAGTTTTGGTGATCTGTGTCTAACACCTGACACTATGTGCGTAACGCCGGATAGGCTACGTGGATTTTCATGCAATTTTTTTGTTAGTTTTTCATGAAAGGCTTAGTCAAATTGTTACTAATTATTAGTTTTTTTACAATAATAATAAATTATATCCAAAAATATACCAGCACCGCTTTTAATAAAAGTCGTTTTGCATGCTGTTACAGAATAATAATTCTAGATTTGAAGCTTTCGTGACTGCAAGGATTCATATTCTTAGGTTTTTTCGGTAAAGTCACGTAGGTAAAAAAAAATCACGACGTTTCGGAGGCAACACAAGCTTCCGTCTTCAGGTGGAACCGTCACAGCCACGACAGCTGTATCAAGTCACAGCCACGACAGCTGTATCAAGTCTCATTTACTTGATACAGCTGTCGTGGCTGTGACGGTTCCACCTCAAGACGGAAGCTTGTGTTGCCTCCGAAACGTCGTGATTTTTTATTTTTTATTTAAATTTTATTTTTACCTACGTGACTTTACCGAAAAAACCTAAGAATAATAATAACAAATAATAATTATAATCTAGTCAGTTAAATTGTGTGACAACAGTTGTTTTTAGACAGCGAATATGAATTTTAATCAAGAAGCGGAATCACTTTTAATTTGAATTCAGCAGAGATTCACTTTGATCTCTTTAGCTCACACAGAGTGAAAAATTGTGAAAATTAATTAACATTGACCTCTCCCCTTCCTATCAATAATAGTAACGTTTGTCTAATTCATATGAATTCAAAAACCAGTAAGTTATTGTTACCGAGTGCAAATTCATTTTGGCAAAAGCGACCTCACATTTTTTGCTAATTATTTTGCAAAAATGCTGTGAAAATTAGTGAACAACCTGTCATTTCGGTTTACAAATAGTTTATTCTTTATGTATTCACATCAATACAGAATCCAGTAAGTCGATACTTTTCCTACAACAATTGCACATTTGCAAGAAACATAACTCGAGAAACACCTGTTTTAATTGTTTTATTCACTCTTGACAGTTGAGAAAAAATGTAAGTTTGGAAACCATTTTTTATTGAAACATTTCGTTTACTTCCTGATAGTAAGGTAAATCAAACAGTTCTTCGAACGCTATGATAAAGGTGATTTACGGATACATTTTCGATTAAATAAATTCAATACAATCTTTAATTTTTTGTCTTTTTCATTAAATTAAATTCTATTAACCCTTCATATTATGGGCAATTACACAAGTATTGTAATATTTTCCACATGGACCAGTCTCGGAGGGCAGCCTGTCCAATTAAAGCCCTTTTCAAATCGTGCATTGCATGAATGAAGCTATGGATTAGAGCCACATGAACCCTAACAGAACATAATGTTAATTTCATGTTGTGGTTTGTGTTTGTCTTAGTACAACTTTGGGATGAGTCTCTACAGTAAGTTGAAGATTCAATATACTTTCTAAGTTGATGATGTTAAATGCCAGTGTCAATGCAAAGTAGTTAAAATGGCTAATTAAATCAGAGGAATACTATAAAGTGTTCATCAATGAAACATGCTCAAATAATCGTATTCATATATCTTATACTCATGACGGTGTTGAGAACATCCCCATAAAGCAGCTGGGTTGATAGAAAATGGACGGAAAAATAAATTAATCGGTCATAGGTCAAGTTGGAAGCAGATGTTGCCGCCTTCATTATGGTGGATAATTGTGAGTTGTAAAACGGATGCTTATTTTGGTCAGTGGATGGAAAATTAGCCACATGCATTTCACCAATGTAAAGATAAAATTTCAAAGAAAGACTAAAGGCAATTGCACATTAAAATAAACAAACAATGCTGTGCAAATAGAAACAAATAATGGTTATAAAATGTTCAAGTGATATCCACTTTTCATGAATACATCGCATGGTCACAACATTCGCGTGTGAGCATTAACTTTCTTCGTTGTAAACAGACGAATGCCAAAACAAAAAATATTTCAACAATCTTTGGAACCAATCAAATATATCCATACAAATCATTTGATGCTGCTGCTTTGGCAGTGGTGCACAAGCAAAATAAACAAAAACAATACATCAATATAGTTGAGAATGCTCTTTTTAGATCTACCCATTGTTATTTTAGCAGGCAATATATAATTAGATAATATAATTTTAATGTTACAGCACGTGTGTAATGTTAAACAGCACGTGATTCACTATGCAAGCACTCTGCATTCAGTTGGCTGCAATACTGAAGGACCGTCAGTGAATGAACACAATGAAGCTCATTCACTATATGAAGCTGACAATGCAACGATAGAAAAATAAAGCATTCTTCACACTTAAGCCCCATATGTAAATTCAATTTGGTGGGATCAATTAATCTTTCAAAAATACCAGACAATTTGGACAGTTCAGCACATGTTGAGGGAACCTTTATTTTATTTACAAAAAGTCAATATCTGTGGATAACCCAAGCTAACATGCATTTGGAGACACATACAGGGCCAATGACACAAAGGATTAATTGCATATTAAGCGATCTTCTGCCGGCGCTTCTGTGCCATAAATAAAAAACTACATCCCAATGCTTGTTGGCGTGACCTGTGGCAGAGAGCAAAAGGCCCCCACGCGAACGCAAAATGATTCTCTAAAGACCCCGCCTCATTAGCGCCACACCTCCCGCTCACCTCTACTTCGTAGAACCTGCTGGTCGCATGGGGCTGACGTGCCAGCAGGTGAGTTGGGAGAAGAGGCCCCTAACAACTCTCAGAAGCCAGAGAGGCTGCGCGCCTGTCGCTCGGATGGCCCCAGCAGCAGACGGCCCTGCAGCAGTCATTAGATTCCTCGCAAGAGCCAAACCTGGCAGGAGGGAAGACCAAAAAACAAGCGGGGCCCGTTACACAACCGTAGAGGCTCTTAATTAGCTAGAATTCATTGCCGTTTAGTTCGTGGCAGGGTTGCGTGCTTGCGTCGCGTGACACATGCACCTTAAGTAATGAAGCCTTCGTAAGCTGCTGTTTATCAGATATGTAGTGGAAATAGGGCCACGGGGCTGCAAGCAAATTCACACGAGGCGCTGCGCAACAGTCGCAGGTTGGCGTGACGCACCTATTTAATGACAAATTCAAATTGTCCTGTTGCGGCAATATACACTCAATTTCTAATTACCTAACATAAGAACACATACCCAGAACATATTAATAAAACTATTTATATTTTAAAAACAAGTAAAGTTCAACAACGCATGAACAGCTATGATGGATGGTGTTCGTTTACATGATATACGAGTTCATTAATCCATTCGTTCCATTTATTAATTTGTTTATTTAATATATTTGGCCAAGACGTACGACTGGATGACGTGCCTTGCTTTAGACACGGTCACTGCCTGCAAGGTCATCTACAACTCTCAACTAGTGTTGCATGGAGACACTTAAATAGTATGGATAGGCAATATTGGCTTCATAGTAGCTTCTGATTGAAATCTATGTTGTTGGCATGAGATTCAACAAAAAACATGACGTAAGAACAAAGGTTTGGCCAATAACATAAAACATTAAAAAAACATTAAACCAGTTAAATACTGAAAAAATGCGTGATATGTATGCACATTACCATATACATTATTCAGCAGATGAAACAAAAAGGCCAAATAATGCGTACATAAAAAGCTGGAATAACACTGTGAAATGAGCACATTCAATATGTACTAGTCTGTCGACTATGCCCTTTGCAAATGGCTTTTGAAAATCTAGCGCTACACAATGTCAGGTTGAGATGTTGAGTGTGATGAATGCATTTAATTAATCAATTTCACGAGGACTTTAGAGAAATCTACTTAGCAGCCTATTGCAATTTAGCCTCCCTGAAATGCCTGCATGCATATCACCCATTGTGATGTTGTCTAGAATGTTCACCAGGCATGAAGGGGAGTAACCCAGGGATGACATGGATAATTAGCCACCATTAGCATTCTTTTTGAGTAATTATATAATGCTTCAGGGAGTGCTTGGCTACTGAATGAATATTTGCTATATCACGATGGCAAGCAACTATTTTCCCCAACTTTGTAATTGTATGTCATGCATTAGAAGCCAAAACCATCACCTCCACACCTTTCTACAAGTGTGAAAAAATACTGCATTAATTTAAATCAATAAATAACAACCACACGTGGACAAAAAAAATGAGTGAATTTTGCTATCACTTCACACCTACGGTAAGTCCTCGCTTAACGTGTTTTCATACGACACATTTTCGCTATAACACGGTTCCTCAATTAGGGAACACGTCACACAACGCGGTTTCTGTGTGGTTGACTACTTGAAGCTGTGCAGCCGAGTGATGACACATTACGCAAAACAATACAGTACACGGTGTACCCTAATCTGTTCTTTGTCTTGCCATGGGATGGCTGCAGGCTGATTTGATAGTGCAAATGCGATTCAATAGAGTAATTATTTGTTTTTCGCAGTTTGCGCCAAAACGCAGCACTTTCAGGATCGTATCAACCGCATTAAATGAGGTATGACTGTAAATGCCTATATGATCACAAACAATGCGGTTTAAACTTACTTGTACTGAAACATATATTTTTAGGTTAAATCAGTACCATACAATAAGTTAAAGCCAAATAAAAGGTTTATAAAACATCTAGTTGAAACATCGAGTTAAAATTGACAAAAAAAGTATACGTACATATTCCTACAAGCATTCAAATGCAGAATGTTATTCAATTAAATGAGGAAATGTAAGAGATTCCAGTCCTTTTTAAAGGACCACGAAATATTACATCAGCATATTAATCTTTGCGCTCCGCAAACTATACAAAATAATCATCTGTGCCACGTTTCATTTAAATCTTATTTTCTTCATACTTGTGTAGTGACTGTGAATGTCACTGTGTGGTGCCGGGCTTACGAAGCCACGTCGGATAATGTGTTGGCATTATGTGTAGCCCGCTTACTGGGTGTAGTTACAGCCCTCGCGGGGCCTGGGTGAGCGCTGGTCAGCAAGGAGGCACCACGTACAGTGTGCGGTGAGGGAGCGAGAGGGAGCGTCAGCCAGCCAGGGTTACGTTGGGGCATGATACGCTGGTTGACCTGCCGACACGTGACCGGATGATATTGGAGGGGGGTCACCAGTGGATGCGGGCCTGCTGGCCGGTCACGTGGTATAAAAGAGCTCTCGGGAGCCTTCGGGAAAGAGCTCGAGAGATCTAGAAGGTGGGCGGGGCTAAGGGCGGAGCCAGCCCCAGCCCGATATAACGAGGACCCCGTGAGGGGCTCGGGGTTCTTTGGGTTGCTGATGAAGAAGATTCACATCCGGTTAAAAAAGCCTCGAGCAACACGGTCCAGGACCCAGCTAGTGGTCCGGGCCGGGATAGCAAACCGTGTCTAGTTCTGCCGTAGCATGGCTAGATGTGCATTCAACACCCAAGTGTAGGTTGTGTTATGTTATGTTGAGTTGGTGGAATAAATTGTGTTGCTCCCAAGACAACATCTGCGGCTCAGTTGGACTCACTACACT
Organism: Lethenteron reissneri; assembly: GCF_015708825.2. NCBI lineage: Eukaryota > Metazoa > Chordata > Hyperoartia > Petromyzontiformes > Petromyzontidae > Lethenteron > Lethenteron reissneri. The sequence continues at coordinate 10,456,582 of NC_083797.1, read as the reverse complement.
TGGAACAAGATAATATCTTTCTGCTGAAGTACTATAAATTATGTTCTCGAAGTGATTCTCAAATGTCTAAATAAAGCGTCATCCGAAACACAGCAGCATCAATCATATAGCTGTAAATGACACAAATAGCAAGATTTTTTTTACATATCAGATTTTACATATTTTTAAAAATATTTTATGGATTCTCTTATGTAATATTTAAAAGGCTCACTGAAAACTCATTAATAATCGACGATCAGGGAAAGAAAAATGAGTCAAAAGTTTCAACCACATGTACGCATTATTTTATTAATTCAAGCAATTGGTTTATACTGTTTTTTAAGAAAACAGTATAACTGGTGTCTCAAAGATCATTAGCCATGATCAATGCACTGATGGACGAAGGCCTCCCAAGGCAGTCGCTATCCTGCATGTTTGGCAAAGCAACACTCCAACTACCTCCTGCACACTTACTAAAAACTAAACTGTTATTTTACAAGGTAAGAACCATTGAGATATATAGCTTTTTCAGAAGTGGAATGACCACAAATGATAGCTCAACGAAGTGCCTTATCACGTGGAAATTTATAACAGCTAAATATTCTAAACACATGTTGATTCTAAATGTGAAGGGAAAAACTGGAGGACCCGGAGAAAAATCCAGGTGACCACAAGGAAAGAGACATGCAAACTCCAAATATACAACAGACGTCAGCATCCCACTGAGGCAAGATGTTAACTTACAGATTTCATAGCTCTTTCTGTGGTGAATATTCCTCACAGGTGCATTCCCTTTTTTGACTGCCAGTCTCAACCAAATGTTCCACACAGCTGTTGTCAAATTACATAATGGCTTTCTAGTGTGTTGCAGCTGAGAATTTATATTTGGATGATAAACAGCGAATTAGACAGATTTGCTACGCATTCCAATGAAACGAATGCTTAAACTTATGCTATGGATGTGAATATTTACATTTTCAATGAATAATTATAAGTTGCTTGTTGCAAATTTTCAATTCAAGACATGATACATTATAGCACGTAAAATATTCACAACGGTGATAGCAAAACATGTTCAGAAAATATTTAGTTTGAGCAGGTTTTATACCCACAAGAATAACATCAATTAAAAAAATGTTAACCTGCTTGAAAAAAGTAACTAAGTAAAAACTACAAATTTATAATGTAACAGTATAATATTTTTCAATGTGTAAAGTTAAGTTTTTCATCTACTTCATGGAAAATGTAAGACAATGAAAAGTGTTCTACCTGAAAAATCATATTAACCATTTATACCGACATTTTATTTGTCAAATTGACTGTAAATGGTCAAATAAATCTTGACTTAAAGCTTTCGTGACTGCAGGAATTCATATCCAAGAATATGGTCAAATAAATAACAGCTTCCTAATGCAATGATGGGACACCAATTGTGTTATTTTAATTTAGGAGGCAAAGCACAGTACATTATTCAATACAACTTTCTGATTTCGACTAAACATTACCTTACAATATAAATTAATAATCATGATTTGACTTGGCAAGTGTCATTCCAGATATTAAACACAAGCACTTTTAATAGTTTCTTAAACAATACATTTATTCATGTGATTGTTGTACAATGAGCAAGCTTTCAATAAATTAAACATTGTAGACATTACTGGTCATTACTTATTCTTAAGAATTCCATTTAAGGATAGGCCCCTTGCGAACATCTCATGGCCTCTACTTTTGCCTTCACATTTCAGAGAGCCTACATTAATATTAGATTCACAATTAATATTTTATTGCGAATATGCATGTTTTGTAGAAGAAACGTGTTCGAGTTGTTATATTATGTGCTTAGTTCACCAAAATGTCTTGAGAGGTTTTTTTTGCATTAATCTAAAACTACAATGCTTTTTTCTTGGTATATCCACAAGGGATGCTTATGAGATAACGTGTGGTTTTTAATAGCTTTATACAACAGTTTCATCGGTTCAAATTGCTTATGGCATTTATCTATACGTTCCCCATATAAAGTGTATACAATATGGACATCACAAGAGTATACCTTTTGTTCTTGTGTAAATCATTTAAATTAGAAGGGTTAGGAACATCACAGGATTCCAATTGTCAGTAAATAAAATATAAAGAAAAAAATAATGTTTACTTTGGCAAACCATCATCATGACAAACATGCAACTTTATTTTTAAATAAAGATGATGGAATGCATTAAAAAGGCAATAGAATTGTCTACAAATGCATCGCTCTAAAACACAGTTTGTGCATTGCTGCCTGTGGTAAGAAAGGTGGCTTCAATTAATCCTGTGAGCACTCACCCATACACTTAACATAATTGGGTCCCATCTGTTTTCATGTTAAGCAATCGGTGCTGATGCGTAGAAGTTGTGGGCCGGAACTGTGGGCCGGTTATGTGAGTCAGGTGAGAGCCTTCATTCTTTGCAAACAGGGAGAGAAGATTGGAATGTTTTTTGGAAATCTTACGTCTATACATGGGTTAAAGAAAGTTAAAGAGGTAAGAACCTTTAATGTCAATGGAAGTACTACATTGCATGTAGTTCTCTAGAAAGGCTCTACTTGGGTTTAAGCTATCAGTACGATCAGATAGGTGCCATCTGTCCAGCAAGGAAAGCCCACATCCTTGCTTGTCTGCCCCTGGAATTGTTTAAAAGGGATAGCCATGTCAAACACAATGAAGGCTACACGTTCCTCGTGAATTCAATGCAAATCTGCTGACTATAAACAATACACATTCTGCAATGCAAATCACAGCACATTGTTTATATTTTTAGTACACTGGATGAAGGCATGCTTAATCGGAAGTGTCACTGTTATACACTACAAGTCAACTTTGCGTTGACCTTTCCTGCACGAATCTTCCAACCAGTCTAAGTAAATCATGTGTGTGTGTATATACATACAGTTGACGATATACTCAAATGGTATTGTACAGTACTTCATATATAGCTTCTAACAGCCTTCCTAATAACATGAGCACTAAAATCAAGACACGATTCCATACCCAGGTATAATCAGAAGCCATACTCTTTGGTTCTTTCGGTATAGTCGCGTAGATGAAAAAAAAACAATAGGTTATTTTTAAAAATTTTATTATTATTTTTAGTTTTTAATTTTCATCTAGGTGACTATACTGAAAGAACCAAAGAGTATGGATCCTTGCAGTCACGAAAACGTCAAGTCTAGAATCAGAAGCCATTTTAACAACAAAAAAACGCAGGCAGTAAGGCCATGAGTTTTTGACTGAACAATTCTGCTAGACCACGGAATTGCTGCTGTATAAAGATCCCCACTGAGCCCACAGAACACCTAAGGTAAAACTAATTTAAAAAATGTTGAGTGCAGCCTTGCTCTCAGCTTTTGCTCTCTATACACGGCAATAAAAGACTGAAGGACGCATGCACAGGAGCCAAGATAACGTGCTTCCAGTCACAGAGCGGCCCACGCGATTCAAAGTTGTGCGAGTTGATAATGGCAGCAGTACAAGGGATCCCAGGCAGTGGCGGCGTAGGGATGTTCTTTCTTTAACAATTTTTTTGTCAATTTACAAGTAAAAATGTGTATGGATTAATAATTATTAAAGCATTTCCGACTTTCCTGTGATCAAACACTGGTGCGATATAGGGATTATTGTACACTGAGAGTTAGTATGTATATTTAGAAGTAATTTACCAATAACAAAAAAAAACTGTTTGGGGTCAAATCAGCCCATCATCTGGCTGGGTTGCAGAGGTCAATGGAGGATGGTTTATGGGGATATTAGCAACAACCAAACATATATTGAATAACAAAGACTGTCAAAGACAGGTACTGCCAAGTTCCTTTCAACAAGAACAGAATGTACTGCTTTTCTAAAATATGCATAGTAGCCTCAATTAGGTTAGTTTCAAAGGGTTAATGGAGTGCATACTATTTATGGTGTTTCACACAGTGAAAACACACACGTTCGTTCAAACAGACAAGAGAAGCACTCCACTGCAACCAGTGCATACACAGTTCAAGGGAGTTCAAAAACAATACGGTATTTTGTCAAGTAACCAAGCAATTGTTTATGTTTGGGAGTAATTAATTAAACAATAATAACTGCCAACTAAACTGCTTGGTCCGTGTAGAGTCTTTAAACTGCAGTGTTTATGAAATTATCGCGTTGAGTAAAGGAAGAGAAAGAACTGCCACATCGTCTTTGAGCATGCTTCATGGGAATTGTTTAAAATTCGAGTAAAATGTCACTGTTAATTGTCTGGGACAGTTGGCCTATTGTTGCCCAGGATACCAACACAACACACAGGAATCACCACACTAAATTCATAAAAACAAAGCAGCTTTGTGTTCATTGATGTCGAACAACACCGTGCTGGTAACTGGATATGTGTTGTATTATTATATGCTTGCAAAATACATGCAAACTCATGGCTATGCCACTCTTGAAACTTGCTTAAACAATATTTGGAAATACAATTTCTTAATGTGCTTCATTTTCACTTATTTTGCATTGAGCATTACAAATTTAACCAAAATATTCTGACAGTACCTTAATCTGGCTGTTTGTTTCATTGCCGTATCAATGACTTTGCAGGTGCCCGAGTCCATCTGATACAAACACCTTAACAGTGGAACCTTAGTTCCAAAGGTGCCTTTTTCTGGCTCCGAGGGTCATGCAAACAGAACTCTTAAAATCCTAAAGATACCAAATATGACTTTCTGAGCAACAGAATAAACCCTAGATATTATGTTTACCAGGCCAATATTGTGTGGTACTGTTAATTTGGTATATACCCAGCTCCTGTAAATGCCCAGTTAAAAAAAAATCTACTCATCATGGACAAATACACTGTTCACACATGTATCTCTCTACTACTGACATATCCTTAATTCCCACTCACTTGTTATTCAGAGCCAGTCCTATTGTCATCACAAACATGTCCATGTTCTGACTGCAACTGTCGCCATGATTCATACAGTTGTCAGTATACTGCAATTTCACTCTTCGATACGTAACTTTTTGTTTTTACACTGTAAGCACAAATAACATCAACAGTTCGCTGTTCATCCAATGTGCAGTTGTGCAAGGGCACTGCCAAAATGTATGTGATATATCTGCCATCAGGTGGAAAAATCTGGAACAAAAATATTGCACAAGAGTACCAAGGTTATGCTCCATGAACGATGCAATTTTTAGCTAAATCAAACCGAAATTGGTAATCAGGATGTCACATGGGTTGACAGAAAATTAAATATGTGGATACTGAGAATTTGCTATGACATCACACATTTCTATAAAAAAAAGGCATGCGACGAAGTCAATAATTAGACAAATAATCCAGCGAAAACACTATCTTAAAGCCAATTTAATTTCAATATCATGAAAGAAAATAGTTTCACAATATAGCACTGTTATTATTCGGTTTCATAAAAAAGCCATATTGTAACTCACGTAATTTTTTGTTGAACATAAACATCCCAGTTGATGCTGCAGACATTTTTTCCTGCTCGTAAATAACTTGATGGCATTATGCCGTGGTGCAATGGTTATACCAATGGACTTGCAATTCAGAGGTAGACCGGTCGATTCGATCTTCCTGTGCAGAAGCTAAAACAACGGAGCAAGTTTCTTAAATCCCCCCAACCTCTATCCACCAAGAAATATAAATGGGTACATCAGTCGGTTTATCAGCAGGTCACGTAGTTGGGTACTCCGACTTCATCCAAGATGTCTGGCCAGCATGGAAGAGAAGGCCAGAGCCTCTAAACAAATCTCGAGAGCTCCCTCCAGTGGAGACACATCCATCCATCAAGTGGTGTGAGCAAGTAATTGCAGGACTTCAGTTACCTTTACGTAATTAACTCAACAAGGTTCAACTACTGCACTGTATTTTGATTACATAATGTGTTGATCAACAGTGCTACCGCTTTGATAAACTGTTTTGGCTGTAGAGCAGTGAAGTATGCATACGAATAATATAAGTCAACCAAAACCTATGCAACTGTACCGATTTGAACCCTCAGAATCTGAAAATTTGACAAGCCAATAAACCAAAACAGACCAGATGACAATGTTCATTCACATTAAAATTAAAATTATTGGATATAATTCTGTAATGCATGATATTGAACAGACAAAAGCACAACCACAATAGAAGTACGCTGTCGTCTGTAGGCATGCATTTAAATAATGTATTATTTGATTATTCGCTTCCACGCAGCACTAAGACGGTAGCTATCCGAACGGCTAAAGTTATTTTGATTTCTTTCAATTAGTGCTGCGTGGAAGTGAATTATCAAATAATACATTATTTAAATGCATGCCTACAAACGGCAGCGTACTTCAATAAGGATTACCGTTGGTAGAGCTATTTTAATAAACACAATAGACAGGAAGGACAAGTTCAAAGGGCTCGCATAATGCACATGCATAATGAACGTTGCCTCAGTAATCCATCCCCCCCCCCCCCCACATTGTGCAAGAGCGCAGAAAGGGTGGTCAACACATCTACGCCTCTATATAAGGAACGAAACAGTAAGACTTCTCCACAAATCTGGCTGTTGCCTGATGAAGCTAGTGGTAATTACTGGCGAAACGTTGTACTCAGTTTGTAAATGTTGTGGCTTGGCTCTCCAACACACAGGTGTGCTGTACTAGTGACGAATTGCCATGTTCTGTTTACATGACAACCCTTACTAGTTGACTGTGTTGGGTGGTGGCGGGTTTCAACGACACATTTATATATTTACGCAATCTAACCCAAAAACCTCTATTAGGGATGATATTGGTCGCGAAAGCCTACGTGTTAAACTGACAAAAGCACAATATGTACATTAAATCTGAGAACAAAATAATATAAAACCAAGTAGAAATAAAACACTGAAAGCAAAACTAGACATGAAAAAATTGCATAACACACCCACATTAAAAAGTGGGCATTGCTCAGTAGGCCATGATGATGCACACTATAAATTAGCGTCATATTACACCATACAGTTCTAAACATAGCAAATGCAAAGTGGGGTATTGCCATGGAGAAAGCGACTGTTATACAACCCAGGAAAATTGTCATTAATTCATTTATGGACACCTATTTAGCTCCAGTGCTGTACAAAGCATTATTTAACAATGACATGCTTACAATGAAAAGGGCATTTTAAATGAGTAACAGAAAAATTAAATCGTGCAATAATCAATTCTGAGGCAACATTAGTTTTAATAAGTGTTTGCTGTCCCATACACACTAAAATGTGTTGCTAATTATTTGTCACATAAGACGGTAATGGTGCAATTGCAATGCGTGGTGTAATTTCCTTCTTAATTGTGAACCAATAAAGTTTTGATCTGAGAACGGAATCTACAATATAATTTCTGTCGTGTTGAACATTGTAGAACACACTGTATACTAGAAATCCTGTTATCCAGATATGTAATAAACATACTTCAATCAGAATTGCATTTGTGTTTGCAAAAATACATTTAATAAAAAAACATACTTTAAAGTTAATGTGGATTTCTAAGAATAGTAAAATGAAGCAAGATGTTTTTGGGCGCTAAAAAAAATGCCAAGTGAGAAAAACTGCATTTTAAACATATCGGACCGTAATGCTTAGCCCAAGGTAAATGTCACTTTACAATGTCAGTGGCACAAGGCATGTTCACCAGTGTCAACAACCACACTCATTGTGGGACATCTCCATTTTGGCTTTTAATTGGCCCAATTTCTTATTTACATAAGAGGGTGAATTCGAGTGAATCTTATTTAATTACGAGGCTTATATGAGCCTAAACCTAACAATAGCCTAATTAAGGTTAAATATTTGAATAAACGAGTGCAGCATGTTGTATTTTCCAAGAAGTAACCTTAGAATGTGATTTTCTGCCATATGCTAAATACATTTGAACCCAAATTAGATACATGAGAAAAAACCCGAACATTTATTTACCTTGTGCTCCAATACTCGGGAAAAATATATATTATGTATTGTTTAAGCACTGAATAGAATAAAAACATTAGGAAATTAAAACAGCATGAGGTAAATAATGATGTTGTCCACGTAATGCTTTGCCATAAGTAAATAAATAACTGCAAGTACTCTAATACGATGATAGCGGCTCTCCCACAATGTGCATAAACAGATTTATGCACTTTAGATTTTATATTTTACATTTATGTAAAATGCATTTTTTTGACAAAAAGTGCACATAAGGTCAGAAATGGCTTCTCACTATTCTGACCCATTAAATGTTTCCATGAGTCTTAAAGAGTACCCAGAACAGTGAAGAGCTCAGCCCATCATGTTGCCACAAATTACATATCTTAGTTCCAGTGGTTCAACCTATCTACCCATCATGCAAACTCTGGTCATCGTCACAGCAGCAGCTTTTGGCTAACCATCAAACAAAGCTGGTCACTGTATTACGTGCTTTAAGATGCGCTTCTGCGGCCGTCTGAAACGCTCTTCCTTCCGATGTTAGGAATCCACTGGAGCTATGGACTTTTAAATTTAGATTGAAAACTAATTTCTTTACAAATGATTTTTTTGGATTTAGGTTGTTGTCCTTTCCCACACCTCCAATTCTCATGGCTGGCTGCGCATGATGCGAAATAAGTACAAAATACCCAAAAGCCATCGTCACTCTCACCCACTTTACATACCCAAAGTGGCCTAGAGTCTGGCCAAAACAGGCACTTTAATTGGGAATTCATATAGGTGAGGCTGAGTGGTGGGGAGTGGTGTAAATAAAACATCTATTTAGCTCGTGTATTATTGTGTACCTTGAAAATAGGATGCAGAGAGAAGCTCATTGCAACATATCTGAGGGGACCCTGTACTTCTACAATGAAACATACTTTAACCTTAAATTTGAATCACAAAAAAATGACGATAAAATTACATAAATCTTTGTACGTTAACCTGTCACTGTGGTTGTCGTCTATTCAAACGTGTCATCTGTTTTTCCTTAAATTAGAGGTTTCCACTGCTTGCTTCCCCATACCATGTGGTTTGTGAGGGTTATATAACCATACTTCACACTGCTGGCCAGTGCAGGTTGAAGGTGTTCTACAGGACATCTATGAAAAAGAGCTTCATAGCTCATCGGATTCCGATGAGCTATGAGTAAAATTAAAGAATTTGATTCTGAATTTTTGTTGCACTGCTCATAATATAGCGTATCCCTGAAACAACCAAAGACAACCTGCTATTCATGTTGATCACCAATCCAATATGGAATACAAATAAAACAATACGTACAGTACAAGGCATCAATCTTGGAGCGTCATTTGCTCGGACAATAGCCGTCTTTGGATAATTAATCATTTGAATACACTTTATATATTTTTTTAATTTCTACCTTCTATCAATAATCGAAGGTGATTACGCTTGGGGGAAAAAGTGCGTGCATTTACCTTAACGTGAGATGACAATTTGTATAGTGAATCAACCTTTCCTAACCTCTTTTGAAGAACACGTGGCGAAAACTGGCCCGACCCTCACGGAGCCGTACAATCCAGAACATACCACGCTACGGAGCATACACGCTGCTACCTCGGGGGCTGACGTAGTTTCGCACAGCGTTGTCATTGTTTACCGCATTCCGTGGCCTGCATGCATTAACCATGCAAAGTATAAATGCTGCCAGAGAACTTTTAAATTATTGCGTCCATTTTAAATGTACATTAATTGCAGGCACGGTGCAATGTTTTAAAAAAAAAGTTATTTACAGAGAAAATCTGCGAGAGATTTTTCTTGCCAAGTGTTATTATGCGCTTGTGCTCGATCATGTTTTGGTTTAGTGAATTATGGTCACGGGGGTCACAATAATAGCATGACCGTTTCTGGAGAAGGCATGGATAAATGGGTACCAGAGGTCTTGGCTTGGATCCACCAATTATAACATGGGCTTTCCTTATTGAGCCAAGGGAATGGCAGAACACGGGCATGAAACAAGCACAGAAAGGATAAAGCACACATTTAACTTGTTGTGTAAACAAGCTACTGACCACCAGTACGGGCCAGTGGTACTGTACAAACGTTGACAAGCACCACCACCAAGATATGTGCATAGGCACTGCATGTAAATGATACGTGAGTGATTCCATGAACCGTACAAGTCATTGAACGTGAACTGCACGAAATGAAAATAGATTAAATGTGACATGCCTTTGCCGTATGAATGTTATATGAATTTAAACATTTGACAAGTAGTATTACAAGTTAAAATCAATACCTATTCAGTGGAATTATTATTTTCCATTATGAATAAAAAAGGATTAACAAAAATTAGTCATACAGTGGCAATATAAATTAAAGATAGACATGTAAACAATTCATACGAGCTAATTAGAAAATGTGATTTATAAATTCAAATGGTATAATTTAAATGAACTGTTAATATAAGTGGAAGTGATGTGACAAGTATGGTTTGCTATTCAAGTAAAAAAACAAGCAAGCACGTAATCTTTCAGTACTGTACTAAAAATAATCTGCACTTACTGTATTTACAATAGCTTACAATTTAACACGTAGGCCTTCACGACCAATATCATCCACAGTAAATGTTGTGGCTTGGCTCTCCAACACATTGGTGTGCTGTACAAGTGACGAATTGGCATGTTGTGTTTACGTGACAACCCTTACTAGTTGGCTGTGTCGGGTGGTGGCGGGTTTCAACGACACATTTATATATTTACGCGATCTAACCCAAAAACCTCTATCATGAATAGCCTACAAAACACAATACAGTAATGTTAGCAATAATAACATATGCTGTTTGAACACCACATTTTAAGTTACAGCATGAGCAAATAATTACGATCGAAAAACCAATAGAGAGCCCGTTACCGCATTCTGCAATGGAAATTAAGAAATAGCTGTCATTTAAACTCTTCTCACAATTCTGCACTCGGGAAACTAAACGTAATCTGCTTTGTTATATAATAGATAGAATGGCAATGGCATGTATTTAGGTTTTATTATTATTATATTCTCTAGAGTTTACGTAATATTATGGTTAAATAATTACATTCATAGGAGCACAAATTGAAAAGTGAGAGCAATTTTAAATAAACAGTGTCTCCGTCTTCTGAATTCATTACACCCACCTCTTTAGTTTCGCTATCCATTCTTTCGAACGTTCAATTCAATGTTAATGTGTTACGTGGAAAATCAATTCCGCCAGGTACTCAGCTAGTTTGGTGACAATGGTCCGCAGTCACTAACAACAACAGAGTTACTGCTGGGGTGGACAGGAGCCCAGCCAGCAAGCCAGCCAGGACACTCGATGCATAGATTATTTCTTTAATAGAACACGTTTCACTCGCTTTATGCGGATTCGGTTTCATTTCACTCATATGCGGTTATGTGATCGGACGTGGTAAATATTGTTTGTGTATTGTGTGCGCCAATCGGCAAGGTAGCAGTCTCGTGTGGTTTCGCTCTGCGCCTTTTTTTGGAACGCATCTTCCGCATAAAACGAGTGAAGCCTATGCAGTATAATAATTGAAGGCATACTGAATGTTTATTGTGGTTAACAATAAAAGTACAGAATAAGCACTGGAAGACATGCGTTAAATAGTGCATACTATTACTATCAAATTCAATACATTATTGTAGAGTACTGTATTTTTAACTATCTGTGAAATAGTTTATATGTATTATATGTATAATACATAAGCAGTTTTCCATGTCTCACAGTATTAAGATTGGTAACATTACTAAATAAATGTAGAAGTATTTATTTTTATATACAATGTTTACCATGTCCAATAACTAATACAAATAACCTGTGTCGTAGAAATTATGAGTGATCAAATTGCTAAGACAATATATCCATCTCCCCACGTAAAAATGAACAGTAATACATTTTTTTTAACACAAATCAACGGCCCACGGCCTTGTGCATCATTTCAGAGGAATTGACCTAATACAAGTTAAACAGTGTTTTACTGATTGGCCGTGTCGGGTGGTGGAGGGTTACGACACATTTATAAATAACGCGATCTAAACCCAAAAAACGTTGATTATGAACAAGTGAAACAGAAAATATGAAGGGTACGCGTTGCCCGCTCAACTATTTTGTTACTCATATGCTCCACAACAACGCCGATGAGTGTGTGGTAGTATTATATGTTTTGCATCTGAATAGGACCCATGCCCTTGTCTATCATAATTGGCAGTTCACCAGCATTGATTGAAGCAAGCCTGACTTTGCTATTGAGACATTACGTTGCAAGCGGTTCAGTTTGCTTGTATTTAGTCAATGTTGTCGGAATTATGCACTCACAGACAGCCAGTGGGGTCGTTGGGTCGTGTAAAACACTTCAATTCTTCATGTGGAGATATAGAGACATTTTCTTAGGTGTTTTCTTAGGTGTTTTCGGTAAAGTCACGTAGGTAAAACATCAAAATTAATTAAAAAAAAATAAAATAAAGATCACGACGTTTCGGAGGCAATACACTTTACCGAAAACACCTAAGAATATGATTCCTTGCAGTCACGAACGCTTCAAGTCTAGAATATAGAGACCATGTCTACTTTTCTATTCCATTATGTTTCATCGTATGACTACAGCATGTTGTGCTCCATAGGTACTGTAGAGCATTGCCACTGTTTATAAATGTAGTCATCCGTCCGTGTCGTAGTGATTATTTGGCCATACCTCACCACGCCGGTCAGTTGATTAAAGTAGGGACCCATTAACACGATCACTTGGAAGTACAGTACAGAATAGCAATGCATTCTGCCGAATTGCCCTCTGCTGCCCAACCACGTAGCCTCGTAGCCTTGAAAACTTGCTATGCACGGTAGACTCACCATCGCAGCAGTGGACTGACACAGGGCATGCACGTCTGTGTAACACGCACGGCACTGCACGAACAGTGGAGGATCTGTGCTCTATTAGCAACCATAACACAACACTGTACCATATCCACACCGCTGACAGTACACGTACGAAACACGTAGCACGCTGGTTATACGTCAACGGTACCAACGTTAAACACTGCAGCCTCTGCGTAATAGGCAGGGCGACAGCACAGTTAACTTGTCACTACACTCACATTACGTTGCGTATTTTACTGCGCGTAAGAGAATAACAACAACAGCAGCAGCAGAGGCCAAGCGGCGCCTGACCCCCCAGCCCCCTCTGCATCTCCTCACCTCGTCGCTCCTGCTGTGAGTGTTCGCAAGGCACGAGAGCGCCACCAGCGACGCCGCTCTCTGCTCCGCGTGTTGTTTATATATTTTTGATCTCTCTCTGCTCAAGCCTAGCTCGCTGGCTCGCTCCTCACAGCCACTGCGAGCAGCCGCCGTGGTCTCGTAGCCTCAGCCGCCTCCTCCTGCCCGGAGCCGCCATCTCGCCTCTCCCGGCCGGGCCGACAAAAACACCCGGCGTGCATTGCGGCGCGTGGACGCAGCTACTTCCGGCAAAACTCTCGACAATGTTGAGCACGTCCGGTGGCCATGTTTCTAAGGGATTTTAAAATAAATAAAACAAAACATTGACAGTGTTGTGGTACTGGAAATTCCATTGTACGCACGTCGTTTTATTATTATTATATTTAATCGATATTTTGGCACGTAAGAAAATTGTACTATTTATTCTAGTGAGTTCCGGTAGCCATCTTTCTAAGGGACTCAATAGCTGCATTGCATTTGTTGATCGTGCACTTGCAACGCCCCTTTTGATACACGTTTTAACTGTTACATCGACGATCTTGTGACATGCGGGGGAGGGGTGACACTTCATTTATTCATTGACGTAGGGTTCGGTCTCCGATAGAACTGTGGCTCTCCCCTACCTATGATGGCGCTCGTACGGACGCCGCATGGGGTGGCAACGGTGGGGCTGGTGGTGGGGGCTACGGACGCCGTACCCCGCGACGCGATTGGCTTGTTTCAAGCACGTGGTGTCGGGCCCGAATCGGCGCCTACCATTGGTTCACTGTGCGCCCGATTGAAGTCGTCGCGAGGGGCGGGGGGCGGGGGGGCGAGGGGCGGGGGGGCGAGGGGCGGGGGGCGAGGGGCGGGGGGCGAGGGGCGGGGGGCGAGGGGCGGGGGGCGAGGGGCGGGGGGGCGGGGGGCGAGGGGCGGGGGGGCGGGGGGCGAGGGGCGGGGGGCGGGGGGCGAGGGGCGGGGGGCGAGGGGCGGGGGGCGGAGGGTGGGGGCGGGGGGCGGGGGGGCGAGGGGCGAGGGGCGGGGGGCGGGGGGCGAGGGGGCGCGCGCCCGTGCTTAAGCGCGCTAGAAATTCCAATATGAAGCTCCCCTTTCTCACTAACGTCCAAGCGCTGAGCGGAGACGGCTCTAATTGTATTTCGTACAACGAATAAGCAACGCCAGCTCAATCCCGGGTGACCTCGAGTGCCGCAACGCGTGTTTCGTGTCGCGCCGCATAACCTTGTTCGCAATGTCCCCTCACGTTTTGTTTCTACGTGAATAAAAAGTGTCGCTTTAATTTCGCAACCAAAATAGTTAACGTGGAATAAACTATTTGGTGGTGATGCTGCTGCTACGTTGGCAGTAGTTTGAAAAGCACAATAACCAAAACACGCGAACACAGTCACCAATAACAACAGTGTGTGGCCTTAACATGACAAATACCCTAACAGGCAACGTGTCGGAAAATGGTCCTTTTCACAGCACATCAAATGAAGGGCCATTGCCCGAATCGTCGGCTATTATATCTTGTTTTATTTTACCAGGTAAGGCCCACTGGGCTACTTAGCTCTTTTTCAGAAGCCACCGTGGTCACAAATGATGGCTCAACGAAGTGGCTTATCACGTCAAAATGTACAGCAGCCAAATACTCTAAACGTGGAGGGAAAAACCAGAGGACCCAGAGAAAAATCCACACGCCCACGGGGAGAACGTGCAAACTCCAAATACACAGCAGGCGTCAGGGTTGGAATCGAACCCAAGACCCCTCCTGTATACCAGGCGAGGTAGTTAACATCTCGCCAAGGCCACTTATTTACGAAAAAGCAGTTTCATACTCCTTTGTGGTAGTTTAGCTTGAACATATATATAGAACCTTGTTCTGATTTCCCACATACAACATGCTTTAATGGTTTTCCACACCAATATCCAGTTGCATTTAAGCAAATAGAACCAGATGGGATCTTTGGGGTCTCGTCAGCATTGGTCGTGCTTAATTATCAGATGTTATTGGCAAGATAACTCCATATAAAACACTATGCTCTTCGCAATATATCTAGTAATCAATAGTTTGCTAATGGATTTTTTTTATTTTGTAGAGAAAATAATTCTGCTTATATTTCATGCCACCCATAATTCTACATACCAATGTATAATGTATGTGAATGGTATCCATTGAAAATACAGTTTCAGTGTGTTAAATATGCTTCCACATGTTTTAAATAAGCATTTAGGTTGTATTAATATAAGGAACGAAACAGTAAGCCTTCACAAACATGGCTGTCGCCTGATGAAGCTAGTTGTAATTACTGGCGAAACGTCGTACTCAGTTTATAAATGTTGTGGCTTGGCTCTCCAACACACCGGTGTGCTGTGACGAATTGGCACGTTGTGTTTACGTGACAACCCTTACTAGCTAGCTATGTCGGATGGTGGCGGGATTTAACGACACATTTATATATTTACGTGCATCTAACCCAAAAACCTCTATTATGGAAGCAAAGTTACTGTTGTTTCAATTGTCAATGGGTACTTGATGGGCTGGGTTCACGCCCAGATTAAGTTAAACAAAAACGCCAGTATATTTTAAGATGGTAAAACCAACATGTACAGAAATGTTCTTGCTTCTGTAGTGGAATAACGCGCACAGTTCTATGCCATGGGTCAAGTTCCTCGAGCCAATAGACATCCATGATCCCATTATTTAATCAAGTATGGAAACATCTGATACGATTATGACAGTCTATTAGTTTTCCAGCTCTGTTTAACTTTTTCAAATTGTTATTCAAATGCATTTCATAGTCAATGAATGCAAGGCAAAATTTATGTAATCATATTTTTCCATAATCTAATTGGAGGTGGTCGATTGTCGAGAAATCTGTCTTAAATAAAGTTACTACGTGTTTTGGAGGTTAAACACATGGTGAGAAGACTGCCCCACTTTTACATAGCTACCCCACACATCCACAGTGGCCTCACGGAAGTTGTCACTGTTCATCACTCCTCAATGCCCCAGCCTCGTCCTCTGCCAACTACATCCATTACTCACGTTATCCAAATGTATGAAGATTGCATGACAAAAGTAGAAAAATACACACATTCAATTTTAAAAAAAAATGTTTTTAGATGTATTTTTATATTAACTGCAAAAGAGGTGGAATTATACTTGGACAGAAAAAGGAACACATGGGTCAGATAATAGATTTAAGTTTAACATAACAATGTTTAGAAAAGTGGACTTTGGCAGGAAACATGACGATAAGGGATGATGGTCAATATTCTAGACGAATGATGGAGTGGCAAGAGATTGATCAATGAGATCAGTTTTTGTGAAATTGTTGCATTGGTGGACTGAGAATCGCTCTCTGCTTGTTTTTTCCTGCACTACTGTTTTCTATTGAAAACCCGAAAAGAAAAAAAATCACAGTACATGGTTGATGATGATGATTTGTACAAAGTGGATTCCTCTCAGATAATATCACGAGGTCTTTATTCACTTTTAAGCAAACCTCAATTCTCTAGAGATCACAGGGCAGCTATAAGGAGAATTTGCTAGCTCAGTGGAGAGCACAGATTGCTCAGCTATCCAGCCTGATTTAGGACCAATCAAGGTAGCAGATGGCAGATGTTAACACGGGCAGCATTTAGTTGACAAAAGGTGCATTGTGGCTTCTGCTACTTTATAAAATTAACCATACGTGTCTTGTTAAATGGGTTTTTACTGCAGAGCCATCAACCTACTCACAACTTACGCTGTTTCCGTTTCCTGTGGACCTTTCACTGGTTCAGCCCTCATGAAAATCAATAAGGAAGCGTAATTAGTGCAATACTGTAATCAGGCATTGCAAAATAATGTTTACATTTACATCTGAAAAGGCTGCCACAGTGGCAACAAGTTACTTTCCTTGCCAAGAAGCTTTACACGTGTTAACTAACACCCCTGCCTAACCATCCCGTGTCACCTATCACATTAATTCGTTGCTCCCAAAATGTCTCATTACCGCCCACCCACCCCCAATATTCTCTCTACCGCATTTAGTAATTCACGTACACATTGGCCATGATGTGTTGCTTTCTGTTCACTGCACCGTGTGATTGTACTTTATTGTTTTGTTCCATAAAGGTTAAAAAACATTTTCTCTCTGTCCAATCTAAGCCTTAGGCATTTCCACAGAATCCTACGTGTCCTGCCGATGTGACTGGTACAAATAAGAGATTATATGCCACGTGCATGCTCGCACCAATCCCCAGACCTAAATGTAGACTGGGGCTTATGTAACGTGGAAAATTTTACGCTAATGCAGCAGCTGAATATTGGCACAGGGCCAACACCTTTGTCCGATGGGTCACAAGTAAAGCCGCAAGATTTACTCACTGTATCGGGAAAAATGTGAGTTTTTTTATTATTATACACACATATATAATATAGTACCGTATTGCAATGGTTGTGCCGTTGTGCATACATTTTGTACAGCACATCGCCGCAAAACTGCCCGCAGTGTAAATATGTCACGTTTAATCGTGAACAAAAAATATCAACCAATTTTGGTTAACGATTTTGGTGGCCCACCTCACGAAAGGATATAACCTTGCAAATTGTACTGTAGCTTAGCGCCGCGAATTTATTTTGTCTTGGAAAAAAAGGTCACCTTTGGAAACCCTAAAGGCTTTGTGACCGCAGCCGCACAGAAGGCGATGGGTGGTACAGTGGGGCTGAGCCATCTTCTCAGGACAGTTGTCTTGTTTTGGATGTCAACAGCAGATTGTAAGGCAGAGAATGGATTTCTACAACTTAGAATGGAGTAGATGCGACAAAAAATTGTAATCACTGCAATTAAAATTGTGCAATGCGCTGGCGTGAATTAATGAATTTTCTGGGAAATGCACAAAAGTGTGTTGACACATTTGGGGAAAACAAAATTACGTTTTCTCTTTTTGTTGTTGTTGTTGTGTCTCCACAGGGAATAGGCTAGAAAGAAGCCAGGTGGACTGAGACCTCATGTTTCTGAATGAAGTCACTGGACCAGGGGACATATTGACATCGTACTTTCCCCTTGAGATCACCCCGTGTCAGTAGATTGCAGCTCTCTCCATTGTTGACAATTCTGACACAAGAACAACACTGGGCGAGGGAATACAGAATCGAACCTCTCTCAGCATGCGACCAAAACATTATTTTGAGAGCTTGCGTAAGAGTTGGTAGTTGTCAATGTATTTGCCAAATTAAAAAATATCGGTGCCATTTTTTGAGAGGGTAATACAAATTAATTGGACATGTTTTGTGATTTTTTTTTACCTTGTTTTAGGGGTTTTAATATAAAACAATGCAGGTAAAAATAACATAACACGTGGAGCAGAAACAAGATACAAAAAAGACGTTACAGAACACATCAACATAAAAGACGTCATCGGATTATCAAAAATTTTAAATACCTATTTGTACTAAAGTTCAGGACACAGGCACAGCCTTTCTGAACCAAGACATTTGGTAGACTGAGAAGGGTCTTTAACCATACAATTTCATGGGCTTTTCGTTCACTGTAAATATTGTGTCAAATTAAACTATATAATACAAATATGGGACGTAACAATTACAACCAGCTTAACATTATTTTGATTAATTTGTTTTAAGTGTTTTTTTCTAAAATATTTCATTAGTAAATAACACAAATTGACATATATGCTCTGAGAATATCTCACCACAATGAACCCGGTGACCCCAGTGCAATTCACAGCCACAACTGACATCAGTGGAAAGTGATATCTGAATCAGTCCTGCCACCCCTGTTCTTCACCAACCTGCACTGACAGGCGTGATGAAGTATGGTCAAACAATCCCCGCGATCGATACAGCACGAAAGGCCTTCATCCAGAAGTGGATTAACAAACAGCATATTTGTAAATGTGTTCATTGAAAGTAATTCCAGTACTCTATACCTGTTCATTCTATTGCTTTCACACTGACTTCAACTGAAAAGTTCACTTAAGGGGAAAGAGACAGCAAAAAAAAACACATTTGCCTGCAGAAATTCCACTCCACAGATGATGGGAATACCAGGCTTGCCGAGTGCAGTCTTGCGTGACATGGGGCGCATTTGCACAACGGTAAACAAAAAAAACTACAACGTAAACCAATTCAAAACAAATTGTGCTCAGGATCACAATGGTATGGTAAATTTGCTAAAATAAGCACTCTTATTTGCTCCGTGTAAACTAAACTACGCGTAACACTGTTTTATAAGCACAACTATGGGTGACATTGTTTTATAAACTAAACTATGGGTGACATTGTTTTATCAGGATTGCTGAGCTCAGGCCCTAAGGTTCAAAACGCCAAGAGGCCTACAAACAAGACAGTGTGAAGATATAATTTATAAGAATAAATACATGTTCGTGCATTGAGCGAGGTTGTAAGAACTTGGGGAAAAGACACGATGGGAAGGAATTCCAAAGTAGAGCAGTGCAAAGGAAATAATCAGCGAGAGAAGTGTTGTTTGTGACCCACAGTGCGGTAGAACACAGTGTGGCTGAAATGAGACAATCTTCACGAACTTGCAACCTGCGATTTTGGCTTTCCGCGAATCACATCTGGAACTCTATACAACTGCATCGAGAGAGAAAGAAAGCGATGAGATAAAGTGATGATGGAGAATATGATGCGAGAAAGTGGTGAGATAAAGTAATGAGATAAAGTAATATTGTTATGTATTTAATAGGTTATTTAAGTATTATGGTTATTCATTCAAAAGATAGGGCTTTTTTAAGGCCAATATTCTCCGCAAAATTTGATATTTACAAGCATCTCTGGAACGTATCCCTTGCGAATAATGAGGGAATATTGTACTGTAGTTCTCAACATGAATGGAGGAACTAATGAGTGCAGCTTCAAGGGGAAAGTAGACACGGTAGTAACGATAAAAGAGTGATACACTGTGGAGGTGGCTTAGCATCAATGACAGAGTGACGAGCTGGATCATCTCTCAAACTGATGGCTTTGCGATGATTTTTTTTATCAATCAGTGAGGACATAACAGTGCTCCACCCTAGATATGACAACAATATTTTAACTTGCACACATTGCGAGGAGTTAATGAAAGAAGAGTAGTTTAGAGGCACAATCTTGGTTAATTTTGAATTCTTTAAAAATGTATTTGCTTCAGACATAGTAGTGTTTAATAGTTGGAGGATCATAGCACCTGGGGAGGGCGGGGGGGCATTACTTTAATTTCTGCCAACTCAACAATGTGAGATGACCTGTCTAGCGAATAAGAGGAGCTGTCAAAAAGATGTGGAAAACGAGACGTGAAAAATCAGTGCAGCTTTTGTTAGCTCATTTTAAATCCCGTATCATCATGATACAGAATTACATACAATGCTATTGTTATTTCACTTTTGTACCCCGGAAAGCCTCGTGGCTTCCACGTGGGTCTTTCCCGGTTTTCGACGTCGAAATTTGCCAGTCATTTTTCCAAAATGTAACAAATTTAGTCCATGACGCCAAAACACAATAGCTTTTTGAGATGTTAACATCCACTGTCAAGTGGACGGTGTGCATATTTATGGTTCATACACCTGCAGGGTTAATTAGGGCAGCCACTGGATTTTAACCGTAGACCTCTGCTGCAAGTGGCAAATGCCCTACCACTAGACCATGTGGAATACAATATCAACACCATAATTTAAAGCTCAAGGTACACATACCACGCAAACTGGGCACATCAACAGTGATTGACTTTGTCTACCAAATAGCTTTCCCCTCTGTCTCCTTAATTAGCCAAGCGAGTAATATTATTACCTATCTTACCAGTAATTGGCATCATACCGTGACTTTTTCATCAACTAATGCTGTGTGCCCCAGAGTCTATTGCTGTGTGAAATAGTGCTTTGGAGGAACAGCAGGTTAAAACAATTTAGACTACTATTGTCAAACTCCAAACAGAAATGTATGTTGATGCACCGTCTGCTAGCCTAGGTAAGCAAGCTTCTAACTGTAATTGTGTATAAACACGTTCAGTGTGAGTTGGTGAAAGGAGCACATTTTCTCTCGCCTCTTGTTGAGTACCTTGACTGGTATGGGTGCCCCTATCCACTATAGCTACTCAGGTCTACAGCTGTCATCCAGCTTCTTCGCTCCTGTTGAAGAATGCACAACAACAGTAATTTTCGTCCTGAAAAAAAGATACAGGAAACAATAGATATGCAGACTATGTCTACATGTTTCTGTCTTTCCATATTAAAGTACTGTATATGTATTTTTTCACAAACCATCGGCCTCACGACCTTTGCATTGCACAAATTCAACATTATTTATTCATGAAAAGCATGCTCTGTATGCGTTTCTACATACAGGGTCTCTCAACACCAGAGTCTGTTGAAGAATGATGATGATAAACACGTTCGTTCAGTTTGCTTCACAACTGCCGTTCACAAACAGGTGTGCCAGGTCCCAAGGCTATTGTATGTGTAGTGAGTTCTTGGAGACCACTTGTAGAGGCAACGCGTTTATTTATAACGCACAACAGCAACAGTCCACAGCCGTCACTCAGGCAACAGTTCCTGCCTTCACTCAGGCAACAGCCCTTCCCTGATACAGCCTAGGAACACAGCCTCCGGCTAACATGCCTAACACCGGCTACTCTCTCAGGTCCTCCGGCTACGAGGGGAGGCTATCTGACCCGACCCAGCCACGGTACGGGTCCCGACCACTGGCTTTCTCGGACCCAGCCCTTACAAGGACGTCAGGCCGGGAGTCCCATGGTCTCACCACTGGCTCACAGAGCCCCGGCCCTTACAAGGACAGCGGGGCTAGAGGTCCCAGGGTCCTAGACTGGCTGGTCTTCTGGCTTCTGTCTTGGACTGGCCCCAAACCTGTTGAGAGGTCCGGCTTTTATACACCTCCCCGTTGTGTCAGCCTCTGGCCACGCCTCTCTTCCAGAGAGTTCCAGGAGAGGGGGGGGGGTCCCGGGGGATCCTAGGGCACCCCGCAGCCCCCTCCTGCTTTTGGGCTGGGGAATGAAGTGACCCCCCTGCCGGTACGAGGTACTGCCCCTGATGGGCCCTGTCTGCCATTGCAGGTAAGTTCAGCCCATCTACAGCGCTACATATGTACTGTGTACACCTCATTATTAGCATTAATATTATCCAACGGCATGACATCGCATGCGAAGCGTACACATTACGCATTCTGTTACTCTAAATGCGCAATTATTGGCTGTGAGATGGGTAGATTTATGGATGAGGAAAAAGAGTGGCGCCTGTTCCATGTGGTCATCCAGGTGAACAATTATATAACACCACTGATGTGTTGGAGTCGTAATTGTTGCTACTTTATATGGAGGATTCGGCCAGCTGGAAAGTTGCGACTTAAAATCCTGGTTGGGGGTTGACTCATCACTCAGCCGATCTTCCGTTCGCGGTCGAGTACCGATTGAGTGCCCCTTTTTGGGGAAATCAACAGTGGTTGTCCGATGGAAATATATACTCCTCTGCCATAGTAATTTGGACTTTCCACCATTGCCTGAGGTGCTGTGAACAGGAGATGGGCACCGCCTCAATGCGCATTTGAACAGGAAATCACTTTCTATTAGAACACCCACAGTACGGATTAATCTATAAACTGTACGTTACAACAATCTAGGGCATATTATGAGAAGAACAATATCTCATAATGTACTAGGAAAGTGGAGCAATACATGTAAATGCATTGTCTTGAGTGATGTATTAATTATTATGCAACTAACACAAATGTGACTTAATGGGATGGAAAGACTTACAGAGTTCCCAGCTAAATCCAATTAAAGACAATCCCGGAAAAAAAACAGGGCACTGTGTGTGGTACAATGCAATGAGTGCTGAAATACATCACTGCGCGCATCTACGAACATCACGGGGCAATCGTCCAAAGAAAGAAACCACATTTATTTGGAGATAATTGCTAACACAATCAGGCAGTGACAAACTGTATGCGTGCACCTGATTTAAAAAGGTGCAAAAGGAAGTTTTTAAATCCTTTATATTAAGTTCGCTTGCTTGCGTGCTTGCGTGCTTGCGTGCTTGCTTGCTTGCTTATGACCGTGCAAACCTTTCGGTCGTTTTTTAACCCACTTCCCGTGATCCAATCGAGCTGACATTTTGCACACAGACTCGTTGTGCGAGACAATTAATGTTTGTGAAAAAAAATCCAAAATTTTACACTGTTTAGGGAAAACAAATTAAATATTTAATTACCAATTGTTTAATACTGCAGACAATCATCTGACCCATAGGTGGCAGCCATCTCAAGCCAGAGGACGAGAGGACTCTAGCCGCCACGCATATAAAGGATTTAGAGTGAAAAACTTTGTTTTTACGGGTTATACTTATTTTCTTCTAACTCGCCCCCGAAGGAGCAGCCGTGATCGGAGGAAGTTGGTGCTGCTCTCGCAAATGAAAGGACCCAGTTGCATTTGTGCTGTTGACGCAGCAGGAGGCAATGGGCCCTCAACTCATACGACGGAAATGCAAATAATGGCAGTGTGCTCACTGTGAGAAATCATTCAAATTGTACTTTTTTGCAGGCATATATGCCTGAATTTTGCAGTGAGCCATTGCATTAATGTGGGCCATGTTCGTTTGGACGATTGTTATTTTCAAAAGGCTTATTGGAGTTGATTGGTTTCCAGGAACTGCTAACCTTCAAAAGTCAAATGTGTGACATTTCGCGCCTCCAAGCTGCACATGCGCTCCCCCTAAGGATGCGTGGAGAGCAGAGAAATAAGGCGTGAAATGGAGCACTCTTTGAGTTTTTTTATTAAACCAAGTTTGATTGAAAGTAGGTCGTAGTACACGCATACATCTGTACACATGCATTATCGGCGTACGTGTTCTCGCTGGGGCCACCCATCCCAAGGAACGGTCAAGTCCAACTTGCGTAATCGAAATGTGACAGACAATTAAAATAAAAGTTAATGTTGCAGCCCTGCAATTATCTACTCATGCCACTGCTGGAGGAAGGGTCCTTCGCTAAAGGGAGCTTAAAGAGCCAGCCGCCAAACAGGGTATTTGGCCTACACTTCAACTCTGGCTAATCGTTTTGGAGTAATATGTTACTATACGGTGTGTGATATTGCGTTGGTGTGGGGGGGGGGAGCTAGGCACACTGTGCTTTCCATCAGCCAGCCTTGGTTAGATTTCTTGCCAAAGTTGACATCCGTGGAGAGTGATGTTCAAACCTGCCATGCACAACAATTCCTAACCGATTCACCTACCTGCCCTGAGCAGCGTGGTGAAGTATAAACAAACAAGACGGATATGCCGTGGGGGATGACTTTATTCAGCAATTCATTGACAAAGGTGAATGAGGTTAATTATTATACGTGACACAGTGAACAGAAATAATAATCACACCCATAATCATTGTTCAAGCCACGTCATACACCATTAACTGTGCTCCATTCACTGCTGGATGAAGGCCTGCCATGTGCTGTATCCAAAACATACTTTTAAATTATGACTGGTGTCAGCTGTTTGGACACACAATTCTACTTTTGGAAATTAGGTATTTTTAAATTAATGAGTTTTTCATTAACCATTAGAATGAAGAATATATAAATTACATTTGGCCATCCTTGCAGATACTGTAAAACATGCAGATAGCTGATGACAGAGGCACGCGATTCCCACGAGGTGGGACTAAGCATTCTCCACCTACATGTATTATTTAGGGCAGGGGTCGGGAACCTTTTTTGACTGGGAGAGCCATAAAAGCCAAATATTTCTAAATATATTTCATTGAGAGCCATATAGTATTTTTAACGTATAATAAATTAAATACGTCTTACTTTTAATGCGACTTCTGGTGCTGCGTGGTTTTGCTGATGGCCTTGTAGTCTGGTTCAAAACGTGGTGAGGTTGAGCTTCGTGCAGGCGTGACCCGTGAAATTTATCTTCAAAACTAATTTCTGTTTACTTTCAAATGACACAGTATTATTAAGCAATATCACAAGTATTTTAAAATTAGTTCCAAACTGATTTTTTTTTATTTTTTCAACTCAAAAATTGCCTGGGAGCCATATGCCGTCACCGGAAGAGCCATATATGGCTCGCGAGCCATAGGTTCCCGACCGCTGCTTTAGTGTATTCTTCCTCACAATACAATATACTGTTTAAAAAAATTACCTGTGCAGCACTAGAGCGGTGGTGAAATGTCACTCGCTAGACAGCGATTTATCAAGTCTGGGACGTATGCTGTGACACTAAATGGTTTCATTAATTGGGATTGTATTAGCAGTCGGAGCAGGCTGGGTGGCTTGGCACTACAGCGAGTCACTCACAATCGGACAGTTGCGAGTCTGTACCCTGGCTGGTACTGACTCGCCCCCCTCTACATTGTGGGGTTATAAATAGACAACTATTTTGTGGACTCACCCTACCGTAGGAATGAGGAATTTCCACCACTGGCTCGGGCTTGTAAATCGGGGTTGGGTGGATCACCGCTCGATAGCCCAATTTGAGCAAGGCATCACCTTTACAGCAATATATGAAGTCCTAGTTTTATGTCGTGACATTAAGTGGTTCCACTAAGTGGCGTTTGACTTAAAAATGTTGGAGGAGGAATAACTTCCATGCTAATTAATCAGATAAATAATACTCTTTGTTTTGTTCGGTAAAGTCACGTAGGTAAAACAATCAATAAAATAAAATAAATGAAAACTTAATTAAATCACGACGTTTCGGAGGCAACACAAGCTTCCTTCATCAGGTGTAAAAAAGGCACAGCAAAATAACTGTAGCGAGAGTTATTTGTGATGAGACATTGTCATATAGGGTAAGAGGAGGAGGAGGAGCCAAAGAGTATGAATCCTTGCAGTCACGAAAGCTTCAAATCTACAGATAAATAATGTAAATCGTCACCGTTATCCGCTACACAGTCGCCAGGATGTTCAGTCGTGGAGGCACTGACGGTGTGTTCTTACAGCTGTTCAAGACTGCCACCATGCGGACAAGAGCACGCATTGCACACTCATCCAAACCGTTATAACAAGCCATTGAAACACTCCCCGTATTGCATTAGCACGGAGCACAATCAGTGTACAAGTCACCAGCAATTAAATAGCAAATCTGTCCACAGAGGCACATTCTATCCACACCGGCGACATTAAGGCTTTTACTGAAAAATATGCATCGTACAATATTGCATTCGTTTTCCCATAATGGTATTAGTTAACAAGATATTACATATTTTAATAAGGACCACAGCACACAGGGACTGTAAAGTCCTCAATAGCAAATGAGCTACACGTGCACTCGAGACATGCCAGGGCACAAGAGAGCACTTACTTATGGTTGTGCTGATGCTCAACAAATATTTTACGTAATTTTACGAATATTGCGGTTGTTAGGATTACTAAATCAAAGCCCTGCTCTGGGATTGCAGTGAAGGTACGCGAGCGCTGCAGTGTTCCCATCGCAGTAATGTAGATTATTGTGGTGTACACTCCACGGGCAGCGGGTCGGGTGGCGTGGGAGGAGATTGTGGAGAGAAGAATTGGTTTATTTATTCGATCACATTGGATATTTCTCATTGCGCGAAATGCTGTCTCCATCATTTGAGCTGCCTTCAAAAGTGCATGGCATCTCAAGGTATTTCAAACACTGTGCACAACAAGGACTTTAGAGGCACTCTGCCCATCTATATGTACTGTTGAGTGGCCAATTTCATATATAATTCAGTACTGCAGTGCCTGTAAGACCATCCCTAGGCTCCATTTAGGCCAGACAAGAGTGATCTGAAGCAGCCTGCATTTTTCCCATTTTCAATTCCCCATGCAATATACGTCCAATAAGCAGAGTCTGAACTCCTCAGGTACAAATGTAGAAACTTATCAGTAATCCCGAATGGCAATTCCTGTTGTTGAAGATTTTTAAGACACATGATGATGTTGACGATGAGATTGGGAATGCAATCCTGTTCTGAGTTTATAGTTGCAGTGCTAATGGTGAGTGTGGTTTTGCTGCTGCTGATATTGTTCATGATTGTAACACTGCATACATTTTATATGGGTTCTTCTGATTAAATGTCATCATTAACATATTTTATCCCTGCACACTTATTGCAATGCCTCAAGAGGTCTTCAAATCAAACTTTGCGACAGTATTACATCCACTTGCACTCCTTCCTAAGATTTTAAATTCTCACAGTTTAAAAACAGAGCACATGCAGTAAACCTTTCAGATTTGATGGATGTCCTTCACATTAACTTTGCAGTGAAACAGAATCACAAACATTCCTTTTAAATTAGTCTTGTGATAAAATGCAAGCCATTTTATTTCAAAAGAGAACACATTCTAAATGTCTCCATGTGCACACGCGTATCATAACATAGTTAGCAGAGTAATTACATAATTTCAGTGACAATGTGGAACACATGGGATGGAGCTGCAATGCAGTTGATAGCGCAATGTGCTCTGTGCCCAGAAACCCGAGATCGATCGCAGGCCACGTGTCAGTCGTGGGGTTTGGTTGACCGTACCTCACCATGTTCTTTGGTGAAGGTTGTTGGGGGGGGGGGGGGGTAGAACCAGGACTGGTTCAGATGTCACTGCCTACTGACACCAGTCCTGGTTGGGATTCAAACGGCTGCTCCACCTGCCATTACATTAAAAATACAGTCGTAGAATAACATTCACGATTTTCGCATCGTATAAAACATCTCATAATTACACGGTGGATAAACTATTATGATTACAACTCAAGTAATAGCATACTTAAATGCATTTCAAATATGACTGTTTTAAGTTCACCGCACACCCGGTTTACTTTCACAACAGTTACAGCATGCACAATTGACCTCTCATTTATCAACATTTGAAACGCACTCTGAAATTGTTAATGAGTTATCTAATATATAACACATTTGTAAACCGTTTATATATCTTTTACCATTACTAAGTTTGACATTCTTCATGAAAAAAAAATCCACAGGCAGCGCATTTGTATTATATTCGTGCCTTGCTTCTGATAAACATTTATCACATTGAAACCTCTGTGAAATTGAGCGATGCATATGAACACCATTGTTAGGCTGCTGCTGATGTTGATGAGTTATTATCGCTTACAGCTGGATACAGTCATAAGGTCACATTTTTATCCGCAATAAAAATGCAATAAAGTCAGTATCCCTACATTTTTTTCCATTATGTAAAAATGAAGACTGTCCATCAATAGAAAAATAAATTGTGCTTTTTTTATTTTACGAGTAAGTTTTAACAATGTAACATGAGTAAAGTGAATCATATGCATTATTACAGACAGCAATTTGACAAGAAGGCTTTGTTCAAAATTACCACATATCTCACTAAGGAATATTGTAAAAAAAACACTAATAAACACAATAATAGTACATTATTTCTTTACTTAAATGTTTAAATTACTGATACTTTAATGACTTGTACTTTTTCTATTGTTAGACAAAAATTGTAACGCTGCTTTGAAATATTACATGTTAAAATCAAAACGGTGTAATGGATACCATTATCCATTTGTTATTAATAAACGATGTGTTGTTGTAAGGATGGTTGAGAAACACAATAGTAATGCAAAGTGCCTAATATAAAAAAGTGTACAATTCCATGCATGTTTTTACATTTCGGGTCACATTTATGATCGTCTACATATTTTTTATCCTAAGAATAACACTACAATATATTGTTTTAGCGCTTTGCCAATCCGCTGCTTATAAAGGCCTCCTCCTATATGTCAGTAATGGGGATCACGTGACCATACCTCGCTATGGTGGCCAGTTGACGAGGTGCAGGCCCCAGCATGGGTTCAGATATCACTCATCACTTGTGTTTGCCTTGGCCGAAAATCAAACTCAAGTTTTCAGGTTCATAGGTCATGCGCCACTGCTGCTCCCACTCGAGACTGGAATTGATACATGTGCTAGTGGTTCAGTGCACTCGCATATACTGCATCAGCATCGCATTTTAAAAATCAAAATCTGCTGACACAATGGCTCGTCATATAGAATCTCGCATTTTCTGGTGCATTACAAAACACAGAACGGACAGTTCACATATGAAACTTTAATCACCCAAATGTTGCAGTTAAAGCATTTCTTTCTGGATCTGTGTTAAGTTTGAACGTGCACGCGGCATGAGATACACTCATTCAAATGTGGGAAATGTATGATTACATCTCAAGAGATTATTATATATTCAAGACTAGATATTGTATAGATGCAGTCACCATGATAGCATACGCAATGTAAAATAGCAAAGAACAACACATTCTATAGATCATCTCTCTGTTATGAAGAAGACCCATTGCCCGAAACGTCACCTATTATATATGTCATCTTTAAGACAGTGTTATTGAGAAATGTGTTTACTTTTTGGCTATTTGTGCTTATACACCACTGCCACTGCAGTATCAAAAGGCACGTGTTCAGTTGTCTAAACAACGCATTTCCATGGCGCCGGATGAATATGGGTACCACAAAATCTGCTTTGACGTTGCTGCTAGTACTTTATGTGAGCTGCCTATTATGCCACATGCATCATCAGTTAGAGTGGGAAGCTATGCCCTAGGCATGCAATACTCCAATGTGTCTACTCGGTATGCAAAATAGCAACGATCTCTGCTCACGTAACAAGCTTTGACTACAGCACAAATGTTACTTTATAACCAAAAAGTGTGAGTAAAATAAATAACTGCATGTAATTGCACTTTGTATTACCTTTAGAATTTTAAGTATTCCTTTCAATAATAATACAAACATTCCCTGAACATTTTCGATATAAATAACTCTATAATGGACAATGAAGGCTTCATAAAATCCTCATCAACCAGCCATTACATTTCACTTTCTCAGCAAAGGTTCGTTGTTTTCAATTATCATGGTTTTGTAACAGAATTATTATTTGTTGTAAATTATCCCTCCCGTACGATCGTACTACTCTCCGCTGACTATAATAACAACAAAACTCTCAGCAAAAAGCAAGTAATGATGTTGGTTCAATTGCTTTCAAGGTCATCAAGGCTTATAGGTCATGCACGTTCGAGGCTGTAAAACCATAAAATTCAGCATATTTCTCTGCAAATAACCTTAGGATTCAATATCACGTGAAAAACTTTTGACGTTAAAAACTCTCTAAAGATAATGCGAGGTAACGCAGTCAAATGATTCATTTGTGCACCCTTTAATGAAGTGAGAGTGATAAAGATCCATTGTTTATCCATAAGCAGGGAAATGTGAATTTGAGACCGTGCAATATAACGTGCACGTGCATGCGCATGTATACACATACACACTTGCGCACACCTTGGAATTCATTGCTAATTCAATGTAACGTCATTGGATTTTGTGTGGCTGTCAATCAAAATGCAATATAAAAATAATGTCAGGGTGTAAAGGGAAAATAATGCTGGAGTATACGAACACAAGCATTTTGCGGAGGTGAAATGGTGAAACTTGCAATCCAGAGAGCACCTTTTTGATTCGATCTCCCGTCGCGGCAGTTGTACCGGTGGAACCACGTTTCTTAAAACCCTCCTGCCACGATGCTCGCAGGAGTATCAATGTATGCACCACAGTTTGTTGGGCGACCCGGTCATGTGTGTTGTACATCCACCATGGGGAGCGGTGGTGCGAGTTCGAATCCCGCACACGGAAAACACCGGTGACAATTATCTGAACCGGCCATGGACCTCCCTTAGGTCGACTCAGCCTCAAGTACGTACCTGGTGCAGTGTAAACATCGCCACTGGGGAGAGACAAAGGCGGCCAAGCGTGATGCTGGCTCTCCCACACCCCCCTCGTGTGCCGTGCCGGCCTTCATCGGTGCTACTCGCTACCAATACTTGCCCCAACAGTCTGTTCAGGCTATTCGGGGGATCTTTGTCTTTGTGCATCCACCTCTTTGGCCAGCGTGGAGGAATCGGTGAAATTCTTTCTCGAGAATCCATTTAGAGCTCTCTCTCTCTTCTCTCGTCGCCACGGGCGTGATCAAGAAATTGCAGGGCTGCGTCTCTACCTTTTATATATAAACGAAAACGCATGGATTGTTGTACAAGAAAACATACGAATATTAACCTAGAAGAAAGATTTAAAAAAATGGCCATTGGAAATATTGCTGCATAATTCAAACGTTGCCCTTTGTGAAACATTAAGAGACAGTACATTTGTGAAGAATCATCTTATTTGAAAGTAAATTCTGCTCGACGGATTCAAACGTGTTGCATGGTGCCAGTGAGGCAGACAACTGCATCTGGCACCATCTGTTATGCATTTTCACGGTTCTGACGCATCTGTGCCACGGGAATCATGAATAAATCAGTGTTTATGCATACGGGCTCTGGCCCGAAGGGACTGATGTTATTTTAATGTTGGCGGTTCATATAATCAATCAACCCTGGCTTGGGAAATTTGTTCTACAAGTGTCGAGCCCTGTTCGGATAGCGGAATGTCATAGGCTAGCTGTTGTCGCGTGTAACCCACGCGGCGCACTTAGAATCACCGCTGCTTAACCTACAGATGCCGCGTCTTACACACCCTGGGTTTGAGATTGACGGTTGCATAAACATGTGCTTCTGTTTGTAAAGCAAATCTACGTATGTTGTAGGGTGTTGGCGCCTCAGGGAGATACACCGTGATGCGTTGATGAAACAGAATCACGTTGTTACGCCTCGGACCATAATAAGGCACAATTATGCGTGCATTTTACGTTGCACTTTTTGAATAGATGAAGGATTGAGGATTGGTTGATGTATTTCATTTCTGTTTCGACATTTATTATAAATACGTCCTCTCATTTTTATTCAATGCGTGGTCACGCTTCTTTGACGACTTCCACAGTTGTACTATCTGACACGTGGCCTTCACGACCTATGCTATCATTCATAATAGATTTTTGGGTCAGGGCGCGTGAGTACAATGCTAATAAAACATTGGCGGGTTTGTCCACGTGGCAAATGTATGTATTTAGCTGACGGGTGGAGGGGGATGCACGACACACGTTGGCATTGAAGTCACGCGATCTGACCCACACAATAAATTATGAATGATACCATCTGGTAAAATAAAAAAATAGTTAACTTTTATTTTAATCAGTGATTTGCTGACCTTTCCTATACTTTGCACTCCTATCGTGTGTTTTTATTGTTTGCCGTTGTAACTTCCTGATCGACCCCAACTGGACATCTGTGAAAACGAGCTTAATAGCTCATCGGATTCCTCCAGTATAAATAAAGATTCTGATCTGGTCTAGGAGCTTTTTTCTGAGATATCGAGGAGTTTTTTGTGGCTGTAGATACCTGCATAAAATGTTTCCACAAATATTACAATTCCATATCCATCATGTATTATGGTTCAATGTGTCTCCCCAAGGAATGCCATTTTTCCATTGCCAGTCATCCACCTCATATTGACTGCTTTCATGATTGTATCGCTTGCAATGACAAATTACATCATTTTGGGTTTTTTTGTAAAATGACAGACATTTGTCCGTCACATGTTTTGCTTAGAATCTTTATCTCTTTTCATATATCTCCTCTTCCTCAACGATCTCTTGATTATACAGGCAATTATCTGGCAGTTTTCACCTGTAATGCACATATGACATGTATTTAATTTCCTGGGATATATTTTTTCATTGAAAACGTTATTCTGGTATGTGGTCTTACTGCCGCTCAAACTTATAGACTACTTCTGTAATTGTTGAACTATCTTCAGCTGCAACCCATTTGTAACAAATGAGAATATAAAAAACCTATATTGAGGCCATGTATTAGATGCTTAAAAACTGGTTTCGGGCAAGAATTGAGGCCAAGTTAAAATTAATGTGCAGCTGTAATAGAGCAATATTGCTTCTGTGATAAGTGTTTTAAACTTGCAAAGTTGTGAACTTTATATTACATTATGGTAGCTTTGCTAACATTCTAAAACAATTCCAATCTCATGGAAAATGTATGATTTATTCCTACGCATTTTCTATCTACATTTGTGCATAAAACCCAGTCCAATCACTATTAATCTAAAATAAAAAAAAATAGCAGTCATGATGGTAATACACCTGTAATTGTATTAACTTTGTAAAAATTTGCAACCTCATCAAAATGTTGCCGTTTTCCACTTCGCTTCGCTGGATGTAATGAGGCGGGCTGCGTGACTGTGCACTTCAGGATGATGTAAATGCAATGACAAACACTATGCAACACAAACGGAACAATAGCTCTCCCACGTGTTTTCAGATCACGCCGCGCATGTCGTTCAGCTGATGTACGACCATATTCACTGCACATGCTGGGGTGCCTCGTTCAGCACAATCGCGAAAACATACGCAGTAGTACAGATGAATGCACTACTCAAGGTACTAATGTATATTCTTGGGTCTTTCGGTAAAGTCACGTAGATAGGTTCAAAGAAAATAACAAAAAAATAACAAAAAACTACGACGTTTCGATCGCAACGCAAGTGGACGTCTTCAGGAAAAGCCTCTCGTAGATGTTTTATTATTTTCTTTGAACCTATCTACGTGACTTTACCGAAAGACCCAAGAATATGAATTCCTGCAGTCAAGAAAGCTTTAAGTGAGGTACCGATGTAGTTTTCATTCTCTTATTAGCTGATAACAATAACATACATCATTTCCAGCCATTCTCAATCCGCCAATGGATGAAGGCCTCCCCATGCCGTGTTGGTCATGGGGGTTTTTTGTCCATACTTCACCACGCTGGTCATTGCAGGTTGGAGGGGGGGGGGGCACTGGACCGGTTCACTCGCCACAGACGTTAGCTGTGGCCGAGAGTTAAACGCCTCGTATGCTACTGGGTTCATACTGAAGTGCACCGGCCACTGTAACAGCTCCGAATGTTTTCGCTGTACATCAAAGTGACTTCCCGTTCAAATGTGAAATGGGCAGTGCTCATCTCCATTGGTGGCTTAAAGTTGCGGTGGAAATTCACATGGCAGAGGCCAGTCGATCCTTAAGATGACTAAAATTCACTTTTCACGAAGAAATGCTCATTGAATCGGCTGTGGAGGGTGTGTGGACCGTGCAGACTGATTGTTAGGTGGGCACTCTTCCGCAGCATTACTTGGTGAGATGTTATCTCGATCCTGACACCTATAAATTTGGAGTTTGAATCTTCTTCCCGTGGTCGCTGGGATTTTTCTTCGGGTCATCCGGGTTTTCCCTCCACATTTCGAATCAATATATGTTTAGAGTATTTGGCTGCTATACATTTCCACGCGATAAGCCACTTCATTGGGCTATCATTTGTGGCCAGGTCGCTTCTGAAAAAGAGCTATATAGCTCAGTGGGCCTTACCTGGTAAAATAAAATAGTTGTTTAGTTTAAGTATATGATGAGACCAAATGTATTATGTTTGTTTTGGAGCTTAACATGCAACCAACAATCTAGATTTGAAGCTTTCGTGACTGCAGGAATCCATACTCTTTGATTCTTTCGGTAAAGTCACGTAGATATAAAATAAAATAAATCAAGACATTTCGATTGCAACACCAGCAATCATCATCAGGTGGGAAAACCACAGCAAAAAAATATCTTGCTGTGGTTTTCCCATCTGATGATGATTGCATGTGTTGCAATCGAAACTTCGTGATTTATTTTATTTATACCTACCTGACTTTACCGAAAGAACCAACGAGTATGCAACCAACAATAAACGCTGCCCTTCTAACGAATGAATCGCCTGAAATTGTCCGGTGAAACTGTAAAGTGTAACGTAGGGTATACTTTGCTCCCTCCATAAGAAATCGTTCACCATCACCACCACCAGCTTGGTCAATAAACAGTCAGGTTCTATTTTGTTCCTCTATTGCCCCGACCCATGCTTGAAGTCAGCTTCTAACAATTTAAAACACAGGTCGAGTTGGGCAATGGGGAGATGTGTTCGAGTCGAGCGCTAATGCGCACGACTCGTTCCACGTTCCTAAATCGCATAGATCGTTGGTTGATTGAACGTCTGATTGAAATCGATCGTGTACGGAAATGAAAATATAATTTGACAGAGACCTTTTCTTTCGGGAGGGGGGAGGGGGGGTACTCTTTATATATTTATTTTCGCCACTGTGACTAAAACTACGGTTAGCTGCTTCAAAGAGAACTTGAACACAAATGTCTTGAGACGAACTTTTTTTTACGACCGGCAGCTATATAAAAGTTAAACGTAATCAAAGTCAATCCGATGAGCTCTGCAGATAGGGAACTAGTGGCAGTGTGATCTCATTCTTTGCCCGAGGCTCCGTCTAAATCAAATATTCAATATTCAGGTTTGTCGTTAATAAAGGAGCACAAGTGTAGGTTCTGACCTCGTCGCCTTTAATTTACCAACAAAATGTTGTGTGCCCATTGGTGAAGTAGCACATCAGTGAGTGATGGCAAAAAAATCGGATTCCTTGCACTTAATATAAGACAAGAACTGTTTTTGAGACGACATTTTACACATGTAAAGTGTAACTACAGTATCTGTACATCTATACGGTCTAATACTACCCTGGTTTGCAATGTTCCTTCTTGTGAAAGTGGCATTTAATCAATCTCCTTGTCATTAGGGATTTCTGACAGCAATTTAATTTAATATATCAATAAGCGAATTACTGAAATGCACGTTAGATAATAGCATTGCCAATGCATTTGGGGGAAGAAAATCTTTAACATCATATCTCAGTGGTAGTGTACAGCCATCAGAAACTGCTGGTGGCAAGCAGCACGCACAGCAAAAAATGGCATTGACAAACCAATGCAGAGGAATCATTGTGTTTTTTTGTATGCACTGAGGGTCAGCATTAAAAGAAGTATGAAGGATTTCTGCTGATGTCATGCTGCTGCCACGTGCTCTGTCGTTGCTCGCGACATGATTGACCAACTAATCTCTCGTTGCTTCCAGGGGTTGAATGTGAGCCAAAGCACTGTACGTAGCCAACCATGCTAACCATACAAAGTCTCCTGCAGGCTGCGTCTCTGAAAGAAAGCGCCGTTGTCAAAGCCTATGAGAATGACTCAAAAACAAAATGCGATAACGATTCGAGTTAATTTACAGCCCCTCATCGCTCCTCGTTTCGCTGTGGAAAGTTTGCCCAACAGGATTTACCGGGTGCGATTACTGCAATGTTGTTGTTGGCCTCGGTTGCATTCAATCAAGAAAAATTTAACCCGTAAAAACAAAGTTTTTCACTATAAATCCTTTATATGCGTGGCGGCTAGAGTCCTCTCGTCCTCTGGCTTGAGATGGATGCCACCTATGGGTCAGATGATTGCCTGCCACCATTAAGCAATTGGTAATTAACTATAAAACATTTTTCCTAAAAAGTGTAAAATTTTGGGGAAAAAATTTCACGAAAATAAATTGTCACGCACAACGAGTCTGTGTGCAAAATGTCAACTCGATTGGGTCACGGGAAGTGGGTTAAAAAACAACTGAAAGATTTGCACGGTCATAAGCGCGCAACCAAGCAAGCAAGTGAACTTAATATAAATGATTTTAAAAAAGGACGTTCAGACACCTTAGGTTACCATGTATGGTTTACAAAATTGGTAATATCACCATCACGACTACCATCGTCATCGTTTATCATTCATACCGCGCATCCCATGCGATGCATCTCGAGTTGCCGAAAGAAATTCGAGATAATTACTCGGTAAGGAAGTGATTGCCAGATTAAATACAATGCGCTAAACGACAACAATGCATGGTCACCATACACAACAAGTGAGACTGAAACACAATTGAAAAAGTGAAACCATGCCCAAAACCGCTCTTTGTTGTGCTGACTTCGTTTAAACTATTTATGGTAAAATGTTCCACAAATTTTGTCCCTCTCCACACGCCACACGGGGCGTATTTCTCAGTGTTCTAATTCCACTGCCCCGAATCCACGACATTCTGCAAAAGTCGTATACGCATCACATGAACCATGAGCTGTGCGAGTATGTAATGAATGGAAGAACATAACATACACCAAGCCTGGTACAAGTGCTGCGGTGGCATCACTTAGTGGCAAATGGTGTCTGTTGTTGTACTTGCTGGAAGCTCTCACAGAGCATCGAATTCTGTACAGCCGATAACGGGTATTCCATGTTATTTTGTCACTGTTATTAAGCCTGTTCAACGTGCAGCTTTAATTTCAACTGCGATGTTTTTTTCTTCCAAAATTGCAAGTTTTAGACTCTATGCCTTACCTTTGTATGTTGAATTTCTTTCGTACCATACATAACTAACCGTGAGATTCGGAAGTGTGTACAAAAAGCAGTTCTAATGAAATGAGTTTTCATTATAGATGATTTCAAAGTGGAAAGCTCCAGTGGTTTCCTAATATCAGAAGAAAGAGCGTTCCAGACGGCCGCAGAAGCTCATCTGAAAGCGCGTGATGCAGTGACGGTCTTTGTTCCATGGCTAGCCAAAAAAATAACCTGAATCGGTAGATAACAGAACATACAGCGCCATGTCAATCCATTATACTTCACGCTACTTATGTAGTAATCAAACCTGTGATATACGCCGTAAGTACGGTAGTAATCAAACTCAAGATGCTCTAAACGTAATGCAGCAAGCTAGCCATGGCGATGTTTCACTTGTTTTACCAGGTAAGGCCCACTGAGATATGCAGTTTTTTTTCAGAACCGACCTGACCACCAATGATAGCTGAACGAAGTGTCTTATGTGACCGTCTTTGTTCAATGGTGAGCCAAAAGCCACTGCGAGAACCAATAAGCAATAATCAAAACAATTTCTCATCATCAACTTTCTCATAAATGAGTTGAGCAGTTTGCTCTAAAAACTATACTTAAAAAAAAGAGCCATTTTGTATACCGCGGAAAATAAATGCTGTACTCGTGATTGCATTTATCAGATTTTGGCAATTCCAGGGAGATCGTGTGACAATGTGAATTAAACTTTGCACATTACCATCAATTTGCCTTCTAAAGTGGCTGAGTGGTGCTTTTGCAAAATCATTATCATCATGAGTACATTTGGTATTCGGAGCATTCTCAAAGTGCAACGCTATTACAAATATTCTGCATTTGACAGAGTCAGCAGTAGTTTTTCTAAAGAAGGTGAGGATACTATGCATAATCCCAATCGAGTATCTTGCAGCTAAATCTTTACATTTGGCATTTTCCTACGATTACGCCAGCAAACACATGCACTACAGTGCAGTCTGCCATACGTACAGTACATACAAAGGGTGTGCATCTGCTGAGAAATGCTTTCTTAAGATTTCTCCACAGTGCTGTCAGTATTATGAGTGCCGAAGTCAACAAGAGGACATCATTCAACGTGGCAGCCGCCGTATATTGGCATTCAGAAAAAAAGAAACGGGAATCGAAATCTAATCTGGGTAATGGTGACAACGGAGGAACTTGGATGCATTGGTGGGTATAGCACTGATGACTTTACAGTTAATACCCCTTTTCACAAACAACTGACACTACCAACACTTGCTCAATGTCATTACAGCGTACTTTAACAACAAAAACTCACAATCCATCGATAACAATGGTTATTGACGAATGTTTTTGTGTGTTCGTGCTTCTGCACTATTGTCAACGCAGTACGCGTATCACTAAATCATCTGTTTAAGAAAACGTCAAGGTGTAATATTAATAATTTTAACACAATTTGTCCAAATTGCACAATTGGTCGGCAGTGTTTTTCGTTTATCCCTTGGATATAAACAATACGCACCATTCCGTTGTCACGTGCCTTTTTTAAAATATATTTTTTAGTTGTTGAATAAATCATTGGTTTATTTTTGTTAATACACATTTACGTATAGCGTGCAAAATAATCTCTGATTATAACTGCCGTGGAGTCCCCAGTTGCCTCGATGGCGCCTCTGTCTTTTACAATAGAGGGCGTGCGTTGCAGTGCAGGACTGGAAGACGATGTGACGTGGGGAGCCGGCCAGCATCAAGATGTAATTTGTTACCGTCACACAAAGGCTCTGAGCAGTGGATCCGTCAGAGTGTTTGTCACAAAGAGAGACGGAACGTGGATTTCAGGTGACATTCACTGGTACAATCCAGTCAACTCCCCACGAACACTCAAACACAGGCAGTGTCTTCAACTGGAGAGGTATGGGTGAGTAAAATAGAAGCTGATACTTGGGGACGAGGAAAGGAGTCTGGAGGCAGGTTGACACGCGTCATTTCGCTCGCCATCATGCGCTGCCGACTGTTTATTTAAATCTCGATACAGATGCAGAAGGATGCTATCGCAGTGTGATCGTTCACACACCAGGTCGCCGGTTTGATCTCCTGGTGCGGCAATTGAAAAAAAGGAACAAGTTTAACATGGAGGCTTTCACGACCTATATTATCCGTATTCTTTGGGTCTTTCGGTAAAGCCACGTAGATAGAAAAAATAATCAAAATAATAACATAAACAAGATCCAGGTACTCATAATCAACGTTTTTGGGTTTAGATCGCGTTATTTATAAATGCGTCGTAACCCTCCACCACCCGACACGGCCAATCAGTAAAAAAGTGTCACGTTGACAAAAGACTAATTAGTTCACTGCTTTAGTGAACTAACGCGATCTAAACCCAAAAACGTTGATTATGAATAATATTGGTCGCGAAAGCCTACGTGTTAAAGATCCAGGTACGATTGAACACAGTACGTAAAATTCGTGATTTGACCCCTTCTGTGAAGGATGCGATCCCCGACATGCAATACCCCGGTATCTACAAACTAAGCTGTGTCTGCGGCAGCAGTTATATTGGGGAAACTAAGCGACATGTCTCGGACCGGGTCCGTGAACATAAGGCAGATCTGAAACATGGTCGGACCAATACCTCAGCCATGGCTGATCATTATTTTAACGCTGTGGGCACACACGAAATTTATTTTGCCAAGACGAAGATACTCTGCAAACCCACTGGCTATCAACAAAGATTCGTTCATGAAGCCATCCAGATAATTCTACACAGACACAATTTCAACCGAGAAGATGGGTACAAACTGTGCAATCATTGGAAGGACGTTATTAACCAGTTTAGGTCATAACTGGCTGTGATGTTCCTATCCTACCTAGCAGCTATTTTCTCTCTGAGTTAAATTCACTAACACAGTCACCGCTAGCTGTGTTAGTAAATGGCGGCTTGCCATTCTTTTCCAACTCCATGTGGCCACTGCGCTGTCTTACATTGACATGCTAATCTCTCAAAATACAATGGCCACCCCCCACAGCCACATTCACTAACACAGCCACCGTTAGCTATGTTAGTAAATGGCGTCTTGCCATTCTTTTCCACCTCCATGTGGCCACTGCGCTGTCCGAGCTCTCGCCACGCTTCAAATTTCTTACATTGACATGCTAACAGGGGCGGTTTCTTCATTAGGGCGATTGGGCGACGCACCACCAATGTCATTCAACCACAGAGTCACGCTAGCCGTCACTGTGCCTCTGGATATAGTCCAATCAGCGTCATGTCACGTTCTGTGGAGTACCGCCTCTTTTTGGGCGATTTCACTCCGGCTGAGAATCGCCCCGAGTGGCCCCATAGACTTACATTCAAAGATGTTTTTTTTCGAACGGCGGGCGCTGCAATGCATTCTCTATGACTTCCGGGGGGGCTCGCCCTAACGTGCTTACGTCATCATACGTGCTTACGTCATCATACGTAAGCACGTTTCATCCAACAATATAATTTGTCGCCACCTAGTGGAATCTTTAATAAAAGAAACTTGAGTGGATTCTATTAATAGTGAGTATAGAAACAAACAAGGAGATGTATTGTAAGAGTCACTTTATTTTTCATTAATATTAAAGAAGTGAAGTTGCCTTTACATGCTTAAGCTGTTAATGTATCCATTGCATGGGTGGACCTTATCCTTATCAATCATCCAGACATTTGCCCCCCCTGAGAGATTTTGCAGGAGCCGCCACTGCATGCTAATCTCTCCCAATACA
This sequence comes from Lethenteron reissneri, assembly GCF_015708825.2. NCBI lineage: Eukaryota > Metazoa > Chordata > Hyperoartia > Petromyzontiformes > Petromyzontidae > Lethenteron > Lethenteron reissneri. Next base: position 10,415,519 of record NC_083797.1, on the reverse strand, counting down.
ATGGCCACCCCGTACAGATCCATAGTATCTTTCCTACATTAACATTAGCTGCCCCACCCATCTCTAAACCATTTGTAAACAGCTCTTTGAATGGTGTAGACCTACTGCAGGTTACAGAGACCTCTCCTACATTAACATTAGCTGCACCGCCCATCTCTAAATCTTTATAAACAGCCTGCCTTGGCAGATTTCCCACTCTTTTGACACCTGAAGACGATTACTTGTGTTGCGATCGAAACGTTGTGATATTGTTATTCTTTTGATTATTTTTTCTATCTACGTGGCTTTACCAAAAGACCCAAAGAATATGATTTTTTACAGTCACGAAAGCTTTAAGTCTATATTTTACAAAATATAGGTTTTTGGGTTAGATCGCTTAAATATAAATGTGTTGTTAAATCCGCCACCACCCAACACAGCCAATTAGTAAGGTTTGTCATTTAGACAAAATATGCAAATTCGTTACTAGTTCAGCACACCGATGTGTTGGTGCGTACACCCACAACATCTACAATTGGAGTACAAGGCTTCGCAGGTAATCACAACCAGCATCATCAGGCGACAGCCAGAGCATTTAAGACGAAAACAGGAGGAATTCTTCATAACTGAACGCGATCTAACCCAAAAACCTCTGTCATGGGCAATGGTACAAGTTTATTAAATGCCCCTCGCCTCTGTCCACCCAGCAGCTTAAATGGGTGCACCGCCGCTAGTCAATTGGCAAGTTGCGTGCGGTGGGGTAAAGTGTGGGTACTCTCACTTTCAGTGTGGAAGTGTAAGTCAAACGTCATCAACAGGGGCCGTCGAGAGCTCCCCCGAGTGGAGTTCCTTCCACCAGAAGTGGCGACAGCAAGCAATTGCAAGACTGCACCTTTACCTTTACAGTACTTACTTCTGCAAGACTAACCATCGTTTTTTTTTCATTCTCACGAGTAATAAATGAATATTGATCACAAATGAAATGGAATCTTAACACAGAAAACGGAATCTATGGTTGTGGCCATAATAATCCGAACTTAGTTTATCACTTGGCAATTTGAAAACGAACAGGCACTATGTAGACTTGAATTAGAATCGATAATGCAAAGTTGCGGACAGAATTATGATTGTGCCTTGTTTTCTGGTTAAGCTACAGCAGCATAAAGCACACGCTGGCACAAAGCAGAAGCGTGGGCGAGTTATTGGCTCCACACTTGCTGTGCTTCAGTTGAATTGTTCATAGATCAAACCGCTCACTATGCCATCCATTCTGGGTTCCTTGGAAGTGCGAGGGGCAAGACGGACTCTTTCTTTTTTAAGTTACGGTACAAGGTGAGTAAAGTCGCTTGAAATGACCGGGCTTGAAATCGTATTGCATTCAGGTGAAGGGACTTGCAAAGTTAAAAATTGCGTACAAATACGAAAGCATTCCCACACAAAGTCCTAGAGATACACGCTCTGGGTCTAATTGACAAGTACTGCTACATGTATGAAGGTATGTGGTATTCACTTAAAACAAGGTAAAAGTACCGCAGTTGCTCACGCCACTGCTGAAGGACCTGCACGAGATGGAGAGCTTTAGAGACCCTTTAGAGGGCATATTATACTCATACAATCTATCAAATGTCTTGAGTTCCCCTGACCCAGTGCTAATGTGGCTGGGTAAAGTGTGGTTATGCCCACCTCTGCGAAGACCTGCGGTCAGCAAGGAAGAGTAGGCCCAATATCCTCTAGAGCTCCCTCTTGTGGAGGCCCTTTCAGCCAGCGGTGATGTGAGCAAGCAAATGCAGCGTTGCATCTTTACCTATTTATTAAGATACGGGGTGAAATAATGTACCATGCTGTGACTTAGGCCGCCGTGTGGTTTGTACGTTGACACGTGCAAACTCGGTGCATTCATTACGAAAGTTTCAATGGAAACGATTACCGGTTCCTCACATTCAGAGCCGGTAATTGTTTACCGGGTATCGTATAACAACCCTGGTTTATTAGCAATCAGTGGTGTCCCTATAAACGTATCACCCTGGATGTGGAAAAAAAAGATTGGTTCACTGACAAGTGGGACTTACAGGCATTACAGAATGGCAGTGGCAGTGTGCAGCCAGGGGAGGCTTGTAGCTGCGGTTGGATGAATCTCAGTACAAGTCAGCTTGCATTGTGTGACGAATATGTCACCGGGGCACACTGGGACTTTTAGTGTGGCATGCCAGAGGGACGATGCACTAAATTGGTTTAGGCGCAACAGTGAACATTGACCGAAGGGATCGAAGCCACATCAGCATCTTGTCCTCGTATTATTGAGCATTCTTCTGGATGGAGTAAATTACTCTAAAGGGATATTCTACATGGGGTCATTTTGCAAGCAGTACCCATGCAGTCATCAGCATTCTACGAGGGCTGTTGATATGCTGTGAGTTTGAGGATGATAAAAAAGAGGCGGACAATGTTGAAACGTAGCAAAATGTGCCTAAAGAAGAAAGTTTGTAATCAACACGTACCACCTGCTTTGACACATGGTTCAGCAACATGGGCATCAATAGAACATATAGATGGATACCTGAAAAGTGTGCAAAGAAGCATGGAGAATGAAGAAATTAAATTTTCAGTAAGATTGCTGCAGCCGTAACACAGGACATAGGAGTTTGATGACCATATTTCACTTTTCTAAGCCTCTGTAATTTAACATTGATGCGAAGTAAATACGTACCCAACAGAAAAGAAGTAAATATGTAATCATAATCTCAGCAGCAATGATTATTTCATTGTATGTTTATAATGGGATTTACAATCCTATAAGGCATGGGGATTTGTAAATCTCGAACTTTGACTTAGACTACGTGTTGTATGTGTGGACACATAAATATTGGTCTTTTTCCAAGCCAATGATCCCAGGGATATTTACTTCGCAATGTCCGTGCTCACGTCTGCCACCTACTCTCTCCACCTCCGTGTCATGTAAACATTTACACATTGGACAAACAGGCAGGGAGGAAGGTGAGCTCACTCTTGTGGATATAGTCCAGGCGCATCTAACCAACGTACCACTATAATGATGTACCTATCACTGGCAAAGCCTATTGAATAGGTTATTTAAAATTTCACCAGTGTACACATGTAACCAACGCCATTTAGAACTGCATGCAGTTGCAGGTCTGTGTTGAATAAAGCAAGGTTTTTTTTTATTGGACGCCTCCAGAGATAGCTCTGGACTAAATAATCATCACGATTCCCCAGACTCCATGTGCTGTGATGTTGCCTAAACTTTATGCTTAACGACACATCACAGCAAATTATCCTTGTAATGAAAAGCGTAAACATAATAATAATATCATGGGACCTCCTTTGCTAGTACCAAAATATGGTAATAGGGTTTTCCCCTTTTTCTGGCAACAAAACAGGTGTTAAGATGTTAAAACACCAAACTGAAACCTTTTTAGGAGGAATCATGTCTGCATTAACCACGCCTTTTGTCCTCTGGTCTAACACTGTTTGAGACGAGGCTCAAAAGAAAGCTGTCTCTGGTGTGGACCAATCAGTTTCAAGGACAATGCATATATTATCAGTGTGATTTTTGTTTGCATTCTGACCACAAGTATTGTGGTTAATGCAGACATGATTCCTGGTTAAAAGGTTTCAGTTTGGCGTTTTATCATCTTAACACCTGTTTTGTTGCCAGAAAAAAGGGTAAAACCTATTATCATAATAATAAAATGACTGAGGCCACATGGCTGTGATTGGTTATAGTGTGGCATATGGAATGCCATCTGGGGCTGCATATTTCATAAATCGTTGCTTATGCAACCTCTAATAATTCACTAACTCAAAGGGGGGCTAAAGATACGCAGAGATAGTGGCAGAATGCCAATGCACATTTAACCTTTTCAGAAATGAAATGCCATTTTGAAATAACTGCCAACCAGAGAAAATACCGTATGTCCTGCGCATTGGTATTAGTGCTACACATTGATTCCGTTACCTGCAGCAATAATCATGTCAGCTACCGGATGGCTGCGTAGTGCTTCCTTTGAACAATGCTACGATGGAGCGCAGCGGTGGTGAGATGTTAAATTGCTTGCCTGGTATGCAGGAGGTTGTGGGTTCGATCCTAACACTGACGCCTTTATACTTGGAGTTTGCATGTTTCCCCATGGTCGTGTGGGTTGTTCTCCGAGTCCTCCGGTTTTCCCCTCCACATTTATAAACGTGCATTTAGAGTATTTGGCTGTTATTAATTTCCACCTGATAAGCCACTTCATTGGGCTATCATTTGTGGCCGGGTCGCTTATGAAAAATAGCTATATAGCTCAGTGAGCCCCACCTGGCACAATAAAAATAGTTTAGTTTGAAAATAAATATAATTAAGAAATGCAAGCGATGTTACAGTACTGAACAACGCTGGCACACAAAGATTCTGACCATCGTTTTGTGTATTCATTCTTTCGTAGAGGATCTCCGTTCATGTTATATATATATATATTTCCTCTTCTTCAACACGTCTTTTGTTTCGATTTAAAGCTTTCGTGACTGCAGGGATTCATCTTCTTGGTTCTTTCGGTAAAGTCACGTAGAAGGGAAGTAATAAAATAATAAAAATAAAACATAATAAAACAATTCTCACGACGTTTCGGCCACAACGCAAGCAGCCGTCCTCAGGTGAAAACCAGGTCCGTCGAGGCGACAGACCAGGTCCGTCGAGGCGACAGACTCTGTCGCCTCGACGGACCTGGTTTTCACCTGAGGACGGCTGCTTGCGTTGTGGCCGAAACGTCGTGAGAATTGTTTTATTATGTTTTATTTTTATTATTTTATTACTTCCCTTCTACGTGAATTTACCGAAAGAACCAAGAACACGTCTTTTGTGCTCTTGGGTAATGTGCACCCTGTTTGATTTGTTACTTTCCCCTCACTTTCAATGCTCTACCCATTACTATGATAGTCACTGCCTTACTTAAAGTGGTGACATCGACTTAATAATTTTGCTCGTCTAAGCAACTAATTCCTGTTATTTAGACTTAAACAAAAAAAAATCCATCAATAACACTGCTATAATAGGTCAATGGCCCTCCATCATTGCAGAGATAGACCGGCCAGAGTAGTTTGTTGACTAACAGTTCAAGACTGTGTTCTAAGACATGGATCCTGATAGAAATCCTATTTTGACAATGTCCCCTAATGAACGGTCTTATCGGGACATCCTTAAATTCTCACAGAATGGAGCTCGAGCTCCATTCATTCCACGTGGCGAATGGTGCCAAAACTGGCGGGTGAATTGGGTGGGATAAATGTTGTGGAATTTACCTGGGTAAGACCAGATTTTTTTTAAACACAAATGTGCCAAAACAAACGCAACATGAATGAGGCCCGTTGTGTCACAAGCACCAGGCGGAGGTAGGCATGGCAGTGTGTGCTGTCACGTGATGCTATCACAACGCAAGTCACGGTCCACAGGGATTAAGCGACGAGTCGAGGGGCAATGTCCCTGTTCAGGCATTCACCGTGCCAGCCTGACGTTTGGAGAGAAGAAAAAAACCTAATTTAATTAAAAAAATACAATTTGGATTCATAGTGTTTGAATGCGATTGCCTCTCAAGACACCTTATAAAAGTGGGACGTGGAATATGGGGAGGTATGGTATTTATATTTTAACGCTGGCGGAAGAGACGATACAACAGCGAATTCTAGACAGCCCATCTAAAGGGTATTTTGCTTATTCTTCCAAGCTACATTTTACAGCAAGCGACACTTGGATTCAATTTAAATATGGGCGACTGTCAATGGATCATAGGCAAATAAGCCAGAACTTGAACAAGGGTAGGTAGGGTCAGTTATCAACTGCAAATAACAATACCCATTGTTCAAAGAATTAGTAGTGGAATTCACGGGTGTTCCTGAGCCAGTGGTGGTGGTTAAATTTTGATATGCATCATACACAAGTGAAATCAATTCTGAACATTACACACAGAAATCCACATTGGGACAACAGTTAGCAACAGCATCCCTGCGTTTATAGCTTCACGATATTCAGTGTGCATATCCAGTGCTACGCCTGCAATATTCAATCATGCGTTGGACTGAACCAGCCATAATTAGGTGTACTTTTACTCAGTGTTAGCAATGGTTTGGTGGTCAAGGCACTGGCAGTGGAATACTTAATCAATGACAAATAGTGGGCACAGTTTGGTGGAGTTGTTCGCAATTAAACTACAACTTAGCATGACAGCTTTGTAACTTGGGAATTGGTAGCCGTGCAAAAAGCTGCATATGAAATGGGGGTGTTCTTTTGGGAGGGTGGCAGATCGTGATTAAGAATGATTAGGCTACCTGTTTTGTCTGGCTCACAGGCAAGTTGAGATTTCAACTTGGTCGCGTGAATTAATGATGTTGTCATGTTGAGAAAAAGAGCAGGCTTGGATTACGTCCAATGAAATCGATTCAATAATTCCATCTTCCTGCCGTGTCCGTGAATATAAATGACAAGGCAATAGTGGTGGCGGCGTTAATAAGTCAACTTTCATGCACATGTTGATTCTAAAAATATATATATTTTTTAAAGTGGTAAACATAAAATACCACCAAAGAATTTACAATGAATACACAATCGCATAGCCGTTCCTCCGTATCCTTTAATTCTGTAGTTGTTTTGTGGACATTTAAAGAGATGTGGAACATCGCTGCAAATGCCAGAATTTCAAGCCATAATTACGGTAGAATATTTGACTCTCAATGACTATGACACACACAGCACCCTGACCTTCAAAATAATCCTGAGTGCGTGGAATATGGCGCCCCAATTCACAACAGTTGTTTTTTTAATCAAAACGAAATTCTCTGATGATTTTCAACATATTCATGAGAACAAACGCCCCCCCCCCCCCCCCCACACGCATTTTAACTGATGCTGTACATTTTCACCATTGCCATTACTTTCATGTCGGAGCATTAGTCGTCTGATGAAGTGGTACATTAATGAGCAATACGCATAGTGTTCAAAGTTGGGCCACATTTCACACTTTGGCATGCGCTGTAGCCAAAATGCCATTTCAGTGTTTGTCTGAGCAACAGAAATAGCCCCCATGCGTATTCAAACCAAAGTTCGGGGCCGTCCATAAATGACGTCACGCACCTGGGTGGGAGGGTCAGACATTTGTTCTACTTAATTAGACTTTTTAATACATGTTTTCTCCTACAACAGCAGAGTGCAGCAGCACATTAAATACGCACAACAATGACAATAGTTTAAAGCGATTTGAAGCATGTTTTATATTTCTTTTGGGGGAGGGGCAGAGCTTTGTGATGTTATATTTGAGGGGGGGGGTCTGACTTTTTGTGACGCCATGTGATGAGGGAGCGGGGCATGTCAAAAATTATCCAAAATTGCGTGAGGTCATTTATGGACGGCCCCTTAGCTCGGCAATAAGTGTACTGTATATTAACAATTGAAAAGCATTACAAGTGTAATAAAGGACTCTTCAGTGTAGATCTCCGTTGTCCTTTATTCGGGTTCTTGTCTCTCTCGCCCCTACGGCGTCCTCACTCAGACCCGCACCTCCTCCACCGTGCACCCTGCAGCCACAACGCTGCTCCGCTCTGCAGCCACACTGCTGCTCTGTGTGCCCCGCACACTCTGCTAGCTCTTCACGCCCGGCTAGCTTCCCACACTCCACTAGCTCTCCTCCACTAGCTCTCCTCCACTAACTCTAGCCCACTAGCTCTGCTGTGCCCCACGTACACCGCTGGCCGACGGTGCCGTGGCCTTCCACCACGTGGCAATCGCGCCACCCTCTCGCCACTGCCCAGCGTGGCCTCCTCCTGATTCCACTCCTTCTCAACTCCCAGATCCCTTCCGGTTCTCCCCCTAAATCCTCTCTCTCACGTGACCCTGACTCCTCCTTCTCCTCACGTGACCCAGACTCTGCCCCCTCTTTCCTTGCTCGCATTACACAAGCAAGAAAACGAATGCCAAATCTACGTTTCATATATACACACTCATCGATGGCTGCAGAACACACCGAACTAATTGGGACATGGGCTGCAGTTTTGCATTTTTTATTTTAATCTCCTGTCAGTGTCTTATTATTTAGCATTACATTTCTTTTGTGAGCCCCTGCATAATGTACTTACTGGGTTTGAAAAGTTTATTAATGATTTAATTACATGCAACATTAAGCATAATGTTATGATTACGTGTTCGAGATGCAGAAACAGAGTGCTTAATCTGCATGGTTGCCTTGTCCAGTAATATACGTTTTGTATGGGTGATGTTCACTTTTATTCTCGTTGTCTTGAATGGTTTACTGCACTGAAATAAACAGATGTGTGTTTAAATTAGGGCTGAATTAGCAATGCAAAAAATGCGTCGAATAAAAGCGTGCAAAATGCTTGCCCGTCCTAATGAGCCTAAATTGATGTAACATATTGTAAACTGTGCAGCTAATGAAGGCATCACTCCAGCAGCCATCATTTGCCTACAGATGCAGCCAGTAAACCCCCATTGTTGCCAGAACTCTGTGGTCTCTGCACCAATGTGCCACTGGAACAGAGCAGCGATAATATATGCAACACACCATAACCAGGGGAATTTGGATTTAAGATATTTTTTTTAGATTTCGTTTTAACTATGTTGTTCCGTTTGAAATCGCTGCAGCTGTAATGTTTGACCAAATGCATGTGGTTTTTTCCCTAAGCTGGTATTCAATATTAATTTAGCTTTTTTTATATTGTTTCCTGACTACTGAAGCTCTTTGGCAACGCTGAGCAATTCGGATTTGTTGCTGCTTGAGTTTCTGGCAAAAATGAATACAATTTTACACATGAATACAGGAGGTGTATTTTTAATCAAGGGTGGAATGGGGGTTTCAGGAGTGAAATTGCTCAAAACCAAGTTTACCCTGAAACGAATGGCATCTTCATATATATTTTAATTCTGCTTGTTTGCTCGACTTTCTCAGGAGGGTTATGCCACGTTTTCGTAGTGGTGTAATCCCAATGGGTAATTTGCAGGTTATTTTTCAGCATTTGGGATGTTTGGCCAATACCGGTTGCATCGCTGTTTTTCCTTTCTCGCTGTGGGAGGAAACGGGAGTTCTCGGAGGAAACTAATGCATATGAGGGGGAGAGAATACAATCTCCACAAAGACATGAGCCTGAGTCAGAAATCGAACCGACACCAATCTTGCTTTGAGTCACAAGTGTCACTTGAATGTCCAGTAATAGTTAATCAGTGTCAGCAGTAATCATGGGCACAGCACATTTAGTCAATCAGCAGTTAACTTGTTGTGGGGTAATGTGTGGGCATTCCCACATCTTTCAACACGTCTATCCAGCATGGTAGAGTAGTCTTCTTGGTTCTTTCGGTAAAGTCACGTAGAAGGGAAGTAATACCTGAAGACGGCTGCTTGCGTTGTAGCCGAAACGTCGTGAGAATTATTTTATTTTATTATGTTTTATTTTTATTATTGTATTACTTCCCTTCTACGTGACTTTACCGAAAGAACCAAGAAGATGAATCCCTGCAGTCACGAAAGCTTTAAATCGAAAAATGGTAGAGTAGGTCAAATACCATATTTTCTGCCAACAGTGTGTGAGCAAGCAACTACATAGCAGTTACCTTATCGTTGATTCAGAGGCCACCGAGTCCGTGGATACAACACCACGATCTTCTGGTCGCAATCAATGCAAGTGACAGCAAAGGCATTGTCTACCGGCTTGTGTGGGTGGGGTTTCGTCCTATTCATCAGGCCTGTATTGTGCTTGCACGTTCATGTTCAGAAGGTTGCATAGTTGCCATGTGGTGGATGTGTGCTTTCCACACATACTCTGTTGCCGTTTCAGGAGAGTGTAAATGATACATCTTCAGTCCTTGAGGCACTCGTTGAGACTTCTTTCGTAGCGATATATTTGTGCCAGGTGATATTGAGGACAATGCACAGGCACTTTATTTAAAAGGCCTGTAGTTTATAACATTCGGACTTTTTTAGTGTCCACGTTTCACAGCAACAGAGAGCAATGGGTGGTATCACCGAACTTAATAGATGCACATTCAATTATTTAAGTGCCGAGTATGGAATGTACATCAGCAACTGGGGCATACAGCAAATGTTAATTCCAATGTCAGCCCTTGGTGTAGTGTTTCATATTTACCAAAGTGCATAGCTTAAGCTTCATGATAAAAGTTCAACATTCAAAGTTTTAATCCGCCCTGGTTGGCACGAAGGCAATTGTAAAGCATGCCCTTATTTTGTCCATCTGCTCGTCATGATGCCTCATTAGGTATGACATTTAACTTCCACACATTTATCAAAATCCAATGAATTTTAAAATAAGGATGGACTGGGCGAATAGAAATAATAATAAACATCATGGGACCTCCTTTGCCAGTACCAAAATATTATGTTTTCCCCCTTTTTTCTGGCAACAAAACAGGTTTTGATTTAAAGCTTTCGTGACTGCAGGGATTCATATTCATGGTTCTTTCGGTAAAGTCACGTAGAAGGGAAATAATAAGGGAAATAATAATAATAAAATAATAAAAATATAAAACACCAGTCTGCAGCGTCCCCGAACAACCACAGCGTGCGGAGGCCCCCAACAGACTGGTCAAGTAAATCCTCACGATCCACTCGCACAGCGTGCGGTGGGCCTTCATCCAGCAGTGGATTTAAGCACCAAAAAAACTCGAGTACTAATGGTAATGGGCAGGCACGGCTCTCCCTCAGGGCAGCAGTGGACAGAGCACGGCTCTCCCTCAGGCCAGCAGTGGAGAGCACGGGGGTCCCTCAGGGCAGCAGTGGAGAGCACGGGGGTCCCTCAGGGCAGCAGTGGAGAGCACGGGGGTCCCTCAGGGCAGCAGTGGAGAGCACGGGGGTCCCTCAGGGCAGCAGTGGACGGAACACGGCTCTGCCTCACTCTCACTCACTCGTCTCCTCTGAGGTGCATGCGATTGTGTGTGAGTGAGTGAGCTGTGTGAGTGAGTGTGAGTGAGCTGTGTGAGTGAGCGAGCCGTGTGTGAGTGGATCGACCGTCAGCTTTCCGTGGCTGCGTCTCCGGCTCTGTGGCCGTCATGTTGCTGCTTCTCGGGCCTCCGAGGTGCGGGGTGCACCACAAGACGAAGTGGGCAGCTCGCGGTCACGTGACGCACTTCAACCAATCCGGGGGAGCGCGGTCACGTGACGCACTTCAACCAATCCGTGGCGCGTTAATCACAGAATGAAATAAATGATGACAGAAGGACAGATCTGGGTTACCCTGAGGGAGAGCCGTGCTCTGCCCGTTACATGAGTACTCGAGTTTTTTTGGTGCTTAAATCCACTGCTGGATGAAGGCCCACCGCACGCTGTGCGAGTGGATCGTGAGGATTTACTTGACCAGTCTGTTGGGGGCCGGCCGCCGCAGGCTGTGGTTGTTGGGGGGCGCCGCAGTCTGTGGTTGTTGGGGGGCGCCGCAGTCTGTGGTTGTTGGGGGCCGTCGCAGGTTGTGGTTGTTGGGGGGTGCCGCAGTCTGTGGTTGTTGGGGGCCGTCGCAGGTTGTGGTTGTTGGGGGGTGCCGCACGTTGTGGTTGTTGGGGGGTGCTGCAGGCTGTGGTTGTTGGGGGGCGCCGCAGGCTGTGGTTGTTGGGGGGTGCCGCACGCTGTGGTTGTTGGGGGGTGCTGCAGGCTGTGGTTGTTGGGGGGTGCCGCACGCTGTGGTTGTTGGGGGGTGCCGCACGCTGTGGTTGTTGGGGGGCGCTGCAGGCTGTGGTTGTTGGGGGGTGCCGCACGCTGTGGTTGTTGGGGGGTGCCGCACGCTGTGGTTGTTGGGGGGTGCCGCACGCTGTGGTTGTTGGGGGGTGCCGCACGCTGTGGTTGTTGGGGGGTGCTGCAGGCTGTGGTTGTTAGGGGGTGCCGCACGCTGTGGTTGTTGGGGGGTGCCGCACGCTGTGGTTGTTGGGGGGCGCCGCAGGCTGTGGTTGTTGGGGGGTGCTGCAGGCTGTGGTTGTTGGGGGGTGCCGCACTCTGTGGTTGCTGGGGGGCGCCGCAGGCTGTGGTTGTTGGGGGGTGCTGCAGGCTGTGGTTGTTGGGGGGTGCCGCACGCTGTGGTTGTTGGGGGGCGCCGCAGACTGTGGTTGTTGGGGGGTGCTGCAGGCTGTGGTTGTTGGGGGGTGCCGCACGCTGTGGTTGTTGGGGGGTGCCGCACGCTGTGGTTGTTGGGGGGTGCTGCAGGCTGTGGTTGTTGGGGGGTGCCGCACTCTGTGGTTGCTGGGGGGCGCCGCAGGCTGTGGTTGTTGGGGGGTGCCGCAGGCTGTGGTTGTTGGGGGGTGCTGCACACTGTGGTTGTTGGGGGGTGCCGCACTCTGTGGTTGTTGGGGGGCACCGCACGCTGTGGTTGTTGGGGGGTGCCGCACGCTGTGGTTGTTCGGGAACGCTATGTTTATTATTTAATTAGGTTGTTGGGGGGCGCCACAGGCGCCCCCCAACAACTTAATTAAATAATAAACATATAAACATTCCTCAACTATTCAAGTTTTAAAATGCAAGCACTGTGCCTGTGTCTGCTCGCATAAAAAGATCGTCTACACCATCCCTCCTCCCTCACTTGTCGGTGCACACGTCGGTTACACGAACTCTTCAGCAAATAGAAACTCAGCGTGGCGTATGCATTTCTCACATTAGTGCAACATCCCAGAGGCGGTGGATCTCTCAGCCTCAGTTTGGCATGTGAAGCGTTAGCACTCTTAAAGTGCTACATTAACATGGCACTTTGTGGGGAAAGGCAACAGTGGTTCTGTGGATAAAGTCGCCCCTGCCATATAAATGTGGAAAGTCCAATGGTGGCTCAGAGGGGTAAAGAGGAGATGAACACCACCTCCATGCTCATTTGATCAACACAGGACTTTGACTTTTATCTTTTACATCAGAGTTATGCATTTTGTTAAAGTATTCATTATTAATCCACCAAAGAATGAAGGCATCGCCAAATCATGTTAGCCATGATGGGTTTTGACCATACTTCACCACGCTGGTCAGTGCAGGTTGGTTAAAGGTGGGAAGGCACAACCACGGCTGGGAATCGAACTGGCGCAGTCATGTTTATAGCGCTGGAAGCCAACCACTGATCCACCACTCCACCCGCAATTAATGTGTTGGATGTTAACGCGTACATTTATACAACTGTACTAAAGTTGGACTTTAGACATTGCAAACCTCAGTCCAGGTAATTTTGTAATGTAACGAGCAATGCAGTGGTGAAATTGAGTTAAATGCATGGGATTGCCCATTTGCCTTCTGCCCCTCTCCTCACTGGCCCTCAATTCCCGCAGAGCTCAATGAGCCAGGCCACTTAAATGTAAGACACACTGCCCTATTCATCCAGTCGTGCAGTTTGATATTAATTACAGTAAACCACCTTCTCAATTACCCGTTCAATATTTTATCGCACCTTTACTTTGGTCACAGTTATATACATAAGGCATTCGGGAATTACCAGAACACTGGCCACATTTGGGAAATTAAGCTCAAGGACCACGGGAGTCAAGGAACGGACGGCCATCCAGACAACATTGTAATGCGAGGCTGATTGCACTCATTACAATTGAGTTAGGCTAAAAATGCGGTATTTTTCCATGACCTGCACTGAACCAACACCGTCGTGCCTGGTCGTTGTATTTCTACAAATACCTCTGGTTAATCAAGTGAGAGATAGAAATGCATTATTTATGAATGTTCTTATATGTGCGCGCTGTTGGAAATTGGAATTATACAGGAGGAAATGTATCCCTGTAGATATTTGCTTCGAAACTTTCGACTCCGTCGTTGGCCCATCAGCCCTGGGTTTGTACTTCTCAAAATTAGTAGACACGTGCAAAGCACCGCGGCTCATTAGCATGTTCACTGATGCCTGCTGCGCGCGGAAGATTTGTTGAATGAACGCATTCATGGATTTAAACCAAGGGCGGTTAAACAACTCAACCTCAAGTCACGCCCCACGTCCCTTGCGGAGGTCGCATCAGGTGAAGCTCATAAATGTAATTAGAATTCCGTTGATTTTTTTTTCTTTATAAAAATGCAATAAGCTTCATTGGCCACAACTGACACGAGCACTGAGAAAACCTGACCTGACCCTTACCGCTTGGGGTCTCTCAGTCATAGAACAAAGATGTGTACATTCACAGCATCATAGCTCCCCCACCACCAGTCAGCCACAACGATTCCCAGGCTCCGTAACACACTGGAGGATGATGGCATACTCAATGTGCATTTCCTTCATGATTATATTTCATCAATAGAGAATAGGCGCGAACTGGAGGCAAATGAAGATGCTGATAATTAAAAAATACACCTTGCGCTGAACAGCGTGTGGCATCAAATTAAAGAGATTGGAAGCTGGTGCATTGCCCGTAAGCAATAACGCTACTATTACTGATGCATTTTTATTAAAGTTTTAGGTTAAAGGTGCTGCGCTTGTATGGGTTGTCACCGAAATCTCGTTGTACGCACAGAAAAAAAATAGCTTGAAAAAATTAACCCGTATTTATCTGACCTAACCATGTAAAACCTGTATATTTGCAAATCACTGGAGGAATAATAGTTAGATTTTCCATATAATACCAAGTGTATACGATAAACTGTGTAAGCATATGAACCTGTCTATACATTTTGTAAGTGTTCAATGAAGTATGCCGTTAAAATGTTCTGATATTAATATGAATCGTACGGAGTGGTGGCACAGTGGTTAGCACGTTGCTCTATGAACCCCGCAACATTAGCTCGATTCCGAGCCATGGCTAACTTGAGTGCCGGGTGATGTACAAGCAAGTCCTGGAGCCCAGTACCCCTATTCCCCATCCTGGCCAGCGTGACAAAGTATGATCACACAGCCCTCATCACCAATACAGTGTGCGGAGACCATCGTTTAGCATTGAACTGGCAAAGGGCTGTAATTTATATATTTCATATAAATCGTGTTGAAACACCATCCATCATAAAATGAGCTATGTTCGACAAGGTGGAATGATGTTGATGCAGAGGCCGTGGTTTTGATGGAAGGTTGCTGTCATGATTTGAAAATATCTGTGCAGCATTTGATGGACATCCACACTAGTTCGCGTAATATGACTAAATAACTGCCATCTCAATAATTTTCGGGATTTTATTTTGAATGACGTAACCAACTTCAGTCGTAACCAACACAAAACAGCACCAATACAACAATTGAATTCCATTCCCTAGAATCGTGAGCCGAACCCAAGGCTGTGAACGACAATTGCACGTTCATAACGAGGACTCAAATCATAAACACGGACAACAAAGTTGTTTACCCTTGCATCCAACTGCTTTTAAAGTGAGTATTTACGAAATTGACTATATTTACAAATTTGCTTCACTTTATATTCGATAAGTAACAATGCGGTGTGCTTTACGCTGCTTTGCATATCAATGGCTTAAGCCGAAATGATGTATAGAATACAGGGCAATGGATACGCAGGAACACATAATTGGGTACGGGCTGTCCCGTTGCTTTGTGCTCAGCGCTAATGAGTATAAGTTAGACAGAGCCCCCGCAGTTGGGCCTGTGCGTGGGTGGAGTTTATATTTATTCATTTACCATTTCATAGTCTTGTAGAGGCATGTTGCATTCGCTGGTCTTGGGCACGTGGCAGCAAACATAGCAACACAGAGGCAGCAGAGCCTGCGCTAAATGTCTGCGCTAAACTAACGATTGAAATGTTTATATATATATTTTTTATTAACCATTGCTACAGTCTACATTATAGACTGCCAGTACACTCACTATGCTTAATAACCAGTCTACATTATAGACTGCCAGTACACTCACTCCGATTAGAACCAAGCTACATTCTACAATAGTGTATATTAATTTTATTATTTGTATTCCACGTCTACAGATAAATTAAAATAATAGCATATTACGACGTTTCGATTGCAACACAAGCAATCATCATCAGGCTTGTGTTGCAATCGAAACGTCGTAATATGCTATTATTTTAATTTATTATTTTATCTTTAGACGTGACTTAACCGAAAGAGCCAAAGAATAATTCCTGCAGTCACGAAAGCTCCAAAATTAAGATTTGTATTCCACTTTATTTGTATGATTATTTTTCTATCTACGTGACTTTACCGAACGTACCAAGAATATAAACTAACGATTGGTTTATTTTTCCTCGTACAGAAATGCAGTCGATGCTGCCCGTGGTATAATTGTGGGAACACTGGAATTGCAATCCAGGTGTCGCCGATTTCATCTCCATGTAAAGCAATTGAAACAACGCTGCAAGTTTATTACCCCCCCAACTCGCACATCTGTCCAATCAGCAGCATACATGGGTAAAGCACAGCTCGTTGAGCATCAGATCTTGTGTGGTTCTCAAACACTTGGCCAGAGTTGAAGAGAATGCCAAAATAGCGTCCAGAGAGGGCCTTCATAGCTCCGCTTTGTGGGGATCCTTCTGCCAGCAGTGGTGGGGCGCAATAAATTGCGAGGTTGCACCTTTACACCTAATCCTTTTCAAGCAGAGTTTTGTATTTTGTTGTACGGTATGTACCCAAGGCATGCCTCATTGAGCCTCAAGACTATTTTCCAGAGGGTCCTATATTGGGATGCTTGGATAATTCCATTAACGAGAGTTCGGAACGTGGGAGAAAACCGGCATACCCAGAAAGAAAGAAACCCCCACACATGAGGGGGGTAACTCCAAGTTCTACACCGATATTCTCAAGAACAAACCTAACATGTCGGTTATAAAATTTATTTAAGAACACGGTGCTTCACTGCCATGTTCAGACCACCACCTCACACCATCGTTGTGGTCGCTATTATAACTGTCAATGAAGCAAGAGGGAATTTAATTTCCTCAGTGCCACGTGGCACTGTGAGCGTGGAGATGAGATTAATGGCAATGGGCAGGCAGATATACTTGGATCTCCGTGAGAATGCGATGGAGCGAAATGCTAGGGCCGGTGGCTCCATGCCCAGCCGTCTTTGTTCCTTCTTAGGAATTCACGGGATCAGGTGCTCACTTCAGCACTAGTCTGGGGAGCCTCAGCTCCCAGATTCTTTAGATGTGCATTTATGACGAACAATGGATTCGTCAGAGGTACTTAGAGCACCAAAATCATTTTCTGTGAACAGTTGGGACCAGATATAAAAAAACAAGTATACTTAAATGGAACTCAATAAATGATCTAATGCAGGTTAATTGCTGGCCTTCTGCTGTGCAACAGCTGAAAACAAAGCCTCTATTATTCACGCGAATTAAGCCGTGAACAATTTGTGAGTTCTCCTGGCGATCAACCAGCTTCCATTCGTGCCTGCGTCACAAGCAGAAGCCACAAAGTGAAAGTTCCCCATACAGTATGTATATGTATACATACATGTGCATACTGTATATATACTGCATGTACACGTACTGTATATACGTATACACTGTATACACTGTACATTGTATACAGTGTGTTCGTTAATTAATAAACCAAACAGAAAGTTGAACAGTTTTATTTGTATTTGAGATACTGACGCAAATTTGACGTTGATAAATGCATTATTGTGGATATGCATAAGGCTTATACGTTTTATGTTGTTGTGATTATAGATTGGTACTTTCTTTCTGCTGCAGAAGCAACCACATGTTCTGATATAATGACAAGTCCACCCGTTCACACGACTTAACACCATTATATTTTTACCTATGGGGATAAAAAAAGTGAAGTCTACACTAGCAAACCGAGGGACTTTGAAGAACGTAAACATCGTATTGTTGATGGTGCTGTGTCGTACATCCCTACAGCCGTGTTGAAATTGTGTTGTTTTCTCAGAGTTTGAACTCCAAATTAGATTGATTAAATTGAATAATGGATGTCATTTAGAAGTGTATTAACAGTTCAGGAACATCTAATCCATACCATGAAAAAAACAAGTAAAACTTACACCTATTACATGTGTTCACGTAAAATCTACGTCAGTATCTCGAATATTAATAAAACTTTTCAACGTTACATTTGTTATATTTATTTTAGGACGCCCTGTAAATACACACACAAATGCGTGTGTATACTAGTAGGTTATTATGGTCACGTAGGTAAAACATCAAAATTAATAAAAATAAAATAAAATTAAGATCACGACGTCGTGATCTTTATTTTTTTATTTTTTATTAATTTTGATGTTTTACCTACGTGACTTTACCGAAAAAACCTAAGAATATGAATCCTTGCAGTCACGAAAGCTTCAAATCTAGAATTAGGTTATTATGGCTTCATTGCTGCTCCATTCTCATCATTGGACAATGTTACGCGAAATTCTGGGTCCGTGTATGAATCCAGGTTTGTGTTAGCATTCATTTACTGGTCTTTCACACGTCAATAAGAATTAATCATTGTACGCATGTTTGAAAAAAAATCGATTAAGTAGCATGTGTTCATTTTCAAAAATGTAATTTCCGATCGGGTTGTGAGATTATGACAACACATTCAACATAGAATGGCAGGCATTCAATTAAGCAGTGCACGCAATCTCTCCGTTATATATTTTTCTACATCAACCAGATTGGCAGTACCGTTTTACGTAGCTGATGAGTACAGTGTTCATATATTTTCTAAAACTATGTACTGTACTGTATAGCCATAGCAAGACGAGATTTTACAGAATTTCAGTTGAAACGCAAGGTCATAAAAAAATTAGTGAAGCAATTCGAATTGCCAATATAAAATCTCAAATTTGGTTTAAGGCCCACAAGCTACTACAAGAGAAAAGCTGTCGCAGAAATCATGACCTTCCAGTTCATAAAAGTACAAATAAATGATTCCCTTTATTTTTCCAGGAAGGCCTTATTGAGTGTTTAAACTTTGTTCACAAGGACCCAGTATTGGGATGTTTGACCAATTTCACAAACACGTGTTTGGAAAACTGATGTATCTGGAGATGACATGCACATTCCATTGAAGTCACACTCAAAAGCTCCACGCAAATACATTCACACTTCTGCTGTACTTCCATCTCCTGACCACTTTACAGCCCAAACCTACAAGAATTGTTTCCTGGCGAGTCTCTCGTGCAAGTGAAATACTTAATCCTGCTTAGCTTCAGAGAATAAACATGATTGGGCGCCTTCAGGGTGATTTATTCTCGGAAATAATGAAAACAATAATACTGGATATGTGATCAGTCGTGTGGATCAAGGGTTTGAGACTCATGTCATAGTACTAAGCCAGCATCTGTGAAATCTTGGTTGCAAGTCAGAGTGAAATATTTGTTAAATATCGAGTGTGATGGCTTGTGCCCAGTCGACCATGACCGCACATTGCCCCACAGAATTCATCATATTTGCACTTTACTCGAGCATATACCGGATAGGGGCCACGTTATAGTTTTAATGGGCATTGTATATACACTGCAATGTCTGCCGCTTCTTGATAACATGCTTTTTTGCCACTTGCACAGAGTTAAAGAAGGGAGAAGCAAAGCTGCTTCGCACTAAGACCAACAATACGGGTAACACAACCAGGTCATCCGATGGAAATGTACACAAACCTAATTCATACAATGACAATAATACAAGAAACTTGGACTAGTATATGCTGTAATCTGTACGCATTATCTATCATTAGAGCTATCAGTAGAGTGTGGATTAGCTGCTAGTGGAATATGCAACATCCCAGCGACATTTGCTTAGATGCAGCCACTGGAGGCCAATACTTCAAATGATTTTAATTAGCCTCTGTACCCAGAGAGAACTCGGATCCCCTGTTGTCTTATTATTATGTTCTGTGGTAGGTAATCAGTGCTACACATGCATGGCCGATGAGATGCTGCTAAATACTAAATGAGTAATAGGCCAGAGATAGGGAAACAAGTTGATACTGACAGTGTACATTCATATAGAAAATATTCCATTTGTGGAAAGACATATTAATTGTAAAATGGTTAGGTTAGTCGTATTAAATGGCTGGAAGAGTGGCGTAGAAACGTATGTTTAGCGTATTTGGCTGCTACAAATTTCCTCATAAGCCACTTCGTTCAGCTATCATTTGTGGTCAGGTCGGTTCAGAAAAAAAAAACTGCATAGCTCAGCTAGCTTGCTGCATTACGTTTTGAGCATCTTGAGTTTGATTACTACTGTACTTATGGCGTGTATCACAGGTTTGATTACTACATAAGCAGCGTGAAGTATAGTGGATTTACAGGGCGCTGTATGTTCTGTTATCTACCGATTCAGGTAATTTTTTTGGCTAGCCATGGAACAAAGACCGTCACTGCATCGAGCGCTTTCAGATGTGCTTCTGCGGCCGTCTGGAATGCTCTTCCTTCCGACAGGAAGCCATGGCTTTATTTTGGTGATTTCGAAAAGTGTATTGGTTTAGCCATGTTTGTTTGTTGTAGTACAGAGTTAGACTGATGGCCTTAATGTAAGTTGTCTTGTGGTTGTTGTTGTTGTTTGACTTGCATCCCACTGGGATTTTTGCACACAGCGTTGGTGTACGGTGTTTTTTCTGCAATATTTTGCTGTCTTTTCTTGGATTTTCTGTTTGCACTCAGTCACATATTCACTTTAAGATGTTTTTTGTTTATATTTTTGTTTTTTATTTGTTGCGGTTGCACCCGATTCAAGAGCCGAATGGCTCACAGGGCTATACCTAATAAATGAACTTGAACTTGAACATCTAACTTGAAAACAATTTTATTTAAGAACTGCGTTTTGTGTTTAGTTTGTTGTCATTCCTCCGCACCTCCGATTGGCGCGGTTGGCTACGTACGGTGCGAAAGAAGTTCAAAGTACACACGTACTTCGTGTGCTTCACGTGACTTTTAATGCGTGCGAGTCGTTGAGCGCACAACTCGTTCTATCGTAACTTGCTTTATTTCCACCTTTTCATGGCGACCCTTCCCGTCTGTGGATGAATTTATTCAAGTGGCCATGTGGGGGCAGCATTGACTTCGAATGAGAGAAAGTCCCAGTTTCTCGAGCTTTTGCCAATGTGGAGAGAGAAAAGAAGCAGCATGACCAACAACAAGTTCATCTTCTTGGTTCTTTCGGTAAAGTCACGTAGAAGGGAAATAATAAAATAATAGAAATAAAACATATTATGTTTTTTTTAAATAAAAATAAAGCATATTATGTTTTTTCATTATTATTATTTTATTATTTCCCTTAGAAATAAAACATGTTTTTTTAAATAAAAAGAAAACATTGTTTTATTATTTTATTATTTCCCTTTTACGTGACTTTACCGAAAGAACCAAGAAGATGAATCCCTGTAGTCACGAAAGCTTTAAATCGAAATTCAACAAGTTCATAAAGCATCGCTAGCAATTAATGGTACACGAAAGGTTAATTCCAGGAAATGTATTTTAAATGGCCTCTGCAATTGTAATTAAAACGTATATATATATTCCATAGCATAATGCAGTGCAGCAATTATGTTATTGCATTTAGCGGATGCATTAAATGAGAATAATGTATAGAACGGTGTATGCAATAATGTGTATGCGCAGTAATATTACTAACCAGACACCAATGCCTATTACAACTACATCATGTATGCTCTGTGTGAAAGAAGCTCTCCTTTAATCAATACATGCTTTTCACGGAACATCTTGATAAAGTATTGCTTGAAATCTTGATTCCTATCAACTTCATGATACCAATCACGTCTCAAAGATAAGGTTATATCCTACATCCTAAATTGCCCTGCCACTCTATATGCCGTCTTTTTTTATTTCTGGTAAGAGAAGATAAATAGCTATTGTTATTTATTTAGGTTGCATGCTAAAATTAAGTTATACATACACCACTAAGTTAATCACTGCCCATTCTGAGTACAACAATATGAAAAGTGATTTCCTGATTGCAGCCCAAGGCCAGTGATGAACAATCCTCATTCCTATGGTGGGGGTGAGTCCATCCATTGGACAATCACTGTTGATGTCCCCAGAACGTGGTTGTTATTATGTTTTATTAACATCGGAGGGATGATCGGTTGAGGCAACACTAACTAGGATTTGAACTTGCATTCTTCCAATCGCAAGCCGCTCGCTCTACCGTTGATCTAGTTAAATGTATCAAACAGTAAAACCATTTATTTTATTGATTCATAAGCTGTACTACTTTATAGGATGATTGATATATACATTAAAAAATCATTATCAAGTCCCTGTCCCTGGCAGAAGGATTTAACATTTGTTGTTGCTATCGCAGTGTACACTGTAGTGATAACACATATATCACCAAGCATATACACGTGCACGCATATAACACAACTGTCAAACATTTCAGCTTTGTGCTCGGCCAGATGCACACAGCAAGCCAACATCGAGTTGGTGAATGCCCAATAACTGAAGGTACTGCAAATGACCGAAGCGGTTTGTGTCAACAAGAGGGATTATGAGTAGTGTCATCACCACCATAACCTCTCGCTGTGCTCGTTCTTAAGACGAAAGGTTTGAAAAAGAAAAAGTTTACATCACAAGTCCAAGTTGGACAGGCTGAGCATGCAATGTTGGCAAATCAACTAAGAACGCCTGAAGCTTTGTGCGGAGCAGCAAGGAAACGGTTATCCAGTTTATCTGCACAGGCTGTTGAGGCAAGCACTGTTAGTATCTATTTACAGGCAAGGTCAACCTTGCCTGTACATTGGGGATGTTAAATAAACCAGGTGATGTATTCTTTATCCGAGTTAACTTAGGCCAGCCTCAGCGCAGGTTACGATTCAGATACCTATTGTTAAACTGTGGTTGTGTAAGACAATGGTTGAAAGCAGTCACTGGGTTTGCAGTGGAATGTACTATTCCATATCTGCCAAACCCTGCCCATTTAACACAAATTAATCATTAACCACCATATTTGTCTCTTCACGTGAGACAAATACAGAAAGGAGACAGATTTTCTGCGCATTTATGTTTTTATATTCTCCACTAAAGCAACTAATGATTATTTTGTGTTATGTAATTTATAATTATGTCTAGAACTCGGACCTATATCGAACGACATTGGTTCATGCAAGCTGGATTTTGCTGATGAGTTACTAAACGTCAAAACGGGTCTAAAGTTGGCTTGTATTTCAATCAATACTGACGAAAAATGCACTACCAGAAGATTATGTGTCTTATGGAACGTGTTTAAAAAATACGTATCTTGTTTTATGTGGAGAGACAAATATGGGAAGGAAGTACATTGTCTCTTTATGCATTTTGTTTTTGATTTAAGTGGTAGATTGAAGCCGTTTACTGCATACTGATTTTGTACAAACAAATTCTGGAATTTTGCAAAGCAGTATGCTTAGCTTGGAAAATGAATATTCTGGTAAAAAAGGTTTTAAGGATCGACAGCATACCAATTAAATTGGCAGGATTGGCAAACATTGCATCCACAATTCCCCCGATATCCTTCATTAAGGACAAAAATTCATCCTATAGCCTAAACAGACTTCCGTTGCAAGTTCTGTTAGCAAGCACCTATGAAGGCCGGCACAGCACACCAGGCGATGGGTGACCAGCACTACGCCCGGCCTCCTTTGCCTTCCGAGTTGCAATGTTTACATATCAAACCAGGTAGTCAACCGAACGGAAGCCCAGGACCGGTTCAGATAATTATCAACTGGTGCTGGCCGTGATCAAGAATCAAACTCGAGTTACCAGGTTCGTAGCGCAGCGTGCTAACCACTGCTCTCCCAATATCTACAGCACATCTTCACACACAAACACACACAGACACACACCGGCGCAAGGTCAAATATATGTGCAGGATGTCATGGATGTTAAGTAATGACATGCGGAATTTTTAAATTGTTTAATTACAGTACTTAATTTCTTAATCTCCGTGAAAAAAAATGTGGAATACTGCACAGCATGCTGGGAATATATGTGGCGCTCCATACACCCTACTACCAAAACAATACCGAGTGTCTAAGCCATTGATGATGGACTAATTGCTCTGTCCACCAGTGACAGCAAAAATCCCACGGTGGTCTTTCAGGAGGAAATCATTATGTACGTGTCATCGGCAAATTAACCACCTGCTAGAGGAAATATCACGAGTACAAAATGCCCCCCCCCCCCATTTTTAGTAAATAAGCTGAGAATTTATTTAATACGACGAATATTTTCTTGTTAATTATTTTACGTACACATAATTTGTAACTCGGTTTTAATCATTATTACGAAGCATATGCGTGTAATTGTAATTCTGCTCAAGGTATGTTACTATGAACGTAAGGTTATTTTTTGCAATGACAAAAAACACCAACACCGATGCGTGCCAAATATATCCATGTGAAGGTGCAGCCCTGCAAGTGCTTGCTCGTGGCACTGCTGGTGGAAGGACCTCCACTCGAGGGAGTTCTAGAAATCCCCTATAGAGGGCACTTAGCCTCCTCTCCCATGCTGGCCAAACGTCTTGGAAAAGGTGGGAGTAATCCACACTTTTCCCCACCCGCACACAACCTGTCGATCGACTATGGTGAACCCATTTATACTGCTGGGTGTCCAGAGGTGGGTGGGGGTGGTAATTTAAGAATAGCAACATATGTTTGCGTGTGTTTAGTTTGTTGTACTTCCCCCGCACCTCCGATTAGCATGGTTGGCTACGTACGGTGCGAAAGAAGTTCAAGATACATGCACACGCTAAAAAGCATTTATGTTTGAGAGCCTGCAAACATGTTATAGTTTAACAACTGCGCAATATAATTTATGCACATCTCCCATGCATTCAAAACGTATCGATTTTAACCAGGGTTTGTTTGTGCATGATTACTGCATTACTTAATTATCAATCCTGTTACCTAACTATAATAATAATTGAAATGTATAAAACTCCCTTAAACAATCGTTTCAGAGCGCTAGCTATGTACCTTTAGCGAGGACTTCTCGTCATTGCTTTAAAAAAACAAAAAATGAAACGCGCAGAGTGTTCAAAGCGGGGAGAACGTAAGGTTTTTTTTTTGGCTTTCAACTTTGTCTTTTTTCATGGCCCCTTTATATTATGCCCTTCAATTTAATGCAAGTAAGCCCGATGTGCTTGCTTAAAACCGCTGAAAAGGTCTCTGGAATTAAACAAAGATCACCAACTGTCATTCACCTTATATTTAGCTCTTTTTTATAACAAAAAACCCTCACTGCAATTACATGTAATTAGTGATTGATTGGTGTGGGAATGTGTATTTGTAAACTTAACATGCCATCCAAGGGATGCATTATTTATAATGAACTTATAATGCATTACCCGGGAGGGTGACACCGGGGTGAAATTGGTAATGATATAACAACCCTCCAATCCGGAGGTTAATATAAAGCTTTTTTTTTAACCTAAATCAAGTTAATTAACTGCATGACATTTATCAGCAAAATGGATTTGTAAGTGTTTAATCATTACAAGTAAATATGTCATCTTGACGAGGATTAGGATTTGCATTTAGAAAATAAATGGGAGAGAATCTCCGAGCAAGCGTTTTCCAAGACAAAGAACACCGCTAATACCACGGGTAAGAGTGGCGGGGATTTACACAAATGATGATGAAGACGATGAAGACGAGGTGGGGACGAGAAGGGGGTTACAGACACATTTAGCACACACATCGCTTCGGGCTAACAGAAGAGTCCCAGGAAGCAGGCGGCGTCAACAGGCAGCTTTCAACGCCAGAAACTGCTACTTGTCCCTCACCTTAAGACGTTTGATCTCAACAGGGCCTAAAGGGTATCTAGAAACATAGACAACATCATACAGTACCTTCCTTGTCTACAAATAGGGTTTATTTTTCGATAGTACGATCTTAAACATGCAGCAGCTATCATTAATAGAGGAATGGCCTTGCCTTCTCGGTTGAAGCCAATTCACGCAAAAAAGGCATATGAGGCAGAATTACGAATGAATGAATTAAGCAACTGGGAGCAATTAAGCTCAAAATTATGCATGCATGTTTTATGAATAGCTAACCGCTTCTGAGGAAGCAGTTACAATAACGCTCAACGACCCTGCCTCTGAAATAGATGTTTGCTTTCTTATTTTCAAAAAGATGTTGCCAATGGTGTAATGGACTTGCAATTCAGAGGTTGCTGGTTAAATCTCTCGGCGCGGTGATTAAAACAATGGAGAAAGTTTCTTAAATCGTCCCCACTGCCTCTCTCTACCAGCAGTAGAAACGGAGTATAAACACCTCAGTCAATCAGCAGGTCACGTGTGGCAGGCTAAAGCGTGGGACAGTCCCATCTCTTCCAAGATCTCTGGCCAGTGTTGAAGAGTAGGCCAAATACTCTCGAGAGGGGCCCTCGAGAGCTCCAAGCAATAACAGGGCCTCGCCCAAATTTTAAAGAGGGCTTCTCATATTCTTAGTTCTTTCAGTAAAGTCACGTAGGTAAAAAATTAAATTAAAATAAAACAATAAAAATCACGACGTTTCGGAGGCAACACAAGTCTCCGTCATCAGGTGGGACCGTCACAGCCAGATTAGCTGCATCAAGTGAGGGAGGGATTCAAGGTGTAAGCTCTTAAGTACCAGTTACCTTAACTGGCTGTGACGGTCCCACCTGATGACGGAGACTTGTGTTGCCTCCGAAACGTCGTGATTTTTATTGTTTTATTTGAATTTCATTTTTTACCTACGTGACTTTACCGAAAGAACTAAGAATATGAATCCTTGCAAGTCACGAAAGCTTCAAATCTAGGGCTTCTCATACTGAGTTTAATACTTTAGCGGAACAAACAAAAGATCAGTACAGATCGTCCCCGAGTTACGATGGTCCGACTTACGATATTTCCATCTTACGATGGCGATAGCGATACAAAATTGTAAAATATTAGAAATTTCGCGCGGCAGGCAAACGTAGCGACGAACGATACGTTCAATGCATGTATGATACGTAGCTTTAGCGATTTCATTTCAGGGTTACCATGATACGATACGTTCAATGCATGTTAAGAGTTTTTTTTTTTATAGCAGATAGAATTGTTTCCTGAAAAACTTTCTATTAAATTGCAGTTCATATAGGTAGGCTAAGAATTTACTGTGCAATACAGTATTGTAATTAATACATACATACAGTATAGTGTATACAGTACGGTACTGTAAATTGCTCTGTTTTGACACATTATCAACATTATTTAATACTGGGTAGGCTAGGCCATCTTCGACATACGATATTTTTGACTTACGATGGGGTTTGTCGTAACGCATCTCCATCGTAAGTAGAGGACTACCTGAACTCAGTAGAGAAGAGTGCAGACTAACTGAAGTCTTTCCTTGAAGATTGTATATGTGCTTGTGGCAATTCAAAACACAATGGATGGCAATAATCAAACTGCTCTAGGGTTATAGGACTTTCTTTAGAATGGCTGGTAGATGGGAAACCTGTAATACTCTGGGGAAACTTAAGCCTTGTACCAATATGCTAGCATGTGAACTGGAGCGTCTGGCTGTGTTGTGTGTAAAGAGGCTCAGAGCTAAGACAGAACTCAACACGTATATGCGTCTCCACTATTGACCACTCGAGGAGGTGCAACCTCTTTCCGTGATAGATCTACAGTGGCTGAGTGAACATGCCAGTACGGTGTGGCATGTTTAATTCTTTAATAAAATAAAAGATAATAAAAATGCCAGTACCACAGCAGCGCTTGCTCAATAAAGTAATGGGGAACACGATGGTTTCTTGAATTATATGCATATTTCGTGGAAGCGTGCTCATGGTAAAACTATGCAAATGCTATCATTAGGTGTAATGACAAGGTGATGCCTGTCGGCCTGGAGTGGTAATTGTGGTTATGGGTGCATTACGTAATTCCTTATTTTAAGGGTGGAGTCAGTCGAGAAGCTCCGGGCACCGGCTCGAGGGTTCTGGAAGGGGGCATGGCCAGAAGTGGAGCTTGGCCGCGCCGGGGCAGATATAAGGAGGACCAAACGAGAGGTTCGGGGCTGTTTGGAGTCCTGGGTCCTGGCTGCGTTGCTGCCCGTCATCATCTCTTCGTTCTCCGACCACGTGGCTGATCTGCTGCAAGACCCTCTCCGTTGCTGTCACTACACTAGTCAGACAGCTGCGTAGTTGTATGCCGGTGGTGGGGCTTTGAGTGATAGGATTGCATGTGTCGATGCATTACATAACGTATCGCCCAGTGTGCTCTGAATAAATAAGAAGCCTTCTACTCCACGTGTCTCAGAAGTCGCTCACCGCACATGTAACGTTGGCATGTGGCTGGAACTGCTGGCCCAACGCTCGTGCAAAGTTGGCTACAATGGTCCATGTTTACTGGATAGAGACGTGGGGCAAGCTTACTTTGAGGCTGGATACCTTTGTTCTTTGTCATCATCATTATCACAAGCAGCCAATAGTTACAGGCTATTTATTAATCTTCAGAAGTTTAATAGAATGTTTTATAGGCAATGATGAGTGTGGTTGGCTGGAATATAACACCAGAAGTAATGGTAATATCGTTCATTCAAAGCCAGGCATTTGTATTCATGTTTTGAGAAATAAGAACAGCAGCCCCTTGATGATCTGAAACAGGAATAATTTTCACCCAAATTTGTCAGCATTCTGCACGCTTGAAATAACATTGAGAGATAGAAAAAGGAACGCATGGGTTAGGGAACACATGCAGGTTAATGACATCGTTCAAACTATTAAGAGAAATAAGTGGGCCTTGACAGGACATGCCACCAGAAGGGATGTTGGCAGATGGTCAAAAACAATAATGGCGTGGCAGCCAAGAAACGGATCACATCCGAGATTGATTACCATCGAGGAGATGGAGTTATGAAATCAGCTCGTGTGCAGGAGATGTTATAGTTGAGTGGAGCAGTAGTGTAGGGGCTAGCACGCTGCGCTACGAATCCGGCGACCGGAGTTCGATTCCCGCTCAAGGTCAACACCAGCAACAACTATCTGAACCGGTTCTGGGCCTCCCATAGGTCGACTCGGCCTCAAATGAGTACCTGGATCGGTGGGAAAACATTGCTACTA
Source organism: Lethenteron reissneri (assembly GCF_015708825.2). Taxonomy (NCBI): domain Eukaryota; kingdom Metazoa; phylum Chordata; class Hyperoartia; order Petromyzontiformes; family Petromyzontidae; genus Lethenteron; species Lethenteron reissneri. The sequence goes on along the minus strand of NC_083797.1, from coordinate 10,386,602 downwards.
GGGAGGCAATGGGTGAGGTGTTGGCCACTCATCCACTCGTATGGCGTTCCATCCTTCAAAGGTACTCGCTAACAACACTTACCCTAACAGTCTTATTGCAGCTCAGGATCGTCAGAATTGGCGGCAACTTCGGAAGGCCTTCATCCTGCAGTGGGTCGAACAAGGCTGATGATGACGATCTATTGTCAAGGATGGTCAACACACTGGTCGTCATTCGACATGCGTGGTGGACCAGCCACTGCTTTACAAGGGGGGAGCTGAAATGGAATGTTGTGCTGTAATTCAGTTCTTGGTAGACGCTGCTGTAGTGTGTGATGCCCAGGAATGGCTTTGAGAGGAACACATGTAGCAGTGGCAGACGCATCCACCAGATCCCATGGCTTGCCAGCATTAATCAATGCCAGGGAGAGTTCTTCCACATTCTGTCTCGGAACCAAAGTTCATTATGAACAGCAAGGCTATGTTCATTTGTAAAAAAAAAAAATCGGCTAGTGACTTTGTGACTATTTTTGTTCAGTTAAGAGGTTATGCACAGTGGTCCAGGCCCACGGTGCTGAAGGTTTTGTGTTTCTCTGCATTTGTATTCCAATGGTGTCTGGTTGTGTTGTTGTTGTTGTTGTTTTCCATCGTTATGCGTTGCTGTACCTTTGTCGTCTTCTGCTTCTTATAGTCCCTTGGCCATTTTGGATCCTGGGGCATGGCCAATTCGTTCACCGATATCTCCTTGCAGTATTCTCTCCACTTCTCTGCCCGTCACTGCATCTTTCAAAGGAGGCTAATTGATGTTTGCACACCTGTCACTCTGTCTTCTGAGACTGATACACAACTTATACAAAGACGAAGGATCTGTCTAGAATTTGCAATTTCCCTGGTTGCTTGTAGTCTAATTTTGAGGATTCAAATCTGTACATAAAAACAGCAACATTAAGATGCGTATGGTAACTGGTAATGTACCAAAGGAACAAGTATAATATCATCTGTATGCGAGTACACATGTTTTGAAGCCATTCTGGGGGATAATTCTGCAGAATAAATTTAAAGAATGACATGGTGTGATAGAGTATACACGTTTTCGTTGTGATAGTTTGTAAATCTCTAACCAAATTACGTGCCGTTATATCATACTACGATTAAAATAATTGATGCCTCGAGTGTCCTGGCTGGCTGCTGGCTGGGCTCCTCTCCATCCCAAAAGTAACTATGTTGTTGTTCGTGGCTGCTGAGTGCCGTTGCCATCGAAACTAGCTGGGTAACTGGCTAAACGTGATTATCCATGTAACAAATAAGCAGTGAATTTAAATAACAGAAACATTGGAAGACGTAGTCGTAATAATAATAGATAGATAGCAACACCAAATAGGTGGGGGCAATGAAAACATGAAACTTACCACGGTTCATAATAATTTGCTTTTACTTTTCAATTCGTGCTCCTATTATTGTAATTCCGTCAGCAGAATATTATTTGAATCCTTCAAAAATATATCTTGGTACTTTATTACTGAAACGAACTAGTGCTCCAAGTACAGGATTGTGAGAAGAGTATGATAATTACAGCTCTCTCTTATTTCTATTTGCAGAGCATCAGGTTCTCTACTAGTTGGTGTGTATGTTGAACTTCTTCAGAACCTTACTTAGCTATACAATTAGCTAAAAAAAAGCAGACTCACAAACTGGTGCATCCTTTAATGCACTCTTTTTAATTGCGTATTGCACGCGACTCAGTGCAGCCTACATGTAGTTGGAGTAGTTAAGTTTAATAAAAAATTTTTAAATGTAGCGAGACAAAGAGAGGTGAGATAAGTGCTTTTCAAAAGGTGACAATACCGAGGTGATTGATGTTGATTCATGATTTTCCGCATTCCCTCAACCAGCGCTGTCACCACTCACTATTCGAAACTCATAATTTAGCAGAAAAAATGGTGAAATTTTGATTTGCAACCATAAATAATTCCATCAGAAGAAATTAGAAGATGCATCAATCAAGTTTGAATCGACATATAGCTACCTGTGACATTGATTAACAAGTATGATCTTAATAAGATTTTATGAGGAAGGAAGGGAGAAACATAACATAAATAAAAAAAATATCAATTGATAAAACTTCAAATTGTAATAATGTTACGGTATGATATCATCTCGCTGCAGTCATAATCATTTAATACTTGTTGGATGACTGGACCTCAATGGTAAGCATAGCACCTTTGAAGCTACATGGATGAAGACTCTAATTTTCAATTAATACATAATCAAGGTCAAGAAGTCATCACGACCAATGTCTATGATTCCATCACTCCTCATCATTACTTCCGACTGAGCCAACCTCTCTGGCTCTGTCCATCTACACACAAAGATAAAGATCCCCCGCATAGCCTTTAATAGACTGTTGGGGCAAGCGTTGTTAGCGAGCACCTATGAAGGCCAGAACGGTACACGAGGGGGTCGGTGGCCAGCACCACGCCCGACCACCTATGTCTCCCTAGCGCCGATGTTTACACACCACGCCAGATAGTCATTTTAGGCTGAGTCGATCTAGGGGAGGCCCAGGACCAGTTCAGATATTCGTCACTGGTGTTGGCTGTGAGCCGGAATTGAACATGGGTCGCCAGGTTCTTAGGCAACAGGTTCTTAGGCGCAGCGGGCTTACTGCTACACCATCGCACACCATCGCTCACCATCTCCACACGAACACAAACACACGCTGATGAGTGTGGCAGTTGCTCAGCCTTCTCCTGAGGCACTGAGTGTAGAAATACGCCCAAAATGCCTCTTCGCTACTTAAAAGCAATGATGATAACGATAATTGTAGTTCTGGCTATGGCGATAAAGGAATGTGGTAATACTAATGTTAAACGATGATGATAGATGAAGATAATGATTGTAAAGACAAACAAATGAGGACGATGATGTTGCTGCTGCTCACCAACAGACATACATGTGTAGGGGTGTTACGGGATGGAAACGGACGAGTACACAGAGGTGTCCACATCTACGTCCACAAATGGTTACCACCCTGGGGGGCTGTGGGGGGATGCTGTGATCCCACACAGCCCCACCCCTCGGTGGAAAGTTGGTATAAAAGGCGGGGAGCGAGAGGGCTCGGGGAGCAGTGTTGGGGAGCTAAGGAGCGAAGAGCCAGTGAAGACCGAAGACCGGGCAGATAGGCCCTGGAACTCCTCTGACCCGCTGTCCTCATATTTTAAGAGCCGCAATGTAGTCTTTGAAGAGCCGCATGCGGCTGCAAAACTGCAGGTTGCCGACCTCTGCTCAGGGCCGGGCAGAGCAAGCCAGTGTCGCGGCCCCACAGCCTCAGAGCCGATGTTCTTCTAAGAGCCGGGTCTGTCTGGCTGGGTGTCGTGACCTGCACCTTGACCAGGGCCAGGTCAGATAGCCTCCCCTAGCACCCTTAGCGGAGGACCTGGGAGCATAACAGTTAGGCAGATAGCCTAGGGGTGTATCCAAGTCTAGTACGGGTGAAGGGGCCGTTACCCCTTCCATTGTAACCCTGTAAAGTTATAATAAATAGTGTGCCTCGACTACACCGTCTCTGTCGCTTGTGCATCCACTACGCATGCTCAAGAGTTTGCACAGAATGGGCCCACCATGCCCTCTCAGTGCCCCCTGTGCAAGCGGTACCTTCAAAAGTGTTTCTTTTGCCAAATTTCCGTGGAATCGGCCACTATTTTGCCATAACAACAAAGAAGTGGCAGAGTGACAGCCAAAATAGCTACGTGGCTTGGGCCACAAAACTCAATGTTGATAATGTATCACAACCGCTTGAGAAAACTTCTTAAAATTAAAGTACCAGAACATCTCAAAGATATTCATAAAAAAAAGTAGTTTTTCAAAAATGTAGTGTGCGCTTTGTGCATAATGTGAAATAGCACTTTAATTTCAAGCAACCGATATTTATGGTGAATGAAAGGGATGTACATCATGATTACATATCCCTTGCACCTTTGTCCCCATCGCTGAATGACATTGCACTTTCAAGGAGCTCTGTTCGTGCAATTATAACTCGGGTTTCGTGCCCAACAGAAAGAACTCGGCACACCATGCGATTCATTCTTGAAGACGACATCGCAATAACTCTTATCTTTTATAACTTTACTGGTGCTGTTTTTTTCCTTTTTGGCTTCTTTGGGACAGTAGTGACTTTGGGCCTTTGCTCTGTAAATGTGATAAATAAAATAAACTTAAATTGTGAATATGTAATTCAGTGGCTGTTAAATATTCAACATAGAGCTGACTTGAACATCTTTTAACAACGTGCTTTCACAGCTGCTAATGGATATTAACGATGCCTGCTTCAATTGCATTTAAACATTCTACAGGGTGGTTCAGATGTCTTGTGATCCCCATTGAATCCTCTAAAACCTAGCATATATTTAAAAGTAAGGTTAATTTAAAACAGAAATGAATATTCAAAGGAAAACAATGCGAGGTTGTCAATTAATTGGGGGGGGTGGGGTCACAAGACATCTGGACCACATGTACAATCATAATATAACAACACTACTGTGTAATGCACTATATTGTAGTTGATGGGTATGTAAGTGGAAGAGAGAATGTATCCTCCCTACTGCAGTCTAGTGTTAAATCCAAATCTAAATAATCCAGTACTGGATTAAGCCCTTGTTATGCCATATTGTATGTATGTTGAACTTATTTCGCACTTACGCAGCCAACCGTGCTAATCGGAGGTGGTCATGGGGTCAGTGAGTGTTGGCAGAAGGTGAGAACCAGAACTGTCTCTTGGCACTGATGTTGGCCCTGACCGTTAGTCAAACGCAAGTTGCCAGGTCCATAGCGAAATGCACCAGCGGTTCCACTCCTCGCGAATGCAGCATACAGCTCACGCAATTGCGATTTCACATTTGTGGAGACCTTCAGGAGTGTGCTCTTCATCATCTGAGTGTCAAATGGGCTGTGGGCACCGATGTATGGCATTCTACATCCTGTATTGCTATTTGGTATATTCTTTACCAGCTAGTGCCATGGCAACCCTCTACCCCGCTCCTCAAACATACCACAAACATTGAATTTATGAATTTTTACCAGAGATGAGAACAGAAGTCATTGAAACCCCTTTTCAAAGCTGTTGTTAAATAGACAACTGGTTATGAAGGCCAACGTGGTTTACCACTATCTCTCGCCAACACAGTAATGTACATGCGCGCACACACAGTGTGTACGGGTACGCATGAGGCATCATCAGATGGGAGACGATCTGTTGTTGTGGATATCAAAGTATTGGCAAATGCTCGTGATATAGATGCTGAGGCCTCAAGATGGAAGGCAGAATTGCAATCATGGTACATCTGTCCTGCTCCCGACTCACGTCACAAACACATTTGTAAAATGTTTGTATTCGCGTTACGAGAGATGGCTCAAGGTGACGGGGTGCATTAGGAGAAGTGAGGGGTTCAGTGGTTGAGAGGTACTGCATATATAGCCTACCCCCCTCCCTCCCCACCCCGTCCATTTCATCGTACAGAAAAATACTGTGAAAAATAAATGGATCAAACCGTAGAATAACTTTTGATGCAAGGTCCGCTTGATGTGCTCCCCAACGAAAGTAACGTTTCAAAGGCTCGCGAGGTAAGCACAGAGAAGGCTTAAACAATAAGCACAAAAGAAGAAAGGAGTGTAGGGAGAACTCGCAAAAAATATTTTATTTCCTGGGTACAGCAACGTATTTGCGCAAACACCAAGACGGAGAAGCCAGATGTATTACAATGGGGCAGGGGGCCTAGAGTTTAATATGTAATTAACACTGACATATAAAATTTTCTCTAAAAGTTTCGAAGACATTTTACACTAAGATTAACATTGCACGATATTCACGTACGTTAAGCACCGCAGTGGCGTAAGATAGAAAAATAAAAGGAGTGACAAGGAAAGTGCACAAGCTTTATGGCTTTGCCTCAATAACAGACATGATTAGGATGCAATATTTATGTAGGATTTGATACAAACCAGTGCCAATTGAAGGTGGAATATTCTGCATCAAGGCTGATTTTTTTTTGCTCACAAAAGTATGAACTTTATTCCAACATTATTTTACAGCCAAATAAACCACGCAGACACAGGACAAATATATTTTTACGGCGAGCGAGAGGCGAAGCGTGGATGGAGGAAAGTTTAATTCGGTAAAATGTAAAAAGTACAGACTTAAATCAATGCTTTGAAAACAGGAAGCTGATGCACGCACCCAAGTAACCTTCACTTTTCAACCTTGTCAGGCTGGGTAAAAATGTCTTCTTAAGCAGGTTACCATCCTTGCGCATGCATAACATCCTTATTTGCTGGGCCATTTGCCAGGCAGAAAGAATTGGTATTGCATTCATGTTCATGATGAAAATGTTGGCATCCTGCCAACGTAAATTTATATCAAATGTGTTTATTATGCATGGAACTACTGCCGTGGGTGGATGTCATAGTAGGGGGTTCGTTTGGGAATTGCGCGGAAGTGTCCCGATAGCTCCTATCACTCCCATTCCACCTTTGTTGTCTTCTGGTCGCCCCCATTATCCCGGATGTTTTTAACCACTCGACCCACGTCACTTATTTGCACACCTGCACAGCGCGGCTCATCATAGATGCCAGAGCCTTCTAAGAGGTGTTCTCTGTGGGGGCACCTTGGTCGTTAGCGGGTTTATTACCTTGCTTGGCATACGCGCCGCTTACATGAGACGTGTGGGAAAATGTCTGAAAGGAAAGTCACATTATGAATGAAAGAAATGTACTCTTTGATTAATTTGCTATGCGACACTCTTCGGATTAGTAATGCGTTAGCGAGAATCCGTAGAAATCTTTGTATGATGTATATGCATACAATTATTATATCACAAGATCTGGCGAGATGGCAGTGTTTGAAGGGACTTTTTCTAGCAGTGGATTGGTCATTGCTGCTGCTAATGAACATGGGTGATGCATAGAATGGGCGGAATATTTTAAGAATTGGATTATATAAGTTCACAGTTACACTTCCGAGTTCATTTTACAGAGGAGTTACACGTAGACTAAATACGTGCATTTTAACTCACAGTCAGTTATTAAATGCGAGGCTTTAGTCAGGAGTTGGCAACCAAAACAACAAGAAGAGCCATTTTTTTCGAATTCTGTAAAACACTCATTACTTTCAGAGCCGCAATGCATGCTGTGAATACAACACGGTGGTGGTCCTGAATAAATGACGTCACGAAGCAGCCCTCAAAGAGCCGCATGCAACTCCAGAGCCGCAGGTTGCCGAATCCTGCCCATGGTAAACTGGACTTCCATAATAGACTGGACTCCCATGGTGAACTAGACTCCCATTTTAAACTGGACTTCCATGGTGAACTAGACTCCCATGGTGAACTAGACTCCCATGGTGAACTCGACTGTCATTTTAAACTGGACTTCCATGATAAACTGGACTCCAATGGTAAACTGGACTTCCATGGTGAACTGGACTCCCATTGTGAACTGGACTCCCATTTTTAACTGGACTTCCATGGTAAAATGGACTACAATGGTGAACTAGACTCCCATGGTGAACTCGACTGCCATGGTGAACTGGACTCCCATTTTAAACTGGACTTCCATTTTTAACTGGACTTCCATGGTAAAATGGACTACAATGGTGAACTTGACTTCCATGGTAAACTGGGCTTCCATGGTGAACTAGACTCCTATGGTCAGGGATTGGCAACCAACATAACAAGACAAGTAATTTTTTTTTCGAATTCAGTAAAATACTCATATTTTAAGAGTCACAATGTAGTCTTTGAAGAGCCACATGCGGCTGCAGGACTGCAGGTTGCCGACCCCTGCTTTAGACTGAACTGAGCATAAGGAAGGTGCAAAATGTATGAGTAATATGTTATCACGTGCAGTCCAGACTGGAACAAGTGGTGCCACTTTCATCACAGTGGTTCATTTAATTGGCATTAACTATAACATAATACTCTTTAGTTTAATAGTAGGTTTTTACCCTTTTACCTGGTACAAAACTGACACCTTTATTCAAAGCATCATGTTTGCAATGACCACAACACAAGTAGTCAAAAAAGCTAACAAAAAGAAGCAACTCTGCATAATGATAATAATATGCACTGTCCTTGAAGTTGATTGGTCCACACCCGAGACGGCTTTCTTTCGAGCCTAGTCCCCATTGGTGTTGGACCAGATGACACCAGAAGGCGTACAACTCAAACACAGTGCAATATCAGAGTATTGAGAGCTCGGGGTAAGCATTTACACTATGAGATCTCTTTTACATGATGCTTTGAATAAAGGTGTCGGTTTTGTACCAGTTAAAAGGGTAAAAACCTACTATTATATTTTGCCACTGGTAAAAGAGATCTCATACTCTTTAGTTTTTTCGATAAAGTCACGTAGGTAGAAATAAAATAAAACAAATCACGACGTTTGGATCGCAACACAAGCAATCTTCATCAGGTGGAACAACCACAGCAAGAAAATGCTGAAGTAGGCGAGAGAGCTGCCGTGGAAAGAGGTTATATAGGTGTTTCGATCGAAACGTCGTGATTTGTTTTATTTTATTTCTACCCAGGTGGCTTTACCGAAAGAACCAAGAGTATGGATTCTTGCAGTCATGAAGCTTCATATCAAGATATAACATAATAATGTAATGATTCGTTTTATATTTCATCCAAATTGCATCTCACAATCGCTGAGGAACCACAGACCAAGCTGGGAGGCGGTGAGGCGGCACCAACAATTGTTCTGCAGTTCTCTATTTATCAAGATGTTTTCAGCCAATTAGTGAGCGTTTATTATACATGTGGGAGGAAACCAGAGGCCCCGGAAAAAAACCCATGCATGTGAAGGGGCAACACTCTATCCCACACAGAAGGGGCAGATTATATCAGTCCACGCGTTGCCGCACTGGATTCCGCTGGCAATCGAGTGTGTGGCACCTCAATAACCACAGAACGCGAGTCTAATAACATTTTGTCATGTGTGTGATCCACCAGCCCTTGGCTGCACAGGGCTGGATAACCACCGCTGGGCGACATTTTCGCTCACAAGCTCATGGGGTATGACACTTAGAAAAAAATCCCCGTACAAGTTCTACGTGGATGGAAAGTGCAGAAATATTTATTTTGCACACTAAAGCATTCACTTTGCGACAGGGAGCATGGTAAAAGCCACGTTCAATGTGTCCCTTTCAAAGATTTAAAAAAAAATAAGTTGTGATTGGGTGGAATGCCCTAACATAAGATTCATAGCATACAACTACATTGTGTGTTGAGTCAGCCTTGAGCAACATATCAAACAGAACAATTGGGAAAATGTGGAGGCACTTCAGCTTAAAATTCTCTTCATAAACGCTTGCCAATGCGAAGGGGTCAGTCAGTGGTCATGGTTATTCAAGGTGTGTTGACTATGATGAATACGTGGACGGGCCTAAATATTGATATTTATTTCACTGCTCTCCTAAATTTGCTGTCATGACCAGAACACAAGCCAAGATAATGCCACTACCAGAAAAGTCTTCATTTTCCACACGTGTTACTCTTATTTTTGTACAACATAAAAAAACCTGCCATGTATATCCGCTTCAAAATTACATTTATAATTGTTTAGTGCAGCGGGGCCTATTGGCCTTCTAGGATAGGGGATGGTGTGAATTGGGTTTAGGTGAATTAATTATCAGTAGTTGCAGGAGAAATGCCATCATTATCAACAACATCTTCACTTACCATTACGTTAAACGTTGTCTTCGTCATTATTGGCATGTGAGTGTGGTGGTGTTCGCATGCAAGATGGACAGAGCAGCCCGAATGTTCGGCTTTAGTCCGTCTGGAGGGTAACAAAGTGGCATCAGTGACATGGCCCTGATTCCCCCCGGGCGACTGACTGGCTCTGAATTATTTCGCGGATTAGACTCCACTCATTATGAACAGCAAAAAATAGGTCACAAACACAGAATGCAGTTCATAAATTCGGCAAGGGATAGCTGAACTAGTCTGGTATGTATGTTGAACTTATTTTGCACCGTACGTAGACAACCGCTCTAATCGGCAGTGTTCGTCTATTCAAGGGCGCAAACCTTAGCCTGGTTTTGACCTTCATCAGCAGATGCGGGCCACATCATGACCTTAATAAACCCTCACAACAAACGTTGCAATAAAAAAAATAACACGAATAGAAATTGGATGATGCACAGAAGGGAGGCAGTATGGTTTCAGAGATCAATGAGTCAGCCTGGAGCCATGTCCGAGTGTGTGTGTGGTTGCCGTTTATCTTGGAAAGTATATACTGTATATATGTTGAACTTCTTTTGCACCGTACGTAGCCAACCGAGACAGACAGAATCCGTGAAACATGGAGGCATTATGCATGCACGGGCCTCATGAACTCAATCTATCGCTTCATTTTGCCTGTTCCCAGCAGAGGGACCCTGCAGCATGACCTCGACACCCTCACCGACAAGAAAAAAAACATTACAGGACTTGCAAATCACTCATTTGGGAAATACATGGCCCCCCTACTGCGAAAACTTTTCTCAACCCTAACCTTGAAACAGCCTTTTGCAGTATTCCCAGCTCTTAAGCCCAGCCATGCCTTTAACCTTCGGCCTATGGTTAGCTCTGACTATTACGAAAACTTACTTATTTAGCACTCGAACTTTTGGGTTTAGTAAACCCCAACATTTTGTGTTGACACTATTCCTGTGTTCCCTCCATCAGCTCAACTGGAATGTTGACCTCAGCTGTCAAGCTGACATTATGAAGAGCTTTGAAGCGAGCTGCTTTTGAATATATCCTCACTGAATTGGAACAGTCACATGATAGAGACACAAGGTGATTTAAAAAAAATAGTATACTGCATTGCTCTGCTTTAACAGGAAGGGTCCTTTAATGATCTGCACTTTCCGAAACAAAACTCGAGTTATTTTGTATTCGATCTGATTGTGTCCAGATAAAAAGGTGATTTTAATGCCTGTCACTGCTGTGAGGAGATCAGTAAAATCACGATTAGCATAATCTGCATAAACCGGCTTTGCTTCTGAGAACAGATGAGATGCATGGTGAATGGGCCATAGGCATTGCACATTTAAAAGTGAAGACACGTATGTATACGTGTATGTGTACACAGGCACCATTGTGAATATACCCCGATTTAACATGATAGAGGTATGTACCATTAGGGACCACCCATTATGGCCAGCATGATGTATATTGTGGCCAGCTTACACTCTGTATGGATAAATATATACACATGGATGTGCATGTGTATAGTGCAGTCTCTTCTTGGTTCTTTCGGTAAAGTCACGTAGAAGGGAAGTAATAAAATAATAAAAATAAAACATAATAAATTAGTTTATTTTATTATGTTTTATTTTTATTATTTTATTAGTCACGTAGAAGGGAAGTAATAAAAAAAATTATTTTATTTTATTATGTTTTATTTTTATTATTGTATTAGTCACGTAGAATGGAAGTAATAAAATAATAAAAATAAAACATAATAAATTATTTATTTTATTATGTTTTATTTTTATTATTTTATTACTTCCCTTCTACGTGACTTTACCGAAAGAACCAAGAAGATGAATCCCTGCAGTCACGAAAGCTTTAAATCGAAATATAGTGCAGTGGTTAATGTGCTGCACTTCGGACCGGACGATTCGAGTTTGATTCCTGCTCACGGCCAAGACCAATTGACGAGTAATCTAAACCAGTCCTGGACCTCACCTAGGTCGACTCGGCCTCAATTGAGTACCTGGTGCAGTGCGTAAACATCGCCACTTAGGAGACAAATGAGGCCAAGCGTGATACCGGCCTTTATTGGTGCTCGCTAACAACACTTGCCCCAACAGTCTGTTGAGGCTATTCGGGGGATCTTTGTCATAACATCTCTCATCCCTAGAGCATAGATACTTAGAATACATTGCAATATGAGAGGTGCAGAAACGCCAGAGAAATGTTGGCAGGTACAGCATAAAAACCAAAACAAACAAAAGAGACATCTCCAAGGAGTATCAGGGTCCTCTTTCACTTAAAATCCACTGGCTGTATAAAAAAAATACCGATGACTTTCTATTTTAAATCGTGGCACTTTAGAGAACGGGAATGGCTAAGCTGCGGGGATATAGGAGAACACCGGGCTGGCATTCGTGACTGATTTAGCGCCAGCTGCAATTTCATTGCCACCATTACTCTTGTGGAAGACTCTCCCAAAATTGCATTCTATTTGTTTTTTTTCGGCCAATTCCAAGACAACGCCTCACTGCCGCAGAGCCAGAATGGCACGCAAAAAAGGCCCCGAAAACAGCTCAACGAAATTAGGCTCCAGCTACTGGATTAAAGTGGTAACCAACATTGTCGTACATTTGACAACGTACAACAAAATAATAAATATTACCTTATTACAGTGGCGTGAAATGAATCACAGCTGCCATTGCCTCGAACCCATCGTGCCACAGTCGAAGATGGTGCGTGTAATCGTGTAGCGATCCATGTGGGGTGCAGCTGTGGCACAACTGCAAATACACCATGTGATAAACCTGGTGAATTGAGTCCAATTCCAGGCCATGGCGTACGTCAGTGGCGAGTGACAATTATATTTTTTCTGGATGTCCCACCCCATCCCACCCCATTACTCCGCTTCACAACAAGCACTCTCCACCATTGACTAAATTAAATTAAACAAATTTTTCTATTTTACCAGGTAAGGCCCGATGAGCTATATCAATCTTTTTTTTTCAGAAGCGACCTGGCTATAACATGATAACTCAACAAAGTGGCTTATCGTGTGGACATTTACAGCAGGTGTCTAAACGTGGAGGGAGAAGCTGGAGGACCCAGAGAAAAAGCCTCTCAACTACGGGGAGAGAGGCACGCAAGCTCTAAATATAGAGCCATCCGAGTCGGGATCGAACACACACCCTCTTGTATACCAGGCGAGGTAGTTAAAATCTCGCCACCGTGTGTTAACAAACCAAAATTCTGGGATATATATCAGTTGGTACGGCGATAGAGCTCCCAATCATGGGCGAGGTTCAACACTAGTCAAACACTGGTTGTTGACCCTGAATTAGTGAACTATTTGGTGACGAGTCATCTCAATGGAGATGAGTGATGGTCATTTAAGCATTGGGCTCTAGCAAATCTCCAGGTGAAGTTTTTTTTGTGCATAGCAGTTCATTCATATACACCACAGCATCAACGATGCATTGTGGCATGTTATTTTAGTTTGGTTTGAAATGTCTTTTACAATGATGTCACTTTGCTTATTCTCAGTAATATACAATTTGTCATAATTTCATACTTTTTGTGCTGCAAGGTATCTTGCAGCATTCGTAATTACTTTCTTTGTGTTAGATTGTGCAGGCAGAATGCCAATTTGTATTTTAACCCTCCACCACCCGACAGAACCAATCAATTGACATTGTACCTACACAATCTAACCGAAAAGAAACTGATTATGACATCATAATCAGTGACAAGATAGCCTATGTATAACATTAATAATGAGCATAAGAGACTGGTATTGTTTTATTTCCATTTTCATGTAGTTTCCCAATATTACAGTCCCTTTGAGCACTGATCAAAGCACGTATTTTATTTTAGAGGCACGATTGGATTTTTTGTTTTCCATTATAGTGCATGTATGATGGCTCTCATACCGCACACACCACGAGAATGACTCTAAATGTGTACAGCTCACGTGACATTTGTCAGAGCAGCTTTAGAATTCTTGTGCAGGTCATGCAGGGTTTATGTCAGGGCCACGGGCAGGCTGGGCTCAATACCAGAGAGCTGCAGCATTCCTTCACTGTGGCCTATTGCTGAATCAATGATGATAAATGAAAGCTCTCCAGAAAAGTTCTCCATCAGACTTTGCCGCATTGGCGGTGCTCTTATCCGACAAGAAGTTCTCAGGCAATGTCACAGCACATGGGTTACTGCTGTGAAGCTACTGACAATACCAGGGATTTCCTGCTGTTCGTGAAAATGGTCTCATCTCTTACTTTACCTTTGCACAACTGAAATGGAATACCCTATGCAAAAACCTATTATTCGCACGGATCTCTTCACTGTAAAGTATACATTCTCATATGCATGCATTGCACTGTGTAGTCCACTAATGAGCTACCTTTGGAAGTTATACACACACACACATATATATGTATTCTTTTTAGAATTCCAGCTGTGCTGAATTCTGACAGCCCAGTGCTGCCCAAGGAGAAGATTATCAATCACAGCATGGCTTATTACCTTGTATAATGATATGCAGCGATGCCTCTATTAAATTTGGATAATGCAATCCATCACATTTTAAGAGGATCTCAGCTTATGGTCAAACGCCCACATGCCACATTGCACGGGGAAAGTGCCCTCCTCAGGAGTTGCTGCCAGCTTTTGCGCAAATAATTATCAGCAAAATTAAAGTAAAGCCACCATCTAATAACTCTATATCTTACGTTATATTACAGTCGTCGTTTGTTATCCATTCACATTTTTTTTAATTTCACTAATTTTGCGTTATTTAAATTACATTTGTATTCATGTAATCTTACATACGTTATTAACGTGTCCATCTGTGAAGCGCTCTGTGACAATTTCACTGTGAATGGTGCGATACTGAACAATGTTTGATTCATTGTATGTATGTCTACGTAAGTAACATATGCAAAAATGCTTTGACGATAAAATGTTATCAAAATGTTAACCAGCTTAACGAACACATTTTGAGGTCGCTCTCATTGCACACAAACTGCTTTCCACAAGTCAACCACAATACCTCGTATTCTTAGGTGTTTTCGGTAAAGTCACGTAGGTAAAAACATAAAAAAGCAAAATAAAATAAAAATCACGACGTTTCGGAGGCAACACAAGCCTCCGTCTTCAGGTGGTACCGTCACAGCCACGACAGCTGTATCAAGTAAATGACGGTACCACCTGAAGACGGAAGCTTTTGTTGCCTCCGAAACGTCGTGATTTTTATTTTATTTTACTTTTTAATGTTTTTACCTACGTGACTTTACCGAAAAAACCTAAGAATATGAATCATTGCAGTCACGAAAGCTTCAAATTTAGACACAATACCTCACTGATGTCGTCAAGGAGCGTAAACAATCACGCGAACTCCGGTCATCCTCGTAGCAGCGCCTTTTGGCTGGCCATCGAGCAAAGACTGCAGTCACCGCAGCGTGCGCTTTCAGATGTGCTTCGGCGGCCGTCTACAAAGCTCTTCCGATATCAGGAAGCCATTGGAGCTATGGACTACTTTAAAATAACCTAGATTGAAAACTTATTTCTTTAGAACTGCTTTTTGTGTTGAGTTTGTTGTCCTTTCCCCCGCACCTCTGATTAGCACGGTTGGCTACGTACGGTGCGAAAGAAGTTCAACATACGAACCTTTCAAATTCAACTTCATTTGGAACAGCGACATTTCCGGAAGCTGCCCCGGGGCACTGACCCCTGATAACGAAGCCTGGCACGAGTACTCCCATGCACTCTCAACTGTTTTTTTCCCTATCCAAAATGCCATAGCCAACCGCTGCGAATGAACTAACCACATGACCACCCCATGTGACCAGTCATGTCATTTTCAAAAACCACTCCATCCTGCTGACACTTACCTCTTTATTTCACAATTTCCATTCCACCCTGCCCTCAAAGATGGCCATAGAAATACACACGTAATGTCTTGTTGCAGTTGTGTCGCGATAATTTTCCATTGCTCAGTGAACTAATTGTGTCCATTTTTTTATTTTGCCATTGTTTATATTCAGAGCTACCTTGCAGCCTTCACTGTCAAGGTCTTCAATAATTTCTTGTAAATCACTACCATTGGTGGTTATCGTGACTGTACCCTCAGCGAATTCTAGAGGGAAAACGAAATCTCTGTTTATCTTCACGCTTTTATTTTGTATGTTTATCATCTTGAAAACCACTTAACATCCTCATGCATGAAATGTACAAATTAAGATAGAACATTGTTGTCAAGACTTCAAGGTACATTCTTTATTTTAGCTTTGACCACATCTACACTATTAGATGTGCCGAATCTTATTTATATATTGAGAAAGACTAAATGTCCATTTTGCTTGGGTCTTTCGGTAAAGTTACATAGATAGATTCAAAGAAAATAACCTATCTACGCGACTTTACCAAAAGACCCAAAGAATGTGAATTCCTACAGTCATGAAAGCTTTAAGTCAAGATTTATACGTCCATTGTTATAAAATATCAAAGCAAGCATAAATTGTAATTTACATTTTATACTCGCATAAAATGCACGTATGCAAACGATCCCACGAAACTGTTCATAAAATTATACTATTGCGTGCCATAACTTCCACATTTCCAGAACCACCTAATACATTTAAATGGCTTCCAAAAGTCTTTACCTTCATGCCTTGTGAGACAATACGTATGCACTGGATTGGTAGTCATCTCGCAGTTAATTTTTTTCATAGGTTAGCATTAGATACATTTAGTTTTTATGACAATGATGATGAGAGCCCGTTAATTAATATTAAATTGTTACGCTCATTTCCCCCACAAAAAAAGAGTCTCAAGACTTATTTTCAGGAGGGTCCTGCCTGGTTTCGCAGTTGGGGGCCTATGTTGCAATGCAATGTGTCATCCAAATTGAGTCAGTTGCCGGTACATTTTCAATATTGGGGTGTTTGGCCAATACAAGTCACATTGCACATGCTTTTTCGGGTGCCACGGTGGCAAGATGTTAACCACCTCACCTGGTATACAGAAGGTCGTGGGTTCGATTCCAACCATGATGCCTGCTGTATATTTTAAGTTTACATATTCTATTCTTAGGTGTTTTCGGTAAAGTCACGTAGGTAAAACATCAAAATTAATAAAATAAAATAAAGATCACGACGTTTCGGAGGCAACACAAGTCTCCGTCATCAGGTGGGACAGTCAGAGCCAGATTAGCTGCATCAGTCACAGCCAGATTAGCTGCATCACTTGATGCAGCTAATCTGGCTGTGACTGTCCCACCTGATGACGGAGACTTGTGTTGCCTCCGAAACGTCGTGATCTTAATTTTATTTTATTATTTTATTAATTTTGATGTTTTACCTACGTGACTTTACCGAAAACACCTAAGAATATGATTCCTTGCAGTCACGAAAGTTTCAAGTCTAGAATTTACATATTCTCCCCGTGGTCGCGATTATTTTTCTCCGGGTCCTCCGATTTTCCCCTCCCCATTTAGAAGCGTGCAATTGTATTATTTGTCTACTATATATTTCCACGGGATACGCCTCTTCGTTGAGCTATCATTTGTGGCCAGGTCGCTCCTGAAAAAGAGCTATGTAGCTCAGTGGGCTTTCACTGGTAAAATACAAATAGTTCATAGTTTAGTTATGTTAGCTATGTGAAGAAACCAGAGATCCCAGAGAAAAACCATGCAGAAGAGGGGGGGGGGGGGAACATATAAAGTCCACGCAGAAAGGTGGCCGAGTCAGGAATCAACCTCTGGCCCTTTTCGCTGCGAGGCACGAGCGTTACCATTTGTGTCACCCTGCCTACATATGTAAGCGGTATTTTCATTATTAGATTATAATTTTTGCTCACATTTGTAATCTGTAGTTGAACCTGGAGAGCATGCACATGAGGTGGACTTGTGTGCTGTCTACAGGTTTCTGGGCTGTTCGTATCCGTCGTCAATTTGCACAAAAGGTGCTCACTGACAACGGTCCCTGTGTAGTGAGTTCAACTGAGTCGCAGACGTACTCTTTGGAGGCAACACATTTATTGATACCAACACACTAACAAGGAGTAGCTACAACGGATAGGACCCCAGCTTGGTTCCAGGTCCACGTGTTGGTGACTCTTCTCGGCCGTAGAACGTAGATTCTGCAGGATAACAACAGCAGCCGGTCCCACTGGGGGACCCGACTTATATGCTCCGTGGTGGGGCACGACCACCTTCGAGAACCCTCGAGCGGATTCTCGGCCTGACACGTGACCGCCACCCTCGGCACTGCATGCAGAGTGTGGTGCCACCAATCACTGTCAGTCAGTGCTCCCCGCGCCTCTCTAGGGCTGGTACTGCATCCCCATACACTTGGTGCCTGTGATGTCAATACACTGCACGCCATGCCTTTCTCGAGCCAGCATCACACAGTGACATCTGCAATGTCACTCTACCTGTATGAATGGAAAGTGGCTATGGCCAGAAACAAATGTAGGCCACAGAGTCCAGGCAATAGCAATGACCTCCAAGAATTGCTTATCTGTAAAATTGCCTGAAGACCCTACCATCCCCAGCACACGTTCACTTCGGAGAGCAGTTGAGGGTGGGCATTTTTATGAGAGGAATGATATTTGTTTTCTGTCTCTGCATTGCTATCTGGCCACTTTGTTATTTCCCACTCACTGCATCTTCGTTAAAATTGTGAAACTTATTTTGAGCATTTTAATTAACTAAATGCAATCATGCATTACTTATTCTGTAACAGATTGTGGATGTGGTCCTAATAATACCCCCATTAGAATACCATCGATTATTTTATTTATGTTTACTTTTCATTTGCCCGTTGTTAGTTTAGAGAGTTGGTGGTAGGCATATCTATGAGAAGAATGATATTTGTTTATAAGGCCTGTGTATTGTCATGTATCCTTGATTTTGTCTATTTAATTACAATCCCTATCACTGTTCTTTGCTGGTGGCCTTTCCTGTTAAAACCCCACTCCAGGAATATACTTACAGCAGGCCTCCCACAGGGACCTCTCAGGGCTATCTGACGCTTCGTGGCATGTCACTGGTAATGTGGAGTAAAATAATTGTGAATACACTAACACTTGCTTTTCAAGGCAGAATATCGAGACATGTCATTCCGGGACATTGTTAACTTTAAGAACTTACAGTGCAATTTTCGTTCCATTCGTGCATCTGATACAAACGCTTAACAGTGCTTATCTGAATTACTGTTGCTTAACCTCGAATGCCGGAAGCATTGACAGATGTGCTTGTGGTCAGTAGCAGCTACACACTAAATCTCAAACGGCGGGGATTGCAAAGCGTGTCTCAGTGGTGGTTCGTTTACCTTTCCGTTTAGGTTTCAAAGCTCAGCCCTGACCTCGTGGCAATGTGATTGGCAGGCTTGCTCACAAACCCCTCTTGCAGACAGTACAGAATCCATCTTGCTCTCTGAATGGATCATCGTGTTCCTATGTCAAGGACAAATTAATCACCTGTGGTGTATTAAATATCGCCCATTACCGAAGGAGGGTGGTGTTAAATCGAATTTTCTCGGACACATTCCTGTACAAAAACTGTCAAAATTACATGTATAATTAAAGAAGATGAATCAATGAATAAGTTAATGAATGGGTGTATGGATAGACAGACAATACAATAATGACAATGAGCAGAAGTAAATGATTTATCATCAGCACAAAAAGGCAACTAAAATGCCATTCAAATATCGTTTTTGAAATGTGTAATGGATTTCCCTGACATGTTAACTACCTCGCCTGGTATACAGGAAGTTGTGGGTTCGATCCCAACCCTGACGCCTTCATATTTAGAGTTTGCGTGCTCTCCCCTGTGCATGTAAATATCTGAATTTATTTCACGCAACTTTTTTTTTTACAGTTTTTCTACCAATCTCAAATTAAAGACGGTAAGAATAATTGCTTGAGAGATGCCTGCCTCCTCTGCTTAGCATTTTCCCGACTTTATTCATGTATCCTCAATATAGCTGTTCTATCTTTATATGTTTTGATAAGTTGTATATATATTAGGCTCATTGTAAGATCTTAAATAACTGCATTTATTTTCGAAATGAATACAATTCCTTTTTGTAGTCTACAAAAGTAATGCACGATGGTATTTAGTGTGCAGTCGTTTTTGTTATTCATAGTCACATAGTATGTCAGTGGCGAGATGTTAATTACCTCGACTGGTATACAGGAAGCCGTGGGTTCGATCCCGACCCTGGCGCCTGTATATTTGGAGTTTGCATGTTCTACTCGTGGATGTGTGGATTTTTCTCCGGTTTTCCCTCTAAATTTAGAAACATGCATTTAGAGTATTTGGCTGCTATACATTTCCACGTGATGAGCCACTTCGTTCAGCTATCATTTGTCATAGCCAGGTTGCTTCCTATGACCATTGTTTCATTGCTTTTATGGCTTTATTTTGGTGATTTTTCGATACGTTTTTTGGTTTGGCCATGTTTGTTTGTTGTAGTACAGAGTTAGACTGATGGCCTTAATCTAAGTTGTCTTGTGGTTGTTGTTGTTTGACTTGCATCCCACTGGGATATTTGCACATTTTTGTGTATAGTGCTTTTTCTGCAATATTTTACTGTCTTTTCTTGGATTTTCTGTTTGCACTCAGTCACATATTTACTTTAAGATGTTTTTTGTTCATGTTTTTGTTTTTGGTTTGTTGCGGTTGCACCCGATTCAAGAGCCGAATGGCTCACAGGGCTATACCTAATAAATGAACTTGAACTTGAAAAAGAGCTATAGAAAAGAGCTATAGAAAAGCCTGCCTTTACCTACGTGACTTTACCGAAAAAACCTAAGAGTATGAATCCTTGCAGTCACGAAAGCTTCAAATCTAAAATTAACCCTTGTGGTTGATTGGCTTCTATACTTTTTTTTTATTCTGTTCTCACCCATCTCTGTGAACAATTTATAGATGCATATGTGCAAAAAGGTGATAATGGGGCTTTAAATGATTGAAGTCAGTTTTATCATCAATTTCGAATGGAATAATTATTGAGGCTTCAATCGACATGCGAAGGTCCTTAAATCATTGGAAGATCCAAAGAGATCTACAATATATCAAGGAAAATAAACATATCGTCTACAATGAACCGACAGAACAGCAACATATCAATCCGTCCAGACTGTAATTGAGTGAGAGTGAACTTCCAGAGGTAGGGTCATGCACACGAATTCCTGTGGTTACATGAACGCAACAATTTAAATTCCTTTAAAGACAATAATGTTGCACCGAGCTTTGCCTACTCAAGCTGATGCACATTCACGAAATAGCAAAGAAGAAAGTCATTTCCACGAATATAACATTGTGAGCGGTGTTTAAAATGAAGATGAATTTCTTGGCCCTCTTAATTACCTTCGGACGGTATAATGCAGCGGTCATTACGGTAATTGAAGATGGTGACAATATTAAATCCCCCAGCCGCAGAGGAAGTCTTATCCATAATCGAGGTTGTTTAATGTTCGTGGATTTGACCATCGGTAACTCGCTGTGTTTATTTTTTAAAACCTCAACTCAATAAAATGCTTGCACTGATTGTGCGCCATGAATAATACGTCGCTCAAGCAATACCACCCATTAACCACGTGCTTTAATCCCTCAAGATTGTGGAATATTTCCCAGGCAATAATGTTGTGGAATTTATAATATATTTTTTGCATGCAAACTAGCATGATATTAAAAAATAATTGCATTTCGGCTGTTTAACATGCAATACATATTACAATAATTGTCATTGACAATACGGAAGTTTTTGCTTTTGTAAGTTTAGTAACCCTTCAATGCACGCTCATATGAAGTCAAGACTTGAATGCCAACTGAAGTTATGTGAAAAGCAATTACCCAGAGGTTTTGCATACATGCATACATAATGTAACAATGCATTTACATTTCCTGATAACATTAAATTATGATTTTGTGTGCAGCACACCATGTGTGGCACTGCTGATTGAAGATATGGCAAATCAGCCCGAGGTCTTCACTGGAAAAGAAACTAATTGTCACAATGGGGTTTTCACCGAGTGAAATACATAAAAATCACTCTACTGAATTAGCGCTTTACATTTATGTAAATTGAAATACCACAAACTATGGATGTGTTCCAGTTTTTCAGATGTATGCAAAATATCCAAAATCATACATTTCAGATCGTCCGATGTTTTTCTTTTGATTCGGATTGATCTTAATGTGTTAACACACGTGAAATCCCCACCTACAGTACATATACCGATACGAAAATATGAAACTGTAAAACTAAAATCCGAAATGTTCCCTTAATCATTCGTTTTGATCTAAAACTCGTCTTTTGCAACAAGCCTTCACAATCATTGTCATAAGTTGGTCAAGCACAGGATCCTCATGTGGCTGCATGTCTCTAGCATGACCTTGTTTAAATAGGGGGGGGGGGGGGGGGTATAACAAAAATCATAGGGGCCATACAAAGTCAATGTTAAATAATCTTAAACAAATGTTTAAACGGAGTGCGTAAATGTATAATCTGATTTTGCCCATCGTGCATTCAGCTCCCGATCTCACCGTGTGTATGAGGGAAGGCTGCGGCGCTCATCGCCACCCTAAACCGCATCCACTGCACACACCGTGGCAGATGCCAATACCTGATGCGCAAATGGAAAATTTTACACTCTCCAGTCGTGTACGACTGTGGTTGTACAGAACAGGCCGTGACAACGTAAACCGACGCAATGCCCAATCCACAAATACGAAGGAGAGACATCGAAGCGATACACTCGGCTGGCTCCTGGTGTGGTTATTCTGGCTTCACCACCTGAATGTAAAATTGTAGTTGTTGCTCTGCATCTACATCAGCCATACGAAAGAAGAAAATTGTTAAATATTGTACCAGAGAATTTAGAATGGGGGGGAGGGGTAATTATATGGGGGGGGGGGGTGCTATGTTGCTGTGGTGGCAGTTTGATTCACGCAGTTTAGAAGCTAAGCGCTAAGTGTCATCAGAAGTTCATTACGTGTGAGGAGTTTGTCGAGTTTGCGGTGCTGTCAACACCCGCAGGTGCTTTGAGGAAATGCGTTATTCGCCACGAGGCTGATATGCAGAGTGACTTAAGTGCTCCGAATTCCCTGTAGCTCATTTGAATACAGCTGGCACAGGGAATCCGCACCCCAGGCCAGTAAGTCAAACATTGACAGGCGCTGCTAATGGAGAACTCCCGCAAGAGGTCACTTCAGGACCCATTTCCACGGGTTGGATAATAAACCGCACAGAAATTTAACACTCTACACCGCCGGGATATTATAAACCGCCTTCTGAGTGTGTTTTTTGTTGTTGAAATAATCGAAAAGCTTCGCGTGGCCTTGAAGAACACGGTGTTTATTTGAAACGTGCGGCGCTTCCGTGAAAACAATGCTCTTCACCCGATGTGTCATCCTCTTCGCAGTGGACAATTATTTAGCACCCGTGCCCGGCTTTGCTTATTCAAGTGTATGGCGCAGCAAGTCAAGCAGCACTCACCACTGGACTGAAGCGCTGACCTCACCATCCATGTCCGCCGAAATCAAAACCTCTACGTCGTCGTGACGACACTTGACATTGTGGTCGCTGTGACTTGCGCCCAGCACTTGTACAGCTTGGACTCAAAAAACACGTGGCACCCATCAAAACGGCATCACAATTCGGCAGCTCTCGTGCGCCTCCGATTGGCACGGTTGGCTACGTACGGTGCGAAAGAAGTTTAGCAGGCATGCGTGGGTACATATACACGTGTGTGCCTCGTGCATTCACGTACGTTCGTGTGTGATATAATTTAACACCGGGCACAGAAATTATCATTATCAGCCGTGATCTATACACCAGTTTGACGAAGACCTTCCCAAGTCGTCACCATCCTTTCACGGTGTTGATGTGCAACAAGTGCATGAAAGTTACTTCGTCGTTCCATTTCCGCGAACACGATCCGTTCGGGCACGTTCCCCTCCATTAGCTGCAACTCCGTTGTTAGTCTCGACCACCGCGAATACTCCCTTCTCGCGACACAATCCTGCCCGGGTAAACTTGATTTCTGTTGGCAGTCCAACACGACGTCTCGTTGCATATGTTCTGAATATTCGTGTGTTCGTCTTCCTGTCCCTCAATGTAATTCAAAGCACGTATTCCTTCGTGTTTATTTGCACACTTTTAACATCTTTTTTCTTTGGCAGTGTCCATTGTTTTTATGATCTGCATTATATAGAGGTCAACATACACAGATTGAAAAGCTCCTAATTGGACATCATACTGCTGTGAGGAGCTATGATTTGAGTCGCTACTATTTCACACACCACCCCTTTCATCACTAAATCTACCATACGTTTAATCTTTCTTCATCGTTTTACCTTATTTAATCTGCGTCTTGTATTACACTCCCCGTATTTTCAATATTGTCTTATTTTCGTGTTGAATTCTTGTTTAAACTGTATTTCAGGCCTACAAATAATCTTTTGTAATGGAAAACAGGTCTCCAGGGATAAAAATAGACGGCTGTCATCTTGCTCCTTTATCTCCAAGGAATATGTGCTCGGTGTCATTTAACGACGAAGCTCTGCAAATTCTACAAGATCTAAACCAACAAAACAGAGGGAATTTGACCCAAGCAAACATGAAGGAGACTCAATACGCCTTGAGCATCCACCAATAATAAACTAGATTGTTTCGATTCAACTTTGATAAAAAAAATTAGCTGTTGATGTTGCGAACATAGAGATAAAACCGACAACTTACAGCAATCTTGTGAAGAAGAGCACCGTCACTCTACAGACATGAAGGAACAGGCATGAAGGAACAGATACATCGATTGGAAAGCAGTCGTTGAGAAACCCACCTTAAGCCGTGTGGCGGTTCTGTGAGTTATTTCAAGCCATTCTGGAGTTCGCCAGTGTTGTGTTGAAGAATACGATCACTGACGCAATGTGAATTTACTCTCAGATGATTAATAAACAACTTAATTGTATACCGAATAAGCAGTGAATTTGCTGCAAACTGGATATAAAAAATGTCTGAAAATATGGCAAATGAAAGATATCATAGGGGCCGTCCATAAATGACGTCACGCGATTTTGGACGATTTTTGACCCCCCCCCCCTTCATCACACGGCGTCACAAAAAGTCAGACCCCCCTCAAATATGACGTCACAAAGCTCTGCCCCCCCCCCCCCCAAAAAAAGATAATACAGTACATGCTTCAAAACGCTTTAAAATATTGTCATTATAGTGCGTATTTAACGTGGCGCTGCACTCTGATGTTGTAGGAGAAAACATTTATTAAAAAGTCTATTTAATTAAGTAGAACATGTTGTCTATATTTATTTAAAGTTGCGCATTTGGATGTGACGTCACATTTCTCAACCCCCCCCCCCCTCGTCACACATCGTCACAAATGTCTGACCGCCCCCATAGATGCATGACGTCATTTATGGACGGCCCCATAAAACACATTTTCCCTGTTATCATTATTACTATTGACCATCGGCATTAGATTGGCCATGGCTGATGATGACAATAATCATATTTCCCGCGATACGGGTGCATTTGGGCACTTTGTAAATACAACACGTTCCGCAGGGCTAGTGTCGACAAAGTAAAGGCGAAAGTAATGGAATTAAGTAACTTAATTGTTAATGTCATAGGCCCGTGTGCTCGTGTGACAATATGCGGACATATATGAACTCATTAGCACAGTGGAAAATTCCCAACTCTGCTCAATGTGCTAATTGTAGGCATGTATCAGCCAACGAGTGGTGTTTATACACCTCGAGGCAGACATTGTGGCTGGAAGACAACGGACGGAGTGAAGCTGCACCGTGTTCGCACGACACGCGACTGGTGCGGTTAGATTCTTCACACGTGGATAATTAAAACGTCGCCCTGTTGTGAACGTGGCGGAGGTGCAATTTGCTGGTCACATACCCCACCCACCACTGCTCATTATATGCTTACAGGTACAAAGACACGCAAAAAAAGACAACGATCTCTGGTATAGCCTGAACAGACTGTTGGGAGCACGTGCTGTTAAGGGAGCACACATGAATGGCAGGCATTGGCACACGAGAGCGTAGGTGGCCAGCATCACGCCCGACCGCCTTTGTATCCCATTTGGAGAGGTTTACACATTGCACGAGGTACTCATTTGAGGTTGAGTCGGCTTTGGCAAGGCACAGGATCGGTTCAGATAATCGTCACCGGTGTTGGCCACGAGCGAGGAATCGGTCTCGGGTCGCCAGGTTCGCAGTGCGCTAACCGTTACCCTACCACTCCCCTCACAGGAGGCATGATGAGCATGCTCTGTAAGAAACAACTCTTTATGCCATTAAACATATTACCAAACTCAATGCACAGGTCTAATGTTTTGTTCAGTTGCTCTTTAAACGCCATATGGAAGAGAGACAGACATTGCGCAGTCGTGTTACTATTGTTACTGTCTGACATGGTACGATATGACAAGAAACGAATAATTCACGGAATCGGAATGCATCTTCCAATAATTGTGTGTGCCAATATGTGAATACAAGCCACCGGTTTACACTGCCATGACAAAGCGGCAGGGACATAGAATACATGCATTAAAACAGCAGCTTGAATGGTACAAATAAAGTAAAACAAAATGTACGGCACAAAACGTGAAGAGAGCACAAATGTTAGTTGTGTCCAATGCGGTTACATTGAGTGGGAATGGCATTGCATCAAATCACGTGGCATGTTTCACACAAGGCAATGGCAAAAATATACTGCAGATTGCAGCCTTTATTTCTGACAATGATCATGCACCGCCGGTTATCTGTATCTACTGGTTATGGCTCTGCCATATTCAATGGAGGTAATATGCTCACAATAATGAATGAACATGGTGGATGGGCTGCGAGTTTGTATCGTGTCACTAAACGGCACTATCGATGTCCGGTATACAAAAGAGCATGTGTTGCAAACTCGAAATGAAGGACGTGGGCAGGTGCTCCAAATCGAGGGCAAACATATTTATTGTGGTAATCTGTAAAATGCAACAGCACGTGTGTCACACGCAGCAATTCTCAACCTAGTCGCCATTAACCACGTTACTGATGTACAAGTCAGGTTACTCAATAGCGGTCTCCTTTAATCCCAGTTCCACTACTGATATATATTTCTCTTTAATCATAACCTCTACACTTCACTATTCGAATATTACTTTAACCCCACGCTGTATGTCTATCTATTACACCCATTATATGTACTGTATGTGTACTGTATATGTACTGTACTTGTCACCATTGTACAACTTACATGTGTTCTATTTTTAATAGCATTGCAAGTAGTCATACTCTGGGTGCATGGGCAGGGTTATAGAATAAACAGTATTAGGGTTAGAGAATTACCAGCATTAATTACAGTACGTCATCCTTTACAGTGGACAGTGCTAAACACCCTCCCATTGAGCATATCACAAACTACAAATTCAAAGCCAAGCTTCAAGACTAGCACATTTTTATAACTATCAAAAACAACCTTTGGGTCCTTTACCTGTAAAATGCAACAGCACGTGTGTCACACACGGCAATCCTCCACCGAGTCGCCATTAACCACGTGACTGGTGTACAGGTCAGGTAACTCGATAATCCTGCCAATCACCTACAGGCCCGACTCAGTATCGCATGCTGGTGTACACACGTGCATTGATGGACTGCACAGCACGTAAGGACCTTCACAAAACCACACTTTACTCCATTGCGGCACGAGGAAATAATTAAAAGAGTGGTCCATTTCTTATGTTCTACACATGCGTGTCTTGTTTCATTATCGCCACACATATTCGAGTATGGTGGATGAGCCCAAATATCTTGAAAGCCCTGTTCACTTCAACAACAGTGGCACGTGAACATGTTTCAGGGTGACGAGTTGTTAACTACCTCGGCTGGTATATCGGAGGTCATAGGTTCAATCTCGACCCTGTCACCTCTTGCATATTTGGAGTTTGCATGTTTTCTTCGTGGTTGTGTCAATTTTTCTCCAGGTCTTCTGGTTTTCCCATACACATTTAGAAACATGCGTTTAAGAATTTGGCTGCTTTAAATGTCCACATGATAAGCCACTTGGATGTGCTATCATTTGTGGCCGGGTCACTTCTGAAAAAGAGTTATATAGCTCAGTGGACCTTACCTGATAAAATCGTATAGTTTTGTTTTAGTTTACGTTTAATGAAATGATGATAATCAATTCACTTCATACAGTTGAAAAAGGTAGATCATGGGTTTATTTTTTGGCAGATAAAAGGGTGGTCTACCTTGCCATAAAAATTACACATTAAAGGTGTGCACCACACTTTACAAGAATATTGGGGCTTAGCACATCATGTGTGCAAGCATGCATATCTTTTGGTGAAAACTATCATGTGTCAATACTGTGGACAACATATTGTAGAACACAGGCTATGGTCCAGCATTCGAGCTGTGGTGTCTGACTTAAGATAACATTCTATTCCTCTGTGCTTCCTGCAAAACGTACATTTGTAGTCAATATGCACCCATTGAAAAAGCAATGTATAGACAGATAGCTTTGGTGCCCAAGATTAAATCTGCACATCCATTCTGTGCCACTTTTTCTGAAGTTTGTTGACTGTTTAACCTATGCAAGTCATTCAGTGGGTGGGAAATCACCCATGGAAATTGCATTTCATATTTTTGGCCAATTATTTTCGTACTGTTTTGTTACGGAAAAAAATATATACATTTATTTAACTGCGCATTAATTATAAGTTCAGTACTATCATAATTTTAATGAGTACACATTAGTGGTGCTACGGTGACAAAATGTTAACTACCTTACCTGGTATACAGGAGGCAGTAGGTTCGATCTCAACCCTTGATGCCTGTATATTTGGAGTTTGCATGCTCTCCCCGTGGTCATGTGTAATTTTCTCTGGGTTCTCCAGTTTTTCCCTCCACATTTTGAAACATGTGTTTAGATTATTTGGCGGATTACACTATATAATACAATTTTTGTTCCTGGGTAGTAAGCATTATTTCCTAATTGCTTATGCCTAAAAAGTATAAAACATGTCTATTATTCTCCACAAACTTTGCTTTAAAGTCCAGGACATTGATATTTTGAAATTTACCTATTTTCAATGAGAAAATGGGCGATATTGTGTCTCTTCGTTCACATAAAGTCAGAAAAAACAACATATTTATCAATATTAACATGCATTTATACTAAACTAATAAAGAAATGACTACAAAAGATTTAGAAGTGAATAATTTTTCAAGATTTACGATTATACTTTAAATCACTTTCACGAATCAGCCCCCAAATGTAGTCTCCCATCATGTTCTTATTATACTGTCCTTGGTAGCAGCGTTCAAAGTCCAGTATATCCTGGTGGAAGCGCTTGCCTTGCTCCTCCGATTACGCTCCCATGTTCTCCTTGAATTTATCAAGATGAGCATCAAGGATATGGACTTTAAGAGATATCCTACAGCCCATTGTGCCGTAGTACTTCACCAGTCTCAACCAGCTCTACGTAGTTTCGACCTTGTGATTTCCCAGGAAGCCACGAACCACTGCGACAAAGCTGTTCCAAGCTGCTTTCTCTTTACTAGTGAGCTTCTTTGGATATTCATTGCACTCCAGGATCTTCTGTATCTGTGGTCCGATGAAGAAACCGGCTTTGACCTTTGCCTCAGACAGCTTAGGGAATAAGTCTTGAAGGTACTTGAAGGCTGCTGACTCCTTATCTACAGCTCTGACAAATTGTTTAATAAGGCCAAATTTGATGTGCAGTGGTGGCATCCGCACCTTCCGGGAGTCCACCAGTGGCTCCCACTTGAGGTTGTTCCTCCCCACAGAAAACTCGGTCCGCTGTCGCCAGACCTGCCTGTGGTAGTGCGCCTTGGTGTCCCTGCTGTCCCAAAGGCAAAGATAGCAGGGAAACTTGGCAAAACCGCCTTAGAGACCCATCAGGAATGCCACCATTTTGAAGTGTTTGATGACCTCCCAGCCGTACTCATCATACTTCAAGGCATCCAGCAAGGTGTTGATGCTGTTGTAATCCTCGTTGAGGTGCACCGAGTGAGCCAGGTGAAGAGACGGGTACTTGTTACAATTATGGAGCAGCACGGCTTTGAGGCTCCTGGATGAGCTGTCAATGAAGAGGCGCCACTCATTCTGGTTACAGGCATTTCCGATTGCCTCGAATAGACTGGTTACATTGTGGTAGAAGTAGAGCCCATTTTGATGGGTGAAGAAGCTGCAAGAAGATTGGTGACACTTCCTCTGATCTGCGACTTGCACGCTTTCATCCAACAAGTTCCACTGCTTAAGCCTAGACGTCAAAAGCTCGGCATTGGACTTGGTGAGACCAAGATCTCTCATCAAGTTGTTGAGGTCTTTTTGGTTGGGGTAGTATGGGTTTCTTTCCTCAGCTCCACCTCTGAAATAGTCATCTGGATCTACAACATATCTCTCGCTCTCTGACTTGCTGCTCTCTTCGCAGTGTGGCACCGGGGCGATGGATGAAGGAAGGTCCAGATACGTGATAGCAGGTGCATTATTGCCAGTCCGACGTTTGAAAGGGTCCACCATGCAGAAGTAGCAGTTGCTTGAGTGGTCAGTGGGTTCCTGCCAAATTCTTGGGATAGCGAACTTCATGGCTCTCTTTTCCCCTCTGTACCATCCTACAAAAATACATTTATTTCACCCATGACTAATGTGTAAGCAATTCTCACAACATTTTTCATATACGATATCATGTTTTCAATAACATTGAAAACTGTAAAACATTTTATTAAAAACTTTTACAATTAAATTTTTTAAAACAAATTTTATAACATTAAATTCAAAGCAACAATTGTCAATCTTACCTTCCAGAGTTTTGTTTGCATTTCTCACAGGTGAAATGAGGTGCCCAGGGTTTGTCTGGATCCCCAACAGGCATGTGGAAATATGCCTTGTAGGCCTCACACATCTTAGAAGATGCTTCCACGGAGTACTTTTTCGCTCTTGTCTTGATAAATTGGCCGCAGACATAGCAAAATGCGTCTGCCGGATGCTTGCAGCCTCTTGATGCCATCTCAGAAAAATGCAACTAAACTGAACTGGTGGGCTTAAGGCCCCTGTATTTATACCACTATTTATATTACTGTTCTAGAATGTTCTAGAAGTTACTCCAAGTTTACTCAGCACTGAATCTATCTGGAATGTTCTGGAAAATAGGTAAATTTCACAATATCTTTGACTTGGTCACAAAAGCAAAGTTTGTGGGGAATAATAGCCATTTTTTGTACTTTTGAGGCATAAGCAATTAGTAAATAACACTTACTACCCAGGAACAATAAATAAATATATGTTACACAGGGTTACACATTCCCGCACGTCAAGCCACTTCATTGGCCAGGTTGCTTCTGAAAAAGAGCTATATAGTTCAGTGGGCCTTACTTAGTAAAATAAAAAAAAATAGTTTGCAAAACTTTTCTAATATCCTTCAGAAGGAAACACGTGCATTATTGCATAGCCACAGGGGCATGGCTATGCTTTTAAATTAATTTATTAACAAAGCATGCAACATCACAGAATGCAATTAATGTTGTGGACAGTGACACGATAACTCGATTGGATTTATTTCACATTGAGATAAACCCAGGAATTGAATGAAACTATACCTACATTAGCCAAATTAATCTGACTAGGTCGTGGTGCCCTTGGTAGGTGTGCTAACATGTGGCCTTAGCTTAAACTTTCTCGGTGACAATTATACACATACAACTTTGTGTGCTGCGGATATACATATTAGCACACAGTACTCTCATCAGCATGCTTCACTCACAATAAAGAGGTGTATTGTTGTAACCTAACTCAAGTAGGTTGACAACTTGGATTGGCGCGGTTGGCTACCTACGGTGCCAAAGAAGTTCAAAATACATACATTTCATCATTTAACTTACTACGAATAAGTAAGTCCGAACACCACTTTCTTCATGCACTCTTATGAGTTTTGTCCAATACATATGCGAACTGATCATGCAGAGTAAGTTCTTGTGAGAAAAAACAACAACGGTGATTTAAGTCTTTTGCAAAATTGTCCCAGACTCAATTATGGATCCCAAACATCTGATGATAGCTGATTCCAGGTCGTCGGGCTGGAGACCCAGACACGGCGCTGGCCGTATCGCACAATGTGTGTGGGTACAGCAGGAGCAGATCGTTGATGACGTCAACTGGGGTCCATTGAGGCTGATACTGCACACTTCTCAGCAAGATAAGATGGAGCGGATTGGTGCAGACACGTGTCGGTGAGTAGGTATAGTTTGCAAAGAATCATGTGTAACTTGTCTCTTATCGAGGTCACGATCAGATTGAATTTCGACTTCCGAACAATCAGGAGAGCCGCAGCATTTAAGGCTAACCGACGAGGACTGGAATGGATGCAGACAATGATTGTCTCTTAAAATGTCAGGATGATCGGTGACTGGCTGCAATGGACAGGTGATGGAGGGAATTCTTAAAGGTGCGAGGGGAAGAGGAAGACCGCGATCTGAGTGGACGTGAAACACGAAACACTGGACGAGATGGAAGCGGTCTTAGTTGAAGGATGCAACGACACAGAAACAAGTCGGGAGACCACTGCAAGGAGATTTCGGGGATGGAATCGGTCATGGCCCAACGGCCCAAAATACCAAGGGACTAGATGAAGAATTGCAGTTTTGAAAAAGTTGACATTAACTCATTAATATTCTATAATTATAATGCACCCTTAATGAAAATGTATTTGGGTAATGTAATTGGTTCCTCGCTGTATACTACCCTCGTGTATTTGCAAAATGGTTCATTTTATATTTGAGAACCCTACGTGCCAACGTTACATTTTGATTATAACCAATTTAAATATTTATATTGCATCTGTTACTACTCACCAAATTGTATTAAGGATGAAAATATTTAAATAAAATTTCTAAAATATTACATTAGATTCTTGTTTTCCTGATTTAAAATCTACATTTGCGGTCAACGAGAAAACATTTACCTATGACTGATTGTGGTATTTCCAAT
Source organism: Lethenteron reissneri (assembly GCF_015708825.2). Lineage (NCBI taxonomy): Eukaryota > Metazoa > Chordata > Hyperoartia > Petromyzontiformes > Petromyzontidae > Lethenteron > Lethenteron reissneri. Next base: position 10,353,847 of record NC_083797.1, on the reverse strand, counting down.
AATAAACATTATATTTTGTAAAACATTCAATGCCTCTTTTTCGCTTCATACACCATGTGTTAAAGCCATACAAATTCAATTCCAACAAGAGGTTTTGTTCATACATTTTAATTATTTCATTTTTTTCTCATCGGTCTTTTGCAAAAATATTTTTGCTAGAAGTAAATTACCTAATGACATTAAATATAAATAGGTTTGGAGACAATCTACTAAGTAAGCCAATAGTCCCATGCTAATCTAAATTATTGTGGAAATTATGAAAACATATTTTTTGTAAAATGATATTTGGGGGAGAGATATTAAAAAAATTCGAGATAATACCCCGCTATAAATAGAAACATTCAGGCATTTAATGTTAATCAACATCATATTCCTTATCCACAAGAATGCATAGTAGTCGTAACAAATATAATGCAAATAACGTAAATGCTGCTCAACACAATTTATTTGAGGAAGCACTGAAGAAAGCCCACTTTAAATCCTTACTTCACTTACATTTTAGAACTTGCCAATTTTCACAAATATTTAAGCAAAGAAAGATCACAGAGCAATAGTGTTAGAGAGTGAGATCACACTACACAATGACCAAGTGGAAATGTCTCATTACAAGCCCACACACAGACATAGCTATGTGCATTACAAGACTAAACTAAACAATTTAAACATTTTATTACTATTTTTATTTTACCAGGTAAGGTCCACTGGGCTATATGGCTCTTTTCCAGAAGCGACCTGTCCACAAATGATAGCTCAACGAAGTGGCTAATCAAGTGGACATTTATAGTGGCTAAATACTCTAAATGCATGTTTTGAAATGTGGAGAGAAAAACCGGAGGACCTGGAGACAAATCCCGTGACCAAGGTTAAACACGCAAACTCAAAATATACAGACGTCAGGGTCTGGATCCAACCCACGACCTCCTGTATACCAAGCGAGGTTGTTAACATCGCGCCACCGCAGCATGCACATGTCCCATGGACGCAGAACACTGCAGGAGCACTACTTTTCCTTATTCACTGAAGTTATCTTCTGACTGCATGGAAGGGTGCTTGAACTGTCAACCAAAAGCCATCTGGTGCACAGACCGTAAAATTATTCCTGGGGTGTTTTTTGAAAAAGAAAAAATCCTGCAAAAAAACAAATGTCCTTCAACATAATGAGCCACATTTTTAAATCGTGATGATCCAAGTCACACAAGTTTGATTTCTAAAGCAAGTGGTTTTAATTTAATTCCTGGCATATCAATATTTTTCTGGAATGTTTACCCGAGTGTTTTGAACTTCGATGTTTTTATTACAATTTTTTTCAATGGCTAATACCTATTAATGTTGTTGGGTTTATAGTTAAACATATTTTTACTTTTTTTTAATTCACGCAAATCTAAAGCCAATTATTTACTAAAATATGTAAGAAAAGCATTTTTATTTTAACAGGTAAAGCCTACTGAGCCAAAGATCTATTTTTCAAAAGCGACCTGGCCATTAGTTATAACTCAATGAATTGGCTTATCAAGTGGAAATTTATATCAGCCAAATACGCTAAACACATGTTTCTAAATGTGGAGAGACAAACGCGACCACGGGGAGAGAGACACGCAAACTTTAAATATACAGCAGGCATCAGGGTCAAAAGATGGAAGGAACCACAGCTTTAACGTAAACTACTTAATGAGATCTCTCCTTATAAAACGCAACGATTGCATTGCAACAAAATGTTCAAAATTACAGCACTGATCCGGGCAACCCTAGGGGCAGCTGTGGTTTTGTGGAGAATTCTGCACATGCGCTGGATGTCTGCTCTGTCTGTGATGGACACATATATGTAAGTCCTTGGGTATATATGGGTTTTGTATTCGTATATGGATCTCTATGTGAGTCTATGAGTCCCTGTTTGAATCTATGGGTCCGTGTTTGGGTCTATGGATCTCTATGTGAGTCTAAGGGTCTCTGTGTGAATCCTGTATATGTACCATTGGAAAATGTTATCGTTTCTTAACGACTCGCGTTCTACCAACAGCGTCTCCTTGATCTATCTCTGCGGTGTGATCCGGACATCTATAAAAACGAGCTTCATAGCTCATCGGATTTCTCCAGGATAAATACATATTCTGATCTCTATGGCTACCATTCTACTACGAGTCCTGTCAATTGGCTAGTATGCCTTCCAGTGATGTGTTTTGCCCAACACATACAATTTTGTTTAAGTCAACATGATGTTGCTGGATGCACCTGTATTCAAAGCCAGAAGATAAAATCGTATTTGTGGTTGTCATTGGTCTTTGGTAGTGCTATGATTACCAAGTATCGCACCCTTTTCCTGTGAGTACCATTGGCCTAATAGAGGCTCATCTGCCTTCAGTAGCTATTGTGCTGTAGTAGCAGTCCCAGCAGTTTATATACCCTACAATGAGAAGGAAAGATTTGATTTCAGGTCACACGCTTCACCACGTGGAAAGTAAACGTAACAGGTTCGGGTGCAGCCCTGCAATTACTTGCTCACACCACTGCTGATGGAAAGACCTCCACTGGAAGCAATAAGAGTGCCTCGTGATGGTAATTGCTTTAATTATACACGCTGGCCAGACGTTTTGGAAGAGGTGGGAGTAACCACACTTTAACTAACCACATGCCACCTACCGATCGACGAACCGTGGTGTACGCATTTATTCCGCTGGGTCAACAGGGGACAGGTGACTTAATAGACTTGCCCATTGCATCAACTGCCACGGCCCGATTACCCGAAGAACGAAATTAATGAATGGAACGTTCAATTGCAAGACTAGTGGCGGCTATTACAGCACGTACAACATTTGTGAGAATATTTTTTTACAAATAACTTTACAAACCTGCTGAAACAATCCATTTGAGCCACAAATGCGATGTCAAACGGTATTTCCAGCTTAGGAAAATAAACATTTCCTTACCAGTAGATGGGTTGAAATGTATATATGAACACGTGGACTGTGTAGGGTAAGTATCCCTGCACTTCCCCGACACACTCGTGAATGTGTCTCTGGACAGAATAAATATAATGCAACATCTAAATTAAATGCTAGTTGACAGTTTTATGTAACATAAGCATAACTAATTTCCCAGAAATATAAAAAAAAATCACATTTGCTGTAGATGTGATAGAAACATGTGTTAATAAAACACAATTTATTACTCGCACAATAAACATTCTGAACACAACAAATATAAATATCTGATCAAGGTCATTTTGGGCAAAGCCAGCATCTTGGTGGTGGCTCTTTAAAAAAAGGCTATGCCCCTTCTTATGCCAGTGAAACAATGTGTTTGGAACACTGGGAAAATTAACATCCTTACACGACCCCCCGGACAATTTAATGCATACTGCTCTAATAATATCTCATTTTGCACTTAATGCATATTGGGAACTACCAATTGCAAGCTTTACTGCAGATGTGATTTATAACGGGCATGGCGATAAATTACTGGTTTTAAAATTCCTAACGCCAGGTGTGACCAGCAGTGTTAATTGGAGAGTGGCTGTATAACAATGGATTCAATTATATATATTGCTCACACCTGGTGTGTTCGTAGTTTATATAAGGCCAACAACACGTAATTTTGCCTGCTAAAATTAGAATCCCAAGTGCAGCCCTGGATTGTTTGTAGTGATGCGAGCCTTCCAATGTCCTCTCTTCTATTCAATTACCGCACTCGCGACATGAGTTTTGCCGTCAGGTCACCGTGTTTTGTTTGGCACGAGCACACCTGAGCTCTTTGGTTGCATTCACGTTCATGGTAACGTTGGTAACGGGCACGCGTGTGAAAATTGTCTCGCCTTGCACAAAAAGTTCCACTCTGATTATACACGCGGCGAACTTTAGGAGCGAATTGTGTTTTTCCCTCCCCTCTGCTTTGCTCGAGGCTTTTTTTAGCCGCTGCCGCCGCCGCCGCTGCTGCTGCTGCTGTGTAGTGCACAATCAGAAGTCTTGACGCCGTCAATAAGCTTCCAGACAGACACGCGACTGGCAAACAACGGTGAAGTCACCAGGAAGGATTGTGCATCCAGTTGCATCTCTCACGCCAATGCCGAGGCAAAAGGTCCACAATGCTAAGGCAAAACAAAAAAACCCGTAAAAACAAAGTTTTTCACTATAAATCTTTTATATGCGTGGCGGCTAGAGTCCTCTCGTCCTCTGGCTTGAGATGGCTGCCACCTATGGGTCAGATGATTGTCTGCCAGTATTAAGCAATTGGTAATTAAATTTTTTTTTGCCTAAAAAGTGTAAAATTTTGGAAAAAAATTTTCACGAACATTAATTGTCTCGCACAACGAGTCTGTGTGCAAAATGTCAGCTCGATTGGATCACGGGAAGTGGGTTAAAAAACGACCGAAAGATTTGCACGGTCGTAAGCAAGCAAGCAAGCACGCAAGCACGCAAGCAAGCAAGCGAACTTAATATAAAGGATTTAATATCCACCATTGCCGATTGTTTGGCGTGACACATTTTGTGGGTGTGCAACAGCCAACGCTATCAACGACCGACAAGCACGAGGAAACACTTTGCGCGGATATGAACGTGAGAGATGAGTAACGACACTTTAGAATCTGCCTTGCAATGTAGCAGGGCTGCTTAAGATAAGAACTTGCTCGCTTTGAGGGGTAGTTATTTTTTGTGACTTGAATTTTACAGCACCACTCTACTCATTAAAAGACATATAAAACGTTGCGTGGATCATGCTTGCCAGGGCAATATAATCTTGTCCTGCGCTAAATGAGATTCCTCCAGGACCAACTGCAACAAGACAATACTTGCCAAATAAGTAATGCGAATACATGTTTTGAGGATGCACGTGCAAATCATGATGAAATGACAATGACGAAACAATGCGTCGTGTTTTGCACTCCCAATTTAACTCTTTGTCGACCAAAAGGAAAGTTTCCGCGAGTTTCAAGACATTTTCAAGGAGAGCTGGGAGAAACCCACACACAAGTGAGTAACAAGTATAACCCGTAAAAACAAAGTTTTTCACTATAAATCCTTTATATGCGTGGCATCGGGGTGGCTCGAGTCCTCTCGTCCTCTGGCTTGAGATGGCTGCCACCTATGGGTCAGATGATTGTCTGGCAGCATTAAACAATTGGTAGTTAAATATTTAAAAAACATTTCCCTAAACAATGTAAAATTTTGGAATTCTTTTCACGAAAATGCATTGTCACGCACAACGAGTCTGTGTGCAAAATGTCAGCTCGATTGGATCACGGGAAGTGGGTTAAAAAACGACCAAAAGATTTGCACGGTCCTAAGCAAGCAAGCAAGCGAACTTAATATAAAGGATTTAAAAAAGGAAAACCCCTTGCGCACATTGGTCAACAGCACATTCAGTATCCCCTCGTTATTCGCGAGGGATACATTCCGGAGATGCCCGTGAATATCATTTTTTAAGATAATAATATTGGCCTACGAATGACCTAAAATAAATACGTAAATACACTATTAAATGCATTAATCTTCTTGGTTCTTTCGGTAAAGTCACGTAGAAGGGAAGTAATAAAATAATAAAAACAAAACATAATAAAACATAATAAAATATTTTATTAAGTTTTGTTTTTATTATTTTATTACTTCCCTTCTACGTGACTTTACTGAAAGAACCAAGAAGATGAATCCCTGCAGTCACGAAAGCTTTAAATGCATTACATTATGTATATCTCTCATCTCTTATCACTTTCTCATCACTTTATCTAATCACTGTATCTCATCACTTTCTCGGCCATGACTTCCTCTCTCATCAATTTATTTATCTCTTTCTCTCGATGCGGTAGTCGTGTAGCGTTCCAGATGCAATTTGTGGATAGCCAAAATCGTGGATAGCAAGTTCGTAAAGAATGAGGGAATACTGTAAAACAAATATTGCACCGGAGAGGAAGACGCACCCCACACTTGTGTCCAGCGTCAATAAGTTATACAATCCTGGTCACACAGACACACAGCAACTGGATTATAACATAAATAGTCTAATGGCATTTATTCTCTGTAATGACGTGGATGATTAGTATGTGTTCTGCACTGGATTATAAGATGCACCACCAACTTTTGAGGGGGGGAAAGGATGTATTATGATCCTGAGGAAATTGTATGTGTGTGGTATGACGATCTATTTATTTGATTACATATTTTGTCGTAATTTTTTATTGTTCTTTTGTTATGTCACCTAGGGTGCTCAAGATAATGACTGGATAGTGATACAATTAATGGCTGTGGAGTGGCCACCTGTTCTCTGAATAGGCTGTCACCTGCTTCAGTGCCACCAGCGGTGATGTTAGGATTTCATTGCCACCTCCAGACGACATTTTTCTTGTCACAGGCTCAGGAGCCCGTCGGCTCAGCAGGCTGGGATGGCACCAGGTTCCGGGCCTCCCAGGGCAACCCGTTTTTCCTGCCACTCCTTAATGTTCACTGAATGACATTGCAAAGTAAATTGTACAGCTGCCTTGGGAATGAAGGATACACTTTTTTTTGTATTGCCTTATCCTAACAACGCCACCGTTCCAAGAAGCTTTTGGTGGTGAGTGGAATGACAATTCTTTAAAGTTACTCAGCCTGGAACAATGAAACCTGTTCATGTGCATGTGCCAAGTTGACTTTTACATCGTAGGATGTTGAGATACAGGAACGACTTGGGGAGGCCTTCAACCAGCAGCAGAGTGACTATGGCTGGTGGTGATAATGATCCTCACAGCACATAATGCTTCCATGCTGTCATGGTTCTCCCACTAGACTTGCCATCCAGGGGTCGCTGGTTCTATCGCTTGGCATGCAGTTGAAGCAATGGGCACGTTTCCTAAATCCCATCACCCCTAGCGACCCAGTAGTATAGATGGTTGCGGTGAGGGGGTAGAGGGGTGGGTACTCCCACGTCTTCCGATACGTCTGGCCAGCGTTCTAAGAGTAGGCCAAAAAACCCTCGAGAAGGGCCCTCTTAGAACGCCCCCGCGAGTGGAGAGGCCATTTCGCCAGCAGAGATGTGACTATGCTATGACAAAGCTGCAGCTTTATTCACAGCACACATACAGCCGTGGTTAGCTTGGTAATTACCTCGGCTAGCTACGTCTTCTGAAAGTTTCCTCGTGAAAGGTACTTACAGCTTTAAAATGGAAAGTTATTTTAACAAAATTATCATGCCAACTACTTCATGAAATGTTTCCTAAAAGTGGCAAAATGTATGTATCACTATTACCACATTTACAGCTTTTGGTGAAGGGAAATCAAAACCGAAAGTTGTGGTTTTGTTTCTTCTCTGTTTATTTATTTATTTCCCAAATAAAATACAATTGCATATTTTTTTGTATCAACATTTTTACAAGCTTGGAGTTAATTCCACAGGGATTTCCATTAAAGGGCTCGTGCCAAATTGCTTCAGCTTAAATTGGGATGTTAATCCCAAACCCGAGGAAGTGTCAAATGTGATGTGCAGCTGGGATGTTCCAGGGCTGTGTCCATGCCAAATAATTAAAAAAGCAATTTTCCATCACATCGGGCATCCTGCTTTTTCACGGTGTGGGACACATCCTCTTTCTGCAAAGCCCTCAATAATTACACCAGCTGTAGAGGAATACTATGAATGGACCTCTGCACTTCAAGACAGAATCCAATTAAAGCACACAATGGCGTCTCATTCTGTGAGATGCACACACACTGCTTGACGGTTACTTAACACTTGGGTTCTGACTTGTGAGCTAATCCTACTATTGTCATTTTCTTGGTTAGTGTTCTGAATGCCGTGTCACTTACACATTTCAAATATACAATCATGTGAGCTGTAGGGATGTATAGCAGTGAATCCGAGTAATGAGACATGGTGATGATTCCTGCTACAATGCCGCATGGGATTTCAAAACATAAGTCTTTTTAATGAGACTGTAAAACAGTGTCAGGCTCGGGAACTGTGTACGTAATTAGTCTTTTGGTTTACTTATAATAGCCTTATAGAAATATTGTACACTGTGTGTTTCTTTTGTACTTACATTTGACACTTTTCAGTGACACACCGTTATATCACATTAATATGTTTTGTGGGGGAGGGGAACACATATAGCACTTATTTACTTTCATTCAATATACATTATCACTCTCAGATTCAGTTCCATCAGACAAATGTAGAGAAGCAAGGCTTCAAACTGAACATCAAACCAGACGATATCAAGTCACAAGCAGTGGCGGCTCCTGCAAAATCTCTCAGGGGGGCAAATGTCTGGATGATTGATAAGGATAAGGTCCACCCATGCAATGGATAAATTAACAGCTTAAGCATGTAAAGGCAACTTCACTTCTTTAATATTAATGAAAAATAAAGTGACTCTTACAATACATCTTGTTTGTTTCTATACTCACTATTAAAACAAACCACTCAAGTTTATTTTATTAAAGATTCCACTCGGTGGAAACAAATTATATTGTTGGATGAAACGTGCTTACGTATGATGATGTAAGCACATTAGGGCGAGCCCTCCCGGAAGCCATAGAGAATGCATTGCAGCGCCCCCGTTCTAAAAAAAACATCTTTGAATGTAAGTCTATGGGACCACTCGGGGCGATTCTCAGCTGGAGGGAAATCGCCCAAAAAGAGGCGGTACTCCACAGAACGTAGCATGACGCTGATTGGACTATATCCAGAGGCACAGTGACGGCTAGCGTGACTCTGTGGTTGAATGACATTGGTGGTGCGTCGCCCAATCGCCCTAATGAAGAAACCGCCCCTGGTCACAAGTAAAGTTAGTTGAGGCATCACTCCCCTCAATGTACTATACAATATGCGGTTTTTGACTGTCATGAATTTCAAGCTGCATAAGAAATTTCAGTAAGGAATTTTATGAGGCAAATTATAGTTAAAATCCACGGAAGATGCAATGTCCTTAGAAGCTGCGAATCGGTTCTGATGACGGACTCTTGGCCGAAACGCTTTCTATGGACAACTGTTATTTACTCTTATCTTGCATTTAATCACTTAGTATTTGAACACAGTTGAAGTTCATCAACCAATGCAACTCTTGAACCGATGTTTTCTAGCAACATACTGTTTCAACCTTTCGACCTCTTGTAAATTTAATTTGCAAGGTTTGGTCAATTAACAAAACACAGACGCCCCTCTACATATGTATACAAATGTCATCACCCATCATCCACCAATACAGCACGTAAATGAACAGCTAGAAAAAGGCTTTTAGACTACGTAATGATGATTTACAATCATTGCAAGTAAGCTTACCAGAATATGTGGCTGTCCACTATGCAACTTCATGCCGATGCATGCACTTTGCAATTGCGTCCCATTATAAAGCACCCGTTACAGTACCATAAACTCGATCTTTCCCAAAGATTTGTGAAACTTTTGTTTTAATCTCTTTTCCATCCCTGAGGCCACCTGGCTGACAATACAGAACCCAACCGCCGACTGACAGGAGACATTAAAGTTTACAATGAGCGGAATTGTTCACACTCTTCAGTGAAAACCCACACCCAGGAGCTTCTTGTCCGACTGATAAAGGAAGCTGCTGTGGAGCTGCCTGCTTGGCCTTAGAGAAGTCACCGGCATTATTTCACCATGTAAGGTTTTCAGGCCCACAGGGCCCCCAACAGGGGCTGAAAACCAAGCGACACCCCCCATGTGTCCAGCAAAGTGACAGGCTTAGCAAAGTTCAGAATAACTTCATCCCACTCGTCTAATATTCACAGACCTTCGCGCACATGAACGTAATGCAATGTAAGCTCGGTAACGTTTTATTATGTCGCCTGGTATGCAGGAGGTCGTGGGTTCGATCCCGATCCTGACCCTGATGCCTGTATTTTTTGAGTTTGCATGTTCTCACCGTAGTCACGTGGATTTTTCTCCGGGTCCTCCGGTTCTTCCCTCCAGACTTAGAAACATGCGTTTAGAGTATTTTTGCTGATACACATTTCCACATGATAAGCCACTTCGTTGAGTGATCATTTGAGGCATTGTCGCTTCTGAAAAAGAGCTATACAGCTCAGTGGATCTTACCTGGTAAAAAAAACAAACATAGTTTTATGTAGGTATGTAACCTCTGAACCAATTTAGGTGGCCTTTTTGTACAGCTTCTGCAGGGAAAGCCAACTTAATCATGTGTACTACTGTCGGATATCTTGATATTTCTTGCGAACAGCATTGAAGGAACACCTTCACCACAATGACTGCAGCAGTTAAAGGACAGGGCCCAGCACCACCACCACCGTCTCAGGGCAACTTTGGATGGGTGATAAATGCTTGTCCACCAGCAATGCACACATCCACAATAATAAGAAAAAAATGAAAATGAGAATAAAAAAATCGCTATTGACCACCCTTTAAACAAATCACCTGCTTGACAACGAATATTTAATCATCCTTATTATTATTATGCTTGTGTAGCCAGGAAAAGTGTAACTGAGTCTCACGTATCTTTTTCAAAGAGGGTCCTGCCAAGTGTTTTTTTGCAACGGCGGGTGATGATTGCTGTAGTTATCATAACTGAGTAATTTGCCAGGAATTTTTATAATTTTGCTAAAATAAAAATGAGCACGCATTGGGGCCTGCTCTTACTGAATGACGTCAAGGGGATCTTCAATGTCCACGATGAAGTGGACGGTGCTCAGTATTGTAATGGCAATTACACAGCCGCAGCAATAACCAGGGCAGCCGCTGGAATCGAACTGTGAACCTCAGCGATAACGAGTGGTCAATGTGCTGCTGCCCTAAGGCCGCGTCAGCACCACGATATTACAGTTGACAAGCTGAAATATCATGCGTCAGCTTATATTACCGTATCTTTAGATGCAGCTGCAATGAGACACTATGTAAAATACATATTGTTAGTGTCCTTGTTATGTATGTAGTTAATCAAGCATTTGGTTAAGAATGGCACATGAGTCTGTATTGGAAATTCGGCATTGCAGTAGCAACGCATAACGCATCCCTATGCAATGTAGCACTGAGAGATGCTGTCTTGCTTAAGTAATATATATTTATTATATATTACAGTCCACCCGACTCGATGACATGTTATCAGGTGAGCGCAGGTTGACTACACACAACTGGGTGACTCTACGTAGCTGCTACACGACGTTCACTATATAGCTGACTGACTATATAGGAGCCGTCGATGTATTAGCCACGGCGATGACAGCGACAACGGTCCGGATCCCGAATTCCCACAGCAGCCCTGAGCCCTGCTCCAAGCTGCCTTTTATTTCCCCTCGGCTCTGCCGCGCCGCTTTCCCCGAACTCTCTCCTTTGCCTCACTATAACACCCCGGGGGGTTCCATCTCTACCCCCGCGTTGACTCCTCACCCAGTTACCTCACTTGACCCCTGCCTGCCCTCATTGCCGCAATCATTATTTATGGCCACTAGGCCCCGTACTGTCTTTACACCTGCAAACACAAATAAAATACAAAGATCACCCTTAGAACTTTAATGGACTGTTGGGGCAAGTGTTGTTAGCGAGCACATATGAAGGCCCAGTATGGCACAAGCGGGTGGGTGGCCAGCACCACGCCCGACCGCCTTTGTCTTCCCAGTGGCGATGTTTACACACCACACCAGGTACTCATTTGAGGCTAAATCGACCTAGGGGAGGCCCAGGACGAGTTCAGATATTCGTCACTGGTGTTGGCCGTGAGCAGGAATTGAACTCAGGTAGTAGCGCAGCTTTCCAAGAGGTATACGACCACACGACTAAAGGAGACCGTGTCACATACGAAGCTGTTTGTTGTGCACCATGAAGAGTGTTATCTATGAGAAGGTTACGTGAGAATTGAGATTACTTACTTTGAAACCCATTTCATCGCGTGGACCTTATGACTGGCATTTCACGCAATGAGTAATCTGAACAAGTATTTTTTTTTGCTTCTTTTGAGCTTCTCCCTTTGTTACTCTGACGGAAATAAGTCTGGCTACTAGCCTTTGTAATATTCACGAGAAAACATTAACATTTGCTGCAGTCATCCAACGTGGTGCAGCCGTTATACAGCTGGTTTATGAGATTTTACACAACAACTTTGTGCTTCTAGAGGTTTGTGGAGCCATTGGATCGGGTTTTGCAAGAGAAGTCGGGTACATTTGAACACAATTTTCTAGAGGAAGCAAGTAGGCACAACGGGGAAAAACTTTACACCACCGCATATAGGTCCTTGCTAACAATACAGCCTTGTGCAAAAACGAACAATGGAGCAGCGCTAATCTCGCTTGGTGGCCTTGAGCCAGTGAACGAAACTTCGCAGTCCCATGGTGTCGACGGTTTTTTTTTACTTTCAGTGGGAAAACCAGTTCTTAATTTCTCATGGAGCGGCAGTTGGCTCATTAACCCACAAGAACAAAAGGATAAGTCGTCCCCCGAAAACCGAGATTTGAACTGACGACCTTGCTGGACTGTTGGGCGAGGGATCTTCCACAGCACCACCCTGCCAAACCCAACGTTTCAAACGGACACGTTTATTAACCTGAACAATGAGTACATCTTGTAATGAGTGCAATATTTTTGCATTGTGATGCGATGGAAACATTCCAAATAGTCAGTATGTGGGGAAATCCGGAGAGAAACGAGGTAAATGCTGTTGGTGAGCTGGGATGACTTACACGAAGCGTGTGTCGAACGTTCATGATTTGGTCATACACAAGAGAGAATTCTGTAATGTGCACATAAATGCTCTGCGCACCGAATCAATTTTGCTAAATTACCAGTAACATGTGTATACAAATTGAATCAAACTTAATCACACTTTAAGGGCCACATTTGTGCAAATACAGTTATTTTTGTATGCGTCCTAGCCATGCAGTGTGGCTTGTGAGAGTTGCCTGCATGCCCACAGGCAATTAACACAACAAGTTGTACACACGTTGTTGTTCCCAGCGCATAGGACATTAAATGCACGCAGAAAACTTTCGTAAGCAACACAGCAAGCGATACATCATTTTAATTGAGATAGAAAGCCATTCGCCTGATCTATTGTCGACGATAAAAAAGTCAGAAATGTCCGTTGACCTATAAATTCATAGAAAATTTTAATTATATTTAATTATTTATTGTGCAGCAGTAAGGGATGCTGCCATTGCAATCTAGAGGTTGCCAGATTGATCGACTTGCAGCACAGTTCAAACAATGGTGGACGTTTCTTAAATCCCCACTGCCAATAACCACCCATCCGCCGGTATGAACGAGTACATCGCAGTTCGTTGATCGCCAGGTCACGTGCGGTGGGATAAAGTGTGGGGACTCCCACCTCTATGGAAGGTGTTCTGCCTGCATGGAAGAGTAGGCCAAAATGGCCTTGAGTTGAACACTCTAGAACGCCCTCTAGTGGAGGCCCATCCACGAGCAGTGGTGTAAGAATCAGAATATTTTATTTTGTATGAATCCTGGAGGAATCTAATGAGCTATAAATCGGGGTATACAGATGTCCAGTAGGGGCGTGTCAGAACGTTACAACAACAATATATAAACACGATAGGAGTGGAAAGTATAGAAAGGTAAACAAATCACTTTAAAAAATGCAAATAAAACTAAACAATTTTTTTTATCTTATTAGGTAAAATACACTCAGCTATTAGCTTACTTTTCAGGAACGACCCGACCCCAAATGAATGTTCAACAAAGTGGCTTATCGTATGGAAATTTATAGCAGCAATATAATCGAAATGATCGAAATGCATGTTTCATAATGTGAGGGGGAAAAGCCGGAGTACACGGAGAAAAAAATTGTAAGGCCCCACCTTTCCCTTAAAAAAAAAGAAGAGACTCCTGCCTCTATAAAGCCAATAGAATTACCTTCCTTGCCGTATAAATGTTCCAGCGAGATGGCAAACGTTTAGATCACCGGGATTTAATTGTTTTACGTTCGTAATTTTACCTAATGCAATGCCATTGTGCTGTGCACTCGAGCGTCAACTGCATTCATTTTGAACAGGATTATCAGTCACAATCAACGTTTTTGGGTTTAGATCGCGTTATTTATAAATGTGTCGTAACCCTCCACCACCCGACACGGCCAATCAGTAAAAAAGTGTCACGTTGACAAAAGACAATAAGTTCACTGCTTTAGCCCACCGGTGTGTTGAAGCGTGAAACCACAACAATTTACAATTTGAGTACGACGTTTCGCTGGTAATTGCATCCAGCATCATCGGGCAATTCTGGCGAAATTTGTTTCCACTGCTGTGCTGGGAAATGTAACCAACGACCGGTGGATTGCAAGTTCAGTGTGCTACCATTAAACCACAGCAGCATTGATCACCAAAAATAATAAGCAATTATCTACTTTTTAAGTCGTTTAAAATGTAGGCTTCGCGACCAATATCATCCATAATACAAGTTTTTGGGTTAGAGCATGTAAATATATAAATGTGTCGTCAAACCCACCACCACTCAACACAGCCAATTGGTAAGGTTTCTCACGTTAACAGAACATGCCAATTAGTTAATAGCACAGCACACCGGTGTGTTGGAGAGCAAAGCTACTACACACTTGGCCCTCGTTCTCACCTCACCATCTCATCCTCATGTTGATCCGCATTCGGTAAAAGGCACTTTGAAGAGTTTGACATAACAGAGATGTTTGGAATTGCCCTAGGGCTGTCGCATTGTGTTCTTGTCTTCCCCCACTCGTCTGCATATGGTTAACGTGACCGTCCAGGTGCTAGCTATCGTCACAGTTACGATTCCCCCCAGTGCACAAATACTTGTCCCCCTGCGGAAGTCGCTCGATCGGGAGGGGTCGTGTTGGGACCCTCTAACAGAGCGGTCCGGGGGATGACGCCCGTGGGAGCTCAGATGCTGGTCTCGAGGGATCAGCAGCCATTCATTCAGATGCTAAATATTGGGCCGGACGCGTCAGTTATACAGGTGGGCACGGTGCTTGCCCACGCGTCGGCCGCGAAGGTAGACGGTAACGGTGTGGGGGTGTAAGGGTCGTGCTGAACACAGACCAAAGGTTAATTGGCAAGGACAGCTGGGCGGATGCCCTCTGCTCCGAAAATCAGAACTTGTCCAGCGCCCAGAGGTCCAAACTGCGTGCGCAGTTGCTCGAGTTTGGGGACATTTTCAGCAGGGGTAAATTTGACATTGGTCGCACGACCCTCCTGAGCCACCATATTGACACAGGTGACTCATTCGGTAAAAACTTTACCACTTGAGTCCTGCTAAAAACGAACATGTGCGACAGGCGGTGGATGAAATGTTGGCCGCCGATGTCATTTCCCCATCCACGAGCCAATTGGGTGCTCCAATTGAGCTCGTGAAGAAGCACGATGGCAGTTTATGCTTTTGCGTGGATTTCCGCAAGCTTAACAAAGTATCTGTGGCGGATGCGTACCCACTGCCACATATGGATGATTCGCTGGATGCGCTGGCAGGGGCGCAGTTTTTCTCAACGATCGACGTGCTTTCGGGATTCTGGCAACTGCCATTGGATGATTGCTCAAAGCCTAAGACTGCTTTTTGTACGCCGCAAGGTTTATTTGAGTTTAACTGGCTTCCAATGGGCCTCCACTCGGCCCCGGCGACGTTCCAGAGGCTCATAGAGTTGGTCCTGGCAGGACTCCAATGGGACTCCTACCTGATATACTTGGACGATGTTATCATGTTTAGCCGCACATTTGATGAGCACTTAGTCCAGCTACGTGCTGTATTTCTTAAAATGCGAGCGGCTAACCTCTAATTTAAACCTCAGAAATGCCACCTGTTGCAAATGTCCGTTCGGTACCTTGGGCACGTAGTCAGCGAGTCGGGTATTGCGACAGATCCTGATAAAACTGCGTGCATGCGCACATGGCCAACCCCCATGTCGGTGGGTGAGGTGCGTAGCTTTATCGATTTGCATCCTACTACCACCACTTTGTGCCCGGGTTCGCCACCATTGCCAAACCCCTCCACGCCCTGACGGCGAAGGGCAAGACATTTCGATGGGGAGCGGAGGAAGAGGCCGCATTCGTTGCATTCCGCGATGGGCTGGTGGACGCTTCCTCCCCTCAGATACCCAGATTTTTCATTACCATTCATCCTGGACACTGACACTAGCAACACATGCATTGACACAGTGTTGTCCCAGGTGGTGAACGGGGTGGAGAGGGTCGTGGCATATGGCAGCAGAGTGTTGTCCCCGGCTGAGCAACGCTACTGCATGATGCGTCGGGAACTGCTTGCCATAGTCTTCTTCATACAGCAGTTCTGGCCCTATCTGTAGGGCAGGCGATTTGAGGTGCATTCTGATCACGCCGTCCTCCAGTATGCTTTACGCGTTGAGCAACCATCTGGCCAGCTCTCCCGCTGGTTGGAAATCCTGCAGGACTATTCATTCCGGGTATCTTACCATAAGAATGTGCGGCCTACTAATGCGAACGCGCTTTCGTGGCTTCCCCCGGGTGACGAATGTGTGTGCCTCTCGGGTTCGGGCCGATCCAGATTGATTACCGCAGCTGTGCCTCCTCCAGTTGTCGCGTCGGCGGGAACCTCTACTCCTGATAATCCCTTGCGATTTCGTCGCACGCGATGCTACCTTTGGGTTGAGCCACAACGAATGGGGGCGCCTCCAGGTGCAGGACGCTTCCCTATTGATATTGCAGCGCCGTGTCAGTGATCTGGGCGACGGGTCGAGCCGACACGGGGTAGCTCCTGTCATTCTCAAGGAAGGTCTTTTAATGTGTTGGGACGGCGGATTGCGTTGCTACAGTATCGTGGTACTTACGAGCCTCAGGAGTAGACTCATTTTGGCCATCCATGAGCGACTGATGCACCTGGGAGTTCACAAAACCCTGGCTACCCTTAAGTTTGATTTACTTTGGCCTGGAATGGCAGGAGACGTCAAGAACGTCCTGAAGGGTTGTATGCAGTGTGCTCGCCGCAAACCTCCATCTGCTAAGTGCTGTCCGCCGTTGCAATCTATTCGGGTTTCCCGTATCAATTAGCTTGTCACAGTCAATATACTTGGACCTTTCCCCGTCACAGCCCGAGGTAATAAATATTTGCTGGTGGGTGTTGAATGTTTCTCTCATTGGCCTGTGGCTTGGCTGCTCCCAAATCAATCGGCCGCCGCCATCACCGTGACATTGTTATGCAACATCATCTCCGAGGGAAAGCACACCTATGCTGAGGCAGGGTCAGCAGACATAACCTATCAGTAATGGGATGCAGCTGTTATTGGCAATTCGCTGTTTTTAATGGTAGCCACCCACATCTCTGTAGCTCATCATGGAAGAAAGTGGAGTTGCAAAGATTCATGTTCCAGCAGAGTATATGATCTCACTGAATACTTCAACCACAATAGACCTCTCACACATAGTAATTGCAACTTAAAAAAAAGTCTGAGCTTTCATCCTGACAAGTTTAAACTTTGTCCTTGCCTGCCAATGAATGATCATGTGAGAGTCACAGATGCCAAATCATCTATCAAAACCATGCACCAAAATATGATTGTGTGAGCGAGATTAATAGGAGCCCTGTTTAAATGGGCAGCATAAAATGAAGTCAACAAGAATCAGAGCAGTAATAGTGTGGAATGTTAAAGGAATATGTATCCCCGTGTCCTTTGAAAGAAACTGGAATCTGTAATGAATAAGCCATCGCAAACCTCTTGAACACACAGCCATACAACGGACTCAATACAAACCACACGGTTTCTGGGACGTTATTATATTCCTACAGAGGCTTAATGCATTCATTCGAATGTTTATTCCCATTTTAATGCATGCAAAGAGCAAGCCAATTACTTTAGACAATGGTTAAGCAAATGTACTTTGATAATAACTATAATATAGTATTGTCATACTTGGCATTCAAAAGACACACCAATAGTGTGTTATTGGAAGATTGTGAAAGATCTAATGCAGAAGATCCCGAGATTTGAACTTTCACGAAGCTCAGGGTGCACCCTAAACCGCATCTGCACAAACCATGGCAGATGCGGATCCCTGATGCACGAATGGAAAATTATAAATTTTCCAGTGTGCGACTGTGGTCATCCAGAACGGACCATACAATGTATACCGACGCAATGCCTGATCCACAAATACGATGGAGACATCACAGCAATACACTCTGTTGCTTCTGATGTGGTTAATCTGGCATGACCACCTGAGTGTGAAATTGGAGGTGTTGCTCTGCATCTACATCAGCAGCCATACGAAACAGCATTGGAAGGTTAAATAGCGGATGGGGAGAGAAATAACCAAACAAGCCATTTTTGTTAATATTCAAGCAGTAATGATGAATCCGTAGGTAAGTGGTATACACTCGCTGTTGGCTGACTGTACTCTGCTCAATATCTGTGTCCTAAACAAGGCCCGTGAGCAGAAGTTTTGAGTCAGACTTTCTTCCACGGATATCTCAAATGTGCACAAACAATCTACAGCTTGGTATTTTAACGATTGAGATGAGACGTCATATACGGTACGTTGAGATTCTGGGACATTGAAGCACCGAGTAAATGCAATACCTTCTTCCTCGAGATGATGTGCTCACCACAGATAATCCTGTTCAATATGAACAGTGTCAGAGCGATGTACAAGCAAACTAAGCAGCAGCTTTTAGGGCTCAAGCTCAACGGTCCCAAGATTGATATCTTTTTAAAAAGCGGAGTACTAAATTTAATTTCGAACTCAGATCCCTTAAAAAACAATGCTCACCGTTCTAATAACACCAATACAATTATTGTTATTAGTCTATTCGCTCTCAATCGTCATTGAACACAACTTTGATATTGATGTAAATGTTTGTAGTCCCGTGAGACCCGCAACAATTACTTCTCCTTATGGTCCCCAATGCGCTGGCACCAAGCCCTGCATGTTACAATGGGTGGGTGAAGCTGAGCTCTGGAGCTCAGTACGAAGTTAATGGTGATATTCTGTAGTATTGCACACCACAGCTTCGCTGCTGGCTCTGCGCAAAGCTTATGCAAGTGGGCTGACTTGTAAACAAAGCCCAAACGTTATCAGCTAAGAAGAATTATATATATAAGGCCAACATACAATACAATGGTTAGCGCACTGCGTGACGAACCTGGTGACTCGAGTTCGATTCTTGCTCACGGCCAACATCGATGATAAAAATATGAACCAGTACTGGGCTTCCCATAGGTCGACACATGTTTATTTTGATTAATGTAGTTTTTTTATGACTTTATGTGAACGAAAAGACACAAATTCGCCCGTTTTCTCATTGAAAATAGGTAAATTTCAAAATATCACTGTCCTCATCACAAAAGCAAAGTTTGTGTAGAATAATAGCCATTTTATGTACTTTTGAGGCATAAGCAATTAGGAAATAACACAGTGTAATCACTCGTTTTGGAACAGACACACGATGAATGAGCGCCCTGAGAACGATTATATAAGGGCGCTTTATTAAAGTAAATTATTAATGCAAATTCGTATTCTTGGTTCTTTCGGTAAATGCAAATTCGGTTAAGCAGAATGGTGTGTACAGCCTGCGAGCCCTGCGCCTCACAACTTGGTGAAACTTCAGATATCAATCTTTAGAATGGTAAATAGGAACAGGATGGATCGGCACAGAGACAATGACATTTGAATAAAATATGCCACAACCTCTCAGCTATTTTGTTAGCTGATGGCCATAAACAAGGCCGTGGGATGAATATACTCAACAATAGGAAGGTCGTCTTGACATGATGAGAATTCTACGGTGTTCTTTGCTATTTAACTCACATTTTTGCATAGACATTATCAATGTAACACATCAGATGGAGAGGGTTGTAATCAAGCGTGAATTATTAATTTCGAAGAGGGAGACACTCGGAATGAATGGGGAATTCATTTAGCATAACATTTATTTATTCCGTAGGGAGTCTGCCGAAGCAGGCAAAACTACTTTTGTTCAGAGCACAGCACAACATCGCATATCCGACTCACTGGCGACTCAGAGGTAGATGCGGATACGTGAAAAGGTCGTATATGTGAAGATCTATAGAACACCCACAAGTAAGTTACTATACAAAGATGAAGGGAAAACTGCGTTGAACATCGGAAGACGTTTGAGTGTGCTAGCAAATGTACGCAAGATGAAGGCGAATGTGTGCATAAATATCATATTTATTGTAATCTGTATAAAAAACTAAATATGTATACCGTGCACAAAATATTGCATTGGGTCTGGTCGGTGTGTGACATTGTACGTGTAGACAACAACAGAGACAAGCGGACAATATGTTTCCTCCGTAATCCAGTGGCTTAAATGCTTTCGGGAGTGCATAATTTCAGCAGCGTGCACTTCCAGAAGGCCGTAGGGCTGATGAGTTGTGTAAATACATAAAAAAAATTTACGTGGAGAGACATACGTATGAAGGAGACATTGTCTGCTTGTCTATTTGTTATTTATATTCTCCACAAAAACGCTTGTGATTATTTTATGCATGTGTAGAGATGACTATTGAAGAGTGGTGTGTGAGTGTGAGAGAGGGAGCTCTGCAACAATGCAGTTGGAACACATCTAGGCCGCGACTGTGATGAAAGTCATTACAAGAGCTTATTGACATCAAAGAGTTGTACAACATTGTCAGCGTTGTTCAATTATCGTTCGAGTTGCATATGCATGTTTGCAGGAGAATTACCGTTGACAACACTGAGGATGATATTTGTGGATTTTTTATCTCCCCATCATGAGCACGTATGTTCTATTTCTTAGAACTCCTCGGCTCTAATGGTAATACAATTTATTTGAATGTCAGGAGGTTGTCTTTGAATAGCTCGGAACATATAGTTCTTGACTTTGTGCACGTGACTGTAGTATGGCTTTCGTTAGAAGACTAGGTGGTGGTTACTAGGGGGATTTAATTGTAGGTATGACTCTTTGGGGAGGTGGCCAATTGACCAGAGCATTGAGGCGGTACCAATACGATTCTGAGTTAAAACCCTGGTTCAGACGCCATCCATATTTAAATCAAGCTTATGAGTGTGATGAGTTTATGTTTTTGCGCATGACTGCACAGCTTAATAAAGCTGTGAATGTAAAGACAAAACAGTTAGTTGGGCATGTAATTAACACTTTTCAGGACTTAGAAAATATATTCCTATAATCCGGATAAAAGGGCCCGACTCAAGTAACTTTAGCAAGAAAAAAGTTATCTTGCTTTTTCGTATGACGGAAAAAGCTGATGATGGGGCATCTAGCTTGGTGATCCACCCAATTGCTTCCCGAGATGCTGAGTAGCGAAATATAGTGCTTCCCACAGCAGATCCCAGTGGGGAGGTTGATTCGATATTCGTTTCAGGGTCTGGAACTCCTGGCCATAGTAACGCTTGGGATCATACGCTCAACTTCCACTGGTGACGCGGAAGACAGTGTCATCGCCCGCGTCCTGTGTGGAGTCGGTTGAGTGTCCTCCACCGTCTGTGAGGGAGGTCGAAGCCAGTGACCTCTGCTGTTGGGTCAGTAACGAGGTGTTTGTTTTTTTATTTAATCATTCTGTAATAGCAGAAGTATGTATGTAAGAACAAGGTAGTGCGCTGCTAACTGTGATATTTCTGAATTCAAATGTTACATCTCATGAGGTGATGTCAGAATGGTATCACAATTATAATGTGATTTAGAATTATTATCTTTTAAGATAACGGAATCAACATTTTAAATGCCTTTAATATTAAAAAGTACACCTCGGTAGATTTGAGAAGTCATTGAGACCCATAGTGCAATATCATAATAAAACAGCAGAAGTGTCTTGCAGATAAAATTAGAAGTTCAATGTTTCCCACTCTTCGCAAGTACCTATATTTCAATTATAGAGTAAAGTGTTGTAAGATAATGAAGCCACGATTGTTGGTGGGGTTATAGGAATACACAATTTTTCAATTTGCAGAATTATAAACCTAGAATACTTTTGCATGCAAATAGCTCGAGTTTCAAATTAATTTATTTTCAGCCAACAACAATGTACATTGTTGTAAAAATGTGAAATCACATATTTGGAATACAAAAAAGGCACGTGCCAGTACAATTAAAATTGTATGCCACAATTCAGTTTTAATTAGGATTAAGACTACATTAATGAAAGCATAATCACCTTTTTTTTAATACTACCCATATAATCCAAAGTAATATTTCACCCAATCAAGCATATATACAGCATAAGCTCATTTATATAATAATGCTATGTAAATACATTTTCCCCATATTTCTGTTTTGCAAATAATGCAGATTTAAACTAAATATAAGTAAATCACGGACAGTCAAAAACATTTTGAGAATGCGCTATGAAAGATACATATCTATATACAGGCACATTTCTGAATTATTTCAGCAGTTTTAAAATAAAATTACGTATTACTTTGTATTGAATTAAAAAAAAAACTTTTTAATCTAAGATTGCCCAACACCCGTAATGAAAATCAATAAACTTTGTCAGTTATGAATATAAAATTTATATTGTTTTGAAATTCAATGAGGTACATTGTACTTCACGTTTTTTTCAGCCTTTGAAACAAATTAATCTTGTAATTAGAAATTAAGCAACTTATTTTTCTTAATAGCAATTATAACTCTTCGTGAAAATGAATTATTATCAAACATTGGCACTTTGCTAGATTAGTACTTATGCTCAAATATTATGCAAACTTTTAAAATTCCATCCAATTGGAAAATTTACCCACGATAACATTTCACATCATGAGGAAACTAACGAATTTATTATCAACCCATGTATGACTCTTAATTTGCAATCGGAAGGTTGAGTTAAAAATCACATGTTGATATAGACTTAGACCATTGTCCCTTTAGCATTGATTTAAAACAAAAGTGGTCGAGGGGCAAATGCTTAATGCATATTTGACCTTACTATTTAGAGGTGACTTTCCTCAACGAGGCAACAATTGTTGGCACTTAGTTGAATGCATATCCATTGCACTTGCCCCAATGTAAGACTGCAAGAACTTTGCCCTGCGTAACAGCCCAATTTAGCGGAATGATGAGCACTGAAACGCGCATTATTGTTGCTCTGAGTAGTTGTGACCTTATGCACCTGATGGGGTGGGGGGGTCTCCAGGTCTCGCTGCATGAGGTCATTATTGCCCGACTGGGCAAGACCTAAGACACGTTTCTCTACAAACGTGCAAACACGCACAAGCGCACGCACACACAGAACCATATCTCGCTGTAATCCCACAAATTATCAGCACAAGCAGGGCTGTCAAAGGCTTCAGGGTGGGCTTTGCTTTTAAAACCCTTCCAGGCAAAAGCAATCTTCAAAAGGAAAGCACCTGCAACCCTTGCTGCGGTGTTGAATAAATTTTGTCTCAGTTCCCAAAAATAAGGATCGTGCTTCAAAGCTTCAAGAGGGTGAAGTGGAAAAATGCTTTTTCAGAACTTTGTTTTGATGTCCAAAGCTTCACGTGCCGTGAATTTCAAGCAATGTGGCGAAAGAGAGGGCCTTGTGTTAATTGTAGCCCTGCTCTATGTTATAAATGTTCTGTTGTCAATGGCATGAGAAATAATAGAGAAATGCAGAGGTGGGGGTGGAGGAGAAATTTAGGGGATCGGACATTCATATTTGAGTCTGAAAACCCAATGCGAGCTGCATTTGAACAGCTTGCCTTGAGAGTGAGATTACACAGTCAGCTGCTCAGGCTTGCGTAGGCAGAAAATCGGTTCCAGAGCACAGAAAACAGTTGAGGATCATAAATTGGCTGATTATGCTGGCACTTCCAAGATGAATTTGGCGGGTGATATGCCGAGACACTTTCTCCCTTGCACAATCAAACCAAACGGCACAGGGGAAATTCTGTCACTGATGTTCTCCTTCTCAGAATCTCTTTATCTATTTGATTTTTCAAATGATCTGTCAAGGTCAAAATAATAGATTCCATCATACAAGCCAGTGCACGCGCAGCGGATTTGAACGAGAGGTGACATTACATGGTTTTCTGAGCCCAAGTCATTGCAGATGGCGTTATATTTGCACTCTGTGCCACACCACACTGTAGTGAGCATTGATGTTTTGATTAATAGGGCATGTCAGAGAGGCCAACGTATTTTTCAAGTTTTCATTTCTTTTATCACCTGTTGGCATAAAAAAAGATACATGAATTAAGAAACTGAGCACCATCAAACAATTTTAACTTAATCCTTAAACAAATTAAGATAATGAATGCGTGTACTTTAGCAGGCATATAATACAAAGATATACATCAATGCTAAGCATTTCAACAATATTAATTTGGCAAAGAACGTTCGAACCTCTTAGCAGCCCTCAATGCTAAGGAGTAGGTGTAAACTATTTCCCGTCGTATACTTGTCAGGAAGTTAGCAGACACTGGTATATTAAACACGTTTTGCCTACACTGTTCTTTCTCTGATAATTTTTTCTCAAGCATTATTCATATTGTACCGTTACGTGAATTTGATTTTGAGAAATAGATAGATAGAATATCCACATGCATATACACTCTTTTATTTGAAGGTACCATAATATCTATGTTACTTTACACAAATATTTATTGCACACTGTATTTGGCATCCATGCTATTTTTTATTGATCATTTGGTCAAATAAAACGCTGTTGTAATGTTTACTTTCATTGTGCAAAATTATTAAATCGTGGTGTACATCTTTTAAGTGGAAGGTGGGCGGGAATTTGTCCTAAATAAGTGAACTGCAACACAATATTCCTTTTCAATTTTGCAAAAGATTGAGTTTAGGATGGGTCCGAGAAAACTACACACTTCATATTGACCTTATCAACTTTGTGGAGAAATATTGCATTCTGTTAATAGTGCTCTTTTTAACCTGTAAATATACATATGTTCAACGATAGCATCGCAAATGGAGAATTAAAGTGCAGCGCTTCAAAACAACATTTTCGCATGTCACAAAGGGGAATGGAATGTACATCGACGTGACGTCATTATTTACATTATTTGAAAGACAAAAGTAAATCAATCACGAAAGCTAAATTGTGGATGGCCATTTTTAGCAATCATTATATGGCAAGCAGTGTCCTTCTGCAGCAATGTTAGAGCCATCCAGTGGTCTACATACTGTTTCACATCTACACTATCAGTGTTGCCACAAACACAACAAAGACATGTATTTCCAAAGTTAATTCAAATTCGTTCATGCTGTTTGTTGTGCAATAATTTTGTAAGTGAAAACATATTTCAGTGGCTGGATATACGTGAATAAATCTACCACCCACATCTTTTTTTCTAGAAGTGTAGCATTTTAATCACTGGTTGAAGATTGCCAATAGAGATGTAGATAGTCTGAATACCTTTTAAAGCAGACGACTATTTCCTATTTTCATGATCATTTACCATCAGCCGTGATCAATCCACTGGTGGATTAAGGCCTTTCCAAGTTACCGCCACCTCAAGCGAACCTGCGATGGACGCCCTCTCGGATGCGTTCAATTGCACAGTTACCGTGCCGTTATTCATCTCGTTTTTAAGCCAGTGTTTTTTCTTCTCATAAAAATTTATTAATTATATATTTTTCCCATTATATTTTCCCCCGATTATCCCATTCGACTTGCAATGTGGGTGGGGGTGTTTCATCC
Organism: Lethenteron reissneri; assembly: GCF_015708825.2. Classification (NCBI taxonomy): domain Eukaryota; kingdom Metazoa; phylum Chordata; class Hyperoartia; order Petromyzontiformes; family Petromyzontidae; genus Lethenteron; species Lethenteron reissneri. The sequence continues at coordinate 10,328,328 of NC_083797.1, read as the reverse complement.
CGATAGGTTACTACGTGCCATTCAGGAGGCAAATAAAAAGACTGTGCGGTGTGGTCCAAAGGATTGAGCGGCTAAGCTCCTGCATAGTGTGCTGATCGCAGGGATCTTCAAGTTTATATTCAGTCGGATCAACTGCGTTAGATTTCCAGCGCTGTCTGTGGAAATGTATGAAACACTATCATTAAGCCCATTCAATTATGTTTCAAATGTTAAAGGTCTGTTCTGACATCACGACGATAAGTGCGTGCTCAACTATTATTTAATGGTCGCATTCATTCAATAATGCCGAGGTATGAATTCAAGATGCTCATCATACACATTGACCACAATTAAACTAACGCTCACCACTGCTAACATTACAAGAAGCGTCCATTATCAGAGTGGGTGATTTTCAAAGCAGTCGAACCAACAGCAACAGAGTTAACTATGCAACATTTCATTCTTTTAACTTTGTGCGTATAAATATTCATAATATATTTCTTATTTTACGTGTATTTATACTTATTGTATACCTATGACAGTGCTGTCTGTGATAAATAAATAATCTAACAAAGAAGAAAGTAAAAAAAATGTTTAGTACATTTCATTTTCTTTTTATGGTTGATTTAATACTAACAAGACCATATTAATGTAATTTTAGAGCTTGATAATTTAGATTAATATTCCACTGAAGTATTCATTTCATTTATTGTTTGAACTTATTAAACAAGTGCACACACAAACAAGGCATTATGAGCTGCTCAATTACGTGAACAGTTAAAAGAAAATACTTAGAATGCTCCATTCGTAAACTGTGCATGCACCACACTGCTGTTAATTGTAGATCTTGTGTTTCTATACATATAACTAGATGGCAACCTGTCCAATGGATGGGGTGAATCGTCCCCAAATCTCCTCCTGACTCAACAGGCACAGCCACACCACTCACTAATCACACTCCTCATACTCACCAATGATCACTCATCAGACTCAGGATATGTACTTACCACTAATCTAACAATCACCACCATTCACCACGCAGCAGACACCCAACAGACATACCAATCAACCGAATAGCACCACTAAATTGACACTCACGGCTCACCAATGGCAACTCACCAAAATATCATCACTCACATTCACCTGACGTATACACTCATCAGACACTAATTCCCTGACCTCAACACTCACCTAACACCACTCACAATTCACACAATACCGGACACTACCACTGACAGACAATTAGCAATCGCAACACACTCACCAGTCACCACTCAATCCTTATAACCTCAGCCCCGCCCCATTGGCTCTGCTTTTCCTCAATACCATCCACCAACTGGCTCATGTTAATTGTTTACATATATCCAACTCATAGGTCTCACATTGCCCATTGTAAATGCTATATGTATGTTGAATTTTCATTCTCGTCAGGATAGAGCCCTCCCTAGCTGGACTTCAGACAATGAAAATTACTGACTGGCTGACAGTCGCACAAATGAAGCTGAAAAAATATAGATCAGACACTACATGCTACAATACATGCATAGTGTGTCTTAAAAAAACCTATATCGTGCATACAACGGGGATCTGTCAAGACTTTTGTTAGTCCAAATACGATTTTCATATGATTTCCACTGCGTGTGATTGAAACCCAAAGAAAGTTATACTTTTTACGTCACAAACGTATAAAAGAAAGCATTTTTTTAAATGAGAAAATAGGCTTTTCCCCAGGAGTATTAACCATCTCCAAATCAAAGTGCTACAATGAGAACAAATGAATACATTAAATGTTGAAGTTCATCATATTTATATAATTATATATTCTTTTCATGCGTTAATCCTGAGGCCATGACACACATTTTAAAATATCTAAATCTCTAAATTTGTACATCAAAATCAATGGGCAAGCGCCACATTATTTGAACAATGAAGCCGCTAGGGTGGCGCGAAAATTGACACGTGTTTGCGCTGTCACACAGGAGCAAATGTTTGAAGCGACAATGTTTATTGTCGGGTATTGCGATACAGATTCAGACGGGAACCCCCTCCATCTGTTGTTGCGTTTTTTTGCCCAACATTCCCAAAGCCCTTATCATCACGCATGCACTGCGCAGTATTAGAGAAAACGATGGTTCGCCATTCTATCCCCAAGATCGCAGAAAAAACAGTTGAAAGCGCATCGCGGTTTTCGCTGGGGTTTTGTATACTTCTCACGTATGCGTACATTCGTGCGTGTGGACACACATATTGATGTGCACACAAACGCACGCGAAAAAATCCTCTCCAAATAGCCATAGACGAACGGCCGGCAAACCCGCGTCTCTGGAGCATCTTTAAGGATTGTTTCATGACGTTATTTATAAAAAAAAAAAATCGTCTCGTATTCACATGCGTTGCGGCTCTTGAAATATTGCATTTGTTGCGGCTCATTAAATATTGAATTTGTTTGACCGAATTCGAACAAAAAATATGGCTCTTCTTATTATTTGGTTGCCGACCCCTGTCATAGAATGTTATGGGAAAGTGCTGTGAGCGAGCACCTATTAAGATTGGCACAGTGCACAAGGTGGTGGTGTAGCCAGCTCCTTGCCCAGCTGCTTTTGTCTCCCCCAGTGCCGATGGTGACACACAGTTCTTATGTTTCGCTGAATGAACTTAGAAAAGGCCCAAGCCAGGTTCGAATACCAACTGCCAATGCTCTATATGACAAGGATTCAAATCCAAGTAATGCTAGCTAGGGATGTAACATTGCTTTTGTTAATTTTGTGCCTTATGTTAATTTTGACGATATATATGCAAATTGTATACTGATGTTATAATTCTAATGAATGTACTTCCTTTTGTAAAGCCACTGTTGGAAGAAGGCCGACCCGCATCATTTTGGCTATGAACGTTTAACCATACTTCACCACGTTGGTCAGTGTTGGTGGTGTTCGGGGTGATGGGGCAGGACCGGGTCAGCTTATATTTGTTGCTCATATTAGCTGCGGCCAGAAATTTAACTCGGGTTGCTGAGTTCATAGAACAGTTCGCTGAGCATTGTGCCAATGCCATCTACCACCATGCGCATGTAATATGTAGGCTAATGGCCCAAACAAAAGTTGCACAAACTATTGCATTTTTTTTAACCGGCTAAGGCTCACTGAGCGATAGAGCTCTTTCTCAGAAGCAACCTGGCCACAAATGATAGCTCAACGAAACTGGCTTATCACGTGAAAATGTATAGCAGCCAAATACCCTTAACGAAAAAGCAGAACAAACAAACAATAAAATGCGTTGTTAAAATGGAGAACGAACGAAATTCTACATTTTTTAAAGAACAGTGGTCACAAATAATGCCAATACATTAAACCTCTGGGGGTTTGAAGTGGATTATTACATTCCTGGCACCACCCACACAACCCTACTTGACACTGCCCTCCAGATGGGGGATGTGCACTTTTTAATTTCATATATCACACACCGCTCCATGCAGGCATGAGCAAAATGAACACCCAAGATGCGTTGGCTTCCTCCTGATGAGCACAGAACACATCTAATTGTTTGTTAATGATTGAGGAAAGCAACACTATTATTACCGTTTTATGACGGGCAGTCTTATTTCATTTCAGCACCTCTCACACTTGCTAAGTATATTCTTCATCAGTAAACAAGATGCACGGGATGTAGAAATCAACAACTTCATTCTTGTTGTCACAGCCATCGTGGGATTGCACATATTTCAGCATCGTATCTCTCTCACGCAAGTTGATAATCGTTGCCATGCTACATGAAATAACAATAGATATGTCTCAAAGCTTGACAAACCATTCTTCAATATAGAAATCAAGGGAGCGACAGGGGTGGTTACAGCACAACGCGATACGACACTTAAAATTGTGATATGACAATCGAAATTCGTGCAGCGCTCCCGCAGCTCAAGGATGATGCCATCCCTGAGTTACTGTCAATTGTGGACTCGGTGAACTTTTCACGCAGTGTTATTGCTGCCCAAAGGGGGGGGGGGGGCATTTCTGCACTGTTTGACAGATTTTGATTAAGGGTATTCTCTCGTGCACAGCCACTTTATCAGCTCGAGCAACATTTCTCACTTAAACCCGGCAACAGGAGAGTCTGTCCCTCGACAGCTTTTAATGGCACACATCACTTGCTTTCTGACACTCGGGTCATGGCCAGGTGCCTGTGTCTACAGATGCCAGTGGCTCAGCCACCCTCGAGTGGGTGTCATATCAATGGGAGTATTTTTCACGTTATCGGTGTTTCACATTCAGTTCTGAGCTGAGTTTACGGTGGCAGTCTAAAAAAATGTGATTTGATACAATTTGTGGATGGTTAAAGGTTTATTATCCAGCTCTTATTATTCAATTGGTATAGACCTCAATACTGTATGAAGGTTAGGCTTTAAGAGATCACTGTCTGTTCTCGCCTGCCTGACTGGAGACACAGCCTCCGCTTAATCTCAACCAACATTATCATCAACTCAACTCTTCCCCCCCCCCCCTCTCTCTCACCATACTGCTTCCTTTCTCAATCTGCTCCAAATTGAGGGAATTCCCATAGCTGGTTGGTTCTCACTAAGACACTCTGGTTACAGTCTGTCCCAGATAAGCTGACAGCCGACAGAAAGCCACACAGAAGGCTTGCTTGTGACAGCATCTCTCTCCACCATCCGCCAGGGAGGTTATGACACGGTTGAAAAAGGCACTGGAGTATCTCACTCGGTTTTTTTCTCTCTCTTGGAAGTTCCCCAGCTACCCTCGGCATCATCGCACGCCCATAGTGCACTCAACCGTCCATGGCCTATGACTTGTGATAGTGACTCACTGCACGACTTCTGTGCATGTTATAAATCCGGCTGATTATTTCTTCTTATTTGGCCACATGGCCTGTGGCAGCACCGCTCTGCCACAGCAATCAAATTGATGTGAACATATAGGCACGAGGCAGTGCTAGTTAATTGTTTTGGTCATAGTCTCAGTCTAGTCGACAGTAACCTGCGGAATCTGAGTCAATTCTTAGTCTGTGTCTAATAACGTGACAACGTTTCTTAGTCTGGCTCTTTGGTAGGATTGGTTAATTTTATGGCATAATTTTCAGTCGCTCTCTGGCCTTTGGTGGGTAGTCACAGTCATTGTCATGCTTCATCTTCTTTGTTCAGTCATCGTCGACGAAAATATGTTTTCAATTCCCACTTTGTTCATAAATATTAGTCACTAATTTAGATGGATATTAAATGACCAGACTGTCATTGGTGCTTCTATTAAACTATTGTAATCGTATTCCTTCAAAAGCTGTCCTGAGTTCAGATAATAATACTGTATTATGTTGAAATTATTTCTCACCGTATGTAGTCAACCATGCTAATCGGAGGTGCGGGAGAAGGCGAACAAATATTAAGTCTATGGAGGAGTTTATAGCTGTGTGGACATTACTTACCCCCCTAAGTATTGTACATCATGTACAAATGTTTTAGAAATGTTCGAAAACATACAAATATAAATATCTATTTAATTAACTGAGGTGACCTCAGAGAGGTTTAGAGATCAACTGTTAGCCTTTCCCCTTATCACTAATTTTATCCAATTACTGTGCCTCCTATAGGTCACGGGGCTTAAACTAACTTAAAAACATTATATTTTCTTGACCTATGGCCTCATTATGGTTAATGGGCATTCATTACCATAATTTTTACCTTAGAAATGTGAAAGGTCATTTATATTAAGGTCAATTAAAACAGTAACATTTGTCCAAATCTAAACTTTGTGTGCACGTGCGTGTGCTGCCATATATCATGCAATTTCATAATAAAATGTCAACCGAATGTTATCCCTCCAAAACATTTCTTATCTCAAAAGTCAAAGTGTAGGCGAATTTTGCACGTGCACATTTATGACTTTTCCCGGGACCCTTTTTTTCAAAATCCACATCGGTTATGCATAACTGTGTGCATGAGCCATAGACGAGTTCCCTGAGCAGAATCCGAGAGTGGGTGTGCAGGGAGTAGCCTCCAACGTGATCGTAACGGCGTGACGAACCACGTTTCACAAGGCGGCAAACGCTGCCCTTGTGCTACAAATGCACAGGGGCAATTGTGCAGTGATATGAGTGGACAGATTACATGCACCCTACAAATGGGCTCATATGTGCGCAATGCCAACCCGCTGCGTAATCACATTTAAAGACTATTAAACACCACACCGTATTAATTGTTCAATTAGTATATTAGGTTTTTTTTGCAGTCAGTGCTATAATTCCATTAGTGTGGAGACAGACCATATCTAAATTGAGCTGATAAATGCTAAAGTATGCATTTTTTGTGGGAGTTAGTTTTGCAGTGCTATGCATATGCAGCATGGTGAAGCGGGTGTCACGATGATTTAAGAAACAGGCTGGAGTGCTCTAAATTGAAAACTCATTTATTTTAACTTTGTTTTGTGTGTGTTTAGTTTGTTGTTCTTGACCCAGTACTTTCGATTAGCACGTTTGGCAACATACGGTGCGACATAATTTCAACATGCATACAACCTGATAGCAAACATCAATGTAACAATGTCCATCCAGAATAACGTTTGCTCTTAATCAGTGTGCACTACCCGTCTCAATATATGGTTCAGAAAAATGATCATGAATGCAGAAAAATCGAACGAAAATTGAAGGTTTCGCAAAGAAAAGTGCTCAATGGGAGACACGTGCTTTGATTTACACCGAGAGACAAAAAGTAGAGCATGTGGATTCGAGAACATCTGCAGGTTACGGACATACTTACAAATGTTAAAAGGTCAAGCAGGCTCAGGCAGAAAACTTCGCTATGAAGTATGATGGCTTGTGATAAAAAAAAATAGTGATAGAATGGTAGTCAAGAAATAGAGCATGTCCGAGGGTACGTCCAAAGAAATGGAACTTTAAAAATCGGCTTGTGTGCAGGTGCACAGATAGTTCGATCAAAGGACGAAGATGCTTGGTGAGGCCTTCATACAGCCAGTGGATTGATCATGGCGAATGATGATGTGGAAATTGGTTGTCCTTTGGGCAGACTTGGGAATGTGTAATTTTTCATCCATTGCTCAATATTGTAAATTACTGCATCGGGGAGACATTCTTACTGTAAGCATGTGCATGAAACGTGTTCAAATTTAGCCACACAATTTCACAATTCTGTACTCGTGAGATTCATAATGGAGCTAATTGTGTGCATTCATGTGGGAAGCTGAAAATGTTTTTTGAAGATTAATATTAACCTACAGTAAGAAAATGGAAGTTACAATTCATTATACGTTTGTAAAAAAAAAGCTGTATCTTGTATGTATTTCCTTACTAGCGATGGTCAATCCACTGCTGGATGAAGGCCTTCCCAAGCAGCCCCCATCTCCCATGATCCTGAGATGCAACAATCTTCCCAGCACGTGCTCACAAGCTGATTTCATCGCTTCATCCACTCTGTCCAGTGGCATCACTAGGGGGGTTCGGACCGCACCAGGTGACACCATCAGAGGGGGTGACACCAAAATGACTGTCTATACAATTTCTGTGCAGTGTTTCAGCAGAAATGTATTCTTTTTTTCCTTAAAAAATATCCCTATAGTTAGCTATAACAACAAAAACATTTTTCGTAAGCCCAGCTTACATGTACTGTATCAATATACCTACAAGGCTAAAACTCTATGCTAATTTACTATTTGAACCTTCTAATGTGTGAATTATTTTGTCCTTTGAAAAACGTGACACATTTTTTACTGTTTGGCCGTGTCGGGTGGTGGAGGGTTACGACACATTTATAAATAACGCGATCTGGCCCAAAAACCTATATTATGAATAATATTAGTCGCGAAAGCCTACGTGTTAAAGTTTAATGTTACAATTAACATAATTTGTACGTAGTTCTTAAACTTTATACTTCGAATTGTATTGTTTTCTTACCGAATTTTCACTTTAACCACATTAAACTATGTAAATATATTTCGGCTGTGCGTATATTGTAAACTAAAATTATAATTTGAATTTTGCTAATTGTTTACGTCACTACCATTGCCATTACATTTACTGATATACGGGAATTACGATTTACGAGTAACATTAGTACAAAAAACATGACTAAAGATTCTGAATGGTCTGGTACGGGAGGAGGTCCATGGGGGGTGACACCATGAGTTACCGCACTGGGTGACACCAACCCGAGTGACGCCACTGACTCTGTCGACGTCCTCTCGGATGCATTCTATTCCTGAGCTGCCACTGTTCATTCATCTTGTTTTGTTTGCCTTTGTTTTTCCAACTTTTTCATTCTACGTACTTTAATTACTGTGTAATGCGAAAAGGCATTTAATTCCATGTTATATCTGCAAAATGCTGTAAAAAAATCTGCATGGTAGATCAAACCCTTTATTTCTCTATGCATCAAATTGCAGTAGAACATGATTTCTTCAGGGTGTGACTCAATTTAATTGTTACAATTTACATCTTGTTTTCTCTTCATTTTTTAAAATTCTAATTCGAATGTATTGATCATTATCAGTAATTGCCAATCCACTCGTAGATGCTGCCATCACGTCACACTAACCTACAATGCAATGATCCACCTAGCACATGAACTGATTTAATATTTTCCACAATAAATTATTCCGCTTTTTTTAACCTCATATACACATCTGAGAGAGGGCTTTGCCTTTTAGAATTTTAATAACATCCCACGTAATGTGTGCCAATTGCTTCATCAATAAGGGTGCTCGCATTTCCAAGAGGAATGCTTATCCTTCTGTTGCGTCATCTGCCTCGTGCATGCAGGAAATCCCTCAACGGAGTATATGCGTTTTAGTCATGTGGCCAAATTTCTCGAGAAAATGTCGCCTCTGTGTCCACGTTTCTCAATCGAGGAAGATGGTCCTGTGTGTTAACAATACAGCTGGCACCTGTTTCATACGCTACGGGCCATTTATTCGGTATTTGTTAATTACTCACGGGCTATGCCACTGTAGGCAATAAGCATTTTGATTCGACAATTACAAATATTTTATTAGTCTAAACACTGCACAAGTGTAAACTACACTGCCCACCTACATTGGGTTTGAAAAAGATTTTACGATGTCAATATTGTCACATGAGAATGTACAAGCAATGACATTCTGTTGCCAAATGATATGTTAACATTCACTCAGGCTTAAATTTTGATTTAAAGTTTTCGTGACTGCAGGGATTCATATTCTTGGTTCTTTCGGTAAAGTCACATAGAAGGGAAACAATAAAATAATACAACTATAAAACAACGTGACTTTACCGAAAGAACCAAGAATATCATCTTCAGTAAGGCTGTCTGTGACGATTTAGCAGAAGGGGTTTCATCATGCAACCTGAAATCATAATCACCTTAGTGCTGAGCTAATGTATATAACGATTGGCTTCATTTTTTAAATTTCATTTCTCATGGAATATTTGCCACCAGCCTGCAACCTCCCTCTCCAAACCCTTAAGGCCGTGGGCAGAGTAGAAAAATATATTCTGGAGCTCAGCCGTGAACGACTCTGGTTGAAATTACGCCCATGGCAATTATGAAAAAAAAAGAACGCTTACAAAGGAGAGAGGGGGCATTCAGGCCATCTAGCTCGTTCGGTTGGAGCAGATTAATTCTACAACCTCATCGAGTTGTTTCCTGAAGAGTCCCAGTGAATCAGTTTCCCCAGCTTTGTGTGGGCAGCCTGTTCCAGACTCCCACTACTCTTTGCTTTAATAAAAGAAATATCACCTCCTGTCCGTGATCTTGAACTTTCCTTCACGTGGTTTCCATCTATGGCCTCTGGTTGTCTTCCCTGTGTTGAGTTGGAAGGAGTAGTACTCGGGATCGACTTGAATGTACAAAATAAAAGTGCATCACAATACTGTGTGCAATGTAACCAATGACAAGATGAAGATAATATACAAACAACACATTGACATCAACGCATATTGTGAATGCAAGCCTCAGGTGCTCGGCACACGAAACCAGCCCCGGCATGTATGATGTGCAAGACAGAGAGAGATGTAACATCACAGCTTCCCCTGCAAGGATACGAGGCAGCTGTGATGGAGCTCTGTGAAGCTTTTAATATTCTGTGGACGGGGCCCCGGGTTGGCTGTCAGCCGTGCCTGGCATGGTGCTATGTTATTAATTATTAGACGATATACCCCCCCCCCCCCTGCTCTGCACTATCATGTACATTGTCTTACGAAAGAACAACTGACAGTCATAAAAACTAAATTGGAAAGCCCCTGCTAAAATAGGCAATGCCTGCCTGGCTGCTTTGTCTGCTGATATTGACCATAACACAGAGATAACGTGCTTGTTTTTAGACTAGGGATTTTTAAACGACAACCCGATAAGCTGGTAACCATCGTATCATCGATCGCCGGCCCAACATTAAGGAACCAGACTCTTTAGTGTAGAATGGTTTGAAATTAAGAATGCACTAAATTTGCACGCACACAACGTACAAAACAGCATGGCGTCTGCGGCTCTGATTGGCCAGAGGAAGCCCTCTTAAGGCACTTTACGTCTCCGGCAGTCTTTATTAAGTCCTCCGCGTGGTGAGACCAAAAAGGTAAAGTTGCAGCCCTGCAATTGCCGTGCTCATGCCCACACGGGGGAGCTCTGGAGGGTTTCCGTTCCGCTCTTTCATGCTGACCAGACGTGTTCAGTGAAAAGTAAACTGTTAAATCTATTGTTTTTTTTTATTTGGCCAGGTAAAACACACTGAGCTATATATATATATATTTTAAGAAACGACCTGGCCACAAATGATAGATAGCTCAACATAGTGGCTTATTGTGTAAAAATTTACAGCAACCAAAAACTCTAAACACACGTTTCTAAATGTGGAGGGGTAAACTGGAGGACCCTGAGAAAAATCCACGCGACCATGGGGAGAAAATGATGCGGGCGAACCCAAACGTTACCCCGCCAGACGCAACCCTGCCCATTGGAAAATTGTGGTGAATCCATTTGTAATGCTGTGTGGACAGAGGGAGGCTAATATAAGAAACTTGCTCCATTATTTGGACTGCAGCGCCATTCAAATGACGGAGCAAGTTTCGTAACATCGCGCCACGGTGACTACATGTGAACGACTTCGCCTGGTATACAGGAGGTTGTGGGTTTAATTCCGACCCTGATGTGTGTGTATTTGAAGTTTCCGTGTCCTCGCAGTGGTCGCGTGGGTTTTTCTCCGGGTCCTCTGGTTTTTCCCTGCGCATATAATCAACGTGCGCTTAGAGTATTTGGCTGCTATAAATTTCTACACGATAAGCCACTTCGTCGAACTATCATTTGTGGCCAGGTCGCTTCTAAAAAAGAGCTATATAGCTCAGTGGGCTTTACCTGGTCAAATAAAAAATTGTTTAGTTTCATAGTTTAGAACCGGCAACCTCTGTATGTATATATGTTGAACTTATTTCGCACCTTACGGAGGCAACCGTGCTATAATGCGAGTCCAGTGTGCTGACCATTCCACCACGGCGTGATCCATTCATTTCTGTTCTCCCAGCCACTGCATTCATCACAGTGAATGTCGTGGCCACTGTTTCATTGAACCATTGCATTGTATATGACATGCATGAATATGAAAACAGAATTTCTTACAATTACTATTCGATGCATGTATCATGAGCTTGCACGTGGATATTAATGTGTTATTCAATGGAGCATTAAACCTCTAACTATTTTTCAGGCAACGGTGGTGTCGTTGTCAGAGCACTGTGCTATGATCCCAGAAACCTGGGTTCAATTCATGTTCGCACACAAAGCCGGCGGTAATTGAAATCTAGCCTTGGACTGGGCCTTCGCGAAACCACTTAAGTTCAAAATATGAGTGCTAAAATTATCACTAACATTACGGGTAACTGATTGGAAATAAATGGTAAAACAACTACCATAATGCAGGTTTTTTTTGGGTTAGATCGCTTAAATATATAAATGTGTCGTTAAACCCGCCACCACCTGCCACAGCCATTTAGTAAGGGTTGTCACATAAACACAACAGTACAGCACACCGGTGTGTTGGAGAGCCAAGCTTGGGAGAACATAAATTAATGGTCAGCACACTGGACTCGGAGTACAGCACGGTTGGCTCCGTAAGGTGTGAAAAAAGTTCAACATACATAGAGCTTGGCTTGGCTCTCTAACACACCGGTGTGCTGTACGTATGACGAATTGGCACGTTCTGTTTACGTGACAACCCTTACTAGTCGGCTGTGTCGGGTGGTGGCGAGTTTAACGACACAATTTATATATTTACGCGACCTAACCCAAAAAACATGTATCATTGGTCGCGAAAGCCTACGTGTTAAACAAAAAAAAAACTGGTAACCTTCTTAACTAGGATGTATATATATAATTATTATCCGCAACTAAGCTGGCTAATTCTGAATTGTAGACACTTAACGTTCACTTAGCTAGAGATTTAATATTATTGGTTCTTAATTGCATTGCGACACTGACAAATTATATAATCAAATCATCATGCTTAATGGTTACATATTTAATGATTATCTTACGCTTATTGTCTTCTGAATTATATCTTTACGATAGTATAGCTGCCACACTAAAAAAAATGGCCGATTTCTTATATTGTTTACATTCTTTAAAAAAAAAACCAGCTCGGATCTTCCTCAGATATACTAAGCTGTGGCTAGTGATGTATTGGGAAAATACTGTAAAATGATAATCTCCCACTCTGCTGAAACACTAACTCATTTAGGACTTTTGTCTCATTGGTATGATGTGCAGCCAAACCAAGGAGTCCTCAAGAGGAGGAACATTGATCGCCAGACCATTTTATTAATTCACTATTTTAGTCTATTAATCTTTATAGCCTTTTCAGTGAAAGTGGGGGAGTCATTAAAATGTCCTTAAACGACTCTTACTGGAACACTTTCCAACACACATGAAGTCTAATTAAATATATAAAACGTAACAGAAGGAATTAACAAAATAGTAATGGCTGTGCAGTTTGCAGATGTAACAAAACGTCACATTTACTGACCTTAACCAGTCCCTTATTGTCTACGCCATGGCAATAAATAATGTGTTGGCCCCTGAATTTTAATGGCAGCAGCGTTAAAGCAGTGGCAGATTTAATTAGCAAAATAAAAATCTTTATCAACACCGTTGTCCGTTGCCACTGAGGACATCGTGATGAATGGGAGCGCTGAATGTTGTCTTCTGTTTACCGTTCGAAGAGTTTCCAACATCTAAATTCACCTTGGGAGGATGCAACCGGAGCTTGAGGTTGTCGGAAGGACAGGGGGAGTGGCTTTGGGGGCAGAAGGTTGATCCAGCATAGTTGGAAAACAATCCTTCACTTCACAGACCCTCCCACCTACAATGGAAGGAAGGTTACATTCTGAAATGCTTCTTTACTCGGAGGGCTCAATCTGTCTCACGTTGCGTACCAGGCACGGCATTATTTCAAGAGGCTTTCTCAGCAGGGCCATCCATCGAGCATCTAAATGCGCAGCCAGTCGTGACGTACAATTTTGGCCCCGCAAGCGGTAAGGTGCACCAGCTGCCACGGGCATGCATTAACCCTGCACTCGCAATATTCTGCCACTTTTTTGTTCATAACCTCCCCCTCAAAAAAAATATACTTGTGTTGAGTGCTACACATTGGTCAGCTGTACAAATCACAAGTATGAGGTGCCTACTCTTTGTCAAGTAAACCTTTCCCAACCTGTTTTACTTCAAATATAGATGTCCAATGCTCACATTCACACGTGAATTTCCCCCTCCACGAAATTAGGGTAATGTCAAGTCTACAATTTTGAATCCAATACATTTAATGCTTTTCAGTTTTATGAAATACATAATAAAATATCGTACGTGTTGTAACGCGTCACTGTACGATGCAATATACAGGCAGCCTTCGCCGCACGTGGGGGTTACGTCCCTGGAAAATGCCGTGTTGGGCAAAACCCAATTTTAACAAATGATAGACCTTTTGGGAAAAATATGGTTCCTTTCCCGCTGTTGGAAATGATCACCCCCTCCCTATTTGTGTAACTAATTCTACATGATTCCCGTCCTTGTAATTGCATTCAAGGATGCTGAGTCGCTCTCCATCTCGTGTGTGTACACTCTTTAAAGTAAGTCCTCTTTTAACGCGGAAGAAGCGTTCCTGAAAAGTGCCGCATTAAAGCGAAAAAACGTTTGAAGGGAAAATAATTTCCGCATAAAGTTTGCAGAGATACGATCTACGCCCACACAGATGGTGGGACAAATAGCTGAGGGTATGCCGCTGCGTTACTGTATCATTCCACGTACTGTATCGCACTGACCAGCCGCTCAAATCAATGAAATTAGTAAGTTGTCAACCGCCCAGAAACCGCGTTATAATGGTGTGCTTTCCTCGTTATAACGGGCGCGTTCCATGCTTTGCAAAAAGTGTTCCCTCACAGAAGTAAACGTTTTGCGTGAACACGCGTTAAGCGAGGACTTACCGTATTTTAAAACTTCGCCTTAACACAAACCACTCCTCTTCCTGCACCGCAGAACTCACGCCCAACGCTCGCCCCTGACACTGAATTCCCAGCCTGACACAGGCCCTTTACATAGTAGTAGGTTTTTACCCTTTTAAACTGGTACAAAACTGACACCTTTATTCAAGGCATCATGTTTGCAATAACCACAACACAAGTAGTCAAAAAAGCAAACAAAAAGAAGCAACTCTGATAATGATAATAATATGCACTGTCCTTGAAGTTGATTGGTCCACACCCGAGACGGCTTTCTTTAGAGCCTAGTCCCCATTGGTGTTGGACCAGATGACACCAGAAGGCGTATAACTCAAACACAGTGCAATATCAGGGTCTTGAGAGCTCGGGGTAAGCATTTACACTGAGATCTCAATACTCTGACATTGCAGTGTGTTTGAGTTGTACGCCTTCTGGTGTCATCTGGTCCAACACCAATGGGGACTAGGCTCTAAAGAAAGCCGTCTCGGGTGTGGACCAATCAACTTCAAGGACAGTGCATATTATTATCATTATCAGAGTTGCTTCTTTTTGTTTGCTTTTTTGACTACTTGTGTTGTGGTTATTGCAAACATGATGCCTTGAATAAAGGTGTCAGTTTTGTACCAGTTTAAAAGGGTAAAAACCTACTACTATATTTTGCCACTGGTAAAAGAGATCTCATAGTGTAAATGCTTACCCCGAGCTCTCACTACTCTGATATTGCACTGTGTTTGAGTTGTATGCCTTCTGGTGTCATCTGGTCCAACACCAATGGGGACTAGGCTCTAAAGAAAGCCGTCTCGGGTGTGGACCAATCAACTTCAAGGACAGTGTATATTATTATCATTACCAGAGTTGCTTCTTTTTGTTAGCTTTTTTTACTACTTGTGTTGTGGTTATTGCAAACATGATGCCTTGAATGAAGGTGTCAGTTTTGTATCAGTTTAAAAGGGTAAAAACCTACTACTATATTTTGCCACTGGTAAAAGAGATCTCATAGTGTAAAGGCCCTTTACAGTCACTTGGCCTTCAAATTATTCGCCATTTAGGCATCCATACGACTACCGTCCTCAACGAGTGGACGCTTAGATGTGTAGTAAGTTGCAAGAGGCTTGGACGACGGGGTCGGAGGCACACTTATTTATTAACACCAACTTGTGTACAGTAACGGGTACACACAGCACTTGGGGTATCGTCCCCTTCACTCGTCTAACAGGGAGACACAACGTCTAACCCCGCTAACCTATGCCCGAGTCCTCCACTACGGAGCTAGGGGAGGCTACCTATCCCAGCCCTGGTCAAGCTGGGATCCCGGCACCCTGAGTCTCCAGACCGGCTCTTATAAGAACGTCAGTCTGGGCTCTCGGGGCCACGCCACCGGCTTACCTTGATCGGCCCTGACAAGGACAGCGAGCCAGGGGAGCTCCCTGGGGCCTATTCTAGCTGGTCTTCACTCTTCGCTGGTTAGAGCTAATACTCGACCTCGAGCCCTCCGGCTCACCACCTTTTATAGCACTCGGCCCCCGGGAGGGGCCCGTGGGGGATGCAGGTGCGGACGTCGGTGTGAGCACCTCCTCTGTGTACGGCCCTAACCACGCCCCTTGTGTTTGTTCGCCATCCGTGCCCATACATCTACACAATTACACCTCTACAGATGCATGACATGTGCCAATGTGAAAAATTTGAGTTGTGGCGTTGTGCATGAGCTTCGTTGATGATTTGCCATCTAGGCGTCCATCTAATGATGTCATACGAGATGGAGTGATTAAATTCGTTCATCTGCAATAGCGAATTGGATTGTGGCATTGCACGACCACGTGTGATTACGATCGAACAGGGATGCCTTCAATTTAGCAGTGAATAAGACCATGGGTGATGGTAATGCAATGCAATTTCACCTGTTGTGGTTTACAGTGCTGGTAAATGGCCATGAAAAAAATATGCACACGGCCTCAATTTGTAACGTTTTGATGGAAACTTTGCTTCTTTAATCTTTGCACAGCATATAGCACACAAACGAGTCTTGTACAGGAATCGTAAACAGCATGTGCCAGTTTTAATTAAGAATCGATACGATAAAACAGCCTTAGTTGATGTAATATCCATTAATAGCCAAATAACTCCATGTGCAGACAGGGTATTAGTGCATTGTCTAGTAAAAAAACATGAGACTAAAGAATGGTTTAGATGTTTGACGCTAATTAAAAATATGAAAAATATGGTATTGACTGATCCATTGTAAATATTTTCCATGGGCTAATTCATGTCATTAGTTCTCTTGGGAACATTACAATCTATCATGGCCTTTCTTGAAAATCAATCTAACTTAAACATTGTACAGAAGTAAACTGGTATATTATTATTTTTTTGGGGGAGCCATTTGAGCCTGCCCGAGGCCTTCAGCAAAAAGAGTGCGGTGATCGTAATTTTTATTAAATGTGAAAAATGTGGCATGAGCTATTTTTCCAACCAGCAGAAGATCCGTAATGACACGTCAAAATACTTTACAAACAATAGGATGTTTTTTTTCTTCTCATGTGTAATATAATTAAATCATGTGATGAAATACTTTAATGGTGGGAGGTGGAGGGGGAGGACAAAGTAGACTTTTCAATGTATAATTATGAAACTAGATATTTAGTTTGAGATGTCTTCTCAAGTTATAAAAACAAAAAAAATATGCAAAGAAGATTCTCCCTTTGTCATACCAGTGCCATTTACCCATGTAATGAAGCAGCATTGTTTTTGCTACCATTAAATATTCAGCACATAATACAGATTGGATTAAAAATTTAAGAAAAATGAAGCGTATAACTAAATAACAGTTAAAATCTGTCTCGTTGAATGTTCTCTTTAATGCTCATTGGATGAATCACCTCGGTCACGAGCAATGATGTTCAAAGTCCACGCACTGCATGCTTTGCATTGCATTGTGTTCACAAGGAACATTGCGCCGCTGCTCTAAGATTCAGTTGCAATGCATTCACTCAATACATTGGAAGGGAGAAGGGGAAGTACAAACTGGACAAAACAATAACAAAATAAAATTGTCCATGGAAATTTATTTTGAAGGTAATGAGTCATGATTCTGTTCATACAAATAAAACATTCAATTAGTTACAGCGTGTATGTGTAATGTGGCCTTGGCAATTCATGCTTGTGATTATATTTACGTACAACGATTGTAATAAATAATTGCAATTCTTCGCGCATTTGCATGAACAAATATGTAAATGAGAGACATATTTATGTAGAAAATTCCTAACTAAAATTGTTCACAGAAATGTTTTGCGCAGTTGTATGGATGTTATGCATATGGTACATCACAAGTGGTGGTGCAGTGGTAAGCACACTCACTGCCTTGTGAACTCAAAAACTTGAGTTAGAATTATGATCAGCTACCGTTAATGGTGAGTGATATTTGAACCAAACCTGGGTACACCCTTCACCAACTCGCATTGACAAACGCGGTGAAGTATGGTCAAACAACCATATGATCAACACAACATGGTGTATGCTTTTGTAGTGGGCTAATTTGAGAGACACCCTTAACTAAGGTGCCAACACGTTTATTCTACGACCTCAGTCGGCACATTGCCTGACCTATGATGCCAATAACGAAGACCGGAGACCGAGGAGAAGACGTAGCATGGCGGCTTCTATTCCAGCAGACAGCCTCGATGCAGCCCCGGGACTCCCCTTTTACGCCCCTCAGCATGGCCCCGCTCCGCCCTCGGACACGCCCCCTTCTGGAACCTACTAGAAGGTTCTGGGTCACCTTCCACGTGCCCCCTGCCTGGCACTGCCCTCGGCCACGCCCCCTTCTGGAACTCACTAGAAGGTTCTGAGCCCGACAGCACGTGCCCCCTCTGTCAACTTTGGCCTACATCCTCACCTTGCCCTATCACGTGCCCTTGCCAGCCAATCAGGTTACTACGTCCTCAAATGCCCCCTACTCTGCCAGCTCCCAGAACCATGCTCTCCTAGAGACCTCTTCCATGACATCGTGTACTCTGCTGGCAGAGAGGGCTACTACACGCAATTCCTCTCTCTGTCGGTAGATGTTGACGTAGTGACCCATTATATGTCACTACACTTTCATTCAGCAGTGGATTGACAAAAGGTTTGACATTCATAAGAGAGGTTTTTTTGGGTTAGATCGCGTAAATATATAAATGTGTCGTTAAAACCCGCCACCACCTGACACAGCCAACTAGTAAGGGTTGTCACGTAAACAGAACATGCCAATTCAAGAGCCAAGCCACAACAATTACAACTAGCTTCATCAAGCTAGTTGCAATTACTGGCGAAACGTCGTACTCAGATTGTAAATGTTGTGGCTTGGCTCTCCAACACACCGGTGTGCTGTACTAGTGACGACTTGGCCACATTCTGTTTACGTGACAACCCTTAATAGTTGGCTGTGTCGGGTGGTGGCGGGTTTTAACGACACATTTATATATTTACGCAATCTAACCAAAAACAACTCTATTATGGATGATGTTGGTTGCGAAAGCCTACCTGTCAAATGGGCTTTACATTATGAACATATAATCTTTCAATTTTTATATTATTTAGTTAAACTTTATCCCTTGAACTAAAAATAAAGAAGTAAATTAGTAAACTTACAGTGATATGATCTGTATATAAAAAGTTGTATTATATATCTTTATACTCTTTGGTTCTTTCGGTAAAGTCACATAGATAGAAAAATAAATAATCTACGTGACTTTACCGAAAGAACCAAAGAGTATGAATTCCTGCAGTCACGAAAGCTTCAAATCAGGTTATATATCTTTACTTAAAAAGCATCTTTTTTCAAGTGACAATTAATTAATTATTTAATATCTTGTTTAATGACCTTGTTCATTTTCCACAAAATAAGTGAGAAAAATTGAGAAAAAAAACATAAACCAAAAGTGTAAAAGAAGTAAGGGGAATAAAAGATAAAGAATCTTTCATTGTGTAATAACACGGAGACACAGTCAAAAGAAACTAATTGGATTAGGACCCTAATTTCACACTTGAGTTGTCCGGGTGCTGTGGAAAATAATCACGTACAGGGCCGTGAGATGGAACGACTGCCGATTTTTGAGCGTAGACTGCATTCTCATAGACTCAGAAGTGGATTCTCTCCATGATGGAGCAAGCTACGTGTCATCCAGTACTATCTATATGACAGGAACAAATTAGAACCTGTGATGTAGAAAAAAAAGTGGCGATGACCTGAAATTTAGCAGCGGTGCAAAAATACCGCTCTGCTGGCTTTTATTGAAAATGTTGGCTATTTATGCGTCTACATGTACAATTTGAGGTTTGCTTATTTACGTGTTTGTGGTCATTTATTAAAGTCACACTTTTCAGGAGATATTTTGAGCGTTTGTGTGTATGTGTTTATGTGCGTGCTTAGGGTGGGCGGCATAGTGATTAGCGCAATGCGCCACACCACCTGGTCATCATTGGTGAGTGATATCTAAACCATTCCTAGGCTTCTCCGAGACCATACCAGCATGAAATTAGTCCCTGGTACAGTGTGTATAGATCAGCACTGGGGAGACAAAGGCGGTCGGCAGGGTTTCTAGCCTCCATGCCAGCCTTAATATTTGCTCCAGAACAGCACCCAACATCCTAAATATCTCTATTTAAAGCTTTCGTGACTGCAGGGATTCATCTTCTTGGTTCTTTCGGTAAAGTCGCGTAGAAGGGAAATAATAAAATAATAAAAATAAAACATAATAAAATAAAATAATTCTCACGACGTTTCGGCCACAACGCAAGCAGTCTTTCCGACAGACCTGTTCTTCACCTGAGGTCGGCTGCTTGCGTTGTGGCCGAAACGTCGTGAGAATTATTTTATTTTATTATGTTTTATTTTTATTGTTTTATTATTTCCCTTCTACGTGACTTTACCGAAAGAACCAAGAAGATCCTAAATGTCTATAGGTAGATCTTTGCTTTTGCGTGTACTAATGTACGTGGGTCTTCTTATTCTAAAATGTGGTGTAAAGTGGTTAACACACTCCATTAGATGGGTTTGATCCCAGGTATGGATCGCACCAGGGGCAAGCATTATCCGAGGCTGTGATGGGCCTCTCCTCGGTTGAATTAGCCTCAAATGAACACTTTCAGTATAAAAAAACTGGAGGGATATTAAGCAGCTGCTTTCTCCATAACCACTTTGTATGCTGGTAATCCGAATAGGTGCTTGCTAACTGCCCCGACCATCTTAATAGCTACATAGTTTGTAATATTTTTCTTCATTTATTCACATGTGCACTCGCGACTACTAGGTTGAAAGTGGAATGTTTTAAAAAATGCATGTATTATTACCCTCAGATTAAATTTATGACTGGAGACTAATGAGGGAAATTGTAGTTAAAACTATTCAATTAATTCTCAGGAGTCAGAGCAAAATGTCTGCAACTACAGGGTATTTTTTAAATTTCATATTCTAAATACAATCTGACGAAAAATGAATCTCTGGACAGATTATTATTTTCATATTGTTATTCTCTATCTTGACATTTATATTTTTTTCAGAGAACATTTAAAAACTAGCAATGGTACTGATTATGCTACATTGTACACAACTGATCCCCAAAATATCAGTTAAAAGTTAAATTAATTCCAGTTTTTCTTATATTTCATTCAGGGAAATATCACTGTGCCCCGTCATCAGTGCAGCCTGTGCAAGGAAGCAGCCTACTCCATGTTACGTTTTGTCTTGTCTGAATATAAAAAAAACGATTTGTCGCTGATTAATACAATCAGTTCAGGGTGGCAAGAGAGTACAATGATTAAGAAATACATAGTAAAATTAAGTTTGACACAAATATATGTAACCGCTTATCCAAAGCTATCACAATCGCAATTAAGTATTTTTTTCCTAAACGTTTCAAATGTTATCCACATTTTCTGTTTACATATTTGATAGATTGTGCTGTTTTGCTGTACCAATTTCAAATCCTCAATTTTTTTTCCTCCACAGTTATAAACATGCGTTTGAAGAATTTGGCTGCTATAAACTTCCACGCGATAAGCCACTTAGTTGAGCTATCATTTGTGGTCAGGTCGCTTCTGAAAAAGAGCTACATACAGTAGCTCAGTGGGCCTTACCTGGTAAAACCAAAAAAGTTTTTTTGTATCCAGTTCTCCCTCAAGTAAAAGGGACCACACTCTTACCGGTGTATCACTAAAGATCATATATTAAATGTATTCAGTTATTTCTTCTTGGTTCTTTCGGTAAAGTCACGTTGAAGGGAAATAATAAAATAATAAAAATCAAACATAATAAAATACAATTCTCACGACGTTTCGGCCACAACGCATGAACCAAGAAGATGAATCCCTGCAGTCACGAAAGCTTTAAATCGAAATTTATTCAGTTACTGTTTTCTATCACCATTCCACTGTTTTATTTGTTTGTCATTTTCCCCTTCATTTACATTTATTTCATAAGCATAATATCGCTTTAACGCGCAGGTTTTTGCGACCAATATCCATATTAGAGGTGTTTTGGGGTTACATCGCGAATTGGCATGTTTTGTTCTTGTGGCGGGTTTAACGAGACATTTATATTTATGCGATCTAATCCAAAAAAACCTCTATTATGCATATTGTTGTCATTATATGTGTATGTGTGCACATTTATACGTGTGTACCTGTATTTTCCTGCATAGAGCCCGCATACGCATATACCCGCAGACGCATATACCCCGCAAAAATAGCGTTTTGTGTAAAACTAATTTCAGATAGCCCGCACCTCCATATACCCCGCATGCATTAATATCTTTAACGTCATTACCGCAGCTTAATTCCATCATAGTAATACGAAGTTTACATTTGTAATACCTTCCACTATCAATTGTTAACATTAAAATCATAACGTGCACAAAGAAAACTAACTAACTGGAAACGAGTGAACTTAAAACAGTAAATACGTAACAAAAGTAAATTTCCAATAAATAAGTAACACATAGCGGGTAGATAAGTAAGTACAGTTTTAGCACTGGTAGATTGTGCACTGCGCTGACAATAGCGGCACTACGGTAACGCCGTTGCCTCCCCCCCAACCCCCCACCTCTCTCTCCCCCCAGTGGCCCCCACTTCAAACATTGTCGTTTCATTGTACAAACATTTCGAATAATTTAAAACGTGACAACATGTACAATTTTAGTGTGAGTGGTTTATTCAGCAGTGCTTTAGTAAAAGGTAAGTGTTGCTTAGTGGATAGTCCTACCATGAAAACATTTAACGAGTTATGACGTCACACGTGTAAAATATTTTTTGGGATAGCCCGCACCTCCATATACCCCGCAGGGTCTTGTTTTGTTTGTATAAAGTGGTATACCCCGCGGGTTATATGCGGTAAAATATTTGTGACCGTGTTCCCATGCGCGTTTTCAGGTCTTAAATCCACACTTCGGTTTTATTCCAATAATTCACGTACAATTGAACAAACATGTATCTTTCGATTTAAAGCTTTCGTGACTGCAGGGGTTCATCTTCTTGGTTCTTTCGGTAAAGTCACGTAGAAGGAAAATAATAAAATAATAAAAAGAAAACATAATCAAATAATTCTCACGACGTTTCGGCCACAACGCAAGCAGCCGTCCTCAGGTGGAGAACAGGTATGTCAAGTAGACTCTGTCAGACAGACCTGTTCTCCATCTGAGGACGGCTGCTTGCGTTGTGGCCGAAACGTTGTGAGAATTATTTTATTATGTTTTATTTTTATTATTTTATTATTTTCCTTCTACGTGACTTTACCGAAAAAAACAAGAAAAAACATGTATCTGTCTCTCCAATTATTAATTCTAAATCTGCTGCAGTCATAAAATGATATTTAGCAAATACTAATAACCCCAGTCCCCACCCCTCCACCTTGTTTAGAAAAGGATCCTTAACAAGTCCCTGTTTAGGGAGGAAAGACTACCTAGAGGATGCAATACCTGGCCATGCAAGTCTTACTCGTACGTGTATGTGCCCTATGTTGCTCTTGTGAGAAACAAACACACCTTGTGAAAGACTCAACGAAGAAGTTCCCTGTTTTGGTCCTCCCTAAACCACATGCACTGCACAAACCATGGTAGATGCACACATGGAAAATAAATACAAAACACTTCATTGTACGACTGTGGCCATCCAGAACAGACCATACAACGTATAACGGACGCAATGCTCGATTCACAAATACGAAGGAGAGACATCACAGCGATATACTACGCTGATCCTGACGCGGTTATCTGGCTTGACCACCTGAATGTGAAACATTATTTGATTCTCTGCGTCTACGTCAGCCGTACAAAATAAGAGAGGAGTACCCTCTATTATAACGTTTGATTTGGGTTCAATGAGTGTATTTATTTATTATCTCTTGCATTCTATGCAGTTCATCTCGAAACACCAGAAAAAAGGGGTAATTGAGTTACCAACAAGAGAATCAGTAAGGAAGTGATTGCAGACCAGGCAGAGAGTGAAAAACAGTTAAATGCCTGGAGTCTTGTAGATAATTTTAAAACGAGAATAAACACAATCGAAAAGCGAGTTTGTGCTTGTGACTATTATTGCATAAAGAGACTAATGTGGAATATGTCTGATGTATTTTGATCACAATTTACTATAAGGTATATTTTCTTTCTGTCAAAAGAATGGCAGAATTCTGGTCACTTTATTACCCGTGACCCTCCACAATAAACACGTCATGATCTTTGATACAACATTACATAAACTGCCTCCAACCAAATCACCCCGGAATGCGCCAAAACCAATCGAACTTTTGAAGCTTGAGCCTGGAGAGTGCTTGCTCAGGTGACTGCCACGTACAAACCCAGGTGTCGCAGGCGTCGTGGGGAATGCCAGAAAGGGCAACAAAAACCATAAACAGAGTTTTACTTCTATATTTCGGGGGGGGGGGGGGGGCAGGGGTTGACTTTGTCCCTCACATTAGGAATAGTGGGTACCTAATCAAGTATTCCTTTTTAATATTAATACAGGTGTCCATTGTTGCTCTCTGCTCCACCACCTTATGCAACCCGTGCTGACGAGCATCATGAAGCACGTTTAAATAACCCTCCTGGCATCGGGCAGCCCTCATCCAGCAGTGGATTGACAAACAGGATATACATGTAGCTAGTTTTCTGTCCTTCTCTCGCACCTCAAATTTGCATGGTTGGCTACGTATGGCCTGAAGGAAGTACAACATACATATATAATGACAGGAGAGCCTATGTGCGCTGTGAGTGGACTAGTGGCCACGGAAGGTAATGACAGGGGAGTCAGCCTACAGTGCGAATGCACTAGTGGCGACGAGAGGTAATGACAGGGGTATCAGCTGTGAGTGCGAAGGGACTAGTGGCGACGAGAGGTAATGGCAGGGGTATCAGTTGTAAGTGCGACGGGACTGGTGGCTACGGGAATGATCGAGAAGGGAGCGTGGTCAGGTGACGGAAGAGGACAGTGGAGTCTACCAGTGGAGCGAGCGTCCAGAGTCAACGAGAATGATCGAGAATGGGGGCGTGGCCTCGTGTTGGTATAAAAGGGAGAAGCACGGGAGACTCGGGGCTGTTGCAGTTGGACTCTCCGCCTGATGTCAAGTGAACGTGTCTTCAATAAAGTGCCATCTCAAGAGAAGTGTGTTAAGTCGTCATTACACATACATGCACATTATATACATGCATACACATACAACTGGATGTTGCCGGTGACAATTCTAATCATGTCACCAAGTGCAAGAGCCACAAATATTTCCACACTTGGATTTTTGGGATCACTAAGTTCATTTAAATTAGATGGACCAGACACTAACCTCATCCTGTATTCATGTCCATGTACATACAGTATATGACATCCCAGAATTATTTAACATCACCTCAAGGATACTCTTCCATAGTGGAGCAATCTAATTAGTGCAGTATAATTGTAAATGACAATGTGGTGTGATTGAGGGAGGTTAATTTGTAAATGAGTCAAGCACCCTGCACACTGCAAAGGGATTTTTTTTATCGCTGAGGCAGAATGATCCTGCTAGACTCATACATCCTAGAATTCAGCACTGAGATGCGATGTATAATGCCCGCCACATACAAACCACTCACACATACAGAGGTGATGATAAACATTTATTCCACGTTGAAATGGAACACTGTAATTTATGGCTCTCCAATGTGTTTTCCTGTTGTTTTCCACGCGTTGGTTGGCACGACATCAGACGTTTCATTTCAGCACCTAGTTGATTTATTTTAATAAATCGATTCAATCGATTAAATTTGGTTCCTTGAGAATCTCTCGATGCATGGAGCGAAACATCGGAGGTCATGCAAAACAGCACGCGTCACAACCTAAAACTGAACGGGCGAGGTATACAGTTCAACCATAAACACCTGTGCAGGAGTGCATTTTACACAAAAGTTCACATAGATGCAACACATACTTGCTATTGGATGTTTAATCATGTTGCTGAATTACAGAATTCAGCTGTTGGTTTAAGCATGGTTACTTATTTATTCGGGGTACAGCAGTTAAGCAGGCGTTGAGTGGACCACGCCATGAATCCAGCAACATGAATTCGATTCCCAGCCATGGCTATACATCGGTGTCGAGTGATATTTGAACTGGTCCTGGACATTCCCTTCACTAACCCGCACTGACCAGCATGGTGACGTATGTTAAATTCAACTTCCACGACCAACAAGGTATGGGGATACCATCCAAAAGTGGGTTTTCATAGCGTGGGATCTTCATTTCTGGCGTTAACTTAAGCAGGACATACTCATAATTTGACATATGAATATAAATCATCATGAAGACTACGGATCCAAGAAGCGCACAATGAGCTAGACAGTCCTGAGAATCAATGCACCTATTTTGGAAACCACCAAACTGGCCCATGGATAGGTACAGAGTGTTCTTGTACTTCTGCCAACCACACAAAAATGTATATAATAGCAAACAATGTACGATTCCACTTACTGGATTTTTTTTACCATTGTAATGAAAGGGCGGTTTAAACTTAAAAAATACAAGTTGCCGCAATTCGATCATATCCAGTAATTCATTACCAATTCCGTTTCATTAAATGTAAAACCACAATGAGGAAGCATTGTGATTTTGTAGTGTGCTGTACATTTGAAGAAAACTGTATGCTTAGATTAATATTTTATTGTACGCATGTGTCGTGTATAACACACAATTTCATACTATACTATGTTTGTATGACATTTTAGGATTACTATATTGCTATATTTATTACTTTTAAACATTTTAATGGTAGGCCAATGAAACAATGTCTCCACTTACAAGCTATTTTAATTTGTGTTAAGCTTGCCAAGGAGCAATTTTTGCAAGAATACACAGGAAAACTGCCGTGATATAAAATAAGTGATTTAAACTATCGCGTAGACAGGACGGTCCATTTATAGATATCCTGTTGATTTATCACGACGCTCTTACTTTCTTCTCAACATGTGATTGAATATCTTACAGGGGAGGGAGTAAAATAAAACATGTAATAAGTGTATTAATATTCGTGGGAGACGTGTACAGGCTTTGAAATGAAATGTTGTTTCCTCTATAATGTTTTCGTGTTGTTTTATTGGGGTGTCTATAAATGGGTCACCCTTTATATGGGGCGGATCAGTGGCAACGATGGTAAATGCACAACGCTAACAATAATGGGGCATGGCCAATGATGACAGAATTGCATAACTCTTCATTTGGAGCATGGCACGTGTGGAGACCTTACAGGGTGGCGTGGCAACCCATTCAACAAACCTGCGCGTGTTGCGTGTTTGGTGCCTATGTAATAAAGGACTCGACCACGATGTCTGGCTTGGTGTCCTTTATTCGGTTCTTCTCTCTTAACCCGCACGGCTGTCCTTCTATAAGACTCTATACTGACACTGATACTGCTCTCCTGCAGTTTCTCCCCTCGTCGTTCTCTCAGCCTCTCTCTCCTCTCGTCGCTCTCGTAGCCTCTCCCTCACACACAGCCTCGCCGGCTGTGTTCCCCGCAGCTCCTCGTCCGCCTTCTCTCCAGCCGCCCCACCGCTGTCTTCTCTCGCAGCTCCGCTGGCTGCTCCCTTAGCTGGCCACCGCTGGCCGCCGCTGCCACCCCTTGGCTTTGCCCACGTGGCCTTACTCTGGTCCAGTCCCACTCGTTCTGCCTTCCTCTTCCGGTCTCCTCCCTTAAGAACCTTAACCTTTCCTCCCACGTCACCTAACTCCACCTCTCCGTGACGTCACATCCGGGAGGTCGCCCGCGCCCGCATTACACCACCCTCCCCCGTGGAGAAAAACCCAGCCGACCTCGGCTGAACAACACCAACAGTAATGCGGGCGAACCCGAGCGTAACACACCAAAGGACACCAAGCATGCAATATAACAGTAAGAACAATCAACACAACTCAACAATCAATAACGTAGCAGAAGCAGGCAATAAATACACAGTAAGAACAATACAACATAACAATCAACGAAACACAAGGGATTTAGAGCGTGTGCGGGTCGCCGGCCCGTCCCGGACGGTCGGCGGCCCATCCGCGGAACGGGAACGTGATTGAGTTTGAGGAGCGACAGGGTGAAATCCCCCTGTCGCTGTTGGAAGTCCACCAACGTCCCGTGTCCTTGAAGGATCAGTCTTGGGCTTGTCCCGCGGATGCGTCTGCAGCGGGGTCGGAAGGGCTGCAGGGCTCGAAGGACCCGCAGATCTGGCAGGCACCCTCCGAGCAGAGCGCCTCGTCCCCTCCGGTGTCAAGGCCGGCCTGCCTGGAACAGGTACGACAGGCGCTTTAGCAAGATCAATGGACGCAGGCGGGGGAGAGTCGGCAGCAACACTTCCAAGGCCTCAGCATCGGTCCATCTCGCAGAACGGACCGCCGCTAAAAATCTGCAGGCGAAAGCGCTCCAGTCGCCCCCAATGGCGAATTCCTTGACCGTGGTGAGATGGCGACTCCGACTTCGCTTCACTCCGCCCTCCGCCGATGGTTCCTCCGGAGGCAAATTCAAAATGGCGTCGAATCGCGGCGTGGTCAAGATGGCGGATTCCCGCCGCGGCACGCGCAAGATGGCGGCCTCCTGCCGCGTGGCCCATGGCGCCGGGAGTGAAGAACCCGTGGCGGCCTGTGGAGCACTCTCCGCTCTCTCCGTCGCCGTGCTTGGGGTGACGAGATGACACAATTGGCCCAGGGCGTCCTTGAGAGTCTCCAGTTGCTCAGCCACCTGCAGCCATCGCCGATCAGCGTCTGATGGTGTCGGCGGCCCTGACACTGTGGCTACATCTTCCACTCCCGTCCCCGCACTCGTTTCAGCAGGGCTCTCCTCCACCACCCTGGCAGGATCCATGTTTGGAGGGAAGTCTTCGTCTTCGGACGAAGAAGCCGATGCCGGCGCTGGAACATTTTTCTTTCTCACTTGTTTCGACATGCCGTTGCACTTCCGACACCAATGTAATAAAGGACTCGACCACGATGTCTGGCTTGGTGTCCTTTATTCGGTTCTTCTCTCTTAACCCGCACGGCTGTCCTTCTATAAGACTCTATACTGACACTGATACTGCTCTCCTGCAGTTTCTCCCCTCGTCGTTCTCTCAGCCTCTCTCTCCTCTCGTCGCTCTCGTAGCCTCTCCCTCACACACAGCCTCGCCGGCTGTGTTCCCCGCAGCTCCTCGTCCGCCTTCTCTCCAGCCGCCCCACCGCTGTCTTCTCTCGCAGCTCCGCTGGCTGCTCCCTTAGCTGGCCACCGCTGGCCGCCGCTGCCACCCCTTGGCTTTGCCCACGTGGCCTTACTCTGGTCCAGTCCCACTCGTTCTGCCTTCCTCTTCCGGTCTCCTCCCTTAAGAACCTTAACCTTTCCTCCCACGTCACCTAACTCCACCTCTCCGTGACGTCACATCCGGGAGGTCGCCCGCGCCCGCATTACACCTACATTATTCACATCTGTAAATGGCGAGAACGCCCATTGAAAACAGAAATATTTGTGCTGGCCAGAAAATAAAAAAGGACCATTTTGTCATGCAGACGACCAACTCAAAGAGTTGACAAAAACTCAGGCATCCCAAAAGGCAGCCGTGAAACAGACACGACTGTGCACTGGTTTCATCCTCGTGGGGACTCATCGGTGCGCGATATGATCATCATTGTTCACCATTGCCATATGCTTCTGGGAGGATAAATTGGCCACTAATGTATTCATTTGTGAGTGGGTGGTCTAGATAAGGCTGAGAGCTATTGGACATGCTAAGCAGAGCTTTGTGTGTTGTTACATCCATTTGCTTCCGTTGTGTAACCTTTTTGTAAAAAAATTTGATGAAAATTTTAGAGCAGATTTTTTGTTCTCTCACTTTTTCGCAAAGTGACAGAATGGAGGCAAGGATGTGAACAATGGGGAAACAATTACGTGAGTGGGAGCACAAATTGAAGAGATGTTTAAATGAACCGTAGCAGTGGTCTGTACCCGTTACTCTCACCTCTTTCGTGTCACTATCTACTATATGTCTTCAGAACGTCTTCCACCTTTTCACCTCAATGTATATTTGGCACACAGACAATCCCGTTTAACGGCTCTCAGTCACGAACAACAACAACAGAGCTGCTGTTGGTGTGGAGAAGAATCAGCAGCCAGCCAAGACACTCGAGGCATCGACTATCTTTCATAAGAGTATGATTATGAAGCAAAATTAATTTACAGCCCTTTGTCAATCTGCTGCCTTTTTCTGCACACAGCGGGAGATGCAAATTGCAAGGAATGTTGACACTCACGTGAGCACTGACAGATGTAAGATCTGGAACACGACGTCTCATTTTTTAATAGTCCACACTATTACGACTGCGATGGAAGGAACACTGCTTCCAATATAGGAATTTTGTTTTAACTTGTCAAGGATCATGGCCATATGCAAGAACAGGACACCCTGTGCTACGAAATTGCCAAACACTCCACTCTAGCCTACTCGCAGTAAGTAGCATACTACATTCCATGGTTGGGGGTGCTCCTTATACTTTTTTTCCTGATACGCAAGCTTTTATTTGTAGAAATGCTAATGTGCGCTGCGCCAGCTATAGTTTTTCCTCAGATCGTGTGTAAAACTAAATTGTTGGCAAAATGGAAATTGTATGCATTCACCTTCAGACACACAGGGCCTAGATAAAGTTATGCAATTTAGGTCACTGTTTACCCAAGATCTCTCCTGTTAAGAGAAATAAATTACACATGTTCAGAACGCAACTGCTAGAGTGCTTACACGTATACCATTCCGTGAGTACATACACCAGTCCTCTTCTCTGTTCATTGACTCTCAGTCAAATTCAGAGTGGATTTTAAGATATTGATATTAACCTATAAGGCTTAAAAGGGCTCATCCCACATTACTTGCAGGAAATAATACATTTATATATTTCATCAAGGTCATCAGGATCTTGTGATCTTCAACTGCTCAGCACTCCCAGGTCTAAGTGGCACTCTTTTGGTGTTAGCGTGGCACCCAAGCTATGGAACGCCTTGCCACTTTATGGGGACCTCATTTGCCAGTAAAAATATGATAATTGGTTCTTTACCCTTCTATCTGGCAACAAAACTGACACCTTTTTGCAAGGAGTCATGTTTGCATAGACCGCAATACCTGCAGTCATAATACAAACAAAAGAACATAACTCTTGCCACTTGTTTAACTCTTGCCACTTGTTTATAAACGTAGAGAAAAAAAAACACACAATCACGGGGAGAAGATGAAAACAACAAATATATAGGGGTCAGTGTCTGGATCGAGCCCACTACCTCCAGTATACTCGGTGAGGTTGTTAACATCTCGCCACCGTGGCGCCCCCACATTTACTGCTTCACTCCCCCACATCACACATCAATTTGATGAATTGTTGTAATTCAGGGTCGCTATGCAAATACCCGAATGTAGAGAAGTGAATGTAATGACTACTTGTGGCTACATGGGCCACTCAATACAATATGCACACACACACAACATGGATTCTTACATACGCAACCAGTTCAGCTTAAGAATAAATATTATTGGCTTATTGATGTTCACCCAGGAAAGCCTGAGACTCAAGACTCCTTTTCCAGGAGGTTTCTGCCAAGTTTTCACAGACAGGGACAATAATGACACGTGTAAACCCAATTGAGTAATTTTTGCAGGCACATTTTGACATTTGGTAAATATGGACCATGAGGCTGGCACACATAGCTGAGCACGTCTAGACTGTCACATGATATTTAATTTACAGGATCTCTTGCTGTTATGACAGTAATTCCCATACAGTACACTTATATGTTCATAAAGTGCATTTTTTACGACCCCTGCTACGAGCGGGAAGCTGCTCACAATCTGAGTAGCAGAGCACACCCTCTGAAAATAAAAAAAGATACACATCTTATAAAGAACATTGTGAAATATGCAAGTGACATCTTATAATATGCAGTGTGAGCGAAATATTACAGAAGTGCACTCATAGAGCAATTGTGCTACTCGAAAAAGAGACGAAACAACATTTTCTTAAGTCTATCATATAAAAAAATACTCGCACTGGCTGTATTAAAACAATGCCCTTCAAATACCATGCTGTAATCAAGGGTGGAAAATTTAAAACATTGGCAAAAAGTGCCCTTCTGCAGAAAAAGTTAACACAATATGGATTTAGTGCGAACAAATTATAGAATGAAAAAAAAACTTCGAGCAAACTGTATAATCCAAATTACCTTTGAATTGTTACGTGTGTATAAAGTTACAGTTGTCGAACCATATCACAAACATAGCTACATCACATGTTGTGCTCCCTTATATAGGCTTGTGTTATTTTTTAGCTTCAAAGCAATTGATGAACGAGGAGCGAGTGTGCTTTATTATGGAAAGCACTTTGTCAGAGTGGGGTTAGAGGTTGATTTCAGAAACCTTTCATGAGCGTAGAAAAAAGAATAGCTTACAAATGGAGACAGGTTAATTTGAATAAGATTATATTCGCTATTCAATCATCAAAAAAAATATATCTTATTATGAATGTAAAATAGATAGATTTGCTGAAGCAGAATTGCAGCTGATGATAAGTTTAACAGCCTAATCAATCTTTACAATCAACCCAATTAACAATTAGCATTACAATCACTGCCGACATCCAATAGCTTAATCACTTTTTCATGTTTTAAGTTCCGGAGCGGAAAAGCTCAGTAACCATGGTCATACAGCTAGCGATGGTGAAGTCCCTTCAGTGGAATGAGAAATTGGGCGATGTACAACGATCTTCTGGACCCATCACTGACTGAACATTTAGACTAATACGTATAAGCAACAGTGACATTGTATATTTATTGAAGTTGGTGAACTGGACCTTGGCTTTTACCATCATCATTAGACATTTTCTATCTACTGCCAGATGAAGGTCTCGCCACACCGTCGTCATCCACCATTGGTCCTGTGATACCAGAATCCATGCGACGCATGGGCTGATTGGATGGTCCCACCTTTAGTGTGACCATCCATCTGGACACAGTCTCTCATTTGGCTGCCAAATCAGTTAACGGTCCCATCAGTCGTCCACTATCCATTCGGGTGACTTGCCTCTGCTCAAGCCAACGTACTTTCCTGAACAGTCAATACACACGTCGCTAACTTTTTTAGTTGTTCACTGCCGTTTATTTTTCCTTTACAAATTCAGTTTCGTCCATCCTGCCCTTGTCTGCCTCTTAATGTCATCATTGTGACCCCAATTAACACTCAATAATTATCCTACTGTGTTTTCCAGTTATCTTCCTCCAACAATCATTTCATTTTGCTCAGCAAAGTTGCACGTGGTTTTTAGTTCACTCATATATATCGTGAGTTAAGCTTAGCAGTTTTTTTTCTAATGCTCTTCAATAATTTGGACTAATTTACTTGCATTCATTGGTATAGGAGCTAGCATGGCTTGCTTTGCCACTCGATAATTTTCAGAACGATCCTAGGCCAGCTTAGAGTACAGATTTTTGGCATAAGGCACTGCCACTAGAGTACAAGGTACATTCCTCGATAATAATGGTATATTAATGTATCATATATTCCTATAATCCTATGACATTTAAAAAAAATATATAAACAACAAAATAAGGCAAGATTGGTATGGCTTACCAACATATTTCCCAGAACACCATTTCGTACTGTTTCAATAAAAATTAAGCAATGATAACTACCAGAAAGCACATTCACGCCATTTTGTTTCTTATCAGAAAAGGCAAATGGGCCCTGATTCCATGATCTAAAGCAAAACAAGGTGGCAAAAAATACACGAAAGTGAGCTCTGAGTTAAATGCACTTGACCGTCAATCGTGACATTTGCTTTCGAAACAGAAACTCGGGTAAATTATGCGACCAAGGAATACTCCAAAGCTCTTATGTTACGTAGAACTTGAGTCGGCAACAGCTTAATGGGCAAAACAATAAAAAAAAATGTTGGTGAGCTGCAAAAGTTGAGTATAGTCCTGTTCATCAAATGGATCCATGGAGAGTTGCAGTGTGACATCTCATACATCAGAAAGCATTGGCTCTCCACGGACATCCAGTGACATGTAAAGATTTCTTAACTGCAGTGGCTTTTGCACATTAATAGTCACAATGTCGTGCCTTGTGAACAGCACGCAGAGCTTTGCATTCCATCTTTTAAAAGTCATATAGGCTCTAACTCTTTGACAGTTTTAGATGGATGCTACTGTTTTGTGTGCCGATTACGTATGCATTAAAACCTCGGAGCGCGCATAACCTTTGTTCGGGCATTGTTTTGTGTTTGGATGATTTTAATCTGTGAGTCAAATAAGAGGACACTCTGATGGAATTTTTTTTCCCATTTGCTCATCAGAGAACAAGGGTAGGTAAAGATACAGAGGGGGTGAACGCGTGTGGGTGGATGGGTGACGTTTGCGACCGACACAATGTGTTGCTGGATTAAGTGTCATCCTGCCTCAATTTCACCAAGAGATCAACGTTCATAGCAAACTTAATGGAACTTTCTGCTGAGTGAGGACCTTTCTCAATGTAACATAAAATACGATCGCATTCATAGAAATATGGAAATATTTATATTTTATGGTTTCTGAGCACAGGACCAAAAGCCCAAAAACGCTTAGCGGCCAGCAAAATCAGCACTCTTGATATTTTAGTAGTTAAAATTTAATGTTGTTTCTAGACATGCATTTATTCTTGGCATAATATGCCCTACATAAAAAGATATCCCACAGATGAAAACTGACGGAATAAAAATAATCCAGGTAAAGGTGGGTTTCTTTCTAGATTTGAAGCTTTCGTGACTGCAATGATTCATACTCTTAGGTTTTTCGATAAAGTCATGTAGGTAAAAAATAAATAAATACTAAAAATAATAGAAATAATAATAGAAATAAAATAATAATTATTAAATAATGATGATAAATCGTGGTGGGTTTCCTGCTCAAATGAGTAGCCAGTGGTCCCACCTCCTGTTTGCAGCCCAGAGAAAGTGGGGAAATTCCACATTCCTTTGAGAGGGAGAACTATTCGTGACTTTCTTTGAAGTGATGCTCATTTTACTGACCCCGTAGATTTGAAGAAATGAGCGACTCCCTGTTAATAACTGACTGTGAAGGAATTGTTTTTGTTCATAAAAAATTAGCATTTTTTGAAATACCAATGTCCACAATTCGTATTTATTTTAGAAAATTGGTATGAGCATTAAGGCAAATCCTATGTTGAAACGAATAGATTTTAAGGGTAGTGAGTTAGAGGGGCTTGATGGT
The DNA here is from genome assembly GCF_015708825.2 of Lethenteron reissneri. Classification (NCBI taxonomy): domain Eukaryota; kingdom Metazoa; phylum Chordata; class Hyperoartia; order Petromyzontiformes; family Petromyzontidae; genus Lethenteron; species Lethenteron reissneri. The sequence goes on along the minus strand of NC_083797.1, from coordinate 10,293,128 downwards.
AAACTATGCGTAAACGCCTTAAAAGCAAGGGACACGTGGAGGACAACCATGCGTGTGCGTCACACGTCTTAACAAACCATTGCAGCATATGAGTAATCCAGTTTGTGCTACCATTATCACGGCTAATTAATTATTTCCAAGGACAAATGCCTGTGCATGACTATTTCTCGTTGTTGTTTTCTACTTGCTCAAAATCTTACCTGGATGGACGGAGCGTGCGCGTGCGTGTAGGTAAAGCGGTCCGTGCAACGATTAGCGCGCTACGAATCCGGCGGCCCGAGTTCCATTCCCGCTCGCAGGACAACACGAGTGACGATTATCTGAGCCTGTCCTGGGCCTCCCTTAGTTCGACTCAGCCTCGAATGAGTACATGACCATCGCCACTGGGGAGACAAAGGCGGCCGGGCGTGGTGCTGGCCACCTACCCCCCTCGTGTACCGTGCCGGCCTTCATAGGTGCTCGCTAACAGCACTTGCCCCAACAGTCTGGTAAGGCTATACGGGGGATCTTTGTCTTCGTATTAGTCTGCGCCACCTGTGTTCCATGTAACCCCTTGTGTGAGCCACAGCTTTGGCCACGCTTCGAAATGGAAATGCTACTGTAACTCCTCTATCATTTACACAGTTGCTGCTCATACATCCTCCCTTGGAATAAAGTTTGGGCTTTCGCTTTTCCTTTCACGCCCTTGGATATGCTACTGTCAACTAAATGCACAAAAAGAAAATTCGAGTTATTTGTTGTAACCAAATTAAGACCATTGTGCCAAATCAAATTTCACTGTTAATTGATTTGTATTTGGTGACCACATGAGGGCCCATAAACGTGTGTAATAAGAAACCAACATAGTGAGCACTGCGTAGCCTTCAAGAGGCAATTGGGGCAAGTACTGTGAGTGATCTTCTGTTAAGGCCAGAACACCACATGAGTGGATAGTGTGGCCAGACCCATGCCACATCACATTTGGCTCCTCAGCACTGATGTTTACACACCACATCAGGTACTCATTTCAGGTTGGGTTCACCTCGCGGAGGCCAAAGACTTGTTTCGAAATCGCTCACCACTGATGTTAGCTATGGCAGGGACTCCAACTCAGCTGTTGGGCCCGTTGCCCAATGCACTAACATCTGTGGCACTGCTCCACCCGAACATATATTGCATACAGAGACAAAGATCCCCCGTATAGCCTTAACAGACTGTTGTAGCAAGTGCTGCTAGTGAGCACCTATGAAAGCACCTCCGATTAGCACGGTTGGCTGTGTATGGTGCAAGATAAGTTCAACATGCATGCATACAAGCCCTGCACGGTACACGAGGGGGTGGGTGGCCATCACCACGCCCGACCGCATTTGTCTCCCCAGTGGCGATGTTTACCCACCACACCAAGTACCCATTTGAGGCTGAGGCGACGTAGGGGAGGGCCAAGACCGGTTCAGATATTCGTCACTGGTGTTGGCCGTGAGCGCGAATCACAGCGTGCTAACCTCTACTATACCGCTCCCCAAGTTGCATACACACACTGTATAAAAGTTAAGATGAAATTAAGGAATTGTGTCATAATCATATTATCAAGTTAATGTTGATGTAATGCACAAGTAGTAAATGATGGTACTAATGCATTCTTACACGTTTAACCTAGGAATACACCAGGCAATTATAAAATTACTTGGAATTATATTGACGTGTTCACATTTTATTACAGAATGTCACTCAAATCTTCTAGATAATGATCACTTTGCCCAAACATGGCTGAAACTAATCATTAACCTGTTGGGCTACCATTGTTTGGCTGTAGTGTAATTAAAACAATTAGAGAATGGGACACTGCACTTCCATTCCTGTAGAACAATGTAAAAATGAATACCTGACAACCCCTTGTACCATTAATCTTAAATACACGACTCGTGGAAACTCTTTTGGATATTGTGACAAACATTCGATTTTGTGGCCGTTTTGGATGGTCAAAACATTGCGTAATTTTTCACAAAAAGTCAAATTCACACGATGTATTTTGAAGGTTTGTTTGAATAAATTATTCATTGCGGCTTTTGAAAATCCTTCCTTCCGAGAGAAGTCAACAGTGACTGCCATGTCAACACTAGTTCCTGCGACGCGAAGATAAAGTTTTGACGGTAGGATCAGGATCAACAGTTCTGAGCATCCTTAAATACATCCATTTGAGCCACTGCACACATTTACTTGAACTCACGAATGAAATAACTTGTAAATTAAGTCAATAACGTTGAGCATTGGCGTACCTTTTAATAGCCCGTTAAAAGCTAGCAACCCAATTCATACTATAATGAGCCAAGAATGTCTGTGTGTAACGCGCGTGACGTCACTCCACATGCCCCCCCCATCCCTCATCATTAATATTCATGATCGGGTGGATTTTTACACTCAACGCAGAAGAAGGTCGACCGGAAATGAGATAAGCACATAGGCTAGCCTATCAGTATCTTCAGAACAAAGATTGTGATTTGTGTGTCACCTGCGGAGCAGCACAAGATTCGAAAAAGTTTTGTTCATATTGTGCCATTTTCCTGAGCGTCATTATCTTCCCCACCCCATCCTCTACCTTCATTAAGTCAGACGGATGGACGAAAAGAGATGGTGCATTAATGCTTTCAATCTGAGTTTGAATGCATCCGCATTTTTTCAATTTAAACATGCTGGAAACAAATTATAATATGCATCCAAAAAAATGTGTCTTCAACATGAAAACAGCACGCAAGTGACATCTGAAAAGATTGATTACATCATCTTCATATTTATAGAATTCCGGTTAAATATGCTATTGAAAATACAATTTTGGCATACATATTCTCAACATTTGTATCGACTTTGCTATTACCAGTGTCACTAGAAGACTACGATGAGTGGCTTAAATGCAAAAGCGTCAATGCCACCGAACAAAGGCGGTCACTGCATTGCATGCTTTCAAATGCGCTTCTGCGGCCGTCTGGCATGCTCTTTCTTCCGATATTAGTAAGCCACTGCAGCTATGCAATTTTAAATCAACTAGATTGAAAATGCATTTCTTCACAACTGCTTTTTGTGCTTCGTTTGTTGTCCTTTCTCCACATCACCCGATTAGCACGGTTGGCTACGTACGGTGCAAAAGAAGCGCAACATGCATTCAAGGAGTGTGCCCCCAATCGATGGTTAATGCTCCCGGGTCATACGGCATCAAGCAGAGAGCCTTGATCCCCCCACCCCCCCCCCCCCGTGGCCTCCGTGTCTCATCCTGTCAGCATTTCCACGGCACGCCCGCCCACCGCACGGGACGTGGTGGCGCTTCGCAAAAATCCAGCTGACGCGCGGGGCGCCTTCTGAAAATGACGCGCTGTGATGTGCGCCCCTATCGAAGGCCTGTCAACATCACGGGGAGTCGGGGGGCGCGCGCGGCAGAGGCGAGGGTTGAGGCAGCATAAACATCCGCGGTGTTTCTCTTTGCCCTGAGCCACAGGCCGATATCTCCATCTGCCCCTCTCTACTTTGTGACATCTGAAAGGACAGGATTGGGCTCAGGGGCTACAATGTGTGTCATGCCACCAGCAGACAACTCCAAAGGCCTCCTGCTCCCGGTGAAGATTCAACCTAAATATATCTCTGGTGACAGTTACGATGATCCGATGTGAAATCAGCTTTATGTTTCTATACGTGTGGTTTATGGCCAGCAGTGGTGATAACAGGCAAGAGCTCTGAAGGTCATGCAGTCACATGAACCCAACAACTTCAAGTGTTTAGTGTTTCTTTGTCAAATGACAAGAAGAAAGGTGTCGTGTTTATTTTTTGGTTAATTGTGCAATGGATAATGAAAGGCACTCAGGCAAAAAAATGACAGCAGCAGCGTCTTCTGTGAGTGTAATAAAATTATAAACGTTTTGCCGTCGGCGAATTGTTATTATAATACATGTGCCTAAGCCGATTACACTCGACGGGCATTCAAATACGTGGAGAATAAGTATTAACTCCTGGATTATTTTTTACATTTTGCCACTCCCCGGCTTGATCTCAAACGTGTGGGTTCAGTACCCTGACAGCATGTGTTAAAACACATTCCTGCGTAGGGAGCTGGTAGGAACGTTGGGTTGCTCGGTCAATGGCCAGGGTCAACGGCGGAGTGGTGTATTCCGCAAATATGCCCGACTGTGAGGGCGAGCACAAGCCGGCGTGAGTAGGTTAAACGTTGAGTTTAAGAATGGCACCACGGGGTGACCAGCCCCTCCCCACCCAGCCCCACCCTCCCCACCCAGCCCCTCCCTGCACGACGGACGGACGGACACAATAATCCCCTGTGGGCTGGTGTAACCAGGAGATTCCTACCAGTACAATGGCTTATGCCGAGCAGCCTCTGCCCATTGTTATTGACCGTTGCGAGTCTGGTGTATGGTTTGTGGTGTGAGTATTACAATGCAAATGCGTGACAGAAATTATTTCAGCGAAACCTCTGCCACAGTTTAGAGACTGTCGGGCATTGTTCTCTTTGAAACGAAAGCGATATGTTAATGAATTAGAAGACATGGCGGCCGAACAATATAACACAACACAACATTCTCTAAGAACCAAATTAGCTGTCATAAAAGTTGGTAAATGCAATTAATTCAAAAGGTGAGATTTTGTTCTGTGTATTTGTAACGGAAAGGCCAGATGGGATTCTTCATATAAATAAAATCATAAACAATATCTGTACGATTAACAATGCATAGAAACATTAAGGAACAGTCACTCAATGTGTGCTAGGAGGTCGCGGGTTGTCTAATAGCATATTAAAGTCAAGGTGTGGTATCCGCATTGCATACCATTTTAATGCAATTTCATAAGAAATACACGATGAATGCTCAAATCCTTTTCCAGAATTTTTTTTATCAATTATGTTTTGTATTACTTCCCAACTTCCATATGCACTCCCTTTTCATTTGAAAAGGTCGCCTTTGTTAAAAATGTGGCTCATTGCACAAATATTATGTGGGATGCACACATATTAGGATGGTATTATTTGGTTCTTTCGGTAAAGTCACGTATGAAGATAAAATAATAAATTAAATAAAAATACTAGCATACGACGTTTCGATTGCAACACAAGCAATTATCATCAGGTATAAATTAAATAGAAACACAAATCTAGTATACTTAGAAATGTAATGTAATACAACAGAGAGTCGGATAACATAACAGTCAACACCCTATCTGGTTGATTACGTTCTTCCTGAGAATGCTAAATTTGAGAGAGCGATAAAACACAGAACCAGAAACATATAGACATACGTATAAGCAGACAGATATCACAGAGATATATATATAGAGAGAGCAAACATAGGCACAAAGAGAAACTACGCCTCTGTGTCGAGGCCTTAAATAGAGAGAGGGGGGCGGGGAGAGAGGGATGGGTTAGAGAAATTAGCATGTCCATGAGTGGAAACGGTGAGTGGCAAGGTGTAAAAAGCTTGAGAGAGGGGAGCAGGGGCGGAGAGAGAGGGGTTAGAGAAATTAGCATGTCAATGAGTAGCACGATGAGTGGTACGGTGCGAAAGCTTGAAAAAATTAGGAGGCAGGGAGAGAGACACTAAATTAACTAACCTAGCAAAAATTTAGAAATGTAATGCCATGCAACACAGAGGGTCGATCAACACACAATTAACGCATAGCCTGGTTGATTACGTTCTTCCAAAGATTGCTAAATTAGAAGTTAAGTGTGAAATTTGAAAAAACACAGACACGAAGACCGATACACAAGCAGAGAGAGACAACGAAATACCCCAGAGAGAGAGAGAAAAAAAAAACAGTCGTATGCTAGTATTTAATTTAATTTATTATTTTATCTTTATACGTGACTTTACCGAAAGAACCAAAGAATAATTCCTGCAGTCACGAAAGCTCCAAATTAAATATTAGGATGGCTTGTCAATTAATGCATTTTCTTCAAAATGTGTTTCTCATATTCTCAAAGACGAGTTTCTGCGTCCATGATTAGTACTCAAAATATTGCAGGTTAGATTGGAAAACAGAAAAAAAGTTAAATGTATCGGTACGTTGCATAACCAAAAATACACATGAAGACGTAATATTGTACTGTATTTACAACTGAATGAATTGAACATATTTTTCTTCAATTGGCGTGTATTCGAACACCCTCGAACAATTTCAAAACATAATGATGAAATAAAAAAAGGATTGCATAGACGGAAAGAAAATGTTTATTTCGAGACGGCAATTGTAGACATCAGTTTATTTGAAAGCAGAAATAATTAAAATTGTCGTTCAACTTTGTAATTAGCTTTAACATGACCTTCATATCAGAATAATGACAGTTTTATAAACCTCATTCTCATTACAAAACTGCTTTTCATTTTGTTGTAGAATCTCCTCTGTCACAGTGTGGTTCGTGGTGTAGCGTGACAGTAGCAACCTGATTTCTCTGTGGCATATGTTCATTCCTCAGTGGGTGTGCTCAGGTCACTGGATAGGTAGCAGTGTATGGCAGCTCAATCTGCTACTCCACTGACATTCCATCAAAACGGATGATTAATGGGGAAAAATTACAGATGCAAAGACAGATGCATAAGTTGCCGTTGGAAGTTAAGTTTAGAAAGTCCTTGATAGACTATATCTGTTCTTTTTCCAACTATTGCACTTTGAAATTCATCTCAGTTCTTCTTGAACGAGTGCACAGACAGTCTCACGACACCGACGTTTGCACGGTAGTGCTGGCCTGTATCCACCACTTTTCTCGATCACCGGTGAAGCTGTCGTGATAGGTGTCCACGAGTTTTCAGTACCCCTAATTACGTATGGATTTTATCAAGCTAATCCTGTTTCCTCTCACGAAAATAAAGATATTCCGTCAAAATGGAATTTTCCGCATGTTAATTCAGAACCCACCTGAAATGGGTCTTGGGACTCAGTAAGGCCTTTTTTGGTTAAAAAAATCGTGTTGTTTTGAGACGTTGGCTCTACGAGGCAGCAACGCATTCAATCGCTCAGAGCAAATGCACATGGATTTACTTGCACACGTGGCTGTCTTTCAGTTTATTTTTAGGTTGACGATGCCACATTATACGTGTCTGAAACGTCAATGTACATTACTGTCTCGTATTCATTGCCGGCAGTTTATTTGCATTTTGTGCCAACTCAGCACGGAGGACAGTCGACCGATTCCGTCCAGGCAATTTGCGAGACCCACGCTACTCACGTGACCCAAAAGCAAGCAGGTGAATGTCCATTTCCACCTGGACAACACAGCTGCCTGTGGCATGGAGTATATGGTAAGGAGAGTTAATGAAATAAGACATTCCGTAAAACGCATGGGGAGGGGGTGGTGGGATATGTGCCCCTTTCCACAACACAAGTCCCCTCGATTTAAAGCTTTCATGACTGCAGGGATTCATCTTCTTGGTTCTTTCGGTAAAGTCACGTAGAAGGGAAGTAATAAAATAATAAAAATAAAACAATAAAAATTTCACCTGAGGACGGCTGCTTGCGTTGTGGCCGAAACGTCGTGAAAATAATTTTATTATGTTTTATTTTTATTATTTTATTACTTCCCTTCTACGTGACTTTACCGAAAGAACCAAGAAGACAAGTCCCCTCGTTATTGTCACCCAGAAGCACGGCAGGAGGGGGGGGGGGCAAGGCATACATTATTAAGGCGGCGGAGTATAGTGGCAGGTGTAGCACATTATTTCTGCGCAGTGAAGCAAATATACCCAAGAGCTGCATGACAATGGAATGTTCCCCGAGTGTCGGGGGCTTAATCTCTGCCCGTGGTCCACGCCGCAGCGTCGGAAATAAACCTCCAGCTGTACAAATGTGACTCGCGAAAAGGCCTTTAAGTTCCCTGTGTTAAAACAGCATTTAGTCGTTTAGGAGTAAATTCTAAAGGCCTGTTGTAAAATATGGCACTAAATGAACTAAACATGTTAAATGCATATATTTGTACTTTTTTTGTCAACAATACACAGGCGTTTATTCTCTAACTTTAGTTGAGAGTGGTAGCGTGGGGGTGGAAGCACTGCGCTAAAAAACCGTCGACCTGAGTTTGACTCCAGTTCACTGCCAAAATGAGTGGAGAATGTGTGAACCAGTTCTGCCCCTCGACGCTCCATTGTTCGAATCAGCCTCACACGAGAACCTGGTGTATGTTGTCTAAACGTCAGCATTGGGGAGACAAAAGCGGCTGGGCATGGTCATGTTCACATCAACTCCTCATGTGCCGTGACGGCCTTTATAAAGATGCTCACTAACAGCACTTGCCCGAACAGCCGGGAAAAGCTATACAGTGGTGGGGGTACTTTCCTACTTTCCCTTTGCATTTTTTAAAATATATATCATCTGTAATTAAACAGAGGCCACATTTTTCTGGGAATGCACGAACATAAGATTAAACAATTAAGTAACAACAACTTTAATTTTGACATCCAGTCTCACTACATTGTCATAGAAATTAAAAGTTAAACATGCTTTGTCAGTTAACCTTAAGCAGAGCAATTTACTACGAAGTTTAACAACCCAGTCAAATGGGTTGTTAACTACATCGCTTATTTGCTGAAATTGAATTATTTTTAGGGAGATTATTATTATTGTCTGCTGTAGGAAGATAATCACAACCTGCTGTCCGCAAACAACGTGTTTGCTGTGTAGATGCACGATGTAAAATCATCTGCAAGGACTAAAAAAAAAAACGTGATTTTTTTTTCACCAGAAAGAAAGACTGAATGCATTATTATTTATGTTTCTTCAGATGGATTAATGCACACACAATGTAGTTGGTAGTGCTTTTATTATTATTATTATGTATTATTATTCAAATGAGTAATACATTTTGGCACATTGCCTTTTAAAATACGTTAATAATTGTTTATCGTTTATATGGCAGTTACAAAACACGTTTTATTATGCATATACAGTATATAAGTGTTCTGCCTAAGAATTTGTTTCGTAGAAATGTCAGCTAACCCCTGCTGTTTTTTTCTCCTTGGCAGCAAGTGCATATATATAACATGTTTAGGGACGTTGAAGTAAGTGGAAGCTGCTTATTTTTAACATGTGGGTAGGTAACCCAATTATATTCCAAGCTATTATCATGAACGCGAATGAAATTATTCAAATTGAGCACACGAGGATGAAAATTCCGGATTTGTGTGATGCGCCGTAGGACATGCGTTGCCTATTTGCTTATCCTTCATTCGAGAGGGAACGTGTGCATGTGATCCGTAGCACACGGACGAAAATAATTAAACAGCTACACACTGACGAAACGCCAAATTTTAACAGCACAAAACAAAATCCAACTGCATTTGCAATTTGAGACCGTGCGTTCATCATCGTCGTCGTCGCTGCTGGATGAAAGCATCCTCAAGCTGTCGTCACATCTCACGGTCTCGTGATGTAATATCCCACCACGAGATGCTTCAATTGCTCCATCCCCACATTGGCTGTTTTCTCGGGCATGTGCCCTCCTTTGGATTCCACTCATCTCCTTTGTCTCAGGTGCCGGCTATGGTCCCTTCTTGTTGATGTGTTCTGTCCAAGCCAACTTGCCTATGTCCTCTGATCAATGTGTTCCTCTTCACATCTCGCATCGTAATTCCAAGCTTGCACCTCTCCATAATTATTTGTGCAAGTCCAGCTTTTGTTCCATTTTCTTTGTCGATGTCCATGTTTCTGATCCATATGTCACAGCAGGTAATACGGTGTGTCCTTTTTATGATAAACGTTCAGTTCTTCCAAAAGCACTCCATTTTGCCCACGTCCGACTTTCATGTTAATAATTTCGATCACAGGAGCTGTCCTGTGTATTATACACGCTCACTCTGATGTGTCCTCCACTTGTGTCCATACCACATATCTGTTCAATGCTTTAGCTAACTTGTTGTACGTGACTTTTTTTTGTTATACTTGTAATTACATAGAACCCAATTTAAATTAATTCCTTTCGTTAATTTCCTATAGATTTATTTTTATAATGACTGTCATCATAGAAAATGTGAGATGGTGAATATTTTCTTCAATTGTATGTTCTAGCTTTATTTATCCGATCCAATGTTTGCAAAACATCTTCCGTCTCTGTTAATAATGTTTGGTGGAAGTATTTTTCCTTCACATAACTCTGCTTCTGATATTAATTTGCTATTCTCTCTGTGAAATGTAAGTGTAGCTGTTCCATATTTGAAATTAGTAGTAGTTGTTTTTATTTTTAATTGCTTTTTATCTTATTTAATAACAATACAAGCTAAATATTAGTATTATAATATAATGTATTTAGTCTTATTCAATAAAACTTGACATTGCAATTTTGCTCGAAAAACACACACTGACCGTGTATTGTAAAGTAGGAGCTTTGTTCAGAAGCCCTGGTATTTAAAATAATCACAGAAATTCCACCAATATAATACATGACGGTCTTTAATCATGGTGACCTCAAGCCTGGTAATTAAAGGATGAATTATCATATATGCTCACCCAGTAAGTACAATTCGGGAGTTAAAAACAAAATTAATGCATTTCTTAGGAACTATGGAATGATTTACACATTTTTGCACGCGTCCTTCTCTGCGAAGACAGAAATGCAAACCCCTAGCACTTGGGATGAGTGGCAGGAAGCAATAGAAGAGCAGGGATGAGTCACTGACTGTTATTGATGGCAAGAGAGCCAGCGAGTCTTCTGAAGGCTACTGTTGCATTTGTACTATTTATGAATACAGAAAATACACAAATACATTAAAAAAGCCTGTTGATAGGGAACAACAGAATATTAAAATGTTTGTTCTATTTGCGATTTGTTTGATTACACACTTGTACTGTTTTACTGTAGCGAGTATCATAAGCAAGACATCAGATTTTCCCAAATGTTAAATACTATGTCTTCTACAAATGTTATTTGAAAAAGGCCAACGGAATCCCTTAGGACTCTCTTTAACACGAGTTTAGCTATGCACAATCAAACCATCAATGTATAAAGCGAAATGTTCGATGTATTATATGTATTATGTATAAATTGTAGACACAGTCTATGTACGTGATGTTAAAGAACAACCCTTTTTATTATAAATTGTCATGTATTATGCATTTTCCTGAGGCACACGAGGAGGGATCTTGTTACAGCATTCTCAAGCAGCGCCATCTGGAAGTCCTAATCCACAGTGACTTTTGCTTCAAGAGCGATATCACAGCACCTCGCTTTCTTCACGAGGAGAGTAACCTCTCTACGGGGATTAAATCAAACGCTGCCCGCAGCCATCCCAGCCAGAGAGGACCCTCAACTAAGCCCAACAGGGCGACCTCTGGGTTAAATCAAAATTGCCATCATGAAATCCAGTATCAGAAAAGGTCAAACGCTGGGTACTGTCCTCACAAGCCCAAACCAGAGGGCGGATCATGGCAGTTTGCTCCTTAATGCCATGCAAGGGTCACCACAGGACACCAAGCACAAGCGTCTGGTTTTCGCGCGTCGTATCCTCCGCTAACAATGCATTTTGAAATTCTACCCGCGCTGCATGCGTCGACATCATTACACGCAACACAGTTGAATGGATGATCCTCCGCCTGCCTGAAAGATCTATGCTCACACCTTCTGCCAAGCAGTGCGGTCTCGGCTCCCAGTTAGGGGAGTCAAATTTTTAGCACTGCGCATTGCAGTTGGCATTTTGAGTTGTATAAGAGCAGATAAATATCCCACTCTATGTCTGCGAAGCACAAATTATCCATTGAAACATGCGGTGGAATACAATACAATTTGGTTTTATATAACCTGAAAATTGAACACTATCTGAAGATGCTGTATAAGATGCTGGCTATTACATTTGCAGTGTGCCGAAACATTCAGAACACATTTCGCAGGACATATTAGAACTTTGCATTTACTGCGAGATAGCATATTGGTGAAAGCCACATCTATTCAACCACAAGATGGAAAGTAATGCCCCTCTATTATGAGAGGGGAGTATGGGGAATGGTTATCAAATCTCATTTCATATTCGTGAAGAATTGTATGTTTGTAATGCTGGAAATAAGTAGACCATGGTCTTGCAGAAAGTAATTTTGCATTATTTGTATTCAACACATTCCCAAATACCAAAACACAAAGGTTTTTCATATTTCCTCTAAACTTCAATGATGTGATTTGACAACTATATGGTTATTATTCAAGATGCAATATTCAAGCAACATCTGAGTCACTGACATGAGGCCATAAACTGCACGGCATGCAAGTGTGCATGTGTGTTCACGGTCCTGTTTACTTTATTTGATGTGTTTTGTTGAAGGTGATCTAGAAATCAAGGTCAAGGTTAAGAGGCCACCACAGCCAAAGCCACCCGTGCAACCAACGCTTGTCCATAACTTCCTTCCTTCCTTTTCCTTGAATCCAAAGCTGTTGAGCAGTTTCATTGCTTTAAATGTTGCTGGGGAAAAAAATGGTCTAGGTTGCACGTAGGCAAACTTTCACAAGCCTAGATTGAAAAACAAAACAGTAATAACACGTTATTCCAACATTTATATATATATTAAATACATGTATTGTATTTCGATGTAGGCTCATGGAAAACCTCAACATAAAAATAACATAACTTTTACAGGCCGAGTTTGAAAAGAAACAATACAACTTAAAATGTTTTTTACAACAATTGTGAGGAAGACCTTTTTTATGTTGGTTTTAAACGGATAACTTCGACATTGATTTTTGTCATTGATGCTGTAGTGCCCTTGCCTTCCACTCGAACTGGGTATTTGTGTGACTGGCTTTCAGGCTGAGCCGGGTTTTTGAAATTGCGTTTTTTTTTGCTTCATGACTGGATAATGAGCTTGGTGACTGGATAATGGACTTCTAAGTTGAGCTCGGTACTCATTGTAAGACTTTTCGATTTTCCTCGGTGAGGTGATAATTGGCTTCTTCATTGAGCTGGCTACTCGTATGACCAACTTCATGATTTTCCACTGAGTTGGCTACTTGAACACAGGGATTTTCAATTCTATTCGGTGGTTGGATGATATGCTTCCCATTTCAGATGCGGGCTTGAGAGCTAGGTTCCTGGCCACGAAGAGCACATGATGAATGCTTCACAATGAGTTGGTTCACAATCTAGGAGTTGGTTCACATTTTGGGGTTCTTTATTTTGCTTGTGTTAGACATGACCTCACAGCCTGCTGCGTACAATTCTCAGCCAGCTTGAGGGTGCCTGCAAGAGTGCTTTGGCTAGTTTGTTGTGGAGGGTATTTATTGCTTTCTTAAAGGTATTTTGATCTTCCATGAGTTCACCCATTCAGCACGGCAAATTATGCCAAATACGGGGACACACACGAATAGGGCAAAATATATTTCGTGGAATTTCTGCACAACAAATTAAGCAAATGTGTGGAAGCAACCGCAACTTGAATCAGGCACACAATCTCAGTATGGTGTGTTCCTCATATATTTTTGTTAATGAATATCTTTGTCTGTATATTAAGAATTTTTATTTTTATTATGGGGCGCGCACTTACTCGTATGGTTTTTATATGTATGCTCACCAACACATCCTCCTTGACAGCAGAATATTTGTTTGTGTTATCAGACTGCGTACATCATCAATATGATGCATTACTGTTCTTACCTTTGTGGAGTGAGACTGGCAGTGTGATTGTGTCACTATGACATGGTGGTGTCACGCATGTTGCACTCACGTGGTAAAGTGGGTGCGAGTGCATCAAGAGTTGTGAGGGCATCATGGGAGGGATTGTAAGGGGATTGATATATTTCCAAATTTCACTTTTGAAGTTTACACTGCTGACTTTTTTAAAAGTTTTGAATGTTTTTATTTTATTTCCAAATCAGTGGTCCTGACCCTTATACGATGTTGATTTACCTTTTTTTCACGTGTCTCCATGGGCTCTCACCTGGCTTTAAAATACAGGTGTTTGACTAAATAATTGATAGACATTGACACAATCATTGAATGCACAGAAAATTCTGCAGGTGAACATCCCATAATTCCGACTAGCTCTGCATATGCAATTGGGCAGGTCCCCATAAGCACGCACTTTAGTAATGTTACTTATGCATTGCACTTGCATTTATAAATTCCACATATAGCACAACTGCAGCCTGTTAATACCAGAACTTGTTCACAGGAGCAAACTGACAAGATGCTTGGCAAGGAGAGGGACTAGTTGTCACTTTCATGAAGCACCTTCTAGTTATATATCTTTTCCCCCTAACCTACACTGCTTTAATTGACCAACTAATGAGACATTCCACTTAAGGTCTTGTGGGACACTGTCCACAATTCCTGGTAGTCTTGCTGTTATGTAACTTAATAAGAAGTGCAATCTGCAGAAATATATTCAACGTCCACATTTGTTTAATCCTCTGTGGTGGTGTGGGTTGCCAATGGCCAAAAGGAAAGCACAAACAACATTGAGGAATTCTGTCTCATGTACATATGGTAGTGGATTCTGCATTTGTCTGATAGTTAGCAGCACTCGACTTGTAATCCAAAAGAAATCAATTGGATTACATCTCTCAGCGCAGCAATTGAAACAATGTTTTCTTCGAACCACCAGCTCAGTCCATCCACAAATATAAATGGCTACACCACAGTTTGCCAATCGGCAGGTCACGTGTGTTAGTGTAAAATGTGGGCTCTTCCGCGACATCTGACCAGGGTGAATTAGTAGGACAAATGACCTCTAAAGGAACGTCTAGCACTTCCTCGAATAAAGGCCCTCCTGCCAGGAGTGGAGCAAGCCAGTAGTTGCAGGGCTGCCTCTTTACCTTTTTAGAGACATGATGGGGCAATGATTTGTATTGATTCTGCATGGTTACAACTTTTTTAAAAATAGTTTTCCACACCAACCAAATGAATAAGTGAATAATGAAAGCCGAGAGTCTTAAGTGCTTTGAAGTACGTTCAAAAGAGAATAGCTTAAACTCTCCCAAGGGTATCTGTGCCCCGTAGAAGTTTACATGCAATGTATTATCTTCGGATTCAAGAAAAGGCAATGGTCTTAGCAAGTCGTTTGCAAGCAGTGTTAAATAATGGAAATCGGTCAATAGTTCTTACAAAGGGGAATATGCCTGGTTGTAGATCAACATTAAAGTAGCTGTTTCTGTCGTCACGCATGGAATTAAAGAGAAGAAAAAAAGATCCTAGACGTATAAGAGAATATGCATACCACCATAGGATCATATGGCTAAAATCACTGGCGGGGCCAGTGGGGGGTGGGGTGGCACGTGCCCCCCCAATGATCTGATCAAAATCCGTAATTTCGATTGGATCATTGGGGTTTATTAGTAATAAATCGGCATTTTGCGACCCCCACTGCCACTGTGTAGCATATTATTACGTGCCAAGGACTCTGTTAGATGATAGGACAATAGTCTGAGTCCATAATTGGCAATAAGTAACGGTAAAGCAGTTATAAGTGACTCACAGAATTGTGCATTTGCGTATACAGTACACGACTTCCCTGAAGGCAAACACCTTGAGCGAGCGCGATGCCGATCACACAACGCGGTTCGAAGTCGACCCTCAATTGATGACCGCGCCATCGCCGCACACGCGTCGAATAAAAAGCAAGGGACAAGTCCTTACTTACTAACAACTCCTATCATTTTTCATTGCTGGAGGGGTTTCCCCCCCTACCTGAAAATCCTGGCTCCGCCATTGGCTAAAACATAATTTACATTACATTTTATTTAAATGAGGCGATAAATAAAATCCATCAGAATGGTATTTAATGAACCATCGTTATTGCTCGTACTCACTCATCCACATCTGAAGCAGAGATGCCAATTCTCCTGGCTATGAAACACAAGAGCGACAATTGTTATTGTTTTAAAGCATCATCGCCCATTAATGAGTCTTTGGACCCGATTCATGTCAACATTTTGTCCATCATGACTGCCGGTTTTATAGAAAATCAGACCAAATCCACATTTTGAAATACGAAACAAAAAAGCGCAAATAACCCACAGCTAAATGGGTGCCAGGTGCTGTGTATGCAACCTCACCGGTGTATGCAACATCACCTGTGTATGCGACATCACCGGTGTATGTGACACCATCGGTGTATGTGACATAATCTGTGTATGTGACATCATCGGTGTATGTGACATCATCGGTGTATGCGACATCATCGGTGTATGCGACATCATCGGTGTATGCAACATCATCTGTGTATGCGACATCACCGGTGTATGCGACATCGCCGGTGTATGCGACATCGTCGGTGTATGCGACATCATCGGTGAATGCGACATCATCGGTGTATACGGCATCATCGGTGTATGTGACATCATCGGTGTATGCAAAATGATCGGTGCAGATCTGTAATCACTACTTTTAAGTAATAGGGGATATGGAGCACTTAGGCATATGGTTTGGTGTGGGTAGGTGAATTGGAGGTGAGTGTATCACTGCCTACAGCATGATCATCATCATCATTTATCATCATCTTCATTATTTTAAAGCAGCAATAAGCCATCTTTAGCTTACTACCATCTCGGTGGAGGGTTTAGGTATGCAAACACATTAGCAAATGTGCGTATATGTGTGAGAAAGATGGTCAGGCTGGAAAAGGATGGTTAGGTTTGGCGAGCCTGCCAGTGTCAGCACGCATAACTCCCATCGGGAACCGCCCCCCCCCCGGCTATTGATTGGTTGTGAAGTTTTTGTTGTAGAGTAGAACACTATTAGTTTCCCATGGCGAATTGAATTTGGCCAAAAAAAACACTGCAACGTGAATTCGGTGTGGTCACTTTTACGGAATTTCCCTCTCAAGCCTGAATTCCTCAAAATGAGATGTCTACATCTGACCACCTCCCCCAAACTTTACATGCATGGATAAATTGAAGTTTATAGCGCTTGTCTTTACATTGAAATTCGTAAAACATTTAGCCAGGCATTTACTGGCATTTTATTGGACAATTATATCGGGGTTGTAATGCACAATATTCTTTTTGCGGGCGATGGCCCATTGCGTACAGATGGAGATTGCCAACAAAATTGTGCATCATTTTTTATTCCAGCAACTCCCTCCCCATCGTTACCCAATCACAGCCTACCACTTTTTACAAAATTTGCAAGGAGCCACGGATCGTGTTGATTATGCACAACGATTATCAACACCAACTGAGCCTCAATTGTACTCATTCCTCCCACCTTTGGCAAAAGCAGAAATGATTCTATGGGAAGCTGATGTGATTATGGACTCATGGGAAAAGAAAAGACTCAGGGCTCCCGGACCCTTTAATTACTGCTAAGTAATGTGGCGTCTGCTATGCAATCTGCTCGCGAAATTCTGTCCAAAGTCAGCTTTGTGCAGCCAGTGTTTGCAGTTTAACTCAATATTACGCTTAAACAAACTCAACCATATGTAGGCAGCAATATTAATTTGTAATTTACAATATGAATAAACATTTACAGTTTATCAGTTTGAATGACATATATCATGCTGATTAAATTCAAATGACCAACATGTTTAAACTATTCATAATTTTCGCATGACACATTTTTTTATTTACAAGACCTAACCCAAAAACCCAATTAGGAAACATAATATCTGTCGTAAAAGCCTACGTATAAAATGCTTAAAATGCATACGTCGCAGTGAGTTAATATAAATAGAGCCCTCTAAATAAGTGCCTGCTATACGAGCTGCGACGTGGCGTGGTGGCACATTGGCGAGCATACTGTGCAATAATCCTGGTGACCCTCACTGAGGGTTGGCAAGTGTTATCTAACTGGTCCTGTGAGAGGCCCAGGACATGTTTAGATAGCACTCGCAACTGATGCTAGCTGTGGCCAGGAATCAAATTCACTCTCCATCGGGTTAAACAACTCCCATGACCGACATGGTGTGAGGAAGACATTCATCCAGCAAGGCTGTCCTTTAATCATTATTATTATTGTTAATGCCAGTTTCATTACAAAAACATGTTGCTAGTATCACTGTACTAGTTAACGTTTGATGCAATATATATTTTGCATTCCTCACCGATAACCAAACCAAGTGTGAAATCAAATTAATACCACCTCTTAAAATACGGCAATAAAAAAAAAACGTCAATATTTGTGGTTTCTGGTCAATTATTAAAAGGAGTGAACACACTTTTTTATTTATTTACGACACATTGTATTGTTGTATTGTGCTCCTGTGGAAAGTCTCCTTTAGGCTCGTCAATGTTCCAGACAGCTCCCGGGACCTAACTTGGTGCCAGAACATTGTTTCTGGAGCGTTTGGGTCCGTTCTGGCTGCTCGGGCCATCACTGCCCCCCCCCCCCCAACTGTCTGTCCATCTGTGTGGTTGTGGGCATAATAATGTTCACACACGCTCGCACACGTGGCCTCACACTCACCACGTATATGAGCTCGCAACCGTGCGTCGTGAGCGACAGCGATATTTTGATCAAAACGTGGCAAAGGACGCGTGTGGGCATGTTAATCCCACGTGGTTAATAAGTCTCAATATATACGCCCCTGTCTTCTGTGGTAGATATATTTTGGATTATCTCGGGCTTTATAGTTCAGTGCATTATTGTTACGACTGATGTATTCAGTGACACATTAACCCTTTCACATTCCGAGACGTCTGCAAGTTGCAGGGTGGGTCCCTTTCACAACTGAATCTCGGAACAAGCAAAAAGTTAGCGTTAATTTTATTTAGGAAAGCATAACACCATTGTTTTTTAAGACATTGCACTCATCGCAGAGAGCTGTAGTGACACGACGGCCCTCTAGGATAGCGGGCGCCAAACTGCCAAACCCCCTCCCACATATCCTTGTGCGAGCCTCAGGACCGATTGAGTTATTTTAGTTGAGATTTCCTTCCGATTCTTCTCTAATGACGTACACGTACGTACACCTACGTCATCTGAACAGAATCGGAAGAAAAAAACGATGACATCGGAATGGGAAATGTAATTTTGTCGATTAATAGATGAGGGCCTTCCCACACCACGCAGCCCGTAGGGGTTGTTTAACCTTATTTCAACACTTCGGTGTGGGTTTTTGGAGGTGGGGCATATGGACAGTAGAGCATAGCACAGTACAACAATGCATATTTCTCACCTTTCGTCAGTTGATACCGTAATCCCACAGCAGCCTACAACACTTGCTTGTGTGCACGTGGTTGCTCATCCAAGCACTAACCAGGCTCACATTTGCTAAGCTTCTGAGATCTAATGAGATTGGGTGCATTCCGGGTGATTTGGTAACAGGCAAATTTAATTCAATGTATTACACTATATATTTGAAGTACGTATTATTACAAGTAGACAATGAAATGTTAATGGGTTTTAATGAGAATTATGCTTCCATTTATCTTCTCCATTGACAAGCTGTAAGCACAATGGTCATGAATACAAATATGATGAACTGTATTTCAATGTGATGTGGACACACAGGCACTTAAGCACAGCTGCCATTGGACATTATTACTGCAGCAATACGATGCGTGCATTTTAGCTCAAAGTTTATTGGATTTCAAATAAAAAAAAATCCTTTGTTAATAATACGATGGGATATAAAGAGGCAGTGCTTTGACTGATCAAAACATGTGCAGATTTCTGTTGCCACAATACACGCCATCTTGTTTCGAACTGTGCTCAGACACCTGCAATGCGTATTCTACAAAGATCCACTATTCTGCTTCCCAGACGATAGCTTTTTCATTTCGTTCTCCCAAGTATGAATTACAAAAAAACTGATAAACCGGCTGACCTAATTAGGGTACTGTAAATATGGTTCCACTGATCTCACAAACATGCAGAATGGCCAGGTCCAAAAATATTATTACAATGTTTACATATTAGCTACTCTGAAAATATTACCGATAACTAGACTCTTCTGAGTAGACTATTTATCCAGTAGCATGTTGATGACTGCAAAATAACAAACATATGCAGTTTTTCCTGCAGCAAGAAAAAAATATACACATGGTGTAATGGTTGCCATGGTGTACTGGTTAGCACACTGGACCCGCAATCGAGAGGACACAAATTCAATTCAATCTCTCGGCACAGGTGAAACGATAGGGCGAGTTTCTTAAACCCCAGCGCCCTTGTCTATCCAGCAGTATAAATGTGCGCAACCACAGTTCGTCAGTCGGCACGTTGCAAGTCACCACCTCTTCCAAGAGTCTGCCAAATATTGTCTCGAGGGGCACTCCAGAGTTCTCTCTTGTGGAGGTCCTTCTGACAGCCGTGGCATAAGCAAGCAATTGCAGCTTTGCACCTGAACCTTTATTATATATAGTGCGTTCGTAACTGATAACAGGCTTCACCCACTTTCTAGTGGCTTTAAAACCACACACCATGAGCACGTGGGCAGCGTGGTTTACTGACTTTGGGGATCATATGTTGAAGTGGTTAGAATGAGACATGAAGCAGTGTCGAACTTCGGGCTGACCCTGCTCTACGAGGGAAACCAATCAACCTCCAGGCAGCAATTTGCCTTTGTATTTTTTTTGCATTATAGAAGCATAAACTCAAGGACATTGTGCAACAAATGTCAGCATTATAAACCTTCTAACATGATTAGAATTTAGATCACGACGTAAGCCGAACCATTTTTAGATGAAATCAAATCAAATCATAAGTACATTTGGTCTTTGCGCCATTCTTATATCGCAAGTCGCTATACGTCTCACAGACACAGTCTGCAGTTGTTTCACAGCATGAGGCAATGATTGCTATTACTTTTTCAAAAAAAATTGTGATATGCAGACCATTTTTGGAATTTGAAAAATTTGGTAGATTTGGAGTATGACATCATAAAGGTTTTTTTGGGTTAGAACACGTGAATATAAATGTGTCGTTAACCCACCACTACCCGACACAACGAATTGGTAAGGGTTGTCACGTAAACGAAACGTGCCATAAATAATATTGGTCGCGAATCCTACGTGTTAAACTGACTAACCTCTATTTTGAGTATGATGCTGGCACATGTATCCAAGTATTTTTTGAATGCCATCACGAGATGTATAACGTCGATTGTGAAGCAGACGACAAATATTTATGATGAATACCCCCCACAGCATTAACCAGGGTGGTCATTCGTCTAAAAACTATGAACCACTGCAACTCGCGACAAATACACCACTAAAATGAAATGTTATTAAGTACAATTTTCAATATATTATAATTCATATTAAAGCAGAATTGCATTACTTAGTGTCAATGAAAATAAAATGTCATTACAGTGTGTATTTTGTCTAAACTGGAATGAACGATTCATTTAAATATTTTACTCAAATTGAATTACGGTACTAGATAATGTTTTTTTAGCAGTGGCGAGATGTTAACTACCTCGCCTGGTATAGTGGAGGTCGTTGATTCGTTCCCGATCCTGATGCCTGTATATATGGAGTTTGCATATTCTCCTCGTGTTCGCGTCGATTTTTCTCCAGGTCCTCCGGTTTTTCCCTCCACATTTAAAATCAATATGCGTTTAAAGTAGTTGGCTGCTATAAATTGCCACGTGATAAGCCGCTTCATTGAGCTATCATTTGTGGCCAGGTCGCTTCTGAAATAAGAGCTATATACCTCAGTGGGCCTTACCTGCTAAAAAAATAAACTGTAAATAGTGCAATAGCATTAATTTAATAAGCGTGTATTCGACAATGTCTGTACATCTTCTTGGTTCTTTCGGTAAAGTCAAGTAGAAGGAAAGTAATAAAATAATAAAA
Source organism: Lethenteron reissneri (assembly GCF_015708825.2). Taxonomy (NCBI): domain Eukaryota; kingdom Metazoa; phylum Chordata; class Hyperoartia; order Petromyzontiformes; family Petromyzontidae; genus Lethenteron; species Lethenteron reissneri. The sequence goes on along the minus strand of NC_083797.1, from coordinate 10,271,461 downwards.
ATAACACATAATAAAATAAAATAATTCTCAAGACGTTTCGGCTACAACGCAAGCAGCCGTCTTCTTCACCTGAAGACGGCTGCTTGCGTTGTAGCCGAAACGTCGTGAGAATTATTTTATTTTATTATGTTTTATTTTTATTATTTTATTACTTACCTTCTACGTGACTTTACCGAAAGAACCAAGAAGATGAATCCCTGCAGTCAGGAAAGCTTTAAATCGAAATGTCTGTACAGTTAGATACATCTATATCAGTGAGCTATAATCGTAATGTTACTTAATGCTAGTTGTAAGAGGTTTCTTTTTCAGCACTTCTTTAAATGTTAAATCGTATAAAGTAATATAAAACATATGCACTAACTTGATTTGAAGCTTTCGTGACTGCACGAATTACTCTTTGGTTTTTTCGGTAAAGTCACGTAGAAGGAAAATAAAATAAACAATAGAATACGACGTTTCGATTGCAACACAAGCAACCGAAAGAACCAAATAGTAACATATACACTCTTTGGGTAATTTTCGTAGCGTTGTAATAAAATTACACTTTACAACTAAGCTTGAAAGCGTTCACTGATAATGTGTGATTGTCTGTGACACGGGGTCATAATAACTCTCATAATTATGATCTAAATTTGTATTTAAAGCTGTCGTGACTGCAGGGATTCATATTCTTGGTTCTTTCGGTAAAGTCACGTAGAAGGGAAACAATAAAATAATAAAAATATAAAACAATAAAATTATCACGACGTTTCGACTGCAACACAAGCAATCATCATCAGGTGTGAAAAAAACAGCTTGTGTTGCAGTCGAAACGTCGTGAGAATTTTATTGTCTTATATTTTTATTATTTTATTGTTTCCCTTCTACGTGACTTTACCGAAATAACCAAGAAAATGATGATCAATTGAACAAACCTTAGGATAAGTTTTGTTGCTATTAGGAACTTAGCCCATCGAAAACTGACCTCATTGATACGAGGGTAGCTCAAACACTTGAAAACACAAATCAATCCAAGAAAAGACTATTCGCAAATATTAAAATCCATTTGCCCGAACAACCATCTGTTGACCTCCATACGGCTAATTCTATTCTTCGAAAGATAAGCACAAGATAGAAAGCACCACATAATCCATGAATATGCGCGATTCTCCTTTACAATTAATATATAACCTCAAGCATGCCTGACTCGTCATTTCTCCCAGGTCTCTCGTACAGAATGTGCTACACAAATGGGTGCTGGTTTAGATAGAGCTCACTCAACATGCCTACCGAATATTTACCGTCCACCGCTCAATCCACATGACATGCTACAACGTTACTACAGTGCAGTACGTCGCAACACCTTTTTCTTAAAAGGATATGTGTTGTATGTCAACATGCTGTCACGGCGCTTGACATTAATATCCTATTTACTGATTTCCCAAGGCAAGCTGAAGCCATGATCTTTTACGCCTCATCCATATAACAGCCTGCAGAGTTGGTTTAGCAGACACTATTGGAACGTGCATTGGAAGAATAAGAATAATAGTACGCGGTTTAGTTTGAAGTCAATACACGTCTTATTTACATGAACAACAATACTCGACTAAAGTTTTTATTTTTTTTGTTTGTTTATTTTTTTGTTATCCCCTAAATGTCACATCCGTGTGATTACACGTAACCTTTGATTTATAAGGAGCGAGCGTGAGTGTCAAGTCAATTTTATTTTTGCTAACACACGTGGCACCTCCCTGGCACAGAACTGCCACGGAAGCCCGAAGTGGGCTGGGAATTTTTAAAAAAGAACATTGTAGTTTAAAAATAATCCACGCTAAATTGTTCCTCGTCTATACGTCACCTTTTGTTGTCGCTCACCAACCTCCGAAAAGCATGGTCGGCTACGTACGTTGCGAAAGAAGTCCAACATACATACAACTGTACAAAGGTAAAAGTGGTTTCTAAAAAAAAATGTATTCAAGAAAACATCGAAGAGGTCCCACTGGCAATTTATGAGCGCAAAATAGTATTTGGAGTGTCTCCTATACATGTTGCTTGAACACTCAACAAATTTGATGTTTGCCCATGTCCAAATATCTCATGAGACCTGATTAAGTTATTATTACAAATGGGAAATACCTGACGTCAATGTCCACATTTTCCAACATCATTCATCTGGATGACGTTATCATAATCACATTAGCACTCAAACTCAACATAAAATGAGACATATTCTCACACAATAAGAAAAACATATGTATATGTTTGCAAACTACAGTTGTTAAGAAAAAATCAACTCGTGGTCGTGATTTAGTTAAATTTCGATTTAAAGCTTTCGTGACTGCAGGGATTCATCTTCTTGGTTCTTTTGGTAAAGTCACGTAGAAGGGAAATAATAAAATAATAGAAATAAAACATAATAAAATGATTCTCACGACGTTTCGGCCTTCACCTGAAGACGGCTGCTTGCGTTGTGGCCGAAACGTAGTGAGAATTATTTTATTATGTTTAATTTTTATTATTTTATTATTTCCCTTCTACGTGACTTTACCGAAAGAACCAAGAAGACGTGATTTAGTTGTTGTATGCAGTTGCGCAGAGATGTGTTTTGAGTCGTGACTTGAATTTCGTGATGGAGCTGGGGGAGGAAAGCACAACACAAAAGGGAGTGCAAGAGAGCGAGATGCCGAGGGAGAGAGAGAGAGAGAGGGAGGCTGCACATCTCATTTCACGGGTCAGCAACTTAACCCTTTTATTACCAATCTGATCTCACGACCCGCACGGACCAGGGGAACTCGGTATCCAGCAGTGGATTGACAAAAAATCTGTTATTCACGTGCATAACCAACCATCACTGCGACTTCTTGTACCTTGCTATTTGTCTTTTACATTTTGATGGCTTTGCACACTTCCGTGATCGTAGTTATTATGTTGCGCAATGGAACGCATCTTAAGAGCATGACTACCAAGGAGATGGAGCGATGAAATCAGCTCGTGTGCCTGCGCTTTGTGGATTATTAAACGGCAGGATCATGAGAGATAATGAAGAATTAGCGGAACCTTCATCCAGCAGTACATTGCTCGTGGCTGTTGATGATCACTTCAATGATGACAATTTTTTTTCTGAAGTCTAAGAGTAATCTTATTTATATTTATAGAGCGTCTTCAATGAAGGCGCTTGACGCAGCTTACAAAGCAATGTTGCATTGGTCATTACAAACCTTGAAGACGAAATAACCAAGTTGAGAGACATAAGCAATTAGGCCATACTGGAGTATTAGAAGTCTCGTTACACATTATCAGATAATTTTAATATGATATCAGTACAGTACTTGTATTTACAACCCATTAGGCTCCATCACATTGAGTTGTAATTTCAATATTAGCAGCCACAGCTCCACATATAGGCAATGTATGAAATATAATCAAGTGCATTTTAAACATTATTTTGCCACAATGTGTTTGTAATTGTATGTTAAAGCATTACAATTGTCCTTTTTATACTAATTCTACATTATAAATCCATATTCATGGTTAAACCCCTTTGGGGGACAAATGTTCTGAAGCCCTCAGTGCTCTGGAAATTTCAAAAAGAACAGTGTAGTTTAAAAATAATCCACGCTAAATTTTTCCTCATCTATACGTCAAGTTTGTTGTCCGTTGATAACATATTTACAAAAGCACGCCCGCTGTCAAAGTATCGTAAAAAGTACAAATGCACGGTGTACTTTGAAGCATAATTTCAGACAATCTATAAACCACAGACTAATATAATGTGTAATATAAGAAGGAATTATCTGTGATGTGAGAATGGAGGCTAAATGCAATATCACAATCATGATGGTGCAACCATCTTCCACAATAATCATTATTTTAAATAAATATCAAACTCATTGTTTTTTATTAGAATATTTTTTTTATAACTATTCTCTCCAATGTACAGCAGATAATCATGTTACGAACTTTATCCAGATTTTTTATACTGAACAGTTACAAGGTTAGAAACCAGAATGCATTAAAATTCAATTTACATTACACATTATTAGTGTAAAAATTCCAGAATGGACATTATTACAGACTCACTCCAAAAATGATTAATTACACACACCAATACTGGAGTCTATGGGCCAACAATTACATTTTATTTCAAGAGAACATCAATTATAATGCAATATACAACGCAATGCAGCGATGCAGACAAGATGATTTATTAAGGATTGCATACCAATTGGGAATGATGCATAATATTGTAGTGATGAGTTTAATTTTAGAAGAACATTTAATTCTGGTAAATGTGTCTAATTAGATCATTTAAAGGAGAAAAATATTTTATCGGCAAGAATTTTAAGTTAATGATTTTTTTTTCGAGTGGAAAACATTGCCTTGAAGGACATCCCAGAAATATAAAAAAACCCTCTTGACTAACTCGTTTTGAGAGATTAGTTGGCTAGATTAACAACCTGAGAATTCCAACACACATAATGCAATCAATTCGGAGCGAGTCAAGGCACAATTACCATCCCAGACATAGAGGGCTTCGTACACGGTGGCTATTTCGGCCACATAAAATCGCCCCCATTTCACATTTTGCAATTCACGTGGGGCTCATTCAACGCAAAGACGACAACCCATTGTCCTGCTACAACATGCCACAATTATGGATTCACCCAATCGTGGAAAGTAGGGGGGTTAAGGCGGAGCCACACTTAAGGAGTCTTGTCAATCATACTTTGGGGGTGTGGCTTGTGCGAGGTTGCTAATTCATCTGTAATTTATGTGCACCTTTGGTGCCTCCTTTTTTTACAACTTCTGGAAATATTTGTGTTTTCAACGTTCGGAAAAATGTCCGAATGGAGGAATGCATGCACAAGAAGAAGGAGGAGGCAAATAAAATAATGATACCGATATTGTTGATGGATATTAACATTGTGGATGTTGATGATGATCATGGTGATGAGGTGTATGTTGCTATGGATTCTACTGCTGCTGATATTGATTATGATGTTGGAGTGTTCAATAACACAAAGGAATATAGTAAAACTAAAACAATGTTTTTATTTATAGCCCATGTTGCTGGCCTGGTTACTGAACCTCCTGGCTCTTATCTGGCCTCCTTCCCACCCAATGGCAACTCTCCCAGAGACACACACGGCTCAGCGTGGAGGCTTTTATCATTTTCTTTCTTTTCCCATTCCACAGTGAATGGTTGTCTCTTGTTTTTGTATTCATGTAAGGTGGTTCGAGATACCCTCGTATTCAATGGCCATATACATCCTTACCTTAATTTGTCATATTAAGGACACATTCTTTATATATATTATAGAATATTTATTTTGGGACTTAATACATTTAGTGAAAGGGACACATTTGGTGTAAAGAGAAAATACTTAAGCACTATAATTACAAATACATAAAAATACTTAACATCATTATTTATTTATTTATCTACATGGCTTTACTGAAAGACCGAACGAATACTTAATATCATATTGAACCAGGATGGGACACACCAACATGTGTTCCTGTATTATCAGCTATATAGTGTTAGGAATACGTTTGTCCAGGGCCCTCTGCCTACACCTTCAACAATTTCAATGAGCTATCATTTAAAATCCTTTCATCTAGTTCACGTGAATGGCTTATAATATGTATTTAAAGTTCGATAATTTGGCTTATCAGACCAGCTACTGCTTACCTGCTGTACCACTTACAATAGTGTGGAGTGACTCGGATACCATGTCAAAATCATTCCATTGATAGGTGAAAATTTTGTATGTTTTTTTATTGTTGCAATTTTTTTACATTGCCCTCAAGAACTTATGTTTAACCGTTATTGTGCCAGATATTGTTTTATTTATATTATACCACTTTCATGTTAATCTTTTATTGTAGAAATGTTAGACATTTTGTGATACATTTTAAAATAATCCACATTTCTCTAGGGTGAATAAACTCAATGCATTATACTGGTAGGAACCACCTGGTTCCACCAGCCCACAGGGGATTATTGTGTCCGTCCGTCCGTCGTGCATTCAAAAATGAGAGGGGTGGGGCTGGCTGGAGAGGGGAGGGTGGGGAGGGGCGGGGTGGGGACGGGAGGGTGGGGAGGGGCTGGGTGGGGAGGGAGGGTCTGGGTGGGGGGTGAGAGGGGTGGGGCTGGGTGGGGAGGGGCTGGTCACCCCGTGGTGCCCTTATAAAACTCAACGTTTAACCTACTCACGCTGGCTTGTGCCCGCCCTCACAGTCGGCCATATTTGCGGAATACACCACGCCGCCGTTGACCCTGGCCATTGACCGAGCAACCCAACGTTCCTACCAGCTCCCTCCGCAGGAATGTGTTTGTGGAATGTCAACGGCTTCCTCATCGTCGGTTTAAAATATTAAACTTTTAGAATATAACTACCTACATAAGAAGGCACACATTATATTGGAATGATAACAACACTCATATACAAAAATGGAAACCGCTTAGCATTTCTATAAACTACCTTGTATTAATATTGGATCAAATAATCACCACCAACATTGCATTTTTTAAATCAAGTTTCTCTGCTAAAGTATCGCTAACTGGTTTCGATAATGGAATATGTAAATCAGTTCCACATTTGACAAAAAAAATCCAGCAATACAACGAGATCAGCATTTAATTAAAATGAGAATTCTACTTTCACAGCAATACTGTATAGATTGAATGAGGAAAATGTATATGTTCATCTAGATATGGATAATGAAGAGAATGCGTGAGCAGATCAAACCCAATTGCACACAATGGGACGTTGAGAGGTGTTTCTGCAGTTCTCACACCGTTGGCAGCTCATCAGGATATCGCCATGATTATGGCTTTCAGAGCGCAATGGGGATCTTCATCACATTTATCTCCTAAGAGTATCCTGCCTACCGTACGCCTCATTCGTTGCACTGTGCCAAAGGTTAGGGTACGAAAGTACTTTCGCCATACGAACACTGCCTGCATTCTGAAGTTGTAGGCTATCACCGTAACATTTTTTTTCGGTATTTTCCCCCAATGTTTTTCTCCAAGTTGTGCTATTCGTGTGATGTCGCGAGAGGAAGAATTCATGCAGAACTGCCATAGAGCAGTGAATTGCTTCATACGCGTGGCTGTGCAACAGACCTGTGCTCTGTCCTATTCCTCAAAGAGCAAAAATGCATCCTGTGTATTGAATTCTGCGCAAGTTGTTTTGCCTATTCAAAGTTGAATGTGGTCTTGAAAAATATGTAAGCTAGCATACAATAATCTCACTGACAATCTCATAAATAAAGTCAAGCCCATATTACCTGGGAGTGTGATAATGCCCTCTGCTGACATTGATGTCAATGAAATTAAATTAATCATTCTGGTTTGTTATTTTTCTTTGTGATTGGTCATGAGGTCATTTGTAGCCTCTCATTCATTGACTTCTTGATCTTTCGTAATTAAGAATGCAGTCTGATCTTTGTTCCTTTCTCTCTTCACACATTTGGATAGAGTTCATAATTGCATTTGACTATGTAACCGGTTTCCCAGTCTTGGTCATATATCGAGCGTGTTAGAATGTTCAGTGCAAGAAGCTAAAAAATGTCAACGGCATTTCTTCATTTTTCTGGAAATGGCATGAGCATAATTGTAAAGCGGCTTCTCATTTTCTTGCTATTCTTAACACATATAGGACTTTACACACACACACTTTGATGTCTTGATAATGCCAATGCTGCAGTTGATGTGCTGGAAATCTGTAAAGGGTATCTCTCTTCCCCTTGATATTTGACCGAGGTTAGGACCCGAATATCCAATAGACAGCACGTGCAGACACTAATCTCTGATAATGTCATGAATAGCAGGCACATTGCCACACTGTTAGACTTGTTGGTGATTACCGTCGACACCCACTTTAGGTTCAACTATAGTACGTGTTGACAATGCTGCTGAAAACCGCCGTGATGTGACTGCTTGTTCTGTGCAAGTGCCTCAATATCCTAGTTTTAAGATTCCAGTCACCGATTGAGGCAGAAGGAGACTCCAGTAGTGGTGCGTTGCTGTGCGTCTATGGTCATTGTCTCGTCCCGGCTACAATGGGTTTAAAAGAAACATTATGAATGTGTAAGCCGTTGATTTGACTACATAATTGCAAAGGAAGCTTAAGTGTGTCTGAAGATTCCTTTTGAACAGTCCTGCATTTTACCTATTCCATAAACATGTGTTTTTTTTTTGGGAGGAAACTGGAGTATCCGGAGAAATCTCACTTACACATCACTTCACAAAATTAAGACATTTTCAGCATATCATATTGTATTTATAATAAAAAATTAGCATATTCAGACTGGGGGAATCCGATGAGCTATGAAGCTCTTTTTCAAAGATGTTCGGTAGGGGGTGGGTAAGAACGTTACAACAACAATTAATACATAAACACGATAGTACAAGAAAGCTAAACCAATCACCCAAAAACAGACAAGTAAACTAAATCGTCCCCATCCTACCAGACGAAGCCCACTGAGATATTGACTTATTTTTCAGAAGCGACCTGGCCACAAATGATAGCTCAACAAATTGGCTTATCATGGGGTACAAATTGTAATTCCATCAAAACAGCAGAATATTGAAAGATTATTTTTTCATATTAGGCTGAAAATTACCTTTTAACAAAATGCAAATATTGACTATGACAACAAATAAAATATACAAGAAGAGTACACAATAGTCTATTGCATTCATGTGTGCATGCAGGGTGCCTTCTTGCAGTAGCAGAGTGCAATAAAAATGTTCAATAAGTCACAATATGCTTATTGTATTTAAACAATTGTGACATGAAAAGAGTGCTTGTGGGATTGCACGTGAAAGGAATTTCCTCGATAAGGTTGCATGGAGAGGGTAAAATGTGTAATTCCTATGGTGCCTTGCCAGAGCAGTTATTGCTTTTCGGGATCAAATTTTCTACATTGCTTACAAAACGTTTCACTCACACTCACAATGCCGATATGAGCTTCAGCTTGATAAAAGCTGCATCCAATTTACTGCAAATCATCTAAAAATAACCAGAACGTGTACATGCCCCCAGTCTGTTTTATACATTTAAATTTTGTCATTTTGATTATTTCTTTTATTCATGTTCTTGTCCATAAACAGACTAACAAGATTGTAGACACGTACAGCTCTGATGATAATTTATTAAATCGCCCCCCCCCCCCCGCTCTACTAAAAATGTTGCTGGAACATTGTATATGTACACTGAATCTGCCGTGATACAGCATTTTCAGAGATAATCCATACAATACCACAGAGTTATATCTGTGATTGCTTTTTAGATGAAAAGATCAAAGGTTGACATCACAACGCTCCCAATAGCAGCCACATGGGAAGAATAGCATTCTGCTGAACAACTCTGCCAGCTGTGAAGCAGTGCCTTCTAACATGAGATCACATAGCGCCACAGAATTCCTTCTCATATAACAAATAGCCGTGCATTTTCCCCCTCAAAGTGCTCAAAATACTACTTGGTTCTTTCGGTAAAGTCACGTAGATAGAAAATTAATAGATCACGACGTTTCGATTGCAACACAAGCAATGGTAAGACAATGGTAAGTATTCCGCATTCCTTTGGTAGGCACACGTTTTGATGTTGCAAATTCCCAATCTTCTTCTTCTTGAGTCCACAACGCTATTTGGCTCAAGCTCCCTCCATGTGGTCCAATCTAGAACTTTCTTATTCATTTCACTTCGTTCAAGTGCCAGCATCCATCCTTTCAGGTCTTCCTTCGTCAATCTTTCACCTCTGAGAATGTGCCGCATTCACATCGTTTGCCTTTTCATGCATGCTAAGAAGACTTCTGTCCGCAAAAACTTGCTGTTGATTCTCTCCACCTAACTTATTTTCTCCATTTGATTCCACAACCCACAAATTTAAACTTCCCAGTCTCATGAATTCCTTTCACAGAGTCCAAGTTTCTGCCGCATACAACACTACACTCAATTTAACACGTAGGCTTTCGCGACCAATATTATTCATAATATAGGTTTTTGGGTCAGATCGCGTTATTTATAAATGTGTCGTAACCCTCCACCACCCGACACGGCCAAATAGTAAAAAATGTGTCACGTTTTCAAAGGACAAATTAATTGACTTCTTTAGCCCACCGGTGTGCTGAAGAGAGAATCAACAGCATTTTAAAATTTGAGTAGCACGACGTTTCGCTGATAATTACAATCAGCTTCATCGGGCAAGAATGGTGAAGCTCTCCTGTTGCTTCCTGGTCTTGCCCGATGAAGCTGATTGTAATTATCAGCGAAACGTCGTACTCAAATTTTAAAATGCTGTTGATTCTCTCTTCAGCACACTGGTGGGCTAAAGAAGTCAATTAATTTGTCCTTTGAAAACGTGACACATTTTTTACTGTTTGGCCGTGTCAGGTGGTGGAGGGTTATTACACATTTATAAATAACGCGATCTGACCCAAAAACCTATATTATGAACACTACACTCCATACTAAGATCTTCATAAGTGACTCATCCAAGTCTTGCCATCAGAAATATTCTCTAATTGTTGCTTTAAAAAACAATCGCACCCCTCAATAATGTATTCTCATATTATTCATGTTATTATTTTTTACTCTGGAAGTTATGAGATTGTTGAAAAACACCTATAGGTGTAGTGGGGATCCCTTGCATGAAAATGTCAAATGCCATCAATATACGACAGCTGTGGCCTCAGCGAGAGGTTCATGCAGGTTTTCACACAAGGTCACGGCACTTTCAGCTTTACTGATGGTATTTTTTTTATTTCTATTCTGTTACAACATGTCACTTCACCCATGCTACTGGTGCAGGGATTGGGCAGGGAAGCACAATACAGTATTATATGACCTCCACATGGAACAAAAATATAAGGATTTCACCAGAAATAATTTTACTCTGCATGCACATTGGCAGTCTTTTTTTAACTGTAAGTGGGTGCGAGGTGAAAACCAGGTAATATACACAAGGCAATCCATGATCCACTATGATTGCCCTTAAATAAAACAAGAAGTGTGTTTTAGGATTGCCCAGTAACACATGATAATACACGATGGATAGCTTAAAGCTAACACCATCTTTCCAGGTGCCACAATAAGGTGTCATTCGTGGTTGATTGTTGATGAGATTTTATGAGCATACATTTCCCAATGAACATTTTTTTAACCATGAGATAGTCATTTGTTTGGCTTCTACATTTTAAATATATAGGGAAAAGTATTTTAAATAAAATAATAAATGCTTGGTAAAAATAACTGTAAAATTCAGACATGTATGTGCACATCTTTGTACCTTGTTTTGTTTGTTGTGTTCAGCCGTATAATGTTGTCCCTTCAATGCCACTATGGCACACCACTGTCAATGTAGACGGCCAAACATTGTTTTTGTTTCAAATGGTTGGATCCTTCCTCGCAGCCTTTCAGAATGAAACCCCAACAAAGGCAGAATGGCATTGGGCTCAGCATTGTATTTTCATGTTGGAATTGGCCACGCTTGGGTAGGTCTGCCACCAGCAAATAGTAGTTACTCATCGCTGTTCCCACCGTCGAGAAGAACCACGTCAAGCTAGTCTGCTCTGTTTTTACAATTTGCTGGATAAAGGTGGCCCAGAGAGCAAAATCATGCCTATGAAAATGCCACATACAGTACAGCTTTTAAATTAAGCACTCTACAGTTTGCTCATTAATGCAGGCACATTTTGTGGTAGATGCCCTCTGCTTAATTATAGATTTGAAGCTTTCGTGACTGCAAGGATTCATATTCTTAGGTTTTTTCGGTAAAGTCACGTAGGTAAAAAATTTAAATTAATAAAAGTAAAATAAAAATAATATAAAAATCACGACGTTTCGGAGGCAACACAAGCTTCTGTCTTCAGGTGGAACCGTCACAGCACGATTGCTGTATCAAGTAAGAGAAATTCCAAGAAAACCGTCCTTGTATATATACTGGTATATATACGTGACTTTACCGAAAAAAACCTAAGAATATGAGCCCTCTGCTTAGTTTAAATATCATCTGAAACCCCATGCACATTAAATTTCGATTTAAGCTTTCGTGACTGCAGGGATTCATCTTCTTGGTTCTTTCGGTAAAGTCACGTAGAATGGAAATAATAATTATTATGTTTTATTTGTATTATTTTTTTATTTCAATTCTACGTGACTTTACCGAAATAACCAAGAAGATGAACCCATGCATATTGTCACTTACATTTTAACCTGCCTTTTGGCACGTTCCCACAACGGATGTGGCAATTTAATCAGGGATCTTGCAGAAAATAACTGGTTTAGCGAGTGAGGGCCACATTTAGTGTGTTCAACTTGTCTCATCCCTCCACAATAGCAACTGATAATCCATCTGCTGGCATCTGTCTGGAAAGGTCAGCACAAGATGAATGCTGTGCATTAGAAAACAATGTGTCTCATGCCATAGTGTGTACAATTAATTAAATTTAGTAAAAAAAAGTAGTGGGCGGTGAACTAACTGCAAACACATGACGACTCTCTGAATGTGCCCGCACCAAGCAAACATTTTTAACTTTGGTATAATGTGTACTTTAATAACGGTTGTGACTCACATTCCAATGATACGTTGATGAGCCAAACATTGCGCATTTTCGCAAAAAGTGCATGGCAGAATTTAACTGGCATTTAAAAATGTAAGGAATGACAAATTAGCACTTGAGAAATAGCAAACAAAAAATCAATTACTTCTCAGAGAAGGAGGATGGTAACCTTTTGCTCGTCATGAGCAATTTGCCACATAACGGTTTAAATGCTGCCTTAAAAAAGAGTTGTGTAAAGCGTTGACCTTTAAAATGCATTGTTTCTTTTCTGCTGGTATTGCTGGGAAATGATTGGTTGCAAATGGTTGTCTTTTAAAACACTGCAATCTGTATGCTAATTATAGTGTTTTGTGGCCTGTGTTTTTGAAAGCAGGTAAAAAAATCCGTTTCAGCGAAATTATGTAGTAGATCTCCACGGTGTGTAAATTGCAATAATTTTACGGTGATGTTTCAAATTTTAAGTACAAGTATGGACTTGTGTGCAACTTACCATTCCACGCTTAAACTGTTGACCATCCTCAATATATACAGGGGGATGCTGCTCTTGTGGAATTGCTATGCAATCCAGAGGCGGCTGTGTCGAGCCAGCTGGAAAGTCAGTTGAAACTGTTCAAGTTTATCACCGCCTCTGTCCACCCAGCAGCATAAATGAGTACAGGTGTTTGACTCAGTGGCGGCTCCTGCAAAATCTCTCAGGGGGGGCAAATGTCTGGATGATTGATAAGGATAAGGTCCACCCATGCAATGAATAAATTAACAGCTTAAGCATGTAAAGGCAACTTCACTTCTTTAATATTAATGAAAAATAAAGTGACTCTTACAATACATCTTGTTTGTTTATATACTCACTATTAAAACAAACCACTCAAGTTTATTTTATTAAAGATTCCACTAGGTAGCGATAAATTATATTGTTGGATGAAACGTGCTTACGTCTGATGACGTTAGCACGTATGATGACGTAAGCACGTTAGTGCATAGAGAATGCATTGGAGCGCCCCCGTTCGAAAAAAACATCTTTCAATGTAAGTCTATGGGACCACTCGGGGCGATTCTCAGCCGGAGTGAAATCGCCCAAAAAGAGGCGGTACTCCACAGAACGGGACATGACGCTGATTGGACTATATCCAGAGGCTGCAGTGACGGCTAGCGTGACTCTGTGGTTGAATGAGATTGGTGGTGCGTCGCCCAATCGCCCTAATGAAGAAACCGCCCCTGGTTTGACTGAACAATTGATACAAATTCATACACTCATGCAATGCTGCAATGCACAAGAACAACGTCTGCAGGTGAACATCCCATCATTCTGAGTAGCTCTACATATGGAATTTGGCACATCCCCACAAGTATGCACTTTAATAATGTTATTGTTGCAATTCGCTTATATTTGTAAATTCTGCATTATGCACAACTGCAGCCTGTCAATACTGGGACTTGTTCACGTGAGCAAAATTACCAGACACTTGGCAAGGAGAGGGACTAGTTGTCTCTTTCATGAAACACCTTCTAGCTATATATCGTTTTCCCCCTAACCTACACTGCTTTAATTGACCAACTAATGAGACATTCAACTTAAGGTCTTGTAGGTCACCGACCACAATTCCTGGTAGTCTTACTGTTACGTAACTTAATTTGAAGTGCAATCTCCAGTAATATATGAAACCACATTATTTGTTTAACCTCTGTGGTGGTGTGGGTTGTCAGTGGTAAAATTATTACTCGTAAAAATATTAGTAAATTGTCTCTCAGACATGTGCCGCCTTTGTTTGACAGCCACACTCGACTTGCAATCCAGAGGTCATCAGTTGGATTCCATCTCAGCAAATTGAACCAATATTTTAATAGACTCACCAGTTCTGTACATCCAGTACAATAAATGGGCATGCCAGTTAGTCGATCTACGGGTCGCGTGTGGCGGGGTCAAGTGTTGCTACTTATAAATCTTCCAAAATGTATTTCCGGCAAATAAGGATTAGCACAACATACCCTCTCCAGAGCTTCTTCATGTGGAGGCCCTTGCACCAGCAGTGGTATGAGCAAGTAATTGCAGGGCTGCACCTTTAGCATGATTTCAATGGAGATGGTTACATTTGAGTATCATGCAAATAAAAGGCGACACTTCTATTAATAATTTTAAAGAAAAATACCACGTTGAACTCATTTGAATTCTGAGTGCACGTCTTAAAAAAAATCTATTTGCATAGGTCTGACAGATGCCCCCTTTGAACCCACCACTACAAAAAAGTCTGCTTTGAGATGGGTGACCCACGGTGATATAAGGGGTTACGGGAGAAAAGAAGCCTCGCTTCTCTCTGTGAATCTCACGATAGCAGATGCCCAATCAGTACAAGCGCACCTACAAAGAAATTGGGACATATTCAGTGCAGTTGCAATCTGAAAATAAACAGGGGTATTTTTAAGCATCCTTGGTAACCTGCTGTACTGTGATTGCTACTTCTCTGCAACAATTATCAGTGCCATTGTGTGAGGAATGCCTTCACATCAATCAAGTTGCTCCACCTCCTTTCCACATTCAAGTAACTTGGAACTTCCTTTTTGAATGTAACAAAAAATGATGTCATCAATGTCACCAACCACCTGCACCTCGGCCATTCAAATGGTCATCTCGGTTTATTGACCACCAACGGTCCCTTAATTGCCCTGGCTCTGAACTATCTGAAGTCTTAATCTTGATTTGAAGTCTATTTGAAGTCTTATTTGCAATATCTTCAGTGGGAAGAAAATTGCTATGTGTGTATAAATAAAGTCCTACACAAAAGGTTAAGTTTTAGGTCATTCATTACTGCCCTATTTATGATAATGACCAATTGTACTGGATTCATATTGAGCAATTTAATTAAGGTGTTGTTGCACAGAAGCTATAGCTAGAGTTGGCAATTCTATATCCTGGAGTCTACAGACTAAGTGGCACCTGTGGTGATTGTTACATTGGGGAAACGAAACGACATGTCTCGGACTGTGTTCGCGAGCGCAAGTCAGATCTGAAACACGGCAGAACTAATACCTCTGCCGTGGCTGACCATTGCTATAACACTGTGGGCTCTCATGATATTGTTTTTTTCCGAAACCAAGGTGCTCTGCAAACCTTCGGGCTACTCTCAAAGGTTTGTTCATGAAGCCATCCAGATATATATATATGAACATAGATGTAACTTCAACCGAGAATATGGATACAAATTGAGCAATCATTGGAAGGATGTTATTAACCAGGTAAAACCTTAAATGCTTTATGGTTTTGCCTTCATATCCGCATCTCCAGTTTATCTTAAACCTCCCACTCCCAGCCCCGCCCACTCCCCCCCCCTCCGACATTTTGTGTAGCTTGCCCTTTAATCCCTTCTAGCTGCTCTTCACTCGGCAGCGCTCCACTCCCCCTACCCCACCCCCTCTCTGTCTCTCCTCCCTGGCTCCTCCCCCCCTTCTCTTACCTATATGGCCTCTTGTTACAGCAGCCCTTTTGCCCACTTCAGCAATTGTTTCTTGCTGTGATTGTCCCACCTCATGACGGACGCTTGTGTTGCGCCCGAAACGTCGTGATTGAATTTATTTTGTTTTATTTTATACCTACGTGACTTTACCGAAAGAACCAAAGAGTATGGATCCCTGTAGTCACGAAAACTTCAAATCTAGATTCATCCTGGTATCTTAAGTTCGCACCTGGTTAAAAAAAATAAACTAAACTTCTGTCCCACTGTTTTAAAGGCAAACGGTTCACTTAGTACAGTATTTACATTATAAGTTGGTCTTTGCAATAAATTATACTTTCTCCACCCAATATGTGTATAAACCAAACATTTGTAACACCATATATATAGTTGATATATTCATTGTATTCCAGACCAAGCCTGACCATAAAACAAGTTATCCACGCGCTGAACCTTGAACAAAAGTGGCGAATGATATCTGAACCAGCTCTGGACTCTTTCCTGCCTCCCTTCACCAACTGGAACTGACCAGCATGGTTAAATACGGTACGAAAAAATATCGATGACTGAAATGGCGTGGAAAATTTTTCATCCATTTGTGGATTGACATACGACTGCAAAGTGTTTTTTTTCTAAATTGTTACATCTCAGAAAAGTGCACATCATTACTTTACTTTGTACTGTTTGCACGATCATAAATGTTACATCAAATACAGGCATCTGTTTGTAACTGGAAAATAATTCAATTAATTACACGTTTAAATGCGAACAAGATTACTTGAAACTTATTATGTAAAATGGGATTCTTCAAAACATGATATATGGTTTTCCCTTGATAACATTTCTCAAAGAGTGGTGCATTAATTAATTATACGACTACAGCTGGTATGAGCTGCAAACCACTAACATCACAGTCTGGGTACTGGCAATACTTTCATGTCCAGAACGTCACAGTCGATAACAGCCAAACTCAATGGTGTCTTATGCTGTAAGTAGTGCTACTAGAATTATATACAGCCACATTTGATCTGGCTGCGTTAGCAAGCCATAGCTATGCGCTTTTGAATCTAGATTAAAAACTCACTTCTTGATAACTGCTTTTAGCGTTTAGTTTGTTGTCCTTCCCCCCGCACCTCCGATTAGCGGGGTTGTCTACGTACGATGCGTAGACAACATACATAAAATGTCAACCAAACTAGAGAAATCCGTAAAAAAAGTTTCTCAATGCAGTACTTGAGTTATTGGGACAAAAAAAGCAAAAGCTTGTCGTAGTCGTCGTAGTTGTTAAGCGATGGCTCAAAATGCGTGACCTTCACCTTCATTCAGTCTCAACACATTTTGTTCCAAATACATGGACATTGGCAAGCAAGTTTCTAAACACCTCTTGTTCAAAGTCCAGTCGATCTTTTTTTGTTAAATTGCCTATTTTGTTTACAGGCAATGTGTGCTAAAAAAGAAAGCGGAATGGACTTGATGTCGCACCAAGATGCTATTCACATGCCAATGCACTTGAGTGCTCGCTACCGCTCACAGTGTTGATGCTGTTTTACATTAACCCACACATAGCATCATTTCAACTGGCCAGGTGGCTCAGCGGCAGGCTCTGCGGTTGCGAGTTCAATTCCTGGGTCGATAAAATAAATACCACATTCGCACCTCCGATTAGCATGGTGGCTATGTAAAGGGAAAAATAAGTTATACGTACCTCGTAGAAAAGTTAATTGTGGTTGTTCTATGGATAGACTCGTTCACACCATTGAAATTATGAATTCCCACCACTGGCTCAGGGCTGTAAACAGGAGATAAGCACCATCCCAATGCTTATTTGAACAGCATTATTTCTCAGTAAGCATTTGATGGCAAACATCAATAACCTGGAACTGTTCAATTTTGCATAGTATATCGTGGTTAAATTCGGCTATTTAAAATAACAAAAAATACACAAGTGTTAAAATAAGCAACGCTAGATGACTGGTTATGACATCTGTCGTTCAACACACACACACACAAATGTTTTTTAACACATCCCATCAGCCACAAGGCCTACTGGGAGTGGATAATTTTAGCAATATTGGCCAAAAATAAGCATTACTGAGCTGGTTTTGACATTCAGCGTCACACCAGAAGAGCCAGAGCTGCTTGAAAAAATGCTGGTGAACTGCCAGATGTTTACAGGCAAAGACCCTCTCTATTATATATTTTATATTACTTAATACGTGTTCAGATAAATAAATAAAGAATTGCGTTTTCCAAATTCCATATGCCAATGCTTGATTATGTTGGCACCTAATTTTATTAATTGTAAACTTTAGGTAATGGTTTTAAAATTGGCTTAAGACTGAGGTATACATACTTAATGATTTACCCAATGTACCCGATTGATTAATTTAAATATGTATTTTAACATTTTACCTATAACAGTGTATGTTCACTTATTTATCCATGTATGTATTATGCATTTGATTATCAAAGGTTTAGGTGTGCATGGATGTTTTTTTCGGCATGACGAAGCACTTTCATTAAAGTCTCCATGCAAAATCACAAAACCAAACGTATCCAGGACTGCAAAGTACCACTGCAGCATGGGCTGAGGATTTTCATAGTTTTAGTATAGAAGTGATATATTTTCTCATAACTACTATCACGCGAACTCCGGTCATCCTCGCAGTGGCTTTTGGCTACCCAGTGAACGAAGACGGTCAGTGAATCACGCACTTTCAGATGAGCTTCTGCGGCCGTCTGGAACGCACTTCCTTCCGATATTAGGAAGCCAACTGGACCTTTCTACTTTTAAATCTAGATTGAAAACTCATATTGTGAACTCCTTTTGTGTTAAGTTTGTTGTCCTTCCCCCGCCCCTCCAATTAGCATGGTTGGCTACGTATAGTGCGAAAGAAGTTCAACATATATACATACATATGCAAGACGCAGCCAATAATAATAATAATCAAGCCTTCTTTTATACAGGCCAACTTCACAGGGTTTTAAGGTTGTTTCAGGATTTGGACATTTCGCCAATTCCATGAAGATATGTTTTGGCATGTAGGGAGCAAAACAGAGTACCTGTATATGAATAAAAAGCAATGCATATAACACAACATTACTCAAAACGCCACACAGATGGATTTAATCTATTTGCTGTGATATCAACTCTTGGCCACCTTATACCCCAGTGGGTTTGGAAGTTTGACAAAATTGCGTGATCTGCTCAGCCTCGGCTCCCAAGGGCTAGATTATTTCCATGTGCTACTATGCCTGGCTCATTGCCATCACAAGGCCAAAAATACAGATATCATATACAATCTTTTTACGTATTGTTTTGCGTATTTATTTTCTCGTATTAAGGATAGTATTTCTGTGGTATACATTACACGTTTTCGTTAATAGGCTACATGTTTAGTGCAAGTATCTGCTGGTCATTTAATATATGAAGGGTACAACTCCATGTCAGTAAATGCATACAAAAAATAGAGTAACATTTCCCTCCACACTATTCCATGTGCTCCCACACATGCCTGTATCTGATTGTCACAAGTTTCACTTTCATTTAACACAAGTTTTGATGCATCTACACAGTTTCTATCCTTTCCACCTCAGTAGCCTTCAATATCACTTATATAAGATATATATATGGACCCACACGGCTACATCGCATTGGCACAGGAGCCCGCTCAGATGATGAAAATGACTCTTTGAGTACATTTCTCAGGCACCAAAGGCAGTGCAGAACAAAGCACAGTCGTCTAAATTTATTTCACCACCACTAACACTGTAACAACATCAAATAATGCATCCTAATGTATACAAAAGGCGACTGATACTTTCATTAGATAATGATTCGATACAGCCGAGAAATAAAAACCAATATTGCTACATACTGACGTGTACACCAGCAGATGGGGCTCGTATGGTTTGAATTGGCCTGCCTTTTCTAAATATGAACAGCTCGCTCGGCTCGAGGTAAGGCACATGCTGTCCAAATATCCCTGTCATTCAAACCTCCTCCTCCTTCCAACGCTTGTCTCTTGTGGCTCCTTTGACAACTGTAATCCCCACTCCCTTAAGACCGCATCGATAAGACGGACATTTATTTATTTCAATTGTGAGTGTGGCTTAATTTCTCACTCGATATTTTCCGGAATGCTGCTAAGGCTGGTTTGGAGTAGGGATTATTGGCGTAAGGCACTACCACTAGAGCATAAGGTATGTCTACATGTAATCATTCTATATTACTAATAATTATCTATTTATTCCTATAGTTCTATAAACGTGTTACTTCAAAATGATGGGGACAAAATGAGTCTAGATGGGTGTGGCATACCAAAAGAATGACCAGAGAAGTGCTCCTGACTGTTCTGGCTCATATTAAGCATTTCATGTGAGTAAAGGGTTATATTACGTTTTTGGAACATTCGGGTACAATGTGTGTAAGCAAATGTGGTAATGCAATTAACTGTGGATACGATAAGAGCAATGCACAAAGTGAAATTTTACTTTAATTTCCCCAAGATGGCAGTGCATACACAGCTTTTACATTCAAGGTATCCCCGAATTCCTGTCACGAACAAATATCTTACACTGAGATTTTTTGGATAAAAAGTATGTATTTTATTATTTTCAAGGCCTAACAGGTAGAAATGTGATCCCTACTCATGACTTTCATACATATAAAGGGTGGTCCAAAAATTATGACAAATAAGGTTATTTCATTGTATTTTAACACTGGCATTAAATAATTTTTATTGTTTATTATTTAAGTAACATTTTGTCAATTATCATTATTCATAAATGTTTTCTTACTTTTCAAATGACATATAAAAATGGAAACAACATTTATAAAAATGACAAAACATGGTTGATGCATGTTCAAAGATTCTTCTTTTGTAATCTTAAAAAAGTCGTAAATTTATTTCCAAAAATAAGTCAGTTTGAACATCTGTTAAAATACCTAAAATAACCCTCTGATTTGTTAAAATACATATAATAACCCGATGTGTCCTGACTTTTGCATCACCTTGCATATGTATAAGAACCATGATATTTTTCTTTTCTCTCTTTCACTATTACCATTTCTAAAAACTCTAGGGAACGATTGGCCAGACTGGATGAGGCAATACTATAGATCCGAGGGACATACCGCTCTTGGGCAGAGGTCTCTACACAGGGATTGAACAATATCTCTATGGGATAAAAAAAAATGTACCTGGAGGAATTCAAAAACGAGACTGTCCTCTCATTTGGAATAGCCCCTTTTCATGGTATTAGGTCAGCTTCGTTGAGGCTTCCACAATCAAAGTGTCAATTTCACATTGCACGACTGGCCAGGTTCACATCCACTTTGGACTATCACAACATTCAAAATACACGTGAACATGCTTTCTGGTCATGTCCATATGTTCAAACTATATCAGTAAAATGTGTCCAAAACTGTAACCAAATCTGTTCTGCATTATTCCTTCCTCTGAATTGCCTTCTAGGACTTCTAAACTCAGTACTGATTGCTCAATTATACCAGTGCTCCAGCATGGTCACACTTACCATAGTCTGCATATAGGAGCTTAATAGGTGAGCTTCAAAACGTGCATGAAGGGACAGCTCTAGAACATCTCGGCAGCTCTATGCGAAAGGAATTGAGTCTACGCCACCATGCCTAGAAACCAGCGGCGGCTCGTGACATTTGCACCAGGTGGGGTTGTTGTGAGTCGCCTCTGAAAAGATGGCGTTCTAATTAAGGAAAAGTTCGTCATGTTATTGGCCTTCCCGTGAAAGTGATATAACTGTCTTATCTATCAACGGTCGGCATGTATAAACAATAGTAAACAAAACAACAAAGTACTAAAATGCGGTCCCCATGACCTTCAATTCCACACGATACAACCCCTATGAGACTGCCAAAAGCCTCGAGTGTGTAAGCCTTAAGCTGCAACATTTGCACAGTGCAACCTCGCGTTGTGACATCGTCATTACAGCCATGGGCGCCTTTTTCACCGCCCTGAATGGGTCTCAAACGGCGTGGCTAAAATGCGAAGCTGATCGCAATGAATGAAGGGGGACATATCTCACTCAGACACCTTCACAGCCACCCCGAGACCTCCCCGAGGCACAAATCTAACTGTGGTGTTTCAGCGGTTTCTAATATGAACTTAAAATGTTATCTTCATTAGGCAATTCACGTTGAAAAAAAAAACATTACATTTCATTTTTTAAATGCAACAAAATTATTTATAGAAAAGTAATTTTATTGGAAAAAAAATTCTCATCTCCAGCTGCTTGGTGGGGTGGTGCCCCAACGCCCCTAGTGGACGAACCGTGCCTGCTAGAAACCCTATTTATAGGTTACTTGTTATCACCCAGATTAACATAAAGTATCGTTTTCTTTCCCCTCTGTCTGCTGTTGGGACTATCCCCGCGTGAGCAGTGTGATTTTCCAGTGTGATTGTGGCGCAGACAATGATGTTCATGTTCTTTTACTTCCTCTCCCTTGATTTCTCCCCCCACACACCCACCCACCCACCACTTTCTATGGACTGAAATGTGTTATTAATATATACGTTCCTATTCTTAGGTTTTTTTCGGTGACTTTACCGAAAAAACCTAAGAATATGAATCCTTGCAGTCACGAAAGCTTCAAATCTAGAATATACGTTCCTGTTTTCATAACATGGTATCATAATAATAACTGTTACCTTTTCTTAATGTTTGTACATTTCCGTATGCTACGTTTAAAAATTATAAAAAAATTATATATTGGGTGAAAAGGTTTACAGGACAAAGATATGACATTTGTTCCACTTCACAGAAATCCCACAGACATGTTACTGAGATCCTATTTTTGTGTCTTGTGTGTGTTTTTTTATTATCATGGCTTTCATTGTAATTGCCATCCTTTTGAATGACAGTTTGTCGATTTTGTTTATTCATTAAAAAAAATGAAAGCTTGAATTGTTTATGGCAAAAACACATCTTGAACACCTTCACGAATAAAATAAAATCAAAATCACCAAAGAAAGCGACAAGACACCATGTGCCGTATTCAGTTTCTTTATGATCAACCAAGCAATGGCCACTGGTTACCTCCAGTGGCGGTCCTGAGCCAGTGATGAAGATTCCACGTTTCAGTGCCAGAGATTATGAGTGAAAACCACGCCGAATAAGATTTAGGTTCATATGTCACGCTTAAATGCCTCAGAAACCCAAAGTGCCTTACACCGCATCTCGTTTCCACAATTTCACTATCTTGCTACAGTTTAAGGGACCCCCACAGCAGCTGTCCCTGCACACCAAGGTATTTGTATCACCTGTCTACAAATGGAAATTAGACTGCCAGTAGGCGGCGATGTTTCTGCGTGGCTTTCCTCGATTAAGTAATTCGGAAGTACATTTTTTTTATTTGGTCTATGACTAGTCAGGCACACGTGACCTCTCTCATTTTTCAAGTAACGTCATGTGATCGACGAGCTCCACCATGAAGCAGACGACTCGTATTTATGGTTAATGCATCCGCAGGATCAACCAGGGGAGGCTGCTGGCCTCGACGAAACCTCTGCAAATACACGACCGCTCGGTCATGTCACCGCCCAGCAATCCATAAACAACCCAGATTGCTGCAATGAAATTGCTCAGTACAATAGATTGTGCAGTATTCCCAAAAGGCTCCGATGCAAGTAGCACCCCACCTTCCATACCTTTCACAGGCAGCCTGTGCTACAACCGAGGCATTTTTTCCATTGGAAATTTCAGCTGGAATGTAAAGAATGCAGGTGAGAATGTCACGTTACAATGTTCCCTAAAACTGTGTGGCATCCCAATGTTTTGGACTCGGTCTACCAGGCTGACTGTTTTCGTTTCATCCACCACACTGCAACTTGGTGACCCACCCCTACAGGACATCTCTGAAATGGAGCTGCATAGCTCATCGTATTTCTCCAGGATAAATAAAGATCCCGAGTCTCCTGATCACAACACTCCTCTTGCTGCTTCTTCCCTCACATCGCTCGACTTTGGAATTCTTCTCCCGTCGTCTCTTCTCTGCACGCAGAAACTTGCTACATGTTAACTATTCCGACTTTGATATTGCCGTTTGTTTGCTGGCCACTTGGCGTTGTTGGGTCCTTGGGCCTGTGCTCAGCAAATGGTGTAATAAAAAAAGGGTTGTATTATATATACTGTATATATATACATCAGGGCACATTGGCCCTTTTGTGGCCTTGAGCAAAAAATATTGCCCTACTAAGCCCACGGATAGGTGAGATGAGAAATTAATTATTAATTCATAAATATCGGTAAATGTCACATTCTGCTTTACAATAGACACCAGGAGTCGCTTTGTTTGTTTTCATAACTTATCTATTTGTAACATCAGTGGCATGATTTACTTTGCCTTTACTCCAGAATGTTTTAGTGGTGCAGTTAATTTGAGTTGACACATGCATTGGCAAATTTGGACCTAACAGCTGTGCAATGAAATCAGATATAAGGTAATTCTCCATTGCAAATGTTACATACTGATTTATAAGCATTAATCACACTGGAAGCCTGTAGGGAAAAACATTATATGTACAACTCTTATTATACTTCTGTGGCATCTGGATACTTCAGAAACAATCGATTTTAATGAGACCATGGCTTGTTGTGAGCATTGAAAAGAAATCAAGAAATCGTAGGCCCACTGTATGCAATTCTTTTCGAATAATGATAACGTGGTCAAAATGCCAATTAAATTTTTTCATAGTGCAACATTTTGAAGTGCTTAGAATTTCCTCCATGAGAAACAATATTGCCCATTTTCTGGAATAATGTAATCACCTCAGAATGCAATCACCACAAATCATTCTATTCGTGAAGTCAGACGGAAAAGGTCAGACTGTTGTCATGCTTTAGATGTCGCCAGAGACAACTGGAGTAAAGAAATTGCCTAGACACATCCTTCTGCGAATGATCATTCGCATTTCACGGTCACAAAAAATATAGTTAATAAATTAATGGAAATCTGATAAATAACAAAGTATAAAGTTATAAAATAAGCAGATTGTTCAGACACAGTTTGTTTTCCTTCCCAATAGTAACGAACATTTTCCTTCAAAAACGATTGTATGCAACAGCAGCATTGTGTTAACTAAGGTGTGTGTCAGCATGGGCACATTAAGCCACCAGCCATTCATGGGTATTTGAATACCGGGGGTCAACGGTGTCAAAATGGTTGGTGCATTTGTCTGTTATTGATTCGTACAGCCTCCCCCCTACTATGGCACAGGTGCGTGTTTGGTTTGCATATCTAAGACTGGTATGACATTGTATTGGCTTTCTGTAACTTGCAATATCTGATAAGACACGCATACAATTGAGACATTGTGATTCGTATGTAAGTATTTAAAGTAAAAACCGGTAAACAATTATAAAATAATTACTATTTATTTGGTGCATCACCAAATTGTGCACTCCCGTTGGAACTCGAAATATGACATCGTGCAACATATTTACTAATTATAGAGGACACTTGGCATAGTTTCTTGTCAACTGAGCCTATCTTATGCCAGAACGCGCTGCTCATTAGTGGCACATTAGAAGTACATCTTTGCCATTGTGTGGCCTTTGGGAGATTGAATAGCACAGAGATACTACCAGCTCAGCAGTATTGTATTATTAATATGCCATCGCAATTAGATGTCTCATGCAACCACGTATTCCCAGTAAGAGCTCCACAGGGATAAGGCTTAAATACGTGGATTGCACACTCTTCAGCTATCACTCATTGGGGCAGCAAGAAAGGTAAATGTTTCCACTGGGGTCGAAACTTGGAATAACATTGATTCTTTCACCGACTGTTTCTCGGAAATTGGGATGAAAGACAACTGCGGCAGCTGAGGACTCCCCTAATCACTAATGCCGTACAGTAACACGTGTATCGTTGTCCATTAATTGTAACCCGAGTGGTGTGATGGTTAGCGCAGTGGACTTGGTATCCAGAGGTCGCCGGTTCAACACCATATGGCGTGGCAGTTGAAACAATGGGGCAAGTTTATTCAAATCTCTCCACCTCCGTCCACCCAGCAGTACAAATGGATAAACCGTGGTTAATAAGCAAGCTGCATGCGGTGGGGTAGATGACAATACTCCCACCTCTTCTAGCATGTCTTGCCAGTATGGAAGAGTAGACCAAATACCCTCTCGAGTTGCATCTTCATGGAAACTCTTTCATCAGCAATGGTGTGAACAAGCAATCGTAGGGCTGCACCTTCATCGTTTATTAATTATAGCTATCTTCTTTGTAATATTATCCAAGTATATAATTCAGGTTTAAGGTGATCCATTTACAAATATCCGAATGATATGCAATGACATTTCCAAATGTATTCTCAACAGGTGATGGAAAATTGTTAAAGCTATGTAGAAATAGGTTGATCAAGAGTGTTACATTATTTAATGTGTATCGAGATTGGAGGGAGACATGAGGAAGCTTTGAATGACAATTTTCTTTTCCACAATCGTGTATTTGTAGTAATTATCTTGACGGGGTATCTATAATTGGATCACGCTGTATGATATTTCTTTTTCCCCAATTAACAATTCATGTTTATTTAGAACCGTTCGTTAAACGTCAGACCCGTTCAGGTGTTCCCATTGTGAATAGGAAGTTATTGTAAAAAAAAACTGTAAAGAAAAACTGTAAAAAAATGTGGCTTTTTCAAAGGTTGACATTTTACGTAAGGCACATAACTGCACTGCACGACCATTTTGTAAAGAACTCGACACGCTCCTCAACAGCACTGCCTTAATTTTTTTTATAAAAATAAATAAATAAAAAGAACCGCCTTGACGCATATGCAGGCGAGCACTGGAGATCCGCTTGTCCGTGTCTTTGTGAGAAGGCTTGGCCTTGTCACCGTGCCACATTGTTTATTGTCGTTCATTATGAGAGGGGAAGTGTTTAGATGCATCTGTCAGCAGCGTTGTGGGCATTGTCACTCGAACACGAGAGTTCGTTTGAAGCAGAGCCTCTGAGGGAGGCGACAGATGGCGAACTGCGATGTTGCACAAACCGTGATAGTAAATAAGACTTTTTTTTATGAAAAACATAGTAGAGATTATCCTTATGGCGGTACCCCGGGGTTACCAAATAATACACTGGCCGAGGCAAATTAAATGTTTTATTTCTGGGACACTATTTTTTCCCAGGGGTGTTACTTAACTCCGCGACTGGGGTACCAATCGATCTGAAATCGGTGGTGCCACTCCGCGATGTCGAAACGCAGTGAGGAAGATTGCGCTGAAACCCTGAACGCTCGCACGTGGCACCGTGGTGGTGCATCGTAGTGTACAGCTCGTCGAGATGAGTCGATTGCCGCATCGCCGATCATCAACAGACTAAATTTTACTGCAACACGGACATTATGCGAGAGCCGGGGTACTATGATACCCTGGGGTACCGCCATAAGGTTCAGATTTTGAGCATTAGTAATGTGTGACGGTCATCCCGGCTCGATGGTGATGTTTGCTTTAACCACCCGTCATTCAATAGTTGTTTGCGCAGTTTTCTCAAACACCGATTCCGGCGCTGCGACGCCCTAACGGAGCAACACGCTGATTGCTCTACATCCCAATTGGCAACAATTTGCGGTATTGACTAACGCCTTCAAACGGTGACAACCGCCGATGTCTCCTCTGTCCACTTGATTAAATGATTGTTGCTCTAAAGGGAGCAATTTTTTTTTGGGAAGGGGGGGGGGCGGTTTACGTGTGGACACAGAACAATAAATTACCAGCGAACTTTTGCGGCATAAATAAATGCCCTCTCGGGAAGAAGGCTTGCCGAGCCAGCAGGGTTGAGGGTTCACTGATTTAAAAAAGGGCCGTGCGCACAGCTCGGGACGGCGTTCGGCTGGCCGGGCACTAAGAGCCATGCTGAACTGCGCTGTGTTCACGGTTGGCTGCAGGAATGCCACGCGGGAGCTGCGTGACTTTCTTCTGCGCACGCAGAGATTCGACGCCAATGAAATGCCGTGTGAGATCAGAATTGCACGTGTTAGGAAATGGCACGAGTAAGTTAGGAACCTGGGTAATCTGTGCTTTGTTGCCACTCGTTATCATAGTCCAATGTTCACGCACTGCGGGATGAATGCGAAAGCTTATTTCATCACTCCATCTCCATAATGGCCATCCTCTCGGGCACGTACCATCTTCTCGGGCACGTACCGAGGATGGCCATCAGTTCGGTAGCTATTTTGTTCAAGACCACTTTCCTTAAACGTTCACGTGATGTCTCTGAGTTGTGTTTGTTCCCTGGTCCATTTTTCTCCTCTTCTGGTCTCTCAGTGTAATTGTGAGGATTCAGCTCTTCATGCAGCTCTTCTTTGTATGTTTCTTTTTTACTTAAAATATCTCGTCCATTATTATTTTGGCAGTGTTTACGTTTCTGACCCGTAATATTATAGCTGGCAATATGCTTAAAAAAAACCTTGTTTAAATCAGTGCAACATGCCAGCTATTATGGATGCTAACTATTGGTGCATGGTAATTTCATATTTGTGCTAAAGGCAGTGGTGTCACTAGGGGGGTGCGGGGGGTGCGGACAGCATCGGGTGGCAAAATCAGAGGGGGTGACACCAAAATGACTGTCTATAACATTTTTGTGCAGTGTTTCAGCAGAAATTATTTTTTATAAAAATATCCCTGTCGTTAGTTATAACAAAAACATTTTTCGCAAGCCCAGCTTACATAGACTGTATCAATATACCTACAAGGCTAAATGCTAATTTACTTTTTTAACCTTCTAATGCGCTCTGGTCAGAGCAGTCATTATTACCCAACAATTAGTGACGCTGCGAGTCACGTGGTTTCGTCTGCACGCGCTACAAGCACGTGCTGTTGTTTTCGTTGCTGCTCTTGTTTTTTTATTCGCCGATTTTGTAAAATGTTCTGGTGTTTTAGCTACAATATTGTGGTAATTAGTATTTGTGAACCTATATCAATAACTTTTTTGAGAATGAAGTAGTAATTAAAGGAAAAGGAGAAAAATTATTCCGCTCAGTTACGAATAATATTGTAACTAATAATGTTGTAATTCAACGTAGAACGATTTTACAAAACAATTGTGTTATTAGTATTCATATAATCTAAGACATATTACATTTACGCAATTTACAACTATATCACATATTATTCTATGATTAAAATTGATAATAAACATACATGTAAAACAATTATTTATTATATAACTCTTTGATAACTCAATAGAGAAATTGACAATTTAAAACATGAAGTGGGGGGAAATGCTATGTTTCTTGATACATGTTTAGAAATATAACTTAAATCTTAATTTTTTTTTTCATTTAAGTCTTCAATTTTCTTTAAAAACATCACTGTTTAGCAAATATATATCTGATTTAATGTAGTTATTTAATGTTTTAACGTTTTTTACTGAGAATTCTATTGTTTTCTTACCGAATTTTCACTTTAACCACATGAAACTATGTAAAAGTACATTTAGGCTGTACGTATGCTATTGTAATTTAAAGGTGTAATTTAATTTTGCTAGTTGTTTATGTCACTCCTACTGCCATTACATTCAGTGATATACGGGAATTACGATTTACGAGTAACAGTACACAAAACATTACGAAGGATTCTGTATAGTCTGGTACGGGAGGAGGTCCATGGTGGGTGACACCATGAGTTACCGCACTGGGTGACACCAACCCGAGTGACGCCACTGGCTACAGGACAAATGATAATATTTTATAAGCAGGGCTTTAATATATCAAGTAGCTCCAAGCGATAGACTGCAAAGTTTTTGAGTCAATCATATCAATTTTACAAATAAAAATATTACGTTTAAGAGTTTGACACAAAAGGATGGAGTTTGAGGTTAAATACATTGTGAGTAGGCTGCTATATTCCAGTGTTGTAATCCAACGAACTGAAACACAACATCATTGCTATGATTTATAGTACGGATAAAAACATGTAATATTATCCGAGCATATCATTCTCCGATGTGTTTCCAGGTTGCACTGCGCATTCTTCAATATATTTTTTGACGTTTCACTCCATGAGCTGGGAGCTTATTCAGTTCCTCACATTGGATACTTTTAAGCACAATTGTGGAAACCTGCACAATGCTATTTTGCCATCATGGTTACGGCTAACAACGCCTGACTGAAAAAAAGAGGAGGCATCTCAAATAGTTTGTTTCATTGCTTGATAGAGGTCGCTAATAAACCAAAGGAGTAGAATGCTCCTCATAAAACAGTTTCACACAACACTGGCATTTCTCAGTTTAACTTATATTACTAAATAGCTGATTGAAGATGCATGTTATGAATAGTTCATTTAGATGCCTAACACCTGTTCCAATAAACTTAGCAATATGTTTTTTTATGCGATAACAAGCCATGCAATGTCAATGCTCATTAACAATCGCCGTATGTTCATAATAGCAAACTCATGGCATTCCAAGGGCTCTTGGGACATACTTAAAGCACCTATAAATAAATAGTACACAAATGAGATAGATTTTTCTTTGTTTTGAAATAAACATGCATTACACATGTATCTGTGATATTATAGAAAGGCATTACCTCACATTTTACGAAATAAAACAATATAATGTTTAGAAATTATTCCGATGTATTATTTACTTAAGTGCAAACAGAATAGCACAAAAGCAGTCACTGAACAGAATAGAACATTCATACTCCAGAAGGTTTATCTAAAAATTAATAAGGGACAATGACGTTCAGTTAATTGCAAATGTATTTTAATTAAATGCCACAGCCATATTTGTTGGCAATTTAGCAGGAATGAAATATGGGTAGGTATACGCAAAAATATTTTAATGACCTGATTTTACAACCACAGACTATTTGAAATATGCATTGTTTTAATAAAGCCCTTAAGACTTTTTTTTAAAAGAAGATAATGTTATTATTATTATTTGTTCACATACTATATACGCAACATTGCTCAAAAAGTAGCACTGCACATCACATACTTAAACGGACACATGCGTTAAAAGATCAACCTTATACTGACGCTTTAAATCACGTTACATCACTCTCTCTCCCCACCAGTTTGCTTCAGGCCAAAAAAGCCCCAATTTTCACTACGCCTAAGCCTCTAGGAGCTCAGCAGAACAATAACGAATGTGCCTTCATAGAAAAAAAGTGTCCTAAATATGGACACTATCAGGCGTATAGCCTAAGGTTTCAGCATAAGAACTGCTTCTGATATATATATATATATAATTCGCAAAGACATTTTATTCTTTAAACAATAACTATAGGCTACAAATAACAAGTGAATGTTATATTGCCAAGCTATGTGGAACTGTGACAGTAAGGTTTCTGAATGTGCTTAAGATACATCTTATACAAATCACGTTTCAGCTCATGTCCCTGTATGTTGAACTTATTTTGCACCGTAAAATATTTTCCTATTTAGTTTGTTGTCCTTCCCCTGCACCTCAGATTGTCACGATTGCCCACGTACGGGTGCTAATCTGAGATGCATGGTCTACCACCGATGGTTCTATTTGTTTTCTCTTTGCGAGTAAAACACTGCAGTATGTCATAGGCGCTCACCATCTGCTTTTGAGACCTTATTCATTTGAGCACGTTACAACCTGGATTTTAAGAGGCTAATAAATGACGCCAAGAACCTTGACAAATAGGGTTGCAGTGTTTAATAGATGTGCAACGTACAGATCTGGGTCGATCATATTGGCGAAAACATCTCGAGGCATGTGAATGTCATGAATTACAGATCTGATGTTTGTTTACCAGTCTCACAATGTTATATTTGAATGGTAATGAAACATCTTCCATTAAATCTTTTGGACTAAATTTAAGAGGAAATATCACCTCACAACTCCTAATTCTGAAACTTTTGTGGAATATACAAACTAAACACATGACCTCCACACAAATGCATCTTAAAATAACCTTCAGAGAATTATGCTTCTTATTTTCTGCCAATTTAGTATTTTAACTTGATTTTCAGTAATACACCCCATTGGGTTATGGAATTTTATTGGAAGTGTAGTTGACAATTTTTTTAATTAACAAATCACGTGTTTTTGTTGTTCTATTTTTAGGAATGCATATGCACATATATAGATGCAAATGATGCATTCAGTAATTCTCAAAACCATATATTCTCTCTTCAAATTATGTATGGCAGGTTACCGTGAACTGCAAGCAGGCCATGGCGGTAGCACAAAAGAGCGGAATTGTATTGACATTTGCACTGATGCCACGTTAACTTAAAGATGGCCACTATATTTGAGGCTTCACAGAAAATCAAAGACATTGTATGTGACACAACACACTATGTCCAGGATCCATGTTAGCCATCCATGCACGGTAGTTGTTTTTGTCTTTTCTTTTTTCTATTACCCAGGTTCATATACACAGCATCAATGGTGTTATGCATACACGTATATGGTGTGTGGGGGGGGGGGGGGTGTTACCAAAAGAACAGGAGTCACAGAGGGGATAAATTCCGCTTGTGCCCAACATACCCGGTCCAGCCGCAAGCACTGAGTAATTCTCCTCCAAATGGGGGCCGTCTAAAGTTACCCGGGTTCACGACCTTACAACGACACAGTGGGTTAACCAGGGAAGGGGGAGAAAGGGGAATAAGGGAATGGGGGGGGGGGGTGAATTATTGTTGAGTAAACATGACTGTGGGGTGGACAGGTTGCACAGTATTTAGCGCACTGCTCGATCAACCCGGCAGACTGAGTTCGAATGCAGACCACAGATAGCAGTTTTGAGTAATATCTGAATTGGTGCTGCCACCCCCCGCCCCGCAACTCCCTTCACAAACCCATAGTGATAAGTGTGGTGAAGTATGGTCAAGCAACTACCATAAGCGACAAATAGGAGGGGGGAGGCCTGCATCTATCAATGGATGCACCTCCGATTAGCATGGCTGGCTACATACAGTGCAAACAGTCCAACAAATATTGATTGACAAAATAACGGCTCTAAATTATTCTCATTATTACGACTGTATGTGCTTCATATGTACGTTTAAAGTCTTTCCCATTGTTAAAGTATATGCGTAACATGAATCTGTGAGATGGTCCATGCAGTAAGGTGTAGAGATTTTGTTTCAATAACACCCAACGATAAATCTGTGTAACCTTTATATTTACTTCAGAGCTTGCTTCGTCCATTGCTTTTTTGTGTTGATTGTTTGCTCGGAGTTTGGGTGTAGGGAGCTCTGGGTAGAGGTAGTACCTTTGTTTTCTGGTAGCTGCACTCAATTTTTGAGTGGACGGAAACACTGGTCCTCATCCATCTCCTAAATCTCTCATGTCTGGCTCCTAGTGACACACCCCGGTAAACCGCTTCAGCTGGCGGGCTAAACGACGTGAGGGGGTGATGTCAACACTGCATCACTGGGCGAATGAACTCCCACAACGGAGTCACTGGCCAGGGTGGAAAGGTCTCGTTAGGATCCAACGGCCAAGTGTTCGGGACTAAGGCGCGCCACTTCGTTACTGTGGACCACGGCTGTGGCCTACCAGCTATGGTTTGAAATAGCAGGGAAGGTGGATCTCTTCAGCTTTGGAAGGCCGTCTACCTAGGAGAAGGAAACTCTGATGTAAAACCTACGGCCCAAGGACCTCGCTGTCACCATCCCAGCTTGCTAGGCCATGGCAGACGAACCCAGGGTTTAAAGGATGGGGTCAGTTCGGCACACACTGCACTCCACTTAAAAGCTCCTTTGCACAGGCAAGAAGGAAATCTTCACGTCTACCCCCCCCCCCCCCCCCCCCCGGTCTCACTAAGTCCTGTAGCGATGGGGAAGGGGTGAACTCGGCAGGTGTAAGATGACACTGGCAGCCGCAGTCTCAATCCTGCATGCAAGTGGCTCAGGCGCTAGTGGTCGTCTGATGATGAACTGGAGACGACATCATCACCCGGCAGCACCCTGAGCGACCAAGCAGCCTTTTCTAGGGACAGCACTGCTTGCTCCACACGAAAAGGGGCCTAGAAAAGGTGGCCTAACCAAAGCTCGTCTCTTCCTCCCTTAGTTGGCTTACCGCGGTCAACGGGCATCTTCATATGCGGTCGAACTATATCAAAGAATCAACGGCGCATCCCACTCACCTTATAAGGTGGGAAAGGACTCAAACTCGCATGCTGGAACATCAGATCCATGCTAGACTCAGCTTACAGCACTCGACCTGGGCGACGATCTGCTTTAATTGCACACGAACTCGCTCGGCTGCATGTTGACATCGCCGCCCTCAGCGAAATCCGCTTTTCAGAGGAAGGCAGTCTGAGGGAGCATGGCGCAGGTTACACTCTCTATTGGTCAGGCAAACCAGCGACAGAGAGACGCCGTTCAGGTGTCGGCTTCATGATCAGGGACTCTATCGCTACCAAGCTTGAAAGCCTGCCAACTGGCCACTCTGACCGCATCATCTCAATGCATCTACCACTTTGTGACCAGCAACACGCAACACTGCTCAGTGTGTACACTCCAACTCTCCAGGCAGATCCCGCTGACAAAGACAAGTTTTACTCCGACATACGCAGCCTTCTGCAGGATATCCAAGCTGACGACAAGATTGTCATCCTTGGCGACTTTAACGCCAGAGTGGGCAGAGACTCGGAAACCTGGAAAGGCGTACTTGGAAGGCACGGTGTGGGCAGCTGCACCGACAATGGACGCTTGTTACTTGAACTCTGTGCGGAACAGCAGCTTTCCATTACCAACACCATCTTCCAGCAGAAAGACAGTCTGAAGACAACCTGGATGCACCCTCGGTCAAAACATTGGCATCTCATAGACTACATCCTAGTGCGCCAGCATGACCTAAAATATGTCTTTCACACCAGGGTAATGCCCAGCGCCGAGTGTCACACAGACCACCGTCTTGTCCGCTGGAAACTCAACTTCCACTTTAAGCCCAGACCAAGGAAAGGAGGCGCCCCGAGGAATAAGCTCAAAGTCTGCAGCCTTCAGTCTGCCACGGTCAAAGCAGCTTTCCAGAAAAGCTACGATCTAGGCTAGAGGAAACGAGCTGCCTAGCAGACTCGCCTCCGGTTACTGAAGTGCTGTGGGACCGCATCAAAACTGTTGTTCTGCAAACATCTGAAGATCCACCCGGATTCTCCACGAAGAAAAACAGAGATTGGTTCGATGAG
Source organism: Lethenteron reissneri (assembly GCF_015708825.2). NCBI lineage: Eukaryota > Metazoa > Chordata > Hyperoartia > Petromyzontiformes > Petromyzontidae > Lethenteron > Lethenteron reissneri. Next base: position 10,236,306 of record NC_083797.1, on the reverse strand, counting down.
AACAACTTAGAAGTCCAGGAGCTGCTGTCAAAGAAGAGATCAGCACACCAGGCCCACCTGGCTCAAAAGCAGCCTTCCGCCTGGAATGCAGCACCCTCCAGCGCAAGCTTCGGGAGATTCAAAACGAGTGGTGGACCAACCTCGCAGTAAAAACTCAGGTTTGCGCTGATACTGGCGACTACAGGGGATTCTACGAAGCTCTAAAAGCGGTATATGGCCCCTCGTACCAAATCCTGAGCCCCCTGCGGAGTGCAAACGGGAAAGAACTGCTCAACGAAAAGTACTCAATCCTGAACCGCTGGTCTGAGCACTTCTACATGCTCTTCAATGCTAGCCGCTCAGTCCAAGAACCAGCGATTGACCGCATTCCACAACGACCAGTGAAAACTGAACTGGATGTGGCACCAACATTACAAGAGACTGAGGAAGCCATTAAACAGCTGAAGAGTGGTAAAGCTGCAGGAATTGATGGCATCCCTCCTGAAGTATGTAAAAACGGAGGCCCAGCACTGCACACCAAACGCCATGAATTATTCGCCTGCTGCTGGGAGCAGGGTAAACTCCCTCAAGACCTCAACGATGCAGTCATCATCACCCTGTACAAGAACAAAGGGGAGAAATCAGACTGTTCCAATTATTGTGGCATACCACTTTTGTCCGTCACCGGTAAAATCCTCGCAAGAGTACTGCTGAATAGACTGGTACCCGCAATAGCTGAAGATCACCTCCCAGAGACCCAGTGTGGCTTCAGAGCCAACCAGGGAACCACAGACATGGTGTTTGTCCTGAGGCAGATTCAGGAGAAATGCCGGGAGCAAAACAAAGTGCTGTACGTCACCTTTGTGGACCTGACAAAAGCGTTTGACACCGTGAGCAGTCAGGGACTTTGGAAAATTCTGGAAAAGCTAGGCTGCCCACCGAAGTTCCTGACCATGATCGTCCAGCTTCATGAAGACCAGCTTGGACAAGTCAGACATAGCAACGATCTCTCGCAGCCCTTCCCTATTGCAAACGGCGTGAAACAGGGCTGTGTTCTTGCTCCCATGCTGTTCACCATTTTGTTCAGCATGATGCTCCAGCAGGCCACAGAGGACCTCGACGATGCTGATGGCGTATATATCCGTTTTCGTCTCGACGGGAGCGTGTTCAACCTCAGGCGTTTGCAGGCCCACACAAAGACCATGGAGAAACTGATCAGGGAGCTGCTGTTTGCTGACGATGCTGCCCTCCTTGCTCACACAGAGGCAGCTATGCAGCGAATTACGTCCTGTTTCGCGAAAACAGCTCAGATCTTCGGTCTTGAAGTCAGTCTGAGGAAGACTGAAGTTCTTCATCAGCCCTCACCCCATGAGGAGCACCATCCACCAAGCATCTTCATTGAACAAACAGAACTGAAAGCTGTCCACCAGTTCAGCTACTTGGGGTGCGTGATCTCGTCTGACGCCAAGATCGACAACGAAATCGACAACAGGCTGGCCAAGGCAAACAGTGCATTCGGCAGACTATACTAACGTGTCTGGAACAACAGCAACCTTAAAAGAGACACGAAGGTCAACGTCTACAAAGCTGTTGTGCTGACCACTCTCCTGTATGGCGCTGAGTCCTGGGTCACGTACCGTCGTAACCTGAGTCTCCTCGAGCGTTTCCATCAGCGCTGCCTCCGCACAATCTTCAATATTCACTGGAGTGACTTCGTCGCCAACACTGAAGTCCTCGAGTCAGTGGAGGTCATCAGCATCGAGGCCATCGTCCTCAAGATACAGCTTCGTTGGGCAGGGCACATCGCCAGGATGGAGAACCACCACTTACCTAAGATTGTGCTGTATGGGGAACTGTCCTCTGGCCATCGCGACATAAGGGCACCACGAAAGCAATACAAAGACTCCCTGAAGAAGTCCCTCACTGCTTGCTGCATCGATCACCGTCAGTGGACAACACAAGCAGCTGATCTCGACTCCTGGCGGCACACAGTCCACCAGGCCACCTCCTTCTTCGAAGATACCCGCAGGGCCCGTATGGAGGACAAAAGGAGGGGGAAGAACCATGATCCCTCAGCACCCATCCCAGATCAGACCTATACTTGCAGCTGTTGTGGCAGGACCTGCTTGTCCCACATAGGCCTCGTCAGCCACCAGCGTGCCTGCAGAAGACGTGGATGTCTTTCCTAGATCTTCGTTCGCGAAGCCAAGCCATGAACTTGGTGCAGTGGCTCAAGCCAAATCGTGTCCAAAAGCTAAATATTGAATAACTCCGACGAGAGAGATTAGGAGCCTCGAGCTTTCATGTTGCCCCCCACCCTCACCCAATGCTGTTTTACTATGCTACCGTGGCAACGAACAGACCCGTACATTTAAAAAGTCAAGCTTAAACTAATTACCTTTGCTTCACGTGCATTAACTACACCCACGCTTCCATAATTCTGCACGGTAACACGAGCTAGTGAAGTGCCATTTCCTGTTGAAAAAAAGGCTGATTGAAGCAATAATTTGATCGGTGGTACATGGTTGAGAGCATTGTGCTATCAACCCATATAGTATCTGAGTTCGATACCCGATCACAGCTAACATCAGTGGCGAGTGTGTATTTATGTTTGACTTCTTTCGCGCCGTACGTAGCCAACCATGCTAATCAGAGTGATGTCAGAACCAGTCCTGGTACCCCTTTCCCCTTAATCATCCCGCATTGACCAGCATGGTAAAGTATGGTCAAACAACTCTCATTACCGACAGTGCAAAGAGGCTGTAGAGTGCTGAAAACGATTTTATATTACTTGAGGTAATAGTGTGGCGGTGGTATTTGTCAGCAATTCACAGAAACACATTGACCTATGGATTATATGCGTAATTTGGAAATTTGACATCACTAAGTAGAATGGACAGTGCAATGTTCTTCTTTAATAAATGATAGAGAGAACATTGTGGTAGCACACCGACCACAGTGTGGCAGTGGGAATGAACCGTTGCAATGTAGAGTTTCAGTGATACGTGGTTTTGTATTCTCTAAGCACACACAGCGTGGTTTACTATGATTACAATTTTGGGGGTGAAATCGGTTTCACAACTGAACGTCATGAAAACCGCAAATATGTACGTGTGACCTTTAAGTCGAGTCAATTAAAGTGAGTCTGCATACGTTTAATATTGTTCTCAAAATGACTTTGATGGCATTGTAATTGCTGTCTTACCGACACTTATTCCATATATTATTTGTGAATAAAATTTCAGGCTTTTGTAATTTTACAACGGGATGGGATGAAGGTCTTCCTACCCTTTGTGTCAGTCGACTCGGTGCGAATCGGTGAATGTGAGGAGACTCCCATGAAGAGTTCCGGAGTCACTTGTCACTGACGTTAGCCGCAGTTGGGGATCAAACTCAGGTTGTTGGCTTCAGAGAACAGTGCACTAATCAAAGTGCGTGCGACCAATCACCCACCCCCTGTTAAATAGTAAAAGTTATCTTCTTAGCCCATAATAAAGGCAATTAACGTTGCCATGATTAATACATTTGGCCGTGCATGCTCTAACTCCAGCGATCAATCACTATATATCAACGACGTAAGTTAGGAAAAGGATGCGTGACTTTTGCAATGTTGAAAAGCACAACCGTAAGCTACAAGAAGGAATAATTGAGCTCCCCCAAACAATGTCAATGTCCACGTGTCCGACTAATATTCGATTTTAATACAATTGGATATTCTTAGGTGTTTTCGGTAAAGTCACGTAGGTAAAAACACCTAAGAATATGATTCCTTGCAGTCACGAAAGCTTCAAGTCTAGAAATACAATTGGACTTGGGAATTTTAACCCAGAGGAAATGTATGTGTGTTCCGTTTTTCACAAAAACAAACTTACGAAGCAATTTTTAAACGCATTTTTTTGTTTATCATCTGAAACTGGCAACTATTCGTTGGGTTCCCCTTGCTCTCTTATATTTGAGTCATTCAATCCACGATGCCAAGGAGATTGCTGTGAACCTTCTGGCTTCAGCTATATTGAGCCACCTTGTCTACGCATGTTCAATAATTAATTAATTAAAAGCGCACCAGACCAATTCTACTTCCATTCTGGGTCAGTTGTAGCTCATAAATTGTGGTAAACGATGATAATAAAGTCTGGCTTTCCAGTTGCATTCAACGAGAAATAAGTTGAGAGAGAGAGAGAGAGAAAAAAAACCTCGCAAGTTTACTCTATGAGCGGGAGATTGATAATTTTCAGTGAAACTGCAATTGCTTTGTTTTATATTGATTGTCAGTACAGAGACCGGCCATTTATCACCGTCAATTCTGATCAAGAATGCTAATTGCTTGCTGCTGGATCCTGCTAAGTAATACATTGCTTTCTTGAAGCTAAAACATAATCAGCCCTGTGACAGATGTGGGCGTAGTTTCAGAATGTAGTCATAATAATATTGTGTTATCATTGTTATATAATAGATATATTAAAACACTCTGAACCACCCACACACTCACTACCCAGTCACTAACCGACCCATTCACTAACCCACTCACTCACAAACCCACTTCCACTTCATCCACCCACGCACTCACCACACTGCAGGTCACAACACCACTTTTAACCACACACACCTAATGACTCACCGACAACAACAGCTGCCATTTGCCACGAAGTGGCGGTGACGTCACCACGGCACTTGTGCCAGGCCAGGTGCACTCGGATGCCACGTGAAGTGTCGAAGGCTTGCCTACTGGAGGTCACGGGACAGACCCAGATGCCATGGGTGGACTGACAGAGCTGACTGGCAGGAGCACCAGCTGTGCCCCTTACTGTGCCAACGTGCTGTAATTTAACTGCCCGGTGCTCAGCTCGTTGTTGTGAGTGTCGCTCCTCTACTCTCCGTTGATGTTGGAGGGTGACTCTCTCCATCTGTCCGGTAGCATCCTTAACGAGCCTCCTCCGTAGAGGCTACACTTGACACTGCTAGTACCATAATGATAGGGTTTGTCCCCTTTTTTCTGGCAACAAAACTGAAACCTTTTTACAAGGATTCATGTCTACATTAACCACAATACTTGCAGTCAAAATGCAAGCAAAAAAAAACACTATGATAATATATGCATTGTCCTTGAAACTGATTGGTCCACACCAGGGGCAGCTTTCTTTTGAGCCTCGTAAGTATTGTGGTTAATGCAGACATTAATCCTTGTAAAAAGGTTTCAGTTTTGTTGCCAGAAAAAATGGGAAAAACCCTATTATTATATTTTGGTACTGGCAAAGGAGGTCTAATGATGTAGACTGCTAGTACCAGTCTTCGATGATTCCACTCAGGTTCGCATCCTCCTGTGTTGTATTCGTCCGCACCTCCAAATAGACCAGAGGACGCCAAAACACTGTTTGAGACTAGGCTCTGAAGAAAGCTGTCTCTGGTGTGGACAAATCAGTTTCAAAGACAATGCATATACTGTCAGAGCATGTTTTTTGTTTGTATTTTCACCACAAGTATCTGTGGTTAATGCAGACATGATTCCTTGCAAAATGTTTCAGTTTGGTGTTTTAACATCTTAACACCAGTTTTGTTGCCAGTAGTGCTGTTTGCTGGCGTCTTTATGGACTCCATCTCTTTTCCAGCCCATGTTGCATGAGCATGCTGTGGCTGGGCACAGTGGCGGCTCCTGCAAAATCTCTCAGGGGGGGCAAATGTCTGGATGATTGATAAGGATAAGGTCCACCCATGCAATGGATAAATTAACAGCTTAAGCATGTAAAGGCAACTTCACTTCTTTAATATTAATGAAAAATAAAGTGACTCTTACAATACATCTTGTTTGTTTCTATACTCACTATTAAAACAAACCACTCAAGTTTATTTTATTAAAGATTCCACTAGGTGGCAACAAATATTGTTGGATGAAACGTGCTTACGTATGATGACGTAAGCACGTTAGGGCGAGCCCTCTCGGAAGCCATAGAGAATGCATTGCAGCGCCCCCGTTCGAAAAAAAACATCTTTGAATGTAAGTCTATGGGGCCACTCGGGGCGATTCTCAGCTGGAGGGAAATCGCCCAAAAAGAGGCGGTACTCCACAGAACGTAGCATGACGCTGATTGGACTATATCCAGAGGCTGCAGTGACGGCTAGCGTGACTCTGTGGTTGAATGACATTGGTGGTGCGTCGCCCAATCGCCCGAATGAAGGAACCGCCCCTGGCTGGGCATGTGGGCTACATGACCCATGCCAAAGCAGCCTTGCCCGCCAGAGGAACTCACTGATGTAAATATGTCCTGATCTGGACCCACTCCCACACACACTCAGTCACCCACTCAACCCAATCCCTCACTCACTTACCCACCCATTCACCCACCACACTGCTGGTCACAACTCCTATGTCTCTGCTTCTTTCATCACACTGCTATATTTTGTAATTCACTCTCAACGTCTCTTTCCTCAATGTTTTTTCTAAACTTGCCTAATAGCAACAAATTGTGTTCAATCTTATTGACTACACCGTCAGTAGTGCTGTTTGTTGGCGTCTTTATGGACTCGAATTTTGGCTCTGTGACCAGCAACTGTGATAAAAAAAGCATGTTTGCCAAAATTTACTTATGGATGTATGTCGAACTTATTTCACACCGCACGTAGGTAACCGTGCTAACTGCAGTTCATGGATAATTGCAAAGGTTTCACATCAGGAGGTTTTATATGACACCATTGGCAATGTGACTTACACACTAGAGTACTGCACACAAAAAACTGCACATCTGTCTACACAATGTTACACTAATGGGTTGTGAAGCTACCTCTCATTGTTTATGATCTCCGCAATTAGCAGCAATGCCTCACTAGTCAGACTACAGGCGAGTAATATTACCTAGCTACCACTAATTCTGAAACTTGTATGAATGTATGTTGAACTGCTTTCCCCATACATAGCTAACCGTGCTAATCAGAGATGCAGGAGAAGGACAACAAACTAACCACAAAAAGCAATTCTTAAGAAACAAGACATTATATGTAAATGTATATTTTAAAGTGCATAGCTCCAGCAGCTTCCTAATATCGGAAGGAAGAGTGTTCCAGACGGCCGCAGAAGCGCATCTGAATGCGCACGATGCAGTGAGCGTGGTTATCCGATGGTTAGCCAAAAGTCAAAGCCTTTACGAGACAACTCTGGTATGCATGTCCAGTGTGCTAACCATTACACCAACATCAGTAATCTTATATACCTACGCAAAAAAATAATCGTAAATGAAGCAGCTATCCTTACAACGCAATACCTAATACGATATGCAGTGCAGTATTTTTTTGTACCTGCCCCCCCCTCCCCCACCGCAACATGATTTCCCCTCGCCCACATTAACATTGAACGCAAGATGTCCACATCGTCCGTTGGTAATGCCACGGAGCCAGCCGGCTCAACGTGGCAGGAATCGAATGATCCGTTCTGTTAACACCGCCGTCGTCAAACCAGGGGCGCAGCGCCACGCGGGTCGATCGCTCACGCTGATGCTTCTCTGCAGGCCAAGTCCGGCTTAACCACGCTGCTGTGCTTGGCGCGTCGTCACCATGTACAAGAATAAATGGATTTCCAATGCTCAGCCTAGGGAGAGTTTTTTTTTTTTGCCTCGAAGGCTGCGGCTGAATTACTTTAAGAAGAAATTGCATTTTGATCACTTGTGTTACATGCTGAAAACCCATCTGGGATGCTTGCTGCAAGCTTTATGATTTCAAAATAATTTTAACCAAATGGATTTTTTTTATTTTCTTATTTATATTTAATAAGTTGCTATGCATATATGAAAGGTTTGTAGCACGACTGTCTGACAAAAAAAGTTAACGCTATTGCTATCTAGAAAAATCCTGGATTTATACCAGAACATGTGCAAAGATACATGTCGACTGTCATGTAGTATCACCTCGAAGTGGCTCAATATCAGTTGTGTAGGTATAAACATAACCATAGCGCACATACAGAATCAAAAGGCATGTGTTTCTAAATGCAATAGTGCGGAACAATTTGCAATGTTTAAGTGTCACAACTAAATTATTTTCACGTGAATGTGAACAGGGTTGTAAAGTGGATCCAATTGATCACCCTTTAATCAAAATTTAGGCCATCCCTTAATGCATTTTTTGTTCAAAGCTATTTGTTATGCAACACCTTGATTGTCGATGCCAGTTTTATGTGCAGTCAATGTGCCAGGATATTTATGGAGCATTGGCGACACCCAAGCAAAACATTAACAAACCGCTTCTAAAAACGTCTCAAGTCCATTACACATAATTGAGGCACAAGGGGCCCTGTGCTTGTTGTGTTGTTGCATTTCTGTAACATTATTAAACTCCAAAATAAACATCACCGTACATTGTGGCAAACAATACTTTATTACGGTATTCATCACTTTAAATTGTGTTTTTTTTAATCACGGGATTAACAAAAGCACAAAACAAACTATTTTAGCAAACTAATGCAAATTTAAAGAATTGTGGAGGGTATTAGTCCTTGAACATGATACAATGTGTTTTTTTGTGTAGTTTATATAAGTAACACTATTACAATTCGGTCCATTAAATATACCAATGCAAAACATCTTCATCATTTTGGATCGCCCACGAACGAACATATTGTTCACACCACATCTCGACTGGAAATTGGGTTTGTAGTGAGATTGGGTATCAAACTGGTGGCTTGCAATTGTAAGGTTGGCAAGTTCAATTCCTGGCTAGGAATTGACTCAGCTCACCATCTTTATCCCTAAGAGGTCGATAAAATCTCTACCACTTTGTAGGGAATTCAACAGTGATTGTCCGATGAATATACCTGGCCCCACCATTTCAACAGCGGGCTCAATGTTGTATACATGAGGCGAGCACCACTTCTATGCTCACTTGTATGCATGTGTAATGACACGATGACACTTGCTGGCTGGAAAAGGAAGCACGGTACGGGCACCGCTAAAGGCAACATCCAATCTGAAAAGGAGAGGTATCTGGGACAAAGGTAATAGGTGGGATTGGCCGAGATGCTCCGGGAACCTGCTCGAAGGTTCCACGATAGGGCATGGCCAGAGGCGAAGCCTAGCCACGCCTGGGGAGATATAAGCAGGGCCGGACCGGGTCTCGGGGTTTGTGTGTGGAGTCTTGGGTACGGACTGCGACGCTGCTCGCCGTCAACTCTCTCCGTCGTCCGGCTAAGTGGAAGATCTCCTGTGGGCTTCCATCACCATCCTCGGCACACCACCAGCCAGCGGCGTAGTGGAGAGTGGACGGTGGAACCGCGCCGAGTGATCGGCCATGTGTGTGTAGTCAGTAGAGACGCTAATATCTAAGTGTTGTACTCAGAGTGAGAAAGATAAGGTTGGCCTGTGTTGTGCCCATGTAAGAATAAAAGAAGAAGTACCCTCTTCACGACGTGTCGCGTAAGTCGCTCAATACATTGGTGTCAGAAGTGGGGTAGTGCCTGCTGCTGCCGAGCCTACTGCACCTGTGCCGCCTGTGTTGCGACCCGTTTCTCCGGGGGTTCTGGCGGTGTGCACACCACCCGAGCACGAGAGGAAGACCGTTCCCGTCAACGGACCGGCGTCACGAACTCGGTCTAAAAGCTTGCGATTCCGTTTATTTCGTTGTTTTGCTCATTGCTCAGAAACGACGGAGAGGTTGTAGTTGGTTGTTGTGTTGCTTTCTCTTCCCTCCATCTTGTTCCTTTGGACATTCTAGATTTAAAGCTTTTTAACCCACCTAGCAACATAGCAAGGGGCTGCTTGGTCCTGACATGCTTTTCTGCTTCTACCATCCACATAACAAAGGCTCAATCCCAGTAGCAGCAGCCGCACCTTAACAAATCCTCTCCCGCGGCCCACCCTGGCACCTCCCCGCTCAACCAGTCTACATAACAAAGGCTCAGTCCCAGCAGCAGCCGCACCAACCTTATCATAAAAAACTCCTCTCCAGGGGCCTACCCTGCCTCCTCCCCCCTCAACCAGTATATATACAAGGTCGGGTCTCTTGGAATTTCTCTTTACTTGATACAGCAATCGTGCTGTGACGGTTCCACCTGAAGACGGAAGCTTGTGTTGCCTCCGAAACGTCGTGATTTATTATTTTATTTCTATTATTTCTTCTATTATTTTTTATTATTAATCTTTTATTATTTATTTTTTACCTACGTGACTTTACCGAAAAAAAACCTAAGAGTATGATTCCTTTGGACAGTTCGTTCGCTTTTTTGGGGGTTCTGGCAGTGTGCACACCACCTGAGCACGAGAGGAAGACCGTTCCCGTGAATGGACCGGCGTCACGAACTCAGTCTAAAAGCTTGCAATTCCGTTTATCTCGTTGTTCTGCTCATTGTCTACACGACGGGTCGTGGAAGTCGCTCATTACACATGTATGTTGAACTTCTTTCGCACCATACAGTGAGGGAAAAAAGTATTTGATCCCCTGCTGATTTTGTACGTTTGCCCACTGACAAAGAAATGATCAGTCTATAATTTTAATGGTAGGTTTATTTGAACAGTGAGAGACAGAATAACAACAACAAAATCCAGAAAAACGCATGTCAAAATTGTTATAAATTGATTTGCATTTTAATGAGTGAAATAAGTATTTGATCCCCTCTCAATCAGAAAGATTTCTGGCTCCCAGGTGTCTTTTATACAGGTAACGAGCTGAGATTAGGATCACACTCTTAAAGAGAGTGTTCCTAATCTCAGCTTGTTACCTGTATAAAAGACACCTGTTCACAGAAGCAATCAATCAATCAATCAGATTCCAAACTCTCCACCATGGCCAAGACCAAAGAGCTCTCCAAGGATGTCAGGGACAAGATTGTAGTCCTACACAAGGCTGGAATTGGCTACAAGACCATCGCCAAGCAGCTTGGTGAGAAGGTAACAACAGTTGGTGTGATTATTCGCAAATGGAAGAAACACAAAAGAACTATCAATCTCCCTTGGCCTGGGGCTCCATGCAAGATATCACCTCGTGGAGTTGCAATGATCATGAGAACGGTGAGGAATCAGCCCAGAACTACACGGGAGGATCTTGTCTATGATCTCAAGGCAGCTGGGACCATAGTCACCAAGGAAACAGTTGGTAACACACTACGCCGTAAAGGACTGAAATCCTGCAGCGCATGCAAGGTCCCCCTGCTCAAGAAAGCACATATATATGCCCGTCTGAAGTTTGCCAATGAACATCTGAATGATTCAGAGGACAACTTGGTGAAAGTGTTGTGGTCAGATGAGACCAAAATTGAGCTTTTTGGCATCAACTCAACTCGCCGTGTTTGGAGGAGGAGGAATGCTGCCTATGACCCCAAAAACACCAATCCCACCGTCAAGCATGGAGGTGGAAACATTATGTTTTGTGGGTGTTTTTCTGCTAAGAGGACAGGACAACTTCACCGCATCAAAGGGACGATGGACGGGGCCATGTACGGTAAAATTTTCGATGAGAACCTCCTTCCCTCAGCCAGGGTATTGAAAATAGGTCGTGGATGGGTTTTCCAGCATGACAATGACCCAAAACACACGGCCAAGAAGAAGCACATTAAGGTCCTGGAGTGGCCTAGCCAGTCTCCAGACCTTAATCCTATAGAAAATCTGTGGAAGGAGCTGAAGGTTCGAGTTGCCAAACGTCAGCCAAAAGGGTGGAGGTGCCATGAACTGGATTGGATTTACTCACCATTGATGTTAGCCATGTCTAGAAGCTAAACTCGTCTTGCCAGTTTCATAGTTCCGTGAACCACACACTAGAGTACTGCCGCTGCACGGATTACTCCGGTCATCCTTGCAGTGGCTTTTGGCGAGTCATCGAACAAGGACGACATTTTCAGATGTGCTTTTATGGCAACTTGGAATGCTCTTCCTTCCCATATTAGGAAGCCACTAAATCGATGCAATTTCAAATCTAAATTGACAAATCATATCTTTAGAACTGCTTTTTGTGTTGAGTTTGTTGTCCTTCCCCCACACTTCCGATTGGCAAGGTTGGCTATGTACGATGCGAAAGAAGTTCAAGTATGTAGTGCAGTGCGCTAACCAATGCACCGCTACTCCTATAAATGTTTGTAGGTACATATAAACGTGAGTCTGTGCACTCACACACACACACCACACACACAAATACACACCTACACGTACTCATGTAACAACAAAACCCCCCACACTTTTAGAATCCACTGGGTTTTCAATGTCACTAGACCCGTAAAGTGTTAATAAATCTCAATGAATGTGTTATTGATGTAAATGCCCATGGCAATGCATTACCGAGTTAGCCATTTGTGTGAACAAATGCATTAGTTGTGGCAACACGAGGGCACTTCGCAACTAAGGCAGACAGCCTTGCAGCACGAGACCAGTGAACCACCCTCATAGCCAGTGGCCTCAACGACTTAAAATGTCAGCAACCCAGCCAATTTGCGCTGCCGGTGGCATTCACACTTACATGTGGCCCCGCAGTCCTGCGCCATGTACAACCCAATACTGGGAGGTGCCAAACCCATCGTCAGTGCCACCATTTTCACCTATTAAGAACGTTGTTTTCCATTAAACATAGGAAGCACGGTACTTACATAGGGGCCAGGTCTGCGCATGAAATTTAATCAATGACAGGGTGACATTTCACAGATTTTTTTAAAAGTTAAATGTGTGTGTTCTGTAGAACTTACATCACCGAACCAAAGAGGAAACAATACTCTTATATAAGCGTGCAACTTTATCTGTCATGAACGGTGTACTTTCCGTCGTTTTCATGCAGGGGGCACTCCAAACCTACGCGACCCCTGCATGAACGGCGGAGGCGCAAGAACAGACGTTCGATTACGTTGGAATCGATCTGCAGATGGTGGTCTTCTCGCACGGCCAGCTCTATGTCGACATCTCGATCCCGCAATCCAAAACAGGTGAAAGTCCACATTGAACCGAACCCCCATAAAGGCCATCTACTTAACGACGAGAGAAAATTCACACAAAATGTCGTTTTCAATTGCGTCTTCCAGATGTAAAATGATATAAGCTTTTAATGAAGAAATACAATTATCTAATTCAAAACAATACAATTCAAAGATGTTTCATTTTAAAACTTCCAAACGGAGCATCGGGTGCTTGCGTGAATGCTTCGTGTGCATTTTTTTTGTGACTTTCCTGGCCGAAGGCCGTAAATGGTTGTGAGGGGCGCCGCAGGTGCCCTCGAACAACCCCGAGTATATAATAGGTGCCGTTTCAAAAAAATACACTTCTTCGCAGAAGAGATATAAACACATTTTATGTTGTTAAGAAGGACCATTGCCTGAAACGTTGCCTGTTACAGGTTTTACCTGAGTCTTTAGCTTTGTGTGCATCAGTGCCATTACAGTATCGTCCATTGTTTTTTCTCTGTATTGGAATGAGAGTCACTGAAAAAGTTTAAATCATGCTCTCAAATGTCGCGCATTAATAATCTTAGTCAATGACTGAATAAGACAATCATCATGTTAAATTTGGTTTTTCAATCGAACTGGAAAAAAATTCCAACTTTCAAAATGTACAAGGTCTGCTTAATTGTGACGTGATTAACATCTAACCTATGAAAGTCATTTTTGTCTATCTGTCCGTCTGTCCATCTGTCTGTCTGTGCACGCGCACTTGCGAGGAATTTGGGGTTTTTTTGTCGAATTTTTTTTGCCGGGCAGTACGCCGTAAGCCTCACAGTGGGCAAACGCTATGCCGTTTTCCCGTCACTCACCTTCAAAATAGTAAAAAGAAAGTTTTTTGGCGATTATTTATTTATTTCTTTTGCCGCCCGGCCCAGGACAAAGCACGCAATTGCGCATGCGCGAAACGCTGACAGGAGTTGCCCCTAGCAACGCACACATCATTGCTAAACATTTTCATTCACGTTAACAATGCTTAAAACATATACACATAACGCTGAGGTTCATTCTTTACAGTCTTATGTCCCCCCCCCCCCCTCCACTCCAATGCGTGCAGTTACTGATATAAAGTCCGTAGAAATTAATATTATAGCGCTTACATAACATTATTGCAGTGCAGGTGGCGAGAGCGGCCCAGCCCCCAGTCTGGCAATGTGTCACCTCCTCCGGTTGGGCAGTCTAGGTGAGGCCGCGGGCTCTGCACGGGACGAGGTCTCACCACGGCAATGTAAAGTATTATTTTATTGAATCTTTCGCTAAGAACTCAGGTTCATTGTTTACTATTACGAAACAAATAAGTTAGAAAATATAACAATTATAATGTTAGTGTGCAGAAAACTAATATTTAATTATTATGTTGCAAATTATTTCCTTTTTTAGATGTGTTTTTATGACGCTGTGACGGTGTACTGCCAATCTGTGATGTGGCCTGCTGCCTGCTGATTAATTAACGTCAGTGCACTGGCACTCTATTATCTACACTGCTAATTTAGCTTTTGGCCATGATGAGTGTATGCCAGTCTATAATGATCTGTTGCCTGCTTCTTTACTTCACTCAGTGTACTGTCAGCCTTTCATGTCGACTGTATCCTGCTTTTTCAGCTGCTGACCGTATTGCCAGCTTTTTATATCATTGAGTTGGCGTACTGGCAGTTTATAATCTAGACTGTAGCCTGCTTCTCAACTTACCTGTGCGTACTGCTGCTCTTTAATGTACACTAATTTCAGCTTATTTCTTCAATGCATTTCTATTGTTTCGATTGCTCAAGCCACACTATTTACTAATAAGTAGTACTCCAATGCTGATTAATATATTATACTGCTAACTACGTTGGACTTTCATAGCTACCACCCATTGCATTTCGTCTAACGTTTTGTTACATTTGTGGGAACATCACCCATCATTAAAATTTTGCCGTACCGCACCTTTACTTTCCACCAAAGCGGGGATCACGCAGGGAGGTTCAATGCCCCAAATATTGTTTACTTTGTTTTCTTACGGCGGGTGAGGAACATTGTGAGAGAGACATTGTTCTTCCATACCAGGAAAACACCATCTCACGATTTCCTGACACTAACAGAGCATACGATGCCCTACAATAACACATTTTCCTGTCGCAAGGCCAAGATGGGTACCACGTCAAGATACCTCCAATTACAAAGCTGCAGGACAAAGACATCCTCACAAAACTGTCTCCTCTAAATAAACGTATTTCCTTTGTGATTATGGACAGAGAAGGAAACCACGTATTATGGTGCGCCAACCTCTTTCACCAGTATGTTGTCGATGAGTATGCCAACATTGAGAGTGAGCACCTTCTTTACATTCAACTGAATCAAAACCGCCTGCATGGGAACAGTATACTCATCTATCGACGCCATCAATGCCAAAGGAGATGAAAACGGTCACAATGTCTTATTTTGCCTTCATCCTTCACAGCTCCACCAAGATACATGCATGAGAAGACTCATGATGCCATGACGTACATCAACCAATATGCCACGCCCAATCTCTTCATCACCTTCACTTACTCTTTGGTTCTTTCGCTAAAGTCACGTAGGTAAAAAAATATAATAAAACAAAAATAATATATCACGACGTTTCGATCGCAACACAAGCGGTCGTCCTCAGGCGGAAAAAATAATCCAGCAGTAGAACTGCTGAACCAGCGAGAGAGCTGTTACAACAAGGTTATATATGTGGCGGAGATCCAGGTTTACCTTTATCCAAACCAAAAGCCACCAGACAGACATGACATCCTAGCGAGGGTCTTTAAACTTAAAGTTTATGACCTCATAATGCTTATTACGACCAACGAAAGCGGCGTCTTTGGATAGACCAAGCAGTAAGTTGCACACCATTGGGTGGCAAAAACGTGGTCTTCCTCATGCTCACATTTCGCGATGAATGAGGGAAACAATTCATGCAATTCACATTGACACATTTATCAGTGCTGAGCTACCTCACCCCCATCAAGACCCTGCCCTTTTTCTATGTGGTCAACAACCAAATGGTCCCTGGCCCATGTGGCCAGTTCTATCCAAATGCGCCATGTATCCAAGACCACAGGTGTACAAAAAGGTATCCACGGAACTACTTGAAAGACACTCAGTCGGCCCATGATGGCTATCCTCTATATCGTCACAGAAATACTGAGCATGGTGGATTTCAAACAACGCTCAGACCTGCCACTAACTCGCTAATTAAGGTTCACAACCGGTGGATCGTTCCCAACTGCCCTCTTCTGTGCAAGATCTTCCAGCCCCACTTTGATGTTAAATTCGGCTATTCTAATAAAAGCCATCAAATATGTTTGCCAATACATCAACAAAAGCTCTGACATGGCTGTCTTTGCCTTACAAAACAGAGGGGCAAAGTGTGCATGAGCTCAAACTTTTTTCCAAGGAACATACATCAGCAACAATGAGGCCATTTACTGAATTCTTGGCTTCCCCATCCATGACCGTTCCCCCCCAGTCGTCCATTTGGCACTTCACCTCCAAAATGGTCAATGCATCTACGTCACCAAAGTAAATGCCCAAAAACAGGCCCTGGCTCCGTATGGCGTTCTTTGTTTTGTGCCCAAGTGACCCATTTTCTGCCAACCTGCTGTACCATTAAGTTCCCTCCTACTATACATGGACTGCTAAAAAAAATAGAAGCGATGTGCTGCTGACGGTGAATCTGATGACTTAGGACGAGTCTACACAGTTCATCCCAACAATCATATGTGCTACTTACTCCCAATGATTCTCCGTGTTGCC
The DNA here is from genome assembly GCF_015708825.2 of Lethenteron reissneri. Lineage (NCBI taxonomy): Eukaryota > Metazoa > Chordata > Hyperoartia > Petromyzontiformes > Petromyzontidae > Lethenteron > Lethenteron reissneri. The sequence goes on along the minus strand of NC_083797.1, from coordinate 10,219,673 downwards.
AAAGGGCACAAATCTTTCAAGACCTCTTAACAGTGGAAGGAGTTGTCTGTCAAACATACAGGGAAGCTTGCAATATTCGTGTAATTCTTGCGCATGATCACCACCTTCATAAAGCTATGACAGAAGCTTCTGTTGATCAGTCCCCTTTCCAACTGACATTGCTCTTCTGCATAAATCTTCAAGTTGGCAGCCCATCTAACCCATGGGACTGGCAAAAATACAAAGAGGGCATGAGTGAGGACATCCTCCACGGAGCTCAATGAGAAAATACAAACCTCGACGTCAAATTTTCTGATGTCATCTTCTAACAGGCCCTCATCCTCCTTCAGGAAAAACTGCACTCCATTGGTGGAGAGAAAATTGCTCTAGCTGTGGCATCATCGGTGATTGCTGTGTAAGTTGATGTGTGTGCGTGAGTCGATGTGTGTGTGTGTTTGAGTCCATATGTGTGTGCGTTTAGGTCCATCTGTGTGTGTAAGTCGATGTGTGTCTGTGTCTTTTTTGCCCGGGCAACGCCAGATGTGTGTGTATGTCGATGTATGTGTGTAAGTCCAAGTGTGCGTCTCAGTTTATGTGTGTGTCAGTCGCTGTGTGTGTTAGTCGATGTATGTGCATGGCTCCATGTGAGTGTGCAAGTCACTATGTGTGTGTGGCTATGTGTGTCAGTCGATGTGTGTGTATGTACGTCGATGTGTATGTGTGTGTGAGTCCATGTATGTCTGTGTGAGTCCATATTTGTGTGTAAGTCTATGTGTGTGTGTGAGTCGATGTGTGTCTAACTCCATATGTGTGTGTCTAAAGTCGATGTCTGTCTGTGTGAGTCCATATGTGTGTGTGTGCATGTAAGTCGATGTGTTTATAGTGTGTGGGTCGATGTCTGTGTGTCTGTATTTTTCGCCCGGGCAACGCCGGGTACTTACCACTAGTTATTACATAAAAGGGAGTGTGGGAAATGTGCGTGTGAAAAAAAAATACTTGAAGGGATCTCTAACGTAGTTCTGTGAGTATATCTTTCCACGACTGCAGTAACACATGGGGAGGTACTACCCTGCGAGTTCTAAATGGGTAATTTATCCCATGACATGACGCCAATAGTGCCATTTGAATAAGGAAGAGAAGAGTTTTGATATTGAAAGAGATGTTCTTTATTTTCCATTTAAATGCAGAAGAAACCTTTGAGGATGTTACAAACGTAGCTTAAATTATTATTCCAGGATATAATGGAAGTTATCTCCATATATATAAAAGGCAAAGTTGTGATAATGTGTGTCTGTTCAAAATGTTTAGAGTACTTCCCGACATGCAACAAACTTGAAATTTTACATGTTGGTACTTTCCAGACGGTACACCATGCAAAAATTATTAAAATACACTTTTGTGTTTTTTTTTTAGGGGGGAGCTCAATAATGCATATATGTTTTTCACGGCAAGTGAGCTGTGACGTCAAATCTGTCATGTGACCCACGCACGTGGAAGCGTAACGCATTGTAGTGCAGTGGTTAGCGCTCTGCGCTACCAGCCCGGCGACCCGAGTTCGATTCCTTCTCACAGCCACCACTGGTGATGATTATTTTAACCGCTCCTGGGCCTCCCCTAGGTCAGGGGTCGGCAACCTACGGCTCCGGAGCCGCATGCGGCTCTTTACGGGCTGCTTCTTGACGATGAGTACGTATGTACAGTATGTACTCAGATGCATTGCGGCTCTTGAAATACTGAATTTTGTACCGAATTGGAAATAAATGGCTCTTCTTGTTATTTTGGTTGCCGACCCCTGCCCTAGGTCCACTCAGCCTCAAACGAGTAACTGCTTGTGGTGTGTGAACATCGCGACTGGGGAGACAAAGGCGGCCGGGCGTGGTGCTGTCACCTACCCCCTCGTTTGCAATAAAAACCATCTGCAATATACAAACTGACTGCTATAGTTGTAAGGGGCTGGACGGAATGCAATAAATGAGTACAATTAAGAGATGGGCATCATTAAGTGTCTAGTTCTGAATAAACAATAAAATAGGTTAAATAATGTATTGATTATTACGAATAGTGTGTGTTTTGGCTTTACAAACATTTAAATAAAATTTACACACTCACTTTTTTCTGTTATTATTATGACCAATACATGTTGACGGTAAGAAACATTTCACACTCGGATATATTTCCATATAGTGACTATTTAATTTTGTTTTGATGCTGCCAAGATATATATTGTTTTGCAAGGAATGTGTTGTTAGACATTTCAACATCTTCACTTTAAAATATGAAGAATTTACAAGCAGGAATTAATTAATGGTGGGTTGGATTTACACAACTGAATTCCTATGAGAGAAAAATCTGGCACAGACTTTTACAAAAATATTATATAATGTACAAAAATGTTTGTATTTAGAAATATGCTTTTACATTTGAAATGTAATTATTCCCTGTAAAGATGTCCTCCAAATTCGGAAAGACTGTCAAAATCACGGTTGAATCAAAGGTGAATTTTTAAGAGGTAGCATTATTTAAATATTTTCTACACATATACTGAGGGGAAACCATGTACAGTCACTTCAAGATTACTTGGCAATGCAGGTAACTATGGTTCTATTGGCAACAAGGCAGAATAAGTGCTGTACTTTATTGATTCAACTTCATGATTTTGCTAAATACTGTCCTGGGGTGTTCTTGAGATTGTGCTTTAGAGCTCTGATGTGTTTTCAAGTTGTACCACATGATGTGCAGCATAATATTCAATTCAGTTCCTAAAGAAGCTCCCAGCTTGTATAGCGAAACGTCAGACATCATGCCGAACAGCATGAGGTAGAAACCAAAAATACATTGGAAAGCAATTTGACTGATTGGTCACAATGATGATGATGAGGATCATATGATGCTTGTTATGCTAATGACATACTTGATTTAATGTTTAAATTATGGCAATATTTGATAACTGCATTATAGGAAAAATTTTTGCTGTTTCATGAAGTACACATTGTAAGTAATTTTCTGTGAAAATGAGCTTAAAAATCTAACTTTTTCGATTTAAAGCTTTCGTGACTGCAGGGATTCATCGTCTTGGTTCTTTCGGTAAAGTCAAGTAGAAGGAAAATTATAAAATAATAAAAATAAAACATAAAATTATTCTCACGACGTTTCGGCCACAACGCAAGCAGCCGTCTTCAGGTGGAGAACAAGTCTGTCGAGTAGACAGAGTCTGAATGGTACGCCCCAGGCTTGGAGCGACTATTTATGCTGGGATGGAGGGGCGAAGAGCGCCTTGACAAAAGAATTTGCATATCAAGAGGAATTTAGCATATTTATGCGATTAGTACTACTTGTGAAATGCGTAGGAGGTTTGGCGAGGGGTTTAACGTCATTATGCCCATGCATTATGCAGGATTAGCAGTATCAAAGGGAGGGAGTAAGGTTATACATTGTAATATTACACCATTGACATATTTCGTTGCTTCCTCTTAGTACCTTTCACGCGACGGTTAATGGTATAGTGTATAGCATATTGTATAATAATAAATAGTATTAAAGTGTAATGTTTAATACAATGTATGAGGTAATATATAGTATCGTAATTTTATAGTGAATATATAGCAGTGTGGTTTACAGTTGGGTGGGTAGAATAATACATAGTGTAATATTACAATGTATAGTCTATAAGCATATTAGTTGCTGCGGCGCCATATTATTAACATTCCTTCCATTTATTAATTCTAACCTTACTCCCTCCCTTTGATACTGCTAATCCTGCATGGTGCATGGGCATAATGACTTTAAACCCCTCGCCAAACCTCCTACGCATTTCACAAGTAGTACTAATCGCATATCTGCAATTCCCATAAATATGGCAAATTCCTCTTGATATGCAAATTATTTTGTCAAGACGCTCTTCGCCCCTCCATCCCAGCATAAATAGTCGCTCCAAGCCTGGAGCGTGCCATTCAGACTCTGTCGTCTCGACAGACCTGTTCTCCACCCGAAGACGGCTGCTTGCGTTGTGGCCGAAACGTCGTGAGAATAATTTTATTATGTTTTATTTTTATTATTTTATTATTTTCCTTCTACGTGACTTTACCGAAAGAACCAAGACGATCTAACTTTTTGTAAAGAAAATCAACGTAATGTACTCCAGTGCCTACCGTTTAATACCCTATTTTATGCAAATATCCCAATTTTACAGAATTAAATTATAATGACTGAATTGCAGATGGGAGTGTATCTAACTTTGGTGCGAACAGTGGCACATGGTTTAGCGCACTGTACTATGAACCAGATGACTTTAGTTCATTTTATTTCAGTTTATTTCCAGCGAGGGCACATCAGTGGCGAATAAAATCTGAACCGGTCCCTGTTACAGCCCCCAATCACCACCCTACACTGACCAGCTTGGTGAAACAGTAATAAGTATAACCCGTAAAAACAAAGTTTTTCACTATAAATCCTTTATATGCGTGGCGGCTAGAGTCCTCTCGTCCTCTGGCTTGAGATGGCTGCCACCTATGGGTCAGATGATTGTCTGCCAGTATTAAGCAATTGGTAATTAAATATTTAATTTGTTTTCCCTAAACAGTGTAAAATTTTTTAATATTTTTTTTCAGGAACATTAATTGTCTCGCACAACGAGTCTGTGTGCAAAATGTCAGCTCGATTGGATCACGGGAAGTGGGTTAAAAAAGGACCGAAAGATTTGCACGGTCGTAAGCAAGCAAGCACGCAAGCACGCAAGCAAGCAAGCGAACTTAATATAAAGGATTTAAAAAAAAACTCACGACCCGCTATAGATTGGGGAGATCTTCGCTCAGCAGTGGACTGACAATGGGCTCTAAACTCTAAAAACACGGAATTATTTTAATAGATCTTTTTTTTCACGAATATACTCTTGGCAGTTTATCAGTATATTCACATTACAGAAACAAATGTACGCATCAATTAGCTTCTATATTTTAATAAATGCGCAATGTATAGCATGTATCTTTAAACCATTATATTTATTTGCAAGTGTTTGTGGGGAGCGTGGGTGTCGCGGTTAGCGTGCCACAAAGCCGGCGACCCGAGTTCGATGGCCAACACTAGTGACGATTATTTGCACCGGTCATGGGCCTCCCTTAGGTCGACTCAACCTCAAATTCGTACCTAATGCGGTGTGCAAACATGGCCACTAGGAACACAAAGACGAACAGGTGGCCACCCACCCCCTCGTGTGCCGTGCCGGGCTCCAATGGTGCTCCTCGCCAACAGAACTTGCTCCCACAGGTTGTTAAGTCTATATTGGGGATCTTTGCCTGTATTATAGATAAAATCATAATGATACATTTGGATTTATAATGTTTTATACATTTATATGGCATGTGCAATAAACGCGCCTATGTATTTTGCTAACAGATAACGTTTAACTTGTCTTTGCAGTCAACATGAGAAAATGACAAATCATTGTAAATGCATGCACTTTGCAGAATGCGAGATGGCATGTCTAACGTTTGCCCGTGCATACTTGTATTAATAAAATGTGCATATGCAGGCCTGTTTGAACTTATACAATTAATTAAAATGTCATATTGAAAAAATGCAACAATTTATTATTTCAGAAATTGAACAAAATTGGTAATAGCATTAAAATAATTCAAGTGTTATAATCACACATGCGTAATGGCGTATCTGCAATATGTTGCTTAGGAACTGCATATTTGAGCTCATTACATGTGCAAGACACAATATGTACCGATTACTATTCAGCACTTTGGTGTGTGGCTGCTCACTGGCATGTTGGAAAGGGTGCATTTGTGAAAAGCGATTGAGCCCCACGTGGAAGAGAAGTTTAAAATGTTATATTTTCAAAATGAGTTATTGTCCAATGCTCTCTTCAATCTTTTGGATTTTAACTCTACCAAATGTTCGTGCTGGATGTTTTTCATTTTTTATAAAAACATTCATGAGCTACAGGATTACCAGGAAAAACAAAAACATCACACCACGTTGAGTATTGGCTTCTTAACTCGAAACTTTAATGTTTGTCAGTGAATAGGGCCTGGTGCTAAAACGCCCTTACGATGTAAATCATGGCATCACAGTGATGTCGTAAAAATTTCAACTTGAATAACTTTTGAGCGGTCATGATTATATATATATACATACGTATATATAATGTTTCATATCACCTGTCAATAGTTGTAGAAGCAGTAGCGACATTGCATTCAGAGGAAGTAGAACAAAAAATGAAGTTTTCTGAAAATCTGACACATGACATACCTTTGTTCTATGCTATTTTACACTCCGTCACTGCCTGAAGGGCGATTTAGCTGGATAGCTAACATATAGAAACAAAGATTAAAACAATCAAGGCGATAATATAAATATGACACACTCTGTTATATAAGAAATGTGGTGCGATGGAATTAAAATCATAGCCAGGAGTTATAATAACTGGAGTAATATACAGTAAACTGAAAACAAGAGAGTCCAACATCTGTGGGCACTTGTGAATCACTGATTCCATTCAATGGTGTGAATGCATTGGATATCAAGAGACATGAATGCATTAAATCCCAAGTGCTCCTGATCTTTACTCACCAGCCCCACAGCACACCTTTAGGTTGCCCCTCATCCCACACTGCCAGCTCCCCACAAAGCCCACGACATCCACCAACACCCCACTGCCAAAGGCTTGTCATCCCCAATCAGCCACCCACACAGTCACATGCCCTGCAGGAACACGTTTTCTTGAGATCTGGTACCATTTTTTCATCTTGCCCTTCGGGATACTGTACTTTCCAGCTAAGTGTTATATTTAGAATCAAGTATATTTTAACTTTGAGACTCGACTGGTCTTACTGAATTACTCTATAATGGTTTGTGCATTCGTGGCAGTAATGAGACTGCATAAGACTTAAGCAGTTGAACGGCATGCCAAATAAAGCCCGATGCGGCTTTGATGTTACTTGGCATCAACTCCTAAATCCACGTTTAGTTGCGAGCAAAAATCCTGATGCAAATTTAAACAGCATATTCCATCCAATAACCCTCTTCAAGCAATTTAAAGTTCTTTGAGAAGCTAATTGTTTGCTAATGCCCCGCACATTTTCACCAATAGCCCGCCTGATATTTTTTTGGGCAAGACGGCGTGTGTACACGCTCTGACTGATGGAGTACTTAATTCTCCATTACACTTGCATACAGATTTCCCACATTAGAAAATACTACTTCAACATATTTGCGATAACATTTCACAAGCATTGCAAACATAATCCAATGGTTATCAATAAAGCAAGCAAAACCAAACAGAAAAGTTGTAGCCCTTAAAGCAAGACCTCCAATATCATTGCATGGGTGGCACGGCATAAAGAATAAACAACGTTGATTATGATGGCGAACATCTTATTTTTGCACACAGTTGTGGACAGTATACTCTGTATAAGTAAACCATTTAATTACAATATAATACTAACATTGACAGGCAATTAATTGAAGGCGGGTAATATTGTATTTTTAATGATTAAATTATTGATTGCCTCTCGGAGCGCAGTAATTTAGTAGTGCATTTCAACCGTGACCAGGGAAAGCACTGTTGACAAAGTCGACAAATGCCTCTGGAAGTTTACAATGTAACGCGACCAAGAATAAAAAATACCATCGCGAGTACGCTTTGCCTGGGCCCATCGACATTTCATTGTCCCTGTCTTAGGAAATTTTCTCCAGCGTCCCTTTGACAATGCTTAGAGCAGAGCTCAGGCATATTTAGGAGCCCTCGAGCCAGCGGCATCATAAGATTTTTGAGGTGCCTTTGTGCCCTTTGCACAGAGTCCCTCTCTGCTCAATATACCTTTGCTGAAGGCAACTGTCATCTCTGCCTTGGTAGACACAGTCTAATGGTGTCATAGGGGGGACTTCAAAATTTGGTAATGCATTGAAGGAGAAAACAGGTCTTCCTTGAATTTCTCACCACATTCTACGACACCTTAGGCTACTCAATTGTTCTCTCCTGCCAGTGGGCATTGCATATTGCTTAATGTGAGTAGGCAATGTCCAGTTCATAAATAATTCCCTTTGCTGCAATAACTATGCTCTGTTGCATCACGCCCTCATTTGGAATAAATATATTTTCGGGATAAATCCAAAATGTAAAATAACATTACAAGGTAATACTGTAATGCAATTTAATGAATGGCGACCCACATTTAACTTAACTAAGACAAGCAAACAAACCTAAAAGCAAAACATATCCTACATATTGTTAATATAGTTATAACTATATACTATGTAGCCATATATGCATACATGTGCTAAGTAGATGATTAAATGTAAGGCTAGTGAGAGGTGGCAGTGGCTTAAGGAGGCCTTTATCCATCAGTGGATTGTCCATGGCTAATGATAATGATAGTCAAACACTGATAAAAGTTGAACAAACTTTCAAAATCACAAGGTGGAACTTTGTGGAAATAATAGTTTTTTGATATTCAAAGTGTACAACTCGCATGAGTGAAACATCAGCATTTTAGTCAGACATTATCCATCAAATGGGTTATAGGCTTTGCATACAAACTTAGTTTTAGAACCAAATTTGCAGTCACACTGCAAAATGGGTTGAATGCCAATGTGCACATTGCATAACTCGGCCTACAAATGCGCCACCAAAAAATATACAACAACCTTGCCAGATTCAGCACGCTCTGAGTAGTGTGATCAATAATTGCGCGTGCACGCACGGTAACAATACTGCGAACCTTCATCTAAGCTCGACATGAAACAGTCACGCCAGTGTTTTACCTTCGGTATTAACGCTACTCTGTAATTTAGTTTGCATGACAGATTACACATTGATGCCAGCACTGTGATGTATCTGCGAGCAGGGATACGATTCTTTGTCAATCCACTGCTGGATGAGAGCGTTCAGATGCCATACTTCGCCATTGCTGGTCAGTACGGTTTGGTGAAGTTGGAGAGCAAAGATCTGGTGGCGTTGATTTTGTTGGACTGCCCTCGGCTGTACACCACATAACCCTGCAGCCTATAACACCTATTGAGCATGGCGATCACCCATCCAAGCACTATCCAGTCTGAACTCTATTTAGCTTGTGAGAACTGACGAGATTGAGTGCATTCCAGGTGATCTGGCCAGAGTTTGGCATTCTGAGTAATTTTGTCCGAGGCTGAAGTTAGAAAAATTATCACCTAAATGATGGGTCTACTACAGAGACAACATTGTTAAACGATCCTTCTCTTTTCACACGGTGGATCTCTCACGTCTCGACCTTTCTGCTGTTTTTTGACACAACAGACCACTGCATCCTTCTTGAGTCTCCGAATAACGATGAAGGCGTCTCCAGCACACTTCTCGCCTGATTCTCCTCTTACTTCTAAACCCGCACCATCTACACTTAGGACTGACTTCCTCTGATAAAGTCCCGTGCTCTGGTGACCCACACTACTCAGCCCCCTTGCTCTTCTCAATTTATCTCCAGTTTTAATGTTGACGATCTTTGCTTTTCTGACAAGACCTAGCTCAACATGACCATTGACTCTAAGAACCCATCCTCATGTCCACTCTCACACCCTGCCTTGGATTGATTCTAACTTTTTCAGATAACCGTACCCTAAACCTAACTACAGTGCTCCTCATTGACCAAATTCCACATTCAGTAAAGACTCAAGTTTGAGGGTGCACTCTGACAGCACTTTTACCATTCACCTAAACTCTGCAGGACCTCATACCGCCCATCTGCAGAGCATCTCCTCCCATTCTTTGGTTTTTTCGGTAAAGTCACGTATAAAAATAAAATAATAAATTAAATAATAGCATACGACGTTTCGATTGCAACACAAGCAATCATCATCAGGTATAATGAACGTACGAACTCCCCTCCCTTCGTACTCATTGACATGTAAATGTTTTCCCTACCCCCTCCCTCTCTCTGCCTCCGCCCCCCTCTGTCTATTTAAGACCACCCCACAGAGACGATCACCTCTCTCTGTACCTGGGTTGCTCTCTCTATGTATCTTGGTGATATCTGTCTGCTTATATGTCTGTCTATAGTTTTCTGGTTATATTCTATGTCGCTATTTCATTATACCTGATGATGATTGCTTGTGTTGCAATCGAAACGTCGTATGCTATTATTTAATTTATTATTTTATTTTTATACGTGACTTTACCGAAAAAACCAAAGAATAATTCCTGCAGTCACGAAAGCTCCAAAATTAACATCTCCTCCCACTTCTGCTATTTACTTGTCCCAACTGTTTCAAAAGACCCTCATCCTTCATCGTATCCAGACTTGACTATGGAAATCTTATCCTCTACAGTTTTCCAAAATCTCTCATCTCCAAACTCCAGATGATCCATAATGCACAGCAACACTTCTCATCCACAAACGTTAATGAGACCACTTCACTCCAATACTCCAAGTCCTCCATTGGCTCCCAATCCAGTTCCGGATCGATTTCAAAATTGTAGTGACCATCTTAAAGATCCTCTACGAATTCGCCTCTCTCCACCTCTTGCCTCTTATCTCACTGTGCACCTCTCCAAGCACGCTCCACTTCAGCAATGGGGGCGTCACGGTGGCGAGATGTTAACTACATCGCCTCATCGTGGGTTTCATTCCAACCCCTACGCCACCATATGTGGAGTTTGCATGTTTTTCCCTGTGGTCAAGTGGATTCATCTCCGAGTCCTCCAGTTCATCGCGCCACATATAGAATTAACGTGCGTTTAAGAGTATTTGGCTGATATAAATTTGCACGTGATTAAGTCACGACGGTGTGCTATAATTTGTGATAGCCAGGTCACTTCTGAAAAAGAGCTACATAGCTCAGTGGGCCTCACATGGAGAGTTTCGTTTTTAGTTTGAGTTGAGTTCATTTGAACATTTCTGTCAAAGCCCCCCCCTCCACCCCTAGTGAATAATCGCCCAGTGCGAGGTCGCTCATCTCCTCTGCTACCCCACATATGCAACTTTTCCAGCTATTTATGCTGTCGACTTCCTGCGCTGTTCAAGTTTAGTCCCAAGATCTTCCTTTTTTGCTCAAGACTGCCCGCATAATTATCTCTATAATATAGATATTCCAACTGTTTCTGGTCCTGCATATTGAGACTTCATTTTATATGTGTTCCATAAATACAAGTTGTACTACTTTCCTGCAACGTTGTCATCCTGAATCACCGTGAAACCCTCAGTGCAGAAGACAGGTATCTTTTAAAACTCTCGAGCAAACTCAAAATAGCACAATTGCCATGCACACGCAAACTCAAAATCTGCTGAGGCCCTCCAATTTACAAACAGTCGTTGTGATTCCATGGGGCTGCCACAATTTGACCGTTGTGCTTTTGGTACTAATGTTTTTCCGCTGCTTAGTTAGCTTTTAGTGCAATGTCATTAACGCACGGTTAGGCTAATGGCTTCCTTTCTGGCGCTATGGCCATAATGCGACACGCTGGTACGGGTTCAGAGGCAACGCACCACCAGTGCCTCAAAAAGTGGGCTCTTAACTGTGGCAAGATCCCTGTAAATCTGACCTAGGGTTTCTGTGGACTTCAGATTACAGTTGACCTTCTCTCCTTGTCCTCACAGAGGGCCTTTGTCCTGTGTGCATTGTACAGGCTGTGATTTTTTTTAAATTAACCATTACCGTTGTAAGAGTTGAGAAGAAGAAAGAAGGTGAACACGTGTAAGGGTGGGCAGAGAGGAAGCGAGGAAGAGAGAATTTGCACAATGTATAAAAAAGTGCATCACTTTCGGTGCTTGTACTGAGGCTGACCCACCCCTACTTAACATCTGTGAAAAAAGCTTATTAGCTCATAAGATTGTCAGAATGTTGATATTACAATATTAAATAGCATGATACGTTTGAAATATTTTGAAATGTACACGTTATGTATGTATGGATGATGCACTTCTTTTGCAATGTAAGTAGCCAACCGTGCCAATTACATTCTCAACAGTGCATGTTCAAATATTTTAAAAACTGGGACAAAAGCTAAGGATTGACCTGTGTGTAACTAAAACTGAATATATGAATCAGACTTTGGGGGTTAGTCAAATCTGCCAACCCAACAATAATACCTTGCAACAGCCGAGCAATAATTTAATCCGGACACTTAGAGATATGTACGAAGGTATTCTCAACATGGTGTTTCAAAGTTGCCATAAAATGCTTCGAGCAAATGTTCATGGATAAAGAAGCAAAACAAAAACGTAATGTTTAATGTTTCACCAAAAACATGCCCCAGGACACAATTTCAAATTGTTTTTTTTTTGCCATTATTATTCAAGTTTAATTGATCGTGACAAATTCTGACTTCTCTGCTGATGTGATATTTTTAATTTACGCTTTCTGGAGTTGGTAGAGTGGCCCCAGGCTTTGACCTCTCAGGGCTCCAACCTCTGAACCACCACCACAGATAACCTAAGTTGGAATCTTGACAGCAAGCTGTGATAAATCAGGTAATTATATATACAGATTAGTATCTTTTTCTATTAATTTGGAAATATTTCAGCTTTGAGAATTAAAAATATTAATCTTGCTGCAATTGGGATAAACATTTCCATGCATCCCAGATGTTATGGAAGATGTGGGAGTGCACATACATCCCCACGACTATCAACCCACCGATTGACAAACTTTGCTCTACCATCTTTGGGACCTATTTGGCAGGATCAAGAATGATGAAAAATAAGAATATGTTTTACACTTTATGCCAATAAAATAGGTGTTACGATGTTCAAAAATCAAAAAGATACCTTTTGCGAGGCATCAAGTCTGCATTAACGATCATCATGGATGCATGCCAGGTCCAAGTAAGAACATCTGCTGGACTACATAGTGATAGAATAGCGGATACGGGCCCATGTTCTTGACACCAGGACCTAAAGTGGAGCTGATCTGCCAACTGACCATCGACTTGCAATCTGTAAGATGCGCCTGCCATTCTTCCACTCCGGTGGTGGGTGTACACCCAGAACCCCATTCAAACCCATAGTGGCATGGTCTCAGCTAGCTGATGAATGTTGCAAGCGAGAATTTCATTATCGCTTGTGGCTGGGGTTGGCATCAAATCCCCGACTCCTCCTGATGTCGAGGGAAAATGGGCGAGGTTTAGGACTGTGGCTCATGCAGCTGCAATGGCTGCTTTGGGAACACGGTCCAGACCTCCCCAGAAACCCTGGCTGACAGAGGAGGTGTTCAAGCTGGTTGACAAAAAGTTACGGGCCCACTATCATTCGGTACAGCATCCCACGTTGGAGAATGAGGAGGCTTTGCTTGGAGGTTCGGACAGCCGTGAGGCACTGTAAGGATAGGTTGTGGTCGCGGGTTGCTGAGGAGATGGAGTCTGCCTCAATGGCCTACGATCACAAATCGCTCTTTAACTCTTTCAAAAAAGTAACCTGCAGCGCCATACGTATTACCATCATTAGGGGAAAGAACGGTGATCCAATCTCTGACCCCCAGGAACAGGTTTTCAGAGTTGCTGAGCATTTTTGTGAGGTCCTGGGGGAGGGGAAATCCCTCAGCCTGGAAAACAACATGGGGCAAAGTGGGGATAACCCTGCTGAGGCTGCTGTGCCTCAAATATTGGAAGAAGACGTCACCCCCTGTGAGTGGTTGGCTGATGTGCCATCTGTTGAGAAAAGACTGAAGGCGATCCGGAGTCTGAGACCAGGAAAGGCACTGGGCAGAGATGATCTCCCAAGCGAAATGCTGAGGGAGGGTGGAGTTTGTGCACAGACTGCCCAACATGACATCATAACAACAGTCTGGACCACTGGACGGGTTCCGCAGGATTGGAAGGATTCCCTGGTGGTCCCCCTCTTTAAGATGGGGTACCGCACAGACTGTAACAACAACAGGGGCATCTTACTCCTCAGTGTGCCAGGACAGGTCCTGGCAAGGATTAAATATTAAACATCGCCTTGCTAGGCATGCTGAGGAGAGGCTTGCGGAGCCCCAGTGTGGTTTCAGAAAAGGGCAGTCTTGCACAGATACCATATTTTCAGTCCGTCTGCTACACCAGAGGTGTCGGGAATTCCAACAAGACCTACATCTTTGCTTTATTGACCTGGTCAAGGCCTATGATACCATCAGCAGGCTTGGGCTCTGGGTTGTTCTTCGTGCTTTTGGAGTCCCTGAACCTATTCTCACGATCATTACGGACCTTCATGATGGTGAGCGGGCCCGGGTAAAACGACGTGGCCAGGAGTCGGAGCCATTCCCTGTTCACCTTGGGGTGCGACAGGCATGTCCTCTGGTTCCCACATTATTTAACATCTATTTCGACCACGTAGTTTATGAAGCCTTCAATAGCTGTACCAGAGGAATTTTCATCTGGTACAGATACAATGGGAGGCTGATCGATGCCCGGGTGCGGTCAAGGGATGGCTCCCTATTGCTCAACCACGTGACGTAGGCAAATGATCTGATATTTGCTGCTCCCTCAGAGGAGGAGTCGGAGGTGCTGCTGCTAAGTATAACCCGTAAAAACAAAGTTTTTCACTATAAATCCTTTATATGCGTGGCGGCTAGAGTCCTCTCGTCCTCTGGCTTGAGATGGCTGCCACCTATGGGTCAGATGATTGCCTGCCACCATTAAGCAATTGGTTATTAAATATTTAATTTGTTTTCCCTAAAAAGTGTAAAATTTTGGAAAAAAATTCTCACGAACATTAATTGTCTCGCACAACGAGTCTGTGTGCAAAATGTCAGCTCGATTGGATCACGGGAAGTGGGTTAAAAAACGACCGAAAGATTTGCACGGTCGTAAGCAAGCAAGCACGCAAGCACGCCACTAAGAGGCGGGGCCTTACCATCAGCCCCACCAAAACTAAGCACCTGCCTGGGTATTTTGTACCATCGGACATTCCACCCCCAAAACTCCCAATTGGTGATAGTGTAGTTGTGGAGAGAGAGGAGAGTTTCCCATACCTGGGCAGTGTGCTCATGACTGGCTCCAGTTTAACACCAGAGGTCTCATTCAAAGCAGTCGAGCGGCATTATCTTTTCATCAGTTGCATAACGCTGCGTGGAAGGCTATCTGGTCTGTCGCTCCACACGAAGCTTCAGGTCTTCTCGGCCACGGTTATTCCCTCGCTTCTCTATGCTTGCGAAACATGGACCTGCCCCTAATGGAACATCTTCGCCGGTTAGAAACATTTAGGCTGGCCTGCCTCCGATCCTTCTTGGGTTTAACCAAGCTGGATTGTGTGTGGAGCTCACTAATCCTTGAAATATCTGGACAAAGTCCCATCGGTGAGCTCCTCCGGCAGACAAGGCTGCATTGGATGGGTCATGTAGCCCGAATGCCCAGCCACCGCATGCCTAAACAGCTTTTGTTTGGCCAAATCGAGGGGGCTAAACGGACGCGGCACGGGCTCGAGAAGAGATGGAGTGATGTGGTACAGGAGGATGTGGAGCTGAGTGGACTTGCCGATGACTGGTACCAGTGGTGTCAAGATCGGCCTCTGTGGAGGACGCTCGTGAAGGACGCTACTGGGCAGTTGTAGGCAGTCGCCCTCCAATAACAACGGAGGACGGAGGAGCGACGCTCACAACAACAAGCGGAGCGCCAGGTGGCTAAAGCACAGCAAGTTGGCACAGTAGGGGGCACAAGTGGTGCATCAGCCAGTCATCTCAGTCAGTCGGTCCGTGGCACCTGGGTCTGCCCCATGACTTCCTGCCAGCGGGCGTTGGACACTTCACGTGGCCTCAACGTGCACATAGCCTGGCACAAGCATCGTGGTGACGTCACCGCGACTTAGTAGCGAATGGCGGTTGTGGTTGTTGTTATCATACATTTGTTGGGAGCGGTGGCGTAGCGGTTAGCGCGCTGCGCTACGAAACCTGGCGACCCAAGTTTGATTCCTGCTCATGTCCAATACCAGTGACGATTATCTGAACTGGTTCTGGGCCTCTCCTAGGTCGACTCAGCTTTAAATGAGTACCTTGTGCGGTTTGTTAACATCGTCACTATGGAGATAATGGTGACTGGGCATGGTGTCGGCCTTCATAGGTGCTCCCTAACAGCACTTGCCCCAACAGTCTGTTAAGGCTATACGGGAGATGTTTGTCTTATCCTACATTTGAGTGCACCTTGCGGGACACCCACTTCCAAAATATACCTATCTCTCTGGATGTTTAAGCCATTACTTTTATTTAATGCCCAGATTTAACTGAATAACAGGCTGAGTGGTTATCCCATTCTTTGTTTTCTCTCCTCAATTGCTCAGGATTTGCTTATATATTGAAAGCTGTCCCCCGGCTCACTGGTCAAAGCCTTTCATACCTCAGGTTCCTAAAATAAACATTCCTCCTAACAGATTCGTATAATTGAGCAGCATTGATGTCGTATTATAGTAATGTAATACCTAATACAACGTAAAACCTTTCTTTCTTCGGATTTATAATTTGCTTGCTTTGGGATAAAACAACAAACAAAATGCATTTAGCAGTCACACCAATGTATATTTAATTACAGAGAGATCCCATATTATACTATGTTCAACTCGTGTGGGAAACACAACAGCATTTGTAGGCATTAATTTAAAACAAGTGAGAGTACTCTGAGACACCGTGTCTGTTAAACACTGTTACTGCAGAAGGAGAGTATACGGACAGCCCTTGTTCCACTGCTGGATGATTGCCTTCCAAGGGTTATTTACTATACTTCAAACACACCAGTCAATGGAGTAGTATCTCTGTTCATGCGTTTCCTCTGATTTCTTTCAACCACTCCACTTCCACTTCCTCTCCCGTCCCTGTTGGTGTCCACCCCAAGGGGTCTGTCCTAGGCCCTTGCTATTCTTCCTCTATATCTAACCACTGGAAGCTGTAATTTCTTCATTCAACTTTCCCCATCACTTCTTCGCCAACGAAACTCAGATTATATTTTCCTTTACCTAATTTACCCCCGACCTTTCCTCCCGCATTTCCTACAAGTCCAATCCTGCATGTCACGACACTACCTCTCGATCAATCCTCCTAAATCTGAATTCCTTTTCTTCCCTTCTCCTCTGTCCTACCATCTCATTCCCTCCCTTTTCACTCACTCCTGCTGTCTCATCTGCTTGCAACCTCGGGGTCACCTTCAACTCTTCCTTCTCGCTCTACAACTACATCTCTGCCGCTGGCCGCACTCGCCATTTTCACCTCTTGAATGTTCGCAAAATCCATCACCTCATCTCAAGATTTGCCGCTAAACTCCTGCTCCACTCACTTGCTTTTCTCTCAGCTCAACAACTTCCCAGCTTCCTTGCCTACCCCTTCTGTACTGGCAGTCTATAATGTAGACTGTAGCCTGGTTATTACGTTTGGTGAGTGTACTGGCAGTGTATAATGTAGACTGTATCAATGGTTATTAAGAACCAAGAATAATTCAACATTATAGACTGTCAGTGCGCTCACTCAGTTTAATAACCATTTCTACAGCCTACATTATAGACTGCCAATACGCTCACCAAGCTTAAAACCCAGGCTACAGTCTACAATATAGACTGCCAGTACACTCACTCCGATAAAAAACTAGGCTACAGTCTACATTATAGACTGCTAGTACACTCACCCAGCTTAATGACCATTGCTACAGTCTAAATTATAGACTGCCAGTACACTCACCAAACGTAATAACCAGGCTACAGTCTACATTTTGGACTGCCAGTAAACTCACTCCGAATCAGAACCAGACAATAGTCTACATTCGTGTTTTTATTTGATGTTGTTATTTTATGTTTATTAACTTTATTTTCTATTTTCATTTTTCAATCTCCGTGACTTTACCAAATGAATCAAATAATATGAATTCCTGCAGTCACGAAAGTTTTAAGTAAAAATCTATAATAGTGTAGTGAGTTCAACTGAGTCGCAGACGTACTCCTTGGAGGCAACATAAATTATTGATCCCAAAACAAAGGGGTAACTGCCCTTTCACCAGATAACAACCTATGGTGGTGGACCACCAGGCTAACTACACTAAATACACTGGGAGTAGCTACAACGGACAGGACCCCAGCTTGAGTCCAGGTCCACGTGTTGGTGACTCTTCTCGGATGTCGAACGTAGATCTTCAAGATGACAACAGCAACGCTGAACCCCAATCCCTCTGGGGACCCGGCTTATATCCTCACTGGTCGTGGCTGGCTCCACCCTTGGCCACGACCACCTTTTCGAATCCTCTAGCAGGATCTCGCCCTGACACGTGACCACCCCTAGCCCCCCACTTGGGGCCCCTGTGTAGACTTTACCAGTCACGTGTCCTCCAGGGTCAACCAGAGTGCCATGGCCTATAGTAACTCCATTCCATGGTTGACACTCTCACACCCCACCCTGTCGGGGTCTTCACTGCACGCCGAGCGTGGTGCCACTCAGCGCTATGACTCAGTGCTCACCGAGCCCCTCTAGGGCCGGTACTACACCCACATATACGGGGTGTCCGCGATGCGAGTATATTGCACGCTGTGCCTCTCTAGGGCTGGCATTACACAGTGACGTCCGCGATGTCACTACGATAGTACTAACTTCACAGAGTGTAGTGGTGAGGCCTAGTCCCGTGCAGAGCCCCCGGCCTCACCTAAATTGCCCAGCTAGCCGAGGTGGCACCTTGGCAGGCTGGGGCTCGGCTGCTACCCCCCCCACCCACGATCCCTCCGCCCACTCTGCAGTAGTATCTACGGCCTACAGTAGTAACATCTACCGACTCTATAGTAGTAACTGCACACCTTGGGGTGGGGGGGGGGGAGGACATCACACTGTGAAGAATTAACCTCAGCGTTTTGTGTATTTTTATTGCATTTTTTACGCGAATGAGAATTTTTCCCCAATTCCACCGATCGCGCGTGAGCGTTGCAACCACGGCTTTGTCGCGCATGCGCAAATGCGTGCTTTGGCGCGCGCTGAGCGGCATTAGGAAATAAATAAATAATGATTCGCACTAAATTGTTAATTTAACTACTTTAAAGTTGAAGGATGTGAAAATGGAATAGCGTTTTACAACGTAACCCCAACGGTTCGCGAGCCAAATCCTTCACACGTTTCGTCCACAGACAGACAGGCAAAAAATGACGTTCGTAGGCAAGAAAGAAGATGCAGGTTGGCGATGGCAGGGTGTTTCCATGCGTTAAAGCATAGTACATTACAACAATGGATTTTGCTTAATTTTCCATGGTTGACAACTTAGCCCTGCAGAAGCTAACTATCCCTGGTTTCTATGCATGGTGGCTACCCATTCAAACACATTATCCAAGGACAAACTTACTCAGCTTCTGAATCTGATGAGATCTGGTGCATTCTGGGTGATGTGTTAATAGGTAGGAGGGTCATAAACGACACTTTTTACATCCATTGATTTAAATTGAACCTTCTGTACGACACTATGGTGGCTACATGTGGCACATTTTTGTAACAAAATTATTTCGTGTATATTTTTTATGAAGCATACATTTCTATTAACATTTGAGGGCACTGCACAGGATAGCGAAGAGGCTTGTCCATTTGATGAATGATTCCGAAATTGAATGTGTCTATTGAACAATATATTTCAAGATGTCATTGTGCACTTCAAAGCTTAGGCAACTAGGGTGTTTCAATTCAATCTGTGCATAACGCGCGATTAACATAACACATGAAAACTGATGAAAAGGTGACCGGTGCTCTGCTCATAAAATAATGCCACAATGTCGTAAATCAAATGTAAAATGATTACGTAGGGTGATAACAGTAAATGAAAATAGGGGAACTAAAAAGGTTGAGGCAAATACATACACATTATGTAGATGATCAATTTCGCGTTGGTTGAAATGAGCATTTAAGTACGATGTGGGGGAATTGAGCAAATGTTTTTTCTTATTATTTTCTCAGAAGTAGAAACATGTAATAACACCACACAATCACCATCGCACGCATTGCAGCCGCAGCCACTTGGTTCCCATCCGTGACCGTGAAAAGTGCATTGCTCTCAGCGGTTGGCTTGTGAATCTGGCCTGGATCTCCCAATGTCAACTCTGTAGTGCGGTAGTGTGTGGTTAGTACAACGTTTCTGAATATAACGTTGAGATTGAGTGCAATTGTGCTGTCTTGTTTGCAATGTTAAAGTCAGGATGAGTTCACTACATTAGTGGTGGGAGGGCAAAACTACACAAGGTGGAGCAGCACTACATGAACAGCATCCAACAAGGTGAATATATTTTTTTATTGAAAACCACGTTAAATTAATTTACCTAATTGGACTGCAGATTGCATATGTAGTGGTGATACGCGCTGGCAGGAGGGATCGTGAGGCAGCGCGTGGTGATTGGTTACATTGGGTGGGTGCTCATATCGCGGTCCGCATAGGCTCCGCCCCCACGG